>NW_023416379.1:41886143-43153643 GCF_014108235.1 Myotis myotis
GACCGATCGGGACTGAGCAAGATGGGCCAGACACGCCCTGGAGCCCTTCTGTGGCCCCTCCCCGGCTGGCTAACCTCCTATGTCCCTCCCTGGCCCTAATTGCACCAAGGATGTCTGACTGCCAGGCCTAAGCCATCAGTCAGACATCCCCCAAGGGTTCCTGGACTGCGAGCGGGCACAGGCTGGGCTGAGGGACGCCCCCCCTTCCCAAGTGCATGGATTTAGTTCACCAGGCCTCTAGTATAATAATATAAACTCAGGATTTCAAAGGATATTAAACATTATCTAGAAATCTCATAAGGTAGCTCCTTATGATTATCTGAGGACATCAGTAATGCTGGAAATAGGTTAAAGGCAATGTAAATGCAATACAATCTGTATTGTGATACACATATCCTTTTATTTATTTTTTACCTTCTATAACTAGCTTGAGGATTGAAACATTCTGGAAATTTTCAAAATACACAGAACTTCTTAAGGTCTTGCAGGAACTAGCAGTGAAACCACAATCCAATTTACAGATGAGTCAAACTACTGAGAAAAGCAGGTAGCTCTGATTTAGTTACCTGTTGCCTCTAATAAATTATCACAAACTTGGCTTAAAAAAACAAACAAAACACTCACTCTCATTGTCATACAGTTCTGGAGGTCAGAAGTTTGAAATGGGTATTATGAGGCTCAGCAGTTGTGAGTTCTTTCTGGAGATTAGGGTGAATCCATGTCCTTGCCTATTCTAGTTTATAGAGGCTGCCTGCATTTCTTGGCTTGGGGCCCCTTTCATCAGCTTCAAAGCCAGCTGTGTAGCATCTTCAAATCTCATTTTCTGACCTCTGCTTCTATTGTCACATCTCTTTTTCTGACTCTAACTCTCCTCTCTTCCTCTTTTCCTCATAAGGACCCTTGTAATTATTTTTGGTCCATGTAGACAATCTAGGATAATCTTCCTGCCTCAAGCTCTTTAATTATATCTATAAAGTCCCTTTTGCCATATAGGGTAACATATGCACAGGGTCTGGAGATTTAGGGTGTGGGTATCTTTGGAGTGCCATTATTCTGCTTATCACAGATTCCCCTAAAATATTCTGATGTTGGTTATCTTGTCGCTGTAAAAATGTGGAGCACTAAAAGTTATGTGATTGCTTGGGTTACAAAACCAGGATCATCCTGAAACTCTGTGGTCAGAAATGCAAGCAGGTAGTTTGAAATTTAAAAAGATGAGGGAGGGCTAGGGAAAGGGTATTTCAGAGAAATGTATGCAAGAAAAATCTGTGAGAGGGAGTTAGCAAAAACAAAAAAGTAGTGAGAGGAGGGATATAAAAAGAAAAGAAACAGATAACTTACCTCCCTGTTAACTGGAAAGTTTTATTATTCAGAGTATCACATTTATAGAACCCACAATTCAACTGAGGTATTACTGTATTTAGCAATTTCACAAGGCTTTCCATTTAGAAAGCAGAATTCTAGCAACAGAAAGTGTTAGAGCTGAAAAAGACCTTCAATATTTTCTAGTATAACTTCACTGTACACGAAGTAATTCGGGGTCTACATTTTTCAAGTGCTTAAGAAAAGTTTGCACAGTTACTTGGTGCCAAAGGCAGGATTTAAACCCAAATATCCCGATTTAAAGTTCATGACTCTTGCCACATTCTCTCGTCTAAGACTGCTTTTTTTTGGTCCCCCAGTGGGAAATAATAAAACTTTCCTTTCCTCAGGAAATATAAAAACTTTCTCAATCATAAAAGATTTCTCTGTCACTTTTCCCTCCAAGAGTGCTGTGGAAAAGTCATCTTTTTTTTCTCTTACAGAGAAGCTAGAGCTAGATTTAGCCTGAACTGAATAACATGTTTTTCACATTGAGGAATATCATATCTGTCTAGCACTGTGGGGGTGTGAAGTCACCTTCCATGCTATTGTCCTTGTTTCTCAGAACGAGGCTGTGAGGTCTTTAGGTAGAGCAGGGAATTTTGTCCCTGTTGCACATACAAAGGCATTAGAGGTAGAGTCAGGACCTGAGCCTGGGTCTCCGGGCTCTCCTCCCCAACCCCTTACACCTCTGCCATTGTGGGTCTTTTTGATTCAAATAAAATATCTCAGCCACTTGCATTTGTATTCCCTTTGGGAAATAATTGCAATAATTTTTGTCCCACCACATAGGGAAATTATAAGAATAAAATGAGATATTAAATGGGAAAGCCCTTTAAGAAAATATTACGTCCTTTATAAGAAATGCAATGAGCCAATAATCCAAGCACTTCTAGCATGAGGAGGATCAGACAAACATTGCAGGGTTATTCTAGATGATTTAATCAAATTGAAGTTATTTTGCACATAACACTTTTCATGTGTAATAAGGAAAAAATGCACCAATCCTTAAATTATGCAAAATAATAATAAATTACAACTGGTATTTATTGTGATTTTGCTTCGCTCCAGGTCCCATACTATCAAGCTATGATTGGTCTACATCACCAAATACTAAGTGATCCATTCTGATCCTTGAGAAACCAGGTCAACATGAGAACATGATAATGTCAAGTAAAAAATAAAAATAAAATGTGTACAACATGATAATGTCAAGTAAAAAATAAAAATAAAATGTGTACAACATGATAATGTCAAGTAAAAAAATAAAGTGTGTACAGTGTTAAAAATCCAGAAATAGTGACAATTAAAACCAGGTCAGGAAAATAGTATTTAGTAAGTGTTTGTTGTGTATGTAAGAGAAGATTATGAGAATGATGTCAGAGGTATGGTGGTGTGAGTGATCCAATTCGTCTCTCCCCTTGAAGCTCCAATCCTTTAGATATGAGGGAGAAATAAAGATTTTCCAGACATGCAGAAGCTGAGGGAATTTATCACCAAAACACCTCTGTTGTAGGGAATACTCAAGAAGGTAATTCTACTTGAAACAAAAAACAAAAGGTCACAACTCTATGAGTAATATCACAAACAAACTTACAGTATAAACAGGGATAATTTGTGACAACCAAAACATAAAAAGGGAGGGGGTAAAAGTCTGAATTTGCAAAGGAGATGGAGATCAGATGCATTCAAAGAAAAAAGGATTACTGTATATATGACACTTCCTTTTTCATAAAATTAATGGTAACTACACACAAAAATCCCAAAACTGAGACATAACTTAAGAAAAGAGAAAAATAATATGGAATACCGCCACAGAAAAACAATAGACAGAAACAGGAAGGAAAATAGCCAACTGTTTACTCATATACATCTGGGGTAAATCTCTGAATACATAGCTAACTAGCTAAGAGAGGGGGAAATGCTTACTGGCATGGGGTAAAATATAGAGGAGAAGAGTAGGGGAATGCTTATTTTTGCATTTGTTTGGATGTGGGGAAAATACCTATTAGACTCATTTGACATTTTACATTTCATACATATATACATTAAAAAACTTTTAAAATTTCAGTACTTTGGATTTTAACACATTGTGCTTACATTAAACATAAAGTACCATGTATCTCAGTTCTTCACCATTGTGTACATATTCTGTGGTCCACTTAGAAATGTCTTAGACATACTGTGTAAACCTTCGCTATATCTGCCTTGTGAATAATTAACATTGCTGTTTCCTAGATCGGGAATCAGAGTAACTTTTTAGAACAAAAGTAGGCTCAGTCTGCATTCCCACCAGCAGTGTGTAAGGGGGAGAGATCAACCAAAGGACTTGTATGCATGCATATGAGCCTAACCAATGGGCACAGACAACCCGAGAGTGAGGGCATGAGTGGGGGTTGGGGGCAATGGGGAGATAAGGACACATATGTAATACCTTAATCAATAAAAAAATTAATTAATTTTAAAAAGTAGGCTCAGATCCAGTAGAATGTTTGATTCCATTATTACTGATTCAACATCGTATCACACTGCCTCAATTCAAGCAGAATACTAAAGCCACAGTGGCAATTCCCAGGAAAGTGGATTCCTTTAGTCCATTTACTGCTAGCTTTGCCGAAGACTGATTAAAATGACTGTAGTCTTTCTGTCAGTAGTGGCCTTTGATTGCAGGAACTTGCCACTGGCTGCACCTGAGAGCATGAGACCCAGTGGCTAGCGCAGCAGGAGCCCTGAACCCACTGATGGGCACTCTACTGTAATCTCAGCACCCCCTTCCCTGTACTACCGTAGCATCTCGAAGTTGGCAGAATGTGGATGTGATATCCAACTGTTAATATGCACTACAGTGAAGCTTTTACTAAAAATTATTCAGTATCCTAGGGTCTGCCACATCACATTTGCAAAAAAAATAAATTAATTTATTATGTATTTTAACAGTTGCATGTCACATGTTACATCACTTTATCTTAGTTGAAAAACACCAGCCATCTGAAAACTAGAAAGGAAATGTGGAGAATTGAGCATTGAAGTCAACAAAATATTCATCTTTACGAACTGACCAATTCCACAAGTAAGTGATTAGAGTCCCAATATGCTGACAAATTCAGGGTCCCTGAGGATAATAACATGGCACTCTCTATCTGCCAACCCTGCTCCCAAAGTAGAAAAAAGGAAATGTAGGCCACCCACTGCGGGTGAAAAGGAGGGGAGAGATGGGGGAAGAGACAGATGCTTCAGAAAAAGTAGCTGCTAGAGGAACCAGGTAATGGCTAAATTTCAGAAATCAAATGATGCTTTTTATAAAGGAGGTAATGAATGAATCCCTGACAGTTTGTATCAATATCATATTTTTGTGCTGAAGATTTATGAAGTAGAGCATACCAAACTAGTTTGTTAAAAATATGAACCATACCACTAATATAAACTATAAAGCATAAATAGAGAGCAGCCTATTTCCCTTCCACTTTTTTGAAAGTCAAATTACTAAAGGATTAAATGTAATGAAATTTGGCATATCTCAGTACTATTTTAAATGCATCAAAGATCTAAACTCCATGATATTTCCTAGGGCAAATGAAGGCTTAACATATTGAAGTATTCAGGAGACAAGCTGATATTCAGTCAACTCTTTAAGAATGATTTCAATTCCACATTATTTTGTTCACTATAACTTATATGCCCTTTGGTAAGCATCAAGCTAAAGGTACTGTATCACTTCTTTGGCTAAGTATATGCAAAAATTTTCATTACAATAAATTTAGCTCTAGGGTAAATTTAACATGATTTTCAAATTTAAGAACACTTTTGTTTAAGAACAGCGATATGTAAATTTAAAAACGCTTTTGTTAATAATACATTTAAACTCTCTAACAAAATGTAATTTTCAAATATTTGTGTTTATTTTCAATAAAATTCAGTTTGCTATATTGAAAAAACAAACAAACTGCATGACATTATCCAAGGGAGAAAGTTAATTATCTTAACAAAATAACATTTCAATTAACACCCTATTGATATTTTCCAATTGGAATATTCAGCATAACAAATTCTGTTATAGCCTAAGTGCCAGACAATTGCCCAAATCTTTACTCAGCTCTTTCATCCTAAAACTGGAACATTTTTTTCTATGCTAAGAGAAGTAACACTTAAATTCATTTATCTTCATAGATTGCCATTGTGTGTGTAGGATATGATTTAGATCCATAAGAATCTCCCCATTGTTTAAGTTGTAAGTAGAAATAACTATCATTTAATAAACTATTTTATTTATACACTAGAGGGTGTCCCTCAGCCCAGCCTGCACCCTCTCCAATCTGGGACCCCTCGGGGGATCCCAGACATCCCTCTCACAATCCGGGACTGCTGGCTCCCAACCGCTTGCTGGCCTGCCTGCCTGGTTGCCCCTAACTGCTTCTGCCTGCCAGCCTGATCACCTCCTAACCACTCACTCCCTGCCATCCTTATTGACACCTAACTGATCCCATGCCAGCCTGGTCACCCCCAACTTCCCTCCCCTGCTGGCCTGATCACCCCCAACTTCCCTCCCTTCCTGGCCTGATCGCCCACAACTGCCCTCCCCTGTCGGCCATCTTGTGGCTGTGGGCGCCACCATCTTTGAGGGTGGGGCAGTCAATTAGCATATTCCCTCCTTATTGGCTGTGGGCGCCGCCATCTTTTGTGATGGCATGAGGGTCAATTAGCATATTATTTCTTTATTAGATAGGATGAACATTTATGTATGGAGCGTACTTGTAAGATCCTGCATGGAACTTTTTGTTGAATACAAATCTCATGAATAATTCAGGCCTAAATTCTGTCAACATAATACTCATGCCTGTCTATTAAACATTATACACATTGTGAACACACAGGGAAACCACCCTATTACAGAATTTAATTAACCATTTGGCAGCTCTCCACAACATTATACTCTGGGGAAGAAAATCAGGCATTCATTCATTCATTCATTCATTCATTCATTCAGAAACTATTTACTGAACAATAACATTATCAATTACTGTGCCAGGTGATATAATATGGAAAGATAAATAAAAGACTCGGCTCTAATAAAATGCAGTGTTTAGTAGGAATAGGTATTTTAGCACGTTTAGTCTAACAAGGATCCCTAGGTTTCTCATGAGAGGGTTCTATTTTATTTTTCTAGACACCCCAAAGGAAAGTAAATAAAAGGGGAAAGCCAGCACACACAATTGGTACACTGTATATTTGAATGTCTGCAGAGGGTTGCTCTCACAATCTCTTTCCTGGAGCCATTTCTGGTGCTGTTCTGTAACCAAGGTCCCCTTTAAGGAGAAAGTCAGATTATTTATTCTGCCCAGCAGTCAGTAAATTCAAATTCCATTGCAATGATATTGAACAATTTTATACTTTTTAAAAATTATTTACATTTGTTTTTTTGTAAATTTTTGTAAAGTTCTTCATCTAGAACACTTGAAATGATAGCAGTCTTCTCACTGGGTTATTTACTTTTATTTACTTTCTCCTCCTGTAAATGATGTATTTCTAGCATATAGAAGCCATATTTTCCTCATGTGTATAGCTCAGGTATATTGCATAGTATTTAACACTTGCTATTATCTTATTTCCATATGTATTGGGTCCTATTTGGTTGCATGATCTTGACCCCTGCCTGGTATGATTTTTCGTATCTATAGGGTCACTCAAAGCCTTGGTCCAGGTATCCAGGTCCAAGTTTGATGCTGACTTCTATCAGAGTCCTTTCCAAGTCCTATACTGAAAACTTCTTTTTGCCCAGCAGAAGCAGGGGTAATAAGGCAATGTCCTCTCTGTAGGCAACTGCTGCCACCCTTTCCTGAGCACTGTGGGCACGGAGTGCTGTAGCAGCACTTCCACTGACTGTGGACGTCAATGCCTGCTTTTCCTGAAATGGAGCTGAATTGGCCAAGCTGGCCCTTTCAAGTCAGGTGAAGGCCTCACTTGGCAGTGTGCATGAAGCCCAGGAGAACAACCCAAATGATGGCTGGATAGGTCCCCAGCAAAGCTGCTCACCAAAATGGATTAAGGAAGGAGATCAGATATGTAAGGCAGTTCTACTTTTATTAAAATAAAGATTCTGTTGAAGAGCAGTTTAATTGTAACCGAGCCGCAGAAAATGTTCATTTAGAGTAATTCGACTTCTGAAAATTTTAACAAAATGTAGACATGATATACAAATAATAAAAATTATTTGCAATATGGAAATAGCAAAATATACTAAATGAAAATAAAAGAGGTGCTAGGTAAATCATTAGTCAATACTATGCAATATGTTGTCATTCACATTAGATTATGAGCACAATGGAAAACCTTTGCTATAGCACTAAGTGAATAAAGCCACGCCCACAGAAAGCCATTTAATAGAACTAGCCCTCCCAAGTTTGTGCTTCCTAACATTTCCTCACTTAGGAGCTTGCTGTTTACTTGATGGTAAAAACACTCTCTCCTGAACATAACGTTTGGTATTTTTTCAGGGGTTTGATGGCTTTTTTCAGGGGCTTCTGGGCGCTATAAATTCCACTTAAGAACACACCCTTTAAAAGTGAGGATTTTAATTTTATCTCCTTCTCAGGGGCATTTGCATTTTAGGAGTGGATGACTAGAGTGTAATTACTGCAATGACTGATTCATGAGCCAAGGCCTCAGATACCAGAATATGAACAGAATATGATATATCTGATTCTCCTTCAGACAATAAAGACAGTAGCTAATCCCTGGAGAAACACACAGCAAATTCCCTTGATAGCTCACTCAGAGCATGGTAGAGCTGCTTCTACTTAATCTTGGGAAGTCTGATCACATCTGTGGGTTGTGTACATGTCCCTGAAGGATGAATTGAGCTCGATTTTGGAGAAAATTACTACTTTTTAAATTTTTCATAATATTTATTTAACACGTGGCAGAATCTCTCAGGAGAGTCTCACTAAATGTAAGTGATTAATGAACCTCGAGTCTAACAGGACTCACATGTGGGTAAGCTTTCAATCTGGCAACACTAATTAGAATCAAAACAGTCTTTATCTCTCTTGGTATTTGAGATTTATTTCTTGCCAACCCATCACATTTGTCTCACAATATATAGGTGCCAAGAAGTAAACAATCAAATTTTTCTCAGATATGAATCTTAATAAATTTAATTTTGAAGCTAAATATCCTACACATGTATTAAACTGTTAAAATTTTTGAAAAGACTGACCATACTAATTATTGGACAATATGTTAACTGACTGCATTTCTTTTACACTTATGTTCAGAATACAAGTGCTAACAAATATTTAGGAAAATAGTTTGGCAGTTTTTTTTTAAAAAAGATTAAACATATCAGAGCTAATATCAGAATTCTGAAACTACCAGAATTTCAGGAGAGCTAAAATCAGATCCTGTGTGCAGAGTTTCTGTTCCATTTTGGAGCAGTGTCCAATACAGCATCAGGCAAGCTGCAGTCCATTGGTCCATTGTGTGCGGAGATGCCCATGACTATGAGCTACATGGGAGAATGCCAAGAAGCCAAGTGTAAGTAATGAACCAACCATAAGAGAACTAAGGGGAACCAAGAGCATGAGAGTGAGCTGCTTTGCTTAGGGGGTTATGTATCCCAAATCTTTGTGCCCTTTCAGTGGCCATGCCCATTCTGGCCAACCATCTCTGTCCCCAGGTGTGATTGACAGCAAGCACCTTCACTAGCCTTTAGTGGGCATTCATCTATCTTCCTTTAGTTGGACCTCTGGGGAGAGTAAAGTTGTAGCTTCCTGGTGAAGCTGCCCAAATGACATACCTATAATATCTGACTTTCCCTTTGCTCCTTTCCCATTAATAACTAGCTAATTACAATGGTATCAAAACCATCACCAAAATTAAAATGAGGACAATATCTATTACTTCCAAAATTTACTCTGCTCTTTTAAATCTCTATTTCTAACTTTTCCTACAATAGCCCCCTCCCCATTCTCTGTCCCCAAGAAACCACTAAACTGCTTTGCGCCACTATAGATTTTTTATATTTTCCAGAAATGTATATAAATGGAATCATACAACATGTATTATTTTTTCTTCCTTTTTTAACTAAGAAGAATAATCTTGAATTCATCCATATGGTTGGATGTATCAGTAATTTATTTGTACTGCTGAGAAGTATCCCATTCTATGGATATACCACTATTTGTTTATTTATTGCCTGTTAAGGAACATTTGGGTTATTTCTAGGTTTGTCTATTATAAAGATGATGTGAACATTCCTATATAAGTCTTTTTATAAATATAGGCTTTAATTTCTCTTGAATAATTACTTTGGAGTGTAATAGCTGATTCATTTTGTTCCTTTCCTTTCCCTCTCTTCCCCTCCCTCATCCTCATTCTTCTCTCCCTCCTTTCTCCCTCCTTCCCTTCTCATTTTCTCAAAATCTGAACACACATATGTGAGTGTGTATTATGTATGTTAATATATTTGTATGTATATGTACTAATTTCTTTTACTAAAAAATATATAATAGATGCTCCTCCATGTTTGTCCCTAAGAATTTATCTCATTGAAAAAATGTCAAATATTATTTTTTACTTAATTCCATAATTTATTAACACATCTCCTGATGGATGTTAATTTATTTTCTAATAAAGCTGCTAAGAATAGCTTTTAAAGGGACTGATATGTAATAACTGTATAGGCAAATCAAGCACAATTAAGTGCATATAATTGATATTAAATCAGTGTACTAAATGTTTATGTAAGATTCATTTTGTCATACATATTGTATAATATGACATAAGCTATTCGTTTGTTTCTTTTCCTCTTTTTTTGGACCTTAATTTTCAGTTAGTCATAGGCTTACATCTTATCTTCCATCATAATGGCAGAAATTAATGAGATGATAGCACTCTACTCAAAGCCATTATTATTGCACTGAATTACTTCAGGAAGTACAGATTCCCTCTCACCTATTAAAGGTTTTAAAAAATAGAAAAGTAATAGTTAACTAAAATGTGTTTTCTTTCTTAGCCCATAAAACTTTCATTTACTTAATCTGTTAAACCCTTTTGTAAATACAGTTATTTTGAAGCCTTTCAGTACTGTGTGATACATATTTTGGCATTGTAGCTATTCCGGATTTCTTCCATGGTACTTTAATTTTTTGGTTCAGTGAGCAAAACTAAGAGTTCTCCAGAAGGACTTGTACTTAAAACAGTCAGGGGTGTACTGCCTGATGAGACATTCAATCTTTTCCCTTGATGAGGGTGTCCAGTCAGAAAAGCCCTTTTGTTTTAGAACTCAGGAAAAAACTTACCACCCAAACAGCAAAAAAAGGCAATTACTACCCAAACAGCAAAAAGCAATGAAGATTTTCTCAGTGCTATGCAGTGTCACAATCTAATATGTGTTTAGTACATGTTTTCAGAGGCTGTTGCTTGTGATGATGAAATAGACATCTTTGTTTTCTTCATTTAACCTCTCTAACTTAAACAGAATAGTGTTAAGGAATTCGATGTTTTATATTATTACATTCTCAAAAAAACACACCAAAAAACTGAATATGGTAGGCCTTAGTAAATTTTATTTATGGAGGAGAAACTGGAATCTTAGGAAAGTTAGTTAATATCCCCAGATCCAACAATGGTAAGTGGTACAACTAAGATTTAAACTCATGTCTTTTTGGTCCACGAGCTCAGAGATACAGAGAACAAACTGGTGGGAGAGGAATTAGCCAAATAGTCTAATGAAATAAGACAGATTTATAATTTCATGAATCAACTCTACTATAAAGTAACTAATATTTGGAAGGTAACATCTCTGGCACTGAAATAGGTAGATAAATAATAAACTTATTGTAATGATGAGTTTCACCTCTGGTCATGTTGAACCTAGCTTCCAATTTTATTATAGTTCCTTAGCCTGGCTGTTATAAACTAGTTAGCCTGGATATATTGTTAGCTATTCTCAGGCCACGTTTTCTTACAGGAGTATTTATGAACTGCATTAAAGACAGAATTATTTTACGTATAAAATTGAAATTATATTAACCAAAAAATTTATATTAGTAAAACATAATGACCCAACTGGTGTGGTTCAGTGGTTGAGCGTCAACCTATGAACCAGGTGGTCATGGTTTGATTCGAGGTCAGGGCGCATACCTGGGTTTCAGGCTCCATCCACAGTGGGGAGCCTGCAGAAGACAGCCGATCAATGATTCTCTCTCATCGTTTCTCTCTCTCTCCCTCTTCCTCCCTCTCTGAAATCAAGAAAAATATTTAAAAAAACACATAATAAAGACTGAACACTTTTAGCAGACCATGCAGTTATATTAAAAGTAATTATCATATAATGATTTACTTTTACATTTTTATTTTGACTTTTAAGATTTCAAATATTTACACATGTTATTGAATTGCTTATTTTTATGATATCTTTTATACACAATTAAGGACTTGAGTGGCAATATCATATGTATAAATAATTTTCAAGTTCCCATCTAATGCTTTTACAGGTGTGTATTTTGGGGGAGTATTTAATGTTTATTTTAGTGGTATTGTCTAAAGAGGTAGGCCACCAAAAGGATAACACCATAATACCTCATCGTAGCGTGTTCAGAAAAGAGTAGGATAATTTCTGGGTACAGCAAAGAATATACTAAAATAAGTATGTCCCTGGGTTTCCACAGCTGAAGGGGTGAAAAAAGAAGGAGGAGGGGAGTTGGTTATGGGAGGTTACCCGGTTACTGTAAACAAAGATAAGGTTTTATACAGGTTTAAGTCAGTGCCTTGTCCATTGATAAGAGTTGCTACAGATGTAAACACCCTTCTCCTGGTACAGAGAGAGAGAGACCCCCACAAATGGAGATTGTCCTTCTAAATATAAAAATGTAATGTCTACTCAGTTTTCTGAGCTTTTTGCTGTTTCTTAAAAATAATCAGCCTAAAATAACCCTTATGCCAAAGAGACATATGTTGGGGGGGGGGGGGATTTTGCTCCACTTCAGGGTGTATCTAAAAGATTGAGATTTGTCTTTTTAATCTCTTAGCAATTCATCTGTGATACATGTCACACGCTGCTTTAATGCTGACTTAATAAAAGTGTTTTCTCGCTCTACTACATTTGTGGTAAGGATTTCTGGGTTGGGAAATGATTTTATTTTAAATTATATATCCCCTTCAAGGGTTGGGTAGGGATTGCATATCTAAAGTACCTTAACATAACTAACAAAGTCAACTTTCTAATTTCAAGTTGAGCAAAGCTGTAGCAGAAATTCTGTAAGTTTTCTCATCTAAGTGTTTGAACAGTAATCAGTGACTGTGATGTCTGCAGCGTAAGCACAGGTAGCTGAACAAGGCGACTCCAAAGTTCCTTTTAGCCAGAGAATCTATGATGTTCTCTTACTGATTTTCTCCATTGAGTAGAACGCTTGATTCAATGAACTTCTCTCATTACATTCAATCACATATTCTATATAATAAAAGGCTAATATGCAAATCGACTGAACAGTGGAATGACTGGTCGCTATGATGCCCACTTACCACCAGGGGGCAGATGCTCAATGCAGGAGCTGCCCCCTGGTGGTCAGTGCACTCCCACAGGGGGAGCGCTGCTCAGCCAGAAGCCGGGCTTAGAGCTGGCGAGCACAGCGACGGTGGTGGGAGCCTCTCCCGCCTCTGCAGCAGGCAGACATCCCCTGAGGGATCCTGGACTGTGAGAGGGTGCAGGTTGGGCTGAGGGGACCCCCCCGCCCCTGCCTGTGCATGAATGTTGTGCACCGAGCCTCTAGTTATATATGAAATTTTATCGATTCATTATAACTATGTGTCACTACAAATTACTGTTGCCACACTAAGAGGTTTCTTTGCCTGAACACATCAAAGCCCAATAAAATGCAAACAGGAGTTTGCAGCAAAGAAAGTAAAGGTTTATTTAAGATATGGAGCCAAGTCAGGAGACACAGGTGAGTCAGTGCTCTAAAACGTGGCCCCAAAGCCTTGAGGGAATAGATAGGGGGAAAATCATTAGTTATGGTGTCTAAGGGAATAGAGTTGTGGACCCTGCTGATTCTGGGGCCAGGGGAGGGAGTGGTTGACCACTGTATCAGGTCCTGGTGTCAGCCTTGGAGTCATTCTGTCCAGTTTTGTGAGGATGTGGTTGGTTAAGGTTGTTCTGCTTTCATGGACCCGCGGCTGAAACACAACTGAGGTCAAGATGTTATCTTTTTATTTTGACTGAAACTCTGGTCCCTTGATCAACAGACTTGAGGCTTTAGTCTTCAAACATTTTGAAGCTGACCAGAACCTGATGTCCTGAGGACTTAGTGACCAAGGGAGTGGATGTGCAATGTGTACAAAAGTGGAAGGGTCTGGGTGAAAGGAGGCAAGTGAATTATGGTGTGATTAGACTGGACAAAGCGAGCTTGAATGAAAGAAAAAGTCATGTTAAAGAAATGAAGTTTTTGTGTGGTTTATTATATTGGTGTATTAACAATTTTAGTCCCTAATTTATATCAAGGATCATGCAGGTGATGTTTTTCTGTGTGTGCACCAGACATTAAAAAATAGGAGGGATAGTTTTGAAATTTGGTTACTGATTAAATCCTCTCCCAAATGTTTCCCATTGCCTATTTTCTTACCATATTTACCTCATTTCTCCTTTTTGCCTTGCTGCCTTTGCATCCCCCACTAATCTGTTATCCACCAAAAGACTGTTTCTTACATATACAATTCCTTGGAAATTCACATTGGTGTCTTCACTTCCTTCTGATAAGGGTTTAGGGTTTTTTTTCTAATCGTCATAGCCACTTGGGCTTTGTTCGCTTTTCTTAGTAGTCTCTCAATATGCATGCCAAACTAATGGCAAATAGCGTCTTTAACTCCCATCCCCGTTAGCATGCTCAAATGTTATTAGCTCTTCTCCAGAAACATAATTTCTGTTTATTGAGCTTCCTGGGTTCAGGTATCCTCTGCAGCAATCCTTGACCAGCTGGATACTGTGGAAGTCTGTGGGATAAATCCTTTCCGGTTCCACCACCGTCCTGCCCAGATGAACCACTGTTGAATCTTCACTTGCTACTGTGCTGACAGCACTAAACAAAGAGCCCCTGTGTCATTAGGTAGCTTTTAAAAATCATCTTAATTGACTCCTTTTGATACTACACAGTAGCTACATCCCGCAGACAAACTGCTGGAGATGCAATGAATACAATGAGATTAGAAAGGAAAAGGAACGTTTGCCACCAGAACAAGGCACATAGTGAATGAGATATGGGAGGGGCCCCAAAAGGCTTTTTTGGGTTAGCTCTTTTCTCTCTCAAAAATATTTCTTGTTCATTTAAGCCTCTGGCTTAAGAAGGCCAAGGAACAATGGCCTTTTAACAGTGTTTGTGAGATGACCTTTTCTGTCTCTAGTGTCGGAATAGAAAACTATAACTCCCTGAGCAAGAATCAAAGAAACCTAGTGGGGAAAAAGCAGCAAAAACCCCAGGCAGAGCAGGCCTTGGACCATTATTTCCAGAAAGAATATATGTAAACTGGAGTTCCAGAAATAACATAAAGTCAGACTTCATGAACTATTCATCACATCTGATTTAATGGGATCATTAAACTGGCATTCGGCATGTTCTAATAGCATCTTATGCGCAAATACTTTTTTTTCTTTTTTGACTGTTGAATGAATAATGATCCATGATTTAAGTTTTCTTAATGGCTCCTTAATATCAACTCTTTGGGCAAGAAAAACTGGTAAAATGTATGGCATTTATTCTATATTAGCTGCATGAAAATGTGCATGTTTGTGATCAAGGTAGGTTTTTACACTGCAGCTCTAATGATATCTCATGAAAAGTGGATGGTTACAAGGAGTGCATCATGAGCATCAGATGGCAGCATATTAGCCAGAGGTGGAAGAAACAGTACAGATGCCAGGACATTATTGCTGATTTATGAAGCAAGCTAACCTTCGTACTTTTCAAAGAATTCATCATTTAATGGAAGCTTCCATAAGATACAAATTGATGGGTTAGGATTTTTCTTCTGTGTGTAAGAAATTATTCTCCTGCAAAAGAGCAGAGAGAGGACTTTTTTTTGTCCCACTCTCACCTATGGCTCTTCCTAAATGTACATTCTCGGTACTTTCTGGTGTGATATAGGAAGAGCACACTCTTTCCTTTGGCATCTAGCAGTAAGCAGATGTCCAGATGGGTGATAATGTTATGTTCCTTCCCCTAAAGTTTGTCTCAGCCTCCTAATCTTGACCATATTAATTAGAAGACTAGATTTGTCTCTGATCTCAAAGGGAACTTCATAACGCAGGAAGCATCAAGTGAGATGATACACTATCAAACTAATCCAAGAGTGGGGCTGGCCCTTTTGCTGACACAGTGTATAGTGTTCATATAGGTTGGGGTTAGAATGAAATGCAAAGTGCAGACATCTATGTAATTGAAATAGGAACATATTTAAAGATTGTGTTTCATTCCCCACTTCAGATTATAAAGCCTATTTTTAAATGTTTTGGTTATATACCTTGGAACACCTATAATGCCTCTGATAAGAATATTTCTATGATGATGAAGATGATGATACTATTGAGTCCTTCTGGGTGTTAACAACTATTTTTGGATTCATTATGCAAATTTGCATAGTCTTTTCCTCCCTAATACTTCTGACTCCATGTTTCAATAGCTTCTTTCAGAGAAAAAGGATACTGAATTAGCATGTCCATGTTGGAAGGAAACAGTTCATTTCCTACATGTCCTGCTCTTCTCAAAGACCTCCACATGTTTCTTGCTGGTTCCTTTTTTCCAGCCCTCATTTTCATGAGCAGTAACTAGGAGACATATGCTTTCCAAAATGAATCAATTCTCCCAGCTCCAGAGTAGAACTAATCTCATGATTACCAAGCTTTCTACATCCTGCCCCCCTGCAATGATCATGCTGAAATGGAAGTAGGGAGCTGGAAATCTGTTTAGCATTGCAGTTATGATTATTAACATTATTTGTAATCTCTATATTGTCTCTGAGAAAAATTATCAATGATTATTTCCTTGAATACTTTAAAAATGAGCAAATGGAGGGGAGAAAGATTGGAATTTGCCCAATGGTGCTTAAAATTAGGTGAGCATTACAATCAACTGTGGAGCAATTTAGAAAGTACTCCTGTATGTCTTTTAATAGATGGGACTCAGGAATTTATGTTTTTAACAAGTGCTTCAAGTGGTTTGAATGTGGTGTTTATAAAGCCTATATTTGGAAACCTCTATCAGACAACACAATTGGTTGTAACCAGGGACTATGTTATCCATATTTATTGTTTTAGTTCACTTCAGTAATTACTCGTTTATAATTCAAAATTGGCTTTCAATCAAGAGCAATAATTTTATTTTCAAAGTGTTAAAATGAGATTTCTCTTTTCCTCAAGGCAATTTTCTTTCATCTTAAAAAACAACAGTAAATCAGCACCCTTATAGTTATGTTCTATTTTTGTTTTCTTTTTGAACAGTTTTGTTTTTTCATGCCGGGGTTTTCTTTTCATATTTCAATTTTTGATATCATAGGCCAGGTGTCATATTAATGCACGATTTTGTCCATGACTGAATTAAATTGCTGCTTTAACTTCAAAGAAATCTTTCAATGTTGTGTATAAGCCTCAGCAGTAACACTAATTCTCATCCCCATGCACAAGTGTGGCAATACCAGGGTGAGGAGGGTTAATTATGTTTACATATTTATTAATTTTTATTAATACTTAAAGAAAAAATGTAATCTAATTGAAAATATTTCCTCATTAAGGAAATAATATTTCCTTATCATCATGTAAACCTGTTGATAAGAATATTATTCACTTGAACAATCACATCACCCCACATACTTCTTTGAGTTAGAAGTACACATTTCTAGTCTATGAAGCAAACACAGAAAATGTTTTTTAAAACTATGCTAAATATTTCTGAGATTTTGATGTTAGATAAATTATCTAGAGGAAATAACTCTCCTCTTTGTTTTCTTTAGTACCAAGTTGTTTCCCAAGAGATAACAAAAATAATTTCAGTGGTTTCTGAATAGTTTTATTACCTGGATAAGCCATTAATAGAAACTTGACAAGTTATAAGAACATTTCTTTATAAAATTGAGTACAGTGCTCTGAAAAGATTACATATCCAACAATAAAGATCATAAAGATAATTGGGGACAAAACTTAGCATTTCAGAAATTTGTGTAGAGCAACCATATCTCATGAGAGAATGCTGAATTATATACTTCAGAATGAATATTAAGTTGAAGCAATATTACAACAAGGCCATTTACTTTGTTGATGTTGTATTGAATTATGTTATCCCAAGGCAAATCAGCGAGTCTGTCTAATGCCATTAGTATGTTGCTAGCAAAAATTTAAATAAAAGCCAGCCCATTAGCAGGGCAAGAATGGTTGAGTGAGGAATGATGGCCTTGATGAGGGGCTTGAAGATATTAGCCAAAGGCATAAGGTTATAAAGTGGATTTTGCATATTTGGTTTCCTCCTTTCTAAAAGCAGAGATATTTGTGATGAAATGCTAACATAAATCATCTAATAAATGTATCATAAAAGTGAATTTGGTTAGAAGTTTGGACTGAAACAACATTGCCTAATGAGAGGTGTTATTATTAGGAAAGTGAGAGCTAAACAGAGGGGTATGTATGTGTGTGTGCACGGGCTCATACATGTGCAAGCACACATTTGTAAAGTACTCAATAAAAGTGCTTATGAAAAGGTAAACTACCAGGAGTTAGGGACAACAGTTGCAATCATTAATTCTATGCCTCTAATATTTGAAGAAGGGAAACTGATGAAGAAAAATGCTACATTAAGAGAGAGCAGGCATCTCTAGAAACCAACAGTTACCCAGCAAGGGCCTCAGAGTGGTAGATACTCTGGGAGTTTACTGTATTTCAGAGTCTGTTCTCTGTTCTTGCATAATAAAAACCTTGTTTATTTGTTGTTTAGTTCACTGACAGTTGACTAAGCTATGGAGGATTTGTTCAAACTGACCAGACTCTTAATAGTCTATATTATACATGAATTACTCTGCTCATTTAATCATTTAAAATTAAAAAATGTAACATAAGAAAAACAGCATGATATCACAACAAAGATATTATATGTATCCTTGATGGTTAACATTACTGAGATCTGATAGTCTCCTACATTCACCTCCAGAAAAACCTGCTAAGGAAGCCTGGTTAGTTGTCATCCCCTCCCTTAGACAACGCTTATGACCAACCAAAAAAGTGTTATTCTTGAGTTTCCTCCTTTCTGTTTTTTTTTTTGTTTTGTTTTTGTTTTTGTTTTTGTTTTTTTTTACCTATCACTCTGCTTTATAAAGAAGCTCTTTATTCAGACTTAATATCATATAACTGATAAGCCTGACAATTAAATATGTCAATATACTCATATTCATCATGATAACAATTGTATTATGTGTCTTTGTGTCCAGTCTCACCCTAGTAGAAAAGAGGAAATGTATAATCCACTGCTATAGCCCTGGCACTTACCATAGTAACTAACATGCCATATCAGCTTAATAAATATTTAATACTTTTCAAGTATTCTTTATTTTAAAAAAATAAACTTACACTGCTCCTAGGGCAATGGAAACTAAAGAGAAAATAAACAAATGGGACTACATCAAAATAGCAAGCTTTTGCACAGCAAAAGAAAACATCAACAAAACAACAAGAAAGCCCACTGCATGGGAGAACATATTTGCCAATGTTATCACCAATAAGTGTTTAATCTCCAACATTTACAGGGAACTCATACAACTTAACAAAGGAAGATAAAAAACCCAATCAAAAAATGGGCAACAGACCTAAATAGATACTTTTCAAAAGAAAACAAAAGAAGGCCAAGAGACATATGAAAACATGATCAAAGTCACTAATCATCCCAGAGATGCAAATCAAAACGACAATGCAGTACCACCTCACACCTGTCAGAATGGCTCTCATCAACAAATCAACAAAGGACAAGTACTGGTGAGGATGTGGAGAAAAAGGAACCCTCGTGCACTGCTGGTGGGAATGCGGACTTGTGCAGCCACTGTGGAGAACAGTATGGAGTTTCCTCAAAAAACTAAAAATGGAGCTCCCAGTGATCCCACTTCTAGGATTATATCCCAAGAAACTAGAAACACCAGTCAGAAAGGATATATGTACCCCTATGTTCATAGTAGCACAATTCACCGTAGCTAAAATTTGGAAACAGCCTAAGTGCCCATCAGCAGATGAGTGGATTACAAAACTGTGGTACATCTACACAATGGAATACTATGCTGTGGTAAAAAAGAAGGAATTCTTACTATTTGCAACAGCATGGATGGAACTGGAGAGTATTATGCTAAGTGAAATAAGCAAGTCAGAGATAAATATCACATGATCTCACTGATTTATGGAATATAATGAACAACATAAACTGATGAAGAAAAACAGATCCAGAGACAGAGAAGCATTGATCAGACCATCAAACCTCAGAGGGAAGGTAGGGGAGGGTGTGGGTAAGGGGGAGAGATCAGCCAAAGGACTTGTATGCATGCATATAAGCCTAAACAATGGACACAGACAACAGAGGTGTGAGGGCATGAGTAGGGGGGTTTGGGGGATAATGGGGGGGTAAGGACACATATGTAATACTTCAATCAATAAATTAAAAATAAATAAAAATAAATAAAAATAAAAAACAAAAAACCCAATAAACTTTCATTTTTAGATTATGGTGTTATATGTTAATTCTTTAATTGTACAAATTGAAATCAAACCATGCAGGGTTTGACTCCAGTTACTCTCAGAGGTTTAACCTTGGGAAATTATTTCCCTAAGCCTCATTTTTCTTATCTGAAAAATAATACTGATAATCGTATCTACTACATAGGATTGTTTATAAAGAGCTTTGCAAGGTAGCTGGCCAAGAGAAGGTACTCAATACATCTTAGCTTACTAATAGCATTTAAGGTAAATTATTTTACAGATGATGGATCTCATTTATTGCATGTTCATTTGTCCTCATTTAATCAAATTTTCAATGAATAACATTCACTTCAAATTTCCCATATATTTTTCCTCTCCTTCTCTACTCCTGCTACCACAAAGAACCACCTACAAGAAGCAAATTGAAAACCAACTAACTTCTCTGGAAATATTGATTATAATGAATTGGTTGTAAACCTTCAACAAAAGCTATATGAAATCAAGACAGATTAGTATTAAATGGTAAAATGTTGAGATGTAATTCATCTTAACAAATATCTATTAAGAACTAACTTGATCCTCTTTGGTATGCTAGAAAAAGAAGGGAATAATTACATTTATTGATTGCCTACTTCTAAACTCCTTTGTGCTGGATACAGCATATATCATATTTAAGTCCTCACACTTATACTGTGGAGTATGTATTCTTATATAAGTGACAATCCCAGGTTAATCATGCTTTATCTAAAGCTAAACCTCATTGTTAGGCACTATAGCAAAGATTGAATGAATGAAGGGAGGGCTTTAAACAAAATTATCTAATATCATAGAATGGTAATATAGGCTGATGGTTTCCAAACATTTAACTCTAGAAGAGGACTATCTAGTAAAATAAAAATCCAATATACAACAAAAGACACAAGTGAGTGCTGCTTTGCTTAAAGTGGAGGTAGTGGACTTTAAAACCACCTGATGTTTTCTTCCACACTTCACCATGGAAAAACCCCTTATTTCCCTCTGTACAAACTCCTGGAGATTTAGAAACTGGTTTCAAAATAACCCTCCACAATTTACAGATTTGGAGTAAGCTGAGCCCAAGAGATATTAAGTAAGTAGGTGCCTCATTTTCTGAGTAATTGTAATTTTCTAGGTAATTAGATGTTGCGGTCAAGGAATTTTAATTCCATTCTGTATCAGAGGTATGTTTCATAGGAGAAAGTAATCATGTTGGCCAAAGTTTCTTGGATGAAGCATGTATATCATTTATATACTGAGCACTTAATTTGGATAAAGGAATGCATTTGAAAATTTTAATTAATGAAGCCTATAAACTATTATCTATACTAATAAAATGGTAATATGCAAATTGGTCATGATGCCCTCCAGTCACGACCAGATATGCTAATTAGTCATGACCAGTATGCAAATTGACCATCACTCCAACACACAAGATGGCCCCCCCCATGTGGCCACAAGATGGCCTGTAGGGGAGGGCAGTTGTAGGCCATCAGGCCAGCAGGGGAGGGCAGCTAGGGGTGACCAGACCAGCAGGGGAGGGCAGTTAGGGGCAACCAGGCCTGCAGGGGAGGGCAGATGGGGGCGACCAAGCCTGCAGGGGAGGGCAGTTTGGGGCGACCGGGCTGGCAGGGGAGGCAGTTAGGGGTAACCAGGCCTGCAGGGGAGGGAGGTTGGGGGTGACCTGGCCGGCAGGGGAGGGCAGTTGGGGAGTGATATGTTACATAGAATGAGGCCAAGGCTCACATGGCCTGCACAACCTCGATGAGATGACATGATCAGGCACGGATTAGTCAGAAAAGATTCTTCTGAGCAAATTCTATGGAAGCTTTGTGACTAAAGAATATTAGTTATACAGGGTGTTGAGCAAATAAGTTGATATATTCAGTGTAATAGGAGCCAGGTTCCACAGTGTTGGAGAAGGAACCTACAGGTATGGAAAATATAAAGGGTAAGATAAATCCTGGGGGATGGAATTGAAATTGGTGTCTAGATGTAATCTCATATTTTATGTAAGTATATATTTTATATTATATTACTTATGTGTTTATATATGGCTAGACGTAGAAAAAGATATTGAATATGTGTCTTCTGAAAGGGCTAGAAGCAATGACATGGCAGTACTACTGAGCACACCTAGCACTCAGATCTTTATCCATGCTCTCTTAAAGGAAATCAGAGCTCCTTGAAGAAATGACAGCACTTTAGGATATGACTGGGTGGGGCAGGTATGAGTCTGGGAAAATCTTGTCAAAACTAATAGAAGTACTCAGAGAATGATGGGAACTTGTCAGAACAACACAGATTTGAAGAGGCTTTTACTGGCCAATTTGGGAAGATTTGATAGTAGTGTATTACAACATTGTAATCAATGGGAAGATCTGAGTCTATACCAACATGAAGGAGAGAGAGAAAGAGAGAGAGAGAGAGAGAGAGAGAGAGAGAGAGAGAGAGAAAGAAAGAGAGAGAGAGAGAGAACAGAGAAAGAAAATGATGGGGCATTAAATAAATATGGAACATGTTAAAACTTTTGGAATCTAAATAAAGGGTTCATG
The DNA here is from genome assembly GCF_014108235.1 of Myotis myotis. NCBI lineage: Eukaryota > Metazoa > Chordata > Mammalia > Chiroptera > Vespertilionidae > Myotis > Myotis myotis. Next base: position 41,908,782 of record NW_023416379.1, read on the forward strand.
TGAGTCCTTTACTCATTAAACTCCAAGTTCTCCCTTAAGTTTCTAAATTTAGATTAATTTTTTAAATATTCCATTTATAAATATAATAAATTTTAACCAATTTTAGTAGCCTTTGAGCAATACTTAGTCCTATTTATAAATCATACCTTCAGATGTTTTAAACTGTATTTATAAATTTTTGTGTTATCTCTTTTTAAATACAGGGGTGAGCAAAAGTAGGTTTATAATTGTTAATATGGAAAAAGACAAAGGTTATAATTATTATGGTAGATTTATTTAGTCAAAAGAAAGTCACTCATGACAGTAAACCTACTTTTGTCCACCCCTGCATATTGGCTAAGAATGAAATACTTCATAAGTTTAATAAAATTTATTCATACATTTATTCTTTTAAAATATATATATATATTTCATTGATTTTTTTACATAGAGGAAGGGAGAGGGATAGAGAGTTAGAAACATCAATGAGAGAGAAACATCGATCAGCTGCCTCCTGCACACCCCCCACTGGGGATGTGCCCACAACCAAGGTACATGCCCTTGACCGGAATCAAACCTGGGACCCGTGAATCCCCAGGCTGATGCTCTATCCACTGAGCCAAACCGGTTAGGGCCATATATTTATTCTTAAATGATTCAATATAACAAGTTAACTTAAGATTTCTACTAAAATCACAAATCTGCGTCAATTATACATTTTTCCAATTATACGTTTTAATTAGAACTACACTAACTTACATTAATAATCCAAAAATCACCTAAACATTAAAAATAGTTAAAATCTACACAAAATGCAAAAGTATAAATAACATGCTATCATTATTTTTTTAAATAATTCTGCACTTAAATTCAAATATTCCTGGGTCTAAAAAATGAATACCTATAAAGAAAATAATTATGTCATCAAGAAACTATTTTTGGGAGTGAACTTCTGTGGTAGAGGGTCTCTGAACTTTATGATCTCCTTCCACATTGTACCAGTGTTGGTCTTTGTGATCAATAAGGATACAGAAGAAATGATGGTATGTCACTGCCAAGTTCGGGTTATAAAGCATACAGCAAGCTCCACCTTGATGGTTCTCTCCCTTTTGGATCACTCACTGTGAGGAAGCCCCTGTTTTGTGAATAGGAAAGTTAACCCAGTGTAGAGACCTATTGTAGGAACCCGAGACCTTCAGCCAATAGCCAATGAGGACTGAGTTCTAGCAACCATGTGAGCATGAAAGCTGATTTTCCAGCACCCATTGGGCCTCCAGACACCTGAACCCCAGCCAACACTTTGGCTTCAACCTAATAAGAGATTCTGAGCCAATATCACTCAGCTAAGCTACTCCTAGTTTCCTGTCCCTCAGAAACTGGGTGAAATAACAAAAGTTATCAAGTGCTAAACTTGGGGTAAGTTTTTATGCAGCAATAGATAACTATGTACTTTTCATGCATATTTCCTGAGTGTGCCTTCTCAGTTCCTGTAGTTTACTTAAATGACCAAAAGTTGCAGCTGATTTGTGATTGAATTTTTGTATTCAATGTTGATGAAATGCACTGAGCCCTGTTTACAGTTGCCATATCAGTGGTCCCATAATTGGAGATAAGCACCTAAGATTGAGGTGGTTACATAATTCACGTTCAATTCAAATTCTGCATTATCCAAATCTTCTTACTAATAATAAAAGACTGCAAACTTCACCCAGCCTGCTTCTATTCACTTGACTGGATTTTGTATTTCTTTGGCTTTAAATATATGCAGATTCATTCCTACCAAGGTCTGAAGATCTTTGAATTTAAAAATCTTACTTTTTCCTTTTCATATACTTTTTGTCTGATGGTGTCTTGCAACTGTTACATATTTTAAATTATATTCAATGGAATTCTGAGTATCTCTTATGGATTTTTCCATTTAGGCACAACCATTATTGTAATTATATTTAACTATACAGTTTTTATTGTCTTATCTCCATGCCTTAATTAACTTGACTTCATTCCATCTAAAATAGTTTCTCCTCTATTCTATCAAGTGATCACTAATCTATCTTTTAAGGACCACTTCTATCAACCATTCTTGGCAACCATACTTTCTATTTAAGAGAGACTTGAACTCTGTGTTTCCATAACCTAATGCTTATAAATGAAAAAAAAATAGCACAACATTCTGCAATTTACTTTTTTTTTGCCTTCGTTCCCACAATGCATGCTATAAAGAGCAGAGTTCCTGTGAGCTCACCTCTGCATACCCTGTAGGACATAACACTGTTTAGCTAGAAAGATGTAACCCAATTAAGCCACTTTAATGTGGTTCAAATTTGTTGAATGATGGTAGTAACTTGTTTTCTGTAAAATCACCATTTCCTATTACACTCTAAAGAAACATTACATAATACTATACCAGAATATTTGGGACCTAGACAATGTGAGAATGAAACTGTTCCACATGCTGGTTTTGGTGATGTTTCCTATCTATAATAATAAAAGGGTAATATGCTAATTAGACTGGACGTCTTCCGGACATCATTCTGGATGTCTTCCTGATGAAGCCAGGGCCTGAGGGAAGCCAGCCAGGGTCCCAGGTACCTGTGGGCAGCCGGAGGAGGGAAGCAGCCCCACTCCCGGGTGCCCAAGGGCAGCCCGATGAAAGCCAGTGCTGGCAGCTGGGGGAAGTAAGGCCTACTCTTGCATGAATTATTGTGCATCGGGCCTCTAGTGAAACAATAACAAACACTCTTTATTAGATGTCATGTGGATAGTCCTAAGTTTATTTGAGCATTCAGAGTGTGTAACATGTAGTCAATATTTGGTAAAAATAGGTTGAATAGATTATTTAATTAATAGTAGCTCAGAGAAGTGCATGATGCTGAGAAATACACACATACAAAAACATCTTCAAGATTCTTTAACTGCTCTGTGTCTTAGCATGCATTGCTTCATGAGCCTGGTGAGGAAGTATATATTACTACTTCTTAAGAGTAGAGCTCAGAATCAAGAATTACAGAAATAATTTTCCCCTTGTATTTAGCTACAAATTTTTAGAATTGAAAATAGAAATATAGGGAAAAATTTGTTCTTATCACTTAGCCTGTGGTAAGTAAAAATAGTCTATTTTAATTTCTACATGTACATGCAAAACACTTTTCCTTTTATAAAGATTGAAAGTTTATTTTATTCAAACATTTCCTGAAATTACTTAAAACAGCAAATTGACTTCATTAATTTATATTATTTCATGATTTGTGTCTTAATTTTCAAAAAGAGAGAATTCAAATTAACTCCATTTTAACTTTCTTTTTTGCCTATAACTAAAAATTTGCTATCTACTCAGATTTTGCTATTGTGTAAATTAAACCTAAGTGTATGATCTTGAAACTATGTTTAAAAAAGAATGCATTTCAGTTGGAACATATTGCTGAACAGAAAAAGAAAGGAAAGAAAAATTCATAGGTCATTGTGTGCAACACAATAGTAAAACATTTTATTTACTGCATAACTCTCTCTGGATTACTTTACACAATGGGAAAAATAGTGTAGTGTCTATTTAGCTCTCTTGATTATTTCATACAATAAAATGGGGTATTTTTCTTTCAATACCAAACTGACAAGCTATGGGTAATACCTCAGCAAACAAAATAAAGTGCTATTTCTATTTACTCTTAAGAGGACAGTATTGAAAAATACTTTGTTTTTGTAGTGGTGGTGCAGTGACAGACTAGATCTTAGTGACTACCTGCAGTATCTCTTGGTGTTCAATAAAGAAGAAATGAAGAAGTAAAATTGCCATTTTCTTGGAGTTCTATTTAAGCTTTCATTCCCATGGCCAGTATAAAGCCTGTTTTTTGGGAACAGTCTTCGATTGGAATGAGATGCTTGGTCTAGCTATAGGAAGATGGATGGCCTAAAGAGTTCTTGCTTTGCTAGCTCTCAGAGAGTAACAGTAGCATGTGTGCCTGTTTTTCATTTGTTAAAACTTCAAAGAGATTTTATTCTAGCAATGCATGCTATTTTCTGTTGAAAGTTTTAAATAAGATTACAGTGGGGTTAGTATGCATCAGGGTTTATGCCTAGGGTACTTGAACCTTGAATACATTTTACGGTTATGGCAAACAATAGTGAATGCAGAATACTAGAATGATCTAACAATTATTATAACACAAAGAGAGGAGATGCTGGGCAATTAAAGTTTAGTTCATTGTATGTCTAGGATTTTGACACAACTCAGTTAAGTTTCTAGTGCTAGGAGAGGTGAGAATACATTCTCACCGTAAATCTGTTTCATCATTCTACCTGTTATGGCTCTTCAGCTTTCAAATCCACTTTCTCTCCTCACCTTTTACTTTTTTAAATTGACACTGTTTGTAAAACCTTCAGTGGATTCCTGTGCCTCATCAGATAAAAGCCAAATAACTATCCTTTCTGTCATATAGCTCTTTGTGTCTCATGGTCCTTTATGATTTAGTTTGTATATTTACTTACTTCCCCTCAGCTTTTATCACAGGATATCTAAAGTGAAGCCATAGCAGGCTGCTTAGAACTGCTAGGAAAGACCCTACTTTCTGACATCCTATAGCCCTTCATAAATCCTGGTCTCTCTTTCCCTGGATTGTCTGTCTCTAATTTTATACACTTGGGAAACTTTTATTCAGCCTTGAACACACAGTTCTGATGTCATCCAGAACTGATTTCTTATGCATACGTTCATTATTATAATTATTGAATGATTATTCTCTTTATCTATCTCTCTTCTCCTATATAATCCCTAAAACTGGGATTATGTTTTACTATTTTTGCATCCTACACAAAGTACCTACATGTAATCCCTGGCACATACTAGATGCTCAATAAATGTGATTGAAAAGCATTTCACCACATCACCGTGGTGCCTGTGTCTCTCCTAGTTAGCAAGCTCTACTAAGAATCTATTTATAGAGTTTAATTTTCTTTCATTTCCAATCTTTTAATGCTCCATTTCTTTTCATTTTTTCCCTAAATCATAAGAACTACATTACTTGCATAGCAATGTCTCCCTAGTATAAATTCAGATATTTTACAAGTGCCCTATTTAAATGAACCTGAACATCAGGAATTAATTTAAAAGACCTTCAGCTACTATAATGCTGCTGCAAAGTCCATTTGCAACCCACATAAATATTGGATGTAAAATAGTTAAGGAGTAATATCCATCTGAGCTATCATGTACGGTATGTTGCAGTATTCATTGTCTACATGTTATTTTAATATAATTTTAAAGTTCTTTTATCCCATCTAAAGTAAAAAAAACAAACCTGCATTGGCACAATGTGGAAATTGGCACTGAGCTACTGACCAAAAAGCATAGAAGATTCAGAATGGAATGGAAAAGAAAGCTATGGGACCCCAAATTGTAAAAGGAATCAACTTCCCGGTAATATGTAACCAGTGCTTCTAACATACAGCAGATCATAAAAAATTTCTCCTGAATGTAATTGATTTTTTAAAATCTAATTAAACTTCATTCAAACTCATGAGCCATGATTTAGTATTTCCTCAAGTAATAAGGTATACGTAATCAAAATTCTATCAAATAGTAGCATGCATAGAAAAATGCCGGGAGCGGGTCCATCCTTGCTGTTTCAAGGGACCTGGCATATATGGCATACTGTTCTTAATATATTTGCTCACCTTCTTGGCACTATGTGTTTTAATCAAGGTCACCTCTCTGAGAAAGGTTGTTTCCCCAGGTAGGGATTTTCCCCTGAAGTTAGGGAGGGAATAAAACCCCTTAACTAAGTGCCAGGCGGGTAATTAATCACTTTAACTACGAACAATCATGCTTAAGCTACATAATCTTTACTCCCTGGAATGGAGATAAGAAACGCCCTAACCTTTGTAATAGAGATTGATAGGATTGAATCAACTGGTATAAATACAGATGTAACAAGACAGCAAGACACAGAACTTAGAACACAGAACTTAGAACACAGAACTTAGAACACAGAACTTAGAAGACAGAACTTAGAAGACAGAACTAAGAAGACAGAACCTACACAGAACCTAGAGATAGAAGAACTTCGCTGGAGAGAACATGGCAAAAGATCCTGGACTGAACCTGACTACAGAAATTTGCAAGAGAACCTGACTAGAACCTGGTGACTGAACCTGGCTGGAGAACCTAGCGAGGGAACATGGCTACAGAACCTGGCTGGAGAACCTGGAGAACCTAGCAAGAGAACATGGACACAGAACCTGGCTGGAGATCCTAAGCAGAACCTCTCTGGAGATCCAGACCAGAACTTGGCTGGAAACCCTGACAAGAGAACCCGGCTATGATGATCACCTGAACGCTGCCTCCGTGTCATTCCTTCTTCGCCGACTCCGTCCACACCTTTGGGGACCCCTGGACCTGCTGGGGTTGGACCCCAGCAGAAAAAGATAGCCAGGACAAAACAAAAAGATCAATCAGGATCACAGACAATATATTTGGTTCATGTATTTCACCAGACTTAAGTTTGGAATTAGAAATTTGTATCAGAATTAGAAATTTGTACCTTAAGTAGACTGCATAGTCTGCTACATATATTTATGCCCATGTTAACGTTATAGTAGGAGTTCAAGGCATTCTCAAGCTTATGTGTTAATTTTATTGATAGAAGAGTTCCTAAGTAAGTCTTGTCTATGGACTAACAAGTTTTGCACTTGATTTTCATGTGAAATGCAGAAAAAATAAATAAAAAGAAGACCCCAAAAGAACTTTACAAACCCAGCAACAAATAAATTCCCTGGTAATAGGTAACCAGTGTCTTCTAGAATATAGCAGATTATAAAAAGCTTTTTGCAATAGACATGCAGTGTATAAACTTTGAGTGTAGGGACAGGCATGATTATATCATCAATGTATCACTGCATGCAATGTGATTTTTACTGATATGCATCCAACTAAACTTAAGATACCAGCAATGTGTTGATGTGGTTCAGCAAACACAACCAAAACAGTAATTTCAAAGCAGGGAATTTTAAAACACTTGTAAACAAAGAGGCTAAAATAAAGGACTATTTTGGTGTTAAATGGACAAACCAGAGGTATCTTTCAAAAACAATGTTTTAAAATCATTTTTCTGTAGAACATTGTCCTATTAGAATACATTGTCTGCTAAAAAGTGTCCAGTAGCCAGATATATGGGAAATGATGCTAGAATTATTTGCAAATTGTTCTAGCTTTGCTTGTGGAATCTAAAAAAAACAAATAAATAAACATAATCCCTCATTGAAGAAGTCACTCCATGAAGACAGTCACTGCTTTCCTCCCAGTCATTTCTTTTTTCTTATAAAAGCAGTTCTACTTTCTTCAGTTTTCTCTTGCTGTGGTTTGAGAAACTTTTTGTTTTAAAAAAACTACTGACAACTGCAGTTAGTCATTTTTCCTGTTATATATGTTGATTATATTCAGTGGTCTTAATTATTCCTTTTGTGTGAATGGCTACAAAATAAAAATTAAAAAGCATTTTCTAGAATTTTAATGCTGTCAATGTATTCTAGAAATAAAGGGAGCACCAGACAAGCTCTAATTTAACATCCCCGTCTATGCCCTAATTCACTTCCACTCTTTTCTTAGTCCCCACAATACTTGCCTTGTTTAAAGTCCAAGCACAGAGGTACACTTTGAGAAACATTTGGATGAAACATGGTAAGAAGTTGAAATATATTGAGAAGCTCAATCCCTGGACACCCATATGAAACTCTGGAATATAACCTTTGGAAAACTCTGATAATCTTGTAAATTCACTAGAAATATCAGAATAGGAGGTTATATTGTATACATTCAGAATCCAAAAGATAGACCCATCTTCTACTGGGAAACAATGGCCTTTGTTCATCAGTGTCTGTTATGGTGGATTCTTGAGTTTGATGAAGTGAGACTCTTTAATTTAATTCTGAGTACAGCACATTGGATCCTAATGGGCCGGGTTTTCCCTATTGACTAATTCACTTTGCCTATAGTTAGATGCTTAGGGAGGCTACTAACAGTCCATTAGATTGGAATGCAAAAAAAATGGGTCCCATGTGACCTAAGAGAGATAATATTCCTCACTTGTGGAGTTACAACTAAGTTCTTGGGTCTTACTGAAAGTTAAAAGGATACAGAAGTAATAAGTATTTAATTTCTTTTAAACTTGCTTTTGGGTTTATAAAAACTAAAATAATGTCCATATGAGTAAAATAATAGTTCTGCCATTGCATCAAACAAATATGTTTAAATGGATTTTCACCAAATTCAGAGGTTAGGTTTAGAGTTCTAACTTAAACTTGAGGCTGCATGGCATACTCAAGGTTTCCATGCAGATGGCAGAATGCACTCCTCGCACAGGGCCTGGCATAGAGTAAGTCCTCAGTTTTTACTCAGTAAGTTCTCCCTGTTTCATCATTTCCTTCATTGTCATTATCTACATCATACGTATCAGTTACAAAATCAATGGCTCTTTACTCTTTTACTAACCCCATATTGCCCCTTCATCTTTTCTTTGAAGTTTTTTCTAATGAAGAAAATTTATGAGTGAAATTTTACTTAAATTTTATAAAATCATTTTCACTTTCATTTATATTTCCTGGGGAAGGAAGAGGTCTCAGAGCAGGGTTAGTTTGAAAGGAAATGGAAGAACCAGCATTCTTTTAAGTCTCACTGCTCACATTTCTAGCATCCTCCTAGCCCTACATGCATGCAAATTCTGCTTTTGGTTTATATTTGTCATGATGAAAAAAAGAAATTGATTACCCAGATCTATAGCACATTTATTATATAATTTTTACTTATAAATGTTAGCTTCTAGCTCATAGTAAACTTATGGCTTAGAGGTATGAGGCAACAATGTGTTGCTGACAAAGAAGCAATTCATAATTTTTATTAACATCTTTATTTCTGTTTAACCATAGAATATAAAGTTCCACCTAAGCCATCAGGCTTTTCCAGGACCTCTCCTTCAGTACATGAGCTACATTTGCTTATGCTCTGATAGAACATACAAAAAACTAGCAAACTTCTTTACCCTGGTCCCCTCAACCCCCTTTATATTTCAGAAGTGTTCCCTATCATCTTGTGTCTGTTTTACCTTTCCTTCCACCATAATTTTCCCAATATTTATAGCATCTGTTTTTTACCTTTTTTTCTGGCATAAGAAATTTATTTAGAAAGTCACAGAAGTAGAAGTGAGCCAGCTGGGCTGCATGGACTCAGGAAACAAATTACAGAGGAAGGGCTCTTGGAGCTCAGGAGAAAGAAATGCAACGGTAATGTACCTGGGAGAAGAAGAGTTAGAAAGGCAAGAATGAGCTCTAGAGAGAGCTTGCCTGAGGAAGAAGGGGGTGGGTAGAGGTGCTGGAGAGAGAGAGAGAAGCACAGTATCTGGTTTTTGATGGCCACTCTCCTTAATTGACTGGTATTTTTCTAATAGTAAAAATTATTTTTCATGATAATTTTACAATATTTAAAATGTCAATGATTTTCATCATTCTAGCAACTCATCACCTAGGAAATGTAATGCTGCCAATTCAAAAACATCATGAAGAAATCAGTATCATAAAAATGATTCTACATTAATAAAGTCTATAGAAAATAAGTAGGGAGCAATTGAGAAAAGGAAAACTGATGGAATGGAAATTACATGCAAGAACCAGTCGCAATTAAGAGCTACTTAAAAAACAGCCAATTATGTAAGAGATATTTCCATCTGAGAATGGAAGCCAAAGCATTTATAAACTTTTTCATCAACTAAAAGTGGAAAGGCTATTATAGCTATGAGGAAGAAACACATTTGTGGAAGTGATTAAGGATCCGTACATAGAAGACAGAAATGATTAATTGCACTAAATAATATCAAGCAACAGACCCAAAGATTTTTAACCCTAAAAATGCTATCTTTGAATTGCTTGTAATTGCATTGACCCATAAATGTATTTGATGAAGGCAGTCATGTTTACTTAGTTTATATTTTTACTAGAGGCCCGGTACATGAATTCATGCACTAGTGGGGTCCCTTGGCCTGGCCTGTGGGATTGGGCCAAAACCAGCTCTCCAACATCCGCCGAGGGGTCCTGGACTGTGAGAAGGGTGCAGGCCAGGCTGAGGGACCCCACTGGTGCACGATCCACACAGGAGGTTGGCCAGCCAGGGAGGGACTGCAGGAGGGCTCCAGAGAGGGACCATGTGAGGGCTCCAGGGTGTGTCCGGCCTGTCTTGCTCAGTCCTGATCAGCCGGACCCCAGCCAGTGTGGCTCAGAGGCTGAGCCATAAGCTAACCTACTAGTCGGACCATCTGCCCCCTGGTGGTCAGTGCACGTCATAGCAAGCGGTTGAGTGGCCTTAGCATATTATGCTTTGATTGGTTGAACGGACGACCGGACACTTAACATATTAGGGTTTATTATGTAGGATGATTTTGCTTGCTTGACAATAAACAAACCCCTTTATATCCACTTACTTTTTGGGCATTTGACATTTTATTTTTGCAACTTGTTTTTAGATATAACTTTCAGGCATACTTATAAAAAAACCACAGTATGTTATATTTGGCATCTAAGAGCTATTCTTATCCATCTGTTTGCCTTAAAGTTGTAACTAATTTGAACTTAAAGTTGTAACTAAAATGAACCTAAAAGTTCAGTAACTTTTAAGATACTGAAACCAATTTCTAACTTTTTGAAACTGCAATCTTCTAATTATACTACTAGTTATGTTAGTATACTGCATATGTTTGTTATGGTAGTTCAGTAAAGTTTTCAAATTCGTTTTATCACACAATCTTTACAAGATCCCCTTGGGTAAGCAGAACAGGTGTTGTTATTTTTTGACACAAAAATAAGGTACAAAGAGGGAAAGTGTCTTGCCTGAGCATTCATAGCAAATCATATATTGGGAAGAAAGAGAATCTATGTCTTCTCTGTTTTATTAGTATCTTTAACATACCATTGTTCTGTCATCAAATTTTTCAGGATTTACTTTGGTTTTAACCATTTATTTTATTCAAAATAATTTATAAAATACTGAGTATGTAGACACATATTCCACTATCAAAGATTTTGCAAATTACTTTACTACTAAAATTTATTGTCTTAAAATATTCCAGAACTTCAGCACTTATGTATTTGGGACATGGTACAATGTTTACTTTTTATAGACTAATCTTTTTAAAAATATGTTTTAATTGACTTTTTTAGAGGGAGAGGAAGGGAGAGAGTTAGAAACATTGATGAGAGAGAATTATCGATTCCCTCTTGCAGCCCTCTACTGGGTATCAAGCCCACAACCTGGGCATGTGTCATGAACTGGAATTGAACCAGTGGCCTCTTGGTTCATGGGTTGATGCTCAGGCTCTGAGCCACACTGGCTGGGCTGTAAGACAATCTTCTTAATGTGTGAACTTCAAAGAGCAGTTTTATTCCCTCTTATAGTGTCTTGTACAGATACTTGTGACTTATAACTCATGAAAGAGTATTTTCTACTATAGTTTATTTTATATAGTTTTTTTTACTTTGAACTCATAAAATGCTTGAAAACTGCAATAAAGGGCACATAAAATATGAGAAGTAAAACCCAAATCCAAATAAAAAATAGGAGTTCCAGGAATGAAAAAAAAAAGATCAATGACAACAGTCACTTAGCATTTACTATGTTGGACACTGTTCTAAGTAGTTTGTGTAAGAGACTGAGTAGTTGCTGTGTTAAGCACTTAATTTCCTTATTACCAAATTAAAAAGGAAGAGACATGTAGAGAGAATGGGAGGAAGGGGCAGGGGTGAAAAAGGAAAGGAGGGAGGGAGAGAGAGAGAGAGAGAGAGAGAGAGAGAGAGAGAGAGAGAGAGACAGAATTAAATGATGCTAGCTATCAGTTAATGCACCAGGCTACCATGAGCCAGCTCACCATGTTGTAATTGCAGCATTATAACCTATTTTCAAATCTTGCTAAATGCACCCCAAAATACATCCATTTCTAAAAAAAAAAAAGTAATTACGAAAGAGGACATCAATAATAAATAATGTTGTCAGAGAGAAAGTAGAGATAAATGCTCTACCCCAGCATTGGGCAAAGCTTTTCCTTAAGAGCTAAACTATAAATATTTCAGTCTTTTTAGGTTATGCAGTCTCTGTTCCAATTACTCTATTTTGTCATTGTAGTATGGAAACTGCCCCAGATAATATAGAAACAAATAGCTGAGTCTGTGATCCCATAAAACTTTATTTATGGGCACTAAAACTTGAATTTCCCATGATTTTCATTTGTCATATCCTTTGATTTTTCCCCCCAACAATTTAAAAATGTAAAACACAGTCTTAGCTTGGGGGCCATATAAGAACAGCTGCACCAGATTTGGCCTATGGGCAGTAAGTAGTTTGCTAACTCCAATTCTACACAATAAAACGAAATGAAATTTTTGACAAATAGAACAGAATTTTCTAAGGTAGCATCACTGCAACTATTTTAGTTCACCATCTAACTCTAGATAATAGTCTCAAGTATTTAAATTTAAACATCAAGAATCTGAAATTCATGGACGCTGCATTGAAAAGAAGGAAAACCCCAATCATATGAGTAATTTGTTGTAATTAAGAAATGACAAGAAGAATTTTATCTTCTATCATGTGAGGTACATGTACATAAATTTAAAATTATGTACCTACATAAAGTTGTGTGGTTAAATCATTATCTGGTTTATTCATGCAAATCTTGCTTTACTGCATTGTTCTGGAGAATTGGGGCTATGGAGTTGTTGTTTTTTTTAATTTTTAGAAAGAGAGAAAGGGAGAAAGAGAGTGCAAGAGTAAGTGAGAGAGAGCTTTGTTGTTCCACTTTTTTGTGCATTTATTGATTGCTTCTTGTATGTGCCCTGATGAGGGATTGAACCCACAACCTTGGTGTATTGGGATAACATTCTAATTGACTAAGGTATCCAGCCAGGGCCAGTGCTATGTTTTTACCTTTGCTTCTTCATTTCACTTTGCACATATTGAAAATTAATGACTGTTTCTATACCTAAATAACAAGGTAGTGCTAGAACTTTATTGTAACTACCCTTCACAAAGAGAACTAAATGATTGATTCAACATATATTTATTGTGTACTTTAAGCTATGTGCTGTTTGTTCTAAGCAGTGGGATTCTGATGATAGCACTGGTGGCAGAAATTTTTTTGATCTGTGTCAAGACAGACATTAACAAAAGTAACAATTACAAAACAGTTTTGAACTCCAGAAAAGACTCATAATAATTGAAAGAGTCCAGTTGGACATCATTGTGTTGTTATAGATTAGCTAGTATGATGGACTTTTTCAGATGCATGACATACATTGTGCAATACTTATATAACATTGATAAACTAATGGATTAAAAATGCAAATAACTCTACATACTTGGGGTAGAGAATGCTTTGCTTACTGAGTTATAAATAGGACAACATTCCACTGACATCCTTCTGGACAAATAAATGTCATGTTGAAGGGACTGAGACTGGTTCCCATAAAAATGCATTAAATTTCAGTACCTGTTTGGGACATGTTTGCCTCTGCCCTGCAGTATTTCAGGAGGTCGTAAAAAGAAACTTCTTGAAATATGATGTAGAAGGCAACATATAATCAAAAATAATTTCAGGGAATTGGTCATCAAAATAAAAATGAGTTAGGAAGAGGATCAACATTGAAAAATGGATTCAAAGATGTCACTTTGCAACTCAGTGTCCACATGTTCTCTTTCCTAAAAGCCAGCTGCCTTATAAAATACCTGGGGTGGAGGTATCATACTGATTTTATTTCTCTACCTCCTTCCCCTTTCTTCCATTTTGCAAAAGAATGGTATACCTTTCTCCCAACCTGAAATTTTCGGGATGGTAAACAAAGAAAAATTTTAAGTACTGGCCCTAGCCAGTTTGGTTCAGTGGATACAGAGTCGGCCTGTGGACTGAAGGGTCCCGGGTTCAATTCCAGTCAAGGGCATGAACCTTGATTGCAGGCTCCTCCTAGGGTGCATGTGGGAGGCAACCAATCGATATGTTTCTCTCACATTAATATTTCTCTCTGTCTTCCACTCTCTCTAAAAATCAATGGAGGAATATCCTTGTGTGAGGATTAAAAAAAAAATTAAGTACTGGAACCAGAGGAGACTCCTTTAGTACAAGTTGCCTTAACTCATTAAATGGCTATTCTTTGAAATGTTCCCTTAATGAGATTTCTTTGAGAGAAGTAGAATATGAGTATAGTGTCTGGAAGAAAAAGGAGCAATGAAACTTTTCTTTTAAAGGAGAGGTTGTTCAGGTATTTTTTGAAATGAATGATAATACAATGACATATTTCACTGGATATGTTTGAGTTATATGGACAATTTATATACATATTTTATAAATATAAAATGTTAGTATTTAATGTAGACTAGGAAGTACAACTTTTAAACTTAATGAGCCAAACCTTAGATGACAATTTAAAAATGTGAGGAGAGAAGAGTACACATTTTTAGAACTTAGTTAACAGGCTCCTCAAGCAAGAATATTTGGAGACCATCACTACATGTAGTTAAAGATTATTTTTCTGAATTATACAGCAACCAACACAGAAGAAACCTGCATGAGGTTTGCTGGGAGCCAAATCATAATTATAAGGGAACACTGGTTTAAATATCCCCTCTGCACACATCACGTGGAGGTCTGACTGCAGCAGCCTCTAAACCTGAATTCAGAACAGGCCTCCCCAAGATGTGCCACTTTGGTGTGAGGATTATTTCGAGTTAAAGGCAATTGAGACCCTTCAGACTTAAGAGAAACTTGTACCTCTCCCTTAAATTGGGGCCTTGCCCATAATAAAAGTTATGACCAAAAATAAAATGTTACGATTTATCTGTATAGAAGAGCAAACATCTGATTATCAAACATCTGATCTTCTTTTTGTCCTGTAACTTACCCTCCTCTCCTCTGAAGCCCCAGGCTTTGCTCAAGATGGCATATATGGCTCATATTCCCTTTCTGTTGTCTAACCTCCCATGCAGGTATGTACAAAATTAAATTTGTTTTTCTCCTGTCATACTTTCTCACATCCAGTTGATTATCAGACCAGTTGAAAGAATCTTTATAGGGTAGAAGAAAATTCTTCCTTCCCAACACAATTCTGAGGGGAAAATGGCATCAATTGTCTGTAGTCTGAAGCCTTGCACCTTTTTAGTTAATGATAATAAATGAATAGCATCAGATAATAAATTGTTGTTAAGTAGAGGAATAAAGCCAATAATCTATGTAATAACAAGAGGTTGTTAAAAAACCAGCCACTTTATTGAAGGAGCAACAATATAGAGGTCTTATAAAGACAACTCGTTTTATGATTGGTTTCTTAGAGTTAGATTTTCTTATTTGGAGAGAGGTTTCCTTTTTCATTAGCAGAGCTTGATTACTGTGTTTGTGTGTGGGAAGGTCAAGGGGATTTTTTTCTTGAGGAAAGAACACTAATTTAATGTTGTTGTCTACTCCCTTTGTTCCTTTATTTTTGATGTTCAAAACTAATTTCTTCCTCAACAGGCAATCTTCAGGTGGAAATATCCCTGTTGACTTCTGTCCTCAGTTCTGTGTTAAAATGTTTGTGTGCCATTTTTTTTAAGTTCACAAGTCTAATTTTCTCCCCAGAGGGTGTTCACAATTTCTTCAAAGACTCCAGTGCTTATCTGTTGTTTGAGGTTTTCTTTAACAGGGCTCACACATTTTGCCTTCAAGGTCTCCCCTGGTCCTCTCAGTGAAGAAAAGGAGACCCTGCCTAAGGTTGCTCTGAACCGACTGCTGTTAATTAGGGAGGTTAGAACACAGTGCATTTCACTCTGCTGTTTTCACATCTAATGGTTTACTCAAAATATAAATTGAAAGCAGCAGGCCTGATCTGAACATAAATATTTTTCCTCTTTTTGATTCCAACCTTTTTAAACTTAGAGGTGATAGCACTAAAAGTACAATTTATTTTCAAAAGCAGATTGTAGAATGTTATAGTCTGTGGCAGGGCTCTGTGGAAGGAGAGCACAGAAGTCCAGGTCCTCATTATAGGAGGGTGTTTTCCAGATTGTAATCCTGGAACAAGTTGGGCTTACTTCTGTACATCTTAGACTCCAGTAATATTCTTTATATTGTCTAGACGATTAAAAAAGAATAGGGAGCTTCAATACTCAGCACCTATGAGATGCCAACTCCCCCAGGCACGCACCTTCCCAGCACTCCGCTATATGATGTTCAGACCCGTTTTATCATGTAAGCCACCATGTTATGTCCTGTCCAGCAGACTCCAGTCCTCGCAGAGCTCCGTGCAATGCCTTGAGACACTCACTGTGCCTTTAGAAGTCATTCCTGTATCATTCTCTTCTGCAAAATTCCCTCATCATCTTGCTCCACTCTCATGAAACCTGTCTCTTCTCTGAGGACCCAGCTTTCCGGCATCGCTCTTAAGTGGTGGATATTTTCCTCTGCCACACTTGTACCTCTGTGCTTGGAGGTGGGAAGGTTTTTTACCTAGTTCCTCTTTGCAACACTTCCAATGATCGCACCCCACCCACCAACACCACCACTTTATCCCTAGTCATTTGCATAAAGCTCCTGTTGTCAAACTTTACTACTGTCCTGCCTTGTCACAAGTCATGTATTTACTCTTATCTCTCCCTGTCCTCAGTTTTTAGTCACTCTTCATTTTTTAAAGATTTTGTGTCATGACTCATTGATGCTTTCATTAGCACTACCTAGGCAGTGGTTCTCAACCTTCCTAACGCCGCAGCCCTTTAATACAGTTCCTCATATTGTGGTGACCCCCAACCATAAAATTATTTTTGTTGCTACTTCACAACTATAATTTTGCTACTGCTATGAATCGTAATGTAAATATTGATATGCAGGATATATTTTCATTGTTACAAATTGAACATAATTAAAGCATAGTGATTAATCACAAAAACAATATGTAATTATATATGTGTTTTCTGATGGTCTTAGGCGACCCCTGTGAAAGGGTTGTTCGACCCCCAAAGGGGTTGTGACCCACAGGTTGAGAACCCCTGACGTAGGCCATTGTTCTTGAAGATTTAAAAATCAGTGTAGATGGTCTTTCCAACACCTTAGCCTGCTGTTCTTGACCTTCTCTGCTTCTGTCATTCCCCCTTCTTCAGCCACTATTTTCATGCCATGTTCTATACCTTATTATTAACAACTAGAGGTTCAGTGCACAAAAATTTGTTCACTGGGGGTGAGTGTGGGGGTGGGTCCCTCAGCCCGGCCTGTACCCTCTCACAATCCAGGCCCCCTCGGGTAGGATCCCTAGGACTGGCCTGAGATCAGGGCCTATCAGGGCTTTCCTTCCCCTGGCTGCAGGCAGCTGGCCCCACCCCCACCGTTGCCATTGCTTGCCATCTGTGCAGCGCTGCCCCCAGTCCCCTGCCACCAGTGGCCTCCCTCTGCAGGTGACAGGCGTGGGGTGTGATGGCTTGGCTGGCCTGGGCCTCCCTCTGCAGGGTGATCACTGGCCTACTGCACACCTGCCACAGAGTCACTATGGTGGTCTGGACCTCCCTCTTTCTTTGCTGGGGGGCAGGGCCAGCCCTGCGAAGAGCCGTCTGCCTACCTGATCACCCCTAACTGCTGGTCTGCCTACCTGATCACCCCTAACCAATCTGCCTGCTGCCTGATTGCCCCTAACCGCTTGCTTGAGGGCAGGGCCAGCCCGGCAAGGGGCCATCTGCCTTCCTGATCACCCCTAACCACTGGCCTGCCTACCTGATCACCCCTAACCACTTGCCTGCATACCTGATCACCCCTAACCACTCTGCCTGCCTGCCTGCCTGATCACCCCGAACCACTTGGTTGGGGGCGGAGCCAGCCCAGCGAGGGGCCATGGTGGTTCTGGTCTCTGGTTGTTCCCGTCATTACACTTATGGTGGATGGCCTTTTATTATATAGGATAATTATACCTCCTATAATCCCATTGCAAGTATCCCATTCTCTGAGCACCCAGTTCTGTCTTTCTAGTTCATTACCATTAGTAGCCCCCAAAGTCAGTCTTCCCCTTTTCTTATTTATTCAGCATAGACTCCATGACTCACAGTTATGAAAACCTTACTTTGTGTCTTCTCTTCACTAACCGACCTTAGTTAAAATAAATTCTTCTCCTACCCTGTGCACGTGCCCGTGCAAAGAAACATGGCTGAAGAAAAATATAAACAACACATACACACAGATACATGCCGATTGATTTCATTTAAGGTTCATGGTCAGTCGGAGGCCTGGCCATTATGCTATATTTTTCTAGTTCAATTAATCTGTTCCTTACATTCCTATTTTACAAATCTTTATTGTTGAAAGTATTACAGATGTCCCCTTTTATCCCTTTTCATAGTATACTATTTAGAAGGAAGTCACTATTCAAGCCCATATTTGAGGAATGGAGATTTATATTTCCCTAATATAGTGGGGGGTATTTAGATAAATTTATTTGGAATTATTATGCATTGAAGGTTTGTCTACTCTCCCCAATTTATTTAAAAAATTCAATAATTTATTTATATCAACATAGACTCATGAATATTTTATATTTAGAGTTATCATTCAATACTACTTTATTTTATTGCTCAAATTACCTCAGGTGTGGCCATTAAAAGCCCTTTTATTTGTCTTCTATGTCCTTGAACAGATCCTTATCATCCCCCCTCCCTTTTAGAGTGTGCGTGTGCGTGTGTGTGTGTGTGTGTGTGTGTGTGTGTGTGTGTGTTGAACACTTCCTTACTTTCTGGCACTACTAAATGTCCTGGGCTCATCTTGTGTATTTCCTGCTTTGGGGAAATATGACAAACCCACTCCTAGAATTATCTATTTTTCCAAGGAGCTCTGGTTCCTTTTGTTGGAGAATGGTATTATAAACCAAGATTAGGATGCTAGGTGTGCTCATTGTTACTGAGTCTTGTCTTTTCATTATTGATTAAGGTATTACATATGAGTCCTTATCCCCCCATTACCCCCCCTTCCATCACTCATGCCCTCACCCCCCTGGTGTATGTGTCCATTGGTTAGGCTTATATGCATGCATACAAGTCCTTTGGTTGATCTCTTCCCCTTACCCCCACCCTCCCCTACCTTCCCTCTGAGGTTTGACGGTCTGATCGATGCTCCTCTTTCTCTGGATCTATTTTTGTTCATCAGTTTATGTTGTTCATTATATTCCACAAATGAATGAGATCATGTGATATTTATCTTTCTCTGACTGGCTTATTTCGCTTAGCATAATGCTCTCCAGTTCCATCCATGCTGTTGCAAATGGTAAGAATTCCTTCTTTTTTACAGCAGCGTAGTATTCCATTGTGTAGATGTACCAGTTTTGTAATCCACTCATCTGCTGATGGGCACTTAGGCTGTTTCCAAATCTTAGCTATGGTGAATTGTGCCACTATGAACATAGGGGTGCATATATCTTTTCTGATTGATGTTTCTAGTTTCTTGGGATATATTCCTAGACGTGGGATCAATGGAAAAAATGTTACTGAGTCTTAATGCTTTTAGGCACTGTCAGCCAATAGGAAGGAAATGTATATCTGTATACTAACTTGTGTATGTAAGTTAGTATACACATATACATGTAACCATTCCTATCTATGTTAAGCTAAACATGAGTCGTATTGATGTGTTCAACTCTATTGCAGTATCACATGGACCATTCTAGCCTCCCCTCTTGTAAACTTCCATACTAACCTAATTCCCACCATCCAACAAACACTTTAATCTTTAATTCCAATATACATATATAATAGTGTCAGAATTGCTAACCTATAACCTAGTGGGAATCAATTTTATCAACTAGAGTAGAGTTTTAATGTACATTTCTTTTGTCTTTAATGTTACACACTCCACCCATTTGCAGTTATGTAGATCTGTAATCCTCCTCTACTACCATTATTGAAGGAGTTCAATGAATTTCTATCATATTTGTAATACAGTCAGATTGTTTTGTCATATCCTGCATTTCATCCTGGGACTTCTCTGACCTCTTACATGATTTCTCAAAATTTGTGTACATTAATCCCTCGCTGGGTAGCTCAGTTGCTTGGAGTGTCATCCTAATTTGCCAAGGTCATGGACTCAATCCCTGGTCAGGGCACATACAAGATACAGTCAGTGAATGCATAAATAAGTAGAACAACAAATCTATCTCATTTTTTCTCTCTCTCTAAAATCAGTAAATAAAGAATTAAAAAAAGATTTGTGTACATTAAGTTTTACTCTTTGTGCTGTAAAGTTCAATGGCTTTTGAAAAATTCAATGCTATATCTGACAATATCATCCCAAATAGTTTCACTACTCTAAAACAATCATCTCTGCTTCACATATTTAACCTTTCTTCCACTCTTAGCCCCCTGTCAATCACTGATCTTCTTTACTATCTCTGTAGTTTTGCCTTTTCTATAGTGTCATGTGATTGAAACAATATATCATGTATCCTTTTCAGACCACTTCTTTCAATTTGGATTATGCACTTAGGATTTATCCATGTCTTTTGGTGACTTAGTAGTTCATTAATTTTTGTCCTTTTAAATTTCTTCTTTAAAATCTATAGAATTCAAGGGTGAAATCATTTGGATCTAATAATTTCTTTATTTTGGAAACTTATTAATTATTGATTCAATATATTTAATAGATATAAGGCTGTTTAGGTTATCAGGTTATCTGTTTCTCTTTCTGTGGGTTTAAGTGCTTTGCATCTTTCAAGAAATTGGTCCATTTCATTAGATTATTAAAATGGTAGTAATATGTTGTTTATAGTAGTCTTCTATTATCTGTGTAATGCACATGTGTTTAGTAGTGATGACCTCTTTCTCATTTCTCATATTTATAATTTGTGTCTTCTCTAGTTTTTTTCTTTTTTATGATTAGAGGTCTTTCAATTTTATTGATCTTAAAAAAAAAACACAAATTTTTTTGGTGATTTTCTTCAATATTTTCCATTTCTAATTTCATTGATTTTTGCTTAATTTGTATTATGTCTTTTATTCTGATTCTTTTGGGCTTAAGTTACTTTTTGATATAATTTTAAGTGAAAGTTTAGGTTATTGATTTTAGATCACTTTTCTTATATGTGCACCTAATACTATGAATGTGCCTTTAAGCACCACTTAAAATTGAAGCACCCCACAAATTCTAATGTTATAATTTTATTTTCATTTTTTTAGAATATATTTGTATTGATTTCAGAGAGGAAGGAAGAGGGGGAGAGAGATAGAAACATCCATGATAAGAGAGAATCATGGATCAGCTGTCTCCTGCAAGTCCCCCACTCGGGACTGAGCCCACAACCTGGGCATGTGCTCTTGACCAGAATTGAAACTGAGACCTTTCAGTTCACAAGCCGACGCTCTATCCACTGAGCCAAACCCCCTAGGGCTTACTTTCATTTTTTAAAATATATTTTAATTTCTTGAGATTTTTATTTGCCCAATATGATATTTAGATGTATGTTGTTTTTTGTTCAAAAAAAAATTTTAGGAGTTGTTCCACTAGTTTCTAGTTTAATTAAAATTAATTAGTTTCTAGTTAAATTCCATGTGTCTCAGAACAAGCTTTGTGTTAAATTTGTTAAGGTATGATTTATGAATCAGAATGTGAGTTACCATGGTGAAAGTTCAATGGAAGTTTGAGGAGAGTGCATATTCTGCTGCTGTTGGTTAGAATAATCTAGAAATGGCCATCAGATCAAATTGATTGATAGCGCTCTTTTTATGAACTATGTCTTTATTGATTTTCTG
The DNA here is from genome assembly GCF_014108235.1 of Myotis myotis. Lineage (NCBI taxonomy): Eukaryota > Metazoa > Chordata > Mammalia > Chiroptera > Vespertilionidae > Myotis > Myotis myotis. Next base: position 41,930,524 of record NW_023416379.1, read on the forward strand.
TCTGCTTGATCTTTAATTACTGATAGAGAGGCATTGAATTCTTCAATTATAATAGTGCATTTGTCTATTTCTCCTTTCTGTTCTATCAGTTTTTGCCTCACATATTTTGACACTCTGCTTTTAGGTGCATACAAGTTTAAGATCATTATGTCACATTAGAGAACCTACTCATTCATTATGACACTGTGCCTATCTTTATACCTGATAATTTTCTTTGTACTTCTTCCTTTCCTAAAATTAATATAGAAATTCCATATTTCTTTTGATTAATGTTATGTGGTTTATCATTCTCTACCTCACACTTTGAACATATTTGAATCTTTATGTTTAAAGTCAGTTTCTTGTAGCTAACTTATAGTTAAGTCTTTTTTTGTTTTATCCACTCTGACAATCTCTGTCTTTTAGTTGTATATTTAGACTGTTCACATTTAAAGAAATTAATTGATATATTTAGATTAATATCTACGATGTTTGTAACTGTTTTTTGTTATTAGTGCTCAGTTTTCTATTTTATTTGACTCCATTTTATCTCCTCTCTTAGTGCATAAACTATATCATTTTTTAAATTGTTTTGGTTTTCTAAATATATATTTTAATTTATTATCCATTTTAAACTAATGCAAGCATAGTGTCAAATGGCACTATTCTGCTTCATGCATACTACAAGCACTTTTTAAAAAAGTATATTTTTATTGATTTCAGAGAAGGGAGAGGGATAGAGATATAGAAACATCACTGATGAGAGAGACTCATTGACTGGCTGCCTCCTGCACACCCTACACTGGGGATTGAGCCCACAACCTGAGCATGTGCCCTGACTGGGAATGTAACTGTGATCTCCTGGTTCATAAGTCAATGCTCAACCACTAAGCCACACTGATCAGGCTACTACATGCATATTTTAATTCTTCCCTATATCCCCTGTGACACTGTTCTCATTCATTTCAATTATCTACATACTATAGTCACCAAATTCATTGTTATTGTTATTACTTTAAATAAACAGATTGCTTTTGGGTCAATTAAGAGTAAGAAAAAAAATTTAAAAATTTAACCTTTATTTTTTTCTTCTCTGATACCATTTCATTCCTTATCTTGTTACAAGTTTCTGGCATGTCTCAGTTTTCTTCTGCCTGGAAAAAAAAAATCTTACAGTACAGGTCTTCTGATGGTGAATACCCTGGGTTTTTGCCTGATGAGAAAGTCTTCATTTTACCTTCACTTTAGAATAATTTTACTGTCAGTCATTTTGATGAGTCTTCAGATATTTTACTTCAAATATTTCGTTTACTCTCTTTCTTCTCCTTTTAATATTCCAATTAACCGTATATTACACCTTAAAAAATTTCTCATATATATAGGATTATGTTTCTATATTTTTTTTCTTTTTGACTTTCAGTTTGAAAAGTTTCTATTAACTCATATTTGAACTCACTGATTCTTTCTGCACATTTGTTGAGCCTGCTAATGAACAAAAGATGTTCTTTATGTTACTGTGTATTTTATTTATAGAATTTCATTTTGATTCTTTCTTAGAATTTCCAACTCTCTGCCTACATAGCCATCTGTCTTTGCAGGTTGTCCAGGTTTTTCATTAGAGACTTTAACGTATTAGTCTTAGTTATTTTAAATTCCCTGTTAATTCTAACATCTATATCTATCTGAGTCAGGTTCTAATCATTACTTTGTCTTTGCAGATTGCTGTTCTTGCCTTTGATGATTTCATACATTTTTGTTGGAAGCTGGACATGAGAGGATACACTAGAGATACATAGGCCTCTGTGAGGATTTATGCTGAGCCGGAAGTTGAGCTTTGTGCTAGTGGTTTCTATAGCTATAGATGCCGCAGGCTCCCTGTGCCTCCAATGGCCTTGCTTTGTTTCCCATCAGCCAAGCCTGGCCAGGTTGGAAGAATCACCTGTCCAAATTGTAGACTTGGTGGCAATAATAAACAACTATAATTTTAAACCACTAAAGTTGGATCTATTTAGTGTGAGAAAAACTCCCAAAACAAATCATATGCTAGGCCAACTATGTATCAGTTAGGCTACATGATGTAGAATTATTTTATTCATTTATGGAAAGATAAATAAAGCTATTTAAAGGGACAATCTCACTTGTCTATGTTTATTCAGTGTCTTTTTTACATAGATGCAGAATTCATAGTAGTAATGCTAAGAATAGTAACAGTAATAATAATAATAGTAAACACACATATAACACTTTATGTATAATAGCTATTTAATTCTCAAAACAGTCCATGGGATAGCTATATTATTTTCCCCATGCAATTCTATTCTTGCACGTAAATAATGTAATGACTTGGGTCTATGTCAATAGTGAGTGAGTTCTCTTAGTTTTCCTAACTATCCTTCATGTCTTTCAATCTTCTACTCAAAGACATGGCAGTAGTGCAGACTGTAGTCCCACCAGGTTTACTCTATGTAGTGTTCTTATTTTCCTTATTTTATTTTCCCCATCAACATTTATCCCCCCTATACCTTGCTCTTGGCCACCTGCCTCTTGGATCCTTATCATTAGTGTTCAATGGATCAGGTTTTAAATACACCCAATGCATAAACATTCAAAGAGCAGCTGAGTTATAGACACAACTTACCTGGTGAAAATATAGGGAGGACATGGACCCTCAGAATCAATGGTTGAGAGAAGGGGTTTAAGCTCATGCATGTGATGCTTATCTATGCATAACATAAATTTGTGGAAAGAAATTTTTTCATTCTCCAGAAGGTTTTAAAAGTGTATAATTATGTATATAATTGGCAACAAGACACCTGTACTTCAGGCTTCTGCCAATGTAAATGATACAGCCACTAATTTGCTTTCCCTAATACGTCATAACCTGAGTTTAAAAAATGTTTAAAAATAATACTAATGAAGAACTGCAAGATAAATAATAGTTCACCAACACTTTTTCTATATTAGTAGCAACTGAGCTTTTGAGGTTGAAGGTCCTTGAGGATATAATAGAAGTTATGAATGCTCTCTCCAAAAAAAAATGTGCAAACATCCAAATATGTGTTCAGTTTTAGAATTCCTGTACCCACCTGTAAAGCCCATTTTGGGGCCTCAAAATAAGAACCTCTATTCTAGATAGAGAAAACTTTTTGCATGAAACTAAAATACAGAACTTTAGAGGTGTGTATTTAGAGGACATTGTTCATACAGTACAATCATTTCCCATAGCAGCCCTTACCCTGTCCCACTGCAGGGCTTGTAATAATTTCTAAAGTGAGTTCTGCTGTTATGGCTTGTAGGGAACTGTCACAACTGTTATGGGGCATTGTACCACACAAAATTGTGTAGTAACTTCTACTCTATTTTACTGTTTGACTACCATTTTCCTTTTAGTTTATTTGTGCTTTTCTCTGATCTCATCCCTTTTTATTGTGTGATTTTAGTTATGTGTGATGTCTCAAATCCTTTGTGGGATGAACTAGGTTATAAATTTATATGTAAATAAATAAAGAGATAAATATCTCTTTTGAAATATTCAAGTCACCAATGTTGTTCTTGTACTTTGCAAAAAAGGATGGGTTTCACCAAGGAATTAATCAACCTTTTCCAGGTTTTTTCAAAAACAAGTCTCTTCACATTGAGATTTTACAATCAGATTGGCATTTGTTTGTGCAACATTATTTTGGAATAACACATCTCTAGGTTAATAGAATTTGGATTGTTTTTATTCCCAACTCTAATGCTGGCCTATTTTGACAGGTTGTGAAATCCCTTTGTACTTGTGTTGCTGTGTCTGAAAATGGAGTAATAAAATATGCTAACTCCTTTCTCTGAGGAGTGCGCCTTTTTATATAAAAGACTTGAATTTTGAAATAAAATTCTTTGTGTCTAAAACAGCAGCATGGGTCGCTATTCTCACTTCATGTTGTTTGCCTCCTAAGTTTACTAACTTGAGTGGCATCCATCAGCATTCTGAGAATGCACCAATAAAAGTTAAGATGGTCATGATTAAATCAACAGACATATGATTGTGACTTTCTGCAACTACAACTCTTTAAAGTTACTATAGCATCTGTGTGAGGTCCAGCTTGTGGGCTCTCAGGGTCTGGTTAGGCCAGTTTATCAGGGCATGACAGTGAAGACTGTAGTCCCACCAGATTTACTCTATGTAGTATTTTTATTTTTCTTATTTTATTTTTCCCCATCAGCATTTATCCCCCCTATACCTTGCCCTTGGCCACCTGCCTCTTGGATCATTATTATTAGTGTTCAGTGGATCACGTTTTAAATACTCCCAATGCATAAACACTGAAAGAGCAGCTGAATGATAGACACAATTTATCTGGTGAAAATATAGGGAGGATAGGGACCCTCAGAATCAATGGTCTAGAGAAAGGGTTTAAGCTCATGCATGTGATGCATATCCATGCATAACATAAATTTATGGTATGAAAGAAGGAGAAGAAAACTCACAGGCCATTAGAACTTACCTTCCTTTCATAAATGAGAAATCTAAGACACAATAAGTTTTCTAAGATTAGAAAGAAGTATTGGAAAACCAATAAATAGAAGTCAGATTTCCCGATACCCAAATAAGTGCTCTTTCTGTGTCTTATAATGTAGCTGTTTCTTTTACAAAAGCATTATTACATTCCCAGACTTCTTGGTTTGACCTTTCCATTCCAATATCCTCCTCGATTCTTAGATTCTATGAAAATGCAATTTTGCCCAGTGATGATACCTTTGCTCATGGAATCTAGCCAGAAATGAAATGTTACTGATTTCTTTACTAGTGCAAAACAGTTTTTATTTTAATTTCTATTACATAGTTACTTTAATGTGTACTATATTTACATTTAAATTAATCCAATCAACTCCGTGAGAACATTTGAAATATAATGTGTGTATTGCACAATGTATAGTTCTGCATATTCTAAACAGCCAACAGTTTTTTTGAGTCAATGGATGGCTGAATAAAGAAAATAGGATTAAAATTATAAATTCAATTATTAGTGAATTTTTAAAAAATATATGTTTATTGATTTCAGAGAAGAAGGGAGAGGGAGAGAGAGATAGAAACATCAATGATGAAAGAGAATCATTGATTGGCTGCCTCCATCATGCCTCCCTCTGGGGATTAAGCTAGAAATCTGGGTATGTGCCCTGATGGGGAATTGAACCATAACCATCTGATTTATGGGGTGGTGCTCAACCAATGAGCCACGACAGCCGGGCTCGATTATTAATTTTATTGGCAATTTGATACAACAGTTTAAATCAGTGGTTCTCAACCTTCCTAATGCCACGACCCTTTAATACAGTTCCTCATGTTGTGGTGAGCCCCAACCATAAAATTATTTTCGTTGCTACTTCATAACTGTAATTTTGCTACTGTTATGAATTGTAATGTAAATATCTGATATGCAGGATATATTTTTATTGTTACAAATTGAACATAATTAAAGCATAGTGATTAATCACAAAAACAATATGTAATTATATATGTGTTTCCCAATGGTCTTAGGCGACCCCTGTGAAAGCGTCGTTCGACATTTAAAGGGTCGCGACCCACAGGTTGAGAACCACTGGTTTAAATCTATATTGAGAATAAATGTAAGAATATTACAAGATGATATTTGGATCATTTGATATCATTTGTGTTTCATAGTGGCTTTGTATAATTTTAGTGTGTATTTGCACAGACTGAAATTATTTAGTTATTCATTACTTCAGAGAATAAACTTTTTGATGGTATTTATATGCTGCCTACATATTTGGATATATTATTCACTTCTCTAGCTATTTGTGTCTAGTGTTTTAAAGATGCATAATTTTTCTGTATCTAATCATGACATTTATCATAATACTCAAATTCTATGTTTAGAATGTGTAACATTTTTAAAAGCAACCTTTCCCCTAACTTAATTATGTGTTCTGAGGGGCCAATATATTTCTGCTAGGAAATTAGTTTCTGATCTTTCTTTGAACGATGCATAAGATCCAAGATTTTACTGTAGAAAAATATGTTTTTTTTATATCTCAGATAATAGGCCATGCATAATTAGTTCAGAATTGAGATGATAAATCCATGGTGTCAAGGACTCAGGTTTTTATAAAAGTGTTGCTCTAAGGTCTTCAGTAGGACACCCCCCTTCAGCCAGTAAGAAGTGTAAAGAACAGGGAAAACAAAAAAGGCTTTTCATTTAAATTTAGAAAATGTCCTAAAAATCACACGTACAGGACCTTCTCAAATCCCACTGACCCTAATTTGGCTACTTGATTACTGAAGCCTGGTAATTCAGTCTTTATCCAAGTACAGTATCCAAATGTCAATAATTTCCTCAATTATGTTAGACAGGAAGAAGAGATGCTGGACCCAGGGTTAGATCCTTTGACATTGTCCCACAATTCTTGGATACTTGCTTCTATTTTGTTTTTGTTTTTCATTCATTGTTTCCTCTATTTCAATGTAGAGAATATATGTTGATCTATTTTAAATTTACTGATTCTGTCCTCTATTGTGTTCTATCTACTGACAAAGAATTCTTCATCTGTGATATGTATTTTTTTTTTAAATCTAAGTATTCAATTTTTCCACCTTTTATAGTTTCTATATTCCTGCTGAAATTCTGGTGACAATTCGTACATGTTGTCCTTCTTTTCCAGTGGGTCCTTTAACATATTAATGATAAAAGTCTTTGATAACCAGTTCCAATATGTAATTCATCTCTGTGTCTGGTTCTGTTGTCTGCTTTATCATTTGACAAAGATTCATTTTATTTTCTTGCTATATTTATATATACATATGTGTATATGGTCATTTTTTTATTGAATTCTGAAATGTAGAGACTGAGACAGATAGCTCCTATGCCTAGAAAAGTTCATGTCTCTTCTATTGTCAGTCTATTACTATGGAGAGTTGAGTCAAACCAGAAAGTAGTTGAGCCAAATTTGTTTTTTTGCTGTGGAGGTCGTTACCTTTAATGAATCACAAGGTTCAGATTCCCCAATGTGAATGTCATGGTGGAGAACAGAGATGCTGAGAAAGACCCATCATTATGACCCAGGTAGAGAGGACCTGCCTAAAACTCAAGCTGGATGATAAAATCTAAGAAACAGCTCTTCTTCCTAACACATGCCTCGTGGAACAGGAATGTAACGAAATCTCACTGACTTCTTAGGCTCCACATGAAATCAAAGGTAGCCACATAATTTCCAGCATCACAAAAAGCCCAAGGAGCAAATTTCCTGCCCCTACAACAAGAGAAGGTGAGCTCTTTCACAGGGCAGACAGGTTTGCTTCTGTACTTCCATCAGAAGTTATAAGCTATGTGCCTTCACCTGGAACTAGTGGCAGACAATTTACCCCCTTGTTTCAGCAGAGTTCTGTTGCTTGTTATTTGAGGCAAGACTTGCGATAGAAGGATCAGTTTTTGCTTCTACCATTTACCTTTGCTGGGAGTAGAAGGTAGGTTTGCCTGCTTCTTATCCAGTGGCTTACAATTTTCAATTCACATAAGAAAAAGTTCAAGAAGTGAGTATGGATTTGTGCCTGTGAACCATGAAGAGGGAACTCTATTTGGTCTCTCATCTGCCCCCAGTCTTCTCATGAACACATGGTGAAGGCTCATGATGAAGAACTGTAGGGTGATCACAGAGTAAAATTGTCCCAGGTTTTCTAAACTTTCACCTTTGTCATCTCTTGGTCTTTAAGAACAAAGTAATGTTTAAATTGGTTTCTTTTACTTTCTTTTTATGCTGGCCACTTAACTCTTGTGCTCAGTTCATGTGTCCCTTTTTTCTTTAGAAGGCTTTTAATCCTTTTGAATTTACTTCGCCCATCTCCTCAGTTCTCAGATAGGCTTGAATGTTATGGTTTTGTAATTTTTTGGTGTTTTGTTGTTGCTGTTAGGGTAGAAGTGATGTTCTTTTGTGGATTTATCTATCATAAGTTGAATCAGAACCTTTACTGGGGTATAGCTTATGTTCAGTATTACCTTTACTAAAATCATGTCTTGGAATTCATACATTAGAATTTAGGGTACCAAGTGTATGTGATCCATTGCAAAACACACTCAGTAATTTTCAGTTGGAATATTAGTATTAAAATTATTGGACTTATGTAGTGAACCTAGCCTAATTTTAGCTAGTGTGTGAACCTAGTTAAATCTCTCAATATTTGCATCTCAACCAGTTCTCTGCTGTTTTTCATATATGTAATTCATGCACTTACAGGGGTGGGGTGAGTTTTTTGTAATGCTGGAAATTATGTGCTCTAGTGGCATGCATACTTTTAATCATTTGCAAAGACCACAGGTAGTATTATTAACAAATGTTAAACATTTATTGTGTTCTATTTAGAATATGTAGTAGACTCATGATATGTCTGAATATCTTCTGGGTAGTCAAATTCATTAAAATAGACACATATAGTCAAATGGTCTCTTTTTAATGATATTTAGGTTGAAATTTATGTATTTTATTTAAGTTAACTCAATGACTATTTAACCTAAAAGTTATTTTTTTCACTACAATAAAATTACTGTGTGTAGAATGCTATATGTAAATGTGTGGGGAGTGAGTAAATGTCCTAGTTGAGTGACTTCCACAAACATTCAGCTTTATAGCACACATGATTTAAATTTGCACTTGAAAAATGATAGAGGCCCTAGCCTGTAGCTCAGCTGGTTAGAGCATTATCCCAGTACGTCAAGGTTGTAGTTTTGATCTCCAGTCAGGGCACATATAAAAATCAACCAATGAATGCACAAAAAGTGGAACAAAAAAATGTTTCTCTCGCTCTCTCTTTCTGCCTCCCTCCCTTCCTCCCTCCCTCCCTCCCTCCCTCCCTTTCTCTCTCTCTCACACATACAAATCAATAAATAAAAATTAAGTAAAAAATGATAGATTAATCTGTCATGGATAATCACCATAAATAGCATATTATTGAAATAGCAAACATTAAATCTATAAAGGACAAAGACTTACTGTACCATAAGTGATGGCAGTGCATAATCATTATTGGCTTTTAAGCTACAAGTAATTAATGTTTAAAAATGGGCCCTAGCGTAAGAATTAACAACTTATAAGATAAATGCCAGCCTTTTCTTTTCCATTTTGCATTTTGAAAATTACCAAAATGCATGCTTTAATTGGAATTAATAAATACATTCAGTTGTAGTTTAATAAATATTTTACAGAGAGATAAAATCAAGTTAATGATGTGTGTGCCCGGTAGAAATAGTCCTTTTTTTAAGTTAAATTTATTAGGGTGGCATTTATTAATAACATTATATAGGTTGCAAGTGTACAATTCTATGATACATCATCTGTATACTGCATTGTGTGTTTACCACCCAAAGTCAAATCTTTTTCCGTCACCATATATTTAATCCCCTTTAACCTTTACTACTACCCTAACCACCTGATCTCTGGTAACCACCATACTGTTGTCTGTACTAGGTGTACTGGTTAATAATGTGGATTTTTTCAGTCGATGGAGTTACACATATGTTGATATGTATGCGATTTGATATGTATGCTATTTTGTATTGACAACAAGCTCAAAACTTCATATGTCAAATTTGCTGAGGCTGTTAACATCATAGATAATTTTACACTTAAAAATGTCAAATTTCCTGCCAAAATAAAGAGCATTTGAGGGAAGTTTTAATTCATTATTTTGAAGAAAAGTGCTGCTGAAAGTTATCGTATACTTCAGGAAGCTTATGGTGAACATGCTCCATCTCAAGATACTTCTGAATGCTGGTGTAAACGCTTTAAAAGTGATGATTTCTATGTGAAAGACAAAGAACGTCCACGACAACCGAAAAAGTTGAAGACCAACAATTAAAGCATTATTGGATGAAGATGTGTGTCAAACTCAAAAGCAATTTGCAGAAAGATTAAACGTTGCTCAGCTAACAATTTTTGATCATTTACAAGCAATGGGAAAGATTTTAAAGGAAGGAAAATGGGTGCCACATCAACTGAATGAAAGACAGATGGAAAACAGAACAGTCATCAGTAAAATGTTGCTGCACAAAAGAAAGTCTCTTTTGCATCGAATTGTGACTGGTGATGAAAAGTGGATTTATTCTGAGAATCCCAAACGCACAAAATTGTGGCTTGATCCAGGTCAAGCATCAACATCAACTGCAAGGCCAAATCACTTAGAAAAGAAGACAATGCTCTGCATTTGGTGGGATCAGGAAGGTGTGGTGTATTATGAGCTTCTAAGACCAGGTGAAACCGTTAATACTGATCGCTACCGACAACAAATAATCAATTTGAACCACACTTTGATAGTGAAACGACCAGAATGTGCCAGGAGACATGGCAAAGTAATTTTGCTTCATGATAACGCACCATCACACACTTCAAAACCAGTTAAAGACATGTTAAAAGATCTTTCCTGGGAAGCATTAACCCACCCGCTGTATTCACCAGAGCTTGCTCCTTCAGATTACCACTTGTTTCGATCAATGGCACACGCACTTTCTGAGCAGCACTTCAAAATGTATGAAGAAGTGGAAAATTGGTCTCTGAATGGTTTGCCTCAAAACAAGAAAAGTTCTATTGGGACGGTATCCACAAATTACCTGAAAGATGGGGAAAATGTGTAGCTAGCGATGGACATTACTTTGAATAAAGAACTTTTGATGTTTTTTTTATTACAAAATCTGCATATGATCCGGTACAAGTAGTGTTTATGAATGTTGCTTGTTTGTTTTTCTTGTTTGTCCATTTGTTGTTTTCAGTTTTACTTCCCATGTGAGTGAATCATATTGTTTTAACTTTTTTGTCTGACTTATTTCCCTTAGCACAATATTCTCAGAAGCCACCCATGTTGTTGCAAATGGCAGTATTTCATCTTTTCTCGTGGCTAAGTAGTATTCTATAATATATATGTACCACATCTTCTTTATCCAGTCCTCTATCGAGGGACACTGTGGTTGTTACCATGTCGTAGCCACCATGATTAATGTTGCAGTGAACATAGGGGTGCATATATCTCTGCAAATAAATATTTTCAATTTTTTTAGTATATATCCAGAAGAGGGATTGCTGGGTCATATGGTAACTTAAGGGTATTTTTAATTTTTTTAATATATATTTTATTGATTTTTTACAGAGAGGAAGGGAGAGGGATAGAGAGCCAGAAACATCGATGAGAGAGAAACACTGACCTGCCGCCTCCCTCACACCCCCCACCGGGGACGCGCCTGCAACCAAGGCACACGCCCTTGACCGGAATGGAACCTGGGACCCTTGAGTCCGCAGGCCGATGCTCCATCCACTGAGCCAAACCGGTTTGGCTAATTTTTTTTTTTTTTGAGGAGCTTCCATACTGTTTCCCATACTGTCTGTACTAGTTTACATTCCCACCAGCAGTGAATGATGGTTCCTTTTACTCTCCAACCTCTCCAGCACTTATTACTTGTCTTGTTGATAATAGCCATTCTAACAGGTATGAGGTGGTATCCCATTATAATTTTGATTTGCATTTCTCTAATAGCTACTGTAGTTGAGTATCTTTTCATATACCTGTTGACCATTTGCATGTCTTCTTGAAAGAAGGTCTATTCAGGTTCTCTACCAATTTTTTTTATTAAATTTATTGGGGTGACATTGTTTAATAATATTAGATAGGTTTCAGGTGTACAAGAAAGTCTTTTTATCAAGCTATAAGCCATCTTTCTCTACAAGAAACCCATCTTCATAAACTATAAGAACTACCCATTTGGCACACTCTATTAATTGTAATTAAAATATGAACATTTACTTTGCTATGCTGTTAATAGATTTTGATCAGCTTTCATATTCATTCCCAAAGTGGTGGTTTGTGTATTGTGATTAAGACTCAATTTGAGCCCCAATACTGTGTCTCATAACTTGTAACAATATAAACTAAGAGATTAGTCTTTTGCACTGTTTTTCTTTTGCTAATTTTTAAAAAACTTTCCGTATAATGACATTTAAATACTGAGACATATTTGAAAATAAATGCTCAGCTACTATAGTCATTTTATATTCACTGCCATAATGCTATCATGATGTTTTTATGTGGTAGTATTTGGGTGTAATTTCACTATAAGAGCCTATAAAATCCTCTATCTCTTATCTAGATTTACTCAAGTGTATTTGTCTTAGTATATCTGGATCTGGCAGCATTCCAGTTCCTTTGATATTTCTGATAGAGTGATGTTTGAAAAGTGGAGACCACTGTGCAGGGAGAAACAAACCTACCCATCAGGCAGTTTATTAGATGCCCTTAAACTGGTTCAGGTTCAGTAGTTTGATTTTGAAATTGGATTTTTCTCTAACTCTTCAAATTTTCTTTTCTATAACTTATATAAGGTCAATTAGACCCAGAGGGGAAATGTTCACACTTAATGTGAAAACGCAAATGATTGGTTTATGGTTGTTGTGAAAGTGCCAGAGATTACATGTGTTAGTATCATCTTACATTGTAGGAAAAGCTAATTTGATTAATTGCGAACTGCTTCCTGCAGCTGTGAATGCCCCTTCCAAACCAATAGAAAACAACAGGAGGCCCAACTGTGAGCATTCTTTTGAAAATTCTATTTACAAAGTGTTTCCATTAATGAAGTACCCACAGCTTTCTGGGAATTAAACAAAGTCAGATCTGGTAAAGTGGCAGTGCTACTACACAGGCCTTGTTCACATCCATCGGGTCCATTGTATTCAACTCCCAGCAGAGTGGACTTGGTAGGTTTTCTTAGAAGTTTAATGAATTTTTTTTCTCTTTATATAGATAAATTGCCTAGCCAGTGTAATCACCAAAAACCAGGAGTACATGGGCTTTACAATAAATATTCAAATGATACTGTGTCTTAAGGAACTACAGGTAGTCCTCGGGTTATGTTGGACTTGATGTACATCGTTTCATAGTTATGTTGCCCTCTCCCATTTATTTATAAAAAAAAAGTTCTGTCATTTTGACGTATGTACATATGTGCTTTATTTTTTATTATTATTTATTTACCACAAGTAAAGGTCAGGAATTATCTTTCTTTTTTTTTTTAATAAGTCTTTATTGTTCAGATTATTACAGATGTTCCTCTTTTTTCCCCCCATTGCTCCCCTCCACCCAGTTCCCCCCTGAGAATTGTCAGCCACCTCCCTTTCTATGTCCCTGATTCTATTATATTCACCAGTTTATTCTGTTCATCAGATTTTTTATTGACTTGATTTTTAGATTCACTTGTTGATAGATATGTATATGTATATGTATATGTATATGTATATGTATATGTATATGTTGTCACTTTGTTATTCATAATTTTTATCTTTACTTTTTTCTTCTTCTTCCTCTTCTTTAAGAATACCCTTCAGCATTTCATATAATACTGGTTTGGTGGTGATGAACTCCTTTATCTTCTTCTTGTCTGTTAAGTTCTTTATCTGACCTTCAATTCTAAATGATAGCTTTGCTGGGTAAATTTGGTTGTAGGTTCTTGCTATTCATCACTTTGAATATTTCTTGCCACTCCCTTCTGGCCTGCATAGTTTCTGTTGAGAAATCAGCTGACCATCCTATTGGTACTCCCTTATAGGTAACTGACTGTTTTTCTCTTGCTGCTTTTAAGATTCTCTCTTTGTCTTTTGCCCTTAGCACTTTAATTATGATGTGTCTTGGTGTGATCCTCTTTGGATTCCTCTTGTTTGGGGTTCTCTGTACTTCCTGGACTTGTAAGTCTATTTCTTTCACCAGGAAGGGGAAGTTTTCTGTCAATATTTCTTCAAATAAGTTTTCAATATCTTGCTCTCTCTCTTCTTCTGGCACCCCCATAATTCAGATGTTGATACGCTTGAAGTTGTCCCAGAGGCTCCTTATACTATCTTCATATTTTTGGATTCCTTTTTCATTTTGCTTTTCCAGTTTGGGTGTTTTTTGCTTCTTTGTATTTCAAGTCTTTGCCTTGATTATTGGGATCCTCTAGTCTGCTGTTACATCTCTGTATATTATTCTTTATTTAAGACAGTGTATGCTTAATTTCTGATTGGTCCTTTTTCATATCCTTAAGGGTCTCACTAAATTTCTCAGAGATTTCTAGAAGATTCTTGAAAAACCTTATAACCGTAGTTTTGAACTCTCTATCCAGTATTTTTCTTTCATCCATTACTTTCATTTGTGACTTGTTTCTTTGTCTCTGCATTTTGGCTGCTTCCCTGTGTTGATAGAGTGGCCTTGTATGGTAGGTGTCCTATAGGGCCCAGTGGCTCAGCCTCCCCAATCACCTGAGATGGAACTCTTGTTGCACCCCTTTGTGGGCTTTGTGCACAGTCCTGTTGTAGTTAAGCCTTGATTGCTGTTGGTATCACTGGGAGGAATTGACCTCCAGGCCAATTGGCTGTGAGGACCAACTGTGCTTTCAATGGAAGAACTGCTGTGCTGGAGACACCCTTATGGGGCAGGACTTGCTTCAGGTAGGCTTTGGTGCTCACTGAGTCTGCCCCTGTGTATGTCCCTTATGGATGTGAAGAGTTGTAATCTGTTATGTTCTCACACTGACCACTGGGTACACTGGCTCTTGGATTTCCAAGGAGGTGCTAAGTCAGCCATTGCCTGAGGCCACCTAGCAAGAGCTACAGAGAGATCTGCAGATTCCTCCTCTTTGTTTGGGGTTTGGAAGTGCCCAGATGAGGCCTAGCTGTGAAGCAAGCCTGGCTGCTGCTGCTGAGCCTTGGGCCTTCTTTTGAAAGCTTTGGAGCTCTCTGACCCAGCTGCAGTTTGTTAGGTATTTGCTGCAAAAGGACAGGCCATTCATATGCAAAAGCTGCTGATCACAGTTTGGGTGGGGTTGTAAATTGAGTGGGGTGGGGTCTCAGGGAATCACCAGGGTGAGGCAAACAGCAATGGCTGCTGGTCAACCCTGTATCTAAGAGGTCCCCGCATCTCCATGAACCACGCCCCTGTGCAGGAACAATGATCGCTGTGAGCACCTCTGAGAGAAAGCCGCCCTCGTGTTCTGGCCCAATGCCAGACAGTCCAGTTTCTCCCCTTATGAGTCTGGGTCCCCAGAGTGTCACCCGGAACTGGAGTTCAGAGCAATAAGGAGCTTGTATTTCCCTCCCAATTGAAAAAAAACCACAGCGCGCCCAGTTGCCAGCCCGTTTCGCACACTCCTCCGCACCTCCACACCTCCTACCAGTCTCAGTGCACTTTTTCTTTCCTTCTAGTTGTAGAACTTCCACTCAGCCAGCTTTCCCATGGTTTTGAATGATTGATGTTTTGTCTTTTAGTTGTAGTTTTGATGTGGTTGTGAGAGGCAGCAAATACAGGTGTTTACCTATGCCGGCATCTTGGTTCTCTCTGTTATCTTTCTTTTAAATTTTTGTTACTGCTTCACTTCATTACTGATGTGTATGTGCTCCATGTGAGTAATATAGGTGCTTATGTAGGTGGGTTCCAACTCACGGGGAAAATCGCATTACGTTGCACTATAGGAATGAATCTCCAACGTAACCCGAGGACCTACTATACTTTAATTTGGTTCCGAATTTTTTATGAACTTATTCCAATTTACTTGAAACTTATTATTTATGGCCTTGTGTTAGTTGGATAATTTTAATTGTTTATTTCCTCAAAGAGATTATAAGCTTTTTGAGGGCATTCCTTTTTTTTTTCCTTCTCATATCTTATTACTTAGTGGGCTCTTTATAGATAGTGATTAATTGGTTAAATATACAAATATATGAATATTAGAAAAAAATGTGGTAAGATAGATTTACACAAGCCTAACATGTAAAATGAAATCTTTATTTGTTCTTTAGATATAAATTTCACTTATTCTTATATATTTTTAGCATTTATAAATATGATATCCACCAATAAAATATAGCATGTGTTTATGTTTTATTATTCATCACTTTTCTTAATTAAACACCAAACATATTAAACTACACTGTAACCTTTAGTCAAATTACATTTCTTTAAAAAAGGAAAGCCCTGTTTTATTCTGAACTAAAGCTCAGCATTATAAGGCATTTAGAAAAGGTGAGAAGAATTCTACCTCATTGTAACGACTCCAGCAAAACTACAACTAAATAATCTCATAGGTTTTATTAATGGACTCCTAGAAATGAAGGGTGCATTTTTCTCTCTTTGTAGTCTGCTTTAATGCAATGAGACTAAAATATATGTAAGGGTTTCAGTGGAGTTCATTTTACCTGTTCAGGATATTGACTTTACTTCACACTCTAAATCTTTCCACAAATATCCAAAATTGCCCCATTCTTATTGATTTATCTCAGATCCTGTGCAATATAGTAGGGGGATAAAATTGGTAAGCAAAATAAATAGCATAAGTACACATAGTCTTTAGGTAATTTTTCCTGTTCAAAGAAACAGAAAAAACTCAAATCTACCCTATACTCTGTGAACAATTGTTTTTAGTTTATTTCCCATCTTTCCAGTATACAAAATATATATACAAATAATCAAAGCAGCATCAAATTATGGATCCCTCTGAAGACAAAACAAAAATATGAAAACAAGTATTTTTTAAAAACATAAAATATATATTTATGGTGATTTTTTTCCTTCTGAAAATAGTTATTGTGATTTTTTTGTTAAATTAACATTTCTTAGATAGTGCCCTGGTGTATTGGATGGTGAGCCATATTTAACGAAGATTGAACGTGAAGGGAAAATGAAGTTTTTTATTACTCACAGGTTTGGATGAGGTGCTCAGCGTGCCTGGAGGGGCCATATTGGGAGGACAAGGCAGGGTGCAGGCAGAGAGCACTGAGCCAGGACCTGGGACACATGACTTTATCAAGGTGGAGCGCTTTGGGGTTCCCAGGCTAGTGCAGGATTCAAACCAAAAAGAGCAGGGTTTTGGTCAAGATTCATGGGGGTCTTATCTAAGGGGCACACAGACAGTGAGGCCCTGGGAAACAAGGGAAGATCCTTATTACATGGGTCCTTGGGAGAGTCATATCAGGAACTTACATTTACTTGTGACCTTAGAGGCTGTTATTTAGGGCCTGTGCTCATGGGGTGGGGATGGGAGTGGGAGTGAGGGCTAGTGTCAATTCCGGACTCCTGCAATGCCACCAAAATGGATGGTGAGGTAGCAAAATTATGAAGTAATTTGATATCTCCACAGTCATTTAACACACCTAGCAGTGTACTAGAAAAATCTAAGAAAAAGGTAATCATTGGTACAGACTGTTTGGGCTGTTTAGTAAAGACCACCATCCTAGCAGATGAGATAGAGACTTGAAATCACTTTTAGGTTACGGGAGTCATTAACATATGCTATGATTTTCATCCTGGAGAAGAATTTTGTAGTAACACAAAAATTTTAGCCCTAACTGGTTTGGCTCAGTGGATAGGGCATCAGCCTGCGGACTTAAGGGTCCCAGGTTCGATTCTGGTCAAGGGCATGTACCTTGGTTGCAGGCACATCCCCAGTGGGGGGTGTGCAGGAAGCAGCTGATTGATGTTTCTAGCTCTATATCCCTCTCCCTTCCTCTCTGTAAAAAATCAATAAAATATATTTTTAAAAATTTTATGTACAAAATTGATCTAAATATTTATAAAAGGAAGAACAAATTCCTTTGAACAGAGAATAAATTCTCAGAGAACAAATTCTATTGGGAGCTAGGGAGTAAGGGAATGTGCCAGGCAATTTAATTCATAGAAGCCCAGAGGGAAAGGGGCATTATTGTGTAAAAGTGCTACCTGAACCTGGGTAACAAAATTGTCCACCTTCTCAACATATCTATCTATAATTCTGGACTTTATGAAATGAGGAAACCATTGGTTATAAATCACCGAACTCAAGCTTTGCAATAACTATGTTATTTTTATGATACATTAACTTGATGGTGTACCCTTGGCATGGATAGGACTCTCTAATCGTTTTTCATCTAAAGCACATATTTTGGTTAAAACTTCACTTCATCAGAGCCTTTGCTTAGTAGGGCTCAAAGGAAGATTGCTCCTTCTGGTCTGGAATTTCTCCTTGTGCTGCATGCATTCTCAGCGGTGGGTTCTCTGTGGTTCTTGTTTCACACTGAACTATCACAATGGCAGTCTCCTGTAGTGATTAGTTCCCTAACTGGTACTTGCAGAAAGTGTTCAGTGTTTGCAGATAAAAATTTTCAAACTTCACTTCCAGAATTGAGTATCTGATCTTACCTTCCCTGTCTATGCTCTCCAAAATAGGAATGGCTTCGGGTAAAGCCATCTGTCTCTCTGTTTACCATATGTATTCTCTTCCTTTGTGTTACATTGCCTGCCCTTTCTTTTCTGTGGTAAAGGGAGATATATTAATGAAAAAAACACACAAACCTTAAAGGTAATAGTGCTTTCTAATTGTGCTGCATTATGTCACTGCCTGTATAACACCATTAAACACTCCTATGACTTTGGTAGTTTGGAGTCATTATTTATAAATTATGTTTTATTCTTTGTATAGGCGCATGATTATATGATATCTTTGTATTTCACTTCTTTTTCTTTTCATGTATCACTTTTTCTTATTCCCACTCTACAGACAGAAAATAATGGGTGGAAATCATTCATGCATTGCATTTCTTTTATATATCCCACAACTGAGGGCATTATAAGCTATCAAAATGTACCTTATCATTTAGCTGTAATAACCACAGCTCTATTTGAAAAGAAGGGTTCTATTTCACCCAAAGAAATTAATAAAGGAAAAAACAAATGGTGAATGATGTGGAAAATGTCCTATCAATCTGCATAATCCATTTATATAATGATGGCAGATTTGTCTCTTGAGATACCTTCTGCTTCTATCATTCTAATTATGGATATTCAAAATGGGATACTGAAATAATGATTGCTTGAGCATTCTGAGATATTCTCTTTTAATAGCAGGGCACCTACCTTTCCAATTGCATTTCATGCTAATCTCTCCCTAGATCAGGCAATAGCAAAGTTTTCTGTAAATGGCCAGATAGCTAATATTTTGGGTTTTGTGGGTCATATGGTCTCTGTTGTAACTAGTCATCTAGTCTTTTTAACATTATCTGACATCTATGGAAAGAAATAAATAGATTACTGTCCAGGTAGTAGTGAGTTTGGCAGAGTGCCGGAGTTATTTTGTTAACAAACAGGTGCATAACTGAGAAAATGCTACAATTTCAGAAGAGATCTGGAATCTTGGCAAAACTAACTTATTCAAAGAAGAAAATGGATTAATTTGGCTGCTGTACACCCTTGGGGCCTGACAGCTATCTGGATAGAAAAGGTGTCTGGGAGCAAGGAGGGAATGGGTTCCACTGAAGATGAAAGTCTGGCCCCATTTGAGGGGTAGTTAACTGTCTGAATCACTGGACAGGGAATATGGCCAGATCAGATGCCTCCTGGGTGGACCCAGGTCACTAAAGGTGGCAGTCTCTAAGTCAGATATGTTGAATGATGATAGTAGCAACACCTCAGGTCTATAGACAGATGCAGGCCTAGTAGGCTTTTCTACCAGTTGTTTTACTCTGCTTTGCAGCATCGCAGAGACCTAGACAGTAGTAAACAAGTGGGTGTGGCTGTGATATAATAAAACTATTTATAAAAGCATAAATGAGATTTGGCCTGAAGGCCATAGCTTGTCAACTTTGCACTAAGTCAGGGAATACTCATCCCCACTTCAGGTGCTTCCCCAAACAAGGAATGCTCTTCCCCACATCAGGTGCTGCCGTTTACCACTTAGAATATTCTTGTCCTTGCTTTTCTGCATTTTTTACTTCTTTTCTTTCTTTTGATCTCAGCTTAAATGAAACCAGGCTCAGTGATAGGGTGACATTCTTGCTTACCTGCAACAAACATGATTTATATCTGTTGTCCCAGGCAGTGATCTGTCCCTGGCACTTTCAAATGTGACATGGCCTGGATGATAAATTACTAATCACTCTATTCATAAAAGACATCTCTGACCATTCTGTGTAAATGTGGTCTTGTGAAATACTAGAATTTTACAAATGTAATTATATTATTTACAATATGCCTTTCCTTAGTAGAACAACTGTATGGGGACAGAATCAAGTCTGTCCTGTTCCACTCCAAGTATGTTATATGCCATAAACACAGGGTGGGGCAAAAGTCCATTTTCCTTCATTCTCCACAGAATAATGGAGTAATGGATGAAGGCTCCTGAACTGATTGGTCTGGTAAGAGTGATGTCTAGAAATTTAATGACTTCTCCTCCATCTTCCTCCATAGCTTTCTAGTTAAAGGCATTTGGAATCTACATAGTAAGGCCTACTTGAATAGTCAAATGACAGTATTTTTTTAAATATATATAATGTTTTTATTGATTTCAGGAAGGGAGAGTGAGAGAGTAATAGAAAAATCAATGATGAGAGAGAATCATTGATTGGCTGCCTCCTGCACAAGCCCCCAACCTGGCATGTGCCCTGACCAGGAATTGAACTGTGATCTCCTGGTTCATAGGCTGATACTCAACCACTGGGCAACAGCGGCGGGAGGTGACCATGTTCTTTAAATGAGCCTAGTTTAATCTTGGCCATCCTTCAATAAAATGGGACCTATTTTCCTGCTGAGAATCTTTTAGAAATCCCCAATATCTACACTACCCTTATCTTGGCATTTACTACTATTTTTGCAATACGTTTCTTTTTAAATATAAAAGGAGATGACTTTTTTGCTGTTTCCAGAAAGGTTGATAGAAATTCCATCTGCTCAATCATATTAAAGGAATGTAGTGATGATGTTCACTACATCAAATACAAAAGTTTTGTAAACTATGCAAAATCTAAGTAAGACTATAAAGTTTTTATACAGCCTCGACCTATAGGAATGCATTTGTGTCTATAGCTGAAAATGTGGTAATGTTTCTTGCTAATTAAAATGAATTTTTATTAGTCTTAGGCTGCTGCGAAAAAAGCAAAAGGCTACAAATTTTGGTGGAGACCTAGGCAATTTGAAACAAAATTTAGTAGCAATCAAAAGCTTTCATATACTTCTAAATATGTGAATATATTGATATTTCATCTCAGCATCCTCATTTTACTTTGTGAATATGTAAATTTTTGTTTAAAAAATCTCTGTCTTCACAGAAACAAATACTAATTCCATATTCAAGTTGAAAATTAAGTTGCTATGCTTTAAAAAAAAATTTTGTTAAGAGAAAGTAAAGAATGATTTTTATTAAATAATAATTGATATCATTAAACATTAGCAAAATTTGATAAATTATCAATGAGATATGGACAGTTTGGTAATATAGAAATAATTCAATTTTGAGTCATTTAAAAATTAATGAGATTTTTGGTAATAGACAAAACATTATGCAGAAATAAATAGCATTGTTTTCCTTAGCATTGAGTAAAAAATTATAACTGATAACCAAAAAAAAAAAGAAATTAGATGGTGTATGGGCTGAATTGTATTCATCTATTGAAGTTCTAACCCCACCCAGTAACTCAGAATTTAATTATATTTAGAATTAAGGTCTTTAGAGGTAATTAATGTAAAATAAGGTCATTAGAGTTGGTCCTAATCCAGTACTACTGGTGTCCTTATAAGAAGAGGAGATTAGAAAACAGACATACATACAAGACTCTTGTGTGTATGTCTGTTTTCTAATCTCCCAAGACCATGTGGAGACACAGGAAGAAAACTGTGGAGACACAAGAAAGCCAACTCTGTTGAAATTGATTCTCAACTTCTAGGCTCTAGAACTATAAAAATATTAAATTTCTGCTGTTTAAAGTACCCGATCTGTCTGTGGCACTTTGTTATGGCAGCCCTGGAAGACTAATATAAATGAGAAAAATATACTGCAGCTCCTAAGGACAGCATGGCCTTTGGCTTCTGATCCTGATATCTACACAAGCACATGCAGTGACTTAAAGAACCACTCTTTTCCCCCTCGTTTTTGCAGAACAATTTTTTTATTGTAAAGATAAAATTGACAAATTAAAATTTCTGTAACAATGCATAGAAGTCTATAAAAATTTAGCACAGTGGTCTATTTCTAGTGACTTAAACTTTCAAATAAATAGTAATTTTTGTTATGTTACAATTTAGGAAATGCCTCCGTATCCATCCTCACTGTTTGTTTTATTAAATGCCATATTTTGTGGGATAGGCAAAATTTTACTTTATGTTTTATGGATAAAAAATAAAGCTCTGAGTTTGACTTAGAGTAACTCATAAAGTTGAGTACACAAGAACTGCAATATTAATCAAGATCTTTTGATTTCACATGCAGTTGTCTTTCTTTTATACCCCATTTTGCAGTCCTTTATCTTAAAATCTATAAGTCCTTAATAATATGTCTTAAGTGAAGCAGTCTTCAAACTTCAGGTTATGACCTATTAGTGACTCATATTATCAATTAAATGTTTGACAATTACATCAACAATTTCATCAAATGGAACAGAATAGATCAGAATATATTACTAGAGCTAAGGGTATGTATTATTTCCTAACACTTTTTTCTGTTTTATTTGAGCTATTTGTGTGTCTGTGAATGTATACTTGCTTGTAAAATAAAGCATATTTCTTACTGTAGATTATACTAAGACATATTTGAAAACCATTGCCATGGTATACAGTATTTTTCTAAAAAGGCAACTTTAAAAACCTCTCTCTAATGCTTAGGTTTTGTGCATATGCTCATTTAGTTTATTCTTCCTAAGTAGGAGGCAAAGCCCTGGGTGGAGGGACTACTGCTTGTTACTCCTTCCTGGGGGTGTAACTGCTGGTAGACACATGAGAAATGTGACTGAATGACTTTAATATATGACTGTTAGCTCTGAAAGTCATGAAAATTATTCTATGTTACCACTCTAGTTTCATTTATTAACATGCTGAAAATTAGGTGAACTTACGTAATAATATATTTAGGTGGTTCTTTGCATGGTGTTTTGGGTAATAAATGCTTTTTTTTTAAGGCCATATTCTCTTAGGAGTATTTTCATATCTATCTAAAGATTCTAAGTGCCTAAGGGAAAGAGTCTAAATATTTGCCCTAATTAGATCATCATAGAAGGACATTCTCAGAAGCTGATATGTACCTTTCTTTCATTCCTTTGCTTTTCATAAATTTGCAAGAAAATTTTCAAATCTTGTTGATGGTGTAGGAATCATAGGCCATCCCAAAAAGTGGACTTTAAAAATGAAAAAATTCCTTCTAATTTTATTGTATTTATTTAAAATTTTTACATTGATATATTTATAAACATATTGACATAAATATATATGAATAACTGAGTATTATACATAAATATTATTTAATATGTTTTAATTATTTAATATTTAATATTTAAAAATATTTAATATTTTTAAATTTAGGACATAAAGTTTTTTTTAATTACTTTTTGGGGGGAAGGGACGCCAGACTTCTACTCATTTAAGAGAAACATTTTTATCAGCACAGAAGTCTTTTTTTTTTTTTTTTCACTGATCAGGCCATGAGTTCATAGGGAATGGGTTCCAGCAGCTCAGGCTCCTTCCCATTGGTTCTACAAAGCGTGCTTCTCTGGGTGGAGCAGGCTGGCACTTCAGCTGAATGCAGGTACCTTTCTCTTTGGCCTCCTTCTTTTTCTGGTCATTTCCCTTCACATGTTTCAGGAAGCTCTCTCGGCTTTAGAGTGTTTATATGCTCGATACAGACATTCATTCTCTTGGCAGGAATCTTGCCCTTAATTTGCTTGTTCACAAAAATGCCCCCTGCATGCTGGGTGACACTGTAGACTCTTCCAAAATGCCATGGTAACACTTGTGGGGCCTTCCTATTTGACAGCGCCCATTCCCTTGATGGCCATAATATCACCTTTCATAGGCATGTATGTGGCCAAAGGAACAACTCCATGTTTTCTAAAAGGCCTAGAGAACATATAGCGGATGTCTCTCCTCTTTCCTTTTATGTTAGTCTTTCCTTTTGATGAATTACCGGAAGATGGCGGCTATGGCCTCTAGAACACACACACACACACACACACACACACACACACACACACACACACGATTCAGGACTATAACTTAATCCTGGAGGTAAAATCCTGTAGAGATAAATTGAAAACTCTTGTCATTAGAGAAATATCAAACCAGATGATAAGCTTTAGATTATGTTCTAAATATCAATAAAGCATAGTTATATTACAAAAAGAAAGGGAGTTTTACTAATCAATACCTGTCATTGGAAGGACCTAACTAGTTTAAATACTGAAGAATTAACTATCCTTTTTGATTAATATTAAAAGCATATAGCACAGAGATGGGGTGAACTATGAACACGTGTGTGTGTGTGTATGTGTGTGTATCATAAATAATTTTGAGTTTAATAGAATCAATATTTTGAATTTATTGGAAAATAATAGAAAAAATAAAGAAAATTTCAGAAGACCAGATAAATATAAATCCAAGTTGTTAGAAAAAGTTCCTGCAACATTCCTTTGTATTTACTTTGATTTCAACAACATAAAATTTAAGTGATAAGTGTCTAAAACAGGAGGCAGTAAGTTTTTTTTCTTGTAAAGGGTGCAATAGTAAATACTCCAGGCTTTGTGGGTCATTTGGTTCCTGCCCCTGCTTACTCTGCTGTTGTAGTGCAAGAGCAGCCACATAGTCCCTACAGAAGTGAAGAGCTGCTGGGCTATGTTACAGAAACTCACTTTTATAAAAGTGAAGTGTGCCATAGGCTATGCTTCACCCATCCCTGGTACAATGGAAAATAAAGTGGTTTTTAAAGGATAACACTCTAATGTATTTAATTTCTAATTTTTATAAATTTTTACCCTCTATAAGTTGACATATGATAGCATTGCCATGCTTCACACATTTTATAGCCTGAAATTGTATTTTTATTCTGTTTCTTTTGTTATAGAAACTGCCTCTGAGAGCAACACTATAAAGTTCAATGGTAAATTATAAGATGTATTGTGTGGACAGCATTCTTCTAAAATCTAGAGTCATGTTTCCCAGTCAAAAAGAAAAAATAGTAAAATAAATTTTTTTTTTTTGCTTTAAAAGCAAATGGGTTTTAAGAAAACCTAATCCTGTGACTTTTAATGATTATATCACAATCCATGGGAACATAGTCATTGAAGTGAAGTTTACTTGGTACTAGATAAGAGAAAGTGTATATACCTTTCTTAATTATCATTTCCTCATTTCTCTTGTCATAACCCATGAATCAGCTGTCATGACCCATGATTAACTTAGTATTTGAAACTTACTACACACACACACACACACACACAAACACTCAGGGTGGGGCAAAAGTAGGTTTACATATATGAGTACATGAAACGCAGAGTGTATTCTTGTATTATTATTTATTAACTATTGTACTATTTTCCATATAAGCAATTGTAAACCTACTTTTTTCCATACCCTGTATATATAATGACCTATATATGCTTTGTTTTCCACTCATCAAGTGTTAATTTCCCATATTCTGTTTTCTATCAATGGCTACTGTCCAATAAGAAGAAAAAGTTTAGAGTTGCATTTTTAACCTGAGTAAAAACTCTTTTACTTTGTCTTACATAAAATCCCAAGGGGCATTATTACTTTTTCTAAATAATTACCGGAATGGCCTTTCCAGTATGCTTGCTAATTTTTAAAGTAAATTATATAATGTGAACTCTACCTTTAAGGAGCAGTCGTAGTTCATCTTACTAGTCATATTTGTCATATTTAAATAATTTGGTAGACAAAAAGTGTTAGGAAATTTTCTCCTCTGGCAGATAAAAAAATGAACTAGTATGTGATAAGATACAGAGAACATCAAAATGGTTGTTAATATGTTTCTCCAATTTACAACTACAAATATGTATTATTATAAATATCTATATTAGTAGAGAAGGGAAAAATCTACTTTAAGGTTTATATACACATTCTCTCACACATACCAAGCACAAACACATAATCAAGTTATTTTGTACTGCAAACAAAATTCTTCATATTTCTATTTTAAATGAAACTGAAAGGAGGCCAGACTATTGAAACATTTGGGGCTGGCATTCATATGTTCTTTATCATATCATAAATGATACACATGCACATATATATTTATATTTCAATTTGTACAATGTGTAATAATATTAATAATAAACTTCATGTATAGGCATTTTACCATTAGTTATTAAAATAAGATTTGTACCTTACTAGTAAAACATTCAAAGTCCTATTATAAACATTTACCATAGATTATTTCTCCCCAGTTAAATAATGGTGGTTTTACTAGATGATTAACTTTTATTTATAGACTAGTGGCCCAGTGCACAGATTCTTGTTCATTGAAAGGAAATTAATTAGAAGGTGGCCGGTGGGGCAGGACTGGGCAAGACTGGATGGACACACCCTGGTCTCTCCCTGCTGGCTGCACCTGGGGCAGTGCTGCTGCTGGAAGGGCATCTTCAGAATGAGCAGTGTCCCTCTGGCAGGTGGGGTCCCTTGGCCTGGCCTGTGGGGATTGGGCCAAAACTGGCTCTCCAACATCTCCCGAGGAGTTTCAGAGTACGAGAGGGCACTCTGCAAAGTTGCTGTCATACAGGATGTGGAATGCAAATGTGAGTGTACAGTAAACCAGATTCCAGGCCGACAGTGCACCAGCAACATAACCCACAGCCAAAGGTGGAATCACGCGGTCCCACAAGGAATCGGGCTCCCTCCTCTCTGGTTTTTGGGTGAGTCACCCAATAACTGCCGCAGCCAAGCCACTGCAGCTTAGTAGCTCCTGAGTTGAGTGTCTGTCCCCTGGTGGTCAGTGCATGTCATACCTACCAGCCGGTCAGACAGTCCATGGTCGCTTAGTCTTTTATATATATAGATAAAACTGCTATACAAATTTCTAGTAATTTATTTTTTATTTCAAATTATGGTTTCTGTTTAATTCATATTCCACCCCTAAGAAATTTAGATCATGAGACTCAAGACTACAGTCTTTAAGTAAAGCTGCATCATTAACCACTTCATTTATTAGTAAGTGAAACTTATTGATAAAATGAGAATTCTGGGTCTAAATTAACTTAAAGTGCTAGAAAGCTCTTTTAATGCTATTGATGACTGAAATGTTTCAAATCTGTGGTGCTCTATAGAAGAGAACACAAATGTAAATTATGATCCAATAATGGGTTATAAAATATTTATCAATCCTTTTAGTATATATTTTCTGACAACACTTGTTATGCACATTTTATTGAGCATGAGGAGGTAGGTAGAAGAATAGTTCATTTACAACCTATATGAAAATATAATACATATATATATATTTGTTGCTAGAGCATCTTGAAACTTTTGCCCAAGCACCTAGCAGAAGTCTTGGAAGTGATTATAATTTAATGACTACCTTTCAGAATGCACATAATGTTTATATTGTATTTTTTTCTCATTTGATCTTGCTAACAACCTCGTGAGACCAGTGCTCAAGATATATTTGTTAAATGAAGTGATTCTAGAGAATAATTTAAAGGCAACATTAAGTAAATATCTAATATTTTATACTTGTGTTTAATGACAAAGAACACAAAACAAAAAGAAGATCTCAATGGAATGAGATTAGTCAAGTTGAATAACTAGCATAATATATCTCCTTAATTAAATCTTTAGATAATTCCACTGGCCTCTTGAGGAAAGTCATATTTTTAAGCAAACACATAATGATTAAGTTCACTGCTTAATTATTTACAATTACATTTCATTTTGACTGTAAAATAACATAGATCTTTAAAAACATCAAAAATTTTCTTTGAAATACATTTAAAATAATTTCTACACATAAATAATAGCAGTTCTCCTTTCCAAAATAACTTTTTATTACACAGGTTTCCAATTGTTACAACTAGTGACCCGGTGCACGGATTTGTGCACATTGAAAGGAAATTAATTAGAAGGTGGCCGGTGGAGCAGGACTGATGCCCTAGAGCCAACCTCCCATGGTCCCTCCCCAGCAGCTGTGGAGTGAGCGAGGTCACCCCAGCAGGTGGGATCCCTCAGCC
The DNA here is from genome assembly GCF_014108235.1 of Myotis myotis. Classification (NCBI taxonomy): domain Eukaryota; kingdom Metazoa; phylum Chordata; class Mammalia; order Chiroptera; family Vespertilionidae; genus Myotis; species Myotis myotis. The sequence goes on from NW_023416379.1 coordinate 41,958,469, forward strand.
TGGCCTGTGGGGATTGGACTGAAACTGGCTCTCCAACATCCTCCGAGGGGTCCCGGAGTGCAAGAGGGCACTCTGCAAAGTTGCTGTTGTACAGGGTGTGGAACGCAAATGCAAGTATGCACTAAACCAGATTGGGGCTGACAGTGCCCCAGCAACAACATAATCCATGGCTGAAGGTAGAATCACGCGGCTCAGCAAGGAATTGGGCTCCCTTCTCTTTGGTTTCAGGGTGCGTCACCCAAGAACTGCTGCAGCCAAGTCACTGCAGCTCGGCAGCTCCTGCATTGAGCGTCTGCCCCCAGGTGGTTAGTGCATGTCATAGCTACTGGTCGGACTGACACTTAGCATATTAGCCTTTTATATAGATAGATAAGGCATGAGATCTTAAATTTTATATTTGGGAAAAATAAAATTATAAAACTTGGGCTAAATACAGCTGCTTAATAACTCTGGCCTCTGTGTCACATAACATTTCCAATCATCACTTTGATATTATTCCACTGAATCAAGAACTGTGTAATAAGTCTCAGATGCTATTAATTGAAAGGTAAATGAATTAATTTTATTTTTCCCACAGTATACATGAAAAAGTAGTTCAGCAAAATGAAATGATTTATTCAAAGGCATAGAGCTCATCCCATATAATTAGTGTTCAGGAGTATTTCTTTTCATAGTAGCTAATCTCCATCTCTTTTCTCATTCTCCTTGGTCAAATAAAATTATCATATTATTAATGGCAGATTCCTAATATATGTGACAGGTCATATTTTAGCTAAATAAGCACTTTTTAAGCTCTAGTTAGGTTTTATACTCCAGGTTCTTCTATGTTCTTCCTCAAGGATGAAGACCATCTAGAAATCTTATGTATTGTTTTACTTGCTGCTGTACCTGCAGCACTAAAACAGTACATAGTAAGTACTCAGTAAATATTTGTTAAATAAATGCATTCTTTACCAACTAAAAGAGAGCTTTATCTCTTCTCTCTTTCTATCAAAGTCTCAATACCCACTCTTGACCTAGCAGATTATCATTTATTCCTCTGATGATTACATACTTCCCTCAACACATATCAGAGACCCCCTCCCACTAAAAATGTTAGAATGGGACTAGGTGGTATAACAATGGACAATTATAACCCACTCCACCATTCTTTTGAGATTGTTTCTGCAAATGCTGACTCTGATTAATATGTAGCTTGTAGATAAACAGCATGTTTGTTTAAGAATCCTAAGAACTAACTTCAGAAGATACAGATTCCAACCTTTAGTCATCCTAGTTCTGGGAGGTTTGCTGACTGTCAACCTTAAAACCAGGAAAACATAGAACCAGTATGATAAAGACCAAGGTGATGCAGGTCAGACCATCACTTGACCAGTTTCCAGATCCTTATTGGAATGGACTGTGGTGGCCTGCACATAGATAACTTTTCCACTCTTCTTAATTTCTTTATTCTGCTTTCCCTTTACTTCCTTTTAAAAACCTTTGCTTGCACTGAGATGTAAAGATGGGCTCTGCAACAAGAGTCCTTCATCTCCTCACCTAATCAGCACTTGAATAAACTTCTTTTTCATCAGCATCTGTCTCATGAGTTTGGATTTTGTGGGGGCAGGCAGCCGAATATGGGTTCCATACTTTTTTCCATAGTGGCTGCACAATTTACATTCCTACCAGCAGTGCACAAGAGTTCCCTTTTTGCATCTTTGCCAACATGTGTTATCACTTATTTTTTTTTATAATAGCTGTTCTAACAGATGTGAGATCTCATTGTCATTTTAATTTGCATTTCCCTGATGATTAGTGATGTTGAGCACCTTTTCATATACCTTATAGCCATCTGGATGTCTTTGGAAGAATATCTATTCAAATTCAATGCTCTCTACTGTATTTTTAAAATGGCTAAGAGAGTAAATGTTAAAAATTCTAATTACAAGAAAAAAATGTGTGATTATGTGTAGTGATGGATGTTAACTAGACTTATTACAGTGATCATTTTTCTATATATATCTTCAAGATAAGATGTCAAAATTTTCTCTGCCTTCATTAATTAAGTGAAATTGATATGTTATTCTCTCTGTAGTTTTTACTTTTCCAGAATGTCATATAGTTGGAATCATACAGTATTAAGTTTTACAGATTGGCTGCTTTTACTTAGAAATATGTATTTACTAATAAGATTCCCCTATGTCTTTTCATGACTTGAATGATAAATATCCCACTAGATGTACCATAGTTTATCCACTCACCTACTGACAACTTAGAGCTTCTGAGTTTTGACAATCTTCTATACTAATAAAAGGGTAATATGCTAATTAGCCCGGGTTGACGCGGACATCTTCCGGTCATCTGGTCCTCCTTCTAGACAAAGCCACAGTGGCAGGGGCCAAAGAAGAGGCAGTTAGGGGCAATCAGGCCAGCAGGGGAGGGAAGTTAGGGGCAATCAGGCTGGCAGGCAGAGGGGTTAGGGGCAATCAGGCAGGCAGGCAAGTGAGCGTTTAGGAGCCAGAGGTCTCGGATTGGAGAGGGTGCCCTGGCTGGGAATTGAACCATGACCTCCTGGTCCATAGATCAATGCTCGACCACTAAGCCATGCCAGCTGGGCACTCTCTATTTACTATCTATCTTTTTTAGGCACATGAATTTTACTGGTCAAGTTATTTGACTCTTCTCTGCCATTACCATCCATTATTCTGCTGTTAAGCCCATCCAGTGTTTTGTTCAGTTAGGGAGAATGTATTTTTCAGCTCTAAAATTTACATTTGGTTCTTTTTAATATTTAATATTTTCAATTTCTCTGCTGAAATTTACTCAGTTTTCATGCATTATTAGTTTAGTTTTCTCTGCCTAATTAGCATGATTATAAAAGTCAGCCTAAAGTTTTTCTCTGAAACCTTCAATATCTACTGTCTTCTGGGATTACTTAGCCTTATTTATTTTATTTTGAGAACAGGTCAGTTTTCCTAATTCTTAGTATGTTGAATAAGTTTGGATTTTCTTTTGTACACTGTGACTATTTGGGAGCTCTGGATTTTATTATAGCACTCTGAGGAATATTTATAATTTTGGTTTAGCAGGCAAATAACTTGGTTAGACACAAATTATAAACCTTTTCTCAATTTAGGATGGATGGCAATGAAAGTCTCATTTACTCTGACCTTTGAATGAATGGTTGAAAAGTCAGTCAAAGACAAGTTTTTATTTTATTTATTTTATTTTATTTACTTATTATTTTATTTTATTTTATTTTATTTTATTTTTGACAGTATTACAGATGTCTCACATTTTTCTCCCTTTTTACCCACTTCCCCCACCAACTCTCCCACCCCATGCCTTTGCTATGCTATTTATTGTCTGTGTCCATAGGTTATGCATATATGTTCTTTGGTTAATCTCTTCTTGTCCCCTCCCTCCCCACATCTTCACCCTGACTAAGGTCTGTTATTCTGTTCCATGCCTCTGGACCTACTTTGCTCATCAGTTTATTTGGTTCTTTAGATTCCACTTAAAAGAGCAATCATGTGATATTTGTCTTTCTCTAACTGGCTTATTCTGCTTAGCATAATAGTCTCCAGGTTCATCCATGCTGTCTTAAAGAGTAAGAGAGCTTTATTTTTACAGCTGCATAGTATTCCATTGTATAAGTGCCATTTGAACCAATGATCCCACTTCTGGGAATATATCCTAAGAATCCTGAAACACCAATAAGAAAGAATAAATGCACCCCTGTGTTCATAGCAGCCTGATTTGCAGTAGCCTAGATCTGGGAACATACTGGTACAAAGTGCCCATCAATGAGTGGATAAAAAAGCTGTGGTAGAAGAATCAAGTTTTATGTGTGGAATTTGGTGTTTCCTTTTACTAGCTCATTCCTTTCTGAGATTACCCCCACCCTGACCCTACTCCCCTCCCCTGTGGCCCTCTCAGGCCTCTCTGCACTGCAGACTTCTTCCCTAGGTTTGTTGACTCAGAAAGATGACTGTCTTCCTATTGAGGTTTTAGCTGCCCTGCATTACCCTGCAGCTATTGTTGTCCTAAGAGCAAAGGTACAGAGTGAAAAATGTACATTTTGATGGTTGCTTCCTTCAAGTTTTGAGTTGTTTACAAAATCTGCCTGCTTTGTTCAAGATTGATATATCATAGTCAACAATATTAGAAATAGATGACACATTTTCATGTGACCGGAAATATTTAATCTTGCTAATTTTCCCATAAATAAACATAAACAACTATATTATTTATATTTACTATATACATATTTGTAGTATTTGATTTAGTAAAGAAGGAAATAAAGTAGCAGAATAATATGTACCTTATAAATTCATTATAAAACATAAATAAAACAACTTATATAAAGTGCTCAGCAGAATATCAGACAAAAAAAATAGGTGTTCAACAGATGGTGGATCCTTATCTTTGGCCATATGTTGATGCCAAGAAAGTCAATACTCATTTATTTTATTTCATACATCCCAGGCAGAAAGTGTTGTTGGATCCACAGACATTGCAATGTGAAGAAATCACTATTAGAAAAAGTTTATCTGGAGTAATGCGCTCCTAAAGAGGATTTTTGGACTGAAACTATACTGTTGTGGGGTCTCAGCAGGTCTCTAGTTCTAGCATATCCTTTGAACTTTACTAGAACTCTCAGTACATATAAAGGAAACTTTTCACTTACTTTTCCATATTTTGAGTGTTTAGACCTGAATTTTTTACTAATAAACACCATACACTTGGTTGTATCATTTGTATACCCAAAATACTGATGCCATTTTTATTTATTTATTTTTTATTTATTTATTTTTTAAAATATATTTTATTGATTTTTTGCAGAGAGGAAGGGAGAGAGATAGAGAGCTAGAAACATCGATGAGAGAGAAACATCGATCAGCTGCCTCCTGCACATCTTCCACCGGGGATATGCCCACAACCCAGGTACATGCCCTTGACCGGAATCGAACCCGGGACCTTTCAGTCCGCAGGCTGACGCTCTATCCACTGAGCCAAACCGGTTTCGGCTGATGCCATTTTTAGTTTGTTTTTCTTTCAGTCAATAAAGTAAGACTGATTTGGTGACTTAACAAGGGAGTATACTCTATTGCAAAAGTCATTGTATATAAGTCTGTGTCTCACTTAGAACTTAGCAATGAGAACAATTTGTGGATATGTGTGTGTACATGTGCATGCATGCTAGCTGATACCTCTTTAAAAAAATATCTAATTTATACATCTCAAGTCCTTAACTTCAGCTCTAAGTCCCAAACTGTAAAGGAAATGTCTAACTGCCTTTGAGTAATGAGAAATATAGTTACATAATTATATATTATTCTGAGGAATACTGGTACAAAGTTTTACTTAAGTTAATATATTTCTAAGCTAATGCATTGTAATCAGAAGAGAATTCTACATGGTGAAGTTATAGAAATATCCTTTTGTCATAAAGCCCTGAAATGGTCTTGAGCCACAAAGCAGATTTGTCTCAGTAGAGTTCAGAAGCTGGCCAGGAAACATAAATTGCTAAGAGATTGTAAAAAGCACATTGGACTTAGGCCAGATATTACCTCCTGAATTAAAAGAGCAATTTAAAAATCCGGACATGTCTTTATTTTTTAACCAATAGCAAATATAGGGATTTCAGATTGGGAGAAATACATTTTGATTTATTTTCTGAGGGAACCTGCAGCTTTGTCCTTCAGCCACTGGGTTTATGTAAAGCCTAAGGAACAAGTCTGCCAACAGGGCATTATGATAATCGAATCATCATGGCCTGGATACTGCCTTGAGTAAACCACTTGCTTAAGTAAAGTGTTTTTCAATTTCCCACGAGGGGGTTGAGAATACAAAGGTATTGCACTGGTTTCCCTTGTGTGACTAGACTTCTCTGAGAAAGTCAAGCTCCTCATTTATACCTATCAGCCTGATTTCTTGAATATTCTGAATGGGGGGGAAAGCAACAGAAGCTGTTAAGATTAATGGTACAGCTCTAATTATACAACAAATAACCATGACCTTCTAAAGTTCGGTTGGCAGTTTTCCTAACTTTGATACATCTTGATTGGCACAATGTTCAATAAAATGTAGAGAACCACTGTTGCATGCCCAGGGTCATGCTGGGTGCAGCACTTGAAATTTTGCTTTAATTATTTTAAATTTTGTACATCTGCTTTGCTTAGCCTCCTACTTCACTAAGAACAATGCACGTACTCTGTGAAATGTTGGTTTTTGTCTGAATTTAATACATAAATATGTTGATTATCTCATCTGGAATTGCATTTAGAGTTGTGCCAATTAGAAGTTTACCGCCATTCACAACCCTCACCCACAGCCACTTTCTAGAACAGTGCCTATCACAGTGTATATTGTTATGATACGTATTTGTTGATCAGATAAAAATTTATTCATATATTTTTGTGACATGGTGTACACTATGCAACAAAAATATGACTTTTTACATCCAACACTTAACACAAATTACTTGCTTCCATGAAGAAATAAGATTACTTTCTGACTCTATTTGCTATTTGAGAAAGTCAATATTATGTTGCAGTTACATATCAAGAAGCAAAGCTATAGGTAAAGTCATTTTAACTATAATTTATAGACTACAGTCATTTTTGCTCTTTGTTCCTTTCTAGCAGAAGTTCCAGATTTTCTTTAATATGTAATATTTGATAATTTAGGTTTATTTCTAATTATTATATTTAATCTTTATAAATGTAGATAGCATTGACTTTTATGGTCTTGATATCCTTTTATTCAGTCTATTCATTTGTATTTATCATTTAGATTTTTTCTCCTGAAAATGAAAAAAGAAAAAATTAGGCTTTTTAAAAAAAATTAAATATGTCCTTTACTAGTACTACACAGCAATCTAAGATATGTTTAGGTTAAGCCATTGAGGAAATTGTTCTTTTAGTTATTTTATCTACCTATGTAACATATAGAATAAAACACTGAGATGTGAGCATGATCTCAAATTCTAGAGCAAGAGAATCTTTCCTTCTTCCTAATACCTTCACTCCTTGGGTGTACTGACAGCTTTGATATATTTGATTATATGAAAAATACTTTTGCAGATAGTAGTGCGGTGAGGGCCTGGGGAGACAGAGGTAGTGGGAAGGAGGGTTTCAATGGGAGGAAAAGGGGGACATCTGTAATAATTTCAACAATAAAGATAAATTAAAAGAAAAAGAAAATCACATGACTAACGTGTTTGTTTTTTGTTCTTTGTTTAGTGTTATAGAATTGGAAGCTTTAAATATGGTGACATGAAGGCAGGGGACCCAGATATTCTTTGTATTCTCATGCTTAATGTCAAGTATTTTCTTCACTTGAAGGTTGCATATGCAATTATCATGGAGGTTAGCAGTTCTGGGTGGTCCATGCATCCTAGAAGAATTCCCCATTTATTTTCTATAGGACTGATAGCCTCTGATTTGCAGTAAAACGTGCTTTTGTGGTGTAAAAAGAACTTTCACATTTTCCTTTTATTTAATCCTCAAAACAACTCTTAGAAAGCATTATAATCTTGGAGGTATAGCTGAGACACATAGACATTTTTAAATACCATCTAAAATACAGTTTTCTATCTTCAGTTCTTTTGAACACCGAAGTGCAATGCACCTAAGGTTTCATAATACTTTATATTATAACTATATTGATTACAAATTGGATTTTTCCATCATTTAAAAAATACCCCAAGAACAAGATATTTTTTTGCCTTCTTATCCCTGTATGCAAATAAGGATGAAATTGCAACTTTTCTTTTGTATGTTACTTTGAGGAAAGCACCTGTTCAATTACTCCTGACCAGCAAACACTATGAGGCCTATCCTTCCATACTCCCAAGAGGCTTACCAAAAGTGACTGGTACTTTCCAGGTAGAAAATATGACTTATTTTGTGTTTGTTTTCTACATGGAGCTGTTTGTTTCATTAATTTTATTATATTTATTCCTTAAAAATTTTTATTGACTTTATTGTGTTGACATTGGTCAATAAAATTATACAGGTTTCAAGTGTACAATTCCATAACACATCACCTGTGTTCACCACCCCAAGTCAAGTCTCCTGTTGTCAACATGTATCCCCCCTACCCTCTTCTATTTCCCCCACTCTCCTTCTATCTGCTAATGACCAGACTATGCTCCACTGATTTTAATGAAATAGAAATCAGCATAAATTGCACAGATTAACAATGTTCTGTAAACTTGCTCTGATGAACCATATATTTGTCTATATTTTTCTACTAACCTTAAATATACTGAAGAAATATATGACTTTTTTTCATGGAAATTTTAGAAGTAATATTTCAGTAATCACAGGTGTGTAGAAGAAATATATATGTGCCTGTTAAACTGCTCACTAGGGAAGTCAAGGCCTCTTTGCTCTTAATTTTGCAGTAGTATTTTGTGAGATCCAAGTGTCACAGGTAAAATAACTTTGACTAGTAAAAGCTCATACTTCCATTAGATTGTTGATAAGATGTATATAAATTATTTTTCTTATTTTATTTACCACTTTAATTTATAGCTTAGCTTCCAAGCAGGTACATATAAATGTGGCTATAGGAGAGAATAACTTATGTTTAGATGGAAGTTTCTGAGGTTGGTGAAAAATGTTGGTTGCTAATCCATTTTCAGAAGAGTTTGGTGCTTTATAAGAAGGATTATGCACTAGCAGATATATCTCTCTTTATGTCTGAACTTATATTTATATTGGTAAATATATAGTCCTCTATCTCTGTATGTATATCTCCATCCACATCTACACCTATATCGGCTCATCTTTCCTTCTAAGAATGGAAGGTCTAATAATGTTATGCCTTCACATGGGGAATGGAATTTTGTTTGTTCTGATTAAAGTAATGTATATTTTTGAATCCTAGACACTAATGTCTTTTAGGTCAGTAAGTCTTATAATTAAATCTCGAATTCTACCTCTGAAACATTTCTTGATTCCGTTCTCTACATTCATCCCTCTAAACAAGATGACTGCAATAGACTTTAAAATTTTAAAATAAATTCACTGCTTTGAATAGCACACCTACATAATCAAATTTTACTTTCCTCTGAGAGCTATTTTTCTAAAATACAGGCCAATTGGTATTATTCCTCTGTTTAAAAAAACTTTGAAGTCACATCTTTGCCTCAGAGCTGAAGAACCATCATCTTAGCAGAGACATTAACAGGTTACCTCAGTCCAACTCTTTAGCATTAAGTACCGCTAGTATTTCTTTAATGAATATGCACATTCATGATTTGTAATTGTATTTACACAATTATCTCCCCTTCAAGCCCCAGTTAAATTTAACCTCCTCTATGATGTCTTCCTCAGATTCATTCCCAAAGTAAAATGTTGTTCTCCTCTCCTCTTTGTGATTGTATCTGTTTGTCTAGATAACACAAGTGTCTCATGGAAACTAAGAGCAAGGATCCACCCTGGTCTCAGAAAAGATTAGAAAGGATCAGGAATGCCTTCTGCTTCTGTCGCCTCATATTTGTGTGTCTACATTATTATTGTCTCTACTGCAGGTCAGGTTTCTCTGACTAGCACCTCTTCTTTAACATATTAATAGCCAGATTAAGGTTGCTATCATTAAATCTTAATTTCAGATTCTTATGGGGAGCTAACTTGGCCCAGCTTGAAGAAGATGTCAACCCCTGGACCAATTATGTCCAGAAAAGAAGAATGGGTCACTTTTGGTTCCAGGATGGCTGCTCCCACTCTAACAGGTGAAATTGCTGGAAAGAGAGACTGCTTCTACCAACTGAGTTTTGGGGGATATGGAAAAAGATTGTTTCTTTAGTATTATGATATTAAGTATTTATTTTTTAAAACTTAGATAAATAAATTACCTGCCATACTTTAGTGTTAAAGCAATAAACAAAATATGTGTCACTAACATTGAGTCAAACCCATGGGACTAACTGTTGCTTTGGTTAAAAATGCACATTCCTCCATTCCCCTCTTGGCCGGTAAGAAGTGTGAGGACTCTTCTACTCTCTTCCACCCATTTCCTTAAGGAAATATTTACTATACTCCATAGGAGAGGAACTATGTATGTGGAAGTTAATCTGACTCCTTCACTTAGTCTTCTCTATAACAAAGAGGTAACTTGCTAACTTGATTGATGACATTGGAAGAGAAGAAGGCTCTCCCTGTGTCTATGTGTGCACAGGGCAGTGGCCTTCTCCTCTTGCATCTGTCTTCTAGGCAGTATCCTTAGGGCAGTGGTCCAGGGCCATCTAAGAGACAGGGTAGGACTGTGGTGTGTTTTTTGCCCCTGCACTGGAAGTTCAATGATGTTAATTAGATTTTCCCTTGACTAGATTTGGGAAGAAGTGTTTATATGTAGAAATCCTATTTTCTGTTTCAACTTTGTCAATACTAAGACTGTTTTCCCCCTTTGATCTTAAATAATTATCTGAATAATATCAATAAACTCCCAAATAAAGTGCATGATCTAGAAAACCTTCAGAAATAAACCCAAACATTCATTGTTTGCAATCAAGCTAATATGTTTAAATTATTAGATTTATGTCAACTTTTTCCAGTTACAGAAGTTGAAGCCATCATATTTCACTGGTTACGGATTTATTTTTCAGTTGGAACAGACTTGAGTGCCAGGAATAAGGCTTTGCTGTTAACTTTGACCTCAGGAACACAGCTGAGAAAGGAATCAGATCACCAGGAAAGTAAAAGCTCTTAGTTCCTGTAAAGACTTGGCTCAATAGAGGCACGACTTCTGTATATAAAAGAAAATAAAAGGCTCTTTGATTTTGCTAGGTGAGACCATGTTGACTACTTCTAGTGCAGTATTTCCCAGAATTTGGTTTTCAGACCAAGACCAGCAACATCACCTTATAACTTATTCAAAATGCAAATTTATGTCTCTGTTTCCAGAGATTCTCATTTAGTTGGTCTAGAATGGGGCTTAAGAATTTGGGGGGAAGTAATTTTTGTTTTAACATATCTTTGTAATTCTAAATTGAGTTTATGAGAGGAAGGTAAGATAATGTTTGGATTTCAATTCCTCCTAAAAATTAAAGTGTAGGAGTGTTACCGTTGTTGAAATTTGGTATTGTTCTTATTGTTATATCAAAAATATTATCACAGTAGCTTTAAGGTAATATATGGACTCAATACATTATCTTGGGTGAGCTGCTGTTTGAAAATTCATTGGATATAATTTAAGATGAGAAATAGGTTAAGGAGTAGGTTCCCACCCCCAGGCATAGTTGGATTGATTGAATTCAAGCATTGTTATGCTCCATTCCAGAGCCATATTGAGGCACAAGCCAATGCTCCACAGTTTGGGATACATAAAAAAGCCGTGGTTAGTTCTAGGTTGGCAGCCTTAGTTCTTGGGTGGCAGCAGCACTGCCTTGCTCACTGTTGGCCTCCTCCACTGAGAGACCAGCACCCATGGACTCTTGGGCACATGGTTTGAGAGTAGCTTGTTCTCCTAGATCTCATAGTTCCAAAATGAAATGGCTGCTCCAGTATTCGAGATGCCTTCTGTCATCTTCCAAACTCTCCTGATCCACTCCTCCACAAAGCAGAGTGAGGACCTTATTTGATAGGCACTTTTTTTGCTAAGCGTGTGTGGCTCTACCTTGTCCCAGCTCACTTGAGTTCTCCCTGCCCACAGTTTATAGAAGATTGGCCAGGTTTCTGCTGCTAAGGAGAAAGCACAATTTCTAGAGCCTTGACATGCAACATAGGTTTTGTGGGCTGGCAGCAGCATTAGAAATCAGCTTCTTAGAAATCAGAATCTTGGGCCTCACCTGAGACCCACTGAATCAAAAACTACCTTTTAGTAAACGCTGAGGTTGTTTATATACCATTAATATTTCAGAAGTGCTGCTTTATTATCCCTAGACTTCCAAAATAGTAAGAATTAGATGGGATCATTTTTTAATGTATATTTTTCAATATCCATCCTGCTGCTTCAGAATCTTCAATGGAGAGTCCTGGAGAAATATGGGAAACACTAGCGGCCCATCTCTCACAGTATAGACAGCACTTCTCAATCGTTAATGTGGATGCTTATCCCCTAGGGATCTTGCTACAATGCAGCCTCTGATTCAGTAGGTCTTGGTTGGGGCCTGAAATTCTGCAGGTCCTGCAAGCTCCCAGGTGATGCCCATGCTGCCAAACCATAGTCAACACTTAGTAACAAGGTCAGAGAATCAGGGCTAGTGGTTATGAAGCAGTGAACAACTTTATAAATGTGTCTGATGTGTCTTTTGAACACTCTTGGATATGAGTCCTAGGGTCTAGATTTATAGAGAGCATATAAGTAAGTCGATTTTGGAGCCAGTTTCAAACTGTTATCCAACTAAAACTTATAAGTAATAAAGCTGTTATTTTGATCTTTATATATTTGAATTTTCAGTCTATTCCTAGTAGAGTGTGTGTATATCTATGTTGGTTTAAGCCCAGGCAAGGTTTTACAGATTCACTGATTATGAGAGTCATTTACAAATCCCCTCTTCTCCACAGATAGTAGGAATAATATTAAACTTCTGCCCCTTTATCTCTTCCTAATAAACTATTTAGTTTTGCATGAAGGTACCTGCACATGAGCTAAGTTTCTCTTTTTTTGCTAGATGCTTACAGACCAGATTTAATGTGGTCTAAGTCTATTGTAACTATTTATTTAATATGACCTTTCTTCTTCCCTCCCCTCCCCTTCCCTTCCCCCTTCTTCCCTCCCCTCCTCCCCTTCCCTCCCTTCTTTTCTCCTCTCCTCCCCTCTCCTTTCCTTTCCTTTTGATTTAAACTGGTATTCAGTACTCTTATTGACCCATCACCCTCTCTTTTGCATGTTCACTCCCTTAATTATTAAGCCCTTAGGCAGTGAATTTCTGGTCAACATCAAATAATCTTAGGAAGAAAGCTTTAAGTCTGTTGACCACAGGGACAGAGTTTTAGCCAAACTAAAGATAACATCTAGGCCTCAGTTGTGTTTCAGCTTCTGGCCCAGAAAAGTGGAATGACCCCACTGACCACACCCTTGCAAAACCAGACAGAACAATGTAAGCCATGGCTAAAATTTAGGACCAAATGCAATCATCAAATATCCCCTAACCCTATCATCCACCAATCAATAGAGACCTCAGACCTAACCATGACCCTAATTCCCTTAGTCACCCATATAACCCATTCCCTAGAAGCCATTGAAGAGCCAGGTTTTAGTTCACCTGTGTATCCCTGTTTGGAGCCATTTTCTTAAATAAAACCTTACTTTCTTTGCTGCGAACTCCTGTTCATATCTTATTGGGCTTTGATATGCACAGGTAAGCGAAGCCTTTTAGTTCAGTAGCAGTGTCTGTGCTTGAACCAGAAGAGAAAAATGAATGTTTGATAACATTTTGCAGTTCCATTAAGGAATGAGAGATTCCACCAGGAGAGAGATAGATTCTTAGAGCAGTTGCAAGAAGACGCATGTGAAGTCACTAGGTCATGGGTCCGCAGGCTGTGCTGGTGGTACAATTTGGAGAATCTGAAATAGAAGAAAAAACAGGAAAATTGTAATGGGATCTTTGTAGATAAGTATTTGCTGGGCACTGGTATGATATGTGCCTGAGTGCTCAAGGAAAACAAATGCTTTGGAGAAAAACAGACATTTTGTGAAACAAAGGGAAAGTGCATTTCCCTTTTCTTTTTTTTCTAGAGAAAACTTTTTTGGAATAAGCATTTCGATGAAGAGGAAAGCTCTGTATGGTAAACTCCACCTTTCAGAAAAGCAACGAGGAGAAAAACTAGAGAAAATGAGTCATAACCCAAGAGTATTAAAATTATGCAATAGATCATTTTTTTTTTGAAAAATAAAAGTAGGATTCATATTTGTTTTGGGAACTTCTCAAAAATATTCTTCAGTTACATTCCAAACCAGTTTTTGTTGTTCATACTGTTTTATTTGGTACATTTTTTTTTTTTTTTTTTGCCTTGAGAATTAGAGACGGAAACCTCAAAAACAATTAGTGAATTATGGCCTTTACTGAAAAAAATCCCAAAATGATATATAGAAAAGTAGAGATTCAAAATAAACAGACAGGAGGGTTAGGAAATAATAAGAAAACAGTAATAGAATGCGGTAGATGATAATTGATTAACAAAGTAGAAATAAAGATAGCCAAAAATTAAGAAACATTCTGAGCTCGTTCTGATACCATTTTAATTATTTAGTTATGAATAATAGGAAAGGAGCAAAGGGGGAAGCCAGACATATAGGCAGGTCATTTGGACACCTTTACCAGGAAGCTGCAACTTCACACCCTCCACGGAGCCACCAGTCTATTCCCCCCAGTTCACTAAGGGAAGAGACTGAACAGAGAGAATAGACACATGCCCAGTAAAGTCTGGGTGACATAGGGAAGGTATTTGTCAGTCACTCCTGGGAACAGGTCATTGGCCAGAGTAGGTGTGGCTACTGCAAACGGGAAGATCTGAGATATTTAATCGCCTAAACAAAGGAGTTCCCTCTTGTTTTTCTTGGAACTCTTGTTTTAGGGGGCGTGTTCTCACATGGCTCACCGCCATATGGACCCCACACAATAGACTAATAGATTGCAGCGAGCCTAATGCTAAACCAGACCCAATTCCAACATGGAATGGAAACTCTGGGCACAGGCTTTGCTTTTAGCTCAACTTAATCCCTAGCTGCACTTTTTTCAGGACTGGATTGAGGGAAATAGGTCATTGGAAATCCAGGGATGTAATTCCATGCAAATAAAAATCACTTATCCTCCTGTACGAGTCTCAGAAAATGTTTTCTCAAGATATCATTAGGACCCAACCTCCAGCGACCAGTGGGGAAGAGGACTCCCCACTTCCAACCATAACAATTGCACACTGAATCATTCTCAGAATATTAAATACTGCATATATATTTGCCATGTGTTCTTCATGCTTCACTTGTCTCCTAAAATAAAAATATCCAGAGCACACCAATCAGTTCTAATTTATAAAATATGGGTCATAAAATAATAATGGTATTTAGCTTAGTGCCAGTATGAGAGATCAGATGAAACATACTTTCCCCCTTGTTTGTTTTTACTACTTGCAATTTTTTTTATTAAATCTTTATTGTTCAGATTATTACAGTTGTTCCTCTTTTTCCCCCCATAACTCCCTCCACCCAGTTCCCACCCCATCCTCCGCCCTCACCCCCCTCACTGTCCTCATCCATAGGTGCACGATTTTTGTCCAGTCTCTTCCCAAATCCCCCACCCTTTTCCCCCCCAAGAATAGTCAGTCCACTCCCTTTCTATGCACCTGATTCTATTATATTCACCAGTTTATTCTGTTCATCAGATTATTTATTCGCTTGATTTTTAGATTCACTTGTTGATAGATGTGTATTTGATGTTCATAATTTGTATCTTTACCTTTTTTCTTCTTCCTCTTCTTAAAGGATACCTTTCAGCATTTCATATAATACTGGTTTTGTGGTGATGAACTCCTTTAGTTTTTTCTTATCTGTGAAACACTTTATCTGACCTTCGATTCTGAATGATAGCTTTGCTGGGTAAAGTAATCTTGGTTGTAGGTTCTTGCTATTCATCACTTAGAATATTTCTTGCCACTCCCTTCTGGCCTGCATAGTTTCTGTTGAGAAATCAGGTGACAGTCGTATGGGTACTCCCTTATAGGTAACTGACTTTTTTCCTCTTGCTGCTTTGAAGATTCTCTCTTTGTCTTTTGCTCTTGGCATTTTAATTGTGATGTGTCTTGGTGTGGTCCTCTTTGGATTCCTTTTGTTTAGGGTTCTCTGCGCTTCCTGGACTTGTAAGTCTATTTCTTTCACCAGGTAGGGGAAGTTTTCTGTCATTATTTATTCAAATAGGTTTTCAATATCTTGCTCTCTCTCTTCTTCTGGCACCCCTATAATTTGGATGGTGATGCGCTTGAAGCTGTCCCAGAGGCTCCTTACGCTATCTTTGTATTTTTGGATTATTTTTTCATTTTGCTTTTCTGGTTGGGTGTTTTTTGCTTCGTCGTATTTCAAATTGTTGACTTGATTCTTGCAATCCTTTAGTCTGCTGTTGGGAGTCTGTATAATATTCTTTATTTCAGTCAGTGTATGCTTAATTTCTAGTTGGTTCTTTATCACAACATCGAGGGTCTCATTAGATTTCTTGTAGATCTCATTAAGTTTATCGGCATTTCTAGAAAATTATTATTATTATTTTTTTATATTGCATTGGTCTAATTTATTGCTAAAAGTATTACAAAGGGTATTACATATGTGTCCATTTTATCCCCCCGCCCTAGACAGTCCCCTAGCCTCCCCTATCCCCCAATGTCTTATGTCCACTGGTTATGCTTATATGCATGCATACAAGTCCTTTAGTTGATCTCTTACCCCCCTACCTTCTGCCCCGCAACCCTCCCCGGCCTTCCTGCTGCAGTTTGACAATCTGTTTGAGGCAGCTCTGCCTCTGTATCTATTATTGTTCGAAAGTTTATAATGGTCTCTATTATCCATGAATGAGTGAGATCATGTGGTATTTTTCCTTCATTGACTGGCTTATTTCACTTAGCATAATGCTCTCCAGTTCCATCCATGACGTTGCAAATGGTAAGAGTTCCTTCCTTTTTAGAGCAGCATAGTATTCCATCGTGTAGATGTACCACAGTTTTCTAATCCATTCATCTACTGATGGGCATTTAGGCTGTTTCCAGATCTTAGCTATGGTGAATTGTGCTGCTATGAACATAGGGGTGCATATATCCTTTCTGATTGGTGTTTCTGGTTTCTTGGGATATATTCCTAGAAGTGGGATCACAGGGTCAAATGGGAGTTCCATTTTCAGTTTTTTAAGGAAACTCCATACTGTCTTCCATAGTGGCTGCACCAGTCTGCATTCCCACCAGCAGTGCACAAGTGTTCCTTTTTCTCCACATCCTCTCCAGCACTTGTCGTTTGTTGATTTGTTGATGATAGCCAGTCTGACAGGTGTGAGATGGTACCTCATTGTTGTTTTGATTTGCATCTCTCGGATGATTAGTGACTTTGAGCATGTTTTCATATGTCTCTTGGCTTTCTGAATGTCCTCTTTTGAAAGGTGTCTATTTAGGTCCTTTGCCCATTTTTTGATTGGGTTGTTTATCTTCCTTTTGTTAAGTTGTATGAGTTCCCTATAAATTTTGGAGATTAGGCCCTTATCAGATATGACATTGGCAAATATGTTTTCCCACACAGTGGATTTTCTTGTTGTTTTGTTTATGGTTTCTTTTGCTGTGCAGAAGCTTTTTATTTTGATGTAGTCCCATTTGTTCATTTTCTCTTTCGTTTCAAGTGCCCTAGGAGCTGTATCAGTGAAGAAATTGCTTCGGCATATGTCTGAGATTGTGTTGCCTTTGTATTCTTCTAGAATTTTTATGGTTTCCTGTCGTACATTTAAGTCCTTTATCCATTTTGAGTTTATTTTTGTGTATGGTGTAAGTTGGTGGTCTAGTTTCATTTTATTGCATATATCTGTCCAATTTTCCCAACACCATTTATTGAAGAGACTATCTTGGCTCCATTGTATGTTCTTGCCTCCTTTGTCAAATATTAATTGTCTAGAAAATTATTGAAAGAACTTAAAAGTGTGGTTTTGAACTCTATATCCAGTAGTTTGCTTTCCTCCATTTCTGTCATTTGTGTCCTTTTTCTTTGTCTCCGCATTTTTTATGCTTCCCTGTGTTGAAACAGTGGTTTTCTGTTCTAAGTGTCCTCTAGGGTCCAGTGGTTCAGCCTCCCCAATTACCTGAGGTGGACCCTCTTGGTGCACCCCTTCGTGGGCTTGGTGCACAGTCTTGTTGTAGTTAAGCCTTGATTGTTGTAGGTATCACTGGGAGTTATTGGCTTCCAGGCCAATTGGCTGTGAGAATCAGCTGTGTCTGCAGTGGGAGAACTTCTGTGCTGGAGACACCCCTCTGGTGCAAGACTTGCTTCAATGGGGCTTTGGTGCTCACTGAGCCTGCCCCCTGAGTGTGTCCTTTATGTTTCCACGGAGCTGCAAACTGGATGGTCCCACTCTGACCTCTGGGCTTCCTGGTTCTTGGATCTCTAGGGAGGTGCTAATCTAGCCTTTGCCTGAGGCTATCCAGCAAAAGCCTCCCTGCAGGGCTTGGGCGGGGCGGGTCCCACGGGATCAACAGGGCGGGGCTAGCAGTTATGGCTGCTCTCAGTCCTGCCCTCAGAGGCTTTGCTTCTCAATGTCCCAGTAATCGCTGCAATCGGAGAGAAAGCTGCCCTCGAGTTCCGACCGCAGCTAGACAGTCCTGCTTCTCCCGTTATGAGTCTGGGTCCCTAGAGACTCGCCCGGAACTGGAGCTCAGAGCCTGAGACTCCCTCCTGATTGAAAATGACAACCGCGCCCTTAGCCGCCAGCCTGCTCCGCACGTACCTCCGCACCTTAGTATTTTACTTCCACACTGCGCCTCCTCTGAGTCTCGGTATGCTTTTCTCTTTCCTTCTAGTTGTAAAATTTCCACTCAGCCAGCCTTCCTGTGGTTCTGGGTGATGTCCGTTCCGTCTTTTAGTTGTATTTTTGAAGTGGTTGTGTGAGGCAGCAATCTCCGGTGTTTACTTATGCCACCATCTTGGTTTCTCCACTATTTGCAATTTTAAGATGTGTACATATTGTTTATAAAACCAGAAAAATAAGTTATTTTATTGAAAAAAAAGAAAACAAAACCATAAAAAATAATATTATTCATAGACATATTAGATGTTAGCTTATTGATGTATAACTATACATCTAGTAAGATTTATTCTACATTCCTTAAACAAGGAGTGGAATTCTTACCTCTATTTTTTTGTAATCTTATTCAAAACATACCATAAGAAACCATCTGGAAGTTGAGGACTAAAATTCATAGAAAGTATGTGCCAATAAAATTATCAGTTATAGAAAATTGGGAATATATACAGTCTGGGATGTTAAAGTAAATTAAGAGTTGCTAAAATTTTAAGGATTTGCTACTTTTAGGGTGCAATTGTATATTACCATGGCAAAAACAAATTAAAAATAAGAGACCTCTCTCTGTTGAAATTAAGGGAAGAGACTGTAGGGGACCAGGAATTTGCTTCCCCAAAACATGCCATTTGGCATGAAGATCATTTTAGGCTGATTATTTTTTAAAAAAACAAAACACTCAGGAAGGGCTTTTACCTCCCTCTAAACGGCCTAAAATAATTTAGGTAGAGGGCCTTTTCCAGGAAGAAGCATCGCCAGAGATGCAAAGAATGTATTGAGGTATGGTAGACTTGTGCGGTGGGAGGTAGGAGGACTTAGCAAAGCCTGCCCATTTAAAGCCCTCTCTGTGTCCCTTTGTCTCTGTAAGGCATGGCAAACCTTTGTTTACCAAACATTTATTCCTTCATCTCCAAGTGAATTGCATTCTTCTCCTCTGAATTCCAAGACTTCCACCTCTTCTCCTTAGTTCAGAGTGACATATAAGCCCCAATTAACTGTCTATGGACCTCATATTCTTATGGAGCCCCAGTACATACAAAAATAAATTTGATTTTTTTCTGTTACTCTGTCTCATGTCAACTTAATTTTTAGACTAGCAAGAAGAACCTAGAAGGATAGAGGAGAAATTTTTCCTCCCTCTACCTTGCCTTGTCTTCCATAGATACTTAATTTAGAATACTTGTAATTGTAAATTCTTTCTCTGTCTCTTTGAAATGTATGTAAAGCTTTTTTAAATGTTAAATAAACCTCTTAGAAGGTTTGAAGTAGGGATTCCCTAGGCGGTGAGGACAACGGAGCCCTAGGGCATCTGCATGCATGACTCCTGAGGCCAGGTTCATTGACACAGGTCCGTTTCATTGAGGAACTACAGGGGTATATATAGCATGAGGGGACCAAACAGAGGGAGACACATTGCTACAGGCAACCATTGGCTGAAAGGCTGGGGTACTGTGCACGTGGCTCTAGGAGTTCATTCAGGCGGGTGTTGCTACTTCCTGGTGTGCCGAGGAAGCATGTCATGGTGGAGTGTGCTCACACCATTGCATCAGCCGCAGCGCTGAGACATACTTCCTGAGCTCTACATACAAAGGTTTAAGGTCCAGGAATGTCTTTCTTAAGGACCTGAGAACCATCTCTTTGAAATGTAAATATCCCAGTTTCTATAAGAGTAGAAGCCTAACCTCAGTGGGCTCTTTGCTCACCTTACTATATGACCCCCTGTCACAGAGATATATATATATGTATTTCTTCTTTGGATAAAAATGATTATCTAATAAAGATGGTCATCCCAACTAGCAAGTAATTTAGGATGAACTGTGTGCAACAAATGGTGCCTCCTCATGTCTTCTTACTTGAGACTAGTTACTGTTTATTTTGAAAATGTAAGTGTAATGTGTTGTATTTGTTTAGCTCTATAAAAGAGTAAGGGTTTTTTTTTTCTCTTTTGTTTTTGCAAATTTCTTAGCAGATTACCTATGATGCACATCACATTGTTTTAATAATTATTGAATAATAAAATTGTTTTTCTTCTAAACTTGTGGAGAGTTTCCTGGGTAGAAGGAGATTTTGTTTTTAATTTATATTTTTCTAAAACTATATGACATATTATATTTCCAGAGTTTTAGAACTTCATTAAATATTGATTGTATGGCTTTTATTAACAAAATAAAAAGAAAGGCATCTAAATATTTCAGGATCAATACATTCCTGTCAATTTACCAAAATAATTTTGTTTAAAAATCTTTCTTTAATCCTTTTCAAAATTAATGATGTTAATGTAATGTATATATTTTTTGTTTGTCCTAATCATTGTATATTCTTGTAGAAAAAGAACTGTGTTTATACTTTAATAAATTTTCCAATTACCTACCAGCTTGTTTATTTCACTTTGGCACCCTCAATATTTCACTTGTGTATTAGGTAATTTATTATCCAATAAATTCCAAGAAATGTTTTCAGATTGTCTATTCTTTTGTTATTTATTGTCTGCTTTCTTACCTTGTTTGTATTTTCCTGGGATAAATTTATTATTAAAAAGTTCTGTGCAGTAAATGCTATAACTTAATACATGAATAGATATGGTTTCTGAATTTGGGGTGCAGAGCTGTCAGGCTGTTCCTCCTAGCCTGTGGTTTTTGAGGCCTCAATTGTAGCATTCATCATTTGATTCTGATAATTTTTGTGTTTTTAGATAGTCCTACATGTACTTATAGGACCAATTTGAGAGCAGTTCTGTTTTCTTCTTAGTGAAGTGTATCTCTAAGGCCAATGATCTGCCCTCCTGCCCTCCCTCCAGAAATCAACTATAGCTAATTTCCACAGTAAAAGAAAAAAATCACTGGGAAGTTAATCTCCTAAAGTTTTGTATTTATTCTTATTCTGAAAGAATAATCAAAGCATTTTGATTTGATAGTGTTACTATGTGAAAATTTTTATTAAGGCTGAATTAATTTGCAACAAACTGCTGTGAAATCTATATGTAAGGACAACAGTAGTCACTTTAAGAAAAAAGTAATGTGCACTAAATGTTTATAGAAAGGACCTGAGTGAAATAAAGTGATATCTGTTTTCTGCAAAATCATTACCTAATGTTTAATCCTTATAATACACAATAGTGAATACTTGCAAGGTGAAAGAAAAAGTGAGCTAAGAAATTAAACAAAATAAGGAAACGAACATATTTTAATGCAGTGGGGAAGTGAGACTGTATTTGTTTGGATTGATTTCTGAAGTTTTAGTGGCCTGTGTGCTCTATCTATTCTAGGGGGATGTGATGATTGCCTTCCTCAGGCAAAATTCATGAAAACAAAGGCATTTTTAAACAGCTGCTTAATTTTGGATTGTGGCTGACCAATATTAGGAAAGAGCTATTGTTCCTAATCAGAACAGACATTGGTCTCTTTCTCATGCAAATTATTTCTTCTAACAGCACTTTGAGTCATAATTCAGCCAAGGATTGATTCTGGTTGTATGGGGTTGCTAGGAAACACCCTTTCCTGAATGTGGGTGAAAGATATTTCTTCTCCACAGTATAGATTTTCTAGAATTATGTATATTAAATTTTAAGATGATGTGTGAATTAAACATTTTCATAAAGTGAAGATAAAAGGTTTTGGTTCCTCAGAAATATGTAGTTATATAAAGATTACTGGTTTAACTTTTAATCTAAAATTTCTGCATTTCAACATTAAAGAAGCAAAATTTCCTCTACATGGTAGTATTTTGGCTGTGCATTCACAAACGTGAGAAGATATTAATTAGCATGTTGTTAGAGTGTAAGGGATTTTAAATGCCTAACTGGAAGGGCGGCCACATGTCCCTGGAAAATTATAAGCAGCAATTCACAAAGCTGTAACTGATAGCCAGATGGATAAGTATGAAGTTAATGTTATTTCTTCTGGGACCAGAATGTCAAAATGAATATCTAATTAGGCTACTGAACAACTTTTAGAAACACAAAGCAGAAATAAATCAAGGAGCAGTTTTAAGAATGGAATTAAGCCATCTTAATATTGAAGTCAAAGGAAGTAAAGCTTTGGAATTATGAGACATAAGACAAATATAGTATTTGGTTATTATACCTATTTAAATAGAATATATGAAATTTATTTAACTCTTATTAGGTATTTCAAGCTGATTTGTAAATTGGTGAAATAAGTATCATGGCTACAAATTAAACAAAGGCAAAATTATCTTGAGAGCAGATATAATAATTGAAAATGCACTTTTCTATAGGAAAATGCTTATTCAGACCCAATCATGACATATAACTTTGCAGTATTTTTGCTGTTTTGATGGCGTCATATTAATCACCTATGTTCATTATCATTCTTTTCAATGACCCATGGTCATTAAGTCAAAAGGAGAGGAAAATACATAAAAGAGGGAGATATCCACCATTCTTCAGAGCTTGGTGAATGTATCAGCTCAGGTTCTCAAAGAAGGCACTAAAATGGGGTAAGACATGCAGGAGATGTGTTTGGGATAAATCCTTATTAAGGATAAAGGGAGAGGGAGCAGGGGAAAGCAGGGAACACCTTCAGACTAAGGTCTAGGATTGAACCTTTGAAAGGAAAGCATGAAGGAAGGGGGACTGTGCGGGAAGTGCTTCAGACAGCAGTGCTGTTCTCAGAAAGACTGTCAGGCATAGTAGAAGCTCTTAGAAAACTTCACTGTTAAAAGAGACCCACATTGAGCAGGAATGGTCTGACCTAAATGTCTTCCATGGTCAGTCCTTGGTTGGGAGCAACTGAGAGGAAGTGTGGCCTGGCCAAACACATGATAGTTGGAGGCTGTCAGCCAACCATGCTCTCTGCAGCAGATCATTGGAAGGCGATCTGAATCCTTGGTAAGACATCACAGTTAGTCTTCACTCAGACTCTTGTCAGCTTTCTTCACAAAATATCAATAATAACATAGTGCCATACACTTCAGTAATCTTGGTTCTTACAGGGAAACATAACTTTAAACTCCTAATAATAGGTCATTTTTTTATATCAGTTAATAGGCATTTTCTCACCTATTTGCAGTTGATCTCTTTCTATAGATCAATATTTTAAAAAATACATATTTTCTCCCATTTTGTAGGTTGCCTTTTCATTTTATTGATGGTTCCCTTTGCTTTGCAGGAGGTTTTTAGTTTCATACAGTCTGACTTGTTTATTTATTTATTTTGTAGCTTATGCTTTCAGTATCATATTCAAAATATAATTGCCAAGAACCAAATCAATAAAAGAGTTAATAGCCAAAATATATAATTGTTGAAAATTTCAGCCCAGTCAATTTGCAGATCTAATTGGTTTGATTGATTCATTATTAAGGCACCATCTCATTCAGCAAATAGAAGGGTGCTCTGAGGAGGGTACAAAAAATAGAAGGTTTTTGTTTTTTTTATAGAAAGAAGGGTGTGTCCGGGCATTTATTAGAAAAAGAAAAGAAAGGATTATTTTTAGACCTGGACATCTGTATTGGGGGCTCAGGGGCAATCGCCTCTTTTCCCTTTGGGGAATGGAGAGAGCCCTCTTGACATCACCTTAGTGGTTTTGGCTAGAAAATTCCAGACTGGTTGGTTAAGATTATATTTTTGGGAGAGTTTGAAACTGCAGTTAAATCTGGTATAAAATCTAGGTTTGGTATTTGGATTTTGGCACAAGTGATGCCTTTTTGGCCTGTGACTTTCTCTTTAACATAATGAACTCATTCAACTCACTAGCAAAAGGCCAAATACTCTGATATTTTTCCAAACAAGATATTAAAATGGCTAGCAGGTACTTGAAAAGGTGCTCAACATGACTAATCAATAGGGAAATGTAAATCAAAACCAAAATGAGATAAATGAGAATAGCTATCACCTCACTCCTGTTAGAATAGCTATCATCAAAAAGACAAGAGACAAGTGCTGGTGAAGGTGCAGAGAAAAGGGAAACCTCTTGCACTGTCGGTGGAAATGTAAATTGGTACAGCCACCAATTATGGAAAACACTATAAAAGTTTGTTGTTTTTTTTAGAACTTTCATTATTTTAAAATTCATAGAATGCCTGTGATAAGATGGGAAAAATTATAGTAGTGGGACTTGAGTCCTCTGTAGAATTCCATCTACATATATCAGGGGTCCTCAAACTACGGCCTGCGGGCCACATGCAAATACAAATATTGTATTTGTTCCCGTTTTGTTTTTTTACTTCAAAATAAGATATGTGCAGTGTGCATAGGAATTTGTTCATAGTTCTTTTTAAACTATAGTCTGGCCCTCCAACGGTCTGAGGAACAGTGAACTGGCCCCCTGTTTAAAAAGTTTGAGGACCCCTGATATATATAAAAGCCTAAGTGACCATTCAACTGTTCAACTGGTAGCTGTGACACACACTGACCACCAAGGGGCAGACGCTCAATGCACAGTCATGGAAACATGGAACAGACTGATGAATCTCAGAGGGAAGGGGGGAGGGGGGAGGGTGGAAAGAGATTAACCAAAGATCTTATATGCATATTAGAGTCCTGGTGCATGGATTCATGCACTTGTGGGGTCCCTCAGCCTTGACTGCAGGGATTGGGCTGAATCCATCCACCAGGCCTCTGACATCTCCCAAGGGGTCCTGGATTGTGAGAGGGTGCAGGCCTTTAGTTTTAATAGAACAAGAGTTGAAGTTCAACACCTCAATTTGCCTCTCTGTTCTACTGCTTATTGAGTGCCAGATCACTTACTATCTCTGAGCTTCAGTTCCCTCTGTGTATCTTTCAATATTACTAAGGAAATGGTGTCTGAGCAGAGGCTGCAAGCACTCCCTAGGATAAGCAAGGTCTCAGATATCTACATGACAGCAAGAGCTGAGGTGAGGTCTCCTCAGCCAGAGAGAACCACTAAATACTCACCAGGCTGAGGCCCAGCACAAGCCACACCAGCTGTCCACCTTAGTTGTGAGGGCCAGGCAGGGCTAGCAATGCTCAGGAGGAGAAAAGGTATTGTGGTGGAGACCAGATGAGTAATTAATATATATGTATATAAATTTTGTAATATCTTTCACCATGTTTTTTTTTAAAAAATTAGCTTGTAAATATATGTATAAATTTTGTTAATCCTCACACGAGGATATTTTTCCATTGATTTTTAGAGAGAAGGAGAGAGAAGAAGGAAGTGGGAGAGGGAGGGAAACATTGATGTGAAAGAGACACATTGATTGGTTGCCTCCCACACATACCCCCACCAGGGCCAGGGATAGAACCTGCAACCCTTTGGTTCATTGGCCAACACTCTAACCCAGGGGTGGGCAAACTTTTTGACTTGAGGGCCACAATGGGTTCTTAAACTGGACTGGTAGACTGGAACAAAAGCATGCATGGAGTGTTTGTGTGAACTAATATAAATTCAAAGTAAACATCATTACATAAAAGGGTACGGTCTTTTTTTTCAATAGTTTTATTCATTTCAAACGGGCCCACGGGCCATAGTTTGCTCACGGCTGCAACCACTGAGAAATACTGGCCAAGGCCTCTTCTATATTTTGACTTTGTTTTTTTAATATATATTAATAATCATATCTCTAGTTTCCATGAAAAACCACATTGATTATTTTATTTTATCAGAATAGCATAAAAATATAGATTATTATTTGGGATATTTATGATAGCAAATCATATCCTCCATGAACACAGTGTATATCTTTGTGTATTTTAATGTATAAGTATTTTTAAAAAATCTGTTTCTGGTACATAGACGTATGTATTGGAGTATAAAATCACTATGCATTCCCAGTGAAACAATGCTAGGGTGTGGTTGTAGAAATTCTATCTGAATCACCCTACCATTTTTGCCCAGAATCCCAGTGAATTCTTGATTTTTATCTGAACTTATTCTGAAAAGGGTTAACTAGCTAAAGACGGAAAGGGAAAGGGTCTGGAAAGGATAGAGGCATCTTGGCCTGAACAATTGAAACAGCCATAAATCAAGGACAGAGATATCTCTGGCCTGAGCAGCTGGGGTAATAAATCTCTGGCAAATAGGAAAAAAAAAAAAAAAAAGGAAAGAGGCCACTTTACTCTTTTGAGCAGAGAAACCAGTGGTTTCATTCTCAAGGCTTGGCAGGATAAGGTTGCTAAGGTAGATCAAAAGTAACTCCAACTTGAACAGATAAGATGGATATATGAAGGACAAAGAAAAGACACAGAATATCGGGGGAGGGGGAAGGAGGCGTATTTTCATAGAGGATAGAGGAATGTTGCAAAATAAGGGGAAAGAAAGAGGGGGGCACCACGTGGGCTTTGGCCTTTGCAGAGTAACCAATGAGGAAAGCAAGGGGTCCTCATTGCATAAATTAGGAAAGGGGCCAATTAGAAAGTGTCATGAAGAGAAAAAACCAAAAAACTAAAAACAAAAAACACAGCCTTTATACTGGCTCAAGACAAAGAAAGCAGTGGCCTAATCTACTTCTTAGCCAGGAGAGACAGAGTCATTGGTATTTAGCATTAGGGTTTTAGAGATAGCATCTGCTTGCAATAAAGTTGCTTCTGCTTGCAATAAAGCTTCTGTACTTCTCACCTATCACCTTTTGCCCATGGTTTCATTCTTTGAAACCATCCAGACAAGAACCCAGGAAAGAAATCACCCTTGCATCCTGCTCAATAAAAAAAGCCCGAATCAATTCTTTAAAATACTTAATTTTATAACCAAAATATTTGCCACTGTGGGTTTTTGAAAAGTAATTACTTGGATATGTTATCTGAAGCTTAACATTTCAAAAAATACCTGATGCATAGGGTTGTATCCTTAGAGACAGGCTAATAGTTAACAAAACAAGAAAATACCAGTAAGAATGTGCAGAAAATACATTTAATCAAACTGAGTAAATATTTGAAATGGAAGCATACACTAGGGAATTATAACTTTGATGATGAATATTTCTGGGGTCATGCATTTACATTCGACAATATTATTTATACCTATTTCATTAAATGATGTTTTGCATTTTGGAAGGAAGAAAATTAATTTGTATTTAACACATCTTTGTTTCAAGCTCTAATTTAAAAATTATACTTTGTCATCAAAAGCATAATATTCACTTTATGAATACAATTTTACTATTTTTGCTTTGAATACTGGTTAAACTATAGTTTATTTCTCCCTTTTTACATTCTCCTAACGTGACTATTTCTTGAAAGTAAATATTTTTTCAAGAAATGTTTTATACAACTGTTGATTAAGAATATAATAATATTTCTTTAAATAGAGCATGTGCAGCTCATTTATCATTACTTAAAAATATTTATCAACTTCTGCTTTAACTGGTAGTCATAACCAATAAACTCCAACCGCCATACTATTATCTTTTATTTCATTTCTTTTACTTCTCTTATTGGTTGATATTTAATTTCACAAGTTTCTTTTGGTTAGATTAATTTGGCTGGAGCAAATCTTGGTTCTTCTGACAGCCCATTTTCAGCGGCGCTGCTCTCTCTCAGGCTGTTGATGCGGCCATCACAATTGTACATCACAACATACCGCAGGGATATGTGCTTGATCCATTGTATTATGCTGCACAGTGATCAATTGCCTGTCCAACTTGGCTCTGCACTTATTATTTTCATGGAAATTTCTTCCTTGGCTATTCTTAGGTATGCTCTACTTCCTTCTGCCTCCACCCATCCATATTCTTTATGCATCTTAGGGGTTTAATAAATTAAACTCCAACATACACATTAGCTGCTGAAAACATTAATATCCTAACAGTCACAATCAAAATCATTCCTGTAAACCTGCATTAGAAAATGCTGATTGCAGGGAACTTAATGGAAGTGTCCCACTTTCTGGAGTCATTTGTTTTGATGAGAGCCTGAGTGTAAATTCTGTGCAAAACATAGACAGCTATTATGCAGTTAATTATGCACAAAGTAAACAAGTACAACTGCAAACAGCAAAATGCCACCTAATAATGGATAACTCCAGATTTATGGTATGCATGCCCAATCTGTAAAGGCTTCTACTCATGAATCTAAAATGAATGGAACATTACCTAAATGATCCAAAATGAAGGATTTAATACATTGCTCTACCCTTATTGCTACTTATTTCTTGTCAGCAGATTTTTCATTTTGCCTTAATTTATTGTACATAAACACTATGCAAATGTTTGGGTCATATTTAAAAACATATGGCTTGTGCTTATGATTTCTGGTGAGGCATTTTATTACAAATTACTTGTTAAGCAAATCACTTTCTTAATTATACAGGTCAACATATAATCACAGGGCCCACATGTACTTGTTATACAAAGCTCCATTCAGTAAACACTGTGCATAATTTAAGAAAGATGTGTATGTGTTGTCCCCAACATGTGTGTTGGTGTTTACTGATTATTTTTATCCATATAAATTGATTTATTTTATAATGAGCATTACAAATCTTGTAAGTTCTGCTAGTTTGGGTTTTTTTCTGAAATGTGATTCCATATAAAATGTATCACTTTCATACTTCCATATGAAAATGATAATTAAAAAGCTACTAAATACATTCAAAGAAAATTGTTTTATTAGTTTATATAAAAGACTGCAATTTATTTTTATCCTTCTTGTTTCAACAAGTTAATGACTTACAAAATGCCAAAAATGCAATAATTGAAGAAGTATGTAAATTCATATCTCAGAGTTAAGAAAAAATAAAGATGGGGAAAATAAGATGTAGCAGGATTAAGATTAATTCATAAAACATATGTTGAGAGACTTTTTAGAGTTGGAAAAGTTGGCTTTACCATTTTATTAGTTAAAATAGACACAGAAAAACAAATGGTCAATGGTATAATATGTCAGATCCATCCAAGCACACTTACTCTTTGTTCTGAAGCAACAAAAATGTATCTTGTGCAACCTTTTAGAGAAAACACTCTTTAAATGCGTCCATGTAGGCTCATCAATTATAACAAATGTACCATTTTGGTGCAGCATGTTGATAGTGATAGAGGTTGTGTGTGTGGTTGTGGGGACAGGGGATAAATGGGAACTCTGTACTTTCTACTCAATTTTGCTATGCACCAAAAACTGCTCTGAAAAAAAAAATTAACGAAATAAGTTCCAAACAATATTCTCATAATTAATTCTCATTATGAGACAGGTTGTAGACTGTTCTTTATTCAAATTTTCAGTGTAACAATATAGCAAGCACAGTTGAGTAAAAACTGACTCCTAGGGGCAATGAGGAAGTGATGGGCCTAGAGAGAGAATATGAATGTACTTTTGCTGTGCAGCATCACAGAATGCATTCTTTAAGCTATTTTTGTAAGTCAATACCTATTCGAGGTTCTAAGTTGATGTATAGTCCGGATTCTTGTGGAATATTTATGTGTCTTAACTCATTACCACCCATATGTAATGAATGGCTTTATAATAGAAATCCTGTACTGGCTTGAGAATCTCTTTCCTTGCGGGGAGCCCACAGGTAAGGCATGCAGGGAGAGAAGAGGTAAGAATAAATAGTTGGGGATGGTCAGGAAGGAGTCTTTTGATGATTGCAAACAGGTTGCTCTACTTGGCTTGGATGCATGCTTTTACACCCAGGCATTTGTGGAAGCTCAGTACACCAAGCGCTAAGTGCCTCATTTACTTTGAGAAAAATGTTTAGGTACTTGGCTATTTCAGCTAACTGTGTCTTAGAACCAATTCTCCAAGCTATAGCTATATAATCCCTTTTTTGAAGAAAGTAAATATGATCATTTCATAAGAAGGAAAAAGCAGATAACAGCAGATCTAAGTTCTTGTGTAAATTCATTCTGTTATTTCATGTTATAGGACTGAAAAAGACAGAATGCCAATTCATGGGAGATTAAAACATTAAATCAATTACCATATTTGTGTAATTCCAATTTCTATGCAAAACATATGGCTTTTCTCTTTTTCTTGCTTGGATAGCTTACTCTCTTGCTGTTTCCTATTCTCTTCATATGATTTTCTTTTGTGGGGTGAAAGGAAACATGATATTATTATGTACTCTTAAAATATAATTCTGAGTTGATTGCAATGAATATATGTTTATTCTGAAAATCAATAATTATTTTCAAAAAGTGAGTGAGATCAAAGAGAGTGAAAAACATCAGAAATGTGCCAGAGCCTTAATGCAAAGATGACCACACAGTCTATTTACTATATTCAATTTAAAAAAAATCTCATATTGGTTAGAATTATGGAATTTGGGTTATAAAGAAGATAAAGAGAAAAGGGAATTAGTATCAACAAAAATTAAAATTTCATACCTTTTAATGCCCTCAAAATTCAATTTAAGTGTATAAATCAAGATATCTTCATATTAGTTATATTTCAGGCAAAAGAACCATTTCATCATTCTAAATTTTCTGAGGTGATTATTTGTGTTTTAAATAATATTAAGCTAAATTTCACCATGAATATAACTTATTAATTGGAGTATTGAGCTAAAATGCATTTTGCTTCTGTTTTTTTCCATTGCTTCATCATGTTAATCATTAGAAGTATAGAAATTCCTACTTTTTATTTATTTATTCATTATTTTTATTTTTAAATTTAAATTCTATATTGTTTACAGTATTACATAAGTCTCCTTTTTTAGTTATTTTTTTAAATAGTGTAAAGCTTATTTTCAGAACTTTAAAAATATGTTTATCCATTAACATTATAACTTAAACACAGAAATGAATTTTTCCTTTGTGTGTTATCTTATTCTCTGGACCAATTTTTGTGAAATTTTGAAGATTTTTAAAATACTTTTGTCTGTGTCCTCATTAGAGTTGCCCTAATTCTTATAATATCAATGTTAACATATGCATTTATAAGGGCAGTCTAAGCTTGACAGTGCTCATCTGTGAAAAAGGACTCCTGTATGTCTTTGTGTAGGATAAAATTTACTCTAACCAAGGAATTGTAAAGAAAAACTTATTCTGTGTTTTACTTCCCATAGGAAATGCCACTGTCCATTCAATATAGTTATTTCTATAATCCTAAACGTATCCTTAAGTGCCTTGCATCTAACTTTAATTAGCAAGAAAAAATGAGTTTCCTAGAGATACGAGGGTAATTTTTAAAGTCACAGAGATCTGTAGTTATGTTATTTATTGCATCCACTATCCCCAAGCAGTTCTAATAACAATTAAAAAAGGCTCTAAGCTTTTATATTTTTGAATCCTTCCTCTTCTTACCACAACTCAATGGAAAGCAGCTTCTAAGAAATATTAATGAAACTGTTAGGGATAGAAGAAAAAAAATAGTAAACTAGGATATTTGTGACAGAGTCTACTTCCCAAGATTCTAGGAAAAGGAAGAAGCAGCAAAAGGATGAGGAGGCAAGAAAATTTCAAAAATTGCTTTAGAAAGAAAACTTAGGAGCTGAATGAAGACATTTAAATTAAAAAAATAATTTATATAATAAGGTAAAAATCTGGTGTATTAATCCATGTGTGTACTGTTTTTCTGTAATGCTATATAATTCTATGTAATTCCATTTTCTCTACATTTCTTTTTGTAAATATATATTTCCATCTGCTGCATCTGTTGGTGATGAAAACTTTCAGCTCCTATATGTCTGAAAAAGTTGATATTTAGTTTTTAGTTTTGAAAGATATTTTGGTAGGTATATAATTCTAAATTGATGGTTATTCTTGCAATACTTTATAAAGATTGTACGTCACTGTCTTCTGACTTAGCTTGTTGCTGATGAGAGACCCATTGTCATTCTCACTCCTTTTCCTCTTGGATGTAGCATATTTTTTAAATATTTTTAAATATTTTTTTTATTATCATTTGTTTTGATGTAGCTATGTGTAGGGCCTTTCATTTCCCATGTTACTTGCGTTTGGGGAACCTTGAATGTTTTAGATCTGTGAACTTATAGTTTTCATTACATTAGGAATTTTTAAGGCATTATTTTTTTTCAAATATATATTCTGTGCCTCTCTATCACCTAAAATGAAAAATCCAATTAAATGCATATTGAAGAGTTGAAATTGTGTCATAACTCAAAGATACTCTTTTTATTTATTCAATTATTTTCCTCTTTGTGTTTCATTCTGTATAGTTTCCATTGCTATGAATTTAAGTCCACCAATCTATTTTTTCCCATATCTAATTTGCCATTAATCTTCACTAAGTATATTTTCTATTGACATTGTAACTTTTATCACTAGAAGTTTAACTTGATATTTTTTATACTTTTAAGTTCTCCAGTTAAATTTTTTGAATATATGAAGATAGCTATAATTACTGTTTTAGTATCCTTTTCTGTTAATTCCAATAACTGTGTCAGTTCTTGATCAATTTTGATCAATTTATTTTTCTCTATTATGGGTCATATTTCATGCTTCTTTCTATGCCCAGTAATTTGTTTTTATTGAATACCAAATGTTATGCCCAGAGTTCGGGGTCCCCAAGAATCAACTACCAGGGAGCCGATGCAAAAACAAAGAGTCTTTATTCAAACCTGGGTTTGGCTCCCAGCCTCTTTACCAACTCAGTGGCGAGATGAGAGAGCAAGCCCCAGGAGAACAAAGATTATATAGGGCTAGTCATCTGGGTAGGCTTAGGTGGGTGGCGTGAGGGTTGTGGGTGACAGTGATTGGCCACTCTGGCCAGGCTTTTATTTCAGCGTTTTACAGAACAATGGTCAGGTAGTGACTAACATATTCTAGGGTTAAGCCATCCACCCTGTGGTATAGCCTAATTTGGACCTTGGCTGCATTCCCGGAGCCTCATTGGTCCACCCAGGCTGGGGTGAGGGGGTGGGGGGGTGGTACATTACTGGCATTCCTGTGGTTGGGGTCCCAGCTTCACAAAATGGAGGACAGTTAGTTCTGCCTTGCTCTTTCACAAACACTGTGATTTTATACTGTTGGGTAACTGTTTTTGTTGTGTGTGTGTGTGTGTGTGTGTGTGTGTGTGTGTTCCTTTAGATATTCTTGAGCTGTGTTCTGGGACACAGTTGCATAATTTTAAAATTTTAACATCTGTTTTAAGATTTGTTAGATAAGCAAAACCCTTCTGAGTAGTGCACCCCATACTCTACAAATTATGAATTTGTCCAGTTTTGTTTGACTAAGCAAGCACTATTCCATGCCTTCTATGAGTGGCAAGTACTGTTCCCTTTAATACTGTGAATGATTCTTTCCTTGGACTTTGGTAGTTTCCTTAATACTTATGCCGATCAAAACTTTGCTGAATAATTAAAAGGGACTCTGCAAATAACTGGGATTTTCTTTTCTTTTAATCCTCATCCAAGGACACACTTAGAGAGAAAGACATCAATGTGAGAGAGAAACATCAATAGATTGCCTTCTGCTCTGACCGATAATTGAAACGGCAATCGTTCAGTACAGTTGACTGTCAACCAACTGAGCCACTCCAGCCAGACTGGGATTTTCTTTGCAGCTTTCTTCTCCCTTGTACTCTGTCTTGAAATTCTGGCTTCCCTGGTCTCTATGGAGACCACTCAGCTCCGTCTTGTCCACTCAGGAGGTGTGACTGGATTCCATCTCCTCACACTGTGGCCTGAGTATTTTCTAAGACAGAATGCTGTGGAAATCATTGGGGCTTATCTTACTTTCTTCTCTTATTTCCTCAGGAATTATTGTCCTTCATTGTGTCATGTTCAATGCCTTGAAGACTGTTGTTTTATGTATTTTTTTCCCTACTATTTTTCCCCAATTGTTTGTGTGATTGATGATGAGGAAAAAAAGCTAAATCCAGTTTCTGTTACTTCATTCATCAGAACAGAAATCAGTATATATGGTTTTATATGGTAGGTTTTCATAATGGATTTCCTGGTTCTACACATAATGTATTATTTTTTGTTTTTGTAGATATTGGCAAATTTTGTTTTAAAATCTAACAAATTTCAGTTCTACAAACAATATATGAAAGTACCATACATTTTCCTGCATCCCTCAAAAATTGTATCATAAAGAGTTTCTAATCCGGTAAAAAGTTATCCGTCATTTTAAATTTAATAATTTTGCATTTTTTATTATTGAATTTAATCATGATTTCATATGCCTGTTGGTCATCTGAACTTGCTCTTCTGTGAATTGTTGAGTCATATATTTTGCTCAGTGTTTTTCTCTTGTGAGGCTGTTTATTTTCTTATTAATTTGTAAAAGCATATTGTATCTTTGAAAAAAAATGAATCCTATGGTAAAATATTTTTCTCAAACATATTTTTATCTTCTGAATACCATTTTTATTGTTTTCTGTCTTCTTAAAAATATATTTTATTGATTTTTTACAGAGAGGAAGGGAGAGGAATAGAGAGTTAGAAACGTCGATGAGAGAGAAACATCTATCAGCTGCCTCCTGCACACCCCCCACTGGGGATGTGCCCTCAACCGAGGTACATGCCCTTGACCAGAATCAAACCTGGGACCCTTCAGTCTGCAGGCCGATGCTCTACCCACTGAGCCAAACTGATTAGGGCTGTTTTCTGTCTTATATCTAATTTTTTATTTTTCAAATTTTTATTTTAATTAGTAGATTAAAAAATAGCACATTGTTGTGGTTTTTTTTTTTTTATAACATTAAGGCTTCATAGTGTTTTATTTAAGAAGGACATTCTTTCCTCTGGATTGCATAGAAGGTGTTCCAGTATTCCTTTTAAGATTTAGGGTCATCTTGGCAATAAACATGGGGACTAAATCCAGAACATTTATTTCTGTGTTCTCTCTATTTTACCCTATATCTGCTACTTGATTAAACATAACTAGTAAATGAAGTAGACTTTCCATTTCCAAAAAACGAAAGGAAGAAAGGGAGACAGAAGAGAGATGAACAGAAAATAGAGACCTTTGGACTATGAATATTTATTTTTAAAATTCATATGTATCTGTTGCATCTAGATTATTTTGAGAAACAAGTTATGTTGTTACCTGTCATCAACAGACCCACCAAATGAGATTCAATACATTCCATAAAAATTTTGCTTAATCAATCATTTTTTTCTAAGCCAGCTAGTTATCATTCTATTTGATAACAGAATTTGAGTGTATATTTAAGTTTATAGAGTAGTGATGAAAGAAAATATAGGAGTATATAGTATAAAATGTGGTAAACTCTTTTAATAACATCATCTCAAAGATTTCATAGATGAAATAAGATAATAGCTGATTGATGTGAAATAAATTCTGAGACTATGATGTCTATCTGCAAGTTAGTTCACTTCCACCTGAAAGATTGCACACATTTCAGAGATGAATCTTCTAGTCATAGTTCTCTCACATCTCTAACTGAACAGTCATACACTAGTTAATGATAAGAAGAACTTGTGTTTTATTTAAGCTTTAATATCAAAAGAGTCTGAAGCTTTAAATTGTTTATTTTGCTTTATTTTACTTTTGAAGTTGTCTAAATTGCATTCAGTGGTATTCTTTCCTTTCCATCATAAAGAATCTGATGAAGACAATGGCCATCCAACTAACCACTCACCTGACACCACATCTTTTGCTTCAGAATAACTTCTAGCTTTGAGATGCACTGAAGATTGACTCTCTTGTGACATTTCCCTATCAAACATTTAGAGGGATTGTATCAATAATACAGAAATATTGTAAGAAACTTGTCATAACATATAAATGTTGCTATTCTGACTGTTATACTGTCTAATCCTGCAGCCCTATACAGAGGTGGCATTTCTATGTAATGTCTCTTTATAAAGTAATCTCATTATACCTTTTTTTTTTTAAAGGGAAAAGAAAATATGTAAGTACAGGTTGAAGCCACATATAGCAAGTAGTGTTTTCAGATATCCCCAAGTGAAATATTTCATCAGGATAAATATTATAATGTTTAGTACTTTGTTTATAAAAATAAGCATAGAATTACTAAAATTTGCTCATTAATTCATAGAATCAATCCATGCAAATAGATAGATAATAGATAGATAAGATTATCTATCATTTTTAGTCCAGCTTCACTAAGAGTCATAACAATTCTGTGAGTTTAATCTTATTTCTTTAAATATACTATTAGTTCCTCAAGACTTACCTGTGATTTTTATCTCTTGTATTCCCCCCATTACTTGTGTACAGCTGCATATATAATCGCAGAGTCAAAAGCACTTACTGATATTTCTTTGTTGATTTATAATTATACATCAAACATTCTCCAGGTGACATAAATATTAGTGAAATAAATTAAAACATACCCTCAAAGAACATGTATTCAATAAGGAGGATAAGACAGAAGCATACAACAAATACACACACACACACACACACACATTCACAGACCAAATAGAGATTGGGGAAAATTATTCATAAAGAGCTTAAAAACAAACTGTTATGCAAGTTAAGAAAGGAGTTTACAACTGATTGAGTAGAATAAAGAAATGTAATTTAACATGGCTTATAGATAAATTTTACAAATGTTTGGAGGAAGGGGCCATTCTACACATAGAGATAAACATATACAAAAGTTTTAAGATGTAGGTTTTTTTCCTTGAGAGAAAAAGTAATCCATTTGATAAAAGCATAGGAAGTATTTACAGGAATAGAATAAGGTATAGTAACCTAGGACCCATTACAGTGTAAAACCATTGGTAATGAGTCGTGTGGGGTTTTTTTTTCCTGAGCAGAATGCAAGGGTGATTTCTTTCCCAGGTTCTTGTCCAGATGGATTTGAAGAATGAAGCCACGGACAAAAAAAAAGGGTGGAAATTTATTTGAAACAAGTACAGACTCCCACGTAGGGAGAGGGTCCCAAGGGGATAACCCACTAAGCTCCTTTTTCTAAGGTTTATAAAGGCTGCAGTTCTTTGTCTCTTCATACTGCCTTCCAGTTGGTCACTGTATCAGCTTAAAGCTCAAACCCCACGTGGTGCCCCCTTCATTCTCTCCCCCTTCAGAATTCTCTGTCTCTTGTGAAAATCTGTTCTCCTCTTTCTCCCATTTGTCAGCATTTCTCTCTCTGTGAAAGTTTGTTTCCTTTTTCTCCCCATACCCTGCACTTTTCCCTATCTCCTGTGAATGGATGTCTTCCTCTCCCCTTATCCCGTGGTACCCTTTTTTTTCTCTCTGTGAATGTATGCCTTCGGCAGCTCCAAGCCCTCATCTATGCCTTCTTCCCCCATGGCTTTCTTTATATCTAAAACTCCCTAAACTTGCTTATTTTACCCCTAAAACTGCTTTCAGTAAGAAGAGGAATTTATGCTTAAAGTTTGTTTTTAGGTAGGTAGATGGAGTGACTAAGCAACAACCATAAATGCACCAAAGGATATGTTTTCAGTTAAATTGAGAGACTGAGAAAACCCACAACCCAATTTTATCAGTACTTCCAGAGGCACAAGCTCTGGGCAAAGGGGGAATATAATTAGATCTCAGAAATTTCCAGGAATTAGTCATTATCTTAAGGAAGAACCCCAAGGAGAACTCTTACACTTAGCCTGCTGGGACCAAAGCTAAAAATGGACAGAGCTTGAATTACAGGTAAGACAAAGAGACATGATATGGGGATATAAGAATGACCCAGAAATGGAAGCTCAGGAAGTAAAACAAAATATCTATTCTTTAGTAAGTAAATAACTGTGAAGTCCAGACTGTGTCCCAAGCCAGTAAATAACTTGTAAATAAACTTGAAACTCAGAGCTGATATTAAAAACTCTCTTGATCCAGGTTAGTTTAGGAAAGGTGGAGAAGTCATGGGTATAATCTACATTATACCCTAGCAACACAAGAGTTCTTGAGCAGAAAGGACTGAAAAGCTACCCTGCCCTAAAGTAGAGACATTCCAACATGAATTTAAAAAGAAACAAAAAAGGTTAAAAGAATTACTTCTATGAAGGAAGAACAGAAAACATACATTTTAAAACTCTGAGATAATATGGTCAAATTATTGGATGGTAAACACAATCATGCAGAATTCAGGAAATAAATACAATTTTTTAAAAATCACTTGAGAAATGAAGGCTAAATTATAAAAAAACACAAAGGAAAATGAATGGATCTCACTACATAAAACCATTAACTAGACATAAATGCTCAAATTGAAGAAATTTAATAAAGATGTTATTCAAAGAGGTTGAGAAAAATATAGGTATAGAAGACAGTGAAAGAGGACATAACAATGTGAAAAATTAGATTCCCAATGCCAGAAAATAAAATATAAAACACACCACCAAATGTTTACATTTAAATGAAAATATATTATTTTAAATGGCATTAAATTTAGATTGCCCATTTCAACTTAACATTTAACCATTAACATCAATTCAGTTGATCAATGTCCAGCTTGACTTTACATGTTTATCCTGTTCACAGAAATTACTCAAATTGTATCTATCTTGAATGCTTGCATGCCTAGTCAAATACTAAATTTCTCAGTAATTTATAGCATCCCTAATAATTATCTGCCAAATCAGATGTGACCACTTGTGTATATAAATTTCAGAAAACTGGGTTTTATGACAGTCATTATACTTTGAAAATTTTTACATTTTCATTTCTTTTCATTTTTGTTATTCATGTGTTTTATCCACATACAGATTTTATATGATTTTCTGATGTGACATGATAATAGGTGGCATATATTTTTAGTATTCAATACTTGTCATGTTCTATTGAACATTGCATGTGATCAATAAATATTTGCTGATTTAATGAATAAAGTATAAGTATCGATGATTAGGTTAAATGATTTTTTTAATTGACTCAATCTAGCTGATTACTTTTGTCATGCACTCATAAACTGTGTACACTGTGCTTCAAACTTGGAAGTTTTGGTAAGTTGAGTCATAGTAAATAGCAAATAGATGTATACATGTATGATTGTATTTTTTATAAAACACAGATGTGATTTTAAAATGTCACTCCAATCTGATTTGGGATGAATATTCTAGCACCTCCAAATCAAACACTGTAGGAATCCAAGCTATAAAACATATATTTCAGAGACCTCTCTACACTTTACATCTGTGTCATTAATTTTTATTCTCTCCAAAATTTGTTCACTAACAGACTCCAATTAGAACTCTTTTTGGCTTGATCCATCTTTTGATTAATCAGGTTGAATAAAAGAAAATAGAGATTATAGTTTTTATCTCTAAATATAAAAGCCTAAGCGACCAAATGACCATTCGACTAGTAGCTATGACACACACTGACCACCAGAGGGCAGATGCTCAACGCACAGGCATGGAAACATGGAACAGACTCATGAATCTCAGAGGGAAGAGGGGAGGGTAGAGGGCAGGAAGAGATTAACCAAAGATCTTATATGCGTACTAGAGGCCCGGTGCACAGATTTGTGCACCAGTGGGGTCCCGCAGCCTGGGTTCATTATTTTCTGCCTTCAGACCATCAGGTACAGAATTTATTAAAATCCATCTGTAACTTTTAAGTAGATTTGCATTTTATTATCTATCCAGCAGCATATTCTAAAACTTTCCTACTTTATAGGGAAAATCTTGAGTGAGACTGAAATACATCTAATTCTTTGAATAGGCTTTCCCACTCTCCACTGCTCATCCACACAAGGTTGTTTCTGCTTCCAGTACTTTCCACCATTACTGACATGCAAAATTTATGCTTAAGCCGTTAGCTTTAAATGTCTCTTTTTTGTGGGAAAGTCATATTGGGTCATTTTTCTCTTCTTTCATGCTTTTATAGTCATCCATCAGAGCAATTGCTATGTTGAGTTGTACTTATTTTCTTAGATGCTTCTTTCCCACTGGATTTTAAACTCCAGTGAATGTTGCCATAATATTCATAAGCCTATTATTTTAGATATTGCTTGGAATCTAGTTGGTACTCAATACATGTTTGGTAATTTATTTATTTTTTACTTTCTTTAAATGAAATGAAACTCTCCTTATATTTTCTCACCAATGTAGCCCCAGTAAAATTGTATTTAAAATTTTTCAAATATTTTGGACATGTTGTATTATCTTGTGTATTACTCTGAGAACTACTTATATCTATGAACTTCCCATTATCATTGATCTCTGGATAATGTGCTATATCTTCATTTTAAAAAATTATGTATCCCTTTTTCTGGGCACACTGAGAAAGTTACTTCATCTCTCTGTGTTTCACTTTTAACTTTTGTAAAATAGTAATAATAATAACATCTACCATGTAGAGTTGTTGTGAGGATTAAATAAATGTATATACTTAAAACAGAATGTGTCCTTTTAAATCTACCTATCTATCTATCTATCTATCTATCTATCTATCTATCTATCTAATCTATCATCTATACCATAAAATCATTTCTATAATTATTATTACTATGTCCAGCTGCTTTGTAATCTACTTCCTTCATTCACCCTTGACTTTGTCAACATAGTGTTCGAATGGGAAAATGACCTTTCAATATCTCTTTGGAATGCCAACCCATCCTGAAAGTGACTGCATCCCAGGTGCGGAGATTTTCAGTCTGCCTTTGATAGACATGGATTGGTGTGGGGCTTTTTTGAACTTAAGAAGTTCCATTTCAAAAAGGAAAATCAATTAGGAATCTCTTAAATTATCATTATTAATATTTGTACTTGGTAATCCACACCTGTGTTATGGGCATGTCTGTAATCTAGAAACCAAAAACTTCATGTGAAATTACTATTGCTATTATGAGTCCTTTGAGGAAATAAACAGCTTTATGCTAAGAAGTATGTATTTATAGTTGAGCTGGTATAGCTGAGAGGTATAGCTGAGAGGAAGATTGGTGATCTGACTCATCTATAAATATGTATGATAATACTTTCCTGTCAGAATTAAATATGATTTATAAGTGCCTAACACGATGTTTGACACTTAGTAAGTTATTATTAAATGTAAAATAAACTTTTAAAATCTGCTGCAAGTGCATATACATATTTGTAAATCACTTTGACATATGTATCATATTCTGATACATAAATCACATCCTTATTTATAATATACTAGAGGCCCAATGCACGAAATTCGTTCATGGGGGGGGCAAGTGTGTCCCTCAGCCCAGCCTGCACCCTCTCCAGTCTAGGACCCCTCTCACAATCCAGGAGTGCCGGCTCCCAACCACTTACCTGCCTGCCTGCCTGATTGCCCCTAATTACTCCCCTGCCAGCCTGATCAATGCCTAACTGCTCCCCTGCTGGCCAGATTGACCCTAACTGCCCTCCCCTGCCAGGCTGGTCACCCTAACTGCTCTTTCTTGCAGGCCTGATTCCTCCCAACTGCCCTCCCCTACAGGCCTGTTCACCTCCAAATACCCTCCTCTGCAGGCCTGGTTCGCCCCCAACTGCCCTCCCCTGCAGGTCCCATTACCCCTGACTGCCCTCCCTGCAGGCCTGGTTCCCCTCAACTGCCCTCTCCTGCAGGCCTGGTCACCCCCAATTGCCCTCCCCTATAGGCCCCATTACCCTTAACTGCTCTCCCCTGCAGGCCTAGTCACCCCCAACTACCCTCTTCTGCAGGCCTGGTCACCCCCAACTACCCTCCCCTGCAGGGATAGTCCCCCACAACTGCCCTCCTCTGCAGGCCTGGGTGCTCCTCAACTGTCTTCCCTGCTGGCTTGGTCACGCCTAACTGCACCCCCCCCCCCCCGCTGGCCTGATCACCCACAACTGCCCTCCCCTGCAGGCCATCTTGTGGTGGCCATCTTTGACCACATGGGGCAGCCATCTTGTGAGTTGGAGTGATGATCAATTTGCATATTACTCTTTTATTAGATAGGATAGCTATATATATATTTAGAAAACATATTTTAAGCCAGTGTTTTGCTGACTAATTCCTATGTGTTAGGCCTATATATATAGACACTGAATCTGTCTAGTCCACTTCTGATGCATTTCCCCCTTTGGTTCATTATAATCTTGGATAATTATGTTGTATCATTTTACTCTTCCTCTTTTAAGTCTTCAATTACAAATGAATCTTAATGATCATTTTCACTGCCTTCTGCTTTTTTTCTCTTCATACCAGATCTTTTCCTCAAAAAGGTATCAAATTGCATTGCAATTTGGGTATATTAAAGACTCAGAGAGTGAGAAATCTAGAAAGTAAATTTTTATATTTGACAGCTTATAGGAAATTTCAAAAGAATCACATATTATCAATAATTATTAAAGTTTTGCCCTGGCCACTGTGGCTCAGTTGGTTGAGTATAGTCCTATACACTAAAAGGTTGCCAGTTCGAGTTCCAATCAAGGCACATGCCCAGGTTAGGGGTTCAGTCCCCAGTTGGGGTGCCTATGGGAGGCAACCGATCAATGTTTCTCACAATGATGTTTCTCTCTCTCTCTCCCTCTCCCTTCCTCTCTCTTTGAAATCAGTAAACAAACAAACAACCCCCTCTACAAATTTAAAAAAAAAACATTAAAAATAATACTTATTATTATTGAAGTTTTTTATCCCCAAAATTCTGCTGGAATTCAAAATTTCAGACATTAAAATGTCATCATTTGAATCAATGAAATGCATCGTTTGATACAGAGAATATATTTACACTATCAATAAGTTGCCTAGACAATTGAATTCTGTGTATTATGGAATGAATGCTAGTAAAAGAAATTAGGAAGGATTATATTCACATTTAGTATTTATCTGAAACAAATAATTTGTGAAAAAT
Source organism: Myotis myotis (assembly GCF_014108235.1). Taxonomy (NCBI): domain Eukaryota; kingdom Metazoa; phylum Chordata; class Mammalia; order Chiroptera; family Vespertilionidae; genus Myotis; species Myotis myotis. The sequence goes on from NW_023416379.1 coordinate 42,001,476, forward strand.
TAATTCAGTGCACAATGATTTCTTCATTTAAACACATTTATCTATTCTCTATAATGTAATAGTCAGCTTTTGAGACACTAGAATCCTTGTCAACAAAATAGGTAGCAGAATCTTTGCCCTCATGGAGCTTATATTCTAGTGCAAATGTGATTGCACAAAAGATATATTATCACTTCTGATATATATCATATGATATTAAAATTACACATGAAAGAGTATTTTGTGAATTACCTTTGCAAAAAATATTTTGGTAGGTGAAGAGAAACAGTCTTTACCTTATACCTACTTCTGCATATATTTAATTCAAAACTCTTGACCAAATTGCAAAACGTTTAGCCAATAAAATTCTTACAATGGGGGCTATCAGCATAAAGAGGCTTCCTCTTCCTTTGCTTTTGCCTTTGCCTGTAATGCACTCCCTAAATATTTTAATGGACATATGTCTCATTTCACTCAAGTTTTGTTGAAATTTCATGTGATGACATGTTCTTCAATTTTTCTAATATCACTTCTCTCCTGTCTATTCCTGCTTGCTTTATTTTTTTTAGATATGTCCCCATCTGATCTATTTCATATGTTCGCTTTCTGTCTCTTGTAACACATAAATGAATGCTTCATGATAAAAGTAAATTTATTGGATCACTGCCATATGCCCGGATTCTGTAATAGTGATTGGTACACAATAGGCCTTAAATAGGTATTTGTTCAAAAATGTATTAAAAATATATTCAAATGTAATCTCAAACTAGTAATGTACACAGGGAATTTGGACCAATCAGTTGTTTGAAGTTGGGAAGTCTATTCTGTTTCATTCTGGCACAACAATGATCCATTCACTATAAAAGAAGCTGGGTGATTTTCAATTGTAAATTTTGGTATAAATACTAATTTATTTACTTCTAATCATTGTACAGTTTAGCTTCATGGTTAACATTATTCACAAACAACATCATCAAAATAAGCAGTTTATTTTTAAGACAAATTTTTGTAAAAAATTAGTTTTCCTACACCATATGATATTACCATTAATTTAATCCATCTGAGAATGTAATAGTGTCTTTTGCAAGAGAGTTCTTACTGGATTGTAAAACTAATTATTGAACAAATTTTCAACAGGCCCGCCTTCTAGACAGCCGGTATAATCTCATTTCTTTAAATCTCAGGCTTTCTTTAATTATTCATATGTTTGTCTTATTAGATACATTATATACAGAATATAGTTTGATCTAAATGCTGCCTCATTGATTACTTTTCGCAATGTGTGTCCACTTCAGCATGGTCACACAAGTGGAAGCAACAGCATATACCTGATCAAAACTGAAAGATAAGCCAGGGACAGTTTCATGTGGAGACTGAGCTCTGCATGGTGTTGGTTAGCATTGCACTCATTGCTTTGAGTCTTGTGCATTGTGCAGATGGTTACTCAAGGAATTTTTTTTGATGAATGAAAAATATTTTCTAAGTGGCATGTTATATAATAACATTTTTGGTTTAGTTGTGTAATCAAATCTTAAAATACCAGTTTTTAGAAAAAAATTTGCTTTACTTTCCAATATTAGTTAATTTTCTAGTGATGAGAATCAGATAATTGATTCTGTATGGGAGACATTTATGTAGCAGTCTGAGACCAGATAGCTGAACCCTATTATTTATAGCTGAGAGGCCACATGTAGAGTGAGGGTAGTTAAATGAAAAAAAAATAAAAACAAAAACCAAAATACATGCACTTGAGCACTGTTAGGTATTTTACAGCCTTCTTAATCAATTGCTCTTCTGAACCAAATTTAGATTTCATGAGAAAGTACAGTGTTACCTGAATACTGAAGTAATTTAATCTGTCTCACCAAAAAATCATGTTTCAACATATTTGGAGGAAACATAAATATTATGCCACAAAATAATTAATTTGTCTAAAGATGACCATGGAAATCACATTGATTCTAGTGCCATCTAAACATAAAAGCTCTCTTAAAATATAGGTAATTGGTGGTCTTTTCTTTGCTTTTCATTCTCAAAATCTCCTTCTGTTTTAATTTTTAACTTAAATTTCTGAATTTCTAAACATTGGCCTATTGGCAATATAAGACGTCTCATATTTATTGTCAAGAATTATGACACTTTTCCAGTAGTACGGCATTTTTTTTCTCATATTAAATCCTTAAAAGAAGGGATCCTACAACTAAGTGAAATGCTGATTCAGTGGACATGAAATGTCAGTCCCACAGTGACATATCTGTCACATTAGCACAGACATTGGCTAGTAGAAGGCAGGGAGTGGTTTATAGAAAGAATTGACTTTGTGCTGTCAATTTACTACTGCTAGAAAAAGATTAACAGGGATCGCACTGTTAACTAAAATATTATAGAGAGAGAAAATAGAGGAGGGGAATCAAGTTTTCAATTTTTTACAACAATGAGGATCTTTATACAAATATCTTTATAATCAACACAGTTTTTTAGAACAGCAGGAGAGACAAAAATGGGAATACAATATTCCAAAGGGTTACAGCCCATAGGTTGACAATGCAAACGAGGTTTAGATCATCTGGAGGCTGCTGTAAGAGAACTGAGGTTCAGAGGATTCAGAAGGAGTCAACTCCCGGTGGAAATCAAGTTTTAATTGGTTTCCTTGGAAATGCTTTTTTTTTATAAGGCTGTCAAATAAAAAAATGCCGAACTGACAGAATTTATTATAGTACATAACTGTGCCAATCACATGTAATGGAGAATAACATTCTGTATCTGCCAAAATATGATGTGTAGCAGTTTATATCCTTGGAACTTTAGTGAAAGAGAAATGTATTTTCCTGAAGACTATGTTGAAAATGATTATTTTATTTCAAATTTTATGTTTGTAAACAAACATTAAGTTTCCATTACAAGAATGGGTTTGGAACATTCCAAGTGAGTTTTAAAATATATAGGTTTTATTTGTAGTTTGTAATTACTGAAAAGAAGGAAGATATTCCTTTTGATCTTAGGCGTATGGTAAGTAAGAATGATCCGTAGATTGCCCAACTGTTTCTGTAGCCATTAATACCTTTAATTTAGAGAACAATCCTTGGGGAGAGTAATGTGTTAGAAACTATATCAGATTGGAATCAGATTAGTGTTCTAATTCATCATCTATGTGGCTAAGGGCAGATAATTTATGTGAACATTAAAAATGGAGTTAGACTAGATAAATTGCTAAAATCCTGTATTTCTTTAAAATTCCATGATTCTTAAAAGATTAAACTATAAATCGAAGCACCTGTATGACCATTTGTTTCCTAAAATTAATCTATTTTTGTGGTGTCAAATTATTTCTTGAGACTATGAGAGTTTGCATAAGTAGTACCAAGTTATATTTGAGCAGCTCAAAATTTTCTTCTGTGTATTGGTAGATTAAAATCAAAAGGGCAAAAAACTCTTCCCTTCTTCTTTGTGATTATCAAAACAAATTTCCACAATCTGTAGGGTTTTTTTTGTTTTTGTTTTGATCTCCCTCCATTTCTAACTCCTTCACTTTTACACTAACACCCTAAGCTAACTTTTCTACTTCCCTCCATGGCTTTCCTCCCTCCCTCCTCTACTTTGCTTCATCCTGGGTGCAAGACTTTGCCCTCTTTCTCCCTCATTCCTTTTCTTTTGTCTTTTATTCCTATTTTCTTCCCCAAATACTCATTGAGTGGGTAATGCACTAAACATTGTATTGGACATTAAAATATACCAAAAAGAAACACAGTCAAGGCCCCAGGGAAATCCTAGTGTGGGCAGAGGCCAAGAGGGCAGAAGGACAGGTAGAAGTGCAGTGGAGTAAGCAGTGGTTAAAAACACTGACTTTGGAGTAAAAAAATTGTGTGTGTGTTTTATGGTTTTTTTTGTTTGTATATATAATAATAAATAAATCCTAACACAGCTTCATAGAGTTTCTTAAGGATAAATCTATATAATGCATGGAAGGGACTTAAAATATTGCCTGGTGTACATGAATGCCTAGTTAATACTATTATAATTTTTGGTGTTAGTGGTAGCAATAATCAGAGAAATAATAAAGCATGACTTAATTAAGCAGTCCCCTAGTTCTGGTCATGTACGTTCTTTCCAAACATTTTGTTGCAATAAACAATTTTGTGATGAAATCCTTGAAACTAAATCTCTTTGCTTATCCTTTACTGCATTCTTATTATAATTATAGTTGGTGAATGCAGAATTGCTCATTCAAAAGTTTTACACTTTGAAAAGTTTTTAGTATTCATTTCACCAACTTGATGGCCCCAAAACATATTTATTCCCACCACAAAATTTGAAGGCTTTTGACACATATTGGTAAATTAGTTTCCATCTCATTTGTGACAATTTATACTTTATCTAACCCACAACATGTGAGAAATATGCATCACCACAGACACACATAGCAGAATAACTTCTTGATATAAACTCTGAAATTTAGCCATGAAAATGGTACCATGTTGGTGTTTTATTTTGGATACATTTAATTACTTGTGAAATTGAATATTTATCTTTTTGGCATTTTTGGTATCTGCTTTCATAAAACACTATGCCTCTTCTACACATTTTAGCTTTCTCCTACCTTCTAAATTTTTAGTCCTTATGTTTTGTAGCAATATTATGCATTTATTTATTTATTCACTTAAATGTATTTTTCTGAAATTTCTAGCAAATTAGGGTCATGAAAACAGGACATTTTCCTGTGTGCTTAATCTTACTATTTATTACACTGGAGAAGTCATGTATTTGTTAGTCACTTGCTTTAATGTTTAGAACTCCCAGAAGAGTTAATATTAGTGATGAGGTATGCTCTAGAAAGTACTTGATTCAGATGAGAAGAGCTCTATAGTTTCAGTGTTCAGTATAAGGTTGGCCTTTTAAGATAGGTGTTAATTGTACATAAAAATGCCTTGCTATTTTCAATACAATAACAGTTTTTATTTTTTAAAGTTTCTGACAGTTAAAATTTCTTTTTCCTGTAACTTTCCTGCATCACTAAGTGGTATTTTTAGTGTTTTGATTTTTAATAATGGCTGAGGCAAATAAGAATAATCTGTTTTTGTTTCAATATCATAACCATGTAATTAGCTAGTATCACTCTTTTATATAGAATGTTAATACTAAAAATAGGTGCAATACCAATGTTATAAACTTAGAATTATAAAACATAAATAAGTCAACAATGTACACAATTTATACTAAAATTATTTATTTTAGAGGGAAAGATAACTATTTATAACAGTCTATCCCAGGTTACTGAGATTGCCTCATCCCATAGGAGTACCCAGTGCTCACTATCACTCTTTGGAAAAACATATATAAATAGATATTATTTTGATCCATTAGTATTGCTCATGAATTGATTAAAAAACTGTGGTACATCTACACAATGGAATACTACGCCTCTGTAAAAAAAGAAGGAATTCATACCATTTGCAACAGCATGGATGGAACTGGAGAGCATTCCAGTGATGGCGAACCTTTTGAGCTCGGCGTGTGAGCATTTTGAAAAACCCTAACTTAACTGTGGTGCCGTGTCACATATAGAAATTTTTTGATATTTGCAACCATTGTAAAACAAAGACTTATATTTTTTGATATTTATTTTATATATTTAAATGCCATTTAACAAAGAAAAATCAATTAAAAAAATGAGTTCGCGTGTCACCTCTGACACGCGTGTCATAGGTTCGCCATCACTGTAAGCGAAATAAGCCAGTCAGAGAAAGATAAATATCACATGATTTCACTCATTTGTGGAATATAATGAACAACATAAACTGATGAACAAAAACAGATCCAGAGAGAGAGAAGCATCGATCAGACCATCAAACCTCAGAAGGAAGGCATGGGAGGGTGGGGGTAAGGGGGAGAGATCAACCAAAGGACTTGTATGCATGCATATAAGCCTAACCAATGGACACAGACATGGGGGAAGGGGGAATGAGGGCATGAATGGAGGGGGATAGGGAGACAATGGGTGAATAAGGACACATATGTAATACCTTAATCAATAAAGAAAAAATTAAATTAAATAATACAAAAACAAATATGCTTTCAGTCAATTGAGAAAACATTTTGGCTTTGTGATGACATTTTTCTTTAAAAATAAATGCCTTTCTATTTTCTTTCCCTATTACACTTGTTCTTAGTGAAAAGTCAAGCAGTAATGTTTTGATGTTAATATTGTAAACCTTGGTGCAATATTCTTTTGTTTGTAGAGAGCTTGCATCCTATCTAATAAAAGAGAAACATGGTAATTAGCGTACGACCGCTACCCATCCCATTGGCTAATCAGGGCAATATGCAAATTAAATGCCAGCCAAGATGGCGGCCAGCAGCCAGGCAGCTTGAAAAAACATGAGGCTTGCTTGCTTCAGTGACGGAGGACTCCAACGTTCCCCGCCTGTCACTGCAGGCCTCTGAGCTACAACTCTAAGCAATTATGCTACAAATATAGAAGTTAAACAAAACCCCAGAAACCTACTTTAGTCCACCGGGCTTCAGCCAGCAGGATCGCAACATTGTTTCAAATACAGAAGGTAAACAAAGGCCAGAAACCTGCTTTCAGCAGCAGAGGCCTAAGAGCTGGAGCCAAGCCTCAAAGCTAAAGCTGGCCCAGAATAAAAAAAAAAAGAAAGAAAAAAAGGAGTGGTTGGGAACTTCAGTCACCCGCCAGCCTGAAAACAGCCCTCAGCTCCTCACCCAGACTGGCCAGGCACCCCAGTGGGGACCCCCACCCTGAAGGGTGTGTGACCAGCTGCAAACAGCCATCATCCCCTCACCCAGGCTGGCCAGGCACCCCAGTGGGGACCCCCACCCTGATCCAGAACACCCTTAGGGCAAACCAGCCGGCACCCACCCGTGCACCAGGCCTCTATCCTATATAGTAAAAGGGTAATATGCCTCCCAGCACTGGGATCAGCGGAGCCATGAGGCCTCCCAGCACCAGGATCAGTGTGACAGGGGGCAGCGCTCAAACCCGCTGATCGCCCTGCGGCTCTGTGTGTGACGGGGGGCAGAGCCACAACCTCCCTATCTGCCCTGCTCTGTTCGTGACAGGGGAAGGCGCCCCAACCCCCTGATCAGCCCTGCTCTGTACCTGATAGGGGGGAACTCCCCAACCCCCTGATCGCCCTACGTCTCTGTGTGTGACAGGGTGCGGCGCCCCAACCCCCTGATTGGCCCTGCTCTGTGTGTGACAGGAGTTGGCACTGCAACCTCCCCATCGACCCTGCCTTGAGTGTGACAGGGTGCGGTGCCACAACCCCCCAATCGGCCCTACCCTGAGCGTGACTGAGGGTGGCATCGCAACCTCCCGATCCGCCCTGCTCTGTGCATGACAGGGGGCAGTGCCCCAACTCCCCAATTGGCCCTGCTCTGAGCCCGACCAGGGACTGCACCTAGGGATTGGGACTGCCCTCTGCCACCCGGGAGCAGGCCTAAGCCAGCAGGTTGTTATCTCCCGAGGGGTCCCAGACTGCGAGAGGGCATAGGCCAGGCTGAGGGACCCCTCTCTCCCCCTAGTGCACAAATTTTTGTGCACCGGGCCTCTAGTTTTAAATACTATGTTGGAAACTATTCATGATAGATTAGTAGGATAAAAAGTACAAAACTGCACACAGAGTATGGATTTCTTTGGAAAACCTATATATTTGTGAACATACACAAAGTACATATTGCAAGTTTTTAAAATATTACCAGGTTTACTAAGAACTAGAAGTAAACATTATTAAATTTTCTTATCATGCAATACATTTTCCCCACCATTAATTAATACTGCTTAATGAGAAAAAAAATATTTTATCTCTAATACTTCTTTCTGATTCTACTTTATAGAAATCCATTTGATCTGATTCTGCATATTTTCCTTTTTTTGAGTTATAAAATACTTTTATATCTGTGAAAGATATTTTGTATCCCATACAGAGAAAAATCTATACTTTTACATTTTGTGAAGTAGAAATCACATATGACTATTTAAATACTAAGAACCCATATAAAAGCAGAGTGTAAAATTTAGTGTCAACATAATTTTATTTTTAATTCAGCGATAAACCTAACTTGGAAAAGATGAAGGAAAGTGTAGCTGAAAGCATTTTTGAAAACAACAACAAACAAACAACAAACAAAAACACAAACAAACCTGGTTCTATTGGTAAGTGTGGGAAGAGCTCAGGAGATTTATCTCAGTGCAGTGGCAGATGCAATGGCGTGAGCACACTCCGCCTATACAAGCTTCCTCGGCACACCAGGAAGTGGCAGCGCCGGCCTGAGTAAGCCCCCTAGACCCTACATAGTACCCTGATCTTTCCTACCATTGGTTGCCCTAAGGATGGTGTAAACTTCTGATTGGTCCAAAAAGTTATATATATATCCCTGTACTTAAACAATAAAGTTCAGACTGCGTCTTGAACCTGTCTCCGGAGTTGGGCATGCTTCATTAGGACTCCGTCGGCCTCACCCCCGTGGGACCCCCTGCCTCAGGTAAGTATTCCTTGAACTTTAACACACTGTCTCAAAGGAGTTGTGCTAATTTCATTGGTCAGATTCTAGGGCATTAATTGAACTAAATTTGAAGATTAAGGTATCTTTGTGCATGAAAAATTTGAAACACATATATTGGCTCTCTGGTTTTTTTTTTTTTTTTTATGCCTTCCATGGAATAGCCACCCAAGTTCATGAGTAAACATTAGAGGAAATGTTTTCCTTGTTGTGTGGACCTTTCTCTGGTTGTTTTCTTTCTGATGAAAGTGATGCAATATAAATTAATGGGCCATATTTGCCAGACACAAGTGGGAGTGAGGTGGAGGTGCTTTGGGCAACAGTGAAATAAGCATTTTCAGAAGCCCCCACGGGAGGAAGAGATTGGAAGAGGCTTTATTTGCATGGAGTTACATTTCTTTTTTTTTCTTTCTTTAAAATGTATTTTATTGATATTTTATAGAGAGGAATGGAGCGGGATGGAGAGATAGAAACATCGATGAGAGAGAAACATCGATCAGCTGCCTCCTGCACACCCCCCACTGGGGATGTGCCCACAACCAAGGTACATGCCCCCGACTGGAATCGAACCTGGGACCCTTCACTCTGCAGGCCGACACTCTATCCACTGAGCCAAACCGGCCAGGGCTTGAGTTACATTTCTCAGGTTCCAAAGTCGCCTGACCCTTAGACCAGTCCTGGACAAGGTGCAGTTGGGGTTTCAGCAGAGCCAGAAATGGAGCCAGTGTCCAGAGTTCCCGTTCCATGTTGCAGCTGGGTGTGGTTCAGCATCCAAGCAAATTAAAGTCCATTAGGCCTTGGTTGGAGTCCAACATGGCCGTGCGCCACGTGGGCACAGGGGAGCGCATCCCCCTGCCACAGGAGTCCCAAGGGGGAGAAGAGAGAGAGAAAACTTCCATTGTTCGGAGGTTTAAATATTTAGGTTTCAAGCACTTGCAGTGGGCATGCCCTTCTTGGCCACTGACTTGATTTCAGGTGTGATTGAGGGCCAAGCACCTTCCCATGTTGCTCAGACCTTTGCTGGGCATGAGTCTAAACTGTCTTTTTCCAGTCTCTTCCCCCATTAATCAGCAGGGACAGACGTGGAGAGTGTTAAAAACAGCGTTTGCCAAAGCTGTATAAATGGCATGCCCATATTATCTGGTATCCCCTTTCATTCCTTTCCTGTTAAATAATAACCAGGCTATTATAATGGCATCAAGAGTATATGTTGGATCAGCTTCAAGCCGCTAGTGCTACATGGCAAAATTTACATATGTGAAAAAAGTAGCTGGGATCATTTTCTAAACAAAAAATATTACAATAATACCTTCTTTTCTATAATATCACTTGGTTTGTCCTAACTTCAAGGATGTTTTTAATATTTAGCAAGCATTTCCCTACTGAAATATATCTAATTATAGAGTAAAATTAATTGGAATAATTTCTTAATGTTTATATAGTATGAATCCTATATGAATCTTTAAGTATATCTATACTACAAATTTAGCAATAAATATAACAACAACAAAAAAAACTAAAATAAACAGAATCTGCTGTATGCCAACACAGGATGGTTATTTCATTGAAAAAAGTCCTTCATTAAGTGATTTAAACAACAACAACAAAAGGTAGGAAATATAATATTAAAACAATTTTTCTAAACCAAATATCTATAAAGGTTTGATGAAATTAATAGACCCATTCTTTTCAATGGGAATATGTTATGCTGAGAATGACTCCATGAATTCATTATAGATGAACTACAGGCTCGATGCACGAAATTTGTGCAAGAGTAGGCCTTCCTTCCCCTGGCTGCCAGCACTGGCTTCCCTCTGGTTCCTGGGACCTAGCCTTCTCTCTGGCACCCGGGAACTGGGCTTCCTTCTGGCTGCCAGCAGGCACCTGGGACCCAGGCTTCCCTTGCAGCCCCGGTTTCATCTGGAAGGTCGTCCAGAAGGACCTCTGGTCTAATTAGCATGTTATGCTTTTATTGTTATAGACTAGAGGCCTGATGCACAAAATTTGCACATGGGGGTTCCCTCAGCCCAGCCTGCACCCTCTCCAATCTGGGATCCCTCTCACAATCTGGGACCACTGGCTCCTAACCGCTCACCTGCCTGCCTGCCTGATCACCCCTAACCACTCTGCCTGCCTGCCTGATTGCCCCTAACTGCTCTCCCCTGCCAGCCTGATTACCCCTAACTGCCTCTGCCTTGGCCCCCGCCACCATGGCTTTGTCCAGAAGGACGTCTGGAAGACATTCAGTCTAATTAGCATATTAGTATAAATGGCTAAAATCCCATTCTGGTCACTTTTACTTCATCTACAAAGGTAGTAAATATTTGGTGCTCACTGAGTAGCTTATAAAAAAAGGCTATATAAAATAAATCTATTTAAAATTTTTTCATACAAGTGGATAAAACTTTCTACAGTTTGAATTCTATAATTATGCTATAAATGCAATAGAATGGATTCTTTGATTACTCCTAGGATAGTCCACTTACTGAAATGTTGCCTGAGAGCAATTTGGAGTTTATATGCATATTACTATTTTTACCAAATCTCAGAATATAATACAGCATATAGAAAATCATGTCCAGTGTTTTCTCCAAGGAGAGAGTGCATATCTATATTTATAAAAGCCTAAGCAATCATTACAACTGGAATAACTGGTTGACCAGTTGCTATGATGCACACAGACCACCAGGGGGCAGATGCTCAACACAGGAGCTGCCCCCTGGTGGTCAGTGCGCTCCCACAGCCAACCTTCAATGGCCCTTCCCCCTGGGTGACTCCCCCATCAGCCCTGATTGGTGGGCCGGCTGGCCAAACTCCCATGGCCCCTCCCCCCACCTGGCTGACACCCTGATTGGCCCCAATGGGGGAGTCAGTGGGCCAACCTCCCACAGTCCCTCCCTCTGGCCAGCCAACCTCTTGGGGTCCCTCCCCCTGGCAAGCCGGCACCCTGATAGGCCTCATTTGCCAACCAGGCTGAGGGATCCCACACATGCATGAATTCGTGCACTGAGCCTCTAGTTCAGTGATGGCGAACCTGTGACACACGAACTCATTTTTTTGGTTGATTTTTCTTTGTTAAATGGCATTTATATATATAAAATAAATATCAAAAGTATAAATCTTTGTTTTACTGTGGTTGCAAATATCAAAATATTTCTATATGTGATACGGCACCAGATTTAAGTTAGGGTTTTTCAAAATGCTGACATGCCAAGCTCAAAAGGTTCACCATCACTGCTCTAGGTATATATAGGACAGTATGATGCCGGCTTTATAAATACTAGAGGCCCAGTGCTTGGATGGGTCCGGTGGGCCTTCCCCGATTGGAGGGGCCACGGGCAGTTGGCTGGCTGGCCCAACCCCTGGTCGAAATCCTGGTTGAACTCCCTGTTGAACTCCTGGTCGAGGGGAAAATTTGCATATTAGCCTTTCCTTATGTAGGATTATTGAATAAAAGAGTAATGTAGCTGAAACTAATCTACTGTTGCTTATCTTCCATGGTACCAGCCTGGATATGGTCAGCAAATAAGTATAAATGCAACCCACACTATGTAACTGATTTCAGATAGAGGAAGGTGAGGCTATAAAATTTTCCAAGTTTTAAAATACCTTTATTGTGAGAAATATTTTGATTATGTCTTTGAATTTCAATAGTGCTCATAGACATTTTACAGAAGTGTGTTAAGAAAGAAGGAAAATGTGTAAGCTAAAAATCCACATGAGATTAAACAAACCAGAAACTGTAGAATAAGAATGAAGAAGGGAATTTGATATTAAATTTCCTGGAAAAAATATAGGGTGATAATAGATATAAATTAAGTTTTTTTGTCTTAGATATTGGCAATACAGACATATCTCTTTCCAGTACATTATCCTTTCATGCAGATTTGCAAGCTTTAATAACACAGTGAGGATGAAATCATTGGCATTATTATTAAAATGCTGTATACTAGTAGTATTATAACTCACCTTGTTAAAGGAATTATTACCAAAGGATTTCAACTGAGATAGATGTGTTACATTTTTTACATGATTTGCTTTCAAAATAAGATAGGATTTCAGAACATGCCATCCCATAATCAATATCCTAGTTTAGGTATGTTTTCCTGTAAATACATTCAGAAGAGTTAGAATAACACCCCCCCCCAAACAAAACAAAACAACAACACCAAATCTTGTACATAATGATGATGCTAAGTTAAGCCCTAATTCATAAAACTGCTCTTTTTCTATTCTAATAGTATATGTAAAGCAGCAACTATCATCATAGACCACAGAAGGCTTTCCTCCTAAGCATTCAAAGGGCATGGCCTGAGGGCATTCTTATGTTCTGGCAGTTTCTATGTTTGCAGAAAGTAGAATAAATGGAGATAGAAAAATCCAATAGGGAAGTCCAATATTGTGTGTGTGTGTGTGTGTGTGTGTGTGTGTGTGTGTATGTGTGTACGTGTGTTGTGTTTATGCTAAATCTTTATAAAATACTGAATTCGTTGATAAAGCGATGACTTACTTCTCTCTATAAACCTGTACATTTAGATTTTCATGTATTATATTTAGTCAAAAGGAATGTAGAACATTTTTTTGGAGATGAAATTATTAAAATCATTTGAAAATATTTTTAAAATTTTGCAGTGTTAGAGGGCCCATAATTAAATGAACATGCATTTTGAGGTTTATTTAGCCGCTTCTTCATATTATCAGCTTCTTCTTTAGGCAGTGTTTTTTCCTCCAAGTTTCCAGGTAAAATTGCATTATATCCTGTTTTACTTCTCAGGGCACAGATGGGTTGAATAAGAATTCCCAGATCACCTAGGAAATGTGTTATGAGTTCCTCCTTTCAAAAGAGATGGTACTTAACCATTTGGAAGGTACTGATGCTAAGAACTATTTCACATTTTAATTTCTTCTGTGTAAACTCAACAAATTTTAAGTATGATTTTATCCCTTTTGTTTATTGCCATGTGGTTTGTTTGGACACGCTGGTAAATCTCACCTGACTCCCTAGTTGGCTGTCTCCAGTGCATATATAACTGGGCGACATAATCCTGAAGGAGGCACATCACTTACAATGCAGAGGCAACTGTTATGGACCCCAAACTGCACAGGAAATGACCTCCAGCCAGCGCCAAGCTTAAGTGATTACAACTGGGATTATCACCCACCCATCAGCACTCATACATAGACTGAGACGTTCCTAATATGGGGCAAACACAGCTGGCAGTCTTTTGTCTTTAAAAAAGTGACCACATTTCTCCTGCCTGGACACCATTCCCTAGGCAGGGGTGGGCAAACTTTTTGACTCGAGGGCCACAATGGGTTTTTAAACTGGACCGGAGGGCCGGAACAAAAGCATGGATGGAGTGTTTGTGTGAACTAATACAAATTCAAAGTAAACATCATTACATAAAAGGGTACGGTCTTTTTTTTTTTTAGTTTTATTCATTTCAAACGGGCCGTAATTTGCCCACGGCTGCCTAGGGTCTTACTGTGCACCTAAGGTTCCCCATTTGCCAGTAAAATGCCTTCATAAAGCACTCCATCCTTCACTATTTACGTTGAGCCCTGTAAAGGGCTCAAGTGGGAAAAAAAAATAGTTCATTAGAGATTCAAATCTGTAGCTGAAAGTGACCAAGAAAACTGTTAGCCTCCTGGGCATTGGCTCCTGCCTGTGGGTCTCATTGTGTTTTCTCACAGGCTGCAGGGTAAGGTGTGGAGCCCACATTCTCCATCCCTGAGACGCAGTGTTACTTAGGCTGACATCTAGAATCAAGATGAGAAATTACTTCCAAAAATAGGAAATTTTGCCTGTTTCAATCTTGGGAATTTACCTTACTGAAATTTAAATTTCATGTCACCTGAAACATAGAATTAACAGAAGAGTGAGAGAGAGGAGTTTTCTCTAAGAAAGAATTCCCTCTGCAAAGTTTGTGCAGTATCTTGTGAGAACAGATTGCTCCTAACACTTCCCCCTCCACTTTACTTAAGTATTTATGGAAATATTAGGTGACAAATACATTTAGCACATAACATAAGTCAATAACCAAAAGAATGTAGGAAAATAGGTCACTTTATCAAAACACCAAGCCTTTTAGAGTTCAAGATCAGTGATATCATTAACACCATTACATTAAGTTATTCTGGGAGAGCTGGAGTTCATGATGAATTTATGACACGACATTCTTGCCAGCATTGTGTGGCTGTTAGGATCCTGTCAGTGTGATGCAGGGGAAAGCTTCCTAGAATTGCTCTGTTTTATACACCAGTGGCCCTCTTCCCTGTGCTAGTTCTCTCTCAGCAAGGAGGGCCTAATAAGAAACAACTACAAAGGGAATCTGGTCATGAATTTTGAGTTGATTGAGTGATGATTTCTAAGCAACACAGATGCTCTTTATAAAGCATCTGGGCACAGTGTGGAGCTGATAGTCTCCCTTTTGGTTTAAAGGAGGTAATAAATCTATTTAATATCTTTGAGTTTTATGGGTTTCTCCTGAAGAATTTCTCTTATATAAATGATGCCTTGAATGGGTGCTGTTTTCTTAGCTCAGACTCATTTAAGCTTTAGATTTCAATAGCAACTATCTTTTATTACTCAATAATGGTTGAAAGCAGTAGCTGGAAACATGTTTTGTTGAAATGTATATTTTTCTACTGAGAAATGCCTAACACTTTTCTCTTTCAAAACTGAGTCTAGCAGATAGCATTCTATATTTTTTGCTGAGCTGGCTGGAAGATTCAAAATTATTTCCACTTTCTTTTTCAAATTCTCATTCAGAAGAACTGATGGTAATTTCTCAGGACATGCGTCCTTATAGAATCTCTCAGGGACATATCTGCACCTTGAATGCAAAGCTATAACCAACATTTCTGTTAAAAAGTACTTGGGATTTTAATATTCCTCTCTAGTGCCCAACGACAAATTTGAATAAAATTTAAATGCCATTCCAACTTATAGAAAAATCAGATATTCCCTTTTTTAGGAGGATTCCCCAGGTCACTTTGGGGGAAGTTAGAAAGACATCTGGTGATGTTTGAAGCTTGTCTTCTAGAGAAAAAATATTTAGTGCTACTACTTTTCAGTAATGTAAATGTGAAATTATTTCACAAGAAGGGGTTGGTATTAGGCAATCTATGTAAAATGCAGGGGTTGAATATATATAGAAAAAAGCATGTATCTTAAAAGTTAGGTGAACCTGGTAAAGCACCTAAATGGTAGAGCTCTGGAATCTCCTTGAACAGTTAACATTGTTGGCCAGAGCAGGAGGGAAACTCAGCTTTACGTGTGAATATCAAGGGAGTCCAGAGATGTGCCTCGTGTGGCTGAGAGTGGAGCGTGACTGGCGCTCAGCCTTTTCAGCGTGAAAGGCTCTTTGTTAGTATGACAGAATCCTCATGGAGTTAGTCCCCACAATAGAAAAGGTGTTACTATGAATTCAGTAATGCTTTTAAATACATTTGTTTTTTAATTCACCACAATATTATTTACACACTTTCATGAAATAGTGGTGTAGCACTATAACCTAAATTCCCCCAAGTCTCAGCAGGCTGTGTTATATGTGAGTTCCTATTAACGGTCCAAAGTTATTCTTCTTTAATTTTGTTCCTTTGACTTACGCTGCGTACTTTAGGATCTCATTTCTTTTTCTTACATTTCTAGTCCAGGTATTTCTGAAAATTTCAGTGATTTTCCATATGCAGGCACAGCCTTCCAATGTACTTCCAACTCTAGGGCCTCTCCTAAATAAAGTTCATTACTACTAAAGAAGCCACCTGATGGCGACTCTGTCTGGAACAATTACTGCAATAGCTTCCATACCCAGGGGGACCAGTAGCTTATGGATTGAGGGTCACCAAGAGATGAAGTATGTGCTCAGCACAGGGTAGCTGAGTAGATCAATGTCAGCAGAGAGCTTGGAGAGAGCCCCGCCCAGAGCTCTCCTCTAGCTGCCAGACCTGGCTACTATTGGTAGGCACTGGCTCTGGTAGTTCTTTCAAGTGAGCAAACATTATTTTTCTATGCCTCAGACCCGGCATCCTCCTCAATTCCTAGAAGCACCTTCTAGACGGCTGACCACATTTTTTACTTTTTCAGAAGTTTCTCTCTCTCTCTCTCTCTCTCTCTCTCTCTCTCTCTCTCTCTCTCTCTCGGTTTAAACATAACCAATGTTGTGTTAGTACATCTGTGTGTGTGTGTAAATTATATGGTTTAAGCATAACCAATGTTTTATTAGTACAATAGATAAACATTTTTTTTGTCTAAGATAAGTGTGATGATCCAACTATATAGCTTAGTCAAGTTTTAGTTTCAATATGTGGCTTAATACTGGGTTCTCCTCATTTCCTATATTGCCAGAATTTTATTCTATAAAATATGTAGTCCCTGGAAAAATATATGATGATAGTTATTTGTGACATAAGATTGACAGGAAACCAAAAGTGGAAAACAAGTCAAATGTCCCTCAATGGATGAATAAACAAAATGTGGTATATCTATAAAATGGAATATTATTCAGTCTTAAAATAGTGAAGTATTGATATATGCTACAAGGCAGATGAGCCTTGAATACATAATGCTTAGTGAAAGAGCCAGACCCAAAATGTAACATATTACATGACTCCATTTATATGAAGTATGCAGAATAGGTAAATCTGTAGAAGCAGAAAGCAGATTGATGGTGTCCAGGAGCTGGCAAAAGGAAGAGTTGCAGGATGACTGCTTAATAGGTATGGAGTTTTCTTTTGGGGTGATGACTTTTTTTGAAAATTGATAGAGGTGATAGTGCCACAAAATTGTGAATATACTAAGGCCCTCTGAATAATGACACACTGTATAACACTTACTTTTATGTTATATAAATTTCACCTAAAAAAATGATTGATAGGATATTTCCATTTCTTTTTAAAGTAATTGGTTATTTTTTAAAATCAGTCTTTAAGAATTTTTATTTTTAAAAAACATTTAAAAATATTTTTATTGATTTCATATAAGAGAGAGAGATGGAAACATCAATGATGAGAGAGAATCATTGGTCGCTTGCCTCCTGCACACTCCACACTGGGGATCAAGCCAGCAACCTTGGCATATGCCCCCACCAGAAATGGAGCCATGACCTCCTGATTCATAGGTCAATGCTCAACCACCGAGCCATGCCACCTGGACAATAATTTTTAAAGTAAATTGTCTAGGTTGTTAGAACCTCAGATAAATTTGTATTGTTTAGCTTATTGATAAAAATAATATATGTAAGATAGTCTAAAAGAGCCAGAAGAATTTGTCCTCCACACCCACAGTGTCGACCTATTTTTAGTTAAGACATTCTCAGGACATTCAGAAGAAGTGAAAAAGCTTCATTGTCACAACATTTGTTGCTCCAGCCTCAGGTCTTTTATGGAGATATATTATGTTCAGGAGTATCTTTTTGCCGCAAATCTATATATTAATTAGGGTATCTATCAGAAAAAGACTAGGTAATAATGCAGTGATACACAAACTCCAAATTTCAGTGGCTTAAAGTAGCAAAATTTACTTGTTGCTAACACTACATGTCTATTGTTAGTTAGCTGGTCAGCTCATCATAGACTCTCAGAGCATCCATCAATGTTAATGGCATTGTTGGCCACACTAGAGGGACAAATATTCCTGGTGGCAATTAAAGATGTCCACTTCTAATGGTACACATCAGTGTTTTTGTAAGTCATTGATCATAACTACTTATATAATTTCATCCAACCTCAAGAGAGCCAGGAAGCACAATACTACTTTGTGGGCAGAAGTTACAGAGCTAGAAATAATAGCAAATGACACTAATGACCAACATAATGAATGCGCAAGATCTAGGTCAGTGATGGCGAACCTTTTGAGCTCGGCGTGTCAGCATTTTGAAAAACGCTAACTTAACTCTGGTGCCGTGTCACATATAGAAGTTTTTTGATATTTGCAACCATAGTAAAACAAAGACGTATATTTTTGATATTTATTTTATATATTTAAATGCCATTTAACAAAGAAAAGTTAACCAAAATAATAAGTTCACGTGTCACCTCTGACACCTAGATTCTAGGTTGTAAATTTGACCAACTATCAAAATAACCTATCACATATGTTAAACCATTTGTCATTTTTGTCACTGTCGTTGTTGTTAAAAACCCTGCATCCTCTAGATTCCTGTTTGCACTTTCAACTACAGTGCTTCTCAAACTTTATTTAAACCATATCTATGATCACACACGTGGAAGAATATGTTAACAATACTTTAAAAGGATGATTGAAATTTGGAACAATGAACAACTTAAAAAAAATACTCTCATCTCATTATGCTATGCAGTAGGTCACACTACTAAGCATGGAGTCACTTTTAAGCATAATTGTCTACTGCTGTGAGTTCACTGTTATATCTTCCAAAAATCAGTAATTTCACTTTGGTGCTTGATTGATGATGACTTATATCACTGATAGTATTTTATGCTTCAGTCTCTTCTCAATATTTTATCTTATAAAAATCACTGTAAAAGTATATGTCCTTAGTTGAAGCAGAAATAAAATTTATACCTTATTCAAAATTTGATGGTATACCAAGGAATATGTCAAGAAGTGGTAAATCACTCCACATCTATTCTTCTTCTTTGATTTTATGCAGGCCCCTCCCTACCATTAAATTGAGGGTTTGGGGTTTGATTCACAGTATTATCCCACATCAAAGTTACTAAAGTATCTATGCCGTTCCTTGTTTTTTAAAATTTTTTGAAATTTATCTTTGTTGTTGAAAGTATTACAGATGTCCCCTTTGTTTGTTTGTGGGGTTTTTTTCGCATTGACCCACCCCTCTCAGGCCTTCACCACTCTAGTGTCTTTGTCCATGGGTTGTGCATATATGCATATAAGTTCCCTGGTTAATCACTCCCCTTCTACTCCCCCCCCCATCCTACCCTCCCTCTGGAATTCATCAGTCTGTTCATGCTTCTATGTCTCTGGTTCTATTTTATTTTTCAGTTTATTTTGTTCATTATATTCCACATATGAATGAGATCATGTGGTACTTATCTTTCTCTGACTGGTTTATTTCACTTAACATAACACTCTCCAAGTCCACCCATGCTATTGCAAATGATAAGTGTTCTTTCTTTTTACACTGCCTAGTATTCCATTGTGTAAATGCACCAGTTTTTTAATCCACTCATCTGCTGATAAGCACTTGAGCTATTTCCAAATCTTAGCTATTGTAAATTGTGCTGCTATGAACATAGGGGTGCATATATTCTTTCTGATTGGTGTTTCTGATTTTTTAGGATCCTATATAACAAAAGCCTAATATGCTAAGTGTCTGGTCATCCAGTCATCTGTTCAACCAATCAAAGCGTAATATGCTAGTGATATGCTAAGGCTGCTCAAATGCTCACTGTGATGTGCACTGACCACCAGGGGGCAGACACTCTGACCACTGGGTTAGCTTGCTGCTGGGGTCTGGCCAATCAGGACTGAGCTGGACGTGCTCTGGAGCCCTCCCACGTCCCTCCCCAGCCCCAATTGTGCACTGGTGGGGTCCCTCGGCCTGGCTTGTTCCCTCTCTCAATCTGGGACCCCTTGGGGAATGTTGGAGAGCCAGTTTTGGCCCGATCCCACTCAACGCAGGAGCTGCCCCCTGGTGGTCAGTGTGCTCCAACAGGGGGAGTGCTGGTCAGCCAGAAGCCGGGCTCACAGCTGATGAGTGCAGCAGTGGTGGCGGGAGCCTCTCCCACCTCCACGGAAGCACTAAGAATGCCCGACTGCCGGCTTAAGTCCACTTCCCATGGGGAGCAGGCCTAAGCTGGCATTTGGACATCCCCGAGGGCTCCCAGACTATGAGAGGGCACAGGCCAGGCTGAGGGAACCCTCCCCCCCCCAAGTGCTGAATTTTGTTCACCAGGCCTCTAATATATATCCTATAAATAAAGAGCTAATACGCAAATGATCATCACTCCCTCATGCTGTCACGCCATGATGCCCTCAAACTGTCACAATCCATCACCAGGAGACTGTGCGCAGTGGGCGTGCACAGGTGGGCAGGGCTGCATGCACAGCGAGGCATGCATGGGTGGGTAGGGACTTGATGCTGTATGCGTGGCGTGAAAGCAGGTCCCAGGGCTCTGTGTGGTGACACTGAGAGTCCCAGTGGCTCCACGCAGCAAGGCCTGCAGGCCCTGTGGTTCTGCACAGTGCAGAGGAGGCAGAGCCCAGCAGCTCTGGCCTACCTCTTTGGGTCAATTCATCGAGGAGCCCTGGATGGGTGGATGGGGCCTCCCTCTGCGGGCACGATCCATCACGGGGCTCCTGGACTGCGAGAGCGTGAAGGCTGGGCTGAGGGACCTCCCACCCTGAGTGAATGAATTTCATGTACCGGGCCTCTAATTGTTTAATAAAATTGGTGAATTCCAGCAGAAGTGTCACTTCAGCAGAGAGCACCACAGCTGACTGAGGGAGCCAGCCAAGGAGAATTCTCAAATGAAAAGGGACTGAAATTATTTGGGGGGATTACTCATCATGAGATATTCAAAGACTAGGGTATTTTTGTAAAACAGATTATATATAATTTAGCTCGTGTAGGAAAACATTTATTTTTCTATAAGACATATTTCTAATGACATACTAGGGTTTGAGCATAAAGTATTGGCAGTGGACTTGGTTGTGAGTCTAGTTTACTCCAGCAGAGAGATTTCTTTAGATCATGCATCAAATATAAATACAATGAGGCAAAACTTCACTTCTTTTGCACAGAAGTCCTTGGTATGGCAGAAATCCTGAAACAAAGTTAATGTAGTACGAACACTGAAGAACATCGAAAGAACACAAAATTTAGAGTGAGAATAACTGAATTTAGTTATCAGCTTTGTATTTTCCAGCCATAGGCCTTGTAATCCTTCAGATTTTCTGAATTTTTAGGCTCTAATTTTTCTAAAATGGTGATAATAATGAACTATATCACTGTGCCTAAAAAGATGTTATTATGCTCCATTTTGACAAAATATGTGAAAGTACTTAGGACACTATGAAGGCATATGAAGATATATGAGAGTGTAAGCATAAGTCATGAACAATTACCTTTAATATGGTAAAATGAAAATAGAAATTTGAACTCTTCCTTTGTAAGCCTAGTGACAACTGAGGTGTCACATGGCTTGCCAAAATTCTTCTGTGAAGTCCCAATATGAGGTTAAAACAAAAATAAGTCTACTCTATTATATATGCCAGCAAGAAATTTTTCTACACTTGAGGTAGGGAAAGTAGACATGAGAAATGTGGATATGTTTTTCTCATACTGTCTTCAATAATGGAAAATAAGATGAAATAACTCTTTAATGAAATTTAAAAAGGCAAATCTAAATATCAAATTTGAGTTTTATCTCACTAAGTCATATTCTACTCGTGTGTGTGTGTGTGTGTGTGTGTGTGTGTGTGTGTGACAGGTATGAATGTGCATAATCACACACTTTTATTCATGGATCTCTGTAATTTATTGTGATACTCATAATAAATTTCAAAATAGAAACAATTTCATTACCTTCAGAAGAAATATTTTAATCTCTTTCCTTTACTCCTGAGTTTTTCTTACATATTATCTGCTCACAATTCTATTATTTACCAGAAATTCAAAGATTTTTTCAAAACTCCAGCTAACAACACCTTTGTGCTCCTCAGCTCTATAACAGGTGGATTTAGTCAACATCTATGGTCAAGTCTACCACCATCCTTCATTCTCCAAATAATTCCAGTTCCCATCACAGATAACTGGATTATCGAGTGAAAAGAAGAATAAGAAAATGAAGAAAAGAAACATTTACATGTTAGTTAATTGTGTTGTAATAACATTTAACCATATATAATGCAAAGAGTTAGTGATTATGAAGGCAATCTAAAAAACTATAGTGATGATAACTGTATTAATTTGGGTTCTTGGTTAAAAGTACTAGAAATTCAATTCTATCTTTGGCAGAATGAGAAAATTATGGGATAAAAAGGCACCTCCTTTCATACCAGGAAGGGTAAAATCATTCATGTAGAGAGCCAAGATTCAACTGGTTTCCACTACAAAGTTGGTCTCTCTCTCTCTCCCTTTCTAGAAATTTATGTATGATTTTTCATGTCTATGTTTTGGCTGAATTTCTTGATACAGGTGGAGTATGTTTCCCTGCCTGTCAGAGAATATGTTTATCAATAACTGCTATGTTTCAATTTCTGTAACGCCTAATATGAAATAGAAGGAATTTACTAGTGTATGTTTTCAGTTTCTGAAATTAAAAAAAGGAGAAGAAAATAACAAAGAATATCTCTGATTAGCCATGCCCCTTGATATATCAACGGTGGTAAGAGGGGGAGAACTAAACAATCATGGCATTCTTTTGCAAACTCATGGGTAGAGTAAAAAGGGAAGCAGTTCCCCAATGAAACAATAATATTTCTTTCATTATCTCCACACCAAAGCGAAGTGAAAAAAAATCACACAGTTATTAAAATGTGATTGTTTTAGTTGCTCTATTATATTTTCAGAAATGTCATTTATATAACCAGGATATTCTATTCTAAGGATGTAATGAGCATATGGAATTCTCATTTCTCTAAGGTACTGAAAGAAGTCAGTCAGATTAAAGGATGTATAATGGCCAATTATTTGTTTGCTAATTGTACTTTAGGGTATAACTTAGATGGTTCAGTATAATTATTATTCCTCAGAAAATAAAAGCACAATTAACATTATTTCTTTGGAAAAATTGTTTTTATATTTTATTTTCTACCTTTTTGTTGTTGTTTAAATCACTTAATGAAGGACTTTTTTTTCAATGAAATAACCATCCTGTGTTGGCGTATAAAACTACAGCAGATTCTGTTTATTTGATTTAAGGTCCTATTTTATTACAGTTATTACTAAATTTGTAGCATAGACATACTTAAAGATTCATATAGGATTCATACTATATAAACATTAAGAAGTTATTTCCAATTAACTTTACTCTATAATTAGATATATTCCAGTAGGGAAATATTTGCTAAATATTAAAAATATTCTTGAAGTTAGGATAAGCCAAGTAATGTTATAGAAAAAAGATGTTATTGCAATATTTTGAAACTATTCCCTTTAACAACAACAGCTGAACACATGGAGTTTTAATTGTCCTCCAGTGAGTATCCGAAGATTATTTTTAGCTTATTATGCATTTTAGATAGAGAACAGATCAATATTATACTGAAAAAAAACACTAATTCAAAAATACATATGTACCCCATGTCTATTGAAGCTGTTGGGGAGAAAAGGTCAGAGGTTCTTCATGAGCCTTCTGGCCCTCAAATAACCAGCTTAAAATGGCCCAAAGAAGCCTGGTCAGCTTGGTTCAGTGGTTGAGCATTGACCTATGAATCAGGAGATCACAGTTTGATTCCAGATCAGGACATATGCAGGGTTGTGGGTGTGGGGGGTGCAGGAGGGAACTGATTCTTTCTCATCATTGATTTTTTTCTCTCTCTCTCCCTCTCCTTTCCTCTCTGAAATCATTAAAAATACGTTTTTAAAAAATATCCCAAAGAGGCACATTCTGGGATGACAACTCTGTTCCTTTCGCAGTATTGTTTACAGTCACAAAGAATTTATAATTTTGACTGTTCTATTAATCTCCATAAATTTGTTTCTTCTTTTAGTTAGTGGGTTTTTACATCTTAGGGGAAATTCCACCTGTACTTGATGAGTCTTTTTCAAGATAAATATTAAAGTACTAGTGGCCTGGTGTAGGAATTCGTGCAGCAGTGGGGTCCCTCGGCCTGGCCTGTGGGATCGGGCCAAATCTGGCTCCCCGACATCCCCTGAGGGCTCCAGGATTGTGAGAGGGCACAGGCCAGACCGAGGGACCCCACTGGTGCACGATCAGAGCCGGGGAGAGGCATAGGAGGTTGGCCAGCCAGGGAGGGACTGTGGGAGTTTCACTCAGTCTCAATCAGCTGGACGCCAGTGGCAAGCTAACCTACAGGTCGGAGCAAGCATCTGCCCCCTGGTGGTAATTGCACATCATAGCGACTGGTCGACCGGTCAACTCTCTGCCCCCTGGTGGTCAGTGCATGTCATAGCAAGCAGTTGAGCAGCCTTAGCATATTATTAGCGTATTACGCTTTGATTGGTTGAATGGCTGACCGGTCAACCAGACACTTAGCATATTAGCCTTTTATTATATAGGATTCTCATTGATAGTCTAGTGCAGCCGTGGGCAAACTATGGCCCGCGGGCCGGATCCGGCCCGTTTGAAATGAATAAAACTAAAAAAAAAAAGAGACCTACCCTTTTATGTAATGATGTTTACTTTGAATTCATATTAGTTCACACAAACACTCCATCCATGTTTTTGTTCCAGCCCTCCGGTCCAGTTTAAGAACCCATTGTGACCCTCGAGTCAAAAAGTTTGCCCACCCCTGGTCTAGTGTCATTATTACTAGGATACATTTTACATGACAGACAGTGATTTTAAAAAGCAGTATAAGTTTGGTAGAATAAAATCTGACCTGATTATAATTTTGTATATGTTATTAGTCCACAATTCTGAGCATCTAGCCCAGCCGTGGGCAAACTACGGCCCGCGGGCTGGATCCGGCCCGTTTGAAATGAATAAAACTAAAAAAAAAAAAAAAGACCGTACCCTTTTATGTAATGATGTTTACTTTGAATTTATATTAGTTCACACAAACACTCCATCCATGCTTTTGTTCCGGCCCTCCGGTCCAGTTTAAGAACCCATTGTGGCCCTCGAGTCAAAAAGTTTGCCCACCCCTGATCTAGCCTCTGGTAATGAGAATATTAAACAGGAAGCTCTTTTCTCTTGATTGCAGATAAGCAAAATGTTTATTTTAATAGAATACCATTCCACTCTTCATTATCAATAATGGAAAGTCTTATATATTCACCATGGATCCATGTTACAGTTTCCAGGGAAGTTTCTTTATTTAAAACAAGTAAGATTTAATTTTGACCAGAGAAGAGCACAGAGCAGAGGAGAAAATGGTGCTAAATCTTGGGGATTACAGAGACTGGAAGTTTATAACCTTTCTAGGGATGGAGAGAAGAATCAGGTAAGAGTTGTGTTTTCCAGAAGCTATATTAACTTTCAAGACTCATAGATTTACCAACTTTTAGCTTCACCAACATCACACATTTTCATGCCACCATATATTTAATGCCATTTGTTACTTATTTTTTAAGTAGACTTTCTTTTTTTTAGAACAGTTTTGCGCTCGCAGCACAATTGAATAGAAAGGAAGAGAAAGTCCTACCTTCACACAAATACACTGCACCCCAGAGGGGTACATTTGTTACAATTGCTGATCCGGTATCGATGCATCATTATCACAAAAAGTTGATAATTTAAATTAGGGTTCACTCTTGGTGTTTTATATTTTATGGGTTTTGACAAATGTATAATGACACATATCTACCATTACAGCATAATACAGGTAGTTTCACTGCCATAAAAATCCTCTATGACCTGCCTATTTATCCTTCCCTTCTCTTTAACCTCTGGCAACCATTGATTTTTTTAATTGTCTCCAAAATCTTGCCTTTTTTTCAGAATATCATAGAGTTGGAATCATATAGTATGTAACCTTTTCAGATTGGCTTCTTTGACTTAATAATGTGCACTTAAGTTTCCTCTATGTCTTTTCATGGCTTGATAGCTCATTTATTTTTAGTGCTTAATATTCTGAATGTAGCAAGTTTATTAATCTAAAGGACAACTTGGCTTCTTCCACATTTTGGCTATTATCAATAAAGTTGCTATAAACATGCATGTACAAGTTTTTGTATGGACTCAAGTTTTCAGCTTCTTTGGGTAATGACCAAGGAGTAAGGTTGCTGGATCATAGGTACGAATATGTTTAGTTTTGTAAGAAACTATCAAACTGTCCTCCAAAGTGGCCATACCATTTTGCATTCACACTATTATTGAATGAGAGTTTCTCTTGTTCCACATTCTTGCTAGCATTTGGTTGTTCTAATAAGTGTATAGTGGTACCTCTGTTGTTTTACATATTACTATTACTATGCTCAAAGGATTAATAGCTTTCACTATCATGTATAAATCACGTTCCAAATGGAAGCCAACACCACAAGCAGAAACCTAATAAACTGAAAGAAAGGTATTAAGATAAGTTTAGTTAGTTCTAGTATGCATGAAGTACTTATAAAAATTTAGGAGTATTTGGTAAAATAGTACATTTACTTAAAAACACTACAGAAGAGACAAACTGAAATGAGTTCTGAAACCTAGGATGTAAGTTTGTGAATCTTTGAGTGATAAGGGTAATGGTTACTGGAAGGTGTGTGATTTCTTCAAGGCATGTAAATTCAATGTTTTCCCTTAATATTCTAATAAACAAATGAAACACCTTAACACAATTCCAACATCAATAAAAAATGTAGGCAAACTTTATTAATACTATACTTGCTAAGAAAGGAAACTATGAGAAGATAAAAAATACTGCTTTATATAAAAAATAGTGCTTTGTATTCTCAGGGCTTGTTATATTTTTTTAACATTTTTGTTGTTGTTGAAGGTACATAAAGGAAACATCACATTTATACACTCCCATGTGTCCTATATTCTTTTAAAATCCCTATTTTACACTCTATGCTCTATGTAATAAAACCTATACGTGACCTCCTGAGTGTAGACATATAAATTTTAGATCCCTACAGCCTGGTTTCCCTTCCCTCATCTCTAAATAGTTTATGTCATTATTTCCATTCATGTTTAATTACTGTCTTTTTTTTTCTGTAGATTGCTTTGGCTTTTTACTGTGTATAAACAAAGTTTACATAACATATTACTGATCTTCTACTACCAATATCATAAACCTCATTAAAACAAAGTCTCTAAAGATAGCTCACATATGTTTAGTAAATAAATGTCAGAATAATGCCAAGAATTGGATTATGAAACTTGCAGATTCATATAATTTATGGGAAATTATATTTAGCTATTTGACTTGATATTTATGGTCATATTAAAAATACACAACAAATATTCATGAACATTAAAAGTCATAAATAGTATACTTATAAATACTTCAGCAAGACACAAAAGAATAGCCTGGCTGGTGTAGCTCAGTGGTTGAGCGTGAACCTATGAACCAGGAGGTCACAGTTCAATTCCTGGTCAGGGCACATGTCTGGGTTGTGGGCTCAATCCCCAGTGTGTGGCATACAGGAGGCAGCCGATCAATGATTCTCTCTCATCATTGATGTTTCTTGCTCTCTCTCCCTCTTCCTTCTTCTCTGAAATCAATAAAAATATATTTAAAAAATATTTTTTAAGAAAGAAACAAAAGAATATTGATATACAATGTACCAAGAACTTACATATGATAGAAGTTTTATAATTTAATATTAACAACAACTTTGTGAGGACTATATTATCATTATAATTTTCCAATGGGAAGGCTGTAGCAAGAGTCTTAATGAATTGAAAACCTCTGTTTATATATTCAAAGATTATAAATTGAGTGTCAATCAACTAACATACGATTACTTGGAAATGATATGCTCTAATGTTTTATAAACAAACAGTAGTTATAAATTTAGATTTTTGAATTAAATACTAACAATAAAAGTAAAGATTAAGGCTTTTTGTATACCAACATTTTAGAAGGTATTACTGAGTCATTTAATAACTCCAAATTATTGGTCTTACATAAACATTTCCCTAATGGGCATACTTTCTATTTAAACATAGTTGAGGATTCTCTTTAAAGGAGAATTTCCAAATTACCTCTCACTGTCCTCTATTAAAACAGATATTTTGTAAAATAGACAAATCAGCCTTTCTCAATTAGTCAGCTGTAGGGGAGTTACATTGTTCAGAAGGAAATAAGATGGATATTCTAAATAAAATGTTTTTGGATGCCTTTCATGAGACATCAGTGGGCCTTTAAAGAGAGTTTATTGATTCTTCAGGCAGCACCCGAGGCAGCCCAAGATCTATTGTTCTGTCACTTTAAAAGCAGCAGCAGACGTGCCACTTCTCCTAGGAGATCTTTCTCTTAAGGCTTAAAAATTTTTACAAACCAATTGCATCTGTCATCTCCTGCTTGATCCACTGACTCCCACAGGCCATGTCTGAATGGTTAAAAGCTATATTTTTCCTCAAAGTGCTTGTTAGAACAAATGCATTTTTAGGGCCGAGACTCTGTAAATGAAAACTAAGCATTCAGACCTGTACACATCCATGACCAGGGGAGGCAGGCTGGGTGAGATTCTGTGAAAGGCAACCTAGACTCCTGGTCCTGGGTCACCTGGTGCAGCCTCTCAGAGCAACAACTCATCCCTTTGTGGGGACTTCTAGGAAAGGGTAGCTCGTTGTTTCTTAAGGAAATACCTTTTGTTTGGGGGTAGAAAACTTTTACAAGAAGATTTTTATGTTATACCAGAATGCAGCTTTCTCTAACTTTAATTTATTGTGACAATTACCATACTTGAAGATGGCTTTCAGGAAGATGTAAAATAAACATGTTTCTTTTATCTTTATATTTACCATACAGTCATTCACTCCTTGTCCCCCTCCTTGGGAAGTACTGGATTTTGCAGTGTTCCTTAAAGTGTTCAATTAAAAAATATATAGAACTCTAAAAATAAGGGGTCAGTAAAAATTTTAAGTAGTTCTGGAACAATGTATAAATTAACTAAAATGCACAATCCTTTTTTTCCTCTAGGTTTTGGCTTGAATTTTTGTTGAAAATTTTATTAAGGATTTTTTTTTTTTGAAAACACAGAATTGTGATTTCTTTTCTCAAAAGGAAAGCATAGAAAATATATTTAGGTGTAGATACTGTATATGTTTTAGATTATCATACAGTTTTAATGTATATATTAGAAGTAGGCTTGTACTTATTGGCAAATGGAAATCTCAAAAATTATTACATATTGGAGTTATTTTCAGAGTCAGTTTTACCTGCTAATGTAGTTTTATCAGTTAAATATGAACCTCTGCTTTTAATGAGTAGGTATTCATATTCCTTGTGAATGCACCAATTATGAATCAAATTCCATTTCCAAAGCAGCAATTTTGGAGAATTATAGTAGTGATAAGAGCATGAACTCTAGAGGCAAATTATTTGATTTGCTTCCTTCTTTGTTGCTTCAACTCAAACACAAATATGCTTCTCTTTCAAGGGCCTGACTGTCATGCCTATTTAATTTGATGTGCGCATATGCTTGGATTAACGAGGGTAGACAACTAAACTGCCTCCACTGCTGAGACAGTTGGACCTTCCTATGTGCCTGGTACCAGATATAATACACAGTAACGTGTTGCAGAGAAACCAAATAAACAAGAGTAGAATCAAATGATACCTAAGCTCCAAAATTAGTGCACACAAGTCTTGGTACCAGAATTGGGACTGTATCTTAGAGATGTGACATGAAAAAGATGTCCTGTGTACCTACTATGGTGAGCATTTAGTCTTAGGAGGTACACCACTTGGACTTGAATTCCACTTCATGTGTCCAATACTGAGGGCATCTTTCAGCTCTCCAGATAAGTGATTCTACTCAAAACACAAAAGACAGTGTGATATTCCTCCAGTCTTGCTGGTACACAACCACCTAAGTACTAAAAAATATTTAAAATTAATATTTCGATAACAAGACAGTAAGGGAATCCTCAGAGGCTGTAACTGGAAAGCTTAGATCTAGAAAAATCAGCAAGCTTTTGAAGATGGATGTTGCCTTGGGAGCTCTGCAATTGACTGCTGCCGCCCCAGAGCTTCAGTTTTGAGGATCACATGTGAGTGACAAATATTAGAACATATACAGTGGAGTGGGGATAAGAGTTTCAGAATTAAGTCAGATCCTCAGAGGTTGAAATGAGAAAACAGACCTGTCTTTGGTGAAATATTAAGAAATTTTTGCCTTGGGTGGCTTCAAAAAAAACAAAACAAAAACAAAAAATCTTTCCTGAGAATTTATAATGATTCTTTCTGGGTTAGGGGCTAAAAATAACACTAATTGATCCTGAAACTCACAACCAGAAATTTTACTTTAAATTGATCCTCAAGTGCCTGGTAGAAGTATATGCATATCTTCTCTGGAGAAAAAAGACATTCAAACACAAGCCTCAGATAATCCCACAATAAGCTTCAGGGAATATGATTTCTCAAAACAAAACATAAAAACACAAATGTATAAGACACACAAGGAAAGAAGTAAGACTGTTAGAGTCAACAGAAACAAATTATAGAACTGGATATTCATAAACTGTTAATATTGAAAATGTTATCACAGAATACTAAATAAATATCCTAACTATATTTAAATGAATAAAATGTATCAAAATTATGACTAAGACATAAGACTTTCAAAATGATGAAGTGAAACTGAAAAAGAACATTATAGCATTTCTAGAAAAATACATTAACACAAAGACTAGGCTAAGTAAAAAATTAGATTCAATAAAGAGGATCTTAACGCAATAAAAAATAAATCAGAAGAGAGATATCAAAAGTGCAGCACAAAAACATAGGAGATAAAATTATGAAGGGCATGCTAGGAGACATGTAGAATGGGGTGATAAGTCCTAACATTTATGCGTTCATCTACTTGAAGCCCAAAAGCAAATAGAATGAGAAAACACAGTGGAAATAATATCTAAAATTTTTCAGAATTAAGGGAAATGAAAATTTCAAAGTGGGTTAAATAAATCTTAAAAATTGCTGAGGAGAAGTAAATGAATGTCCACAACCTAGACACATGAAACTGCAAAACACCGAAGAGATTATAAAAGCTGCCAGGGACAGCTTACCTTCATAGGCAAGGAAATTAAACAACTGGCTTCTTAACAGCAATAATAATAGCAAAGAGATTATGAAATAGTGTTTTCAGAGTACTGAGAACTCCTGGCAACTGAGAATGGAGTATAGAGTGAAACCATCTTCTTGAATAAAGGTGACATAAAAATATGATCAGATTCATGTCATAAGCATTTCTCTTTTCAGCAAATTGTCATTTATACTAATTCTAATAAGATCGCAATAATTTGCTTTAATATGTTAAAGGTAACTTTGAAAAATTATATCGAAGAACAAATTTTCAAATAAACTCCCACAAACTTGGAGTTAAAGAAATGAGGGGCAATAAAATGAGACAAGGTGTGGTGAGTTAACCAGGTAACAAACATTTTCAGATACAAATTTAAGATGTAATAGGTGAGGAAAATGATACTAGGAAAATAATTTACATCTGGGGGTGGGGAATTGATCCTTACTGCATATCTTACAATAAATAAATTTAATTAAGGACTTAATTACATTTTACAGTTTTTTAAAAATATATAATAGGGATATCTTTAACATTAGAGTAGGTATGGATTTTGTCAACAAGACACAAAGATAATAAACTAAAGGAAAAAGTTACAATTTTATTGCATTAAAATTGAGAACATATATAGTTCTAAGTGTAGCATAAAGTGCTGAAACAAACCATGAGAGAGAAAATATTTCCCCCCTGCATATTACTGACAATTGATATATACTGTCCATTACAGGATGTTGGACAGTAGATTTTGTTATGAACTGAATGTGAATGTTGTATCCTCCAAAACTCATGTTTTGAAATCCTCACCTCCAATGCAACAGAAGGGGGGCCTATGAGAGAGGTATGGGATTAGCGTCCTTACAAAAAGAAGCCAAAGAGAAATCTCTCTAGGCCATGTGAGGATATAAGAAGATGTGTGTCTGCAGAGCAGAAAGAGTGCTCTCACTAGACACTGCATCTGCTTGTATCTTGATCACGGACTTCACAGCCTCCAGAACTATGGGAAATGGATGTTTTTTTAATAAGACACACAGTCTCTCGTATTCTCTTATGGCAGTTCCAACTAACTGAGACCTTTTTATCTAAGAAATGTATACATCCACACAAAATAATTATAGAACAATGAATAAAAGAAAACAAATCATCAAAGAGGCAGAAAAAGCATTAAATTGTGAATATATATACTCACAGAATGGGATAGCCACATCCTGGAAAATGAATACAAAATATAGACCTATTTCAAACAATAGTGGTGAAAAAACAAATCATAAAAGACTAGACAAGGTGGATTATTTATATAATGATGTAATACATAAAACTAAACAATGTTTTATTTAGAGATACATGCATATAGCATACAAATTATTAAGAAAATAAATACCAGAAAATTTAGAATAGTGAATGGTTAACTCCTCAGAAAGGAATAGCGGTCTCATTGGGAAGGGACATACAGGGGAACTGAATGGCATTGATTATGTTTCAGTTCTTCAGGTTGGTGGTATGTACATGTTTGCTGTTATCAAATATTATTATTTGTATTAAGACCATAAATATATTATGCATGTGCACTTATTTGTGTTTATGATATAAATATAGTAGGAACACCCCCCCCCATAGGAAGCTATTTATCATAGCCATCTTAAAAAATTATTGATTGTTACTATTTAAACCACCATAACAGGGTCCAAAAACTAGAGTAAATAAATGAGGATGTGTTCAGATCAGTTCAACATTTTTTTTTTCTGTTCAACTGTATGCAAGGCTCAAAATATTATCTGGTCAAATATGTGAAATGTTTAGGGAAATTAAATGCATTTTGGCATTTCATCAATAGTAGTATAGTCCTGCTTTAATTGATTTTAGCACCAAGCTAATTTCATGCCTGAGAAATAGACAAATTCAGGTTAAAACTTTAGCAATTCCCAATTAATTTCTGACTTATTAAATTTAGTATATGAAGTAGCAGGATAGAAGAAGGAACAATGTAAATGGTTAGACATCATTTACAGAGTGTGGGGAAAAGGCCAGAAACTATGTGACATCAATGATGAGAGGGGCTCGAAACTTAACGATATGATTTTAGAGATTTTCCCGCACTCAAGATATAGTGTATGTGGTTCTTAGAGAAGGAAAATTAAAGAGATTAAAGATGCAGTTTAGTGTTTGTGTGGGGGCGGGGGAGGGGGAATGAGACAAATAGTGGTTAACATCTAAAATGTAAAATAGTGTGAGCTAGCACTTGGTTTTAGTTATACCATTTGATATGCCTCAGGTTAAGATCAACAAATTATAAATTCTGAAACCAAATTTTAAAATGTTAAGTTACTCACTGGTAAATGTCAGAGCTGTGCTGAAGTCATGGTTTGCTGCAGAGATTGTTGTCATTTAATGGTGCATATGATGCTTGGAAGCATAAAAATTTTAAAATGATTATTTTTAGTTAATTAAATATTTGCACTTCCTATTTTCCAAAAATATCTGTGGTGCCTTATCACTGTACATAAACTAAAATGAAATCGAAGAGTATATAAATATATCAGGGCCATATAAAAATACATATGGAATAGGAAGATAAGGTCAAAGAAAAAGTTGAGGAGAACATAATGAGTTTCTTCAGAAAATATTTCTCATCAGTAAATTTTATTCTCTTCCATTTTGCTGGTATGGGTTAAAGCAAAATTAAAACATAGACTATCTAGGGAGATAAACGGATTGAAACTTTAAAGAAAAACATTTGGTAAACTTTATTACCCTCATAGGATTACAGGCTCTACATATAACCCGTGGGTTAATGCTATCATTAAGACCCGACTTTTACTACTGCTCCAAATATATATTCATCTTACTAATACAAAGAACATAATGATATATATATGTAAAAGCCTAAGTGACTTTTATGACTGGACAACCGAATGACCAGATGATGGGCCAGTTGCTATAACACGCTCTGATCACCAGGGGGCAGACGCTCAACAAGGAGCTGCCACCTGGTGGTCAGTGCACTCCCACAGCCAACCTCCCGTGGCAGGCCAACCTCCCACAGTTCCTCCCCATAGCCGGCCCTCCCAATTGGGGACTGGGCGAGATGGCCCAATTGGCCAGGAGGGACCCCACCCATATATATATACACACATATACACACACATATATACACATATATACACATATATACACACATACACATACTAGGGTACTGGGATTTTAGAGAAGCTAGAGCAGCGATATTTTCTTTTGGTAAAGTTTACTATGGAAATGCTTGGTTCTTATATTTAATGATGTAAGGCATTCTGAATATGACAACGCAAAATATTCATGTCCATGACCAGGGCTCAACTGTGTCCGAAATAAGTGTTTTTAAATGCAGATATTTGGCTTGGTGGATGTTACACATTTTTTTCCTCCAAATTCTCTCTTAGCCAATACTGAGAAACTATTATTGAAATCAACTTTTTTTTTTTTTTTTTTTTTTGGTAGTGGATTTTTGAGACCAATGTTTTAGTTCAACAATGAGTGGAGCTGCTACAGTTTATCAGAAAACAAAAATTAATGGATGCCTGTACTATATAGATGTGCCAACCTATTGTGTTGATGAGCAGAAAAATAATATTTTTAAAGAAATCAGATGTTAAGGATTAAAAAGAAGAGGGTTAGAAAAAAAAGAGACTGCTTAAAATAAATTTTATCTAGAAAATATTCTTACTTCATGGAAGATAAAAAGGATTCCAGTTCTATATCTGAAATGAGAACTATTTTCAGGCTTTAGAAGTAAAACATAGAACTATGGATAAGACTAGGATCATTTTGTAACTAAAGGTTCTGCAGTTTTGGCAAACTATGAATTGTAGAAATGATAAAAGAAGAGCAAGGGGACCCTTAGATCCAGCATAGTGCTTTCCCTAAATAGAGTAGGAAAAATGTGGGACCAATTACATATAGAAGTATGTTGAAATGTTAAAAAAAAGAAAAGGAGCTTAACCCATTTTAAAGGTGCAGGAAATACCGGAGGGAAGTGGAATGAAAAGAATGAGGAAATTGAGTTTTATAGGTATAGAAAAAGAGCAAACAGGGATGTTTGACTGGTGACAAATGACTTGAAACCTGACTTGAAACCTGAATAATTAAAAAACTATGGAGAGGTCAGATTTGATGAGAGAGAGAGAGAGAGAGAGAACACATATCTTTCAGTAGGTCCATAGGTGACATTTCTGGGAAGCAGCCCCAAATAGTCAATGTTATATCTTATGTCCTCTTTCTATTGAAATCTTGAAGGGATAATTTAACTGGAAAACATACTTTAGAGAAAGGGGAAAATACTACTCAAAAGCAATAGAGGTCTATTAAGTTAAAGTATAGATTGTAGGAATTACCACTAAGCACCAAAGGGGAAAAAACAAAACCGAACACCAAAACAAACAAATAAACAAACAAACAAACAAACACCCAACAAAAACAGAACTTAGAATCCTGCTAGAGTTGGTGAAATGTAGAGACAAGAGAAGATGATAATGGGGAGGGAATAACCATGAATTGTAAATGGGAAATTAAATGTTATAAATGTGTGACTACCCCACTTCTAAGAAGAAAGGAATGTTTCCCTTAATAGAGCACATTTAAGGTAGAACTGAATGCAAAGATCACAAGGGTAAGCAAAATTCTTCCAAAGTAAAATCAGGAGAAGTTAAGGATATTTGGAAGACATTAAAGGGAAGACATTAAAGGTAAGGATATTTGGAAGACATTAAAGGGAAGAAGGCACTCAGTGGCCCTAACCGGTTTGGCTCAGTGGATAGAGCGTCAGCCTGCGGACTCAAGGGTCCCAGGTTCGATTCCGGTCAAGGGCATGTACATTGGTTGCGGGCACATACCCAGTAGGGAGTGTGCAGGAGGCAGCTGATGGATGTTTCTCTCTCATTGATGTTTCTAACTCTCTATCCCTCTCCCTTCCTCTCTGTAAAAAAATCAATCTACACTAAGAAAATGAAAACATGCAAATCGACCGTACCTTCGCTATGCCTTAAGCCATGCCCACCAGCCAATCAAAGCGACTATGTGCAAATTAACCCGACTAAGAAGGTGGCCTGCAGCCATGGAGCTGGAGCAAGCAGGGGGCTTGGTTGCCCTGGCAATGGAGGAAGCCAAGCTTCCTGCCTGCCACGGTGGCTCTGAGCTCCACTCAAAGCAACAAAGTTTCAATTATAGAAGATAAATAAACCCCAGATACCAGCTTTCAGCCGGCCGGCCGTGGCCACGGAGCTGGAGTGAGCAGGAGGCGCTTCCCTCCCGCCCGCCCTGGCCAGCTCTGGGCTCCTCTCAAAGCTACAAAGTTTCAATTGTAGAAGGTAAATAAATCCCAGAATAAAAAAAAAAAAAAAAAAAAAAAGAAAAAAAGAGGAGAGGCTGGGAGCTTCCATTGCCAGGGTGCTTGGCCAGCCTGAAAACGGCCCTCAGCCCCTCACTCAGACTGGCCAGGAACCCCAGTAAATCCCCACCCTAAAGGGGGTGTGACCAGCCTGCAAACACCCATCAGCCGCTAACCCACGCTGGCCAGGCACCCCAGTGGGAACCCCACCCTGATCCGGGACACCCTTCAGGGCAAACCAGCCGGCCCCCACCCATGCACCAGGCTTCTATCCTATATAATAAAAGGGTAATATGCAAACTGACCCTAACAGCAGAACGACTGGGAATGACTGGTCACTATGACACACACTGACCACCAGAGGGCACACACTCAATGCAGGAGCTGCCCCCTGGTGGTCAGTGTGCTCCCACAGGGGGAGCGCTGCTCAGCCACAAGCAAGGCTGATGGCTGCCAGTACAGCAGTGGTGGTGGGAGCCTCTCCCGCCTCCTCAGCAGCACTAAGGATGTCCGACTGCAGCTTAGGCCTGCTCCCTGCTGGCAAGTGGACATCCCCCGAGGGCTGCCAGGCTGCCAGAGGGATGTCTGACTGCCAGTTTAGGCCTGATCCCTCAGGGAGCGGGCCTAAGCCGGCAGGTGGACATCTTCCCAGGGATCCCAGACTGCAAGAGGGCATAGACCGGACTGAGGGACCCCTCCAAGTGCACAAATTTTTGTGCACTGGGCCTCTAGTAAAATATATTTTTTTAAAAAAAGAAAGCACTCAATGAATCTGTGTTGAGTAAATGATTGAATATAACACTGCCTACCTTTACCAGTTTCCACTATAGTTCTTGATAAATCCAAATAATGCATCCATTAGATATTTTTTTTTTAAGTAAAACAATTTTCCAGTGAGTTTCCAAAATTAAATTATATGCATGTCTTAATATTTGAAATCTCTATAGAGATTTAAAAAAAAAAAAATCAGACTTTTGCCCTGACCGGTTTGGCTCAGTAGATAGAGCGTCGGCCTGCAGACTGAAGGGTCCCAGGTTCAATTCTGGTGAAGGGCATGTACCTTGGTTGCTGGCACATCACCAGTAGGGAGTGTGCAGGAAGCAGCTGAATCAATGTTTTCCTCTCATCGATGTTTCTATATCTCTATCCCTCTGCTTCTCCCTTCCTCTCTGTAAAAAAAATCAATAAAATACATTTTTTTAAAGATCAGACTTTGGTGGTATAAGGCAGGGGTAGGTGGCAAAAGACTACAAGTTGAAATTTTAAGCTATTTTTTATGATAATGCATGATGCTATTACCTTTATGAAGGGAAAACTTACTTCATGAATGTAACATTTTATTAGAATAAAGGATAATACTTCTTTTTTAAATACTGCATTGCCTTGGAGCATAAAACCAAGTTCTCCAAATTAGCTTCAGCTGATTTAGATAGAATATGAAAAGAAAGGAGGCCAGAGGAACAATTTCTTAAAATACTCATTTTAATGGTAAGAGATCATTTCTAATCACCTTGTTTTCAGGATGCTCAGGCTGCAGGTTTGTAAACCTGCAGAGAGTTTATATTGATATTCTGTATCTGAGTTCATGGTTTTAGCCATAGAGAAAAAGACTGAAAGAGGAAATACAAATTAAAACAAAAATGAAATGCCAGTGCACACCTGTTAGAAGGCCAAAACCCAGAACACTGACAACACCAAGTGCTGGTGAGGAGTGGAGCCACAGCCACTCTCACTTATTGCTGGTACAAATGCAAAATGGTACAGCCTCTTTGGAAGACAGTTTGGCAGCTTGTTATAAAACTAAACATCCTCTCATCATATGATCCATATGATGCTTGGTATTTACTCAAAGGGGTTGAAAACATATTTTCACACAAAACCTGCACATAGATGTTTACAGCAACTTTATTCATTAATTATCAAACCTTGATAGAAACCAAGATGTCCTTTAGGAGATGAGTGAATTAATACACTGTTGTACATGCAGATAATGGATTATTATTTGGGCCAAAAAAAGGAATGAACTGTCATAAAAAGACATGGAGGAATTTTAAGATATTTCTAAGAGAAATAACTCAATTCCTGAAGGCTACATATTGTGGCATTCCAAGCATAGGACATTCTGGAAAAGGTCAAACTCTGGAGACCATAAAAATATCAGTGCTTACTCAGTGTTAGTGGGGAGGGAGTTATGAATAAGTGGAGCACATAGGATTTTAGGACAGTGAAACTACTATATATGGCACTATAATGGTGGGTACATGTCTTTAGGCATTTGTTCAAACCCCAAAATGTACAAAACTAAGAGAGAACTCTAATGTAATCTATGGGCTCTGGGTGATAATGATGTTTCAATGTAGGTTCATTCATTGTAACAAATGTGCCACTCTGATGGGGGGAATGTTTATAATTGGGGAGGCTCTGTGTGTGTCAGGGCAGAGATTATATGGGAAATCTCTATAGTTTCCATTCAATTTTTCTGTGAACCAAAAATTGTTAAAAGATATTTTTTTAAAAAAGATAATATATCAACAGTTATTTTAATCTAATATTTACTTTCCTTTTTTTCCTACAAAATGACAAGGAGTTGTTAAAAGATAAACTGGGCATACTAATAATTTTAAGAGTTTATTTGAAGCATAATCAGTTTAAATTGGGCAGTGCCAAACCAGATGTGGTTAGGAACACTCTACCAATAAGAAGAAGCCAGGGGAAAGACATAAATAAAGTACAGAAGCAAAGAAAGGAAATTATTTGATTAGCTGTAGCTTAAGCCTCATTGGCTGTTTGTGATTGGTTGTTCTGATTTCATAACCCTGAGGCATTTACAGGGTTAAATTTAGGATGCTATGACATCAAAACCACAACAGTCTACTGGCCTTCTTATTTAATTAATTTAAAAGAGTGTTAAGTGTAGACTCTACAAGGTGTAAGGCTAAAGGTGGGGCTTAGTTAACTAAAAAACTATGTTAAAATATCAAACAAGAATCAAAGCACTCTCTCAGAACAGGCTTGGGTCTATCATTGTGATCTTTTGAAACAGAATGTGCTAGAAATGTTCCCATTAAAATAATTTTCAGGTACAAAGCACAATATATTCACACTGAAATAAATTCTCAGTGTATGTAATTAACATTTATAATTAAAATAACAATCTGAAGTGGCATAACTTCTCAGATGAATCAGCTACCACAGCATGGAGCTCTTGGAGATGCTGATGGCAGAGACTGAAAAATTGCACAGTGGGACTGAGCATTGAATTCCATATGCCAACTGGGTCTTTCCTAACAGGTTTCACAGATAGGGTTTCACCCATTTGGATTGCATTGTATAATGCTTGTTTTTGTTTTTTGCTTTCTCTGACTCTTTCAAGTTCGGAGTATCGAAGTGGAGGGATGAGAGAAGTTGATTGGATCAAAGTTTCAGAGAAAAGAGGATGTCAGGGGAAAATAAAACAATGAAAGTAAATCTACACTAATAAAAGAGAAACATGGTAATTGGCGTACGACCGCTACCCTTCCCATTGGCTAATCAGCGAGATATGCAAATTAACTGTCAGCCAAGATGGCGGCCGGCAGCCAGGCAGCTTGAAACTAACATGAGGCTTGCTTGCTTCAGTGATGGAGGTTCGTTGGAGGAAACCAACGTTCCCAGCCTGCGGCTGCAGGCCTCTGAGCAGGCAGTTTAAGAAACATTGTAACAAATACCGCCGGACTTCAGCCAGCAGATTTGCAACATTGTAAGCAAAGGCCAGAAACCTACTTTCAGCACGGAGGCCTAAGAGCTGGAGCCAAGCCTCAAGGTAAAGCTGGCCCAGAATAAAAAGAAAAAGAAAAAAAAGGAGCAGTTGGGAGCATCAGTCATCTGCCAGCCTGAAAACAGCCCTCAGCCCCTCACCCAGACTGGCCAGGCACCCCAGTGGGGACCCCCACCCTGATCCAGAACACCCTTCAGGCCAAACCAGCCAGCCCCACCCATGCACCAGGCCCCTCTACCCTATATAGTAAAAGGGTAATATGCCTCCCGGCACCGGGATCAGCGTGACAGGGGGCAGCGCCCAAACCCCCTGATAGCCCTGAGGCTCTGTGTTTGACAGGGGGCGGGGCCCCAACCCCCTGAGCTGCCCTGCTCTGTGCCTGATAGGGGGGAGCTCCCCAACCCCCCCCCCCCCGCCACGGGCCCTGCTCTGTGTGTGACGGGGTAGAGCCATAACCTCCCCATCGGCCCTGCCCTGCGCCCCAACCCCCTGATAGGCCCTGCTCTGGGTGTGACGGGGGCAGCGCCACAAGCTCCCCATTGGCCCTGCTCTGTGTGTGACAGGGGGTAGTGCCACAACCCCCCAATTGGCCCTACCCTGAGCGTGACTGAGGGTGGCATCACAACCTCCCAATCTGCCCTGCTCTGTGCATGATGGGGTGGCGCCCCAACTCCCCAATCAGCCCTGCTCTGAGCCCGACCAGGGGCTGCACCTAGGGATTGGGCCTGCCTTCTGCCACCGGGAGCAGGCCTAAGCCAGCAGGTCGTTATCTCCCGAGGGGCCCCAGGCTGCGAGAGGGCACAGGCGGGGCTGAGGGACCCCCCTTCCCCCCCGAGTGCACAAATTTTTGTGCACCAGGCCTCTAGTATATACATAATTATCTTAGAGTAAAACACAGTGCTAGAAGGAGTCAATTTCCAAATCATAAACTGGCCCTTGGTATTACAAACTTGCTCCTAATCCTTTTCTTGAATCACTTTCCTTATTTTTCCAAAGCACAATAAGGTGTTAAACTCTTTACATTTGTGACTTGTTCAATTTTATCTTATGACTAGAGTCCCGGTGCATGAAATTCATGCACGGGTGGGAGGGGGTGTCCTCAGCCCAGCCTGCACCCTCTCCAATTCTGGACTCCTTGGGAGATGTCTCACAATCTGGGACCACTGGCTCCTAACTGCTCACCTGCCTGCCTGCCTGATCACCTCACTGCCCACCTTGCTGGCCTGGTCGCCACTAACTGCCCCCCTCCCACCGGCCTGGTCGCCCTTAATTGCCACCCTCCCCCCCCCCCCCCCGCTGGCTTGGTTGTGCCTTACTGATCCCCCACCAACCTGGTTGCTCCCAACTGCCCCCCTGCCAGCCTGGTCGCCCCTCATTATCTCTCCCTGCTGGCCTGGTTGCCCACATCGGGTTTCCCCATGCAGCCTGTGCCTGGTTTTTTGATCGCCCCTCACTAACCCCCCTGCAAGTAGGGTCACCCCACACAACCTGTTCGGTCATCTGGTCAGTTGCAATGGTCACTTAGGCTTTTATATATATAGATTTTATATATTTTTATATCATGTTACTCAACTCATAGTAGTTCATGATTCATTCATTCTAGTCCCCAAATAAAATACCAAATTCATGATATTATATGAAAATATTCACATGCAATGGCATACACAGATACACATACACACATCTGCATACATATACACCCAACCATACTTTACATACATGCATGCACCCATACAAAATGTCTAAACTCAACAGAAATAGAGAATCTAGCATCTAATCTTTTTTTTTCTATCAGAATTTCTTTAATAAAATCAGTAACCAAAAATTAATTTTCAAACTATAATTTTGACTTTGTTTAAATTGTACTTTTCATACATTGGTACAATCTTAAATAATAATTGTGTACTAACTATATGGGGGGGGAAGAAAATTCAAGCTATAAAGAAAGAAAATATTGTTACCTTTTATTATGTTATAATATGCAGGCTGTTGGTATTTGATATGTATAAAGAAGTTTGAAATTTTAGATAAATTTTTCCTTCCTTTTTATTTTCTCAGAAGAGCTGTCTGTAGTGGAGTTTATAGAGTCTGGAGTAGATTTATGTA
Source organism: Myotis myotis (assembly GCF_014108235.1). Taxonomy (NCBI): domain Eukaryota; kingdom Metazoa; phylum Chordata; class Mammalia; order Chiroptera; family Vespertilionidae; genus Myotis; species Myotis myotis. The sequence continues at coordinate 42,044,008 of NW_023416379.1, forward strand.
ATTAGCTTGGTTGCAAGCCATCTTTCCCATAGGTCAAGCCAATTAAAGGATAACTAAGGGAGATATGGCTCCAAACAGTGGCATATGGCACAATGGCACTAAAGCTCACTAGAGAGGGAAAGCAAAGTCACGTGGATTATATCTTTGAAATGAAACAAAATTGAATGCTGAGCACGTTCAACTCAAATCTGCCCCCCGCCCCCAGTTGTTTTGTTTTCGGTACGTGTACTTTATTCTGTACTCTTTTTATGTCAAGTACATCCTGTGAAGGAAGGGAAGAGGAGGAGATATGAACACTGTTTTCAGTCACTGTGTTATTTGCCACATTTACCTAGAATTTCCTTGCTCCCTGAGTTGGTTGTTGCTGCTCACAAGGGATTCAACTTCGTTGGCATCACATTTGCCCAGTGGACTACAAAGTCAGTTTCCTAACTCAGAAATCTTGGATCTTAGCCTTAGGACACAGGCAGACATTCAATCAGAATAGCCTGAAAATTAGGCAAAAATTTTGAATGAAGTGTAAGTAGGATATATGAAAAAAAGTAGTTGGATGGAATGTTAGAGTCTATTCAATAGTGATCATAAGTAAAATGACTATCTTCCAAATTTTCCTCTATAAATTTTGGGTAAAGAGGACAAAAATTTTAGCAAAAAGAAAAAGAAATGGAGGTATGGAGTTAATCTCAATATAACCAAACCTCTAGATTGTGTCAATTAATAATTTTCAAATCAGTTTCTGGGGTGTAAATAGACAGACTCACACAGGTATAGATGTTTGTCACTTAATTAAAAGTCCATCAAGTACTACCTCAGGATTAACTTTCGACTGCAAAACAATTCACCCTCAACTGTGATGGGATTTCAACTCATTCTGTGGTTTGTTTCCTTGACATTGTCCCTTTACCTATTTTAAGAACTAAATTGTTAAAACTTAAGCTAAAAAACGATAGAAAATTAAGCTATTTTCAGGTCCTCTTAAAAGACTGTATTCCATCAAAAGTAGGTAGTTGGAAAAACTATGGATATAATACTGGAGACTTCTTTTCCTTCTGGCTCTGTTACTAACTTGCTGGATGATTTTAAACAAATCTGATATCACCTCTCTGTGCTTCAGGTTTCTCATTTCCAAGTGGTGGAACCTGGGGTGGATAAAAAAGATGATCTTTGGGCTTCTTTTCTACTTTGAAAATTCTCTGAGTCTAAGCCATCTATTTTTATTAATCACATTTTACCTGCAAAACAGAAAATGAAAGTTAAGTTTGAGATGATGTGAAGTTATTTAACAAAGTACAGAAAACTAAATAGTATAAATGAGTTTTTTAAACCATATATAAATTGCTCCTGTGAATAAGCAAAGTAGATCACTGTATATTACAGTGATGGTGAACCTTTTGAGCTTGATGTGTCAGCATTTTGAAAAACCCTAACTTAACTCTGGTGCCGTGTCACATATAGAAATTTTTTGTTATTTGCAACTATAGTAAAACAAAGATTTATATATTTTTTAATTAAATCTTTAGTGTTCAGAATATTACAGTTCCTCTTTTTCCCCCCATAGCTTCCCACCCCACCCTCTGCCCTCACCCCCCACCCCCACTGTCCTCTACCATAGGTGTATGATTTTTGTCCAGTCTCTTCCCGCACCCCCCACACCCCTTTCCCCCTTGAGAATAGTCAGTCCACTCACTTTCTATGCCCCTGATGCTATTATAGTCACCAGTTTATTCTGTTCATCAGATTATTTATTCACTTGATTTTTATTCACTTGTTGATAGATTTGTATTTGTTGTTCATAATTTGTATCTTTACCTTTTTCTTCTTCTTCCTCTTCTTAAAGGATACCTTTCAGCATTTCATACAATACTGGTTTGGTGGTGATGAACTCCTTTAGCTTTTTCTTATCTGTGAAGCTCTTTAACTGACCTTCAATTCTGAATGATAGCTTTGCTGGGTAAAGTAATCTTGGTTGTAGGTTCTTGGTATTCATCACTTTGAATATTTCTTGCCACTCCCTCTGGCCTGCATAGTTTCTGTTGAGAAATCAGATGACAGTCATATGGGTACTCCCTTGTAGGTAACTGACTTTTTTTCTCTTGCTGCTTTTAAGATTCTCTCTTTGTCTTTTGCTCCTGGCATTTTAATTATGATGTGTCTTGGTGTGGTCTTCTTTGGATTCCTTTTGTTTGGGGTTCTCTTCGCTTCCTGGACTTGTAAGTCTATTTCTTTCACCAGGTAGGGGAAGTTTTCTGACATTATTTCTTCAAATAGGATTTCAATATCTTGCTCTCTCTCTTCTTCTGGCACCCCTATAATTTGGATGTTGGTACACTTGAAGTTGTCCCAGAGGCTCTTTACACTATCTTCATATTTTTGGATTCTTTTTTCTTTTTGTTTTTCGGGTTGGGTGTTTTTTGCTTCTTCGTATTTCAAATCTTTGACTTGATTCTTGCGATCTTCTAGTCTGCTGTTGGAACTCTGTATAATATTCTTTATTTCAGTCAGTATATGCTTAATTTCTAGTTGGTCCTTTTTCATAACCTCGAGAGTCTCACTAAATTTCTTGAGGGTCTCACTAAGTTTATCAGCGGTTCCTAGAAAATTCTTGAAAAACGTTAAAAGTGTGGTTTTGAACTCTATATCCAGTAGTTTGCTTTCCTCCATTTCTGTCATTTGTGACCTGTTTCTTTGTCTCCACATTTTTTATGCTTCCCTGTGTTGATAGAGTGGCTTTCTGTGCTAGGTGTCCTACAGGGCCCAGTGGCTCAGCATCCCCAATTACCTGAGGTGGACACTCTTGGTGCACCCCTTTGTGGGCTTTGTGAACAGTCTTGTTGTAGTTAAGCCTTGATTGTTGTAGGTATCACTGGGAGGAATTGACCTCCAGGCCAATTGGCTGTGAGAATCAGCTGTGTCTACAGTGGGAGAACTTCTGTGCTGGAGACACCCTTATGGGGCAAGACTTGCTTCAGTGGGGCTTTGGTGCTCACTGAGTCTGCCCCCTGAGTGTGTCCCTTATGGATCTGAGGAGTTGTAATCTGGATGGTCCCACTCTGACCACTGGGTACACTGGCACTTGGATCTCTAAGGAGGTGCTAATTTAGCCTCTGCCTGAGGCTACCCAGCAGGAGCCCAGCTGTGAAGCAATGCAAACTGCTCTGGGGCCTTGGGCCTTCTTTTGGAAGTTCTGTGTCTCTCTGACCCAGCTTCAGTTTGTTAGGTAATTTTCAGATTGCAAAGGGCCAGGCCTTTCATATGCAAAAGCCTCTGCACACAGCTTGCGGGGGGAGAGGTCTCAGGGGATCAATAGGGTGGAACAAGCAGCTATGGCTGCTCCTCAGTCCTACCCTAAGAGGCCCCGTGTCTCAATGTCCCGGTAATCGCTGCAAGCACCTCTGAGAGAAAGTCACCCTTGAGTTCTGACCAATGCCAGACAGTCCAGTTTCGTCCCGTATGAGTCTGGGTCCCCAGAGAATCGCCCGGAACTGGAATTCAGAGAAGTCGGGAGCTTGTGTCTCCCTCCTGATTGAAAAAGACAACCGTGTCCTCAGTTGCCAGCCCTTGCTGTGTGCGCCTCCGTACCTCTGCACTTTACTTCTGCACCTCCTCTGAGTCTCAGTGTGCTTTTCTCTTTCCTTCTAGTTGTAGAATTTCCACTCAGCCAGCCTTCCTGTGGTTCTGGATGATGTCCATTTAGTTTTTTAGTTGTATTTTTTTAAGTAGTTGTGCGAGGCAGCAATTTCCGGTGTTTACCTATGCCACCATCTTGGTTTCTTCTAACATCCCCTTTCAAGATTTATATTTTTGATATTTATTTTATATATTTAAATGCCATTTAACAAAGAAAAATCAACCAAAAAAATGAGTTCACGTGTCACCTCTGACATGCGTGTCATAGGTTCACCATCACTGGTATATTATGACATGTGGAACATTACTTCTTCTTCAATCTTATTCCTTGAGAGGTAAGCTGAAAATCTCCAAATTCCTTCATCACCATTCTCAGAATGCCTTTATTTTCTCATTTGCCAGTGTCTGAATAATCTAGGAACCTAGATTCAGAAGACTATTTTGTGTTAAATCACATTTGAATTAGGCATTAGACATTTACTAATGCCTAATGATATTATTGCACACACACACACATACACACACACACACATTTTAAGGACCAACTGCTCTTCTATGTTGATAGGCTGAGTCCCATTGAGAAATGTGGCATTTTGCTATGAAAGATGTATAGAAATTTGAAAATAATTTTTATTTTTCAAATAAGCCAGGGTTGAATATGTAAATACTTGAAGTAACATATACCTTTTTCTAGTCTAATTTATTCTATCTTCCAAAATTGCAGTAGAGACATACTTCATGCGCTGGCTATTTTATTCCCTTTTTAAAATACATAGGCAAACATATTCTTCCTGAGCCTGCCTCCATCTAGCTATGGACAAAAAGTTTTACCTTGTCTATAAATGCTTTGTACAGAGCCTGTTACACTTTCTTACTTTAATATTCTGCCAGCTAAACTACAACTGGTAGCAGAAATATTACAGCAGAATTATTTAATTTAAAAAAATAAAGGTGGGTGTATGAGGCTTCTGTCATGTCTCTGTATTTACAGTGAAAGTCAATTCTGGGCAGTTTGTGTTAAAAATGACAGCATTTCCATCAAGCTTTACATCAGCTGCTGCTATAGATGGAGTCAGAATTATCATTCTTCACTGGGCTGTCTTGCTCTATAATATCAATTAGGAAACAATCTGTTTTGTTGGCACATGATACAATTAGGATGCAAAACACAGTGACTGTGAAGCAAAATATTTTTCAGGGAGAAGGCTGATTTGCCCAAGCATGAGGTAGGGAAATGGTATCATTCTTCTGTCAGTCTTTCTTTAATTTGAACTGATGTCCGTTTTTCTGACTTTAGTACAATGAAATACTATTATTAGATTGACTATTTTTTTCTTTTTGTTTTTCCCCTGATAATATTAACATTGAATTGTAAAGAACTTATAGCTATTATTTTCTCTCTTTTTTTGTTTTCAATTGTTCTAGAATTTATGTTCAAACATCTACTTATACTGTAGAAAAAATTAAAATATCACAATCTATATAAAACAAAAGAGAAACTACACTAGAGGGCACTAGTAAGCTATACTTTTAATTAATTTATTTTTTATTTACTATAATTTGCATGTCTTTAGGGATGCTTTCACTGCTTAACCTGATCTATTTGAGACTACTCATTTTTCTTTCTTTGTTGCTTTTTTTTAAAATACCAGTGAGCTCATTTGGTAATTTTCATTGACCAGGAAAGTTCTAGACCTTTAGTTTCATTATTTTGATAAGCTTGATCCCATATGGATTGTCTGGGTGGCCTTTATACCTTTATTGAAACCCAAAGATCTTGTCCTGTGACATTTCCAATGTTTTTTAAAATAGCATCTTTGCAGCTTCAAGTAATTGCTACTTAAGCCCACTTGTATGGGCTTTGAGTTATACACAAATCACTCCTGGGTATTTCTTCTAAGCCATATTCAAACCCCAGTCTCCAGAGGTGAAAGACTAGATATGTAAGTAATCTGCCACCTGCTCATTCATATGTGATTGGTAGAGAAGACAAATTCATATTCTGAAGAATATACAAAAACACTTTTTCTTAAAAGGTCAAGTGAAATTTACGCCTCATGATTAAAACTTTGGCATTTCAATTAATTTTTAAAAGTCACAAACAATATAGTGAGCTTTAAAAGGTACCTAGAGGGAAAATACATTGTACACATTAAACAAGATAAACCAAATTTAATGACTTCCTTAGAATATGTTGTTCTTCCTTCTTTATTTAATAAGATTTAATTTTTTTCTAAGTTCTATGACAGTAGGAATACTCTTTCCTCTAATTCATCTTTTGTGTTTATGATACTTTTATTATTTTAATTGCCTTCTCTTTAGAAATAGCATTTTTAAAGTCATAAGTAAAATGATGAAACAGTTATTTTACAAATACACATATTATAAAGAATGTTGGGATTTATAATGAAGTAATTACAATCCTATCTAATAAAGAGGGAATATGCTAATGGAACCACACGCTGTCGCAAAGATGGCAGCACCCACAGCCAATAAAGAAGGAATATGCTAATTGACTGCCACGCCCTCAAAGATGGTAGCACCCACAGCCACAAGATGGCAGTGCCCAGTCCCCTCAGCCCCACCGGGGCAGCAGGCATGCAGTAAGGCTGGGCCCACCCCCAGGAAGACCCGGCTGCTTTGTGCTCCTGCCTCCAGAGTCCCCCAGTCCCCTCAGCCCTCCAGCTGCCCAGGACCAGCATGAGGTGCAGGTAAGCCTTGGATGGCGGCTGCCCAGCCACACAGGGACACCCGAGGCTCAGGTAACCAGGGTCGGCCGTGGCTTGTGATGCCGGCAGTGGCAGCAGCAGAGGTGTGATGGGGCGTCGCCTTCCCCTGCTCACCAGGTCACCTCCTGCCCCTGAGGGATCCTGGACTGTGAGAGGGGCCAGGCCGGGCTGAGGGCCCCCCCATCCAGTGTATGAATTTTCATTCACTGGGCCTCTAGTGTTAATATAAATGATTATAGTAATATTAATTCAGTAGGCTACAATTAAAACCTTGATCATAGTCCAAATCCAATCTGTTGAAATCTAATATTTTACAATAAAATATTTCTTTGAATTTCTGCTCTTAAAGACTGTCTCATTTGTCAACTCCAGAAACACAGTTTCAGTACTTAGCTCATATAATGTGTGATGTTTTTATTCTAATGTATATATGAAAGTAACCTTTACTGGGTATCCCTCTGATAGTCACTGATAGTACTTTTTACATGTTAGCTCATAATACTGATGTGAGCCACCTCAAAATAGGACTAAAGAAATTTATCTTATATATCCCTGAAATGCTGTATGGTAAAATATTGAATTGATCATCTTATTCTTCCTCCCTCTGCTCCCACATACATTTTCCCATTACCATTACCATCTTGTCGGTAGTTGAAACTATTTTGAAGGTATGATTATAAAAATGTTCTTAGTTGGTAATGGAAAGGAGGGCAACCCATAGAAGTCAGGACTCAGTAGAATGGCATTTTCCCCCTTTGGCATGCTAGTAGTTGTTTCCCAGTCTGTTGTTAAAAGTTTATTAAAAACAGACTCCTCATGCATTAAGTCAGATGGGATCAAAATGAACAGCTAATTTGATCAAAGACATGCTGGCAGGCATGTAGAGAAGCCAGTGCAAGACAGGAAACCAAATCTGGAGTGGCTTCAAGTCCAAGGCTCTGTCTGCTTACTGTGTGAGAGAAACAAAATCTCCAGCTGTGTACCTACAGATGCCTATTAATTTCCTCTCTGTACTTTTTGAATAATAATTGTACTGATTTATTTAATATTATTAAAGAAAGTCAGTTTTTATTCAACAAAAGATGACTAAAAAATACTTTCAAATGAAAATATTAAAATATTAAAAGAAGATTTTAATATCTTCTCAATAAGAAAATATCTACCTACCTAAACATGTATATTCTATGGGAATATTTTTGTTATTTTCCACTATGCCTTTTGAAAATTAGGGACAAAATAGAAAAGTTGTGTTACATTCACAAATACAAACAATACACTCTTTATCACTAGAAGTGCTTGATGTCCTGAGATGTTTTGTTGTCCAAGTAGGAAGGATTTCATTTAAATCACTGCATGGGGTCACATGCTTTGCTTTAAAATTAATTTATGGCCCTTCAAAATGAAGAACAAATACTATGCTTAAAAGTTAGGCAAGCATGACTTTCATAAATCTGTATTTATAAAGTCACAAATTTAATTTCTGACTTTATAAAAGTTAATTTGTGATTGTTTGACATTTTTAGTACACTGTCATAATCAGTTCTAGTTACATGAAAACCCCATAAGCCATACTAAATACATGCATTTATATAAGTCATTTTGATCATTTGTTTTCTGTGCTACAACTATACTTCATGCTGTCTCCATTTTTCTTTAACATATAATTTATACAAAGTTTTTTTTATCATTATTACACTATAATAAATCCAGTTAGATATACTGCAGAATAGTTGTAGGCTTCATGTGAATATACAAAAGAATGTTTTTAGGGATCAAAATTACATTGACACTGCAGGTACATATTTGGAAGCTAAAGTCAATTTAGAAGGCTGTATAAATCAATGGAAAGCCTTGGTTTTGTGGTATTTTTTAACTATAAACTAAAACATATTTTCAAAGGTTATATTTTTAGTGTTCATATTTCTTTAGAAAATATCCTGTTTCAAGTAAAACATTGCTAATTTTTGCAGAAAACATGATGCTGCAAAAGTACAATCAATAGACATCATATAGGTATTAACATATGAGAAAAGCAAAGACCTTTATTTTGCAATGTAAACAGTCTGTCCAATTTGAGGATTATATGCATCACCATTTAACTTGGCTCCAGTTCTACAGGATGGCTTAAAACCCATATGAAGAAGCACCGTAGGGATATGCTTCTATGATTGGTGACAGGGGCAAGCTAAGTTCTACATTACCTCTTAATTTATTCAAGATCATATCAAGACATTATGCCTCTAATTGAATAGATTCTACATTCAGACACATTTTTATACTGCACATGGTTTTTAGAGATTGTTAAGCTCGATAGGAAGAAATTTCCCTTGGCCCCGACTGGGGAACAGGGAAAAGAGGAAGGAAGAAAGGAAGCTCTATTGGGTATTCCTCTGATTGTCACTGACAGTAATTTTTACATGTTAGCTCAGTTTATATTCAGTCAGGCATTTCAAAGGAGATAATGCAGGCATATACCAATCACCCAAAGGAAGAGATAAAAGGGCCTGTCTACGAAATGCTATAACATATCAGGCTGAGTGTGTTTGACTTATTGTTCATCAGTGAAAATACATATTAAATGTAGAGTAATAGTCTTATTCAAGGCATCATAATGTAGTATATATGTTTGTGTGTGTGCTCACACATGCAATTGTGCATGAGCATGTGGGTATGTGTATGAAGGAAGTGGTAAGTCAGGATTGGTGATGAAATTATTTGATTATGAAATTCTAAAACTAATTTTGCAAGTTTATGTTTAGCTGATTTTACTCATTTGTCTGATTATTTAAGTTTCAGGAAAAGTCTATGACCCTTTGTTAAAGGACCCCCAGACCACCTTCAAGTTTGATGATTTGCTAAAAGGACTCACAGATTCAGCTATGCTGTTATACTCACGATTTTGGTTTATTACAGCAAAAGGGAGCAGATTAAAACCAGTAAGGAAAAAGGTGCACAAGGCAAAGTCCAAAAGAGAAAAGTTGCAAGGCTCTGATTGTCATCTTCCAGTGGACACATGGACAGTGCTTAATTCCCCCCAGCAATAATGTATGTTAACACATGCAAAGTGTTGCCAACCAGGGAAGCTCACCTAAGCCTTGATATCCTTGGTTTGCATTGGAGGTCAGTCACATAGGAAAAGAATGCCTGGATGATTGATCATAGCTACTCCGTCTCTGGTACTCTCTCCCCAGAGGTCAAACTGATGGCCCCAGTGAACCAAAAACAGGCATTCATCATCAATCACATTGTTAGCATAGAGTATCTGGAGAGGACCACGGTATACAAAGGTATACAAGTTATCAGGCAGGTTATTTAAAGAGCAACAACCTCCCAAGAGTAGCTCAAGGGCCAGTCCTGAAAACCTTGGAATGTGCAGGCATTGAACAGCCCATGCCTGCTGAGGTAATCCTTTACATTACAACATAAAGGCTTCAGCTATTTCCTGATATTTGTCACCTACTGCAGAAAAGGCAATATAGTACATTACTTATATTTTATATGTTTGAAAATGTATATTAAAACATTTTTAATTCACTTTAATTAAAATAAAAATGACAGCCACCTGGCACTTCAATGGGTGGGGAGAGGAGAAAGAGAATGCCAGGAAGTGAAGCCAGAAGCCTGACATGCCCACTGTCAAGGATTCAAGGAGGGCTCCCCTGTCCCAGGAAGGGTTGATGGCTTCCTTCTTGTTGTGCCCATAGAACTGGAACTGCAGTGAAGTCTCATCCATCACATTGCTTTTTTTGAAAAAATTGAGATCATAAGCCTTGGTCAGTTTCTTTAGAAAGGGTATATATATATTGGGTGGGACAAAAATAGCTTTACAGTTGTTCAGATGGAAAATAATACAATAGTTAATCTATATATGTAAAAGGCTAAGTGACCAATCGTAACTCCATCCAACCATTTGACTGACCAACTGGTACATATGAAGCACACTGGCAATTTAAAAATAAACTTTGGCTCACGCATGCACGATACACATAAAGCTCTCACTGGCACCAATCACACACGTGTGTTTTGATCTGTCATTGTTGATCATTATTGACATTTCTATTATAGAGAAAGGGTGAATAGTGATGTTAAAATATTTCTTGTAATTAATTTCCTTTCAAAGTGCATGAATCTGTGCACCAGGCCACTAGTAAATAATAATACAACAATAAATTGTGTTGCATGTACTCATAATTATAAACCTACTTTTGTCCTACCCTATAGATATAATATGCTCTAATGCAAAATTGAAGTCAAAATTTAACTTGCCAGGCAAAATTTCAGCTTGTCAGGTAAATTTTGAAAATAAGGGTAGGATTTAGTGTACAAGTCACCATTCAAAGGCTCTCTAGAGGTGAACACAGTATGGCTGCACCTTAAGAATTAACCAGAGCCCTAGCCGGTTTGGCTCAGTGGATAGAGCATTGGCCTGTGGACTGAAGGGTCCTGGTTCAATTCGGGCCAAGGGCACATGCCCAGGTTGTGGGTTCGATCCCCAGTAGGGGGTGTGCAGGCGCAACCGATCAATGATTCTCTCTCATCACTGATGTTTCTATCTCTCTCTCCCTCTCCCTTCCTCTCTGAAATTGATAAAGAAGTATATACATATACATATATATATATATATATATATATATATATATATATATATATAATTTTTTAAAAAGAATTAACCAGAAAAGCTGGAAGTAAGGCCTGATAATTGTAGTCATTGCTGAGGCCAAGGAAGGTTTTTGATTAGCAGACCTCTGGAGCATGGAGCTGATCTTTGAAAGAACTTGGTCCCATTCAGAGAGAAAGGTATGCTTGGCAGACATGATTGGCTATGGCCAGGTGAATTATTAAAGGGCATAGCAAATCATTCATTTCCTAATATTGCTATAACAAATTATCACAATCTTAGTAGCTTAAAATTACACCAATTTATTACCTTAAGATTCCGGAGGTCAGAAGTCCGAAATGAGGCTTACAGGGCAAAAGTGAAGGTGTAAGACAACCTATATTTCTTCTGGAAGCTACAGGGAAGAATATTTTTTATTGCCTTAAACTGCTTTCAGAAGCCACTTATATTACTTGGCTCATGACTTCATCTCCAAAGTGCATTGGTCTAACCTCTGCTTCCATCATCATTACATTTTCCAATTCTGACTGTCATGGACCCCTCTTTCCCTTGTTGCAACCCTTGAGATTACACTGGCCAACCCCAGTAGCCCATCAATCAATGGATGGAATGTTACTCTCAAAGGCCCAGTAACATTTAACAGGGGTTTGTCCTTAGTTTAGTGGTTCCAGAAAATCAATGGCCAATAATTCAAGAGTTACTCCTTATGCTAAGTATTGGATCAAACTACAACTAGTAGTTTGGGCTTGATTTCATAACTACTATTTATTTTGCATTTACTCAAGTCTAATTTTCCAAACCCAGTACTTATGTTATCTCATGCACTTTTTGCTGCAGCACTTAAAAATAGGTTTTGGTGCTCCTGAATGAGAGAAATGAAACTGGGAGTTATTAACCTGCTCAAGGTGCCTTAGGAAGCAACCTAATGGAGTCAAACTGAATCTGGATGGTTTTAAGGCCTGGGCTTTCTCCATGGCAGAATGTCAATATGTTGATTTACAGAGTTGGATCCTCTTTGCATTGACAAGATTTTTAGTTCCATAATTCAGGGCATCTCCTTTCCCAATTAACAGAACAACATAAGGTTAATACCTAAGATTTCCTTGTTGAGGATGGAATTAGATCATTGGGTGAAAAATAATGGGGTCCCATGAAAAAGCTAATATGAAGGCTGATGAGATATTTCTTTCCTATAACACACAAACACACACTTTAAGTGTTAGAAATCTCGGTCCTGTTTAGAAATGGTACCACCACTAATAAAGTAGGGAACTTTTTTTGATGAACAGAATGATCTCATGCCCTTCTCTAATTAAATTAATTAAATAAAACTAAAAATAAATCAAAGCAGTGACACTTTTAGAAAGTAATTTGGATTTGAGACAGCTTCCCAACACCTTAGGTTTTCCTGATATTAATGTGATTATTGACTCTGTGCAAGGTTTTTCTGTGCAGTGGGAAGGTAGAAGACTTTGAGTATCAGACTTGTGTACTTGCTTTCATAGTGGAAGTAGAGAGAGAGAGAGAAATCAAAAGCAAAAACAAAGTTCACAAGAGCACAATAAAAGGAGTAGGACTGGTGGGAAAACAGAGAAATATTTTTCTCCCCACCTCAGCCCAAGGTTTTCCAAAGAGATTTCCTTTGTTACTCAGTAACCTGATCGATCTTGATTTTCAGATATTTTCCTTGACTACCTTGGGGTGAAGATGGGATGACAGGAAGAAACTTCCTCCTTATCAGTCTCTAAGTGAGATTTTAGCCATCACATCAGGAATCTATCACATGAATTTATCCTGTGAAACAAACTAGATGTGACTTTGGATATTTTCTTGAAATCATTTCCATGAATCTTTTCTTTGAGTGCATTACTAAGTCAAAAATTGAAGAGATATTTTTAGTACCAGTTCACTTTACTCATAACTGCATTCTAGGTCTAAGTTTTTCAAGTACAAAATAATAAAAAATAATGCTGCTCTGGGTTCTTGAAGTTTTGGATTCATTGTTTTCAGAGTTTTAATTGTATCTGCCAAATTTGCCAAGTTCCCCTAAAATTTATTTTTTAAAAATCTGAAGCAGTTGGTCTTTTCCCTGGTGCTCCAAAAATAGGACAACGACATCTTTCAGCTCATAAATCTGTGGATACATATTTTTCTCTGTCAATGAACAAACTGCAATGTGCAATGAAAGAATTTTGTGGTTAACATTAAAATATTCACAAAGCAATGGAAGAAATATGATTTGAGTTCATTTTTTTTTTATATACAGCTAACCATCTTATGGTTGAAATTGAAGTATTCTATGAGATCTCTGTGCAGGGATTTAGAAGCTGATGCTTAATCAGTGAATGACACAGTCAGAGTATTCCAGTAAAAGTGTAGTTTTTCTTGGATTAAATACTCAAAATGTATTGTTTAGAACCCAGGTTTTTTAGAATATACTCAGAGTATATGCTAATTTAGGTATGCATTTATATTCATGTGTATGTGTGCTTACAGCTGTGGCAGTGATACAGCTTCAGATAATCATCTTGGGTACTTTGGGGTGAAGATGGGATGGCAGGAAGAAACTTTCTTCTTATCAGTCTCTAAGTGAGATTTTAGCCATCACATCAGGAATCTATCACATGAATTTATCCTGTGAAACAAACTAGCATTAGTGGTGGTCTCCAAACTTTGATGAGAAGCATTTATCCCACATAAGAATATACACATTATCCAGCATATCTTTTATCAGCAGTGCATTTAAGACAATTCTAAAGGAGGTTATAGATGTGTTTATTACTTGTGGTGATGGTCTCAGCGTTGCATGCATATATCCGAACTCATCAAATTGTATATATTGAATATGAGCAGTTTTTAAAATATATCAATTATACCTAAATAACACTGTTAAAAAGCAAAATAACATATACAGCCACTAAAAAAAAACAATCCTAATATGAAAAGGGACAATGATTTGATTTATTTTTCAAGACCATGGTGTTTTTTGCTAAGTGATTAATCAGTGCTTGATTGTAGAATCAGAGAAAAATATTCTGGTAGTATTCCATTTAATGTTTTGGTATTGTTTTGGAGAAATGGTTATATGAGAGTTATTTCAGTGGTATGAAGTTTATTTTTGTTAAGTACTTAAAAGAGAGTGTCACATGAAACTTTAATAGCCTTTAAGATTCTCAATAATATTTTCAAATAATGTCAAGTGGTTTGTGCTATACAGTATTGTGCCAGGCAAAAAAACATATTATTAAAATAGTGTTTATGAATTTTAACTGAAATGCTCAGGTTGTGAGGTTTCCATTGTGATGATATTGCTCAACCATCCTATATTAAAAAGAGGGAATATGCAAATTGACCATCACTCTGCCACAAAGATGGCGGCACCCACAGTGTGTGTGTGTGTGGGGGGGGGTTACTGTAACACAAGATGGCTGCACCCATAGCAGAGGCTGAGTTCCCATAATGAGCCTTAACGAGCAATCAGCAGGGACCTGAGGCTGTGCCACCACCCCCAACCCCCGAGGGGCTTGACAGGGGACCTCAGGCTGCATCCTCTACCCTGGCACCAGGCTGGAGGACCTCAGGCCATGCTCCCCACCTGGCAGGGCTTGATGGGGGACCTCAGGTCATGCTCCCCCACCCAGCAAGGCTTGATGGGGGACCTCAAGGTGCATCCCATATCCCGGTGCTGGGCTGAGGGACCTGAGGCCATGCCCCCCGCCCAGCAGGGCTTGACAGTGGACCTCAAGCTGCATCCCCGACCCCGGTGCCAGGCCAGGGGACCTCAAGGCATGCCCCCCACCCCAACCCGGGCTGGGGGACCTCAGGCCGTGCCCCCTGCCCCAGTGCTGGGCCAGGGGACCTGAGACTGTGTCCCCCGCCCGGCGGGGCTTGACAAGGGTGGGACTGGCCGGCTCTGGATATAGCTCAATTGGGAAGGGGGGGTGGCCAGGTCTGGGTCTCGCGCAATTTTGAGGCACATGTGGGTGGGTGGGGACTTGACTCTGGGTCCTGTGGTGCACCCCAGACTCTGACAGGAGGAAGATTTTCATATACAGTTTACTAATTTTCTTTCATCTCTGACACTTCTATTATAGAGAAAGGGCAAATAACAATATTAAAATATTTCCTCTAGTAATCCCCTTTTAATTTGCATGAATTTTGTGTACCAGGCCACTAGTCTGTATCATAAAAGGCCCGTGGTTGTCATGCTGTAATGCCTTCATGACCAAACGAGCAGTGGCTCTTGTGGCGGGCGGACAGGGCGCAAGCTACTACCTGAGGAGAGCTACAAGCAGTGGAGAGCTACTAGCAGTGGAAAGCTACTAGCAGTGGAGAGCTACTAGCAGTGGAGAGCTACTAGCAGTAGAGAGCTACTAGCAGTAGAGAGCTACAAGCAAGTGGAGAGCTAGAAGCAGCAGAGGTCGAGGCGCCAGCTGAGGCAAGCAGAAGTGAGCTACTCGTGCACGATTTCATGCTCGCTGGGCCTCTAGTTTTAACTAAGCCTAGATGATTGGATATCTTCAAAGAGAGTGTTAGCTGGTCGTCAATTTCATTTCTTCTGTCTGGAAATCTAGATAGACTAAATTTCCCAGCCTCCTTTGCAGGCCTTCTCTTGAGATGGACTTCCAGCTCATGGTATGGCTCACTTTGGGGCTTGGCCTATGCAAATCTCCCATATGTCCTTTTTTATTTCTTCTTGCTGACAATGGGGAAGGCTTCATGGTAAACTTCATGGTAAACTAGCCATAAGATGAAAAGACACCTTTACTAAATTGCTTTTTGGAACTGAGCTATCCAGAAGAGCTGTTCAACCCCAAACACTGTAATTCTACTGTTATGTCAGTAAGAGAGGATGGGCAATAGTTATGGTAAGCCACTGAAATTTTAGTTTATCTACTATAGCAGGTAGTTTACCTTAACCGATACAGGCACTATTTATTGCATTTATTTCACTCCATACTTAAAAAAATGTCCATTTTACTGTGTGCAATTTCACTTGCCCCAAAGCAAAATAAAAATATTCATTTTACTAGTAAACAATAACAACAACAACAACAACAACAAACCTCCAAGAAATAATAATGAGGATGCTTGGTTATTCTTACAGAAAAAAAAAATGAGTATTTTGTGTATTTATTAGTGGACTGTAGAGTTTTCTTCTTTTCAGTCATGCTTCTGTCCCTTATGAAATCTGTATTAATTTTTCATAAACATTTATACCAGTGACATATAACTATCTATAATTAATGGGGCTTAAAGCAAATCTAAATGATCTCACTTTGATAATCTGATTTCTAGCTTGCAATGTCAGGATGAACTCTCACTCAGAATGGATGAAAGAAGAAATGTTAAATAAATAAAAGGCAAAACTCAAGGGTCTCTTTTAATGTATTTTAGTAACAGCAATAGCACAATTTTTTCAATGTACATTGTCTTAAAATTAAAATTAGTTTTATAGTAAGATGTGAAATATTTAAAATAATATATATTGTGTCATGTATATGAACACATGTAATAAACTATGTGTCATATATCTAATAATTATACATTACCTATTTATTTTTAGCCTGTGAAACTGTAACCAGTAATGAAGAAATTTTATTATAAAAATGAATTTCTGCCGGAACCGGTTTGGCTCAGTGGATAGAGAGTCGGCCTGCGGACTGAAGGGTCCCAGGTTCGATTCCGGTCAAGGGCATATACCTGGGTTGCGGGCACATCCCCAGTAGGAGATGTGCAGGAGGCAGCTGATCGATGTTTCTCTCTCATCGATGTTTCTAACTCTCTATCCCTCTCCCTTCCTTTCTGTAAAAAATCAATAAAATATATTAAAAAAAAAATGAATTTCTGAAATGATTGGAAATATCTACATGGCAGATCATTTTTTTGTGTGATAGCCAAGGAATTATTCTTTAAGGTTCATTTCTAACTCCACACACTTCTGGTCTTGGTCTCGGTCAGGCAGTAGCAAGCAAAGCATAGAATGTCAAGGTGTACAGAACAGCAGCATATATATTCACAGACATGGTTTGACATACAGAGTTCAAATTGGCTGATGAAGTGGATTTTTACACATACATCAAGAGACAGTGAGTGCAGAATTAGGCATGAGAAATAAATCCTGGCACCTGACCCTGATGCCTTGTGTCTAACATGGTACTAAAGAGTTTTCTCTTCTTGATGAGTAGATATGATTCTGCCCAGATTGTCAGCACTGATTACTACAAAGGAGAGAAGGATCCTAAACATTTTTCTGAGAGTATCCAAAGTAGGTAGAATCAGAATTTTGTCCTTCTACACTCTGATAAGGCATCTCTAGAATCACAATCTGATGACCCCCATTCTACTTTATGATGGTAACACTGTAAAAACAAATGTATTTAAAAACGGGGATCTCTTACCATTTGAGACAGCATGGAGGGACCTCGAGAGTATACAAGGCAAAATAAGCCATAGAAAGAGGTTGCACATGATCTCATTCATATGTGGAATCTAATGAACAAAATAAACTGATGAACAAAATAGATCCAGAGACATAGAAGCATAGAACAGATTCTGTGGAATCTCAGAGGGAAGGAGGGGAAGGTGAAGGTGTGGGAAGAGACCAACCAAACTTGCATGCATATATACATAACCCATGGGCACAGACCATATGGTGGTGCAGGCCTTGTGCGGGAGGCAGGGGCAGGCTAGAAGGGGACAATGGGGAGAAAAGGGGACATATGTAATACTTTCAACAATAAAGATTTTTAAAAATAAAATAAAAAGAAAAGAAAGAGAAAAAACAAAACATATACACTGCTGTTTTCCAAACTGGTATGTGGATTAGAGTCACCAGGGGATTTTTTAAACCTTCTAAAGCACAGGTCATAACCCAGAATAATTAAATCACGATTTCTGGGACTTAGCTACAGCCTTCAGAATTGATCGAATCTCCCAGATGAATCTAATCTGTAGACAAGTCTGGAAACCATTGACAATCATTTAAGAATTTGTCAACTTCTCAACAGAGGTTCTGTCTAATTTGGATATATATTAGAGGATGTTCAAAAAGACAAATAGCATTATTTTCATTCAAAGGTGATAAAAGTTGATCATTCCATGTGTCTCAGTGGTTGAGCATCAACCCATGAACCAGGAAGTCATGGGTGGATTCAGGTTAGGACACATGCAGGGGGTTTGGGGACTTGCAGGAGACAGAAGATTGATGATTCTCTCTCATCAATGATTTTTCTATCTCTCCCTCTCCTTTCCTCTTTCTAAAAATCAATAAAAACATATTTTTTAAAAAACATGATAAAAGTTATAGTATTTAACAAAGCAAACATAGTAAACATAAAAATGTATCAAAAGTAATTTAATCATAATCTCACCAACAGCAGATTTATCACTGTGAATAGATTTATTTACTTCTATCCTACCAATGTAAATACTAATAATGGTCTGTGTATATTCTTGTGTTTGTGTATATTTGCGTGGGTAAAACAAAAGCTATAACTCTGTTCACTCTATTTTGTTGCCTTATTCTTTAAGAATACATATATGGAATCTCAGAAAAGTTTACTTTTAAATGTTGCTTTATGTTGCCTTATTCTATAGTCCTTTTGAAAAGCTCTCAAACCATAATACCATTTCCTTTTTTTGTCTGTCCTTAAAGACCTTTGTCTTGTGCTTAAGAAAGGTGATACCCATTTTAGGTTAGTCTTCACATGTCTGCATAATTGAAAACTGGACATTTTCCCCCAAGATCAAATCATAAATTTAGCAAAGAAGTGTTTCTAAACTTAGTTGCATGGGGATCAACTAAAGGGATAGTTAAATATCTATGCATGCCCTCACCCCAGAGTTTGGGATTCACAGGTTCAATAGATTAGGGCAGTGGTTGGCAAACCATGGCTCGAGAGCCACATGTGGCTCTTTGGCCCCTTGAGTGTGGCTCTTCCACAAAATACCACGTGCAGTCACGCACGTGCAGTCACGCACGTACAGTGCGATTGAAATTTTGTGGCCCATACACAGAAGTCGGTTTTCGGCCTGGGCAAGTCTATTTTGAAGAAGTGGCGGTAGAAGAAGTGGGGGGTGACTGGAGACGCAGTGCAGAGCGGGGCGGGGGGGGGGGGGGTTCGCGCGATTCATGCACGAGTTGAGTGAGCCAGTCAGCAGTCTCATGTGCAGTGGTTAGTGCTAGTCGTGTCTGCAAATCGCGTGCGAGTGACAAAAGTACCTACTCAAAGCATAAAGTTACCTGTATTTTTCCAACCAGCTGCAAATCCTACAGGTATTTTTGTCATCAATTTAAGAATTGTAATTCTTTTGTGTTGGTGGCTTTATTATTATAAAATGAAACATTTTTTTAGGTGCCCTGTTTGACATGGTTACAAAGAAGAAGCAAAGAAAAACAGAAGACGAAAACCGTGAATTTAAAGTTGAATGGACAGAGACTTTCGCGTTTATTCAAAACTGAAATGGTCTTGCGACCTTATTTGTCAGGAAAAATTGGCGCATAATAAGAAATCGAATTTGGAGAGTCACTTTACAACTAAACACGTGTCATTTAGTACTAAATATCCTGTCAATGATGCAAGGAAGAAAGCAGTTGAGGAACTTCAGAAGAGTCAAGAAAAATCAAGTTCTGTATTTAATTACTGGATGCAATCTTCCAACAATGTTAATATTGCAAGTTTTGTGGTTAGTCAAGAGATTGCTAAGAGAGGAAAAACATATACAGATGGCGAATACATAAAAAGTTGTTTTATAAATGCATCTGAAGAGCTATTTCGGGATTTTAAGAACAAAGAAGATATTCTAAAAAAAGTTAAAGAGTTACCATTGTCTGATAAAACAGTGAAAGATAGAACAGTCAAAATGTCTTTGAATATAACCAACCAGCAAGTCGAAGATCTTAAATTGGTTTCAGCTTTATCAATAGCAGTTGACGAGTCTTGTGACATAAATGATACAGTGCAAGTTTCACTTTTTGTACAATTTATTTCATCTACAGGTCCTAAAGAATAACTTTTAGGATTATTGCCACTCAAAAGTCAAACACGTGGAGAGGATATAGCAAATGCTGTAATTGAGTGCATTGAAAAACATCATATTCCACTCGATAAAACTGTCTCAATTTCAACAGACGGGTCGAAAAGTATGACCGGCATAAGAAATGGGTTTGTTGCTATTTTGAAAGAAAAAATTAATCACGAGATACTTACTTACCATTGCATCATTCATCAAGAAGCGCTTTGTGCGCAGACATTAACAGAAGAAATTTGGAAAGTTATAGAATTGGTTATTAAGATTATCAACTCCATTAGAGCTAAAGCTCTTAATCATCACCAATTTAAAGAATGTTTAGTTGAAATGGAGAGTGAGTACGCAAAAAGCTCCTCCTGTCCAACTCTCACTCTCTCTCTCTCCTGCTGCTGAACCTGGGACCCTTGAGCCCACAGGCCAACACTCCATCCACTGAGCCAAACCAATCTGTGCACTTCTCTCTCTCTCTCTCTTTTTTTAGGACATAAGGCAGAGGGTTTTGAAGCAGTACCAAAAGGAGGAAAAAAGAACTCTACTTCTCTACTTGGACACAGTGCAGTGTCCAAGATCCAAGAGCCTTGAAATACTGTACAAGTTGGGGAATTATGATGTGTTCCAACCATAAAGTGAAAGAAAGGATGGGAGGAGATGAGGTTGGAGAAAGGGGTCCCAGGCTGTCCTCACATGGAAGTCATTACAAAGCCTCTCTTTCCCACACTCCCTCCTCACTCTCTTTCTCCCTTTCACTAGGTTCATCTATTTGCTTTAAAATAATCCCTCAATTGAATATTGAAAACAATTCAGGAAGGAAGACTTGCAACATAAATGGCACCTGTGAATGCTCTGGAAATTAATCCATTATACACATCATTCTTTTTTGAGGTTGTTTTATCTTCCTTCTAAAGAACTCAGAAACTCAATGGCAACTTGAAACAGAACCCAATTTAGTCCTGTCATTAGACCAAGAGGGTTTTCTTCTCCCTGGTCCTCTGTCAGATTTTAAATGGATGTGGTTTCATTCCCTTCTCATCTAATACTGGAACATATCCATCTACAGCAAGATCTCACTTCTAAATGATGTTCTTGTATTTCAAGAGACCTTTTAAAGGGGAAAAATAATAGCTCCACTCTCGACAAAGCTCATGGCTGGAAAGTGAGTCTATTAATCTCCAAAGATTCAACAAATTCTTACAAAGTGTTGGGCCCAAATTCTTGGTGGCTAGCGGAGGAGGTGGGGTTCAGAAGGGGGACATGACTTGCTTAGAGTCACATAGCTAAGTTAGTGTGTCACTTGTGTACTTTCTTTCTTCTCATAGCTATTGGGTAGTTTCCCTCAAAGTGAGACCCAGACTCTGGTTGGAACAAGAATTCCTGCCCGACCGACCAATACCCCCACTTCTTCTAACGCCACTTCTTCAAAATAGACTCACCCAGGCTGAAAGCCAACTACTGCGCATGGGCCACGAAGTTTCAATCGCACTGTACATGTGCGTCCACATGTGGTATTTTGTGGAAGAGCCACACTCAAGGGGCCAAAGAGCCACATGTGGCTCGCGAGCCGCGGTTTGCCGACCACCGAGATAGACAAACAAGTATACAAGACAAGTGTGGATGGGAGAGTTGGAAGGGATCGACCTCAACAAATGTACCTCAAACAGATTGAGGACGTTTTTAGCAAAGGCTAGCTTAGGAGTACCCTAATTATGTTAATAACAATGTACCTACCTATATAGTTTAAGTTTAAAAAATTTGGCTCTCAAAAGAAATTTCAGTCGTTGTACTGTTGATATTTGGCTCTCTTGACTAATGAGTTTGCCGCCCACTGGGTTAGGGTGGGACCTGATAATTTGCATTTCCAACAAGTTGCCATGTATTGACCCTATTTTTCCTTCTTCCTCAGTTTTTCTGCCTCATTCTATTATGTATGGGTAGTTTACATTTGCTGCTGGCTTCATAAATACCCATATTTGATAAGAAACTTCCAAATACTTCCTGGAAATATTCAACTTCATCAAAAATGACTTAGAAGGAGAGCTCAACTTCTGAATCATAGTTTACAGTTGCCAATATTTTATTAAAAACTGATAAACAAAAGCCTCCTCATATGTCCAATGAAAAAGATGGGTGACTCAACTCTTCATCTTTGAAAGAAAAAAAAAATATGTCTGCTATCCAAATCCTGAGGAATGCATTTTACCATAATTTTGAGATCTCAAGAAAAAAAAAAATAAAAAAATAAAAAAAAGAAGAAGAAGCTCTTATAACTGGTATGGTAAAATATTTGTGTTATTACTGTGTTTTTGTGCACCAGGCTGGGGAAAGCAACTTCCTGCAAACTTGCAGATTCAGGATGTGTTGTATTTGCCTCTGATGCATTTTTTTAAACCTTTTCCTTTTCAAGTGTTAATTCCTCCAGTAGAGATTATCTGTTCACTTTCATGTTTCCTCCTTGGGCAATGCATTTCAAAGATTAATATAATATGGATAACATGCCTGTGTGTCTTGCCTAATTCAAAATGCTGAGGATATTATTTCTGGTTTAGGGAGTTTGGAGAAATTTATATCTGGGAGGTTTGGAATGCTCAGCTATCAGAAAATATTGCTGTATGTCTGGCAGCTTGCCCACGCTCCTCACAGGTCATTAATAAAGGCTACAATTGCTCCTACATTTAGATTTTCTTCTCTACTGACTCAGCAGTTGCAGCTGTCATCTTACACTGTCATGGATCATTAAGAAGTTTCACCTGGCATACTTTTAAAGGATGCTCTATTCCTCTTTAGGGTAGAGCTGTTTTTCTGCCTTAACTCACCTTTCAAAACTAGGTATTTTTTTAAAAACAGATATCTGGGGGAAAATGTTTTAATAAACAGCTCAGAATACAGTTACTAATGGTTTCAACTTCAGTTCCTTTGTGACTTAAAAATCAAGTGTTTATTTGGAAAATGCCTTCAGCAAGACTACAGTTTGGGATTTATTTCATGTCGCAGATTACATTATTGCTCGCTTACTTCCTTCACTTGAAATGCATAATTAATATTTCACAGCAAGTTTAGATTTGTTTTTACATTTTCTTCTTTACTTAACTTTCAAAGTCACTTAAAGCCATCAGAGCCCCAGTATTTTTACATCACAAACCATAAATCAAGTTAAATGTTGGAGTCAGGGAGCTCTAATGCTACATTTAAATCCAAAGCACCGGTAACTCTACTGTTTATCTAGCTATGTTACAGGCTGTCAAACAACAATAAATAACCTCAAAAAATTTATAGCTTCTTTGTTGAAACAGCCATAGTTCCAGAACAGAAAAATAGTGCACAAATTAATGATGAAATTATAGAGAATATGAAAACTCTACTCTGTCTACTTCCATTATAAGATGTTGTAGTTGGAGCTTCATAGTATAATTTTTAGAACATAAATTCTTTAAAAATCATCTCATAAGCATCACCTTGAAGATATATTCATTTTAAAGAGTTTTCCAAAAAAGCATGATGATGTCTATTTGTGGGGAGGGGAAGTTATAATGCTTCCATCTGAGACCTGGGCAAGCACATAATCTAAAAACCATAAATCTGTCTCCTTATGAGTGATTGGTGTGAAAAAAAGTGAAACCTAATATTGAAACAGAGTGCTCTAAAAGATTTCTTGCACTGTCAGAAAAATAAATGAGCAATGAATTATATTTGTATAATTGCATTTTAAGGAGGATCTGTTTTCTCTTTGTTCTTTTCATTTAAAAGCAAAGCAAAGCAGAAACAAGTAAACAAAATACCATCACAAAAATAACAAAGTGAATATCCAAACCATAATTGGGGAGATGTGGTGGTTTTGCATTTTTGGAGGAAGCGCTGTAGGACATACAAAGCATATGCTAGCCTGCCAGTCACATAGATGCATTGGCCCTTGATTAAGCCACCTAATTGTTATAACAGCATTAACTTCCCTAAGTCTTAATTTCTTCCACTTTTGAACTACAATAATAATGAGAATAGTAAGACCTAATTCTTATTATCTGTATGAATTATATTGAAGTAATGTATGTAAGTAATAATGGTAACTCTATTGGTATTAAATAATGTATGCACAACATTTCCCCTGGCTGTTGATACATGGCAAGATTTTTATGAATTCGGTATGTGTCACGTGAGTGTATGTACAAGGCAAGAAAGTTTCCTGTCTTATTCACCTATGTGACATCCCCAGCACTTAGAACATGCATGATATGTAGTACAGGCTACTTCACACGTAAATGGGTGTCTGTGTTTTGTGCCTAGGTGTGTTTGAGGGAAGAATTCCTAAGATTTATTGAGCCAGTGTGTGTCCCAAAATATTATTGAGACCAATTAAGAGAAAATTTAGGAAAGACTCCCATATAGGGTTGCCAGATTTAGCAAATGAAAATATTGGACACCAAGTTACATTTTAATTTTACATAAATAATGAATTTAAACTGTGTGTCTCAACAATCTACTTACATAAAAACCATGGGTGGCGTCATCATGACCACAACCTCCGCCACCAAGCGGAAGCAAGTCGGTCTTGCAGGGGTTGTCTTGGCAATGGCTGTGCCATTTCCCAAAGCTGTTTCCAGTGAGGGTGGAGTTTGTGGCAGGAACCCGCCCTCAGAGCGTGGACCCACAGAATCCTGGGTCATTTTGCCAAGGGCTGCACCCTCCCCAGCTGTTTCCCGTGTGGCCTGAGGACCAGGAGCACCCAGCAGCAGTCAGTCCTGGGTTGCTGAAGCGGAGGCCACGGCGTGGTAGAACTCTCTGTCTGGCCCAACAGGGGGCATGGCCGACCTTCAAACCAGACCCTGACAGTAGAAAGGAGGGAGCCCCTTTCCTCATGGAATCGACAGGTGGCCAGTTTGCTGTGAGGGGCCTGCCAGCTAGCAATGCTATTCACCTGCACCCTGGCCCCTGATAGCAGGGAGGAGAGAACATGTTTAAAGACCAAATATTGGAACAAAGTACCTCTGAAGCCAAAAGAAGCCATTGTTGGTAACAGAATAGAGAGTTAGAAACATCGATGAGAGAGAAACATCGATCAGCTGCCTCCTGCACATTCCCCACTGGGGATGTGCCCACAACCAAGGTACATGCCCTTGACCGGAATCGAACCTGGGACCCTTGAGTTCACAGGCAGATGCTCTATCCACTGAGCCAAACCGGTTAGGGCAATTAATTCCTTTTAATGTGCATGAGTTTTGTGCACCAGGCTACTAGTTTTATATAATAAAAGGCTAATATGCAAGTAGACCGAACACTGGAACAATCGGTTGCTATGACATGCGCTGACCACCAGGGGTCACGTGTGGAACATGGAGGGCGTCGACAGCAGGCTGCAGAGTGCAGAACATGGCGGGCAGCAGTCACAGGGGGATGGCAGAGCAAGTGAACGGGGGCACCAGACCAAGGTGGGGTGCCAGTTGCTGTCATCTGTGAGCCTCTGGTGGTTACTGAAAATTCTTTGCTCCCGTGTGCAGAGGATGGGCCGAGACCCACCCTTGTGCCCACTGAAGCCTTGCCACCCACAGTTCCTTACAGGGTGCATGAATTCATGCACTGGGCCCCTAGTACATGATATTTGCACTAAAAACTATTTGGTATTCACATGAAATTTAAATTTTACTATATGCCCTGTATTTTACCAGTATGAAGATACAGGTGAAAACTCTCAGTTTTTAAGAATAAAGTCATTTATATAAAATCAAATAATAATGATGATAATAGAAATAGCACCTCATTTAGGGTAACTTTAGCTCTTTCCCCCCCAGCTCTTGTCAAAATTGCCACAGTGGTCTTGTTTGTTTCTGGAAAATACCTGCTTTTTTTCTTACTATGGGATATAAACTGTATATTATTTCATCTGTCTAGAAACAGTGGTTCTCAACCTGTGTGTCGCGAACAATGAAAATACATCCTGCCTATCAGATATTTACATTATGATTCATAACAGTAGCAAAATTACAGTTACGAAGTCGCAACGAAAATAATTTTATGGTTGGGGGTCACCACAACATGAGGAACTGTATTAAAGGGTCGCGGCATTAGGATGATTGAGAACCACTGGAAGGAACCACCACTCATCTTCAAACACATCCCTCTTAGGCTCTTAGCTCCAGGATCTCAGCTCCTGGACACTCCCTGACCTGGAGCTGCCTTTCCGTTTCCTACCTTGGGGTTATTCTCAAACAATGGTGTTTATTTCTCTCAGCACTTAGCTCATTTTGCAATTATAAATTAATGAAGGGAATTGTATGATCAATACCTATCTTCTCTACTAAATTATAAACTCTGTGACCTCTTCTTGCCTCTCAATTGCAACCACATCATTCAGCATATGGCGTCATGTGTTTAATATGAAACTGTACTTCATTTCAAATGAATGATGCTCAACTTTGTGATTAAAGGCATGGGCGTGATTGCCAGGCTTCTAGGATAGGATTGGCTACCTCCCTCCCCCATAACATTCTAATTTTCTGTCCTCAGAACATGTATTAAACTCTCTGAGCCTCTTTATTTTTCTCATTTTAAATTGGGGCTAACAGTATTTCATCCTAGTACTGTTCTAAGGATAAATAAATGTTTGCAAAGCATTTTGTGCAGTCCCTGTATCTAGCAAATGCTCTAGAAAAGGGAGCAAGAACAATAAAACAACAATAACTGAGAGGCAAACTCAACCAGTAATAGTCATAATTTAAAAGATAATTTTTTATGATCTTGTTGCCCATGGAAGGCTTTACATAGAAGGTGAAACTTTAGCCAGGTTTTGAAGCAGGTGGGGATGTTGGAAGATGTTGGGAGGGGAGGATGCAATTATTTCAGATATTGTCCTAGAGCTCAAAGTTAACACCTGAATCAGAGTCTCTGTAACCTAACGACTCAAAATATAGTTTATCATCATCACCTGGGAGCTTGTTAAAATCTTAGGCCCCACGTCAAACTACTAGATCGAAATCAGGACTTTATCCCAATCCCCAGGTGACTTGCAGTTACAATGATGTTTGAGGCAGGGCTCTTTGCAAAGTATGGTTGCCAAATCAGCAGCATCAGCCTTATTTGGGGACCAGTAAGAAATGCAGATTTTCAGGCCTCCTGCTTGTAGGTGGCTGCCATATCTTTGTGTGCTTATATATCCTTTTCTTTGTGCTGGGCAGATAGATGGTAGGGTGGTTGGAGGGCACTAATCCCACATAATCCTTCATCAGACTAGACACCACCCTCAGACCTTATTGAACCCTAATTACTTCCCAAAGGCCCAGCTCTAAAGACCATCACATTGTGGGTTAAGGCTTCAACCCCTTAATATGAATTTTTGTGGGACACAAACACTCAATCCATAACACCGTTTTTTTTTGTTTTGTTTTGTTTTTTGTGTGTGTGTGTGTGTGTATTTAAGATATTTTTATTGATTTCAGAGAGTAAGAGAGAGGGGGAGAGAGACAGAAACATCAATGAGAGAGAACCATTGATCAGCTGTCTCCTGCACGCCCCACACTGGAGATCAAACCCACAACCCAAGCATGTGCCCTTGACAGAATCAAACCTGGGACCCTTCAGTCTGCAGGCTGATGCTCTACCCACTGAGCAAAACCAGCTAGGGCTCCATAGCACCTTCTTAATCAAAAGCCCTGGTGTAGCGTGTGGCCCAACAACCTCTGTTTTAACAATCCTCTTCAGGTGTTTCTGATGCACAGGAAAGATTTAACACCGCCTCAACATAGAAATTACCTTGCAGCTTTCTTTGTGCTGATGCTAGGGTCTGGCTTAAGCCTGGTGACTGTAAAGGACAGCCATGTTTGAGAACAACTAAGAGACTTTCTGCTCAAATATACAAAACCTATCACAAACAAGTTCATGACATGTCTTGGAACAATAAAAGAATTTTCTAGACAGCAGTAGTCAGTAGCCAATCATCAAGTATTGACTGAGTAGAAATTATGTCTCCTGTGTAAGTAATAACAATAGCCATGCCACTGCATCACCTGCTGGGAGGAGGCACCTCAAACGTTTAGGACTGTCTGTGTATTTAGCATTCATGTTGCATGATTAATTTTTTTTATGTTTGGGTGAGAAATTCTATCATCCTTTTATTTGAGAGGCTTGTTTTGACCTGAGGTGTAATTGATTCCTTTCAAAAGCTATGCATTTTATAAGTGAGTCCTACTGCATTTAAAGAAAAATGCAGGAGGGATCACAATTGCCCCAGGTAATTTCTACCTTAGATATAGTTTTGCTGAGTGTTTTAGGATAGACAAATAACAATATCAAAAAACTAACCTCCTTCTCTTTTTTAATTGAAAATAAATAAGCTTCCAGTGTCAGACTCTCCTGTCGCTTAGGCCGCTTGAGGACATTCATCTTTCTGATGTCAGCACTTGAAATCATAAAATCACGGAGCTATCTTTGGTATAGGCACAAAATAGAAACAGAAATAATAAGAGCTAAGAAGTTTATAATCTGCTTTCATGTTTCATATATCTCTCCTATCTGAGGTCTCAGATAAACAATAAGAAATACACATCTGTCCCCTTTTCCTGATAAGAAAGAAAGCAAAGCTTTAACATTACAGAAATCTTTTCGTTACAAAGATAATCCCTGCTTTAAGAAACAGAGACTTTATAGGAATCTGTTCTAGAGACAAACTTCTCCCTCCTCTCCTACCTCTTCCCTTGACTTGGGTTATTGGCATGTGTGATAGACAGTTGGAGTGTAAAGTGTTTTCAGGAACTCCGCTTGATATAGACCAATGTCATATAACCAATATGAATCCTGCTGTGAGAGAATTGTTTGTCTGCAAAGAACTCTTGCTTTGTGTTTCCCATTTCATTTTGGATCTCCGCTTGTTTAAAGCTACTGCCACCTCCTTGATTGGGTATACATCTCATCCAGTCAGCTGCAGCCCAGCTAAAAGAAATACCATGCCATTCCAGGATGTTAGTGAAGATCTGTGTTTTTACATGTAGGACCAAGAGATTTCTAGCCACAAAAAATAGACATGCTTGGAAGTTATTTGATGATGCAGAAACCATGAGAAAAAACTTAGCTAACATAAATTAAATTCAAGCCCATTAACTTTTATTGAACCCTCACTAGATACAAATAATGTATTGAGTTTGATTCAGTTCTCTACT
The DNA here is from genome assembly GCF_014108235.1 of Myotis myotis. Taxonomy (NCBI): domain Eukaryota; kingdom Metazoa; phylum Chordata; class Mammalia; order Chiroptera; family Vespertilionidae; genus Myotis; species Myotis myotis. The sequence continues at coordinate 42,073,152 of NW_023416379.1, forward strand.
CACATGTCAGATTCAAAGTTAGGTAAGAAGTTAGTCCAGCAACTGACCCAACAATTGCTGGTTTATAGCAGGAAAGTTAAAGTCAAAATCCTGCCCTCCCAGGCAGAACAATAAGGTTGAACAAGATAAGTTCATCCAAGCTGGCACCAAAGCCAGCACAGTGCAAGTTTCAGAGGCCTGAGCATGGAGAACAATGGGCAGAATGGAAGGACTGGATTCTATGGCAAGCAATCAACCTCAGGGGCTGAATTATGCATTTTAAGAAGTATGAGTCTGTTTATGATGGCTGCTGGCTATATTGCTTTCTCTTAACTCCTAACATCAGACTTCTGAAGCCTTCATCCAGGGTCCTCCTCTTGCTCTTCCTTCGGGCATGCCATTATGTTACGTTTGAGCCTTTTGGGTGCTGCTTTTACGATTTGTTAGGAGGGGTTGGAACAGTGCTCAAATTATTTCCCTCTGTTCAGTCAAGACCTTCCTGAAAACTGTACCTAATACCCCATGACTTGAGTCTTGCTGGTGGGAACATGTGTTATTCCTGGCCCTGAGTGAATGCAGGACACTGTTTCCTTCTAATTTGAGATTAGAAGCCATCTAATTATTTGAGATGGTTTCAGGATGATTCCATCCTGAATCATCTTATGTGGTAACCTGTACTTTAAATATATATATTTTATTGATTTCAGAGAGGAAGGGAGAGGGAGAGAGAGAGATAGAAACATCAGTGATGAGAGAGAAGCATTGATCAGCTGCCTCCTGCACACCCCCTACTGTGGATTGAGCCCACGACCTGGGCATGTGCCCTTGACACAATCAAACCTGGGACCCTTACGGTCCATAGACAGAGGCTCTATCCACCGAGCAAAACCAGCTAAGACTGGTAATCTGTACTTTGATCCTTTTTTGGGTTATGCTTTTATGATTTGTTACTTCAGAGGACCCCTTTCTAGACTTCTGGGATTCGCTTCCTGTGCTGGTCTCGCTACTCTGCTGCTCTGTACTATGAACTCTGGTCATGGTTTCCCCAGATTCTCAGCCATGTGCCCTCACATCAGTGTCTGTTGGTCTCCACCATAGTACCTCCTCTCTGTGCCACAGCCTGGAATCTCTCTTGAGGCACCCAGTGAGAGCTTTGCATTGTTTACTTCATTTGCTTTCTATCTATACTGTAATGGTTAATTTTATATATCACAGGATGCTCATATATCTGGTTAAACATTTTTTCTGGTGTGTCTGTGAGGGTGTTTTTGGAAGAGATTAGCATTAGACTTGGTGGTCTGAGTAAAGCAGTTTGCCCTCCCAATGTTAACGGCACCGTCCCATTCACGGAATAGATCAAAAGGCATCTAACAGGATGGGGAAGGAAAGGCACCTGCGCCTATGAAAGGCACGTGTGGGTAGGAAAGGCACGTGCTCGAGAGAGGCATGAACTTTAAAACCTTGGGATGTTAATAAGACAGGCAGCGTGCAGATAACCAATCACAAGGCAGTAAGGTGTATAAACCAATCCCAAAGATGTTGCTAAGACATTATTCTTTGAGAGAACCAATCAGGAACTAACAAGCATATATACAAAAAAGCGAGCGGTTCCTCCTCTCTCCCCTGTGCGCTAGGATCTGGGGTTGCTAGCAGTTGATGCGCTTTCCTGTGCCCTTGCGGCTTATGGCATGTGGGCCTCCACACGTGGACTGATAGACTTTAATTAGCTTGCACACTAAACTACTCCCGACTGGGACATGGGAAGGAAGCTCTGGACACTGGCCTGTTCCTGGAACCCCAGCTGCGCCATTTGCAGGACTCGATTCTCTCAGTAAACTTTTGTCTCACTCATTTCCGTCTGGGACTGCATTCTTCGATTTCACGGGACAACGAACTAGGACGCAACACCCCACATTTGGGATTCACTCTCTCTGCTGGACTGTTGAGCTGAATTTTATCCTCTGCCCTTTGTGCTCCTAGTTCTCAGGCCTTCAGCCGGGACTGCAATTTACATCTTTGGCTCCCGGGCTCTCAACCCTTCCAACTACACAGCCACCATTCCTGGGTCTCCAGCTTACAGATGGCAGATCATGGGACTTCACGGTGCTTCCATAATCATGTAAGTCAGCACCTTATATTAAAGCTCTTTATTTTTCTATAACCACTCTCAGCACGGTAATACAGATTAGTCAGTGTTCTCCAGTGAAATGGAACCACTAGATTATTGATGTTTGAATGTTGATTTTAGAACCTGCCCCTGTACTGAATTTGTTGATTAGTTCCAACATGTTTTGGTTGAGTCCTTATGATTTTCTATGTATGAGATCATATTACCTGCTAATAATGACAATTTTACCTCTTTCTTTCCGATGTGGATGCCTGATTGTCTTGCCTACTGGTCTAGCTAGGACTTTCTGAACTGGGCTGAATAAGAATGGTGAAAGTGGACATCCTTGTCTTGTTCTTGATCTTAGAAGGAAAGCCTCCATTATTTCCCCTTGAGTTTGATGTTAGCTGTGAGTTTGTTGTATATAGCCCTTACTATGTTGAGATTGTTGTAAATGGCCTTCATTATGTTGAGATATGTCCTCTCTATATCTAATTTGTTGAGGGTTTTATCATGAAAATTGTGTGTGAAGTTGACTCATTTTTAAGGCAGTGATAAACATTCAAAGTGAAAAAGTTAAACAAAATATTTGCCCCACCTTGATATTTATTATATTTGTGCATTTTTTTTTCTGGGGCCTAATTACACATTTTAATTTTTGTCGAATTCAGGCCTTTTCCTACCTGCATAGACAGAGACATTTCCACACATATATTTTTATACAATGAGGAACTGAGGAAATCTCCATATAATTTGACAATGATTCCAATAACTATGCAAATGAAAACATAATAAAACCCTTAGAATAAAGTGCTGAATTCTTTTTAGTATTGAAAATGAATGGCTTTATTGCCTGCTCTTTTACTCCTTTGATGTTCCTGAAAACAATGTATTGTGTTGCAAAGTATGTAAGAAACCAGGTTATTGAAAAACAAAATCTGGTTTAAGCTTCTTAATATTAGTAGGAGACTTGAACACAAAAGCACTTTGCATTTCTGAAGTTGGAATGATATTTCAGTTGGTGTCAAACTGAGACTGTACATTTTCAAGATAGAAGAGTAAGTTCTAATTTTACTTGTTATTACATGTACTTGTGAGAATTAAGCTAAAGCTTTCACTTTGACTTTATGCTGTCTGTCTAAAGAATGCTAAGGAGGTCCAGATTGAAAGCATGGGTTATGACAACAGTGTCATTCTGTCTTTATGCATTACTGCAGAACTCCCAAAGCAAAATGGGACTCAGGGTGGGAGGATGGCTTATTTCTATAAGATCAATCATACTTTCTTACAGGGACAGAGATCCTCATAGGGATAAATTATGCTATTTGAGCTGTTTTTTTATTTGGTTGTTTTTATTTATTTAGAAAATATCTTATATTAAATGGGATCTTGGATTTGAGGAAATATGCTACATAATTTACAAAAATATTTACAGAGCATTTTCTGAATGTCAGGCATGATTCAACTACCATTCCAATAACCTTTGTCTATATATGGGATGAGAAGTCAGAATATGACAAAATTGAAATGTATAATTATGCCCAATAAAAATAATACATGGATAAACTAAAATAGTCAGGAAGTGAAGAAATTAAAAATACACATGCAAAAAACTACTCAATTTGTTTATCAGTGCCTTAACAATAAGTTCACGCAAGATAATCAAGAAAATATTACAATTCTAAAATTATTACAAATTTAAAATAACCTGAAGTGGGACTTGTGTGTTTTTTTCAGTCAATGTTCACAGTGGTACATTCGATTTATACAGCTGTGTGGCATGCTGGGGGCTAAGAGGGACTATTTCTAAGGTGAGGAGGAACTGGAACCACAGAATCATTGGTGTAAACCCATCTAGTAATTACTCTCCTGGAGAGAGGGTTAACAATAATGTCCAATCAGGATCCTAGAAAACTAATATATTTCTATGCTGGGCTTTGAAAACTAAGGAAGGAAATAGGGCAGGGGTTCAATTTTGAAAGCACAGAGTATTAATGGTGGCATCATTGTCAGAGGCAGAGACAGCTTTTTATCAAAATTCCGTCCAAAATATGATAATGAGAACATGGCTCAGACACAAGAAGTTAAGCTGAAAGGAATGCCAAGCCCTCCCCTGAGGCACATGGTAAGTGTCATTGGCCTGGGGGCATGGAGAATCTAACAATACAGAAGGTCTGAGCAGGATGGTCCAGGTAAGCAGATGTGCTGTTTTACAGGTGTGCTTGGGGACCAATCTGCTGGCCACATCTCAGAAAGGCCAGGCACTTCCAGACTCAGTCTCAGAGCAGTAAGACCATTTCAAACCCTTCTTGCTATATACAATTCCTGAACTGCCTTTCAATGAAACTGAGATAAAGGAGGGATCCCAAGATAGACAAATGGATAATTTTGATGGAGTAGCATTTGAGCAAATACACATGCGCACAATATACTATTTATCAAGAAGTAGCAATGTTTTGAATAGGAGAACTAGCCTTTTTAGTAATATCTTCATTAGAATTCTTCAAAACTCTCCAGGTAATAATTATAAGAAAAAAAGAGGAAAAAAGTGAACATAGCATTTGGTATTTTTATTGCATAGTAGTTATATTATAGGAAATGGATCCGTTTTGAGGATATTTAGAGAGCAGGTCTAGTTCTATAGAAGTATATTGATTTTGAAGCATACTTTAAGCATATCAAATATAATAGTTTTAGAACATTTTTGCATAAAAACCCACTTCAAAAAGTGTTCAGAAATGTCTTTCACTTTAATCAGGAAAAACAGACATCTGTTCCTCGTGGACCTCTCTGCTACTGGGTGAAAAGAAAAAGACATTTTACATACAGTTCAGCTATTACACATTATAAGTCCCCTATGTTTAAAAAGAGATTGGACCATCTGCCACCAGATATATTTTAATTTGGGAGCCGTATTCTGTTTTAGTACCTCAATGCTCCTGTTACAGCTAAAAACTCTATTAATTTGGTAAGGAATAATCAGATATTCCAAAACACAATGATTACTTCCAAGTTGATTTTGGAAAACCATTATTGAATCTAATTTTGAATTACAATTTTAAAAAATGGTTTGGTGTGTTTTGAATGAATTCATTCAAAACAATTTTTACAGGGGAGGGAAATTCCTTTAGCTTATAGGTATATTAAAAACAAAAGGCCTATACATTTTAGATTTCAGCACAAATGTTATAATTAATTTTCCTTAATTAATTATGGCTTAAAGAATCTTTTATCAATTATGGTAAATATTAATAACAAGTTTCATTTCATAGGTAACTAGCAATTTGAAAAGAACAATTAATACATTTTTCCTAAGAACACAGCCATTATATTCTAATTTTTAAAATTTTCTTTCAGCTACAAAGAAAAAATATTTTTAGTCATAACCTTCCTTTGACTTAATAGAATGTAGTTTTCTCTTCAGTGTTAGTTTTGGAATGATCCAACATTTAATAGTACATTTTGATTAAATGAAAACAATTTAATCCAAAACAATTATTCAGGTAAAACAATGTATCACTTCACTGTGGTTTTAGGTAGCCTTCCGCAGAACCCCTGTTTAAAGTCAGTTTACAATATGCATATTTGCATTTGCCTGATTTATAATCAGATTACCAATATCTTATGGAACTAACCAAATATGTATTTCTTCAAACTCCAACAAGACCTAAAATTTGAAGCCATATTTTTCTTGATTACAAGAGAATTAAAACATTTAAAGTATGAAAATATGCATATATCATTTTAATAATATTATTTTTTATAACTCTTCAGAGATTGTTGTAAAGCACATGTGTGTTCAAGTGAACTTCATCTTTTTTTTCTTACTCTACATCTCTTCTTGTTACTATTATACTTCTGGTGCCTGTCTGAACTTTTTAGTCATAATGGGACTAGGATTGCATCATGGTAAAGGCGAAGCCTTTTGTACACAGCCGCCATATTTATTGTCAAAGTGATGTAATTCCTGCATAGGAAGCATTTTATATACATAATACACTAAGAAATTATACCCATGTGCAGAATGACTACTTACATTCTAGTCTTAAAAAAAATTTTGCTTGAAAAACCAAAGATCACATGTAACCTCACTGCTTTATGAATATATGCTAAGAAAAAGTTATCTTAGTCCCCACACAAACTGTCCTCCTGACAACCACAGATACTAATAGAGTAAACACAGTTAAAAGTTAGAATTACTTCTTGGACTAAAATGTTTGTTGGGGCCAATTACCTCCTGTGCATGGAAACAGTAACTGAGGTCCAAGGAGCCTTGGAAGCAGTTGCCGGAATCACACTGTTGTGTCTATAGTCCATAAGTGACTGGGCAAACAAATGTAAAATCAGATGTTCTGGAACTTTCTGCCATGAATACCTTAAAAAGTCCATAATCTATAAACAAGAGAAATAAGCAGATGGAACTGAATAATGGGAAAGCCAATTATCCTTCTACCTGTGGTGTTTATTTAGATTTTTCCGTTTTTTTTTAGTTGACTCCTGCTTTTTAAACTTCTATTTGTTCTATTCTACTTTAGCTTCTTCAGTGTGATATGCTTATTTATTGGCTGCTCTGGCTGTCAATCATTTGTGTTTAAACCTTACCAGACACCTGGTGCACAAAATTTGTGTGCTCCTCAGCCCAGCCTGCACCCTCTCCAATCCGGGACCCCTTGGGGGATGTCTGACTGCCAGTTTAGGCCCGATCCCTGGGGCCTAAACTGGCAGTCGGACATCCCTTACACAATCTGGACTGCTGGCTCCTAATTGCTCACCTGCCTGCCTGCCAGGTTGCCCCCAACTGCCCCCTCCCTGCCAGCCTGATCGCTCCTAACTGCCCCCCCCACCAGCCTGGTCACCCCTTACTGCCCCCCTCTGCCGGCCTGGTTGCCCCATGCAGCCTGCTGTTCAGTTGTTTGGTTGTCCCTCACTAACCCCCCCTGCCAGCCTGGTTGTAGGCAGCCATCTTCTGAGGGCATAAGGGTTAATTTGCATATTACCTCATTATAATATAGGAGTAGCTTTCCTAATTGAGCATCTGCCCAGTGTGTACTCTCTGCCACTCTCTCAGCCATGTATTTTTATAATAGCGCCCACCCACAGGCCTCCTTAAGGGTCTTTTTCCATATAACTGATCACACATTTGTGATTCCTAAGTTTTGATTCAGGGGTTGGCACTTGCCCCCAGGTAACCTGTCTGTTGGGCAGTACCTTGTAAGGTGGTCTTTCAAGGCACTGCCTAAAGGGGTCTGATGGGGATTCACAGGACCATCAGACCCACTCTCCCGTAAAGCTGAAGTGGAGAAACAAGAGAATACTAGTAATGTTACAAACGAGAAAGCAGAAGAGAGAAAAGCGCACATTCCTATGTAGCTAGGATGTATAAAGACAGAGTTCCAGAGTGAAGTTATGAGACTGCTGTTGCTGAAAGATTACAACCTAGTTGCCAGATTTCTCTGAGTTCTAGGTGCCCTTAAACTACCATAGCTATTCGCAGTTTTATGCTGTTCTACAATTTCTACTTGATTGTTAGACTTCTCCAGGCTTTTTGTGAGAAGTGGCTGAGGATACCTGTTGGTAATCTTACACCAGACTTCCCTTACTTGATGTAACCTGAGTCTTTCCGTTAAAAACAAAAAAGAATATAGCACTCCTAACTCAACTGGTAATTGGTCTTTTTACTTGGTCCCTGAGTAACTTGTATGGGCTAGAAAAAGTATATGACTTAACCCTAATTTTCAACATTCTGTGATCTGTACCCTTCCTACTTGTATCTATATAAGAAGGGACTCCAAACATAAGTAGATTATATAAATTTATGGTATATTATATACATTTAAATATATTTTTATTGATTTCATAGAGGAAGGGAGAAGGAAGGAGAGATAGGAACATCAGTGATGAGAGGGAATCATCTATTAGCTTCCTCCTGGATATCCCCCCCCCCCCCGCCCCACTCCTCACTGGGGATTGAACCCAAAACTCAGGCATGTGCCCTGACCAAGTTTCAAACCATGACCTTCTGGTTCATAGATCAATGCTCAACCACTAAGCCACACAGGCCAGGCTTACTTTATCTACAGAACTTGCCATGTGATTTAAGTATCGTATCTGTTTTCTAAAATTCCTTTTGCTACAGTGAATATTCTCAAGATATGCAAGAGAAAGACTGACGATTATACCTGTGTACAGCATTCAGATTTATGGTTCAGTATTGTTACTTCTGAATTTCAATTTTAACTTAAAAGTTAGGCTTGGGAATAAGGAGCTTAATGATATGTTATAAAGATCTAGGCTTACAAGAAAATGTGAAGTAAATTTGGCTGTCAGATGAGTAACCTAAAATCTCTAGCCACAGAGGGGTATCAGATTTTGAGTCATCTGTCTAGACAAGGATAATTATGGAGAATGAAAGTTACTTTTCTAATGTTAAGTTTGAAATTTGATAACTAAAAATAATGTTATTTATTCAGATGCACCATTTTAAGTACTATACTCCATCAAGGGGCATTAATTCACACCTATATATTTGACTGCCTTTTGAATATATCCTCCCCCTTCCCAGGATTTTCAAAACTTGTTAATGAGATTTCATTCTTCCTAGGTATTCTAAACCCAAGGGGAAAAGAATAAAGCAGTGATATTTATTTGATTTTTTTTATTGTGATAAAAAACATATAACAAAACATATAACCCTCTTAACAAAATTTTAAGTGTACTGCACACTATTATTAACTGTATGTACATGTTATCTAGCGGGTCTCTAGACATTTTTTATCTTCCATGAGTGAAACTCTATGCCCATTGAACAGCAATACCCCATTTTTCTCCCTCCTCCCAGCTCCTGGAAATCACCACTTTACTCTCTGTTTCTAAAAGAGTTTGATTACATTGGATATCTTAAATAAATGGGATCATATAGTATTTGTCCTTCTGTGACTGGCTTGTTTCATTTAACATGATGTCCTCAAGGTTAATCCATGTTGACATCATATGATATTACAGGATTTCATTCTTTCTTTAAGGCTCTTTGTTGTCTGTGTGTGGTTCTGCAGGTTCTTTAGTTGCTACAAATGCCTGAGTTTTCTTTGTTCTCTGCTCTCTCTACCCCAGACTTCTAGAGTATTTTGAGTCCCATTAGTGCCCCAGTTTAGACAAGACAGAAGCCAGTCCCTCAGGAATCCCCCCAAAAAGCTGAAATACTGCATGCACACTTTACTCTTGTGTTCCCTCAGCTCTGAGGGAGGCTGCCAAGCTTTACTGGCCTCTGAAATCTAAAATTAGCTCAAACCAATGTGTTCTCTTTAAAAGGGTAAAAGAAAAGTGACGTAATGTTTTGTATGTCACACTTAATTCTACTAGTATTTTTTGTAAAGACAACGTTTGTGATTTTGTGTTTGAACTTTTACAAAAGAAAATGAAGCATTGAATGAGCTATATCCAGTTAATGTTGTTAATCAAATGAGTGAAATTGCCTAAACCAAAGAGAAAATATATGTATTCTTTATATTTCACTATATTATGGAATAATAAAACTTTAAATATGCATGCTTATTTTTGGTGATTTGAAATGATGTGTGAAATAGCCTGATTTTCTGCTATGATGCTGCACTTGAACTAATAAATGCATACATATGTGAATAACAAGATAATTCAACTGCTTACACCCAGTTTGGGAAATTTATATTTATTCATGACATTAATATATTCAATGCAATAAAATAAGGACCTTCTAGTAACAGAATTTTTAAGAAGTAAAAATATAGGATCCAACTTAAATAAGATTAGAGCTTCTGTCTTTTCCTGTAATCATTAAATTTGAATCAAATTAAGAATAATAGTTTTTAACAATATGTTCTAGTTTGATATAAGAAATGCCAATATTTGTAACTTATTTAGCAATTTTTGATTCCCAAAAATTGTTTTACTGTTTGGTAAAAAATAACATATTACTGTAATCAGACATGCAATATGAAATATAGAGAATGGAATTTCTGAGAAAAGTCTGTCCTTTTATAGCTAATATTTTCTACATATTTATGGGAGATTTGGGATTGATTAATGGATTTTCCTGAGTAATTTATGTGAGAAAAAATTTTACTTGTGGTAGGTGAGGAGGAAGAGGTCTAGAAGGATGGGACTAGAAGGCCTTGAAATATGATTAAAATGCAGGTTATAAAACCATACATGAAAGTAGGTCCTTGAGCACCAAAGAGTTTATTTCATTCCAAATTAGTCCTTGAGTTACTATTTTAAATTATATTTTTAATTAAATTTCAAGTGTTTCATTGAGATAACTGTAGATTCACATGTAGTTGTAAGAAATAATAAAACAATAATAAAAACCTCTCTCTAGAGTTCCCATGTACACTTTGCCCAATTTCCCCCAGTTGTAACATTTTGCAAAACTCTAGTACAAAGTCATAACCAATATGTTCATAATAGGTCCTTGAATTTTTATAAAAGCTTGGATGTAATTTTTTATTTGGCCATTTGTTTTCTTTTTCATATAGTTTTCTGCTGTAAACAGTGCTTATAAAAATCAATGTAATTGATAATATGATTATTTTATTTGGAGAGTATTGCTTATATTATCAGTTATATGCCAACCAAAGAAGCAAAATGTTCTATCTCTCTCTAATTATCACATAACATTAGACACCAAGGTAGTGGTTTCTACAGGTAGGTAGGTAGTTGGTTAGTTGGTTTCTAATGCTACATGGTAATTGAACATCCAGAGTGGAGGGTGGCAGCAGGGCGTGTGATTCATGCTCAGGATGCTATGGAAAACAGACAATTCAGTTACCAAGAAAGGAATATTTGACGGAATGAGAATCCACTACAGCTGTCTGCCAGACATCAATCACACCCCTAGTGTAGACAGGCTCAACATACTACTTTTGATAATTGTGATAGTTGGCATATTTTTTCATATTTATGAAGATCATTTTGCACTTTGAGAACACAGCCAGCAGCTCATAGGTACTTTTGTATTTGTGAAGTTGGAGTGAGTCCATTTTATTTTTCTCAAGAGTTCTTCTTGCTTAATAGTGTGATAACAGTCTTATTTTTATTTAAAGTGTTTTCATGGATTTATTTTGTTTTTGTTTTTCATTTTTTACACTTTTAATATGTGTATATTTATGATTTATAGTTTTCTATTGCAATAATTATGTTGCATTTATTGCAGTGATAAGTACATTTTCAATTTTGCTGATTTGTTTTACGTGGGTTTTCTTGCACAATGAATTACTCTGTCAGTACTGTTCTTGACCAGAGTCCAAGGGTCCAAAAATAAGTGCTCAGGATATTTCTTGCAACAACTCTTCCAATAGGTTGGATAACCTTTACATTAGACTTTCTTCATGAATCTAATATTTAATGAATAATTTACTTTGAATTTGTCTGGAAAATATAGTTGCTACTGAGGCTCTCATGGTTTCCTCAGATAGGGAAGAAGGCAACAAACTGGCACATGGCTTTTTTAAAAATTAAATTTATTGGGGTGACATTGGTCAGCATGAATATACAGGTTTCAGGTGTGGGTTTCTATGTTACATGACCTGTAACTACATAGAAATGCAGTTATGTGCTCACTACCCAAAGTCAACTCTTTTCCTGTCACCATATATTAGGACTCTTCTTCCCTCTGGCAACCACCACACTGCTGTTGATATGTGAATTCATATGGTTCTTAGCTTTTTCTGACTGACTTATTTCACTTAGCATAATGCTCTCAAGGTTCATCTATGTTGTTGCAAATGGCACTGTGTCATCCTTGCTTATGGCTGAGTAGTATTCCATTGTGTATATGTACACATCTTCTTTACCCGGTCTGCTATCATAGGACACTTTGGTTGTTTCTATGTCTTGGCCACCATGAATAATGCTGCAATAAACATAGGAGTGCATATATCTTTACAAATACATGATTTTGAGGTTTTCGGGTATATACCCAGGGGAGGGATTGCTGGGTCACATGGTAGCTCTATTTTTAATTTTTTGAGGAATCGCCAGACTGCTTTGTACCAGTGTACATTCCTACCAGCAGTGGATGAGTGGTACCTTTTTTTCCACAACTTCTCTGACACTTGTTATTGCTTGTCTTGTTGGTAATGGCCACTCTGATTGGTTTGCGGTGGTATCTCATTGTAGTTTTGATTTGCATTTCCCTAATTGCCAGTGAGGTTGAACATCTTTTCATATAGTATCTTCTAGAGGCATGATGCACGAAATTCGTGCAAGGGGCTCAGCCCTCGCAGCTGTGGTGGCATGCCCTGGCAGCCCCAGCTTTGTCTGGAAAGTCATCAGGAAGGATGTCCAGAAGGATGTCTGGAAGGTCATTTGGCTGTTCAGTCTAATTAGCATATCACGCTTTTATTATTATAAATTGGCTATTCGTATGTCTTCTTGGGAGAGGTGTATTTTCAGGTATTTTGCCCACTTTTTGATTGGGTTGTTTGGTGTTGAGTTTTATGAGTTATTTATATATTTTGGAAATTAGACCTTTGTCAGAGCTACTGTTTGCAAATATCATCTTCCATCTTGTTGGCTGCCTATTTGTTTTATTGTCAGTTCCTTTTGTTGTGCAGAACCTTTTTAGTTTGACATCGTCCCATTCATTTATTTTTGCCTTTACTTCCCTTGTCTTTGGGGTCGTTAATAAAATATTCTCAATGACCAAGGTCCACAAGTTTGGTACCTATATTTTCTTCTATGTAACATTCTTTCAGTCTTATATTTAGGTCTTTGACCCATTTTGAATTAATTTTTGTACATGGGAAAACACTATAATCCAGTTTCATTTGCATGTAGCTTTCCAGTTTTCCCAGCACCATTTATTGAAGAGACTGTATCTTTACTCCATTGTGTATTTCTGGCTCCTTTTTTGAAAATTATCTGTCCATATATATGCAGCTTTATAAACTCATGACTTTTGTAGAGTTGTCAATCCATTAGACATTATTCATCTTTGAGTACAACATTGCCACATTCTATGTAGAACAGGTATAGGTTTTAGCATCCTTTCAAACTTTGCTGCATTTTAGAAGTAGGGAAAAATCATGTATAATTATAGGTTTACATTCTCCAAGTACAGAGTTCAATCTGTGAAAACTATTAAAACATGTTTTTTGCCTCATTTATTTGGAACAAAAGGATGCCAAGTAGCAAACTGTTACACAGATATTTTGGGGATAACACTGATTTATAATGTGAAACATTGATGTTGCTAACTCCTACTGTATAGTCTTTAGCAGTAAGAGTTAGATGTTTCCAGGACACCTAATTCTTTTCAACACCACCAACAGGGTGGGACTATGAAATTACCTCAGGAGAATCAGCTAGATGTGTAGAAGCCTCCACATTGAGCGTTCCTCTGCCCACCCACATCCTGAACCAGGCAGAAGCAACTGAATTTTCTGTATCCAGAAGTAAGTAGTAAGTTTGAGAACTTGGGCATAGGAATAGGATGGGACAGAACTCTTTATAACTGGAAATACACTGGAGCGAGGCTACTCTCAGACCCACCAGGTACAACAACCATCTAACAAATATGACAATAAATACAAGACAGAGTCAATAAATATTTGCTGAAATCCAGTACCAAAAAAGAAGCACAGAAAACTGAACACCAAAATTAAAAATAGAGGGAACTATAGTTATAGTTAATGGAGCAAAAAAAAAAAAAAAAAAAAAAAAAGAGAGAGAGAGAGAGAGAGAGAGAGAGAGAGAAGAATTTAGGATTAGCATTGATTGTGTGTACCATTATAAATGTGAGACTTTATTGTGTCCACAAAAAAAACAACAACACATAACAAAGCAAAACAAATAACGTAAATTAAACACTCGGTCAATGAGACGAAACAAATAAGCAACAACAGAGCTCAAAATATGAGCTAACAAACAAGAATAAAAGGAGGAACAAATTAGTGAAACTGCATGATGAAATTGAAGAACTTTTTCATCATGTAGATAGTATGTTTAAAATTACAAAGGGAAGAGACTTAGAAAATGGGTGAAGAATTTGTCAAATTTGCCTAATGGAAGAGAAAAAGCATATGAGGATGAAACACATACGTGTGTGCACATTCAGATGCACTCACAGTGACAGTGAAATTTCAAGACTAACAATAATAATATAGAGAAAATGAAAAAAACATTCATTAGAAGAAATATCATATCTTCCACAAAAGAATAAAAATCCCCTAATCTCAAATATTTCTGAGAATGCCATCCTGAAAGAGATAATAGAAAGTTATATGAAATTTGATAATTTAGAACCTAGAATTTTATATTTAATCAAAGATTATCCAATTTGTAGGAAAAATACAAGTATTTTCACATATGAAAGTTTATATGTACATGGACTCTGGAAATGTATTTTTCATAGAGCCTATGAAATAATTCCTAGAGTACTAGTATTTGTGCACTAGTGGGGAAGACAGTATGACTCTAAGAGGAATAATTGAGAATTAATTATTTGCAACATCTTAAACTTTTTAAAAAAAAATATATTTTATTGATTTTTTACAGAGAGGAAGGGAGAGGGATAGAGAGTTAGAAACATCGATGAGAGAGGAACATCAATCAGCTCCTGCACACTCCCCACTGGGAATGTGCCCGCAACCAAGGTACATGCCCTTGACCGGAATCGAACCTGGGACCCTTGAGTCCGCAGGCCGACGCTCTATCCGCTGAGCCAAACCAGTCAGGGCTTAAACTTTTTCATGAGTGTAGAATATTTAGAAGTATTTAAGTATAGTGGTAAAAAGGATAGCCATTGAATCAAAATGATCTTTGGAATCCTAGCTTTACTACTAATTAACTGTATGATCTTGGACTCATATCTTTTCTAAAAAAAGTTTTTTTCAATTACAGTTGACATTCAATATTATGTTAATTTTAGCATAAGGTTAGACATTTATGTAACTTTCAAAGTGATCCCCCAGATACGTCTAGTACCCACTTGGCACCATACATGGATACTACAGTATTGTTGACTGTATTTCCTGTGCTGTCCTTTATATCCTCATGACTATTTTGTAACTATCAATTTGTACTTCTTAATCCCTTCACCTTTTCCACCCAGTACCCCATACCCCATCCCATCTGGCAACCATCAGTTTCTTCCTTGTATCTATGAATTTGTTTCTGTTTTGTTTATTTGTTAATTATGTTTTCTAGATACCACATTACTTCTTTCTGGCTCAGTATCTTTATGTGTAAAATGGAGAAAATAATTATATGTACTTCATGAGAGGATTGTAAGTATTTAATGAGTACTTGTAAAGTATTGAGAACAATACCTGGCAAATGATGAGCACTCAATAAAGGTTAACTGTGGTTATTCTAATAACAATTTTGAACTGAAATTGCAGGTCATATAAAATAAGGGTTATTTGGAACACAGAACAGGTTGAAATAATATTTTGTCAATGTTTTGTCTTGCTATAATAAATGACATGGATGCTGCTTGACTTTTGTCGTTGCTAGAAGTATATCCATTTAGGAGTGTGTGTTAGAAATTTAGTCAGTTTCTGGGTTTTTTTTTTTTTTTTTTTTTTTTTTGCAATGGAAGGACTTGGTGCAATCTTTTCCTTGTCTTTCTCTGGAATTATTCTTCCCTTTATGATCTATTCCTCAGTGAATTGCTTTTAAAACTTTCTTGAGAAAAATAAGTGACTTCCTGAAAAGCATACTATATTTGTGTGTGTTTATGTGGGAAGAATTGTATTCTTTTGGGAAAGTTAATTCAGTATTGATCACTTTTCTGAGTCACAATATTCAATTTATTAAAATAAAGAAAGTGATGTTAAGGGAGACATGATATATTGATTTTTTTCATAAAAAATATGGTTTCAAAAGACTGAGAATACTAGTATTTTACTTTATATGTTTTTTTAAAAATTATGTTCCTATAAGGTAAAATGCAAAATCCTTAGCATATCACATTAAATCTTTCATTTAATCATTACCTAATTTTCTAGCATTCTCACTGTCACTTTCTTATAAACTTCAGTAAGAAATTGCATTAACCTACCATGTCATCTTGCTTTTGTGCCTTTGTTCAAGATGCTCATTCTTGTCTAAAAATATCATTTCTTTCCAAATACAAATAATAAGTTTGTGTACTGTGTGTATACTGCATTCATCTACAGATAGTTATAGAAAGTTAAAGTTGTAAGAATGAAGGAGCTCAACTTCCATCTTCTCTAGGACTTACTAGATCCCCTGTTATCAGGAATCTATGTATATAAAACCAAGTGACCAGGACGCCTGGAATGACCGGTGGCTATGACATGCACTGCAGAGGCCAACTGGTCTGATTTGGGTCCCAATTGCCATCCCCCACCTTCCTTCCCACCTCCCCCGTGTCGGCCCTGCTGCCAACTTCCCTTGGCCCCTCCCCCTGGCCGGATCCGCCCTGATCGGCCCCCATCAAGGCAGGCTGGCCGGACACCACTTGTGCATGAATTCTTGCACCAGGCCTCCAGTAAGAAATAATTATATGGACTTTTGTGGTGTGAGGAGAGAAGGGATCAGGATTTAAAAAGTGGGCATTGTGTGCCCCCTTGAACTAATAACTTTGTCCCAGACACAGTGTCTGAGTTCCAGGCTTGACTGACCAGATCTAGGGGTGTCCAGCATATAGATAGTCTCTTGGCGGCTGGACTGCATACCAGAGGACTATTTTTTATTCACGTTACTCTCATTATCCATTTATCATTTTGTTTTAGTCTTTAGCTCTTTCACATTTCTTATAGGCTTAGGCTCTACTTCTCTATTCTAGGTGAGGGACTTCTCCCCCCAAATTGATAGTTGCCTACTTTACCCTTGGGACTTGAGAATGTTTATGAACTCAAGTATGGATTATGAGTATGACCATTCTCCCCTTTTCAGGTTTCAGTGTCTATTTTTAAAGGACTTAAAGAAGTTATACCTCTAACTTTGAAAGAATTAATCTCCTCCAAGAGTTTTCTTTTTAGTACCGCATATAAGATTAGTATTCCTTCTGTAGGTATAAGACTCAGTGCTTCAAGTTTTTGAAAAAGTCTCTTTCATTTCCTGTTTTTGAATTTCCTTATAAACTTTTTTGACTCACTTAAAATTGAAATATGCTGTCTTTAATCATGTCTCCCTTTCCTATTTTCAGGTTTCATACCACATAAACTTTTGCTTCAAAACTGGACAATGACCTTTTTTGTGTGTTCTTCTTTAGTGATTTTTTCCATGTAGAGTTATTGATTTCCTTTATTTTCTCCTTTTACTTATTTTCATTCATCTTAATTCTGTTATGTATTAAAGTTCTGGATTTCATTTTCATGCATTGGAATTATTGGTGAAAAATGTGTCCAATCTGCTACATTGGCTTAGAAGCCTGTTTAGTATATTTTTAATATTTCTACCAGGTATAACAGCTCTTCCTTATTACATAATGAAAGGGAAATTGTAGACTTTAACATCCTCCTATAACCCAAGAAGGCAAAACAATATGCCTGGTTTCTGTGGAGATTTGGAAGAGAGAAGATCTTAGCCAACTGCCTCTGAGATTTTATAATCTCAGAGAATCGTGACGATGCTGCCACAGCTGTTTTCCAGTCTGAATGGAAGCTGAGAAAGAATTTTCTATTACTTCAAGCTCCAGCATTGAAAAATCAGTCCCAGGATTGAGGGGTGTGAGGGTAGATGGGGTGTAGCACCATGCTCCTCAGCTGTCTCTCCTTGGCTCCTCTTGACTGAGCTACATTTCCAAGATGTGCAGTATGCAGCAACTGCCTCATGCTGTAGGCAAAATATGTATTCTGAAACAGCAAACATGTCAGAGAAGTTTAGTTTTATTAAAATAAACGCTCACATTGAAAACTGATTTAGGAAATGATACCTACTTAATGCAAAAAAAAAAAATACTTGGTGGATGTTTTTTCTTTAATAAAAATAAAAGGCAAACTCAGAAGAGAAGCCCATAACTGCAAATCTATTGCGTCAATTAAAGTTGGAAACACTGGCTGACTCATGAAATGATTGTTTTATGATGGCAGTGGATCTGAAGTTGTACGCATTTCAAACATTTGTCATGCTCTTCAGTTATTATCCTGTCAATGTACTCAGCACATTATGAACAAATGGGTGGCAGGAAAGCAATTAGACATTTAGTCTATATTGCTCTGTACTGTGCTTTGTTTTCATTTTTTAAATTTGTTTACATAGTAAAATAAGTGCAGAGCCTTTCAAATGCTGATCCCCATAAATGAGGTGAGGAGTATATTTTTCTTTGAGGTAGTACAACTGTTATTGATGTTTTTTTATTTTAGCACATATTTTCCAATCATTTTGACTATTGCACTAATGGATATGTCTCTGGGTAAGCACCCACACTCCCTTACTCATTGGCGGGGCAAATGGAGATGGAGGCTTAACATCAGGGTCTTAAATAAGGAAAAGAGTACTCTTTAATGAGAAAAGTAGATAAAGAAATTAAAAAAAATAAAGTGGCAAGTCTCTCTGTCCCCATTTTCTTATTCTTGGCTTTAAACCAGGATAACTTGGGGACTACATATTTCTGTCAAATGGGGGTATTTAGGTACTTTAAAAGTGCATTTACTAGTTTCCCAATTATAAGTGCTGATATTGTTTGGGTTGGGATGCACAGCGTAGACTGACTGGTCTCCAGGCAACATTTAACCAGCCCAGCCCGCACACTGGGAGTGCCCCCCCCAGGTTGCTCCTTCTGGACTTCCTGTTCATGTCACAATGGGAGTTTCCCATCTTTCCATTTCTCCCAAGGCTAATGAATAAAAACCTGAGGCTTATTTCTCATTGTCAGATTTTTTTCTTCATGAAACTTTCAGAAAAGTTGGGCTTAACAGTGATTTTTGCAGAGAAAGATAGATATATTTTAACACAAAAGCCAAAAATTATTTGATAGCCAGGTCTTGATGATAAATTCACTGTACTTATTTGAACAATATATTTTAAATTAATAGAAATCAGATATTAATTAGTAATGGAGCTGCAGGTGAATTTTTATTCCTTGAACTTTCTTTGACCTCATGTGATTATTTTAAGAATTAAGTGAATTACTCTTTGCTACAGAAACTAGCCTGATATCTATACATATAAAAGGCTAAGCAACCATCCGACTGTCCAACTGGTATCTATGATGCGCAATGGCCACCAGGGTTCACACGCTTTGACCAGTGTCTATGATGTGCACTGACCACCAGGGAGCAGATGCTCAACACAGGAGCTGCCGAGCTGCAGTGACTTGGCAGTGGTGGTTCTTGGGTGATGCACCCTGGAACCAGAGAGGAGGGATCCCAATTCCAGGGTGTGTCATCTGAGAACGGTCCTCTCACAATCCAGGACCCCTAGGGGGATGTCAGAGAACTGGTTTTGGCCCTATCCCTGCAGGCGAGGCCAAGAGACCCCACCTGCTGGAGGGACCCTGCTCACTCTGCAGATGCCCTTTGAGCTGCAGTGCCGCCCCAGGTGTGGCCCGTCAGGGAGGAATCTTGGGAGGTTGGCTCCAGGGTGTGTACTGCCCCGTCTCGCCCAGTCCCATCCTGCCTGCTACCTTCTAATTAATTTCCTTTCAATGTGCACAAATCCGTGCATCGGGGCACTAGTCTAACAATAAGCACATAAGAAATATTTGTTGCATAGACATATTAATGGCAATTTGAATAACCCGTTTTAAATTAAGGACATAGGAAACTGGGTGATAATTATAAATTGAAGTGCACAGAAAATCAGCATAGTATTTTCTATTTTAGTAGCAAATTCACCAAAAGGGGAAGATCTAGTGTGAACAAAAATTTTATTTCCTCTCTTAGAACGACTTCATAGAATGATGAAATAGAGTTCAATTTGTCTTGATGCTTTGGGGAAAAAAAAGCTATTTTTAATGCAATATACAGTATTTGAAAGAGAAAAATCCCTAAATATTAAGCTATAATTTCCCCTTGTCTCCTTCTTTTGTTTTCTTTCTTTTTTTTCCTTTTATGATATGTGTGCTAATAAGATGCCTAGTCCTATGACAGATAATGGCCCCAGGATAATGTATGCTGTCCACTCATAATCTAGTCAAGACACCAAAATGTTCTATACTGTGCAGTGTGTTTGATAAGTGCAGTTAGAGGAGAAGGATACAGACTTTGGAGATGATGAGATATTTCCTAGGAATTTAAGGTTGGACTTACAGAATAAATGAGGTATAGACAGGAAATAGAGTTTTTTTTAGTTAAGATTGTTCTGCTGTGAAAACCAATGTGAAGCCTGGGAGGTAAGGGAGAGCTGAACATAACAAGAAATAAGAACACTTGGGGCAGCTGGTATCTAGAGGATGATAACTTTAAAAAAAGCTATCTGAGATAATCTCATGTGAGCCAGTCAACAAAGTTGAAGAGTTTGACTTCATTCAAAGGAGAGGCTAGTTGATTTGATGGGCTCACACATTCAGGATTGCAAATATATTAAGGATATGTTCAGGAAGGATAATAAGAATGTAGGGCCAAATGGATTGAGAGGACACTGGTTTTAAAATGTGATTCTGGTCTCTGGTCCTAGAGGAGTTAGTTTGGCATTCATTGCTATATAATTTAATATAAGGTGAATACTTTTAAAGGAATTTCAAAAAAGCCATTTATGTGTCTATAGTGAAGGACAGCATGGTAATCTGAACAAAGAGATGAAAATTATAAAACACCAATTGAAACAATTCTTTTTGTTCTTTATTTAAACATTGAGTGGTGTCCCACTTTTGACTCCTTAGAAGTCTCTGACAAAGTTCATTTACCTCTTTCAGAATTGAGAGGGATACCTCAACAAATCAAATTGAAAATGAGCTGTCACTCATCTGGTATATAAATGTGTCATGAGGTGAATATTTTGATACTGTATTCCAAAAGTGAGTTTTCTGACTAGTGAATTGCCTTTTTAAAAATAATAAGTATATTTTAGGAAAATCACTATGCTTTATTCCACCCATATTATATTGATTAAAAATCCTATTACAATTAAAATTTGAATTAATATCTTAGCATTATAAAGAACTCTTAAAAACATATTTTAAAAAAGCATATTTAATAACTTTCTGAAAATTTGTACATTTTTATTTTTATAATTAGTTTTCTATCTTCTTTTTTTTTTGCTTTCAAATTACTACAAAAGATAAGTTTCTCATGTATTTAGAAAAAAATCATGTCTTGGTAAGTACAATTAGAGAATTGGGTTGTTTGATCACTTAAATAATAGAAATGGTCCATTTAACAGGATGGTCTTACCTAGATCTATGCCATTGTGCTTTTTTTGATCCAATTATTATGTTTCCTTTGTTTTATTTTCATCTAATAAACAAGCACCACTATTGTATCTTGTGTAAGATGTTTGTTTTTGCTGTCTCCACATCATGAAGCAAAGCTGGAATAAATCTTATAATGAAACTTGAGCAAGGTTTTGTTTTTTGTTTTGGTCTATTTAGACTCATCCTATATAATAAAAGAGAAACATGCAAATTAACTGTCCCTCTGCTACACTCAAGCCACGTCCACCAGTCAATCAGGAGTGAGTATGCAAATTAACCCAAGTAAGATGGCAGCGGCCACGAAGCTGAGCGAGCAGGAGGCTTGGGTTGCCCCCGGTGATAGAGGAAGCCAAGCTTCCTGCCTGCCCTGGCTGGTCCTGGGCTCCACTCAAGGCTACAAAGTTTCAATTATACTAGATAAATAAATCCCAGAAAAAAAAAAAGACGGAGAGGCTGGGAGCTTGGGTCGCCGGGGGGCGTGGCCAGCCTGAAAACGGCCATCAGCCCCTCACCCAGGCTGGCTAGGCACCCCAGCGGGACTCCCCACCCTGAAGGGGCTGTGGGCAGCCTGAAAACACCCCTCAGCCCCTCACCTAAGCTGACCATACCCCCGTGGGGTGAGGGTCCCCACTGCAGGGCTTGGCCATCCTGCAAAAGCCATCATCCCCTCACCAAGGCTGGCCAGGCACCCCAGTGGGACTCCCCCACCCTGAAGGGGGTGTGGCCAACCTGGAAACAACCCTCAACCCCTCACCTAGGCTGGCCACATCCCCATGGGGTGAGGGTCCCCACTGCAGGGCTTGGCCAGCCTGCAAACAGCCATCAGCCCCTCACCCAGGCTGGCCAGGCACCGCAGTGGGGACCCCCATCCTGAAGCGGGTGTGGCCAGCCTGAAAACAGCCCTCAGCCCCTCACTCAGGCTGGCCAGGCACTCTAACAGGACCCGCACCCTGATCCGGGACACCCTTCAGGGCAAACCAGCTGGCCCCCACCCGTGCACCAGGCCTCTATCCTATATAATAAAAGGGTAATATGCAAATTGACCCTAAGAGCAGAATGACTGGGAATGACTGGTCACTATGACACACACTGACCACCAGGGGGCAGATGCTCAATGCAGGAGCTGCCCCCTGGTGGTCAGTGCACTCCCACAGGGGGAGCTCTGCTCAGCCACAAGCCAGGTGAGAGCTGCTAGCATAGTGGTGGTGGCAGGAGCCTCTCCCGCCTCCTCAGCAGTGCTAAGGATGTCCAACTGCAGCTTAGGCCTGCTCCCCACTGGCAAGTGGACATCCCCCAAAGGCTCCTGGGCTGCCAGAGGGATGTCTGACTGCCAGCTTAGGCCCGATCCCCCAGGGAGCAGGCCTAAGCCAGCAGGTGGACATCCCCCGAGGGGTCCCAGACTGTGAGAGGGCACAGGCCGGGCTGAGAGACTTCCCTCCTTCCCCTGTGAGTGCACAAATTTTTGTGCACCGGGCCTCTAGTCTCTCTTATAATTATGGTTAATGCCTTACAGGTTTCATCCTTAGAAAGCCTAACTGTAACTTGCCAGCTATCATTTTTTTATGTTGTATTTTGTTATTTACTAAGTTTTGCTGGGAATTTTTAAGAGAGGTTATGGGCTGCTAGCCAAAAGCCATTTGAATTCCATACCATTTTTTTATGTTTATTGAAAAAGTATATGCTTTCTAAAATATTTTCATTGCTAAATCTTTAGCCAAAAGGTGTTCTTCTTCTGTATTGTCAACACATTATCCCCCTATTTTGTTTTTCAGACGTTTTTTATGGTCCCCATGCTATTTTTCTCTCTTTCCTCCTTTTCAATTAGAGGCCGTCAATGTAGGCCTCAGGCTTTCTCAGGAGCAGTGCCTCTGTGTTCTCCCGCCCCTCACTCTTCACCTGCATCCCTTGAGTCCTTTCCTTAGCTCTTATGCTGATGCCCATTGATGTACACAGAGGGCTCTATAAGGCTGAGGAAGACGGTGTTTCTCTTTCTATGTCTCCTTCTCTGATTATGCTGAGGTGAATATCTCTCTGGAAAATTTGATGCAAGCTGTGCTGGTTCTGTCGACACAAGGTGTGCAAAACCCCTGGGCATTCACAGCAGCTAATGCCCTTCCATTCTCTCGCCCTTCCTCATTACTTAACTCACTTTTAGCATGCAATGTGTGTATTTCTGTCTCATGCAGCTTCTCACTCTGGGACACTCCTGAGACACAAAATCCTGGAGTTGTCACAGATAAAAAAGGAACTAATTAGAAAGAGAGACTTGAAACAGCTCTGATTACCCCACGCAGCAGCTCCTCTGTGCAGTCAATCTAACACAGACCTGAGTGAAGGTGTGCAGTCACAGAAGGTAGAAATCACTGATAGTTTTCATAATGTCTGGGCCATGATTCTTCCTCATAACCCATTCATATACCCCGGCATCCACAGAAAAGGATTGCTAGTTCAAGGGATTTTGAGCTGTGATATTTATTTCTGTATTTTTTTAAAAAAAATTTTTTTTAAATATATTTTATTGATTTTTTACAGAGATGAAGGGAGATAGAGAGTTAGAAACATCGATGAGAGAGAAACATTGATCAGCTGCCTCCTGCACATCTCCTACTGAGGTTGTGCCCACAACCCAGGTACATGCTCTTGACCAGAATTGGACCTTTGACCTTTCAGTCCACAGGCCGATGCTCTATCCACTGAGCCAAACCGGTGTCGGCTTTATTTCTGTATTTTTATTAGATTTTCAATCAGAAAATAGGGATGGAGTGAGGGGCAAGTCAGGTAGATTTGATATCAGCATCTTTATCTCAAATTAGCCTGCATCAACTTTCACTGGGTTTTCATGTTGTTAAGTCACTGTAAAAAAATAATATTTTTGACTTTCAGATTTAATTACTGATCATCTCAGCCACCCTGTGTTTATGGTATTTACTAGAAACTAACTCCTAAAACATGTGTATGCTACAATACTTTTTATTTGAGGTTTTACAGTTGGAGGCTATTCTCTCTCATGCCCATGCAGTGGTTAAGAACTACGTGTCCTCTGTGAGGGTTCTCCCACCACCACTTTAGAGTAGCTGAATAATTCTATCTCCTTCTGTTAGCCCAGCCACCTTCAACAACTTCTTTAAACTATTTGTGCTTCAGGGTTTGTTTGCTTACTTGTTTTTTTCCCCATCTGTACTATGGGGAAAATGTTAAATAAATGTCAGTTTATATTTATTATGCTGACTATGTATATGTAGTCTGTTGAGTTATATATCAGATTATTTTTCTAAAGATATATATTAAGCACTAGAGGCCTGGTGCAGGAAATTCATGCACTGGGGAGGTGTCCCTCAGCCCAGCCTGTACCTTCTCCAATCTGGGACGCCTTGGGGGATGTCTGACTGCCAGTTTAGACTGGATCCCTGCAGGATTGGACCTAAACCGGCAGTCAGACATCCCTCTCGCAATCTAAGACTGCTGGCTGCAGGCTACTAACCACTCACCTGCCTGCCTGCTGATCACCCCCTAACTGTTCCCCTGCTGGCCTGATTGACACCTAACTGCTCCCCTGCCTGCCCGATTGCCCTCAACTGCCCTCCCCTGCCTGCCATCTTGTAACAATGTGGGGGTGGCCGTATTGTGATGTCGTGGGGGTGGTCCTCTTGTGATGATGTGGGGGTGGCCATCTTGTGATGGTATGAGGGTGTGAGGGTCAATTTGCATATTACCTCTTTATTATATAGGATATATTTGACTGATTTTTATTGGGTAAAAATAACATTTTTTAGATGATTTGATAGTGTATACATACGTGTTTATGACACTAGGTGAGAGTTATCATTGGATTTATTTGAAAAATTGTGTGGTGAGACTTATTAATTTATGAGTATTCTCTCACAGTCATTATGCATTTCCCATACATTTTAATATCAAAATGCATCTTTATTTTACTTGTAAGCTCTCTAAGAATTAACCCACTTGCATTATAGAAACTATGTTAAATACAGAAAAATGGTTACATGAAGTTCATTTATAACACTATCCCTCCAAGCAAACAACCCTTATAAACCATTGTCCTTGTGTGTCATACTCTGTCACTTTGTGAGTAAACTTTTTACTTTGTCCATGTTTACAAAATCAGTAAATGATGAAGCCATGATTTGGATGAACATATGTTTGTCTATAAAGCTAATATCATTTCTATTATGCCATTATGTCTTCCCTTTGATTTAAAAATATAGGTGCCCTTCAGTACTAGATATTACTTGAAAATATTAATGGTGAAAAAATGTCACAGTTCTCACCTGATTGTTACCTATTTAAAAATGGCATAGAATGATAAGTATACTTCTGAGTTGTTAATTTTAAGATTAGTTATGAAGTTAAAATATACACTATACCCAAGCTACTTTAAAGCATGTTATATTTTCTGTTTCAGTCATGGTGATTAGTGCATGTGAATGTGTGTGTGTAGGAAGAAGGTACACATGCAGCTGTGAATGATTAATGTATATAATACAACTCATGAAAATCAGCTGAGGATCATTTTCACTGGTCTGGACTCCCAAGGAAAGACATTTGTTCTTCTTTGGCAAGAGACATCACTGTCCTGTAGTATCATTGTGAGGGTCAGGAAGTATAGGAAATACATAGGTTACTCTGCGAAATGGATCAAAAGGTACTCTCTATTGCCTCAAAATACAAATGGGACTACATCAAAATAAAAAACTTCACAGCAAAAGAAATGACCATCAAATTGAAAAGGGAACCCAATGAATGGGAGAACATATTTGCCAATGATACACCTAATAAGAGATTAATATAAAGATATATAAAGTACTCATACAATTCTACAAGAAGAAGACAATCCAATTAAAAAATGGGCAGAACACATGAATAGAAATTTCTCCAAAGGGGACAGACCAATGGCCAAGGGACATATGAAAAAATGCTCAAAGTCACTAATCATCAGAAAAATGTACATTAAAACCACAATGAGATATAACCTCACACCTGTCAGAATGGCTATCATAAAAGAAATCAACAGACAAGTACTGGCGAGGATGTGGAGAAAAGAACACTGGTGGGAATGAAGATTGATGCAGCCACTATGGGAAACAGTATGAAGTTTCCTCAAAAAATTGAAAATGGAACTTCCACTTGACCAGCGATCCACTTCTGGGAATATATCCTAAACCCCCCAAAATACCAATCAGAAAGAATATATGCACCCCTATGTTCATAGCAATGTTATTTATAACTAGGGCGACGGTGCACGAAATTCGTGCACTGGGTGTGTGTGGGGGGGAGAGTGTCCCTCAGCCCAGCCTGCCCCCTCTCACATACTGGGAGCCCTCAGGCGTTGACCCCCATCACCCTCCGATCGCCTGATCGGCCCCTTGCCCAGGCCTGACGCCTCCGCCAGAGGTGTCAGGCTTGGACAGGGGACCCCCATCTCCCCCCGATCACTGGCTCTGGCCCCCGCCCAGGCCTGAGGCCTCTGGCCCAGGAATCATGCCTGGTCAGGGGACCCCCATCTCCCTCTGATCGCTTGCTCTACCCCCCGCCCAAGCCTGATGCCTCTGGCCCAGGAATCATGCCTGGTCAGGGGACCCCCATCTCCCTCTGATTGCTTGCTCTACCCCCCGCCCAAGCCTGATGCCTCTGGCCCAGGAATCATGCCTGGTCAGGGGACCCCCATCTCCCTCTGATTGCTTGCTCTACCCCCCGCCCAAGCCTGACGCCTCCGACCCAGGCTCCAGGCCTGGGCAAGGGGACCATCATATCCCCCTAATCCCCGGCTCCGCCCCCCACCCAGGCCTGATGCCTCGGCCAGAGGAGTTGACCCTCATCACCCTCCAATCACCAATCACCGGATCGGCCCTTTGACCAGGCCTGAGGCCTCCGGCAGAGGTGTCAGGCCTGGGCAGGGAACCCCCAGCTCCCCGCGGTTGCAGGCTCCGCCCCTGCCCAGGCCTAACGCCTCTGGCCTAGGCGTCCGGCCCAGGCAGCGGGGACCTGCAGTGGCAGCGGGGGGCGCCGCGATCGTGGGCTTCCATTTAGGCCCAGGCAAGGGACCCCTAGCTCCTGGGACTGCCAGCTTCGACCTTGCCCAGCTCCCATCGCTGGCTCCACCCCTACTTCCTGCTATCACTGGCCAGGGTGGCAAAGGCGCCTGATTCTCTGCCCCCCAGCTCTTAGCTCCCCCCTGGGTTTCAGATCACTGTCAGTGGCAGGGGGCTTCTTCCTGCTTTCCCTTTCGCCTCCCTGCATTGTGCCTACATATGCAAATTAGCTGCCATCTTGTTGGCAGTTAACTGCCAATCTTAGTTGGCAGTTAACTGCCAATCTTAGTTGGCAGTTAACTGCCAATCTTAGTTGGCAGTTAACTGCCAATCTTAGTTGGCAGTTAATTTGCATATAGCCCTGATTAGCCAATGAAAACGGTATCGCTGTACGCCAATTACCATTTTTCTCTTTTATTAGTGTAGATAGTTAAGATTTGGAAACAATCTAAGTGCCCACCAATAGAGGAATGTATAAAAAACCTGTGGGACATTTATACTATGGAATACTATATAGCTGTAAAAAAGGGATCTCTTACCCTTTGGGACAGCACGGATGGACCTGGGAAATATTATGCTACGTGAAATAAGCCAAACTGAGAAAGACAAATGTCACATGATCTTATTTATTTGTGGAATATAATGAACAAAAGGAATTGACCAACAAAATAATGACCTGAAGGAGGGAGGCATGGAACAGACTGACATACCTCAATGTGTGGTTGGGAGGACAAGAAGAGATAAACCAAAGAACGTGTATACTTTATGCACAGCCCATGGGCAAAGGCAATAGGGTGGTGAAGATCTGAGGGGTAGGTAGGTACTGGGAGGAGAAGGTGCTAGGAAAGGGGAAGAAAATGGGAGATATCTTTAGTACTATCAACAATAAAAATATATTTTAAAAAATCTTAGGAAAAAGCTTAATATTTTCAATAACTTTATTGAAGTATATATATATTTTTAAATATATTTTATTGATTTTTTACAGAGAGGAAGGGAGAGAGATAGAGAGTTAGAAACATTGATGAGAGAGAAACATCGATCAGCTGCCTCCTGCACATCTCCTACTGGGGATATGCCCGCAACCCAGGTACATGCCCTTGACCGGAATCGAACCTGGGACCTTTCAGTCCGCAGGCCGACGCTCTATCCACTGAGCCAAACCGGTTTCGGCAGAAGTATATTTACTATATGAGAAGATTCACCCATTTCAAGTATACAATTTAATGACTTTTAGTTACTTTAACAAGTTATTCAACTGTCACCATAGGTCATTTGTAGAACATTTCTGTGCCCCTCCCCTGTTAGATTCCTTGTGTACACTGACAGTTCCTATCCTCACAAAAACCTCAGGGAACCACTAATCTACTGTAAGTATGCCTTTTCTGGAAATTTTATATACATGGAATCATATAATATGTGACTTCTGAGTGGCTTTTTTCTTTTAGCATAATGTTTTTGAGATTCATTCATGATCTAGACTGTGTCAGTGGTCAGTTTTATTTTTATTATTAAATAGCATTTCATTGTGTGTAAAAACATTGTGTTGCCTCCCATCAACTACTTCATGAACAGCTTGGTTGTTTCCAGATTTGGCTATTACAGATAGTGCTGCTATGAACCTTACATGTAACCTAATTTGTGTGCAAATTTTTGCATGGGCATATGTTTTAATTTGTCTTGGCACATACCTAGGACTGAAATTATATGGCAGTTTAATGTTTTACTTTTTGAGAACAGCTAGAATGTTTTCCAATGTGACTGCACCATTTTATATTCCTACCAACAACTTATGAGTATTTCTATTACTCCACATGCCAACATTTGTCTGTCTTATTTATCACTAGAGGCCCAGTGCATGAAATTTGTGCACTGGAGAGGGGAGGGTGTCTCTCAGCCCAGCCCGCACCCTCTCCAATCTGGGATCCCTCGGGGAATGTCCAACTGCTGGTTTAGGCCCGATCCTGGCAGTGGGACATCCCTCTCACAATCTGAGACTGCTGGTTCCCAATTGCTCACCTTCTTGCCAGCCTGATCACCCCCTAACCACTCCCCTGCCAGACTGATCCACACCTAACTGCTCTCCTGCCAGCCCAATTGCCCCCAACTGCCCTCTCCTGCTGGCTCGGTCGCCCCCAACTGCCCTCCCCTGATGGCCCAATCACTCCCAATTGCCCTCCCCTGCTGGCCTGGCCCCTCCAACTGCCCTACCCTGTAGGCCTGGTCCCCCCCAACTGCCCTCCCCTGCAGGCCATCTTGTGGTAGCCATCTTGTGTGAGGGCATGATGGACAATTTGCATATTACCTCTTTATTATATAGGATAGCCATACTAGTATATATGAAGTGCTATTCCGTTTTGGTTTTAGTTTGCATTTCCCTGTTGACTAATGATGGTGAGCATCTTTTCTTGTGTTTCTTAGCCATTTTTTAAATCTTCTTTTGTAAATGTTCACATATTTGCTTTGTACATTTTCTCCCAGCATTCATAGTAGGCCCTGGATTCATTTTTTTTTATTATAAGCGGTGAGGCCTACTATAATATTAATTGTATAATTGAAGACCTTTAAAAAAACAGATCTTCTATTTGTGCCTCTTGAGTAATTAGCATAGTTGTGGAAGGGTCTTACAATGCAATGTGGACATTTGTGCAATGGTTTCCTATCATACTTATCTATTATATTTTACAATAAACACGTGGAAATTGACATATACAGTTGCAAATCAAGGAGTGTTTCAGTGGGGAAGTGCTTGACATTTAGAATTTGAATACTTACCATTTGAATGTGAATAGACTTGTTTGCATCTTAATTTGTCAGCATGATGTGTACAACTATGGCTTAGAAAACAAAGTTTTAAAAGTTGCTTTCTTTTTTCATTTTTGTTTAAAACAGGAATATAGTTGAATTTTCCAACAGCTATTGGCTGCATTGTTCTCTTATTAAGGGTACATCCAAACAAGCAGTATGGAAGAATTAGAAAATACAGGGTGTATCAAAAATATGTACACACTTTAAATAATTATTAATTACTACTAGAGGCCCGATGCACAAAATTTGTGCAAGGGCCTCGGTCCCTGCTGCCATGGATTCATCTGGAAGGTCGTCTGATCTAATTAGCATATTATGCTTTTATTATTATAGATGCCTTAATCTAAGAAGAAAGAAACATTGTAATTAATAGTTATTCCAAGCATGTATACATTTTTGGGGGGATACCCTATAGTTCAAACTTCTATTAAGCATTTACTATGACTGAAACTGTTTATCCATTTTTTAAAAGTATGTGCTTATACTATGTTAATCTTCCTCCTAATATAAACTATATTAGCTTTTTTTTTCTTTTTGTGCAGTGTATTTGGAAGTTTAATATTCATGCATTTTTATTGTTTTTCTTTGCTAAGGTAAGATAAACAAATGCACTACCAAATGTGACTACTTTAAAATGAGTTTTAATGTCTTAAATATAACAATTAAAATGGTTCTTATCATTGAATATGAGATAGAGACAAGTTGGTATTGAATACAGTGCCAAAAAATAAACTTAGGTGGATCTTTAACATTTTTTTCTTTCTATTAAGAATATCATAACCTTTTATAATATCAAGAAAAGAATTTTCCTACCAAAATAGAAGCTAGCTATGCTCTAAACCAGCCGTGGGCAAACTATGGGCCCGTGGCCCGGATCCGGCCCGTTTGAAATGAATAAAACTAAAAAAAAAAAAAAAAAAAAAAGACTGTACCCTTTTATGTAATGATGTTTACTTTGAATTTATATTAGTTCACACAAACACTCCATCCATGCTTTTGTTCTGGCCCTCCGGTCCAGTTTAAGAACCCATTGCGGCCCCTGAGTCAAAAAGTTTGCCCACCCCTGCTCTAAACCATGTGTTACAAGTACAACTGTAGTTGTATATTATGAGTCTGTTAATGAAAATGAAGAATTAGTTCTCACCTTTTTATATGGTGACAGATTCCTTGACCAAACTGTAGTCTGGCCTCATTCTATTGAACACTTTTCTAGGCTAGGCCTTAACCTTCGCTCTCAGTAGAAGAATTGCAAACTCCCAGCACAACAATTTTATTCACCCCTCACACTAGGAAACTTGAACAAACACTATCATATTTTCTGGTAGCTTAAGGTCTGTCCCTAGAATGACAACCTTAGCCCTTTGAAATCCCCTGCCTGAGAAAGCTCAATGTTGCTGAAACAATTCACTCTTTGTTCCAGCCAAACCTGACTGTAAGACCTTGACCTCCATTTTCTAGAAGCATTCTTTTAGAAGTCTTGCTTCTCTGTCCCTTTGGGATGTATCTTCTGAATCTAGGAATATCTTTTGTAAAGACCTGGGAGCCATCCCCTTGAAATATACGTATCAGGAAAGGTAGAGCCCCCTTCTTCCAGTCTCTATGGGGGGGGGGGGGTGTGCGGTTGTAGAAGTTTAACTTCACTAAGCACCAGTTAGCAAACATACTAGTAGGTGACGTAATCATATCGAAGAACTAGCACCCTGAAGTTCCTTTAGAGCATCCCAGCATTTAAAAATATGCTACCTTTTGCTTCAACAGAGTTGTTCAGTTCATACTGAAATTTCTCTCTTACTGAACAATTATGAATGAAATCTGTCTTGCCATTTGAAATAAGAATACAGTGAATAATTTCTCTTTGGCAATGGCTACCCCATCCTTTTAGTCACCGGGATCAAAACTCCTGGAATTATCCTTGACTCCCCTCTATCTCTGCATTTTGTATCAATCAACCAGCAGATCCTGTTAGCATTACCACTGTGGATCATCCTTTACTATCCTGGGCCAAGCCACATTTATTTACCCTACCTTGAATTGTTGCAATAGCCTCTTTATTGTTCTTGCATAATGACTCCCTTCAGTGAATCTGCAAAGCAACAGCTATGGTGATTCTAATAAGACGTAAGTGTTATTTTGCTTAAACTCCCTATCTGATAAATAAAATGTTAATTTCTCAGAATAGAATATAAAACCCTACAAGATCTGCCCCCTCCAATTCATAATAATTATCTCTCTGACTTTATCTCTTTACTGCTATTGTCACTGACTTGTTGCACACTGTTAGTTGTTCTATTTTCTTTCTTTTTTCCTTATTAAGACTATGTTCTAATCTAGAGCTCTTTTAGGTTCACAGAAAAATTGAGAAAATGGTACAGAGATTTTCCATATAACCTCTGTCCCAACACATGCAAACCTCCCCCATTATCTATATTCCCCATTAAGAGTGGTGTATTTTTAAAATAATTGATGAACATACATTGACATATTATTATCATCACTCAAAGTCCATAGTTTATTATTAGGGTTCACATTCTGTGGATTTGGATAAAGTATCCTATAGAATATTTTCACTGCCGTAAGATCCTCTGTGCTCTGTCTCTTTTTCCTACCTCCACCAGACCCGCCA
Organism: Myotis myotis; assembly: GCF_014108235.1. Taxonomy (NCBI): domain Eukaryota; kingdom Metazoa; phylum Chordata; class Mammalia; order Chiroptera; family Vespertilionidae; genus Myotis; species Myotis myotis. The sequence goes on from NW_023416379.1 coordinate 42,106,019, forward strand.
TATCCCTGGAACTAGTGAATTTTTTACTGTCTCCATACTTTTGCTTTTGCCAGAATGTCATATAGTTGGAATCCTACTATATGTAGCCTCTTCAGATTGGCTTCTTTGATTTAATAACATTAAGTTCCCTCTGTAATTTTTGATGATAGCTTTTTTTCTTTTAATACTAAATAATATCCAATTGTCTGGATGGATCACATTTTATTTATCTATCAATCTACTGAAGGATATGGATACCTTGGTTCCTTCCAAGTTTGGACAATTACGAATAAAGCTGTTATAAATTTCCATGTGCAGGTTTTTTGTGTAGATATAAATTTTCAATCCCTTTGGGAAAATACAAGGAGCATAATTGCTGGATCACATGATAAGAGTAAATTTAGTTTTGTAAGGAACTGCCAAACTATCTTCCAGTGGCTATACTATTTTGCATTCTCACCAGCAATAAATGAGGATTCCCTTTGCCACTTATCCTTGAAAGCATTTGGTGTTATCTTTGCTCAGGATTTTGGCTATTTTTATAGGTGTGTAGTTGGTATATCATTATTGTTTTAATTTGCATTTTTCTGATGACATATGACATGGAGAATCTTTACATATGCTTATTTGCCACATGTATATCTTCTTTGGTGAGATGTCAGTTAAGGTTTGTGGCTTATTTTTAAATCAGGTTGTTTTTTTATTGTTCAGTGTAATTTGTGTATTTTGGATGTTCTTTATCAGATTTGTTTACTGAAAATGTTTTCTCTCATTCTGTGGATTTTCTTCTCATTCTCTTGACATTGTCATTCACAGAGTAGAAAAAGGTTTTAATGAAGTCCAGCTTATCAATTATTTCCTTTATGTTTTCTCCTATTATATCTCTAGGAGTTTTATAGTTTTGTGTTTTACATATAGATCTGTGGTGCATTTTGAGTTAATGTTTGTGAAGGTTTTAAAGTCTCTCTAGGTGCACATTTTTTCCAGTACCACTTCTTTAGAAAAAAATCTATTTTTCTCCATTATATTGCTTTCACTCCTTTGTCAAAGATCAGTTGTCTATATTTATTTGGGTTAAATTCTGGACTCTCTTTTTTGTTCTATTAATCTGTCTTTCTTCTTTCATCAAATCCATGTTGCTTTGATTACATAGTTTTATAGTATGTTTTGGACTCAGCTTGTAATCAGTCCTTCAACATTGTTCTTCTCTTTCAATATTATGTTGGCTATTCTGGGTCTTTTGCTGCTACATATAATTTTTCAAATCCGTTTGTTGATATCCAGAAAGTAAATTTCTGGGATTTCAACTAGGATTTCATTGAATTTATAGAATAAGTTGGGAAGAATTTACATTCTGACAACATTGTCTTTCTATCCATTAACATGCAATATCTCTTTATTTAGTTATTTTTTTCATTTCTTTTATTAGAATTTCATAGGGCTATTTTTAGGTATTGTACATATTTTATTAGATTTATACCTTATTATTTCATTTTTGAGTGCCAATGTATATGGTATTGTATTTTTAGTTTTATATTTCATTTGATCATTGCTGGTATAGGAAAGTGATTGATTTTTGTATATTAATGTTTTATCTTGGGTTCTTACTACAATCACTCATTAGATCCAGATGTGCTTCTGTTGATTCTTTGGATTTTCTGTACATTATGTCATCTATGTAAAAACAGTTTTATTTCTTTGTTTTCAATCTGTATACCAATTATTTGCTTGTCTTACCACATTCGTTAGAACTTTCAGTATGAAGTTGAAAATGAGTGGTAAAAAGCAGTATCCTTGCCTTATACCTTATTTTAAAGAAAAAGCTTCACATTTATCAGTACCATGTATTATGTTAGCTGTGGTTATTTGTAGATATTCTTTATCAAGATACAAGATTGTGTTTTTCAAGGAATCAGTCTGTTTCATCTAACAACAAATTTGTGGGCAAAGAGTTGTTCGTGTTATTCCTTTATTATCATTTAAATGTCAGTAGGATCTGCAGTGATGTCCTTCTTTCATTTTTGATATAGTAACTTATGTCATTTCTCTTTTTTCTTGGTCAGACAGGCTAGCGAGACTCATCAATTCTAAGATTTTTTTTTTCCCCAATAGCTCTATTTAGGATTTTTTTTTTAAATTTAAAATGATATGCCTAGGTGTGTGTTTGTTTGGTGGGGACATTAATCCTGCTTGGTATTCTCTGAGCTCTCAGTATTTGGTGTCTGATATTAATTTGAAAAAATTCTCAGTTATTATTGTTTCTAGTATTTCTTCTGTTTCTTGCTCTCTCTCTTCTCCTTCAGGTATTCCCCTTATATTTATGTTACACCTTTTGTAGTTGTACCACACTCCTTGGATATTCCGTTCCATTTTTATCAGTCTTTGTTCCCTTTGCTTTTTCATATTTTAGGACTCTATTAATATATCTTTTTACTCAGAGGTTCTTTCCTTAACCTTTTGTAGTATATTAATAAGCCCATGAAAAGCATTCTGTTACAATTTTTATATCTAGCGTTTCTTTTTGATTCTTTATTAGAATTTTTATCTCTCTGTTTACAGTGCCCATCTGTTCTTGCATGCTGTCTACTTTATCCATTAGAGTCCTTAGCATGTTAATCATGGTTATTTTAAATTCCATGATAATTCCAATATCCTTGTTTCATCTGTTTCTGGTGCTTTCTCTGTCTAATCAAGTTGAGTTTTTCCCCCTTGGTATGCATTGTAAGTTTTACTTGGTAACTGGATATCATGTACCAGGTAAAAGGAACTCTTGCAAATAGGCCTTTAATACTGTGGTGCTGTGGTGTGGGGAGAGGAGGATGTAGTGTTCCATAGTCCTGTGAGTAGATCCAGTCTTTTAGTGATCCTGTGCCTTTGGGCTGTGAATTTCATATGTTTTGCTGTTTTGTTTTGTTTCTCTCCCTGCTTTGGTGAGACAGTATGGCTATAGTTGTCTGGAATTGGGTATTCTTTTACTCCTAGGTCAGTTAAATTGATATACTTCAGTATTTTAACCAGTTCTCTCTAATGAAAGTTCTTGTTAAGCAGAAGAGAGTCATCTGGCATATCACAAAATGGTTCTTTCTCCCCTCCCCCTGTCAGAAGCATGAAGTGATTTTTCTCTGATGTTTCTTTAAGAACTTGGTCTTACTTCTGGGAATAAAGGTCACTTTGTAGTTTTTAACTCTCAGACTTCTCCACACAGGGTCTCTAGTAATTCCTCAATTACAGTTCCGGTTTTGCTACCCTGGCACTAGTTCCCAGCGTGGTTTCTGCTCTCTAGTGAGCCTTTGCTCCAGGAAGCCATGATTTCCTATATTTGCCTGACTTTCCAGTCTCCGTGGCAGTGGTTTGCTCTGTGTCCTCTTGTTTTCGGACCCAAGTAGAGTTGTTGATTCTTCCTTCTTTTCAGCTGTTTACTGGTTGGTAGGATAGAGTTTCTTTTTCCATGTCATGTGCAGCATCAGAAGCCGGATGTTGCCATGCTGCCTATACATGAAGCATACAAAGCATCTTTCTACTTGAAGGACTTAATGCTTCTTCTTTCTTTTTCTGGAATGTGCTTCTTCCAAAAATTTAAATAACTTGCTATAATTTGTTTTCCAGATCTTTGTACAACTATCTCCAAGGTTAGGTCTTCCTTGACCATCCATATTTAAAATCAATTCCCTCTTACTTACACCGTTAAAGCAAGAATCCTTTCTTGCTTTGTTTTTCTCCAGATCACATGTGCACCTAACCTGTTTTTTAGTTACTGAAACACTCACTTAGTTCTAATTAGGTCAGTGGTATCTGACTTTGTATTGATAATCAAATTCACAATGCAGCAGACTTCACCAGCACCAGGATTATTTAGCTTTAAGAAAGGATAAAAAAATAAAAATAAAAGGATCAAAGGTAGAGAACAATATGGCATGTACAAAAAGAACCTAGCAAATATTTCATTCTTAGGCACAACTTCCTATATCCACATTCAGAACATGTTTAGTCATAGGAGAAGGGGTTGAGTAGGGATGGGTCAGGGAAGCCATAAGCTTCTGAATCCTTTTATTTATTTTTTTATTTTTTTATTTTTTTTATATATTTTATTGATTTTTTACAGAGAGGAAGGGAGAGAGATAGAGAGTTAGAAACATCGATGAGAGAGAAACATCGATCAGCTGCCTCCCGCACACCCCCCACTGGGGATGCGCCCGCAACCCAGGTACATGCCCTTGACCGGAATCGAACCCGGGACCTCTCAGTCCGCAGGCCGACGCTCCATCCACTGAGCCAAACCGGTTTCGGCCTGAATCCTTTTAAATCTAGCTGGTAGCACATGCCCTCAGGGGTAGGTGACTAGTTCCCATTCTCCATTGATGCTGTATCTCAGTACTGGCAACACATTTCTCAATAAGCATGCTCAACAATAAAGCACAGGTGCTTCTTATATATATTCTTTGGATGAATTTTCAGTTATCTTGGATTTGATACTGTTCTTACCTCTGCATTGTTTAAATTAATATTGCAAAGAAGCTTCATTAAATGTCAAATCCTCAAGCATCCCTGAGGCCATAAATATATAGAAAGATCATAGAAACATTAGTTAAACCCTTCCTTCCACTTTATATAGGTATATTGTTTTTTGGTTTATATTTTGTCTCCTCTGACATTTCTAAAGTAGTAGTATACACTACATGGCATTAGCAGTATATGACATTCATACAAGCTTTGCTAACCTAGAGAACTTTGAAGTTTATACATGCTGTATTCAAATCTTAAGCTGAATCTTGAGTTTAATGCTATAGTGGATAGAAGTTAAATATAGAGTCTAATTTCTGTTTTCTTTTTCATTTAGTTTTTCCAGTATGATATATATATAATTTTTTGCTGGATGTCATTAGACACATAGTAATATTTGTAACTCTAAAAAACATAGATTAACCTTTTTGGAAATCAGATTTTCTTAACTTTTTCCTATGATCTTGATTTTCTATTGCAATTAAAAAACATATTTTAATATCTTTTATTTTAAACGTCCTCAGATTATTTGATAATATATAAATATAAACATAAACAAGATTTTTTAATTTTTGTTTTTAAAATCAGATTTATTGTTAAACAGGCTTCTATTTGCTTAGAAAATTTCAAGACAGGACCACAAATATAAGCTTTTGCTGGTCTGTGTATGTGTTTTAATAACACACGTAGGTATAAATATTTAAAACAATACTGAATAATATATGAATAGCTGAAAAGAATCAGTCCATTTGACAAAATATTAATAGTTAAGATGTTCTTAGATATTATTGGCAAGTATTAAGGGAAAGCCATTGTAGATTATTTTTAAATAAAAGGTGAAATATTTGATAGTTAATATTTTTTCAAAACTAAATTCTGTCTTATAGTTTTGGTAAAGTAAATATTTTATTTGCAATTATCATTACCATACTGATAATAATATTAATATCTTTCCATTCAAAAGGCAATTATAATTTAACTAGTAGCCCGGTGCACGAAATTCGTGCACTGGGGTGGGGGGGGAGGGGGAAAGGGGCCCCTCAATCTGGCCTTCACCCTCTCCAATCTGAGACCCCTCAGGGAATGTCCAACTACATGTTTGTGCCCACACTTTTAACAGATAACAGCTCCATTGTTGTTTCTTTCTTATGCTTAAAACCATTGGAATTAGTAAGTATTCAAAGTGTGTATACATTTTGGGGGGGCGCCCTGTATATCTCTAGTCAGCGGTGAAAGAAACCAACAGCAGATTTGTAACCCCCAGAGAGGGAACCTCGCTCATTCCCCACATCTCTCCCCACTTCACTTTCCACCTTTGTGGGCAGCAGGAGAATCAACGTTTTCTCTCATTAATTCAGAAAAGCATGTCCTGTCACCTGCTGCCCGGCAGGAGTGCGCTAGGCCCCAAGCAAGCGAAGCTCAGCCAGGGCAGCCTTCGCTAATGGGTGCTGACACCCAAAGTGCACATTCCTCCTCTACAGTTGCCCCGACTATCCCACTGTTTCACTGAGAGGACGGAATTCCTCTCCGCCTCTGGGTTTTTGATCTTGAACGATGACCGAAGGCACCTCAGCGAGGGCAGCCTGTGCCTACCAGGTGTGTCTGTCTGCACCTGCTCCTGCCTCAGCACCTGCATTAACCCCCCAGAGGTGATCTCGTAGCTGCACTGGCCTCCGTGGGAACAGGGCATCACCAATCCACCCTCTCAGTGTCATCTCACAGGCGCCCACCCTCAGCACCCAGAACACCCAGACACTCTCCAAAGGACGTGAGCACATCAGAGGGGATGTGTGCACATCCTATGGGGGTGTTAGGCATGCTGAGTTGATGGAAGTGCGGTGGAGAGGTGGGGGGAACTTGTGCACGCCTTGGTTTGCAACTGTTGCAGGCGTGGGAGGGTGACAGTGTGCTGGGAGATGGTCGCATGCCAGGGGTGGATGTGCACACCAGAGGCCTCTGGCTTTGCAGATCCGCAAACCCCCGTGGTGCAGCCAGGAGGATGTCAGTCTGGCCCACCACAGTGGCTGTCCCTGCGATCCTGCACCTTCTCGGCCAGGAGGCAGATCTTGCGCAGCCACTCCTGGGTGATGATGGCCTGAAGGTGCTACTTCAGCTCAGCCTGCAGGCTCCGCTTGGTGCGCTCACAGCTGTCACCACCGCCATGTGGGGAGTACAGGCCGCCCTCCGCCGGCCTGCTTCCCCTGTCCAGAGGCTCTCTGCACTGCTCACCTGCCCAGAGTGACTGGGGCTGGGCAGAAGCCAGGTGTCCTGCCCTGCCCAACCCCGGCCGATCTGCCACTGTGCAAGCTGCCGCCCCGCCGGGAAGGGTCACAGATCTGGTCCCGGGACCACAGACAGCCTCAAGCGCTGCCCCCCGCCTAGCAGGGTCACAGATCCATGTCTTGGTCCCGTGGACAGCCTCAAGTGCTGCCCCCCACCCGCCAGGACATGAATCCAGGTCCCAGACCGCGGACAGCCTCAAGCTCTGCCTCCCTTTCCGCCAGGTCATGGATCCGGGTCCCAGACCACAGACAGCCTCAAGCACTGCCCCCCGCCCGGCAGGGTCACAGATCTGGGTCCCAGACTGCGGACAGCCTCAAGCACTGTCCCCCGCCTGGCAGGGTCACAGATCTGGGTCCCGGACTGCGGACAGCCTTGCCCGCTGCCGCCCGCCTTCAGTATGCAAATTAGCCACCATCTTGTTGCTTCAGGGTGGGAGTCCCCACTGGGGTGCCTGGCCAGCCTGGATGAGGGATTATGGCTGTTTGCAGTTGGTCACACCCCCTTCAGGGTGGGGGTCCCCACTGGGGTGTCTGGCCAGTCTGGGTGAGGGGCTGAGGGCCGTTTTCAGGCTGGCGGGCGACTGAAGCTCCCAACCTCTCCTTTTTTTCTTTTTTTTTTTAATTCTTAGATTTATTTACCTTCTATGGCTGCCACTGGAGCTCAGAGCCAGCTTTAGCTCTGAGGCTCGGCTCCAGCTCTTAGACCTCGGCTGCTGAAAGTGGGTACTGGGTTTGTTTGGGTTCTATAATTGAAACACTGTTGCCGTCCTGCTGGCTGGCTGAAAGCAGGTTTCTGGAGTTTGTTTAGGTTCTATAATTGCAACATAGTTGCTTAGACTGCAGCTCAGAGGCCGGCAGCGGCAGGCGGGGAACCTTGGCTTCCTCCATCACTGGAGCAAGCAAGCCTCCTATTCTCTTCAGCTGCCTGGCTGCTGGCTACCATCTTGGTTGGCAGTTTATTTGCATATCCTGCTGATTAGCCAATGGGAAGGGTGTCGAGGTTATGGTCAATTTGCATGTTTCTCTTTTATTAGGATGATAGCTGGATAGGTTGAGATACGAAATATAATAAATACTAAATTGCTTAAAAGTAACAAGAGGTAGTTGTGCCAACTCTAAAGCTCAAGACTATTATAAAGTCAGTTTCTATTTGTTTCAAAAGATTTGGATGATTTACTCTGAGGTGAGTTTGGTTTCTTTGAGCATGTTTTTCGTGGGTAATGGGAGATCACAGAGTAAACTCTAGGAAACAGTGTAGAATAAACTTACTGTAGGTTCACAAGGCTAATAATTGATAGATAATCTAGTTATGACTGCAATTGGAAGTCTTTATTATCAAAGTCGTTATATACTGGAAATATAAAGCTGAAACAATATTGTTTGGCACTTTTCTGAGAATCCTTAGAGGAATGAGGTTATTTCAAGTAAATATGATTAAGAAAATTCTAATACAAAAGACACCAGGCAAGCTGTCTTGCCATTTATGATGTTGAGACTTTATTTTCAATCCACTACTATGCACTAAATAAACTAAAAAATTACAATTCTGTAGAAAATTTCCTCCATTAGTTTCTTTATATTACCTAGGTAAATTTTTAAAGATTGGAGGACATTAGCTAAAATCCAAAGTTATCATGTTTATACTGCAGGCAAAAAGTAAAAGTCTAATAGATGAGAGATGTTTTTATCATATTAATTAAATAAAAAAGCAAAGGGTTAGTTGTAGAGCTTGGTCAGAGTCAATAAAAAAATCAGAATCTCTAATTTCACATAATTAACATTTGTCAAACATCAAAAAGGATTGGAAGAAAAAAAGCTCAGATTTAAGTTAAACAATTTGGTCTAAACATTATTAAAATAAGCTCCCACCTGCTTCTCATTTTCTTGTTGATTACAAAGGTCATTGGCTATTTGAACAGAGAGGAAAAAAGGAGCTTTTAGAAGAGCATGCAAATGAAATCTCAAGCAAGGAGTCCTGTATGTTAATGAGTGAGGGGCGTTGATCAGTATGCAGTTGCAGACTCTGACTATGATAAACACGCTTGAATATCTTTCAATTCACAAGGGCACTCATTTATGTTTGCAAGTCAGCAGCCTAAATCCATTATTTGAAATTGTACTAAGACCTTCAATTACCTTTGTGAAAATAGGTGGTATTTTTGTATTTTATAGGATTTGGTCTAATGGTCTTAAAGTAGAGTTTAAAATTCTACAAAATTACAGATCTCATTAAATATGATACTAAATTACATTATCTATGATCTCTTATAAAAATGCCATTTTTCTTTTTATGTATTTTTTCAGCCTCCTTCAAGAACAGAAAATGATAATAGGCATCATTCATTGAGGGCTAACAATGAACTAGGTATTCTCTGTATTATCTTTATTAATCATCACAGAACTGCTTATTATTCTAATTTCATAGAAGAAAAACTGAGGCTCAATTCTCTGTCTGAGGTGATAGACTTAGAATTATTTCCTTTCAGGCATAGTACTCTCTCAATATTTCTATTACAGGGATTCTTAACAAGGGGTGATTATCAATATTACCCAAGACATTTTTGAACTTAGACTTGGGCCTGATGTCTAAAACTTCTATTCAATAGGTTTTTGGTGATGTCCAGTCTCTTTGTTTTATTTATTTAAAAATTTGAAGAGATCAACAGTGATGCTGAGGCACACCCCAAATTGAGAATCACTTATATTTGTGATTATAGAATATAGTTATTAAAATACTGCTTTTAGCCATCACAAACGATTAGATAGAAACTGGTGGTCCTAGAGTCTGTGTCCTAAAGAAATGGCTTCTATTCTATTATTACTGTCTAATATCTATTTATCTATTATGATGTGCTTGCTACTATTCTAAGCAGTTTATGTGCAATAATTATTTAATCCTCACAGTGGCAATACTGGATAGATACTTTTATAAATGCATTTTATAGATAAGAAACGGAAGCATAGTGTTGAGGAATTTGCTTAAGATAAAATTTGAATGAATGCTATGTGATAACAGAGTCTATATTCGTAAAATATTCCCTGAATACTCAGTAGCATCTCTATGCTACTTGAAGACTCTCTTTTATAGATTTTGCAACATTTCACATATCCAAATTAATATGCATATCACCAATGATAGACATATAGAATAATGATGATAATAAATACATATTTTACTGTTAAGGTATAGAACATAATGATAATTATAAGCTTTCTATGTGGCTTCATAAAGTATTTGAAAGAAATTTAAATTTACTTGTGTATATTTGTATTACATTTTAGGTTTTCTTCCAGTTTTGCAGATTTTTTTACTTTAATTTATTTTATGATAAATACGTGTGGATATAGATATATAATTTCCCTTACTTTCCTTACACAAAAGTTTGTGTGTTTTTTAATTTAGCTTTTCTTTGACTAATAATGTGTTCTAGAATTCACTTTACATCTGTTCAAAATACCTTTCTCAGTGTTTTTACAGTTTTATAGTACTCCATTTCGTTATTCAACCAATCTCCTATGAATGTATATTCAGATTATTTCTAATATTGCAGTTACAACTAATGCCAAAATTAAACTCTTGCATATGTACTTTTAATTATTTGAGGTGTATTTTAAGAGTAAGTTCATAAAAGTGGGGTTGCTGGTTCAAATGGTAAATGAATATACAATTTTATAATATATTGCCAATTTCTCTATAAGTGTACACCATTTTGTATTTCCATCTGCATTATAGAAGCATTCCTATATTTTTTACAATTTCATCAACTGAAGTGTTAACAACTTTTGAAATTTGCCAATCCTGGTATATGATATACAATATTTCAATATTTCAGTGTAATTTTAATGTCCACTTATTTTATTTTTCAAGAGATTTGACATATTTTCATATGTTTAAGACCATTTTAATATAATAATTTTGAGCATTATCTAATCATATTTTTGTCCATTTTTACTTTAAATTTTAGTCTTCCTTTTTTAAACAATCATTCGTTATGAATATTTGCTCTGCATCTGTAATATCTACCACTTTTTCTTGCAACAACCTGGGGAAAATGAACTGCCCAAATTAATCTTGACAGGCTGTGTTGCATCTTAAGAAATGTTTTTTTTTTACGTAGATGTTCAGATGACCTCACTATGAATCTGCAAGAGCAGCCTCTGCTCTGGGGTAAGCAAGGCCCCTTGGGAGGAAATTTAAGCTAAAAGCCTCTCTAAAGCAAGGATTACATCGAAACCTCAGTCAGGCTTTCCCAGTCCCCAAGCAGGAGGCTGACATTCTAAGACACTGGCTAACGGAAGCCACTTTGGCTGCACGGGCTGGGAGGGTGGACACTGCCTGTGACAAGGCCATCAGGGAGGTGGAAACACAGGCCATCTGCTGAGGACACACAGCCCTCCTCACAGTGCCTGCCATGTTGTGGGTGTTAATTGGTACTACAGGGCAGAAAGAGGTGTCAGAAGTGGACAGTGCTGAATTTCACCTGCTTGAAAGTCTAATTTGATAAGATTACATTTTATTCAAGATAAACATAGCTAAATAGAGATGCTTTTGGATTGCTTTAGAAGCCAAATTCAGAACTGTGTGTTTATTTTTAGAGGCAGCTATTGAACAGAAATGTGTGTGTATAATTTTTTATATTTGGCTACATAAAGGCTAAGCTTAAGCTGCTTGTGGTGAAAAGATCCAAAAGCATATATTTTAAAAATTGACAGCTTATATATTTATTTTCCTCTTATGCAAAATAAACCTTAAATCTGTAGCCCACTGTATATTTTAAAAGAAAGTGTTAGCAGCTGCTACTTATCCATTATAGACTTACAAAATGTTAATATGTAAAGCTTCACCAAATTCTATTGGCAAGTCACTTCTACATGATTGAAATTATTAGCCAATTTTCAAAGTGGCAAAATACCTATCTATGCTGTCTATTATTTGGTTATTATATAGCTCTTCTAAAAGCATGATGATACATAGACTACATTTTGAAGTAGATTTTTTGAAACAAGCATGACATTTTATAAACCATTAAAATATCTAAGGAAAGAGTTAATGTGCCAACTGATTACTCAGAACACAGAGCACAGCTAGTTAAGTTTATTCTAAGCATAGTTAGCTTATCTAATAATAACACTTGGGAAACTTGTTCCATAATATTTTCTAAAGACTTACAAATATCATGACCCAGAGATTCGTGCTAAATCATTTTGTTCTAATGAATGAGAGAACATTTTCAGAAATTTCAAGCTTGTCAAAAACTTTAGTCACTAAGTTATAAATCTATTACTATGAAGTCTAAGTTTAAGGAAGAATACATTTGTCAGAATAGCTTGTACACATTAAATGCTCATCTAAAAAAAAGCTGTTGTCTTGTTCCAAGAGCACAACTAAGAAATATAATTACTGTTTTATTTTTAATGTTTTGAATTTATTATGATAAATTTAATCAAATTTATTCTAAAAGTTTCTTTTTAAGAAGAGAAATATTTGCATTTTGAGCCACAACTTAAATTGTGAAATAAAAGGCTTTGTCTTTAATTTTTTTTCTGACATTAAAAGCAAGTATGGCAGTATTGAGGGATCTAAGGGGTGACTTATTTGGCTCCGACTCTGATGGGACCTAGTTGTCTTTCCTGAAAGTAAGGGGGTTGGTTTTAAGGGGTGAACCTGATCTGACTGGTAACTTGTTTACTAAACAATCATATCAATAAAGGAGGCATGATTATCATCTCTATCCTCATTGGTAATCATTTGTCTTTACTGTGAGTTCTCATGAGTAATTCTGTACTATAACATAAATATGAGTTCTATAATGTGCTGTCTCATGGATTTATGCTGGTATATGCTATGTGCTTAAAGAATCTTTTATATGCCTCCAACATTATCAAGTTTCAATTAACATAGTAAATAGCATAATGAAAAGGTGGAATGAAATAGGTCGTAATAGCTTTTCACAGACATGCCAAATAGATGGATAATGATTTCATTTTTCTATTCTCATCTTAGTTTTAAATCACATGTCTATCTCAATAAATATTGAGGAATAGGTCTCTCAGACCTGCAATCCAAACCTAATTTCTGTGTGAGATTTGAAAGGCTGTGTATTTTTATGTGTGTAATTTTTAAAAAGTTCTGCACTGGTCTGATTTTAGTTTGTATAAGCTCACAGGCTGCTGACTTTATTTAAAAGGGGTTGGGGTAAAATACTAGTACAATGGAAAAAGTATTGAGAATTCACTTGCAGGATGATATGTGCTAGTATGGATCATATTAACACATTACCAGGAGGTGGCAATTCACTCTTTTATCCTACACTGTTAGTGGTTTTTAGATTTTTAATTTTGTTGATACCTTATTCACAAATTATTCCCCATAAATATTATTCCATGTGATTCTCACAACAATCCCTGAAAAAGATGGATCCATGTCTTTATTCATCAGTTTCCACAAGAGCAAATTCAAGCAGAGTGAAGAAACCAAGAGACATTGCTAACCTAGGTCAGAGTTGAATAGTCTCCCACCCCTGGTTCAAGGCTCTCTGCATTACATTACTGCTTTATTGATTCTCAGGGCAAAAGTGTTTTCTGATACAATATTTTGAATACATCCTGTGATGATGTTTGAGCTAGCAAAAGAATACATAAGGGAAATATGCTAGATGTAAATTTCTAAAAATAAAAATGTGCATCATGTAAGGCTATTTGATGGTTCTCACTTCTAAAATAATTCAAACCAGGAAGATGAGATACTGGAAACTCTTCAAATTCCTTTGAAGTATTTAGTAGGTACTAAAGAAAAGGTTTCTTATTGTTTGTTTGTTTTTTATGAAAAATTTGTTTGGTCTTAGAATCTACACAGTCCTGAAAACTTGTCAATACCTGTATTCTATCCAGGTCACTGGAGAGTTAGAGGCATCTCATTCTAGTAAATGTGTGTGCTCTAACAGTAGTTATTCCAAGAAATGTTATGTAAAACACTGGCCAGAAAGAAATTAAATAATAAATAGAATCAAGTGTTATTTTAATTTATTCAACTTCACTTATTAAATTTCACTTTGAAAAACTACTTGTTCCTTTACATTTTCACCCAGCCCCTAACATTGCTCTTCTCTGGCAGCTATCAGTCTATTCAGAGTTATGGGATATAGTCAATAATCTACATTAATAAAAGAGAAACATGCAAATTGGTGTCACTCCCCTACGCCCACCAGCCAAGCAGATGAGTATGCAAATTAACCCAACAAAGATGGCAGTTAATTTGCATACGCAGGCACGGAGTGAAGACTGAAGACAACGTAGAAGGAAGCCAAGTGCTGCAGAAGGGAGCGAAACTGCGGAGAAGCAAGTGGGGCGGTAGAGGTGGGAGGGAAGCCGCCTCGGCGGGTTTTGCTCCCTTCTCTGCTTCGCTCCGGCCACAGATATATATATATATATATATATATAGATAGATAGATAGATAGATAGAGAGAGAGAGAGAGAGAGAGAGAGAGAGCTGATTTTCTCTTTGCCGTAATAGGCAGTAAGTTCCATGAAAGCACTGACTTATACACTTACATGTATGTGTTTTTAATGAATGGAAAATTGTTGAATTAGACTAGATTATTCCACATTGTTTGAAAAATAGCATAGAATAACACTCCTCCTACCTTAATAATATGTATTTTAACAGTGAGTAAACAAATGTTTATTTATTACCTAAAGTTTAGCAGAAATGTGCTAGACATACTTTATTAGACTTCATTTGACTCTGATAACTCTATTAATAATAACAATTTACTGAATAGTATGAAAAGAGCAAGTTTTATTACTTATAGTCCCACCCTTAAAGTTGACTGTCTTAGCCCTTGTTTTTTCCATTAGATTTCATAGCCTAAATAATGTTTAAAAATAATTGGTATATTTTCCAAAATGGGTATCAATACATAGTGTAAATCCTCTGAAAAATCAGAAAGCAATATTGGCTTTAAAGGTGGGGTCAGAGAAGGGGGAGAGAATCTATTCACCTGCTGCTGTTTCTGACTTTTACATTACTGTTAATATATTCTTCATGAGAAAAAAATATTCTAAATTTCTTGTAAAAAAATTCTGTTGTGACAGATAGTTCAATCAAACAAGCATTAAAATTAATACTGCAGTTTTTTATAGGTTGTTTTGATTTCTGACATAAGAATGTTATATAAATTTAGATGTTACATTTTCAAATAAGTGACGGTTTTTATTTACAAGTACATCTTTGGCAATCTTTGCCAAATGTTATGATCTTGCAAGTGCAGTTTTAGCTATCAGAATGTATTGGTATTGCCCAGCTGGTGCGGCTCAGTGGTTGAGTGTTGACCTATGAACCAGGTGGTCAAAGTTCAATTCCTGGTCAGGGGGACATGTCCGGGTTGTGAGCTCGATCCCCAGTATGCGGTCTGCAGGAGGCAGCCAATCAATGATTCTCTCTCATAGTTGAAGTTTCTATCTCTCTGTCCCTCTCCCTTCCTCTCTGAAATCAAGAAAAATATTTTTGAAATGTATTGGTATTGTTTCATGTGAACTAGAAATAAAGGTTTGTTTTTTGTTTTGGACACTCAGATGGGGAGCTTTCTTTGGCTACTTAAAGAGATCCCAATTCCATAGCAACTCTATAACTCTCTGAAAAACTCAATCTTCATTCTATATGGATTTGAAAAAATAATCTACCTACTTATTCACCCTTTTAAATAGGAACAGGCTGGAGTTAATCTTTCCTTTTTTTAAATAGGAAGTTCTATATCAGAGTAAAATCATCTTGTTTGATCTAGAATATTTTTTCTCTTGCATAATGAAATGACATTCTTAATATGCTTGAATTAATATGCCTATTTGAGCATAAATAATATCTAGAATACATATGTCTTCTAGATTATGAGTCCTATTCAGCTGAAGACAATTTCTAAATAATATCATTTGCAATTTACCTAGTTTTCTATAGGATTCCAGTCCTTTGAAATTGTTTGAGACTGTCTTATGATACAGCATAGGGTTTTTTGTATTGGTAAATGTCCCATGCATATTTGAAAACATTGTATTATGTTGTGGTTGGGAGTGTTCTATTTCAATTAAGCCAAGTTTCTTTATTTTCAGTTCTCCATCCTTACTCGTCACCCACCCCTCTGGTAGTATATTAGAGAGCTATGTTAATATCTCAAATTATGACTGATGAAAACTCATTGCATTTGGAGCAATGGAATATTTTAAAATGAAATATACCCTTGGGAGAGGGATAGTAATGCACAAGAGGCCTAGAACTACAGGTAAGAAGGGAGAGGAACACTTATGAAGGTCATATCCATGACATCCATTGACATTGGAAATGCATACCTGGCTTTCCCCAATCCCCTCCCCAGGAGAGGTAGTAATGGGTAAAAGTAACAATGGGATACAGTTGTGCCATCTGCAAGAAGTAGCCTCTGAGGTGCAGTGAAATGGAAAACCTACAGCTGGGAGAGCAGGGAACACTGAGCATAACTATGGCATTTCTAAACATAAGATATTGCCAGCACAAATTGAGTTATTAATTTATTATAATTATTTGTTCTAGAATTTCCATTTGTTCCCATGCTCTAGAAAGTTATCAATTCTTTAACTATTTCTTTGGGCACATTAGCACCCTTAAGGTTAAATTCATGGGTGATAACTCTTAGATCTGTTCCTCTTGACTTTTTTATCATGTTATTTTCTCATCTTAGAACTTGTTCTTTTTTAAAATTTAATTTTTTTATTGATTTCAGAGAGAAAGGGAGAAGAAGAGAGAGATAGAAACATCAATGATGAAAGGGAATCATTGATGGTCTGCCTTCTGCATGCCCCCTACTGGGGATCCAGCCCACAACCCGGGCATGTGCCCTTGACTGGAATCGAACCTAGGACCCTTCAGTCCACAGGCCAACGGCTCTCTCCACCGAGCCAAAACAGCTAGGGCAGAACTCATTCTTTTCTGAGGGGTTCCAAAGAATGCATTTTCTAAGTTTGAGAAGGGACCTGAGGCTGAGGATGAAGCCATTACAATGAGGAGTGTACTAATTTGGCTCTGTCTAGGAGAGAGAGGAAGTAAACCCAGAACAGTTTCTTCTCAGAGCATGTTTGTTTATGAGCTTCCCGCTCCTTGTCAGGTCCTGAATATTTTCTTTTCCTCCCCTGGTTCCATGTGTCTGTAGAAGGCTGCACTCAGCTACCCAGCCCCTCAGCCATCTCTTGAAGTATTAGCAGGAGCCCTTGAGGGAAACATGGCCCCAAAGGCCAGGCTTAACTGCCTGCATTTTCTTCCTTTCCTGAACATTGGCCCCATGGTTTTTACTCTTATCTTGGTAATGATTTTTGACTTAGTTACAGTTTGCAAGTCAGCCCTAATTCCTAGTCTATCATTGCTGGTCTACATGTAAATGTATTTCTTGCATCTTCAATATTCTCAATGAGGTTTAGTGTTTTGCCATAGGTTAACATTCCGTGTGCTTTTCTTTTCTCATGAATTGTCTGTTCATGTGTTCTTACTTATGATTAGATTGAGAGTACATTTTCTCAACAATAGCACTGAAACCAAGTACCCTTTTCTGTGTCTCATACCTGAAGGCGTAGGATGTTGGTGGTCTTGTTATCGATGATATTAATCTTGATCACTTAGTTAAGGCAGTGTCTGCCGAGTTTCTCTACAGAGATGCTACTGTTTTTCCCTTTGGAGTTAATAAATACATTGGGGAGATCCTTTTTAGCAATACAAATATCTAGTATCTCATCAGACATCTGCTCCATGATATTAGAGCCTGTTTTAGCCGTTCAGGTTGCTATAACAAAATACTAAAGAAGTTTATTTCCCTGAGTTTCAGAGGCTTGAAATTTAAGATCAGGGTGCCGGCATGGTTGGGTTCTGGTGAAGGCATCCTCTGACTTTTAGACTGTCTACTTCTGGTGGTGCCCTCACATGGTGGAAGGGGTGCTCTGTGGCATCTCTTTTATAAAGGCACTAATCCCATTCCTGGGGCACCTCCCAAAGTTCCCACCACCTAATACTATGATATTGTTAGGATTTCCACATCTGAATTTTTGGAAAATACAAATATTCAGACTATAGCAGCACACATCCTTGAATATGGCCATATTAATTATTACTGTGGAGCTTGCAAAATTAAATTTCTGTTTTTCTTTTTCTGTGTTTATTAAATGAAATATTTCTATTTCTCCTACCCTATTTATTTATATTATATATTCATGTCATCCATTTATTTTATCATGTAATTTATATTAAGACAGACTCATTATATTTATTGTATGGGTTATAATCTAAAACTATGATTATACTATTGCTCATATTCTCTTGTTCATCACCTTTCTCCTTTCTAGCCCCTATAATAATACTTGTCCTTTATATGCATACTAGAGGCTTGGTGCATGAAAATTCATGCACTCGGGGAGTCCCTCAGCTTGGCTTGCGCCCTCTGGCAGCCCAGGAGCCATTGGGGGATGTCCACCTGCCAGCTTAGGCTTGCTCTCTGGGCGATTGGGCCTAAGCTGGCAGTCAGACATCCCTCTGGCAGCCTGGGGGGAGCGGGCCTAAGCCACAATCGGACATCCTTAGTGCTGTGGACATCCCACCACCGCCACTGTGCTGCTGTCAGCCCGGCTTGTGACTGAGTGAAGCTCCCCCTGTGGGAGCACACTGACCACCAGGGTGCAGCTCCTGCATTGAGTGTCTGCCCCCTGGTGGTCAGTGCACATCATAGGTACTGGTTGTTCTTAGTCATTCCACTATTAGGGTCAATTTGCATATTACCCTTTTATTATATAGGAGAGAGAGAGAGAGTGTGTGTGTGTGTGTGTGTGTGTGTGTGTATATTTTTATTTTAAAACTTTTTTATGGAGTTTTATTTGTTCTCTTTTTACCTTCTTTGATTTTCTGACCATCTCATTTCTGAACTGAACTATGTATGATTTTCATTATTCTTTGTAAATTTATTTTTCAGTTGATTTCTTTTAATTATATTGAGATATGTGGTTACAAATTTTATCTACATGATGACCACATTTTTCTGGTATGCCTTCTTTTGATGGCTGGACTGTATGTAATATATTTTGTTTTTTTATATTATTTGTTTTGTATAGTTTAGTTCATATTATTTTCTTATGAATTTGGGAAATTAGATAGCTGCTGTGGACCAATAACTAGATATTTCTGTGTACAGTGCAGAGATTGACCAGGGTAGCTTTTTAAGATTCAGAGCTCAATGATTTCCCCACTGGCTGTTAGTGAGAACTCTCACAATATGGTTTCTTTTATGGCCTATTCTATGTTTTCAAAGCTAAGGTTGTTTCAGAAATGACTTCCTACTATCATACTGGCTTGCAGAGTCCCATAGCTTTGCTTTCTAAAGTAATAATTTTCTTTGTTTAAGTGCTTTTATCTCTTTCTCAGTTTTTAATTATTTTCATAGTACACAGGTCTATGTTGATTAATTTTCTTCTTCATATTTTCAGATGTTATTTTCTGCTTCCATTATATTTTTGTGGTCATTATATCTGTGGTTGTATGTGATCTGTCCTCTCTATCAAACTTCTCTCAAAATACTCCCTTTGTCTCCAGCATTACTAGTTACACTATGATGCACTTATGCTTTGGTTTCCTTTTTTTATTATCAACATTATTTATGCTATATCCCTGGATTGTTGGATTCTTGTTTTTCCCCTCAGTTTTGGAAAAATCACCTTAATAAATGTTGTCTGTTATTTTCTTCCTTTTTTTTTCCTTCTGGTATTCTGGTATACATGTGAAATGCTTTGTTATGTCCTCCATATTGCTAAATATTTTTTTTCATATGATCCTACATCATGATCTCTTTTTCTAATTGTATATTTAAATTTACACACACACACACACTGCAATTGCATAAATCAATTTCCTGCATTTATTCCACATCAGAAAAATGCACATTGAATGTGATCTATCGGGACAAATCTGAGAATTTTTTTGCATCAAAACAATTAAAAGAATAAAATAACTTTCATGGAATAAAATACTGCACACTTCTCATTGTTTCTCATCATTAAAATACAGTTAGGAATAGGGATAAATAAATGAATGGATAATATCCTCCCTTCAAATTATTTATTGTTTCAAAGGGAAATAGAAATTATGCATTAGAGAAAGCTGGCAGACACTAAATTTAAATAAGTAATGAAAGATTTGTATTTGATTCTGTAAATATTTTATTGCTGTCTTATTTATTTTGATGCTCAAATTTTCTAAGTTTTGGCCAGTGGGAGTCCCTTAACTGTGGTTTCTGTGTCCTTTAGTTATGCTCCTTTATTCTTTATGCTATTTTTAATTCTGTAATATAAGAAGATATTCTAGGGTCATATAATATTTTCTTTGCCTCAATTTGGAATCGGACATTTTTAAGGATCCCTTGTTCCTGTATGTGGCAAATGTCTCAGATTAACTGCATCTGTTGCCACTGGATTGTATATATCTTCAGGGTTTTTCAGAGAACATGAGGGAGGAGAAATAGGTATGTAAACATATAACACATATATATTCCTGTTTATACAGACATCTATATTCCCATTCAATACCACTTTTTAATCTTTCAAGACTGTGCCCTTTCACAATCTGAGAGCTCTCAGGGGATGTCCGACTACATTTTAAAAAAATCACCCTGTACTTAATTTTCTTACTAACTCTTCCTTTTAAACTCCTCTCACTCTCACATTCTGTTTCTTCTTTATATTTAACTATTTTCCTGGCCTCACCCCATTTTAGCATCCTTCTCTTTCCTGCTTTCTTTCCCTCCCTTTCTTTGAACCCTTCGCAGCACCTCTCCCTCCCTCTCTCCTCCCTTCTCTCTCTTCATTCCCTGTATCAGTCTCCTTCTTACTCCTCCCCCCTTCCCACCATTCACCTTTCCCTTTTGAGCCTGAGCCCTGCCTCCCGTCCTCCTTCCCTATTATTAACCCTCCCCTCCCCACCCCCCACCATGTTCACTGGTTTCTCTTTTAAACCTTTCCCTTTCCTCTCTGGGACCTGCTTCCAGCCCCACCTGAGCACACGTTGATATTAAAGCTTCCATTCAGGGGGCATTAACCCCCAGTCTAGAGCCCAGCCCCAGCCAGGCCTTTGCCACATACCTCCCTTCCCCAGCCTCTCCACCACCATTCTCCTCCCATTTCCTGCCTGAGATACCCCAACTTCTAGTCAACAAAGTATACTTAATGCTCCACCAACCTAACCCTGGCCAGTGTCTTTGGGATCCAGTCCTTGGGGACAAAAGTGGTACCATCCTTAGTGTCTGACTCTGCCCCAGCTAAGCTGCGCCTCCCCTCCCAGCATGGGGTGCCTGGCCCAGCAAGGGTGGCTGAGGCCCATGTGGCCCAGGTGCTGCTGCTGTGGAGCAGGAATGCCTCCACCTGGAAGGCCTCAGACCGTCCACCCCTCCATCCCAATGGCCTACACTGGGGGCCAGAACCCTCCTCCTGTGTCTGGGCGGGGCTCCCCGCTCTGTGCCGCCTGCACCACGCCCCTTGCCAGTCCAACTGCTCTGCCCCCCTGCGGTCGCGCCGCCCCCCCCCCACACGTGCAGCCCCGCATTTTCTTCTCTTTTCCATTCCTGCATCTTTTTCTTGTTCCCTTTCTGTATTTCTGTTTCTCCTCTTGACCTGTCCGCATGCAGGCCTGCCTTCTTCTCCCTATCCTTTCCTATCTCCTCCTATTGTATCCTATCCTACTTACCCTGGGCCTTGCAGCTGCCTGAGCAGAGGGTGTGGACGCAGCCTGCTGAACACTTGTTATGTGATGCCATCCAGGTCAATTTGCATAGTTTTCTATTATTAGTATAGGTTGGCTAAATAACTGTAGGGCACTCCACAGAGATCAAGATAGGAATGTCAACTAATTTATTGCTACAGACAAGTAGTCCTAAATTGGCATTATCTTTTGCTTTTATAGCCCATAAAAATTCAGCTTATTCAACTATTATTTTCTATTAAAAAATCCATCAGTATCTTTCTTGTACAAAACAAGTAAGTACTTTATATTTTATAAATATGATGGAAGTCATGGCCTATCTAATTAAGATTTAATAAGGATCTTGTTTCTAAAGAGGAGCAATAAAAATAATTCTTATGATTAGATAATACATAGTTGATCATAATTCATACTTCTGAGTGATCATACATATACCTTATACAACCAGTAGCCTTCAAAAATAGTGATTGAATGTTTATAATTTCTCATGGCAATATCATTTAAATGTATGCCAAAAATGTATGTATTGCATGGATAAGCTATTGCTTCAGAAAATCCAGTGGCTTAATACTGAATTACTTATTATTATGGCTTATGTGACTCTGAATCTGTTGCTGATAGACTGAGTTATGCTATCCTGGTCTGGGCGGCTCTGCTGATTTTAACCAGGATTTTTAAACCAACGTAGGTAGGTTAGTTGGAGGTCAGAATTCTAGGCTGGGCTGGGTTCTGTGTGTCTCTCATTGATAGGGAAAATAAGACATTATTGGGAGCTAGAAAACTGACTTTGTGCTAGCAGCCTGAATGCACATTCCTGTTAGCCTATAGCAGTGATGGCAAACCTATGACACACGTGTCAGAGGTGACACACGAACTCATTTTTTTGGTTGATTTTTCTTTGTTAAATGACATTTAAATATATAAAATAAATATCAAAAATATAAGTCTTTGTTTACTATGGTTGCAAATATCAAAAAATTTCTATCTGTGACATGGCACCAGAGTTAAGTTAGGGTTTTTCAAAATGCTGACACTCCGAGCTCAAAAGGTTCGCCATCACTGCCCTATAGTCTAGTCACTGCCCCTTCCTTAATTATCTAGTCTTGCAAGACTTGTTTACCCTAAATACTCCCATTTTACAGAGGCCATAAACCATGAACAATACACAACCCCCAGAGGGGGTTATCAGTGCTGGTGCCAGGCCAGGCCTTTAGGTGTAGTCTCACGGCCCCCATCCCAGGAAAGACCACGAAAGGTCTGGAAGTTCCACCCATATTTGGGGAACAAAGAAACCAAAAGTGTATAAAGGGAGAGCTTCTTCCATATTGGTTTGCTCAGGATTTGGAGAGAAACAATCTCCCCTGAGTCACTGTACTAGTACATGCGAAACATATGAAAATAAATGGGTTTTTCCTGTGTCTCCAAGCACTGCGATAAATTTTTCAGGCGCCTGGTAAATTCTGTAACATCATCAAATAGCAATAGCATAATTAACAGGAAGCAAAAACATTTCAAGACTCTTAAGGCCTAGACTCAGAGTGAACACACCGTTATTTCTGCATCATTTTATTAGCCAAATTAAATTCATACGGCCATATCTAAAATGAAGTAGCAGATATACAGACTCCATTCTATTAGCAAAAGGAACTGCAAAGTTACATTGCAAAGACTAAATAGAGGAAGGGAAGAGTGGAGCCAGTAATTATACCTGAGACCTGGCTGGCCTGGTCAGTCATTATCAGTGTCATCTCAGAGGGGCTGGTTTAAAATACAGAATTCCAGGTGGTTCATATGTGTATTAAACGTGGAGAGGAGCTCATCTAAGAATATATCTATAATACTACTCAACTATCTCTCTCACTAGACTTCTTGTTGTTCCTTGAGTTCTGAAGTATGCTGTGGGCCCAGGGTTTTTGCTCTTACTGTTCTCACTGTCTAGATCATTTTCACCATGTATATATCCATGTAGTCTCCTAGCTTAAGTCTCTGCTCAATTGTCACCTTGTTAAGAAACCTGACCTAAAATAGCAGTATGTCTCCAATCTATCAGTCACTTTCCTTCCATCATCTTTTTTCATTTCCATAACACTTATTGCCACATCACCTAGTATGCATTTTTGCCTAATTTTAGTTTATAGTCATTAGGTTGAAGGTTCTAAGGGAGCAGGGACTTTCTGTTTTATTTTATGCACTGTTGAATCCCTGTTATCTAAAATAATTCGGGAATTTAATATGTGCTCAATAAATATAAGTTAATAAAAATGAAAGAACCATTTATGTAGAGTGAATTTTTTAATTCAAAAATATTTATTCTATAGCTGTAACTAATTATCAAACTTAACTGTATATCAGGATTTTATTTTTGGCTATAAATTATAGAAACATGCTCTGTTACTCAAAAGTAGCTTAAATAACTTATAGGTTTCTTTTCTTATAAAAAAATTCCATATTTTATCAGATCAAGGCTACTCTGCTGGTTCCATAATATCACCATTGCCCCAGGGTCTTATTTTTATTGTTTTACCATCTCTTTATCCAGATTTATAGCCTCAAGTTTGCATCCTGTTTGGAAATGGCCAGTGTAGTTCTAATAGTCATGCAGGATTTGCATGTAGGAAGAAGGAAGAGAAGAAAGCAAGACCTTGGCTTAGTCAAGTCAATTTTTTGTCACTTGCCTAAAAATTTCTTCCTATAATTGCTATTAATATTAATAACCAGGACTTATCAATGGCCATTCCTTACTTCTCTGGAAATGCAGTGTTTTCTTTGGACATTTTCTTTGGACATTTTGCCACCTCTAATATGTTATGATTTATTAATGTAGAAGAAGCTCTGCTATGGTGTTCTTGTTTTTAATGGTTATTGTTGTCTTTGTGGTAATTTGCAATTTTGCTCAAATTGTATATAAAACTGAATACATTTAGGTTTTGGGTTCTTAAAAAAATGTAAATTTGTTTTCTGGTGGACAATGAAACACTAGAATTAAAACTTGACTCATAGTAAAATCATTGTAGTCAGAAGGAATTGATAAGTTGCAATACACATTATATTCATATTGTTCAAAATTTTATGCAATGTTATTAGTTTTATAGTATGATTTTTCATTTCTTTCAATTGAGTAAGTTTTTTTAAGACTAGAAAAAAATTTAAAAATGTGCAAGTTTTGTAAACAGTGATGTTAGATAATGTAATTACTAGCAGATCATAGCTGCTAATTTTAATACTTGTTTTATGAAATTTTTATTCAGGTGAAATTATATGTGACTTTCACACTCTCTACTTAAAAATTGGCTTTCTCAGCTATACAGGGTCCTACATCAAGATACAGCTTTAACACTGGAATTATGTAACAGCACAGTCTTACCTGTGTTGTTACTACATATTCACTTTGATTCCCTCATTCTTCCCAAATTCCTCATGGTGCTCATTTAGAACTAGGAAGTTAAAGAAACTGGCTCTCTGCAGGTTTTCCAAATTTTGATCTAGAGAACCTCATCTATCTGGAAACAAAAGGCTTTAAATGGTCTAACTAATGAAGTGGCAAAGGCTGCTTCCCTGGGTGTGCATACTGGCAAAATGAATGCATCACTTAGGAGCTACTTGTCTTTGTCTTGCTAAATTTCCACAAGGGGCTATCTTGTCATGTTTTTATCCAGTGCTTGCACCAGACCACTGTTCACTATAAAAACAAAAATGTCAGCTCTTCTTCCCTGACACATTTCATTCTATTTATGTCTTACTCAAATAGGAGTATGAGTGAAGCTAGGCTCAAATAGAATGAAAATCAGAACAGATAATTTTTTTTTCTTTGCATCAAAGACTTTTCTTTGCTGAACATTTCAGCATAGTTCACTGAGATTTTGTATTTGTTCATTAATGATTGAATAGGATTTTCTAATGGTGATCCAAAGATATAACTATGAATGTAATTTCGAGTTCAGATCTTGGGTGAGGGATTTGAGATAGCCCCAAATACAATGGGAAGACTCTGTCGGCTTGTCTTCCTTTGCCTTTTTTCATTTAGGTCCTGCTTCTGAATCACAGCATTCTCTTCTACTTTAATTCCCCAAGGACTTGCACAGGTTTCTCTGGTTCTCTTAACACTTAAAAATACCTACATAGATGCCATAGTGAGGTCTCCTTCATTTCTGATATGGTTAATTCATTTCTTTTTTTAATAATATGTATACTAGTATATAAGATTTATAACTAAATTATATAAATCCATTCAAAATAAGATATTTTTATTCAACTGATTTTCTGTTGTTTGCCCATGACTTATTTTTGTTTTATCCTTAATGCATACCTCTTTTTGCCTCCGATGTAATTTGTTCTCTTTTAGCTTCTTAAGGTGCACAGTTAGCAGTGGGCTCCTACTCCATGCTTAAGGTTGATATTATCATTCCTTTTTTCAAGGTACAATCTTAAGAAGCATTCTCACATTGGTACATCCTATTTTCTTAGGAAAGGGAAAGAGCAAAAGAGATGATAGAAACATAAACGGCTTTTAAAGCATCTGCTTCTTTTCTACTCACGTTTTATTGCCCAAAGTAAATTGTGTGGTGAAGCTCTGCATTGATGGGTTGGAGAAATATATGCCTCCCATTGGAGGTGATCTAAGTCACATGGCCTTGGATAAATAACCCTTTAAAAGAAACAGGAAATACATTCTCTGACAGAACTAAAGCCTCTGATGATGCTACCATTGTATTAAAGCTGCGTTCAAAATTTAAAAAAAGACAGCTTCAGAAATTAATGGATGCATCTCAGTGCTCTGCTTTCTTTTCTGCACATTATTTCACTGTTGACTGTTAGCTTCTATTTGGAACTTTCTGTTTCCTTGTCTTCACTGATTTTGCAATTTTTCACAATAGCATTCCTGCAATGTGTACATAACTTCCCAGTAGGTTTAACTGTATTTTCTCTTTTGGTTATATTTCTTCCACCATACACAATAGCTATTCTTAGATTTTTTTTCTGATTATAGAACAAATTTTCAAATAATTAATATTTTCTACTTCACAAATAATATGATTTTAATCTAAAGTTCTTGAAAATTAGAGAAATACACAGACATGCTCTCCAGTTCCATCTATACTGTTGCAAATGGTGAGAATTCCTTCCTTTTTACCGCAGCATAATATTCCATTGTGTAGATGTACCACAGTTTTTTAATCCACTCATTTGCTGATGGGCACTTAGGCTGTTTCCAAATCTTAGCTATGGTGAATTGTGTGGTTATGAACATGGGGGTGCATATATCCTTTCTGATTGGAGTTTCTAGTTTCTTGGGATATAATCCTAGAAGTGGGATCACTGGGTCAAATAGGATTTCCATTTTTAGTTTTTTGAGGAAACTCCATACTGTTCTCCACAGTGGCTACACCAGTCTGCATTCCCACCAGCAGTACATGAGGGTTCCTTTTTCTCCACATCCTCGCCAGCACTTGTCATTTGTTAATTTGTTGATGATACCCATTCTGACAATAAAACTTAATAACTGATTTTAATATGTCTTTATAACAAATGATGAACATATTAACATATAATTACCCATTTATATTTTCTAATAAATTTTCTGTTTATTTTTTAAAAAATCCATTGTTCACTGGGTGGTTTTCCTTATATCCTTATATGTGCAAAAACTTATAAGTATAAATATATTTTCCTTTCTAGTTCAATTTTTGAATTACAAAAGTGATATAAGCTTTTTAGACATATTAGAATAATACAAAAAGTTTTAAAATAATACCAGTAGTCTGGATTTCATGGAAAATTTGACAGAATATACCTGAATCTCAGGGACTTTCTCCTCTAAAAAAAAATCTAAAGAGAAATGGTTGGAAAATATTTCAAATAACAAATAAAATAAAAGACACTAATTTTATGTCATGACTTGAAAACAGGAAGCCTACTTGAAACCAGTATCAGGACTAGAAATCTGACCATTTCTAATGCCTCCCAACATTTTCTAAAGTGGTTAAGCTACATCCTTGGAATCCTGAAGTCCCCTCTAAAATACACAGAAGTGAAGGAAAACATTTCAAAAACAGAAAAACTAAATGCACTTTAGAGAATCTGAAGGGAAGTGGAACAGACAATAACGTTTGTCATGTTACAGGAAACCACTAAATTTGAGGACAGAGCCATTAGTATTGGAAATAGCCTCACTGGATGGAGTATATACTGGTATAATTTGTTAATTAGAAATCTCAGGAGAGAAAACAAAGCCTAGATATCCAGGGAATACATGGATTATCAACAACTGTCTTCCCTTATGTTGTCCTATTCCCAAGCACATGCAATAGTGCTTTCATTCAAGAATGTGGTAGTTGATATAAAATGGGCAAATATATGGATAATTTAATTACAAGAAGGAGAAGATATGGTCTTTTTCTCCTTACTGATTTTTCTTTTAATTATTTCTAATACATCTTCTGCTTCTTTGCATATCTATCTATCTATCTATCTATCTATCTATCTATCTATCTATCTATCTATCTATCATCTATCTATCTATCATCTATCATCTATAAAAAGGTAACATGCAAATTAGGCCAGGACACCTAACGGGTTGCGATGGGACAGGAGGAGGTTGCACACGTAGGTGAGGCCCAGAGCGGAGATGGAGACAGAGACAGGGGGGCCTGCCCCAGCCGGCGTGGTGGCTCAGGCGACCCCGGAGCAGACAGAGGCAGGGCGGCCTGGGGACACTGGGCAGCCCGCACTGAGTGAGTCAGGGGTGGGTCCTGGCCATTAGCAGCACCAGAGAAGCAGGGTTTCAGATAAGGGGATGCAGCATTCCACTGCTATGTTGAGTTTGTGGTTTCCAAGGAAACAGCCAGAAAGGATGATAAACCCTCCGCAAGCCGCAAATGGCAAATGGCTCAGCCGGCGCCTGTTTAAGCAGGGGCTTCATTTAACTAGAGCCTTTCCCACAGTAAATGACCCCAACCTTCCCTGGATCAGGCAGGTTCCTGTGGAGCACAATCTCCACGCAATACGGGCCCCAGTTTTGTTCAGGCGATCTCATGCACGTTAGCTCCGGGCAGCGGGGAAGGAAGGGAAAAGGCATCAATGGCATCACGACCACAACCGGTCACCAGGAGGGGCATGGAGCACCTCTGGGCCCGGCGCCCCGGAAGGCAGGGCGCCTCCTCGCGCGATTTCAATTGCGCGCTGAGCCTCTAGTCTAGTATAATTTGACATCTGGACATTATGAGTTTTAACTTATTCTTTTCTTCTTGAAAGAATTTTTAATTTTTCCCCCCTTTCAGGCTGTTGTTGATTACCTGATGGCTTTTTGTTAAGTTTTGTTTGAGCAGGCCTAGTTTTATAATTAGCCTCACTGTGTGTCCCTTGTGTGATCTCTGATTTCCAAGTTGTCCCAAATTATTCTATGTGGTTGTTGAAAGAAGTTGAAAATGCTCCAGCTCTGGATGAGTTCTTCTATTTGTTCATCTTACAACTCCTCAATTGTACTTTGCTCAGCTTCATGGAGTATCACTTTATATATGTTCAGCTCACTGTTCATTAACAGAATCAGCAGAAATCCTGTGCAGATTTCTGCCCTACTCTTTCTGTGCAGCATCCTTCTCTCTTGTTCCCTGCCATAAAAATCGAGTATACTCAACTCCTTGAGCTCCTGTCTCCATTGCTTCAACTCAATGAGATTTCCAGGCTCTAACAAGGTTTTCCTGCCCTCCACCACAGTCCAGAAGGTGTCTTCAAACCCAAAGCTGGGGAAATTACAGGATTCACATACGCATTTCTTTTTTCGCAAAGAACAGTTTGCTTCTGCTTGTTATCTGTTTTCTGGAAACAATTAGTACATATAATTTTTAATTTTGCATTTTATCTCTGATAACAGAATAGCAGTAGTTCGTTCACCTCTGCTTATTCTGTAAGAGGCACAATTTTTAAGCCAGTAGGTTTATTCCCTGCCTTTTAAGTTCTGAGGAATCCATATTTTCTGGACTAATGCTCTGTGTTTTGAGTAGCTACTGGGAAATACAATTGGTTGTGAGTATAGACTTATTTGTTTGCTTGCATTGAGACAGGAGACATTCATAGTTTTTTTTTATTTTAATTTTTACTGATTTTTAGAGAGAGAGGAAGAGAGAAACATCAACCAGCTGCTTCCTGCACACCCCCTACTGGGGATCCAGCCTGCAACCTGGGCATGTGCTCTGACCTGGAAACAGACTAGTGACCTCTCGACCTCTTGGTGCATGGAACAATGCTAAACCTACTGAGCCACACTGGCCAGGGTGACATTCACAGTTTTTAACCCTACCTCTACCAGATACTATTATGGAAATTGCTCAAAGATATCTGCTTGTTGAAGGCTTCCTTGTTTTCTAGCACTCTTACATGGGTAAGCGTTTATTTTTATACTTTACTTGCAATGAGGATTTTGGAGGTAATTGAGATGTGTGAAATAAAAGTCTTCTACAGATTTATTAACTGATAAAGTCAATAAATACCCATTATATATAAGCATCAAGGAATAAAATTAGAATCAAACCCATGTAGTACCCAGAATTTATTTCATTGATTACATAAACAATAATGGGCAGCATGGCATTTTATAGAGAAATGTATAGTCTCGGTGGCAATTAAAGAGACGCATATTAAAAAATTTTTAAGATACAATTATAGTCCCCTTAAGCTGCCTAAACAAAATAAAATGTAAATACCACTTATTGGCTTTTCGGGTTCATGCTATTTATATGTCTCTTATGATACTTAAAATTTGTTCTTTCTAGAGTTAAATTTCACAATTAAAAAAGTGAACCAACAAAACTATCTGTATACATTAAAACTGTATTTTCCCACTAGGAATATTCTCCCAGAAAAGTATTTCTCAAGAAGACATTTTAAAGTAAATTAAGTTTAGTGTTTATGGTCTCAGTACCACTATAAAAAAAGTCAGAAATGAATTAAATGTCCAACAAAAATATAATTTCTGCACAAAGTATACAACGTTAACATAATGGAATAGTTTGTATATTTAAAATGTTAAATGTGTACCCCATCTCAAAGGATGAAAATCTTTACTGGAAGTGCTAATTAGTGTGAGAAACAAAGTAGTATAGATCCAAAGAGGTTAAATCATTTATATATCCAGATAAATATTACAATGCTTGCATTACATTTTAAAGACTATCAATTCATGATTAATATTCAAAAGGTCTGTCAGTTTATCTAATTTCTTAATGTTAAAGCTTAACATTATATATCTTTTACTAATATAAGAAACTTGTTTTCAAAAACAGAAATTTCCTTTTAATCATATTTGCTCAAATTATTACATACATTTTTAACACTGGACATGAATATTTATATAATAGTTTCCTTTTTCCAATTTTGTTATTTTGAAATTAAAAAAAATATATTTTCAGTAAAAAAAAAAAACAGTTGCAGAAAATTTCATGGGAAGAGGCAGATGTAGGGGATAAATCACTCTGAGCTGCTGTGTAAGGGAATTGCTGTGGCCTTTCACAGACAATAGATTTTCTCTTGCAATTACCATCATTTCCCCCAGTTTCTGATTATTTGCAAAACAATAACCATTTGGCCAACAGTTAATTGTTTCTCTTCAAACATTTGACACATTCTTCATTACTTTTAGTAGATGTGAGTCTTTTACTAAACCACAATTATAATTAAGACTGATGAAATCATTAGACTTGTTGTAAACATTCAGTTTATCCAAATAGAATTTGGCAAGATTGTAAAGGTTTTGTGTCAGGTTCATTCAATGTTTAATTATTTGTTGATTTTTGTCATTTGTCATTATTTTCTATTGAAGTAAGTCAACTAATTTTATTTAATGTTTCTGACCCATCTACATATAAAAAATAACAGCAAATACTACATTTTAAGCGTTAATTCATCTCTTTTTTTTTTTACTAATATAGTGAGTCCTATGAAGTGTTATTTTGCCCACTTTCTGATTAAGTAGGTATTACGCATTTGTTATGGAACAAGTCCCATTGAGACAAAATAATAAAATAACTGTCATCCTTGACCTCACGTCTCTTGTATTTTAGTTCACTGATAGTGTCATGTAGACAAAGTGGTATGAAAAACCCAAGAACTCTACCTATATCACAATCAAGTTAAGAGGTCTTGAGAGAAGTTTTGTTTCTCTAACTTTTATAGTATATGTCATAAAAATAGATTAGATTTTTTACACAATAAAACTTTGTGTTTGGAAGGTCCATTTGCCCTTGTCTAATATCTGTTTCTTGTGAATCTGTAAAGACTGCACAAGGAATATAGAAACTTGCTAGGAAATATTCCTTCTTTCTTAAACACATGTGGTATGCAAATTGTGGCAGCTTTAACTGTAAGTCTTTGCCTTAAAGTACTTTCAGACAGGCTGACTAATGGGTTTTATATCTCCCATGCAGGTCAAGTTAGTTTGAAGTTAATAAAAATGATAGTTAAAACACTAACAAATACTTTGATTCACTAAGACCTAAAATACTTGGTGAATTTGAGTACTTACTGAAGTTGGCATGTCTCACTTCTCTCAGTCGATGTTTAGATATTTTTATTTTTTAAATGTTTCACCTTGAGTAAAAATTCTATTAAAAAATATATTGCCCAACCCGGTTTGGCTCAGTGGATGGAGCATTGGTCCACGGACTGATGGGTCCTGGGTTCGTTCCGGTCAAGGGCACATGCCCGGGTTGTGGGCTCGATCCCCAGTACGGGCTATGCAGGAGGCAGCCAATCGATGATTCTCTCTCATCATTGATGTTTCTATCTCTCTCTCCTTCTCCCTTCCTCTCTGAAATCAATAAAAATATATTTTAAAAAAAATTATTGATTTTAGAGGAAGAGAAAGGGAAAGAAAGAGATAAAAACAGCAACTTGCTGTTGCACCCATTGATGCATTCATTGGTTGATTCTTGTATTTGACTTGACTAGGGATCAGTCCCACAACCTTGGTATATTGGGACAAAGCTCTAAGCAACTGAGCCACCTGGCAAGTGTGACAATGTTTAGATCTTTAAATTTCACAAAAGGGATTATAGCCTGGCGACATTAAAGACATTATGTAAAATATCTTTGAACGGTTAGTTCTTCCAAAGTATCCCTGGATTGATATAATTTTGCTATCCTACAGTTGTTAAAGACATTTTTAATAGGCCTTGTCTAGAGAAACCAAATTATTTTGTTATTAAATTTACAGGATCAACATGAAATGTGTTTTATATAACTTACTAGCAAATATTTATATTTAAACATAAAGAGAGTAATGTCATCTAAACTTACTGTGGATCAGGTAAGATGTTGATGCTTCATTCTGCTTATCCCTTAAGATCACCTAAATAATTTTTGAAAAATATACAGATGCACACCCACAACCATAGAGCAGTTAATCCAGATTTCTAGGGATAACGCCTTGGCAAGGGTATTTAAAATTCTTTAAATGTTTCAATTTACAGTTGGGAGTAGAAATCTCTTTGGTAAGTTAGCATCTCTGGTCAGGTTCCAGAAGACCACACTAAACCCTGGGTCTATAGACTAAATTTGGAGAAATAGAGTCTGTGAGATGAACACCAATCAAACCTTTTACATTAAATCCAAAAACGCACATCATTGACCATTATATAATCTTGCTCCCTACCCAAAACATGAAAATCAGTAGTTTTTGGTTTTGTTAAAGAACCAAGATTGTTTTAACACATCCACATTAAGAAAATTATGGTGTTTATTCAAATGTAAAAGGTGACCATAGTGGATATGTACCAGGCTCCTGAAAATAAGCTCCTTAAAGACTACAGAATGCATGCTTTACCTATGCTACAGGGGTATGGGAGAGGGGAAGGCACAGTTTGACACTATTCCATTAATAAATAATACTAATTACAAATATTAACTGTTTAGGTTGTTGGACTGTTAGTAATAATCCTATATAATAAAAGCCTAATATGCTAAGTGTCCAGCTATCTGGCCGTCCATTCAACCAATCAAAGCGTAATATGCTAATGATATGCCAAGGCACTCAACTGCTTTCTATGACATGCTTTGACCACTAGGGAGCAGACAGTCAACCGGTTGACCAGTTGCTATGACGTGCACTGCTGATAACCAGGGGGCAGACAGTCAACCAGTCGCTATGATGTGCACTGACCACCAGGAGGCAGACGCTCAACTGGTAGGTTAGCTTGCTGCTAGGTCCAGCTAATCAGGATTGAACGAGACGGCTGGACACACCTTGGAGCCCTCCCATGGTTCCTCCCTGGCTGGCCAACCTCCCGGCCCTGATTGTGCAGCAGTGGGGTCCCTCATCCAGGCCTGCACCCTCTCGTAATCCAGGACCCCCTCAGGGGATGTTGGAGAGCCAGTTTCAGCCAAATCCTGCTCCACACAGGAGCTGCCCCATGGTGGTTTAGTGTGCTCCCACAAGGGGAGTGCCGCTCAGCCAGAAGCCAGTCTCATGACTGGTGAGCGCAGCGGTGCTGGCGGAGCCTCTCCTGCCTCGCAGCCAACGCTAAGGTGAGTGGGCCTAAGCCATCAGACATCCCCCGGCTTCTCCTGGACTGCAAGAGGGCACAGGCTAAGCTGAGGGACCCCTTCCCCCGAATGCACAGATTTCGTGCACCTGGCCTCTAGTAATAGTAATAATCCTATATAATAAAAGGCTAATATGCAAATCGACCAAACGGTTGCTATTATGCACACTGACCACCTTTGGGCAAGCGCTCAATGCAGGAGCTGCCCCCTGATGGTCAGTGCACTCTCACAGGGGGAACGCTGCTCAGCCAGAAGCCGGGCTCATGGCTGGCAAGCCCAGAGGCAGTGGTGGCAGCCTCTCCTGCCTCCATGGGAGCGTGAAGGATGTCCTACTGATGGCTTTGGCCCTCTCTCCACAGGGAGTGGGCTGAAGCCATCAGTCAGACATCCCCTGAGGGCTCATGGACTGCGAGAGGGTGCAGGCTGGGCTGAGAGACACCCCCCCCCCCCGAGTGTACAAATTTTGTGCACCAGGCCTCTAGTCTATACTAATTTAAAAGGGTAATATGCTAATTAGACTGGATAGACTGGACTGGACGTTTTCTGGACATCCTTCTAGACCAAGGGTGGGCAAACTTTTTGACTCGAGGGCCACAATGGGTTCTTAAACTGGACCAGAGGGCCGGAACAAAAGCATGGATGGAGTGTTTGTGTGAACTAATATAAATTCAAAGTAAACATCATTACATAAAAGGGTACGGTCTTTTTTTTAGTTTTATTCATTTCAAACAGGCCGGATCCGGCCCGCGGGCCGTAGTTTGCCCATGGCTGTTCTAGACAAAGCCACGGTGGCAGGGCCCCAGGCAGAGATGGTTAGGGGCGATCAGGCCAGCAGAGGAGAACAGTTAGGGGCAATCAGGCTGGCAGGGGAGAGTAGTTAGGAGTGATCAGGCAGGCAGGCAGAGGCAGTTAGGGGTGATCACACAGGCAGGGGAGCAGTTAGGGACATCAGGCAAGCAGGCAGAGTGGTTAGGGGTGATCAGGCAGGCAGGCAGGTGAGTGGTTAGGAGCCAGCAGTCCTGGATTGCAAGAGGGATGCCCGACTGCTGATTTAGGCCCAATCCCTGTGGTATCAGGCCTAAACTGGCAGTTGGACATCCGCCGAGGGGTCCCAGATTGGAAAGGGTACAGGCCCGGCTGAGGGACCCCCTCCCCCATGCACGATTTTCGTGCACCGGCTACTAGTCTATATATAAAAGCTAAGTGACTGGACCAGTAGCTATGACACATACTGACCACCAGGGGGCAGACGCTTAATGCAGGAGCTGCCTCCTGGTGATCAGTGCACTCCCACAGCCAAGCTCCTGTGGTTGGCCAACCTCCCACAGTCCCTCCCACCCACCAGCCGGCCCCTTTCGGCTCCAGTCAAGACTGAATTCGTGCAATGTGCCTTTAGTCTTTTATATATAAGTGATTTTTAGCAGTTGAATTCTCTTTATATGTTCTTGAGCAAGAATAATGCCCTACACTATTTCCCCCAGAATTGAAAATGGTTATGAGTGCAGATGAAGATATAAGCTCTCTCGAGTATACAAATAGTAGGACAGTTTTTGTCTATGTTCTTGTTCTCTAAAGAGGACTCACAAATGTCCACATGGTGGTTTGTAAAGAGAATTGGTCTTGCAGGCAAACAAGCCTGTATTTCAATTATACCCCCATTTACTAATTGTGTGATCTATGACGAGGCCTGCATGTTGTAGTTAACTTCAACAATTATAGTTGCTTCTTTATAGCCACTGTTATCGTTCCTCCTTCCTTTTCAAACCCTTTAAAAATATCATCAGGCTTCAAAGTTTGTTAATTTTTTTTCTCTCTTTCCACATTCTGCCATTACATTCACCAGATCTTCTGGCTTCAGGTGACATCTCTAAACTGGAGATATGGTTACAGTTTTGTTATACCTATGAATACCTTTACTGAATAAGATATCTGATTATGTCTTAGACACATTTTCCTAAGTCACTTCCAGATATCTAAAAGCTCAACATATCCAATATTAAATGTGCACTGTTCCCCCAAAAGATTCCTTGTCATGTATTTCTATCTCAGTGAACAATACTTCTAATTTGATGAAAATTAAAAATCTGAAAAAGAAAAATATGCATATTCAACATCATCTACAGTGCTCAGCCAATCACCAATTCATGTCAGTCTTCCACCTAACATGCCTTTGATTATATTCATTTGTACTCCATTCTCATTACCAGTTTCTTATTTAAGGTTAATTATCTAAACTTTAATTTAGGTTAATTATTATAAAAGCCTTCTTAATAATTTTTCTGTCTCTTGCCTTGCAAATCTGCCTGAATTTTTGCTCTGTAACCATAATAATCTTCTTCAACACAACTCTGTGTCATTTTTGTGATCAACACCTTACAATAACTCTTTATGTAACTTCTTTCATGACCTTTTGATTTAGTAACCAACTGCTTCTTTTCAATTCTTAATGTTTTTCCATGAACATTATTCTAGCACATTAAACTCTCACTCTTACATGTGCAGATAATTTTTTGAATGTTTTTATTGGTTTTTACAGAGAGCTGGAGAGAGAGATAGGAACATTGGTGAAAGAGGAACATCATCAATCAGCTGCCTGCTGCACACACCCCTACTGGGGATTGAGCTCACAACCTGGGCATGTGCCCTGACCAGGAATTGAACCAGCAACCTCTTAGTTCCTGAGTCGATGCTCAACCACTGAGCTACGTCAGAAATAATTTTTAAGTTAATATATTTCTGGATTAAAAGGAGCCCAAACTGCATGCGAATTCAATTTTAGATCACAAGGTTCTAGATTTGAAGCCTGGTGCACTAGCTGCATAAGATTTTCCAGTCCTTAATGTAAGGGTGAGCATATAATTTGGGTTCACATGGTGACTAATATGACTTGAGCAACACAATGTGGTAGAAATGAAATTCTGTGAGTTTTGGACCCAGGCATTAAAATGCCTTGGACCTTCCTCCTGCTGCTTCTTGAGACCATAGAATGACATGAAAACAAACAAGACAGACTGCTGGAGGATTAGAGGACATGAGCAATACATATAAGCCATTTAAGCTGAGCAATGCCACCACCTCCACCACTAGGGAGCTATCCATCCCTAGGGGCTGACTGCAGACTCATGTGTGCAGCCATTCAGGATCAGTAGAAGAATCAACCAGTTTAGCCTTGCCAACCTAAAAGATTACATCATTCCTTGAAAATGCTCTCCATCTTACTCTGTGTAGAAGCCATCTCACCTGTGATCAAACAGTGACATGATATGGTCCCCTGCTATCACTCTGACTCACCTTTTTCTAATGATATTCTTGCCCTTTTACTGTTCACATTGGCTTCATTGATTACTCCTCAAACAGGCCAGACAAGGGAGCATTTACTGTAGTTATTACCTCTGCTCATAATACTTTTCTCAATAAAGCAAGGAACACTTTCACTGGATCAAGGTTCTGCTTTGTTATCACTTTCTGTTGTGGGCTACAATAATAACCTTTATGGAATTCTGCATCCTTTTCTCAATGTCCCTTTTCTATTCTACTCTTCCTCATAGAATTTCTGACTTTCTAACATAATTTATAGGTTTCTATTATTGATGTTTTACCGTCCATAAGAACCTAAGTTCCATAGAGCTTTGCTTGGTTTATGGAGATATCTCATGCAACCAAGACATAATAAGTGTACAACATACATTTGTAGAAAAAATAATAAATTTATATAAAAGGACATGTTCATAGCAGTGTTATTTACAATAGCCAAGATCTGGAAACATCTCAAGTGCCCATCAGTGGATGAGTAAATAAAAAATCAGTGGTATATTTACACAATGAAATACTATGCAGCTGTAAAAAAAGAAGGGTCTCTTACCCTTTGAGACAGCATGGAGTGCCCCAAAGGCTATTATACTAAGCAAAATAAGCCAGCTAGAGAAAGACAAACACCACATGATCTCATTTATATGTGGAATCTAATGAAAAAAAATAAACTGACATGTAAGATAGGTCCGGAGACATGGGTGCATGGAACAGAATAACAGATCTCGGTGCGAAGGGGGGTGAAGAGGATGGTAGAAGTTAAACCAAAGATCATATATGCATATATGCATAACCCATGGACACAGATAATAGTGTGGTAAAGGCCTGGGGTGGTGTGGGGGTTGGGTGGAAGGGGGGCAAAAGGGAAAATTAGGGGACATTTGTAATACAATACAAAAACATTTGAAAAATATTTTTAAAAAGGATATATTTATATGCACACTTATATTTTTACTTTTATTTAACATATTCTAGATATTTTGCCATGTTTTAAGATGTTGTTTAAGCATTTTAATATTTATAACTTTAATTAAATCACCCAATGATTATTAGAGTTAAGCTCTACACTATCAGATATAATGCATGATTGAAAATCTCTTAAATGAGTTTGTGTTTTAGAATAAACCCAATAAGAAAACGTGATGGATCAAAGGACATGAATATTTTAAAGTCATAATTTTTCTGAATTTAAATATAATTAACGCTCAATACTAATATTTTTAAAAGGTAAAAGTTAAATAGCAGTTAAGTGAATAAATGACAAGTGACTTTGTGACTGTTCTATAATTTATCTACAAAATAATAAAACAAATACAATCATTGAAATATATTTATGACATTATAAATATATACAAATATGACATCAAAATATATACATAAACTTTACATAAACTTGTGTATATTATAGGGCAGAATTTTGATTAAATTCTGACATCTGCATCACATTGTGGATAATTATGCCTGTAAATACTTTAATACATTCCATAAATAAGGAGCTGAATTACAGGTGGGATTCTGCATTTCAGTAATATTTTATATGAATATATTTAAGATAAAAATTTGGCCCAGAGGTTAGAGTTAATAATATTATTATTAAGTATTTTAAATTACATGATTCTATAGTGAATACATCTTTCTCTAAAAATTGCATTGGTTACTTTTTTCTCTAGGAATAAATGACATGGGTTGAATAATGAATATTCCATTTTAGCTTATTAATCAAAATATTAAATATACACTGCCTAGAATATTTATGTGACAATCTGGAAAATGTAGTCATAACCAATCATCTCAGCTTTTTTTAAAATTGCAGAACACCAACTATTAAAAGATAAACATAAAAACATTTTATTTTATTGTTCTTCGTAGTTTTTGATGATGTACATTTTGAAGAGATTTTTCTTTTCATAGAAGTGAAACCATTTTATTCATCTTGACCTGTCTCCTAGTTTGTGAGGCAATGCTGGAATATGTTTATGTAAAGGAGCTAATTTTTCCCTGATGATTTGATTCGCATTGATTTCCTCCTTCAAAAGTTCCTTTTGTAATTTTTGAATGAAACACAAAATTAGCAACTCATTACATGTTTTCATGTTTAATGATGGCTCCTGGAAAAAATGTGAGTTCCCTAAAGTTGTCTGACACCCTCCTTACCTCTACTTTTTATACACTTTTCCTACTTTGTAGGAGGCTTCTCCCTCAGATACTCAAATCTTTCTTAAAAATGGTTCAACATGAGTGTAAGTTATCATAAAACAATTATTTTCTTTTTTCAATATTAATAAATTTACCTTTTTAGGCAAAGTTTTCTGTTGCCTCAAACCACATCTTAAAGTAGGAAGTACTCAATGATCCCCAAATCATAAAATAGAGCTTTGCCTATTATTCCTTCTCCATAAACCAGATTTACAGATTATGTTTTTTCAGATAGTTAAGGTGTAGTTTGCACAAGCCACTTGTAGGTTCATAAGGAAAAAGAATGACTTTCTGCCTGCCTATGCCATATAGCACCTATTGTTTTTTATAACTCTAATGAAATTTATGTAGTTGTTTTCTAAGTTTAAGCATTCCTTTGATTTATGTTATTTTGTATTTTGAGATAGTATCTTTCAGTATCGTGGGTTTCTACAATACTTTTAAATAATTTTTGCACTAAGTGGATCCATATTTACTTTGAAAAATATCACAAAAATTTCATTTAATAAAATACTATTTTAATACAGTTGAAACCTATTTGTTTTATTGAAGACTTAGTGCCCACTCTATTCTTTTATTATTGTCATTTGACCACATTTTAAAAATAAATTTTATTTAACCTTTTGAGAATACATTTCTTAAGTAATCCTTAATTTTGTATGTATGCATATTTTTCTCACATATTTTTAAAGGACTTTATTTGGAATTATTTTTTTAGCTATTCATTTTTTTTAGTAATTTTTTATCCATTAAATAATTGAAATTTTCTGAGAGGTTCTATCTGTTTTTATAACCTGCATTATTAGAATAATCATCAATAATAATGTATTTTATTTAAAAAATATATTTTATTGATTTTTTTACAGAGAGGAAGGGAGAGGGATAGAGAGTTAGAAACATCAATGAGAGAGAAACATCAATCTGCTGCCTCCTGCAGACCTCCTACTGGGGATGTGCCCACAACCAAGGTACATGCTCTTGACTGGAATTGAACCTGGGACCTTTCAGTCTGCAGGCCGATGCTCTATCCACTGAACCAAACCGGTTAGGGTAATAATGTAT
The DNA here is from genome assembly GCF_014108235.1 of Myotis myotis. NCBI lineage: Eukaryota > Metazoa > Chordata > Mammalia > Chiroptera > Vespertilionidae > Myotis > Myotis myotis. The sequence goes on from NW_023416379.1 coordinate 42,146,633, forward strand.
TTTGTTATTACTAATAAAATTGCTGACCTGTATTTAATGTACTTGAAAAAACAATAGTCTGTTCAAATGATGTATCTTCTATGAAAAATTTTTAAAAAGTAATGTAATTTCTGGACAAATATTATTTCTATCCAACTATGCTTGCTTAAAAGATCAGGACACAAATTCTTTTTTATAGTGTTCTCTGAATGCTCTTCTTTGCCCAGAATCTTGAAAGCTACTCCATCTCCTCTGATGTGAGTTGATCCAGACTGACTTTGCTAATAATGACCTGATAATTTACGACTAGCTGTCTCCATGTTAGAGGACAATAATCCTATTTCACAAGTACTTCTATGTAGTTCAAGGAGATGACAATGCCAGGAGGTAAGAAGAAAACATCTTTTCTGATCCTAAGATTATAAAAGCTATCAATTTCGTTGTAATCTGAGTTTTGTATTAGAAAATTGAAATAAAATCTTGAAGTAAAACATCCAATTTATTGCTAGGTTACTGAACTGATAACTTTTTTGGTCAAACATCCCTGTAAAACACCTTAGCATCTGTTTTTTGCCCATATATTCAAGTGTACCTCAGCTTATTTAATTAATCTTTATGATAAATTGAAGGCACATGAGGAAGCCACCTGGACTCCCACACTTACCTTGTACTAGCAGGGTTATATGAAATTCCGCAATGCAGTTCTCTCATGCAAATCAGACCCTAAAGAGCAGTATTAAAAGATATCTCATTATAATTCAATAAAAATAAACAATAGTTGCCTAATTTTACTAATTTTCAAGATTAGTTTTTATTATTTGCTTTCACAATTACTATGTTTTCTAATTTTGGATAAATATCCCAAAAAGCAACTAAAAGGAAGAAAATAGAATCTTTACCATATCCTGATTCCCTATTTGTGTATGTGTGTGTTTTCTTGATAATGTTAGAAAAAGAGCTATATGAGTTTACAAATATTATTTTTACAATTTGCCTGATCATGTTTTTGTCTCATGTAAGATGACACTTATAGTGGATCATTTGATCCATCACCTCCTTTTTTCCTCCTAAGTAGGCAGTATTTTTGTTCTGTTTGCCGTTGCTTTCTTGAGTAAAGTCCAATCCTCACTATTCGGAACAAGGGCAGAAACTGCTGATGATCTCTCAACATTGATCTCACTCATAATAATGATAACATCACATCTTTTTCAATTGTCCTTGGCTCTTCTGCTTTTCTTTATGAAAACCTCTAAATGACACTAGTGAATAAACCTTCAGTCTGAACCTGGCAGTAATATCTCTGGATTTCAAGTTCATTATTTTTTTCTGGAAACACTGTCTGCACCTCTTTTTGAATGGCATTTGGGCAAACTTTCTATTACTCACAGTTAATTGCCATTGGAAAAAAACTTGTCTTTTTTCATTTTCTTTTTTGCTTAAAGCCTCTGATAGGAATAGCCCTTGTTTTTTAATAAAAACTCTATTTCCCATTTCAGAGACACTGAATGGGGCAATAAAGTATACTTAGATAATTTATACAAATAATTTTTAAAGTTTTCATTGAGGATATTTTGCTCATAAATGAGTTAATAAATTACCTTTCTTATACTAATTATTATACAATATTAAAGATTCTCACAGTGTACTTTGTTCTCTTACACTATTTCTCAAAAGTTTTGCTTAGCTGAATTATACTCAGTAATGCCAACTTAACTGATCTATTTAATGAACTAGCCAACTGAAATCCATTTAAAATTATAGTTTACTACAAATTGGTAAGCAGCTTTTCTTTTACTTTTAGTCCTGTATGAACCACAAAAATGTTGCCTATCAAATATAATGGAGATATGTTAAATAGCAGTAATTGATTTGTTTTTCTGAAAATGCAATATTACATTTTTACAAACTATCATAATAATGGTAATTTCTGTTCTGAAACAAATGTCCAAGTCTTTGGAAATACAAATTATATTAATTAGAAGGTAACTATGACTTTCCTTGAAATAATTCATTTATTCATAAATATGTATTGATCATCTAGTATATTCCTTTCATTAGGGGCAAAACTATGAGATAGGATTACTATTTATTCTCCGAAAATGTACTACTGAAGTGCCAATCACTCCTAGCCTCTTAATTACTAAAATAACTATCTTACATTGGGTAAGTTACTTAAAAATAGTTTCTTCATCAGTAAATAGGCATAAGAGTAATGCCTTCCTCATTGTATTGTTGTACTATATGGTGTATAATAATCCCTGATTTGTAAGTTTTATGATTGTTATACATTTGCCAGAAGTATAATGCTAAAGAAGTTAGATGAGGTTCTTAATGTCACAATGTTTATAGTTTATTTCAGGACACAGATAAAAATAATTTAAACACTAAATTAGTAAATGTGAGAAATGTAAAGAATAAAATGAATAGGGAGTTTTGAGAAGCCAAGCACGTGTGTGTGTGTGTCTGTGTGTGTGTGTGTGTGTGTGTGTGAGTGAGAGAGAGAGAGAGAGAGAGAGAGAGAGAGAGAGAGAGAGAGAGAGAGAGAAAGAGAGAGACTTTGACTCTAGGAAATAAGTCGTTCTTGGGAAAAGATCTTTCCTGTTGGATAAGAGAGGACTTCAAAGCTCAGGCCTTCTTTCCTAGATAGGAGCGCCCTTGCCCTTATCAGTGTCAGTTGCTTCTTAACTTAAGTTGGCATGGCAATCAGGAGTGCTAAGTCCTGACTTCTTTGACACCAGGACAGGACTGATGAATAGCCTCAGTCAGAATGCTTTGTTTATATGTTTTCATCAGTGCTTGATGGGTGGTCTGCAGATTAATTCTGATCACTATCCCTGGTATAGGGTGTGCTTGACCACTGATTTTATTTTTCTCTAACCGATAGGTTTTTAAATTGTTTGATTGTGATGATGTAAATTTCTGACCCCTAGAAATCTGGGGATATAGTCCATAAGCATGAATTGGGACTTCTTGTGAATGTTTATCAAGACCTCTGATTCACTAACCTAATCATTCCATGGCCTACTTCAAATGAGGAAGGGGAAGAGATTTTAAAAAAATTAACTGTTTTAATGGCCTGGACTTTACTTAATAGAGTTCAAACAACAACAGAAGTCCTATTTATCTCCTCTCTCTCTTTAACACTACTCTGTATCTACTCTTCTCTGCACTTGAGTAAAGTGTTAGGCAGGTACCATAGTTTTTCTCAGTAATGTTAGATAATAAAAAGTCCTACAGACATTTTGCCTCTGAAGAATAATCATATTATCCAGGGTAATTATAAAAAATGCAAAGCATGTTATACATCAGATATTTTCCCTCTCTCCCTAATTTATGCTAGAAAGGCTGCAATAGCATAAGAAATCATGGGATACTTCTGTTATATTTCTCCATCATGCATTTTTCTCCCCTAGCTTACCATGGATTCTGATCTATGGAGGGTTGGTGCTGGGAGAGAATAAAGGAAAGGACATATGGCTGCTTGTATAGTCACCATTGCCATGTTTAGATGCTAGCACTTGGCAGATGTTTAAGGTTAAGTATTTTATAGGACACTACATTTTCTTAGAGACTTCCCGAGGGAATATTCAAGAGCAATGCTTGTGGTATGGGCTGGCTGGTTTGTGATGCAATCTCTCAGGTTCAGAGAGCTACAACTTGCAAGATAGAATGGAATGCCACAATGATATTCTTGTTTGTACTTCACTATGTGAGTCTCTCTCTGTTGGAGCCTCATAGCTACCCTCCCCCCACCCCGGTAGGATTCTTGGGCAAAGTATTTTAGGAGATGACTTTCAGTGTGCATCTTTGCCCTTGTCATCTGAGGACAAGCCGTGTGCTTTCAATGAATCTCTTTTTCTTGGATAGACTGTCCTGGGCTTGAGTCAGACTTCAGTCACTTATAGATTCAGACCCTGGGAGACAGACACAGAACAAACTCTGTTTGTGATCCATGTGAAGCCCCTTTTACTAGACCTGAAGGAGAAGAAAGCAACTATCTCCTGTGTTGACAGGGAAAAGGGAAAATATTCATAATTCTACATAATTTCAAGAGGGAACATTCATAGGTTTGAACAAATTTTAAAAAGAATGATATACTCTATAAGGTAGGTAACTTTTATTATCTGAACACAAATATCAAGGTTTATTTGTATCATTAATTGTATAATAAATGTAGAGCAGAGGAGAAACAATATCAAGAAATAGGAAGTAGTCATAGCTGGTTTGGCTCTGTGGTTGGAGCATCTGACCACTGACTGAATGGCTAGGGCAGTGGTTCTCAACCTTCTGGCCCTTTAAATACAGTTCCTCATGTTGTGACCCAACCATAAAATTATTTTCGTTGCTACTTCATAACTGTAATGTTGCTACTGTTGTGAATCATAATGTAAATATCTGATATGCAGGATGATCTTAGGTGACTCCTGTGAAAGGGTCGTTCGACCGCCAAAGGGATTGTGGCCCACAGGTTGAGAACCGCTGATTTAGGGTTTGATTCCCAGTCAAGGCTATGTACCTAGATTTACAGGCCCCAGTCGGGATGCAAGTTGGAGACAACCAATCGATGTGTCTCTTTAAAATTGATGTTTCTCTCTCCCATGTCTCTCCCCATCCTTGCCACTTTCTATTAAAAATCAATGGGGAAAAAATATCCTCAGGTGAGGATTAACCAAAAAAAAAAAAGGAAGAAATGAAATACGTTTATGTTGAAGGATTAAACAGAACTATCCTATTTCCATAAGAGTATTTCTTAACATCACTAGATATATAATCATGTTCTTGAATTGAAAATACACTCATTTCCCTAATTCTTTCAAGTTTTTCTGTGTTTAGAGCCAATGGTAGTCAACTTCAAGTGTGATGATTATCAAAATGCACAGCTCAAGCAAGTAGTTCAAATTTGCAGAAAACAGAAGCTATGATACAATTTAAAGTAGGTAACGCTAGTAACACTTTGTTTCAGAAATTGTGTTTGAGATCTTGTGAAAAATGCAATTGAAGCTAAGGGCGGGTGTTTTTAAAAGTATATAATTGGTTTCCTTAAGTAATCTGGATAATAAAATATCAAAATTCCAAGTGATATACAACATAATTATTGGGAAATTACTATGGAAATGTTTTGAGAAATAAAAAATGCAACAAAAGAAAAACAGAAGATTTTGACATTGAAATCACCTTTATTTTTTATAATTGAAGAAGATGAATGCTGCAAAGTTATAAGCATAATATGAATTTTGAGAAACCCAAAGGATAAGTTATAAATAAGAAAGTCGTAAGCACTCTGAAATACAATCTGGGGTTGGATGAGATGATTACTACTCGTGGTTTTGTTGTTTGTTTGTTTGTTTTTTGAGGTTACTACCCTTATACTTGTGGAAAGTAGTGCAGGCAATTTGTATCTGTATTTTACTAAGCCATTTGACGGAGGCCTAGGCAATATTCTTGGAGCCAAAAAGAATAGTGATAACTTAGATTTTCTATATATTCAAAAGTGGCTGGCATATTATGTTTATCAGTCTCTAATTATCTGGAGAGAGGTGACTAATGGTGTTATTTTGCAATTACAGTGTATCTGTCCTGTTGATTTAATTTTAAAACAATAATTTATACAAACACATGGTTTTGTAAATAAACAGAATTTCAAATAATTGAATTTTATGAAAGAATAATAAATATTTAGAAGTTGACAATTTAATAATTTTCCTTGTATTGGAAAATAACAATAAAAAACAAACCTGCAGATTAGGAATCTCAACACTGTAGGTGATTTTTCTTTAATTTTGACTTTTATCCCAAAGTTAATAAAGTAAATATTTCACTATATTAAGTGAAAATAAGATTCACACGTCGATTATATTATAGTCTATTTATAAATGCAGTATTTACAAAAATTTTTTGAGTACACATATTTTATAATGTTATGCATTTTATTTAAGGATAAAACATGGTTATAAGAAAATATAAATATTTTAAATGAAAAATTAATTAAGTTACTAAGTTATTAAATGCAATATAAATTATTTTAAAAGAACAAGTAATAAATGTCTTTTATACTTGTAGATATTTTTAGAACACTTACAATACTGTACAGATAATAAATAAAAGTAAGAATATGTGGATCATTTAGATATTTAAAGGAGACTGTGAAAAGAAAAAATTTATTATCCTTGTGGGTTGAAAAGATTATCAGAAATGCTAAGATGCTGATACTGCAATATTCATTTAACTAATAATATATGTTCTCTCTCTCTTTTATCATAATGAAGCTATCTAACTACCTTTAGGGGATGTTATAAAGATTAATTACTTCATTTTTGCAAGAGTTCATAAAGTTTAATAATATTAAGTAAAAGGACAGATGAAAATTGAAGGAAGAACTATTAAACATTGTTACAAACCCACTGATTATTATTACTTATAGGAATGAAGGTCATCATTTCACTTGCAAGATCTATTAATGTACAGTCAGAAAATATGAAAAAAAAATCATTAAAAATTTTAAGAATCTACCTTATACATTATGTGAATAAAATGTGTATGAATATTTTAATTAAACCTTGACAAACTCCACCCTTTTTAATGCTTAACCTTTCTTCTCATTCATGACAGTGTGCTCTGCCTCTTTTTCTAGCTCTATGGCCCTTTTTCATTCTCTCTCCTTCTTTGACCTTTCCGTAAAAGAGGGTATTTCTCAGTGTTCAGACATTTTGAATTTATCTAAGAAGGTATGCATTCTTTACGGCATATCAGCTTTTATACCCATTTAAGTGACTTCAAATCTATATTATTAGGCCTTAAATATCTTTTTCATTTTTCTATATTTGTCTGATTATTCTTTTAGCTAAATTTCTGAAAGAGTTCTCAGATGTTTTGGGCTTTTGATCGGGTTGACAACTTGAACGCTCGGGGAAATGTACTGAGCTGCATCTGGAAGGAGTTGAATGAAGTGACAAAAATATTGTTCTAGAGAGTGGAATCAGTGAAATAAGTTGTACTTAAAATTATAGCTGAAGGGAGTAGGGAAAAAGGGGACATGACCTTAACCCAGAAATTGATTTCCTTGAAAAGTGGAAGCATACCGAAGTGGGAACCTGGAAAGGTGTGATGGATTGGACTGCTGTCAGAAATCGTGGAAGTTTGAGCTTTGAGACTAAACTCAACTGCCTCCTGGGAGATAAATGATATTAGCTGTCTGTTTAGATTGGGAATCTAAACTGGATTAGCTCCTGCTGCAATTCCACTACGTTTCAGACAACTCCCACCTCAGTGGCTCAGAATAACGCATGTTGATTTCTCATTCATGGCTGCAGGTCAGAACCAGTGACTCCCCTTCAGGCTGAATATGGGTTTCAGGGTGCAGATCTCTCCTGCACATCTTCTTCCAGGATTCACCCTGAAGGACCATGGGCTTCTGGAGCGTGACCTCATGGGGTAACCGGCAAAGCTCCTGCAGCTGGTGCTCGACCTGTCATGTGGACTTCTTTGTCCACATCTCATTGGCCAAAGTGAGTCCCAGGAGAAAGCCCACTGCTTGAAAAAGAGGGAAGCAGACTCCGGCATTCACTATGTACTCTTCCACTTAATCCCTTTGATTTCACTTGCTTTTAAATGATTTTTTAAATGTCATTGGTTCCTGAGGTCAGAGGTCTAAAATGAGTCACCGGGGCTGCATTCCTTCTGGAGGGTCTAGGGAAGAATCCATTTCCTGGTCTTCTCTGCCTTCTAGAAGCGACCTTTACTAGTTTTTCGTTTGTAGCCCCGGATCACACCAACCTCTGCGTCTTCTCTGGTTTACTACTACATTTGATGATATGCTCTGTAGGATCTAGACCAAAACTTATCATTGATGTACAGAATAGTGTCCAGTATGTAATTTTAGAGAATATTTGTTAAATTTTAATAATATTTAAACTCTCTGAAATGCTATTTGTGACTTTTCATAATAGCAGTTTAACAGATAAAATTCCTTCTCTCATAGATGCACCAGTCAACTGGAGGAAGAAGGGGTTGAACATAAACACAAAAAATACAATCACACTATGATAAACTTTATAAAGTAACATACAGAGTGTTACAAGACTCTATAATAAGAAGCTTTGGTAGCTAAGGAGAAGTGATATTTACAAGGATGAATATCATGGCGAAATTGATATTTAGGCTAAGTACTGAAAAATCATTAGCAGTTGGCCATGTGAAGTGGGTGATCTATTCCAAGCAGAAAAATCAGCATGTTTATGAATTTTTGCAGTCCCCCATAAACTAAAGTAGCTACAGAATTAAGTAGAGTGCATCTCTATTTCACTGATACATTTTAACATACATAATAGGGTCAATTTTCTACTACTTATGGAAGTAGTAAACATAGAAAATAAGTAACACCCCAGTGAATGAAGGCCCTAGGATTTCTTTCAATGTTCATATTATTTGCTAGACTTCAGATGGGAGAATATAAGACACTTATCTGAATAGTTAGCATAAGATTTTAAGTTCCCACATAAGGATTTTTCAGTGGAATAGAATATTTGGTTCATGTTGATTTAAATTCTAAATGAATCACTCAACATATATATATTAATGATTGGCTCATACAAGATATTCTGGACTTGGAGTCAATCTCTAAAATTTATTTACTCATAAAAACTTGCATATATTCAAGAAACGATGATAATTGTGAAATTGCAGATTCTGTCCCAATTGGCATAGTTCTGTGCTTATTTTTGTACCTCAAGACATCTTAAAATGTAACTCACGTAGGCAAGGAGTACATATTACAGGGAGGAAAGTAGAGAGGTTATGTAAAGCAAGGATTTTTTAATCAGACATATTCTGTATATCATGGCAAATTATTTAATTCATGAGTGCTTCATTTCCCTTTTAAAATGCAACTGATAACATCTGGCAACTCCTCTAGTTAATACTATTCTGGCCTTTGAAAAGTTCGTTGTTTTGGCTTAGGTCCCATTCTCTCAGTGATACAGTGCTTTTGGGGTCCTGAAGTAATAAAGAGAGCATTGTGAGGACAGAATTTTATGTTTTACTGGAGGCCCAGTGCATGAAAATTCATGCACAGGAGGGAGGGGGTACCTCAGCCCGGCCTGCCATCCCTCTGACAGTTCAGGAGCCCTTAGGGGTGGGAGATGACGCCCCCATCACACCTCTGCTGCTGCCACTGCCTGCAGTGCAAGCCTCAGCCGGCCCTGATTACCTGAGACTCAGGCAGCCCTGGGCAGCTGGGGGGCTGAGGGGACTGGGTGCCACCATCTTGTGGCTGTGGGCACCGCCATCTTTGAGGGCGGGGCAGTCAATTAGCATATTCCCACCTTATTGGCTATGGGTGCAACCATCTTTGTGATGGTGTGAGGGTCAATTAGCATATTCCCTCTTTATTAGATAGGATTAGTCACAGTATGTTTTGGATTACCTGAGAATCTGTTCAGTGCCAGTTAGAGCATAACTAAAAAATATTCACAAATCTGTTATAAGCCAAAATGTTCCATTTCTCTTCTTCAATTTTTCTACCTCTAACTCAAAACCATAATTACCAGTATTCTGTGCTTGGGTGAAAGAGAGCTGAAATGGGCAATATGTTTAACTTCATCTTTTCCCTTTGTCTGAGAGGTATTCTTACAGTGTAGTGCCCCCTTTAAAAATGTTATCATATGTAAATGTGTTATCATATGTAACATTAACTCTTAAAAAGCTTAAGAATCAAGAGTGGGTTTGAGTGTGGGTGGGTGTGTTCACCCGGAAGTGGGGTAATGGATATAAACATATACACTGAAACACAATGAAGCTTTTCTCTTTGTAGATCCCAGCTTTTCTCTATTTTTGAAACTGTCCTGAAACAAGTACATTTTCTAGCATTTGTTCCATTATCATCTTGAAGTTCAACTACCTTAAAGTTCAACTACCTTTATTTTAGGTTTTGAAATAACACACAGATAATAATATCAAATGAGAGTCTCATGGATCAAAGATCCCACCCAATGTCAAGCTTTAATATTACTGTGAAGAATATGATTAATCAAAAGGCTCAAAGCAGACAGTTGTAGGACATCAAGGGTAGCTCCTCAAACCTATTCCCTGCATTGGGTATGTACCTCTGTTCCAGAATAATACACAGGTTCTGCAGGTAAGGCTCATGGTATTCTTTCCCACTCTGGGAGTAATTCCATTGTGAACCATTTCCATTCTTAACCCCCCAGGGTTGTGTCGTTCCACAGGGAAACATGCCTAGTAGATTCTGAGTTCTATTTACCAAAGGGAATTCTTAGTCAGTGATATCTTGTTAAGGACAATTCAACTATAAAGTCTCTTCCTCTAGCAAATAGCATTAGTCTAAATTCCCAGAGATCTGGTTGACAAAAAGATTGCACCAGGTTATCTGCTTATTTCCCCCACCCTGCAAGTGTCACTCCTGTAAAAGAAGTGACTGGATCCCGGACCAGAAGCTTGGAAACTTCTTCCTACCAGGTGTTAATACCATTTTTCATTCTCATCCTCTTCTTTATTTTCCTCTGAATTTTGTGCAGTTTGCTATGACTGTTGTGCAGCTCAGTGTCTATAGTGCAATACTGTATCTGCTACTGATAGGAATTAAATATTGCTTAGTTTTTTCTTGCATCTTCCTCTTTATTTCTATGAATGAATCATTTCTTTTTTCCATTTGTTTAAAAATCATATTATGTAATTTATATTAAATATCTTAGAACTTATAGGCAGGTATCACTTCCTTCTTTTTTTCACCCTTTTCTTCCTTGAACACATCTTCTGCCAAGCAAACTCTTCCAAATTATCTTGCTACCATTTAATTTTTCTAAGAATTTTCACATAAGCTCCATAATATTTACTTTATTGTTAATTATATTTTAAATTATTTGTTTTACTTTTCATAGTATTTTATACAAATAGTTTTAGAAGTCAAATATTGCTAAACGTCTTATAATAAAGTTCACTGTATCTCTCTTTCTGTGCTCAGTCATATCCACTAATGTAAAAACTTGTCACTGATGTTGGTATTAATCTTCTAATTTTAGAAATGTATGTTTATTTATGTAAATGTATATTTGATATCTTATTACTTATTTTATTATATAGATCCTATTCCCATTATTACTTCATCCATTTATTATTATTTCTATTCAATTACTATGTTGATCTGGTATCTCTTTTAGGGAGTCCTCTCTTAAATAGATTGTATGGCTTCAATATCTAAACCCATGCCTGTTATATTTCCTATCTGTATTTAGAAGTTCTTATTTCTCTTTTCAATTCTAAGCAAATTTTCTTCTACATCTGAAATTTTAGTACCCCATAAATCACACATTTATTGTGATGTCTAAATGTCTTTGGTTTATGGTAAAAAAGAATCTGTTTCCTATCGTGGCAGTTACTGTGATGCTGTGAGCTAGCCCCTTTCTTGGACCCCCACTCCAGGGGAATATTTACAAAGCTGAAATTTGCTTGTTGCAGATTCTGATTGTCAGGATGAGCTCAGAGGTTCAGGTTACCTGCCACAGTGCCTCTCCAGTTTTGGTGTCTCTCACTCTGGGAATGAGACGTGCATCACTGACATTCTATATTTTTCTGGAAGATAACTGCAAGAAAGTTCTTCCACTACATCCATGTTTCTTGTGATGATAGCTCTACCTTCTAAGACAGTGATGGCGAACCTTTTGAGCTCGGCGTGTCAGCATTTTGAGAAACCCTAACTTAACTCTGGCGTGTGTCACATATAGAATTTTTTGATATTTGCAACCATAGTAAAACAAAGACATATTTTTGGTATTTATTTTATATATTTAAATGCCATTTAGCAAAGAAAAATCAACCAAAAAAATGAGTTCACGTGTCACCTCTGATACACGTGTCATAGGTTTGCCATCACTGTTCTAAGATCTAAAAAGAGCTAATTGCTTTACTTGCATTATTTTACCTATTCCTCATAACACACTCATAAGGTGGATACTTTTCTAGTGATTCCAGTCTTATATAATAAAAGCCTAATATGCTAAGTGTCCGGTCGTCCATTCAACCAATCAAAGTGTAATATGCTAACGATACACTAAGGACACTCAGCTGCTCACTATGACATGCACTGATCACCAGGGGGTAGACGCTCCGACTGGTAGGTTAGGTTGCTGCTGGGATCCGGCTGATGGGGACTGAGCGAGATGGGCCAGACACATCCTGAAGCCCTCTCGCAGTCCCTCCCCAGTGGCCAACGTCCCACACCCCTCCCTGGTCCTGATCGTGCGCTAGTGGGGTCCCTCAGCCTGGCCTGTGCCCTCTCGCAATCCGGGACCCCTCGGGGGATGTCAGGGGCTGGTTTTGATCTGATCCTGCAGGCCAGGCCGAGGGACCCCACTGGTTACAAATAAGAAAACTGAGTTTAAAAATTTAAATTGCTGTCTGGCTGGAGTGGCTCAATGAGTTGGACATTATCCCGTGCAGTGAAAAGTTGCTAGTTTGAATCCTAATTAGTACACAAAACTGAGTTGCAGGTTCTGTCCTTAGTTCAGGAGCATGCAGAAGGCAACCAATTGATGTTTCTCTCTCATCAATCTCTTTCTCTCTCTCTCCTCCTTTTCCTCCTCCTCTGTCTCTAAAAAATAGATAAAAATTTATTTTTAAAAAGTTAAACTGAGAATCACTCTGTAGACAACAGAATTTGGATTCCAATCTCAACTTGCCTTATTGCAGTGCCCTGAAATAGTAGGTGTTCTATTAGTTTGGTTGTAGGGTTATAGGCCTGACTGTAGAGCAGGTGTGGGAAGTGGGAGGGGCGGGGGAGGCGCTTGTCTATAATATGTTGGTTCATTAATCATCCACTTTCACCGGAAGCCTTGCCCTGAAGGCTTTTTGCTTACTGTAGTCATTTTCTTAATAAAAAAATTGTCACACAACACTTGCTAGTTGCTATTTCTTATCCTGCATACTCCAGAGCTAAGCTCACACTTCCAAATAAGGGTTCAGGATATGATTTGTTAAGGTGCCCTTCCTCTTTTCCAAGACCTTCTTTTACCTCAGTGAAAATGAGAGTTTATCTTATGTCTCTTCTACTCTTTCCCTCTATGTATTCTAACAACTAAATTATTAATGTTTCTGTCATATATATGAAAATATTTCTACTTTTTGTGTGGATGAAAATATGTATCTATTTATGTGCTTGGTTGATCTTGGATATCCTTCAATGGTAGAGTTAGATACCAGTTTTCATATCACTATTTTAATCCACCTGATGTGTGTTTCATTAGGAATGGTTGAAATGCGGCAAGGGGCAGATAGACTCATCTGGTTTTGTCACCTTATTTACCTGTTTGTTTCATAATTTTCAAATGCACATACTCTAGTCCAACTTGTCTACTTCTTTTTTATAATGGTAAGTTAAGTATAGTCAGTGTACTTGTCATCTGTCACTATTATAACCCTAATTTTTAATATCTCCTTCATCCTTCTCTGAATTTACCCAAATCCATTCACAACATCCAGTCAGATATTCTCTATAAAGCCTCCTCAGGTTCCCAACTTAATCGATTGTGTAACCAAGTTTGAGAACCCCTACCATCACATTATGTTGAGAATTTGACAGTGTTTAGTACACTTGTGATTAAGTATGCATCCCAAAACATCCATGGATAAGGAAAGTTTACAAGGAAGCACATTTTAGACATCATCATGAATAAGTGGGCCATAAATTGTGACGGTAGCTGATTGAAGCAAAAGTCACAATTGAAAGATAATTGATAAAAGAGGTCTAATAATGGAGACTTTCATGTGTTTCGAGTAAAAGAACTAAAACTAAATTGGATTTTTATAAACATAAAATAAAAGGTACCATAGATATAAAAGTTAATTCAGACTGTCACTTTTGACTCATCTGAGTAAGGAAAAAGGGAAATATGCCATGTTGAAGAGTAAAAGATTGAAGTGTCAGAATATGAAAAAGGTCTTTAATAATTACATGAAAATAATACAATAGAGAATAAGTTGTCAAATGAAGAGCTTATTTAGGATAGCTACAGGCACCTTCTCCCCCTTGGATAATTGGAGGTTTAAGATGTTGGAAGGAGTTAAATGGAATTTAGATAATTGTGGCTGAAGGAAAAACTCTGTACTGATCCTACTCTCTTTGATGAATTTGGCAGGCCCAGCTACTGGTAAGCAATACGATAAAGAATTTAAAAAAGCAAACTTTCCCAAGAGAATGAGGAAATCAAGAAGTAGACTTGCTCTGTCTTCAGGCATTTAGGATACCAGGCTAAGATGCAATATTAATTTGATACCCCACCAGAAAGAAGCAAGAGGACTTTTTTTTTAAATGTCCTTCCTGCATTGTTCAGGACTCACTCAGGTCCTGCTGGAGCTCATCCTGGCCTGGCTGCTCATGTACAGAAAAAATAAAAACTCATACGTGTCTAAATTAGTGTGCTTGTTGGAATGCAAGTCAAGGCACAAAGTAAGTGAAGGGGCTGCGATAGAGCTAAAGGCAAACTTGTATAAGAGAAATCCTTGGAAAACAACATAGGTAATACATAATCATTTCCTTTCAATGTAGCCAATTTTATTACACAATTATGTCTTTCATTTGTAGACTTAAGATTTAATACATCTAGTTATATTGTTAGTTTGCACAGATATTATACACACACGTATGTGTATATACACATATAAGCACACACTTTTTTTTTTTACTTTTACAGAAAAGTAATCCATTTTTGTAAGAATAAAAATATTTTTTCCTTCCTGACAGTGTAATCTGCTCTTGATATTCATTTTTATTATATTCTGTAACATACTGATTGTCTCCACAGTATAGCCTTAACCAAAGAACAAACCTTCAGGGAGGAAAAAGACATTAGAAATATCTCCACATCTGCTTTCAGCCTCTCCATTATTACCAAGAATGCTCTAAGTCACCTTGTGTCTGATGGCATTAAATCAGAGAGACCAGGCAAAGGAGGCCATGCCGGCACACTGACAGCGCATCCACTGTACTGCCTGGTCGGTTTGTGCCCTGTCACTTTTCATTTAAAGGGCACTAAATAGAGCAATTTTTATCTAGGACAAGTTTGTAAAGTAATTCCACATCTTGTGTTCTCCTCTGAAACAGCAATTAGTTTAAAATGACAATTGCAATGTCATAAATGTCTGACATTTTTCGTTGAATTCATTTCATTGTTTACTTCTTTCATACTTATTTTAAGCCTTTTAGAACATACTGCATTAAACTGGGATGACTAAAGAAATTCTCCCAAGCTAAGTTTTTTAGAGTTAAGATTCTCAATATGGTTTAAATACACTGGATACATTTTAATTTGCTACCTTTAGGAGAGTTTACTAATGCCTTCTAAACATTGTTCTCTGTTTTCAGATTTTATAAGTAAGATGTTTGTTGTAAAGAATTTAGACAATAGAAAAAATACAGAGGAGAAAATAGAGGTCATCCTAAAGCTGGGCCTCTAGAAATAGTTACTGCTCTCTCAAACATAACTTTCCAATCCTGCGTGTGTGTGTGTGTGTGTGTGTGTGTGTGTGTGTGTGTGTGTGTGTGAATAATGTTCCAGTCAGGTGAGAGAAACTTGAGTTTCTTTCTAATCTGAACAAAGGGAAAGCTACTATAAGGATTAAATAATTATTTATAGGAGATCACTAAGAGGGAATAAAAGAGAACTGGAATGAAAGGCTTAGTGCTGAGGGAGAGTAACCAAGGATGGCATAAACTTGAAAGGGCCCCAGATTTCTAAAGGTGGGTAGAAATTACCAGGCATACTATAAAGGAGGACTGTCGGAGACTTACCATGGTCATGTCAAAGGAGGCCGTAATAAGAGTAGGAATTGAAATGAACCTAAGACCGTCAAATGTGCTTACATTCATTGCATAATAATATTGCAAAAAATAATAATTGGTCACCCTTTTAAAATAAGTAACAAATTGATTATATAAAAAACTGGTTAAATAAGTATTTATTCTCCTTTTAATGGTATCATTGAGTAACTAAATAGTAGACTAGAGAAAGCATTGCCTTGTAAATTCATTAAAACAAAATGAGGTAATTTGAATATTAATATTTCAGAACCCCTAATATTTTAATAGATCTATGTGTTGAGGAACAGTGGATGCTAACACCATAAAAGAAAAAAAAGTGGAAAACAGACATTAATTGTGAAAGAAGGAGGTCACCACTATGGTCTTGGTAAAGCAATAGAACCCGATTCTGATCAAGCATCCGGATCCCAGTTGTCAAGATGCAGGAAATGTAGATAACAAATGAATATAGTGAACCCTGAAAAAAGTCTATAGTCTGAATTCTTCAGGATCTTCAAGAGACATACTGTAATTAAAGAAAAGGAAGGAGGGAAAATCTGTAGTTTAAAATAAATGTAAAAGTAATATAACCTTTTATTATTTTTTTCCTTTATTAAGGTATTACAAATGTGTCCTTATCCCCCTATTGTCCCCCCATCCCACCACTCATGCCCTCACCCCCTGGGTGTCTGTATCCATTGGTTATACTTTTTAAAATGGAGGAAAGTACTCTTGGGTGATAAAATCATAGGGAAAAGCAAGGAAGTAATTATTATAAAAGCATATTGGGTAGTGCTTTTGGAAGAAGAAGAGCCATGATTAAGACAGGAACTGAAGGGGCTTTGGGGATGCTGCTAAAGTTTCATTTTTTTTAATGTGGGTGATGGTTATAAGAATATACACTGTATAACAATTCATTACTCTCCACTTTCATTTTTTTGTGTTTTATTTTACAATAAAAGGTCCAAAAAGCTTTCATGAAAATAGCTGATATATATATATATATATATATATATATATATATATATATTTCATTTTAGATAAAATTATGCTTATAACAATATTTGAAATAGTATGCCCTAAATTGGAGGTTGTTTGGTGGGGGGACAGCAAAGGAAAATAATTGTTCCTTGTATTTTCCATTTTTACCATTCTTTTATGTTTTAATGTGTTGGAAAATTCAATTCCATGTCAAGAAAAAATGAAAATGCAAACCATTATACCTAAGTTACTACCAAGCAAAGCTAGTTTAAATTCTCTTTTCACAATGCAGTTTTAAAAAATTATCTTGACCAAGTGTTATTCTTCCAAAAGGAAATACCTGAGAGTATAATTTTTAGTTGTTAAGGGTGGTCAGATGTTAGTCAAGAATATGTAGGGATCCTGACCTCTATTTTTAAAAATATATCTTTATTGATTTCAGAGAGGAAGGGAGAGGGAAAGAGACATAGAAACATCAATGATGAGAGAGAATCATTGATTGGCTGCCTTCTGCATGTCCCCTAATGGGGATCAAGCCCGCAACCCAGGCATGTGCCCTTGACCAGAATCGAATCTTGACCCTTCAGTCTGCAGGCTGATGCTCCATCCCCTGAGCCAAACCAGCTAGGGCCCTGACCTCTATTTCAGGATCCCTTTCTTAAATGATGAATTCCTATTTTAAAATAATTTTCTTTCCTGACTTCAATAGTGGCAAATAAAACCAGAACTCTAAGTCATACTGGGGTTTTCCAATATTAAGTAATACCGTAGACTTCATTCCAAGAGAATTAATACAGCCTCTTTAAAAGAAGGAAATATCACAGACTGCATCCACAGTGCAAACAGAATGTGCTCATAAAGAGCCATTTTCAGTATAGAAGGAGAATAATGTTGTAATATAGATTCAAAAAGTAGGAAAACAATTTTTACATTACTATTCAATCCTGATATTATTATGACAAAAAAAGGATAATAATTGACAAGCATCCTTCAGAAGTTACTAAGCCTGCATTTTATAATATTAAATTATAAATATTAAAATAATTATAATTTAATATCATAATTAAATATTATAAAATATTTAATTTTATAATAAAACCCTAGCTGGTTTGGCTCAGTGGATGGAGCATCAGCCTGCGGACTGAAGGGTCCCAGATTCAATTCTGGTCAAGGGCACATGCCTGGGTGCGGGCTTGATCCCCATTAGGGGACATTTTAAAAAGTATAACCAATGGATACAGACACCCAGGGGGTGAAGGCATGAGTGGTGGGATGGGGGACAATAGGGGGATAAGGACACATTTGTAATACCTTAATCAATAAAGGAAAAAAATAAAAAAAAATAATAAAAGGTTATATTACTTTTACATTTATTTTAAACTACAGATTTTCTCTCCTTTAATTACAGTATGTCTCTTGAAGATCCTGAGGAATCCTGGATCAAATATTAAAAAATATTCCTTCTACACATTTTTCAAGTTTAAGAGTTTTTTCTTTCTCTACATCTAACGAGACAACAATATATACTGTGTACAGTTATGGAGGCCGTTCTACTATTTTTCTGCTTCTCAAACTGAGATTCAAATTCACATCTTTACAAAATGTGCAACATGCTGGGATCAACACAACCTCAGTATTAATAGGATTTATCTTCCCAGAATGCAACTTTAGGTGTTTACTGACAAGTAGTTAAGGGATTTGCTTATACCATTTGTCATGTGCCTTCTCCGTAGGTGGTAGTGCGCTAAATACTAGGGATACTCTATTGCACAAGGGGCATTGTCCTTATATATGCGCCTTTCATTCCAGTAGATGATACTAATACATAAGTAAATAAATTAATAAGATATATCCAGACTGTCATAGGTGTCGTGAAGTCAATGAAAATGATATCAGTATTAAGATTGGGCATTTAGAGGGAGTAAAATTATGCGCTGTCATTTAAGCTGACACTTAAAGAGTGAAGAACTAGTCAAGTGAAGACCTGTGCAAGCAAGGTCCTAGGGAGAGGAGGTGCATGTCAAAAACCTTAAAAACAGTGGGACTGGAGCTTAGTGAGCAGGGGGAGAATGTGATGACGAAGGAGAGGTTGTCATAGATCAGATCATGGGTGTTCTTTTTTCTTGTTTTGTGCTAAAGGAGTGTGACATGATGCTACACTCCCAGGGTACAGCAACTCATTTCTAGTGAACAATAACTTAATGTTATATTTATACTAAGATGCCACAATGTTTAAGTAATAATTTATGTGATTCTAGTAAGTAATTGTTTACTGTGGAGTTAGAGATTGGGTAAGCAACACTCCCTTTCTCATCCCCCAAAGATTCCCCACCACCAGCCACATACGTTGCCCTTTGAGTCCCAGGCTCCTTCAGGCTTTGTATCATAGAAGTAATGAGTTGCCAATCCACAGAATAGTATATATTTAGCATTTCTAAGACAGTGAGCAAAACCAGACCAAAACCCTAATATGTATTCTCTCTCATGAATTAGTAAAATATATTTTCTCACAAAATGTATGCATATATACATATATTCTAACACATGAAATATACACACACTCAGATAGGGGGAAGGGGAATTGGGGTGAGGGGCAGGGAAGTGGAGTGTTTAGAAAAAGCTTTACTGATGGCAAGATGCATAAGAAAAGGTATGAAGAAAGTAAAGTTACAAATCCTGAGGATACCTAAGGATCATAGGGCAGAACAAGTACAAAGACTAGGAGGTTAGATCATTCTTTATATATGGAATAGGAAGGTGTGGGGTGAGGAAGTGAGAGAGTAGGACATGAAGTCAAACAGGTAACTAGCTTTAGAAGTAAAGGGTTTGAGACATCAGAGTATATATAAAGTTCTCAGCCAGAACAGCAACAAAAAATAAATGAGGACATTATTGGTGGTCAAGATTTGCTTTCATTCAATATAATTGTGTTTTTTACATACCAAAGTGAAGGTGCCAAGTAACCATTCTGATTTTGCCTTCTTTCTCCCTGAAAATGAGCACCAGGCATGTTTGGCACTGAGGGCTGTGGTAAGGGAGCAGTGATACACTCTCTGGACTGGGGTTGACCCTGAATACATGTTTGTGCTTAGGAAAATCATACCTGAGTTAGTCGTAGATGAGCTCTGGGCCAACAGTGTCCAAAAAAAATACGTAATTTAAGTTTTCTAGTAGCTACATTTAAATGTGTAAAAATAAATGGGTGAAATACATGTTAATACAATTTTTTATTTCACTCAGCTTATCCAAATATTATCCAAAATGCAGATTCACACCTTTTTGGAGAAATGTCTATTTAGGTCCTTGCCCATTTTTTAATTAGATTGTTTGTCAACCTGGTTTGAGTTGCGTTTTTTTATATAATTTGGAAATTAACCCTTTATTCAGTATGTGATTGGTGAATATGTTCTCCCATACAGTGGATTCCCTTTTCATTTGGTAATGGTTTCTTTAGTTGGATGTAGCCTCATTATAAAAAAATTTTTCCATTATTTCCCTTGCCCTAGGAGACATATATCGGCAAACATATTGGTACCAGAGATGTCTGAGATTTCACTACCTTTGTTTTCTTCTATGATTTTTATGGTTTTGTGACTTTACATTTAAATCATTTATCCATTTTGAGTTTATTCTTGTGTACTCTTTAATTGTATAAATCCCTTGATATTTCTGAAGATTTTGATTCAATAATACTGATGTTCAACTTAGTTATCTGTATATTTGAAAAGACTCAAAATTAATGTTAATTCCCAGGTAGATTGAGAAACACAGATCAAATAAAACCAATTGTACATGTGTGTCAACCCTAACTATGCTCTTTGATGCCTCAGGGTATTTATTCATGATGCTTCTGATGCCCATAATTCCTCAAATCAGACACCTGTGAATATTTAGGTGGACTTCAGTTTAATACCAGGATACTTACATAGTTCTAGCTGGCTCAGCTCCATTACCTGATCATAGACTTTTGGTTTGAAAAAACTCTAACTTTTTTAGCCAGAAGACAAAGGGGAAATGCTTGAATATGTATGGTTTCTAATGATTCAGAGTAGGATCCATATTTATTTATTATTTTTTATTTAAAAAGTAGTGGCAATAAACTTTACAACATAATTTTGTTGACTAAAATCCCTAATACACCTGTATTAGTATGCATGTGGTATCTCTGGATTTTCTGTGCCATTATATACCTATGCCATCTGTATCTAATTTGTACCAGCTTAGAATTACATAAACATATTCACATCGGTATTTCAATAAAAAATGAATACCCTCTATTAGAAATAACTCAGTTTAATTTTTTAAATTAAAGCATTGGGTATATACCATAATTCTAAAATAAATCTTTAGGACAAGTAGCTATTATCACATTATAACTGAAGATGTGTGCCTTGAGAATATTTTTTCATGATTCATTTATAATTAATTACCTTCAAACATTTCCCATATAATGATTATTTAACTTTCTAAGATATTGAAACTAGTCAATATAATTTTACCTCATAATACTCAACTGGTTCTGAGAAAATGCAAATTAAAGAGCAGAGTATTAGGCAAATTGAATTTGCATGAATATGGTGTATATGCATAAAATGATTTAGAATATTGGATATCATTACCCAATTATTACATTCACAGACCATAATAACGAACAAGAGGAATTTGCCACATAAAAGATATTAACAAAATGGGAAATTTTATAGGCATACAATTTATATCCTAAGTCCTAACATGGACCTGAATGCCAATATCTATACAGATAAGAAAATAAAGGTAAAAACATTTCTTTCAACGTTCTGAAGAATATCTCTATAGGGAATATGCTTAATGAGGTTGCATATTTTTTAGATCTCTTCTAAAGGACTTGAAAGTACACAACTATATTTTCTGCTCTATTTAAACATTGGGAAACTCACTAAAGTGAATATGATTATGCAGTATAGTAACTTAGAGATTAAGAACACACTTTTCAAATTAGATAGCGGTACTTTGATTTGTGGTTTTGCTAGTTATATCTTGCATGTATTCTTTAACCTAAAGCTATGCTTTTCTTTCTACAATATAGAATATTATATATTATAGGAATGTTGTTAATATAAATACTATAATAATTAAAATATTAATACAGTGTCTGCATATATGTGTACTGAGTGCTAAGTACACATCACCTATTATTTTTTTCCATTGAAACAAATAGAAACACACCCTTTCAAATTATTTTTTAAAATATAGTCTAAGCTTAACTCTTCTCATCTTAAATGATAAATACATTTACTGAAAAATCTTTCATATGAACAAAATACATTTCATAACTGAGATATTTAGAATGCTTGATAAATTCTACTTTTAATATTTTTCAAAAGTAGAAGTATTAGAATACCTAATGCTAGAATACAAAGAAATCACTTAATATTTATTGTTAAAAAATCAAATGTGTAAAAAATAATCTACAGCAAGTTTGGAAAGAAAAAGTTTTGCATTTTGTCTTGGAATATTAAGGTGAGCCTTTAATTTCAGCTCCTGGTTTTTACTTTTTGTGTAATTTTGAACAACCTCTTTAAGGCTTAATTTCCTTATCTGTAACCTAGAAATAGTAACAAATTATAGCTTATAATTTTTAACTTACCTTAATTATAGAAATATTTGTGTTAGGAGAGCTGTTTAAATATTACCATATACTTTAAATGTGCTCATTAGATATATAATAAAATATACATTATTTTTAAAATTTATCTTTATTGTTGAAAGTATTACAGATGTCAACATTTTTATCACCATTATCCTCTTCTACCCTACTCTTGTTCCCACCCTAGACCTTCCCCACACTATTTTCTGCATTCTTTTCTTGATCTACAATTTATTTAATTTAAAATAGAAAAAAAAAAGAAAAGAAGAAACAAATGTAATGCTGGAATTCCCTTCTACAATGGAGGTATATTTCATTTCTACCTTAAACTTTTCTAAAGGCTTTGTATCATGTTTGTTTCAGAAATTCAATGGAGTGAAAATATTCCTTGTGTTAAGATAAAGTTCAACTTTAATATATACCCATGTGTATGGAATATTATATGTTTCTAAAAATATCTGAAGTCATTGGTAAGTGAAAAAAAGAAAACTATCAGATTTTCATAATAATATGTTCCATATGAATTAATCACTTAAAATATGCCTGTGTATATAAATAATGCTTATGCCACTATAGAGGAAAAGAACATGAGGGATACACACCAAACTATTGATAAACTACCTCTGAGATAAGGACATAAAAGGAAAGAATTTTCACTTTTTATTTTACATATATCTAAACTGATTGATATTTTCACTGAGAATATTTACATGTATTATTTGCATAATCTAAGCACCAATTCAGAGAAAAGTAAAATCACTATTAAGGAAGAATAGTCATTTGTAGTTAATATCTACATGATGGAATATCAAGCCCAAGCTTCTAATATTTGTCAGACTAAAATCTCTGATAGACCTGAAAAATCTAACCTCAAAGCTGAGCAGTCAAATTAAATATAGATATTGAAGAGTTTAAACATTCCACTAATGAATCAATATCAGATCTTAAAAAATAGAAACTGATTATTTTATTATTTTTCCATGTCTACATGAACACTGTGGCAGGGCCAGAAGCAGTACTTAGTGTTGGAACTATTAAACATTAAACTATGTCTACTTGCAAATGGAGCATCTGATCACATATCCTGATAATAATTGTTTTACTCCAGCTCAAATATGTATCTGCAAACATATGATTTCCTAATTCCTTGATGTTTATCTACCTTTGAGTCTGCAGATATATTTGTTTTTATAAATGTATGGTAGCTATACATCTAGTATAATATATACATATGCATTTGATACATATTATGTGTGCATATAATATGCATCAAATATTTTCTTAAACAAATTATTACCAAAAAAGTAAATGGTGATCTGGTTTACTTTGTATGTGATTATATATCAAGTTCATTAAATTAAATGTAGTTCAGGTTTTCTGCCTCTCTACATAGGTATGATTTATGTATGTGATTAAGTGCATATGTGTATTGAACTTTTAATGTGTTTCTACCTAAAAATTGAGGTAGGAGAATGAAAAATCATAGAAGAGAGATGGCCTGTTGGATAGAAATATGAAAATGATGCTTTAATAATCCTATCCTCCTATCTAATAAAAGAGAAACATGGTAATTAGCCATACCTCTGCTACCCTTCCCATTGGCTAATCAGGGCGACATGCAAATTAACTGCCAGCCAAGATGGCGGCCGGCAGCCAGGCACTTGAAGCGAACATGAGGCTTGCTTGCTTCAGTGACAGATGACTCCAACGTTCCCCCCCTGCCGCTGCCGGCCTCTGAGCTTGCAGTTTGAAACATTGTTACAAATATAGAAGCTAAACAAAACCCCAGAAACCTGCTTTCAGCCAGCCGGGATCTCAGAGCTGGAGTTGAAACAGTCTTTTGATTATAGAACCCAAACAAACCAGATACCTGCTTTCAGCAGCGAGGCCTAAGAACTGGAGCCAAGCTTCAGAGCTAAAGCTGGCCCAGAATAAAAGAAAAAAGAAAGAAAGGAGCAGTTGGGAGCTTCAGTCACCCGCCAGCCTGAAAACAGCCCTCAGCCCCTCACCCAGACAGGCCAGGCACCCCAGTGGGGACCCCCACCCTGAAGGGTGTGTGACCAGCTGCAAACAGCCATCATCCCCTCACCCAGGCTGGCCAGGAACCCCAGTGAGGACCCCCACCCTGATCCAGGACACCCTTCAGGGCAAACCAGCCGGCCCCTACCCGTGCACCAGGCCTCTATCCTATATAGTAAAGGGGTAATATGCCTCCTGGCACCGGGATCAGCATGACAGGGGGCAGCGCCCAAACCCCCTGATCGCCCTGCGGCTCTGTGTGTGACAGGGGGCGGGGCCACAACCTCCCTATCTGCCCTGCTCTGTTCCTGACAGGGGAAGGCGCCTCAACCCCCTGATCAGCCCTGCTCTGTGCCTGATGGGGGGGGCTCCCCAACCCCCTGATCATCCTGCGGCTCCGTGTGTGACAGGGTGTGGCGCCCCAACCCCTGATCGGCCCTCCTCTGTGTGTGACAGGGTGTGGCGCCCCAACCCCACCCCCCATGGGCCCTGCTCTGTGTGTGATGGGCTAGAGCCATAACCTCCCCATCGGCCCTGCTCTGTGTGTGACAGGGGGCAGTGCCCCAACTCCCGTATCGGCCCTACTCTGTGCATGACATGGGGGAGCTCCCCAATACCCTGATCGACCCTGCTCTGTGCATGACAGGGGGCAGTGCCCCAACCCCCTGATTGGCCCTGCTCTGTGCATGACAGGGGGTGGCGCCGCAACCTCCCCATCGACCCTGCCTTGAGTGTGACAGGGGGTGGTGCCCCAACCCCCCAATCGGCCCTACCCTGAGCGTGACTGGGGGTGGCATTGCAACCTCCAGATCCGCCCTGCTCTGTGCATGACAGGGGGCGGCACCCCAAATCCCCAATCAGCCCTGCTCAGAGCCCGACCAGGGGCTGTACCTAGGGATTGTGCCTGCCCTCTGCCACCCAGGAATAGGTCTAAGCCAGCAGGTCATTATCTCCCGAGGGGTCCCAGACTGCGAAAGGGCACAGGCTGGGCTGAGGGACCCCTCCTCCCCCCCCCCCAAGTGCACAAATTTTTGTGCACCTGGCCTCTAGTATATAATAAAGAGGTAATATGCAAATTAACCCTCACATCTTCACAAGATGACTGCCTGTGACCAGGCTGGCAGGGGGTTAGTGAGAGATGACCAAATGACTGAACAAGCAGGCTGCGTGGGACGACCAGGCCAGTGGGCGGGCCGTGAGGGGATACCAGGCCAACAGCGGGGGCAGTTGGGGGTGACCAAGTCGTCAGGCAGGGCATTTGGGGGCAACCAGGCCAGCGGGGGGGGGGGGAATAAGGGGTGACCTGGCTGGCAGTGGGGGGCAATTAGGAGCGACCAGACCGGCAGGGAGGGGACAGTTAGGGGTGACCTGACCTTGGATCGGGCTTAAACCGGAAGTCAGACATCCCCTGAGGGGTCCTGGATTGGAGAGGGTGCTGGCTTGGCTGAGGTGACAGCCTCCTCGGGCCTCTAGTATAATAAAAGCCTAGGTGGTGTCACGCGTGACGTCATCACAATATGGCCACCACAAGTTGGCCACCACAAGAGGGCCACCCTCATGTCGTCACAAGATGGCTGTCACAAGATGGATACCACAAGATGACCGGAAGGGGAGGGCAGTTGTGGGCAATCAGGCCAGCAGGGGAGGGCAGTTGTGGGAGACCAGGCCAGCAGGGGAGGGCAGTTGGGGGCGATCAGGCTGGCAGGGGAGCAGTTAGGCATCAATCAAGCCAGCAGGGGAGCAGTTAGGAGGTGATCAAGCTGGCAGAAGTGGTTGGGGGCAATCAGGCAGGCAAATGATTAGGAGCCAGCAGTCCCGGATTGTGAAGGGGATGTCCCTGTGGGATCGGGCCTAAACCAGCAGTCGGACATCCCCCAAAGGGTCCCAGTTTGGAGAGGGTGAGACTGGGCTGAGGGACACCCCCCTCCCACCATGCATGAATTTTGTGCACCAGGCCTCTAATATATATATATATATATTTTAAAGCATCATTTTCATATTTCATATTGCTGACAGATTAAGCAACTAGAATAATTGTGCATATGTAAAACCCTGCCAGAGGTAGTTTTCTGATAACTAGGGACTTGCTGAGTTGACATCATGACATATGGTAAAGAAATTAAAAATTTTAAAGCTTCTAGGAATCTCGCCTTGTGTCACTGAAATAGACCTGCAGCCTTTTTAAGTGGTAATAAACATTTTGATTAAATTATTAAAACTGTAATTAAGTTACATGTAAATTGACTTTTTACTCTTCCCAAAGCACTTTTATTAAAGTTTCAGTGCAAAATTTCAGAAACTAAGCTCAAATATTGATAGTCTCCCTATTTGTTTTTTTCTCATATTCATTCACCCATATATTTTTTTCCTTATTCAGTCTCCAAGATAAAACATATTCTTGACTGTGTCCATGTGCTAAGAACTGCTTTACTTACACAAATTAAAATAATCTTTTAACATTTCTGCATTCTAATAAAGTTAGGCAGCCACTGAATATAGTTAATTTTTTAATTATAAGGTAAGTTAAAAGGAAACAACTACAAAGAAAAACTATACATATAAGCCTAACCAATGGACACAGACACCAAGGAGTTGATGGCATGAGTGGGGGGATGGGGAGCAATGGGGGTTAAGAACACCTATGTAGTACCTTAAT
This sequence comes from Myotis myotis, assembly GCF_014108235.1. Lineage (NCBI taxonomy): Eukaryota > Metazoa > Chordata > Mammalia > Chiroptera > Vespertilionidae > Myotis > Myotis myotis. The sequence goes on from NW_023416379.1 coordinate 42,173,702, forward strand.
CGATAAAGAAAAAAACCAAACAAACTAAAGAGCCAGGTGTAGCCAAAGAGTCCTGCATTGCAATTTTAACTAGAATGATCAGGATATACTTCCAAAAGAAAAGGTGTCAAATGAGCAAGCCTTGAAAGAAGAGAGGAACAAGACATATACATATCTGAAGGAAGATATCTCCAAGTAGAGCAAGAAGCCAGTGCAGAGATCCTTGAGACTCGAGCATGAATGTATGTTAAGAGAACTCAAGGAAACCTTGTGTAACAAGTGTCCTTTGAGAGGAAAGAAGAGTTAGCAGATGAAGTTAGCAAGGAAACTGGAGCTAGTTAACGTATGCTCTTCAGGACATTGTAAATAGCCAAGCATCACTTAAATACAGGGATACATTCTAAGAAATGCATTCTTAGGCGACTGCATCATTGCACAAACAACATGAAGTGCACTGGTTGCTGTCTACGGGGTGATCAGTCAGGGCTGGGCCCCCTGCCAGGCTCCCTCAGCGCCTGGGAGCCAGGTGGTGCCCCTGTTCCCCGCCACCACTGCTGGTCGCTGTCTGCAGGGCAGTTGGGCCCCCACTCGTACCTTCTGTGACCTAGTGCCGCCGCTCACCTGCTCCACTATCCCCCAGCAGTCCCACTCTCATCAGGGCCCATTGGGGCTGGCAGCACCTCCACTGCCACCAGCTGCCAGCGACCTGTCACTGATGCTGATGTTCTGTGCTGCCCTCTGGTGGTCAGCGCATGTTGTAGTGAGCAGTCAAATTCCCAGTTGAACAACCACCCGAAGGGACAATTTGCATGTTAGGCTTTTATTATATGGGATATGATTTATAGTCTACTTCATACAAAATCTCTGAAAATGTATTTTATTGGGCTTTCAACATTACAGATAGAATTTTTTACTGTTTTCAAAACAATTTATAATAATGTAATAGGCCAACATTTCATTTAAAATTGTCTCCATTTTCCAATGTTCCTTACAGACTTGCTCTTCAGAAATGACAATTGTTATCAGCTTCTTTTATTTTTTTGTGTATATGCAAGAATATATGTATATGCAAGCATATATATCTGTATGCTTGAATGTTTCTGTGCATATTATTTCTGAGTATATTCAAGCATATGTTGGTGTAGTTGATGATATCAGATTATATCTATTATCATGACACTTTTAAAATCACTTAATTTTGTAGAATTTGTAGAATTTTGAACATCCATAAAAGTAGTTGATAGTACACTGAAGGCTTATATAAGCATTGTCCTATTGTCACCCATTCACCTCTCTTCTTCCCATGTTATTTTGTAGCATATCCCATACACTATGCTATTTTACTTACAAATATTATAAATATTTCAGCATGTATCTGTCTGAAAAACAGGGATTCTCTCATGTTATTTTTTAATAACACAAATGCAATACTATTAGTGTATCTTGAAGTAAATGGACAGTAATTTGCTATTATTTTAAATACTAGAGGCCTGGTGCATGAAATTCGTGCACTTGAGGGGAGAGCCCTCAGCCTGTCCTGCACCTTCTCACAGTCTGGGAGCCCTCGGGGGATACCCAACTGATGACTTATCCATCAGTCGGACATTCTTAGCGCTGCAGCAGAGGCGGGAGAGGCTCCTGCCACTGCCACTGTGCTCGCCAGCTGTCAGCCGGGCTTCTGGCTGAGTGGCGCTCCCCCTGTGGGAGTGCACTGACCACCAGGGGGTAGTTCCTGCATTTAGCGTCTGTCCCCCGGTGGTCAGTGCACATCATAGCGATTGGTCGTTCTGCCGTTTGATCTATTAGCCTTTTATTATATAGGATTAAGTGTGGTTTGACAGCTGCATCACAAACATTATAACTTCATCTTAATAATTAATTTAAAAAATCAATATTGAAATAATATAAGCACAGATCAATTGGTTAATATTGCCTATGAAGCCATTAAAAATCTAATGAGCTACACTTCATCTTTTATTATTCTTTGTACTTTATTAAAGAAAAGAGGCCTTCAGTATTAATTTTAAGCAGCAGTATTATCTGGCAGTTTTTACAAACTGAACATAGGCTATGAGATCCAGCAATCTTGCTCCTAGGTTTTTACCCAAATGAGGTGTAAACTAATATACACACAAAAACCTACAATGAATGTTTGCAGCAGTTTATTCATAATTGTTAAAACTTGGAAGCAACCAAAATATTATGTATGATACTGTGGACATTGTGCATCTGTCAAAACCCATAGAACACAAAGAGTGAAAAGAGTGAAGTCTAATGTAAATGATAACTTTAGTTAATAATAATGCACTGATATTGCATACAGTTATAGTAATTGTACCACACTAATGCAAGATGTTAATAATAGTAAATGTGGGGGGCTTGTGAAAGTTTATATAAAACCCTGCAAATTCTTCATATTTTTTCTGGAAACTTAAATTTTTTCTAAAAATTATTCTAGGATTTAAAAGATTAACATAGAATTATAAAAATATTAAAAGAAATGGAGGGATTATTTTCTGATACAAATAGAGATCTTTACTAACAGATGGAAGATTCATGCATTCAGAGTAGGTGCTGGTAGATGAGAAGGACTCTGGATGGAAGATAGAAATTATGTTTTGATTGTTTCTTATTTCTTAGTAAAATAAGAACAAAAGTTTTAATTTCAGAGTGAGGATATTTAAGTGTTAGAACTTTTAGATAAAAAGACTGTATATGTATATATTCAAATATTTATATATATAAAAAACCTAGCAACCAGAAGGGCAGAACAGCCAGAATGACCAGAATGACTGGTAGCTATGATGCACACTGCAGCAGCCAACCAGCCTGATCTGGGCCCTGATCAGCCCTCCCAAATTGGCCCCCAACACCCTGATCAAGGGAGGGGCCAGCCGCCAATTGCCTGTAGCCCCTCTCCCTGCTGGCCCAGTCCAATGGGCCCCCATCAGGGTGGCCGGCTGGACTCTACCCATTCATGAATTCATGCACTGAGCCTCTAATTATTTATATATATATATATAGTGGTAATATGCAAATTAGCTGGGCGTCACGACTGGCTCAGGAGGAAGCTGCATCACGACCGCTCAGAAGAGCTGCACATGCAGATGGGTGGGAGGGGACTGTGTGCTGTCCTCAGCCCCAGCGGACACACACCAGGGGTGGGGACGTGCCGCAGCAGGGCTCAGAGCACGCCCTCGGTGTGTGGCAGTGGCAGCTGGAGCGAAGCAGCCTAGGTCCCGGATGCCTGGCAGGGGCAGGAGGGAAGCAGCCCGGGTCCTGGGTGCTGGAGGGAAGCCGGTGCCAGCAGCCAGGGGAAGGAAGGCCTATTCTTGCATGAATCTTCTTGCATTGGGCCTCTAATGTATATATAAATATATTCAAGTATTGGTTAGCCATAAAAAAATAAAATCTTGCTGTTGGTGACATGGATGGACCTTGAGGGCATTATGCTAAGTGAAATAAGTCAGAGATAAAAAGAAAAATACCATATGATCTCTCTTACATGTTGAATCTAAAAAAGTCCTCTAAGATTAGAAACAAGTTAAGAATGTCCACTCTTGCCTTGAGTTATTTATATATATAAAAGCCTAAGTGACCATTGCAACTGAACGGACGACCGAACAGGCTGCATGGGGCAACCAGGTCAGCAGGGGAATTAATGAGGGGCGACCAAACCACTGAACAGCAGGCTGTGTGGGGCGACAAGGCTTGCAGGGAAGGCAGTTGGGTGTGACCAGCCTGGCAGGAAGACAGTAAGGGGCAACCAGGCCAGCAGGGGGGGCAATTAGGGGTGACCAGGCCAGTAGGGATGGTAGTTGGAGTCTACAAGTCCAGCAGCAGGGGTAGTAAGGGGTGACCTGGCCGGCGGGGGGTGGGCAGTTGGGGGCAATCAGGCAGGCAGGCAGGTGAGCAGTTAGGAGTCAGTGGCCTCGGATTGTGAGAAGGATGTCCAACTGCCGGTTTAGGCCCAATCCCCAGGATCAAGCCTAAACCTGCAGTTGGATATCCCCCAAGGGGTAAAAAATTGCAGAGGGTGCAGGTTGGGCTGAGGGGACCCCCACGACCCCCGTGCACGAATTTCATGCACCAGGCCTCTAGTACTCTAGTATATACATATTCAGTAAAGGGATTGACTAAAAATCCATGTTCTGATCTAGATAGCCTCCATTCTCCCAATGACACTATTTTTTTCTGCAAATCTCTTTTTTAAATTTCTCTTGCTGTTTTATTACACATGTATCTGTTAATAGCTTTAACCATCATTCTCCCCTATATTTTTCTAAATAGAATAATGAGAGGGGAAACTCCAGTAGAGAATAATAATAGGAACAGTGAATATGTCTTTCTCCAGATTAATTCTAACATTTTGTAAGTATTAAGTTTGAAGAATTAGACTCATTATATTAATCTACATAAATATTTCACATTCCACTCATTATTTTGAACCATGAATTGTTTTATCTAGAAATTTTAATATAGTATTATTCTAGTAGTACAATTAATATTCAGTTTTAAAATTTTTACCCTTTATGAAATTGCTGTAAGTTGCAATTACATGGCTTGTGTAGAGTAATTAATTAATCAGCTGCTTTTGAATCCATATTATAGTATTTGACTTATAATCTCTGATAATGATTATTCTATTATCCACCATGAACAATGTTTTCTTCTAGGTCTAATTTTACTTTTATTGAAATTTACTCGAACTCTTCATTATTCTATTGTAGTATACTGTAATAACAAACATGATAAATTTTTATTATAATTTTTAGTAACAATGATAAAGCCTTTGCACTTTTTCAAATAACATAATCAAATTGCCCTATACAGTATTTTTAACAGAAAAAAAAGCTACTATGATAGAATGAGATATATTAAAACAGCTCCCAGAATATTATTTTATTGTATTATAAAATTCTGAGCACTAGTGAACTCTCTCTACCATAGAATATCTTCCCGGGGCATTCATGTCCATCTAACCATATATAAAGTCAAATTGAGTCCACAGAGTCTTATCACATGGCTTGCATTATTCTTTTGATGTTTTTGTATCCACACTTAAAATAAACTAGAATAATATTAATAATAATATCAAATAGCATTTTTGTGAGCCTACTATGTACCAGATGGTGTGTTAAACATTTTACATTTATCATTTTACTAGAAGCCCGTTGCATGAAAATTCGCGCAATAGGCCTTCCTTCCCCTGGCTGTTGGCACCAGTTTTCCTCCAGCACGGGACCCAGGCCTTTGGTCCGGCCGCAGTCTTCAGTCTTCAGTCTTCGGTCTTCACTCTGGCCGGAGCCTTCAGTCTTCGCTCTGCGCCTGCGTATGCAAATTAACCGCCATCTTTGCTGGGTTAATTTGCATAGTCACTCTGATTGGCTGGCGAGCGTAGCAGAGTGAAACTAATTTGCATGTTTCTCTTTTATTAGTGTAGATTATAACACCTACTATGAAATAGGTCTTGATAATATCTCTATAGTGTAGAGAAGAACAGGAGCCTATGATCACATAACTGACAAGTCATATATAAACGGCATTAAAACTCAGGAGTGACACTGTGTTCTGTAATTACACCTACCCTTTATAGCCAGGATGCAATCTAGGTGTCCAAGTATTCATTTATCATCTAACTAAGTCTAATTCTTAATTTTGGCCTTTGAAATTTTCAATGAGATAATAAATTTGGTTTAATGAAAGGAAACATTTAATGAAAAGAAAGTTATGTCTGGATAACTCAGGTTTTAAGCACATAATAGTAATGACGCTATTGTTGATTTTTGGTTAACAAATGAGTTGAAATTTGTCATTTATATATTACACAGAATAAAAATGTACATCATTCACTGGGTTTGGATGAATCACTAAATTCATCCTCGCAATTGTAAAGTACAGTTTTTATTGTTACTATCATGACAAATCAGATTACATGGAATTTTTAGGAGTGCATGAAAAACGTTCTGTTGCATAAATTTGTGCATTTTTGTACCAATATTTGGTATTCAGCATTCCTACAGTCATGAGGATCCTTGGAATAAGCTGTCATGACAATATTCAGAGCTTTCAGTGATTTGAATTAAAAAAACCATTCTATTATTAAAAAATAAACATTGAAGTGGCTTATTTATTTCAATCCTGTCATGTTTGGCCACCTCCAAAAAGGAAGCCTTTTTTTCCCTATCTTCTTTCTCACTTCTTCTGTACAATGTTATAGGGTAGGTAACATTATCTTCATTCTACACTGAGTGGCCAAATTAGCTATAATTTCTCGCTGAAGTTGCTAGAGGGCCAGACCATTATAAATAGGGAAGCAGGTTGTTTACCATGACAGTAGAGTGATTTTTTTCTGAAGATATGGGTAAACAATGCAATTTAACAGCCTTTGAACATGGGGTACACACACACACACACACACACACACACACACACACACTCTGAGTGGCCAGATTATTATGACTACACCATAAGTACTTCGTTGGGCCATCTTTTGCCTTCAATACTGCGGTGATTATTCTTGGCGTTGACTCCAAGAGATGTTGAAAGGTGATGCGAGGAATCTGACACCATGCCTGATTAATAGCACTGTCCAGTTCTGAGTTTTGATGGTTGTAGAACCAGCTGCCTGATGGCTCTTTTAACTTCGTCCCACAAATGCTCAATTGGATTGACATCTGATGATTGTGGGGGCCACCTAAGCAAGGTAAAGTCTCCCTCATGTTCTTGAAACCACTCCTGCACAATACAAGCACCGTGGCATGGCACATTGTCTTGTTGGAAGAAGCCATCTCCATTGGGATACGCCATCAAGATGATAGGATGAACTTGACCAGCAACGATACTTAGGTATGTTGTGCTATTCAGACGTTGTTCCACACGAATTAAAGGGCCCAAATCATGCCAGGAAAATATGCCCCAAATTATAACACTGCACCCACTAGCTTGAAGGGTTGTACTCATGCATGTGGGGTGCATCCTTTCATGCTGTTTCCACCAAATTCTCACTTTGCCATCTGCATGATGCAACTGGAAACGTGATTCATCGGACCACATGACTTTTTTCTAATGCTTGACTGTCCAATCCTTGTGTTCCTGTGCAAATGGGAGATGTTTTATCTTGGTAACTGCAGACAGCAAACGTGTTCTAACAGGCCTTCGGCTTCCATATCCCATACAATGCAGTGTATGGTCAATTTGCCTACAAACATCAGGTGGTCATAATAATCTGGCCACACAGTGTATGTATATCCCATGTTCAAAGGCTGTTAAATCGTGTTGTTTACCCATATCTTCAGAAAAAAATCACTCTACTGTCATGGTAAACAACCTGCTTCCCTATTTATAATGGTCTGGCCCTCTAGCAACTTCAGCGAGAAATTTTAGCTAATTTGCCTACAAACGTCAGGTGGTCATAATAATCTGGCCACTCAGTGTAGAATAAAGAAATTTTGGGTTTAAAATATGATGTGCATAAAGCTTTCCAATATTTCCAGAACCATTTATTGAAGAGGCTTCCTTTTCTCCTTTGTATGTTTTTAACTACTTCATCGAAAGTTATTAGCCCATATACATATGTGTGTTTTTTTCCCTGATTTCTCAGTTTTATTCCATTGGTCTTTGTGTTCTTTTTTTCTGCCAAGACCATGCTGTTTTATTATTGTTGTTTTTAGTATAATTTGAAGTCAGAGAGTGTGATACCTCCATTTTGATACTTTTTTCTCAGGAATCCTTTGTCTATTTTGGGTCTTTTGTGGTTCCATTAACAACAACATGGATAGATTCTGAGAATATCATGCTAAGTAATATAATTCAGACAGAAAAAGTCAAGAACCATATGCTTTCACTCATATGTGGAATATAAATGAACAAAACAAAAACTCATAGACATAGATAACAATATTGTGGATACCAGAGGGAAGGAGAATAACGGGAGAGTAAAGAGTAAAGAGGGTCAAATATAGGGTGTCCCCCAAGTAGTATATATACTTTAACAACTGATAAGTCTTAATTTTCACTGCTTTTCAGGTTTAACAATGCCCCCTCCAACCCTCACCAATTGAAAAGGTATCTCCAGGTATAAACCTGGAAATGTTAAATAACAGGTGAAGCCAGACTAAGCTTTGAACACAGAAAATTTGTCCTAAAGTGCCACTACACTTTTCTTATGGGTATACATAAAATATAAAGTTTACAGTACAAAACTGACTACAGCCAAAGAATTGAGGGCACACAAATATTGAATGAAATGATTCTCTCTTATCAGGTTTCTATCTCTCTCTCCCTCTCTCTTAATCTCTAGGAAATAAATAAAAAATATATTTAAAATGCTTTAAATTTTACAAAGTCTTGCTTTATTATTTGGAGCTGAAAATACTACTATAATGGAGACAGAATAGATACTGGCATCCCTATTTTTCAAATAAGCATCCAGAGATTTGCATAACTAAAAGGACTTACTAAATAAAACATGATTAGCAAGTGGAACAATTATTTGACTTTTTGCATTTTTCATTCAACATCTGAGTGATATAAGAGAAACCAACTTTTTATTCCACTTGTAACATAGAAGAAGAGCAATAATATAATATAGTTCAAAGCATTCTTATTTAGTACCACTTAGTTGTATTAACTTAAGAAAATCCTACTCCATCTCATTTCCCATTAGTTTTAGATTTCCTTTTCTTCCCTTCCCTTCTTCCCCTCTCCTCCCCTCCCATCCCCTCCCTTCCTTTCCCTTTCCTTCCCCCCGTCTCCCCTCCCAAGTATGTTTAGTCAATGCTTAGACATGAAAGGTAACACAGAAGACTTAAATTTAAGTAAGCATTCTCTGAATGCTAACTAGTTTTACCACAATCTCAGTGTTATGAGATTTTCCTGAATCATCTATCCTGTAAGAACTGGCCCTAGTTACACAGTGCTCTGCTGATTCACGTGCCCTCTGGCTAACTGTGATTCAGAGAGTCTGGCAGTAGGACCAAGTTTTCCTAAATCCTGAAGTATGAACAGTAATAATTGTCATACCTGTGGATTTCAAAGAGGATTCTGTTAACAGTAGTTTCAGGTAGTTACTGAGTGGGCCAGCAGTTTCTCTTCTGCCAATTGCCAATTTCTTTAGGTGCCGGAGAAAAAAGGAATGAAAATTCTGACATGTATTTGAATTTTGCTACACATAGGCTTAGTTTGTGAATATAATTATAAAATAATATAATTTAGTTCCATTTAAAAAAAAACACACATTTGTCCTGTGTAAACGCTTTTTTCCTTTAATCGATTAAGATAAATTTTTTTCAGCCATCATCTGAATAGCTCAATAGTTGTGAATTGTCACAACTCCCAAATAGCTAGTACATCTAGCATTTCCAAATGACTTTAAAATGGTGCTAAGAGTTTCAGACACCTTGTATAAAAGCCAAATTGCCTTCAATTGCATAAAACAATATTCATGGTCTTTTTAAATTGTATTTTGAAGTCTATAAAGACCCTTTGATCTTTGCCCTAAAAAATGATCCAGGACTGTATTTCCTCGGGCAGGTTATGTTCTTCAGAAACAGATGCTGAGATAAAAATAGAGGCACCTGTTGTTCATTTGAAATCAACACTTGAGAAAGGAAGGGGGCGAAGCAGGGTTGGGCGAAGAGGAAATCAAAATGTAAAGCATGCCTGACAAAGCCTGGGCCACTCCTGTGAGGAAGCTCTAGAGCAAATATTATTGATCAGAGTTGACATGCATCAAGTTGGAATGGCCAGACCTTATTACCCCTCCCTCTCCAGGAATCCTGGTGCAGGCTGCCCTCTGCGGAGGTGACCTCCAGTGAGCTGGCATCTGCAGAGCAGACCGCTGGAGGCTGTCTGCTGACCACACTCCTGGCAGCTGGGCAACAAGTCTTTCCTTGAAGGAGGATCTGCATGGCATAGCTCTGTGTCCCAGAAATGGTCTTTGGAGAGAGACAGATGAATAGTAAACATTATAATGTATAGAGACAAACATTTAGTGTGCCATTTTTCATTAAAAATAATTCCACAAAGGAAAGAGTAAAACATATAGGATATATAACTGTATTTGAACTGGAAGATTAGTTCTTAGGGGGAAAAAAACACTGATTTTTTCTGTCGGAAGTTTGAAAATCTAACTGATGAAGCTGCCCTTTAATGCCCATAGCTGTAAATGTGTGAGACAGTTTGCTTCTTTCATGACTCATCAAATTGTAGTCCGGTGTGAACTAACTTTCCAGCCCAAAGATTTGTTTGAAACACACACACACACACACACACACACACACACACACACACACACACACACTCATACACACATACACACACCCCTGAGAAAAGGACTACCTACTAGTAGACAAATGTCAAAACACAAGTAGCTGGAGCTGTTTGTATCCTTACAAACTCCTACTCTCAAATGTTATTCCCATGGGTTAGAGTGGTGTCTCTATAATAGAAAATAAAAGTTAGAAAGAAAAGATTTTGCTTTATATGTTAGAAGACAAAAACATATTTGCCTATATATAATATTAAATATTGCAGGGGATAAAAAAGAAAATATTTTTCTGCTTATATTATGAACATTAAGTTGTAGTTCTTTAAAAATCATAAGACACTGAGGTAGAGATGGAGAATATAGGATCTCAAATAGCAATGATTAATGTAACACTACAAAATTACATTGATTGTTGATTACAGATCAACATATTGTGATTTCTTATACTTCTAACTTTCCTATTAGATTGACATTTAAAACAAATCTCTTTGATTAGGTGTGTATATGTGTTTACACTTTTATATGATGCTGTAATTTTAGGTTGAAATGCTACATCAGAGTATTACAGGATGTCACACCAAGACAGGAAATATTAAGTGTTCTGTTATGTTTGAAAGTTTAGATTACTAGAAGTGTTAACTTTGGGATGTAAAAAGAGCCAGTTACTAAGGACTATCTCCCTTCCTATAAGAAGGCATGATCAGTTAGATGAGTTAGTGCTAGCCAAGTGCAGATGTTTCCATTTTAACTCTAGATTTCTAAAAACTAATAATTTTGTTTAAATGTGTACACACAAACACGTACTTACAATAACTATAGAATACTAGTTCCAGATTTGAAATATATATTTCCATAGCCTGAAGGTTTAAATCCTCCTAGTCTTGGAAAGAAGCTCGATGTCGCTGTACCTTAGTTTTCTTGCTTATAAAATGGAAGTACAAATGCGGTTGTTGTACTAGTTGGTTAGTGACAAGTTCTTAAAAGAAGGGTAGGCCTTGCTTACCAACAATATGCTACAAAGTATTCTGGTATCATTTTATTGAGTTCTGCTACTATTATTTTAACATCTTTAATTTCTATATGCATTCTACTTCTTCAGATGCCTATGCAAGAAAATAATTAACTTTCCAGTAAACAAACTTTATTTCTTTAAATATCTTACTTTTACCTGCATTTTCTATGTTGCGTTACAATGTTTTAGGCTTCCTTTCCCTGAGATTCACTATCCACAGAGATACACATATTGTCCTTCCTTCTTTCCAGTTTTCTTTCAAGGCTGCTTTAGTATTGACTGCATATTCCCTAAAATATATGTAATAGTCTTGGAACAGTTAAGTTTTGTACCGGCCCTCCGGTACATGTACCACCTATAAATAACTGTTTATGTTTTTACTTGTTTACTTAAAGGAGCTTCTTTGAATGAAAAATGCATTACATAATTGGAATTATTTTTAAAATTGCCTGCAATATTTATTTATTTATTTATTTATTTATTTATTTATTTATTTATTTATTTATTTATTTATTGTTAATCCTCAATGGTAGCTATTTTTTCATTTATTTTATTTTATTTATTTATTTTTTTCATTGATTTTAGAGAGAATGGAAGGGCAGGGGGAAGGGGGAAGGGGTGAGAGGAGACAGAGTGAGAAACATGGATGTGAGGCAGCCACATCAATTGGTTGCCTTCTGTATGCACCCCAACCAGAGCAGGGAACCTGCGACCCAGGTACTTGCCCTTGCCCTCGCCCAGAATTGAACCCGCAACCCTTCAGTTCATGGGACAACATTCTAACCACTGAACCACTGAGAACACTGGCCAGGGCTCTTGCAATATTTAAAGTAAAATAAACAAAGATAATTTAAAAATTAGTTTTTATTTACTATTTAGAACAGGGGTGGGCAAACTTTTTGACTCGAGGGCCATAATGGGTTCTTAAACTGGACCGGAGGGCCGGAACAAAAGCATGGATGGAGTGTTTGTGTGAACTAATATAAATTCAAAGTAAACATCATTACATAAAAGGGTACGATCTTTTATTTCAATAGTTTTATTCATTTCAAACGGGCCGATTCCGGCCCGCGGGCCGTAGTTTGCCCACGGCTGATTTAGAATCTTCAGTAGGCTAAGAAACAACTCTGTTTGGTTTTCCAGTATATAATCTTTAGTTGTTTCTGTGCATTTGATGACTTACAAAAATAAAAATATTAACCAGTCCTTAGGCATTAATTGTCACTCAGATATTTACAGGTGAAAGTTTGAAATATGGCAATAGAAATCAAAAAAAGAAAAAAAAAAACTATGAGCTAACATAATACTCAATGATGTAACAGGTACATTTATTAAAATAGAAATTTTCTAACATAAAATATTATGTAAATAATCAATTCCCTAATCTATAGATTTGCAATAGGTAATATTTTAATAATGAATTATGTTGTAACTAGAGGCCCAATGCACGAAATTTGTGCCTGGGGGTTGTCCATCTGCCTGGCCTGTGCCCTCTTACAATTCAGAACCCCTCAGGTAGGGTCCGTAGGCCTGGCTGGTGATGAGGGCCTCTCGGGGTTTTTCTTCCCTCGGCTGCTGGAAGCTGGCCCTTCCCCTGCAGCTGCCACTGCTTGCCATCTGTGCAGCACTGACCCCCCCCTCCTCTGCCACCGGTTGCCTCCTTCTGCAGGCAACAGGTGTGGGGTGTGATCAGTTGGCTGGCCTGGGCCTCCATCTGTCAGGCGATTGATTGCGGGTCCCCTAGATTGAATGCCCGCAGAGGGGGGCCCTGCCCACCCGCTGCAGTGCCACCAGCGGGGTGGCCTGGACCTCCCTCTTTGGGACAATCAATCGTGGAGCAACCCCATAGATCGCCTCGCAGAAGGTGGCCCGGGCCTCCCTCTGTGGGGTGATCATGGGGTGATGGCGGGATCCCCCCAACAAATCGCATTGCACCTGCCTTGGCTGGCCTGGCGCCAGTGGTGTTATAGCGTGGTCATCCAGACATTCCTTCTGCTGTTCGGTCATTTGGTCGATTTGCATATTACACTTTTATTATTATAGATGTGATTTATTTATTTCATTCAATGACAAAATATCAGGCTGAATCAAAACAGAAGAACTTCGGAATAGACTACATTAAATTTGTGATCCCATTATTGTGTGAAAATTTAGACTAGTTGGAAAAATGCCCATCATATTGCTATGTGCTACAAACAAATGGTTTGGTGGTTATCAAAAAGCTCTGTTTTGTTTTGACATTCCATCACCTTCAAGAGCTATTTATTGACTCATATATTCAACTACTGTACGCATAATGCCTTATTTAGAAAATGTGTTGTGACAGAAAAAAAGAGAGCATTAGTCAAAGAATGATTTATAGCATGCAATAGCTTTATCATATAATTCACTGTATAAACACATTAACATGTCTATGTTAAATAAGGAAATGTTAGGGGTTTGCTTTTTGGTTTATGCATTATACTATAAATTATGTAAATAGATTTAAGCATATGTGTCCTTAAGTTTTCAAGCAATATATAAACTGTAGATCACCTACCCTAAGATTTAATTACCACTCATATGTATATGACATTTCTACATCCTGTGGCAATTTACAAGAGAAAATGCTTTAAAGATAATTTTAATGTCATGCAGGATTATTCTTGTTGTTTGAAGAATTAATGATGTTATTTATTTTATTATTTTTTTGTATTTAATTTTTAAAAGATTTTCCCATGCTCTCATCTACAGGGGTATGCAATGAAAAAGAGATTTTTAATTAAGACATTTATATTTGTATTTTGTAGGAACCCTGAGGATATTTTAATCTGTTCCCTTGAATGCTCTATGACAGTGATGGCGAACCTTTTGAGCTCGGCGTGTCAGCATTTTGAAAAACCCTAACTTAACTCTGGTGCGTGTCACATATAGAAAATTTTTGATATTTGCAACCATAGTAAAACAAAGACATATTTTTGATATTTATTTAATATATTTAAATGCCATTTAACAAAGAAAAATCAACTAAAAAAATGAGTTTGTGTGTCACCTCTGACACCCATAGGTTTGCCATCACTGCTCTATCAGAACCAGATGGGTAAGGGAAGTTGGGCCTTGGCATCCTGTAATGAACAGAATCACACAGGGACAGTAGCAACCCAGCCCAGCCAAAGGAGGCTCTCCAAGCTAAGAGGATCTACACAAATAAGATTTTATAATTTCTTCTGAACAATGGACTCATTTCTACTTGCTAACAAGTAGTAGTATGAGGATATTAGTCCTTCTGCCTGAAATATGACACGTCATTTATCACATCTGCTTGTCAGTCATCAGGGAAGAAAGTAATTGATAGCAGCTGTTGTAAACAGTCCATACTTGATTTTGGGTTCACCAAGATTTTTTGTTGGTATTTTAAGTTCTGGAAAAGTAGCAAATACAAAACATCAAATATCTTGTGCTACAATTCCACCCTTAAGATGCATCATTTTCCGCCTTGCATACTATTCTTTCTGGGTAGTTTTTTTCACATTAAAGCGTACAAAAAACTGGTGTATTCAGAAAGTGTATCAAGTGTGGAACAGTTTTGAGGTGAAAGGGAGTTAAGCAATGACATATCTATGTGACATGTATGAAATATATGCTTAATTATGATTATTAAATATTTGATATTCACATTGATGCCAAAATTTCCTGTTGGGTCCAAGTTTATTGTCTCATAAAATTGAAGAATGAGTTCATGGACAAAGATGATAAGGGAAAACAAAGTTTATTGAGAGATAGATGGACTCCATGCAGCAGGGAGCAGTAGGGGGGGGGGCCCAAAACGGGTTACAGGTTAAGATTCTTCATCGAGGTATAGATATATGTTTTGTTGGCTTTTGATTGGTTCTTTCAAAGAATTCCGCCTTAGCAATATCCTTACAATATCTGCTGGCAAGATGGACCTGATTGAGGACTGCCACTTCAGGTCTGAGGTGATGTCACTGTTCTTGTTTGGCCAGGTTGATTTAGCAACTCCCACCTAGCTGGGTTCAGCTCTAGGTTACTTTGTTTTTCTCTGCATTTTTTTTCTTAGAACAAGACACAGTCGGCAAGCTGCATTCTGCCTGCCTCTGCAATACTCCACTCTCCCCTCCCCCCCAAGTCTCCTCAACATTATATTTTTTCAGAATTTATTGACCCACTTGTCAAAATCATGTTCTTGGAATTTTAAAAATACTTTAACTATTTAAATTTAAACTTTCAGAAAAGTTTAAAAAAATAATATAGAGCTTTTATATTTATTTCATAGCACAAGAAATTAACTGCTCTGGAAACATACTAAAATATGTTACATAAAATATATTAATTTATTCGAGTAATGTTTAGTTAAGACTGCAATGTGTTTTGTAATGTATTTTCATGGACTTTTCTTGTATGTCAATATTTTTGGTATGATTTATCTCTAAATCACAGAGATTGACCAATGCTTCCAAACCAAATAATTGAAATATAAAATTAATGATAATATGTAACAAAAATCTATGAGTAAGCATGTTATCTACAATAAAGGCTTAATCTCCAAAATTTATAGGGAACTCATACAACTTAACAAAAGGAAGATAAACAATCCAATAAAAAAAATGGGCAAAGGACCTAACTAGACACTTTTCAAAAGAGGACATACAGAAAGAAGGCCAAGAGACATATGAAAACATGCTCAAAATCACTAATCATCTGAGAGATGCAAATCAAAACAACAATGAGGTACCATCTCACACCTGTCAGAATGGCTATCATCAACAAATCAACAAACGACAAGTGCTGGCGAGGATGTGGGGGAAAAAGGAACCCTTGTGTACTGCTGGTGGGAATGCAGACTGGTGCAACCACTGTGGAGAACAGTATGGAGTTTCCTCAAAAAATTAAAAATGGAACTCCCATTTGACCCAGTAATGCCACTTCTAGGAATATATCCCAAGAAACCAGAAACACTACTCAGAAAATATATATGCACCTCTATGTTCCTAACAGTACAATTTAAATAGCTAAGATTTGGAAACAGTCTAAGTTAAATGGATGATGAAACAGCAGATGAATGGATTAAAAAACAGTTTATGTTATTCATTATATTCCACAAATTAGTGAGACCATGTGATATTTATCTTTCTCCAACTGGCTTATTTCACTTAGCATAATACCCTCTAGGTCAGCCGTGGGCAAACTACGGCCCGCAGGATGGATCCGGCCCGTTTGAAATGAATAAAACTAAAAAAAAAAAAGACCGTACCCTTTTATGTAATGATGTTTACTTTGAATTTATATTAGTTCACACAAACACTCCATCCATGCTTTTGTTCCGGCCCTCCGGTCCAGTTTATGAACCCATTGTGGCCCTCGAGTCAAAAAGTTTGCCCACCCCTGTCTAGGTCCATCCATGCTGTTGCAAATGATAAGAGTTCCTTCTTTATTTACAACAGCGTAGTATTCCATTGTGTAGATGTATCACAGTTTTTAAAAATGTATCTTTATCGTTGAAAGTATTACAGATGTCCCCTTTGTTTGTATGTGTGTTTTTCCCCATTGACCCCCCCTCCATCCAGTACTCGCTGCTCCCAGGCCTTCACCACTCCATTATCTGTGTCCATGGGGTATACATATCCTATCTAATAATAGACAAAGATTGAAATTTACCATGCCTTCGCTACACCTCCCATTGGCTAATCAGCAAGATATGCAAATTAACCGCCAACAAATATGGTGGTTAATTTGCATACGTAGGCATGAAGGCAGAGTGAAGACTAAAGGTGGCTCCGGCTGGAGCAGCGAGGGCTGTGAAGGCGGCTCTGGCTGGAATGGCACTGGCTTTCCTCCGGCACCCGGGACCCAGGCCTATTGCACGAATCTTTTCGTGCAACAGGCCTCTAGTATGC
Source organism: Myotis myotis (assembly GCF_014108235.1). NCBI lineage: Eukaryota > Metazoa > Chordata > Mammalia > Chiroptera > Vespertilionidae > Myotis > Myotis myotis. The sequence goes on from NW_023416379.1 coordinate 42,190,857, forward strand.
ATACAAGTTCCCTGGTGAATCACCCCCCACCCCCAGGACAGAGGAATTTTCTTTCTATTGTAACTCAGTATATAAGTTGTCATTCCCTTCATATTCTCAAAACATACTTTTTAACGTATAAAGTCATATTTGGCATAAAAGAAATTGTGAACTGGTTATATGTGTCTCTACTCATCTATCATCTATATCTACTTTAATCACTCAATATGTGAGAATCAAACTCTTATTTTCCATACTAATAAACAAAATTTTACCCTGACTTCTCACAATAACTCAGGCTTTTCAAATTATTAAACTCATGTAAGATAATTTTTTAAAAAGCCATATTTCCTGCCCCTTGTATAATCAAACTGTCAGCAGTATGGACTCCACAGCTATTTGATTAGAATATGTTCTTATGTATTGTCAGAAATGGAAAGGATTTTATAATGTATATTTTTCACATTCTTTATTTAACATTCTATCTTTGTAAACAGGCTGTGTTCTTAGTAGTTGATAAATGAGTTCTGAGATTTTTAAAATTCTACTGTCATACTCTCCTGAATGGCTATTGCTTAATTTATGGTAACCTGCCATTCCTTATCTAACAGCTTTGCATTCAGTGTTTCACTTAATGGACTCCATTTAGCTCAGGAAATTTATGTTTCACATTATCATGGGCTTTGTTTCTCTGGTAAATCAGCATCAAAATATCATAAAAGAGAGAGAAAGAGAGAGAGAGAGGAAAGAAAATTCAAACTGAAAATGTACTTGCAGTCCTAAGAGAGATTACTGGTTTTCTTTTCCATCCCACTTTGGATAAAATGGCTAATATTGTCTTAACTTTGGAGGTGACCTTAGTATACATTAAATAATGAAAGGGAAATGATTTATGATGATGCATTTTATGCTATTACAATTGGACATGTATAAATGATGTGCAGAATTTCTATAATGCATCAATTTACCTATTTTATCTAAAAGTACAGTACCTCTCTCTTTTTGGCAGACTGTGTATTTCTGCTGTATTAAAAAAAAAATGATCTCCGGCTATATACAGAACAAAGAATCCTCAATTTACAATGAAATATCAGTAGAATATGGACAATATAGATTCAAATTTATTTAAGTAAAGCTTCTGATATATAACTATGCTTCATATAATTGTGTAATAAACATGTAGAAAACAAAGTTCTTGTCCATATGACATACTTTTCATAAGTTATTATCCACATGCTAATTTTATTTTCATATTATATTACTTCAAATTACTCATTCTTAGTTCAATTAAAACTTGACTTCAAGGGTACCTCTTTAGTAAAATTTAAGCAATATTTCTTAAAAGTCTAGATTATTCCTTCTATTACTAAAATAATAAGAATAACAATATATTTCAGTAAATATTACTGAAGTATATATAATTCTGTGATCTCACTATTTAAATTAGACATAAGTAAGCATGATATACAGACAGCTGGGGATAGTCAAAACCCATAATAATCAAGCAGCTTTACTCTGTTATTGTATAGGATAAAAACTATTATTTAAGGACATTCTAGGGATAGTGAGGATCATCAAGCCAGAAAAAAATAAGGCTTAAATGTTCTGATTACAAAAATGTAATGGTAATTATGTGACATGATTGAGGTGTTAGCAGACCCTATGGATGGTTTTGCTTTGCCTTTGTGTATTGTTTTTCTTATGAAATTTGGGAATACTAAAAATTTACATATAATATTTTGGTTTAATTAAATGGTTTAAAAAAGTTATTTTCATTCAGAATTCCACTTATATATACCATAGTCTTCTCAATCCAGCTTTAAGTTGCAATTATTACCAAATATGATCAATGAATTTTGACAGTCCTCTGAAGTTAACATTCTGTATTGGGAATTTTTTCTCACTAGAGATTATTTGGAGACTATATAGAAGATATAAAATTGCTTAAGCTAAAGAACAAATGGATTGGTAATTCGGTTTACATAAGAATATTATGCAATCAGACGTAATGCTATGGCCTGTGCTAATGGGAAGGAGAAAATTCAGATGTCTGTGCTGGATTTATTTATTTATTTGTTTATTTGTTTGTTTATATTTGTCTTTCTCTTCTCTACTCCATTCTCCCTTTGGAACAGGATTATAAGCATCTTAAATTTATTGGCTGAGGTTTTTACTTACCACTGACATGCAGGTGACTCTGGTTTAATATACTATACTCTGGGATGATCTTTTGGATTTAGCTCCCAGAATTAACTGACTATAACTTCTATGTCTTTTCTCACAACATTATTCACAATAATGTAGTCAGATTAGGTCATCCTGTGGATTTCTCTTACTTTTATTTAATATTTCCAGTCTATTCAGCTATGTTTTGGTTAGCTTTTCATGTTATAGATAAATTTGGATCTACATAATATGTTTTGTTTGTGGCTAAAATGACCTTCTGTTTTTTTGTTTGGTTCTGTTTTAATAGAGTAGATTCTCAATTGATACCCAGTAAGTCTATAGCATGGTAAAGAAATCAGTTTAAAGTGAAAGGATTAAGGAGTATTCAATGAAAAGAAGCCTTTTATACACAGAAAGTGAGCTTGGAAACATACTCAGTTCCAGACTTGGCCACTTTTATATAGAAAAGGACGAAAAAGGAAGCAACAGCCCAGAGGACAGAGTCAGGAGACATAGAGAACTCTGAGAAAACACAGCTAAGTTTTAATCAAGGAATAAAAACATGGTCTTGATTGGATTTTTAAATTGCTATGAACCAGTGACTGTAGTGTGCTTTCAATTTCTCCCTTTTTGGACTTGATGTGTTATGTATTAAAATTTACAGAAAATTCGTGTGTTAGACTGCATTTGGAGATAAGGTCTCTAAGGAGGTAATTATGGTTAAAGAAATCATGAGGATGGGACCCTAATCCAATACAACTGGTGTCATTCTAAGAAGAGGAAGAGACACAGGGATGTGACTGCACTGAGAATAGGCCATGTGAGGACACCGTAGAGAAGGCAGCTGTCTATAAGCCAGAAAGAGAGGTCTCTGGTACCTGATCATGGACTTCCAGCTTACCAAACTGTAAACAAATTTCTGTTGTTTAAGCTACCCAGTCTATGGTATTCTGTTATAGCAGCCCAAGGAGTGTAATGCAGAGTATGTATAGTTATTCTACTATGCAAGTCACACCATTGCATGTTGCCTGTAGGAGTGGTAGATATCTTGTCTTTTTAGTCTACCAGAGGAACGACACTTGAGAAGTCTCTTCCACATGGAGACCTGATACAGATTAAAAGTATTTGAACTTTGGGCACACAGTCTTTGAGCTAATGTTGTAATGAGCTTCTGGTCTTAAGGGAAAGACTGAATATATTTTATGTATAGAAGTCAGGTGAATTGTGGCCAACAAGCAGACTTTGGCAGGTTGTATTTTTCATTGATGGTAAAAACAAATTCAGCCAGGCCACATGCTTTCCTGAGATGTGACCTTTAAAGTTCTATCAAGAGGTGGATCTATGTTCTGTCTTCTTGAATCTTGAACAGACTTGTTACTTATTTGTAACCAAAAGAATGTGAGATAAATACTGCTATATTTTGAGGTTAAATTGTAAAAAACAATGTAGCTTCCATTTCATTTGCCCGTATATTTCCATTTAGAGTCCTGAATTGCTATATAGAAACATGCAACTATCTTGGTCACAGAGACAAGGCATTCCTTTTTCAAACTCTTCTACCATGGATTCTGGGAGAATAGCAAATATTTTAACTCACTACATAATAATTTACTACAAAAGTTAATAGCTTAAAATATAACTAGCAGAAAGAAATATTTCAGTACAATATGAGGAAAAACAACTGCTTGTAAATAGGTATAAGGAAAGAGTCATGATTTTAAATGTGGATGACTGAGATAATTATATCATTACTAGAAATAGAGAAATTTTGGTAGGAGGATGTTGTTTTAGAAAATTGAATTCTACAGGCTGGAAGGAGATGTAGAGGTTATTGTCTGACAATTCTTAAGCTTAGGATAAAAGTATGAAAAATAAATGGAGGTTGAAACTGAAAATAGTAGGTCATTTGTCAGATACATTTTAGAAGCTGTGGCATGGTTTCCTGAATTTTTCCTGAGAGAGTGCATGAAGAGAGAGGAGTGAAAGTATTCTAATATATAAAAAGCCAGGGGCCATCACGACCGAAACAACTGGATGGATGACTGAATAGCAGGATGCTTAGGGCAACAAGGCCAGCAGGGGAGTTAGTGAGGGACGACCAAATGACTGAATAGCAGGCTATGTGGGCAACCAGGCCAGCAGGGGGGTTAGTGAGGGACAACCAAACAACTGAACAGCAGGCTGTGTGGGGCAACCAGGCCAGCGGGGGTGGGGGGCTGTTAGGGGTGACCAGGCCAGCAGGGGGGGTAGTAAGGGGTGACCAGGACAGCAGAGGGGAGAGTTGGGGGTGACCAGGCCAGCACATGGGCCAGTAAGGGGCAACCAGGCTGGTGGGGGTGTTAGTTAGGGGCAACCAGGCCGGAAGAGGGGGGAAGTTGGGGGCGACCAGGCTGGCAGGGGTGGGGGGTTGGGGGCAACAAAGCCGGTGGGGGGGGGCATTAGGGGCGATCAGGCCGGCAGGCAGAGGCAGTTGGGGTGATCAGTCTGGCAGTGGGGCAGTTAGGGGCTATCAGGCAGGCAGGCAGGTGAACAATTAGGAGCCAGCGGTCCCAGATTCTGAGAGGGATGTCTGACTGCCGGACATGCCCCGAGGGGTCTCAGACTGGAGAGGGAGCAGGCTGGGCTGAGGGACACCTTCCCTGTATACAAATTTTGTGCACTGGGCTACTAGTATTTATCCTATCTAATAAAAGAGAAACATGGTAATTAGCCATAAATTCGCTAACCCTTCCCATTGGCTAATCAGGGCGATATGCAAATTAACTGCCAACCAAGGTGGCGGCTGGCAGCCAGGCAGCTTGAAGCGAACATGAGGCTTGCTTGCTTCAGTGATGGAGGAAGCCAACGTTCCCCGCCTGCCACTGCCGGCCTCTAAGCTTGCAGTTTGAAACATTGTTACAAATATAGAATCTAAACAAATTCCAGAAACCTGCTTTCAGCCAGCCGGGATCTCAGAGCTGGAGTTGAAACAGTGTTTCGATTATAGAACCCAAACAAACCAGATACCTGCTTTTAGCAGCCAAGGCCTCAGAGCTGGAGCCAAGCCTCAGAGCTAAAGCTGGCCCAGAATAAAAAAAAAGAAAAAAAGGAGCAGTTGGGAGCTTCAGTCACCCGCCAGCCTGAAAACAGCCCTCAGCCCCTCACCCAGACTGGCCAGACACCCCAGTGGGGACCCCCACCCTGATGGGGGTGTGACCAGCTGCAAACAGCCATCAGCCCCTCACCCAGGCTGGCCAGGCACCCAAGCGGGACCCCCACCCTGATCCAGGACACCCTTCAGGGCAAACCAGCCGCCCCCCACCTGTGCACCAAGCCTCTATCCTCTATAGTAAAAGGGTAATATGCCTCCCAGCACTGGGATCAGTGTGACAGGGGGCAGCGCCCAAACCCCCTGATCGCCCTGCTGCTCTGTGTGTGACAGGGGGCGGGGCCACAACCTCCCTATCCGCCCTGCTCTGTTCGTGACAGGGGAAGGCACCCAACCCCCTGATTGTCCCTGCTCTGTGCCTGATAGGGGGGAGCTCCCCAACACCCTGATCGCCCTGCAGCTCTGTGTGTGACAGGGTGCGGCACCCCAACCCCCCCCCCCCACGGCCCCTGCTCTGTGTGTGATGGGGTAGAGCCATAACCTCCCCATTGGTCCTGCCCTGAGTGTGACAGGGTGTGGCGCCCCAACCCCCTGATCCGCCCTGCTCTGTGTGTGACAGGGGGCGGTGCCCCAACTCCCCTATCGGCCCTACTCTGTTAGTGACAGGGGGGAGCGCCTCAACCCCCTGATGGGCCCTGCTCTGTGCATGACAGGGGGGAGCTCCCCAACCCCCTGATGGGCCCTACTCTGTGCGTGACAGGTGGGAGCTCCCCAACCCCCTGATCGACCCTGATCTGTGCATGACAGGGTATGGAGTCCCAACCCCCCTGATGGGCCTTGCTCTGTGAGTGACAGGGGGCAGAGCCCCAACCCCTTGATTGGCCCTGCTCTGTGCGTGACAGGGGGTGGCGCCTCAACCTCCCCATTGACCCTGCCTTGAGTGTGACAGGGGGCGGTGCCCCAACCCCCCAATTGGCCCTACCTTGAGCGTGACTGAGGGTGGCATCGCAACCTCCTGATCCGCCCTGCTTGTGCATGACAGGGGGCGGCGCCCCAACTCCCCCAGCAGCCCTGCTCTGAGCCCGACCAGGGGCTGCACCTAGGGATTAGGCCTGCCCTCTGCCATCTGGGAGCAGGCCTAAGCCAGCAGGTCGTTATCTCCCGAGGGGTCCCAGACTGCGAGAGGGCACAGGCCGGGCTGAGGACCCCCCTCCCCCCCGAGTGCACAATTTTTTGTGCACCTGGCCTCTAGTATAATAATAAGAGAAGGGCAAGCTGTTGAAGATTGGAAAACAAGGGAATTTACAAATCATTGAAAATAAGAAATCAAAGAGTTGTAAGAAAGGGTGATAATTAGTGTCCAATACTATGAAAAGGGCACTTTTATTTGTTTCACAGGCTGATTTAAGATTGAAATTCATAATAGTAAACTTTCACATAACCTAAAATATATAGAAGTTCTATTATAATGCAAGAAGGTAATGATGTCTTTCTGTGGTTTATTGCAACCAATCCTATATAATAATCCTAGGTGGTGTCGTGCGACGCCCTTGTGCGATGTTGTCACGAGGTGGCCACCATGAGATGGCTGCCACAAGATGGCTGGTAGGGAACGGCAGATGTGGGCGATCAAGCCAGCAGGGGAGGGCAGTTGAGGGTGAACAGGTCAGCAGGGAAGGGCAAATGTGGGTGATCAGGCCGGCAGGGGAGGGCAGTTGGAGGTGAACAGGCCAGCAGGGGAGGGCAGTTGGGAGTGAACAGGCCAGCAGAGGAGGGAAGTTGGGGGCGGTCAGGCTGGCAGGGGAGGGCAGTTGGAGGCCATCAGGTCAGCAGGAGAGGGCAGTTGGGGGTGACCAGGCTGGCAGGGGAAGGCAGTGGGGTGATCAGGCTGGCAGGGGAGGGCAGTTGGAGGTGATTGGGCTAGCAGGGGAGCAGTTAGGCATCAATCAGGCTGGCAGGGGAGTGGTTAGGGGCAATCAGGCAGGCAGGCAAGTGGTTAGGAGCCAGCAGTCCCAGATTGTGAGAGAGATGTCCGACCGCTGGTTTACCGGTGGTCTGACATCTCCTGGGGGGTTCCAGTTTGGGCAGGGTGCAGGCTGGGTTGAGGGACACCCCCCACTCTGTGCATGAATTTCATGCACCGGGCTCTAGTATTAGTAATATTTATGTGGTAGTTACTCTGATCAGTACTGGTGATACAAAGACAAAGAAGAATCTATCTTTCCTTTGAGGGATAAGCATTTAATAGGAGAGAGATATATAGGAATAAACAGATCTAGTAAATTACATAGGTGTGCTGGCACATATATGTGAATTCTACCATTGGATATTTTAGAAATTGAATTTAGACTGAAACATGAATCTGTTAAAGAAATGGGCATGTGCTGGAGGATGGGAATGTTTGGGGAGAGGTCAGTGGGGGCAAAAAAGAAACATATGTAATACTTTCAATAATAAAGAATTTAAATTAAAAAGAAAGAGATGTTATTTCTGGGAAATTGCCCATTGATTTAAAAAGTCTTACCAAACATTCAGGGTTACATGTAGCATGCAACCACTTGAGAAGGTAGGCATGCAGCTAGAGTTTCCCAAACATTTCAAATAAATCAGAAAATGAATCTGATTGTGACACAGGGAGATCTGATCACAATCCTTGCTCCAAATGAGACTATTTGTACTTTACCCCATTCATAGGGATTGTAGTCCTGGGAAGTTTGTTTCCTAATCAGATAGACAACTATTCTTTTCACTATGTGTGTGTGCCTGTGGGTAAATGAGTAAAACCTTTACCTTCATTGAGAAATCTGCCTGTGTCTCTTGGTGTCTCTTGTTGTTTGTGCATCATTCACTCAACTTTAACATTTTAAAAAACCTTGAAGTTAACAGAGAAGGGAATTCCTATTGAGTCAGATGTCAGGATAAGCTTTATCAAAAAGGTAACTTGACCCAAATCTTCAAAGGTAGATAGCTGTTTGCCCTGTGAATAGAGGAGATGGTAGATCTTTCTGACACAGTGTGAGTTTGATTAAAAATTCAGAGATATCAGTAACGTGACATTTCTTTGGTCTAAAAATGTATCATATAACTACAGCATAAACAAAAGGGATAAGAGAACATATCAAAATTTTCTTACATGAATGTTATTTGATCCAGAAGAACTTTGCAGTGATGTGATTATGTAGGAATCCTGAATTCTGTTAGAAATTCCTTATCAATCCCTATGGTTAAGTATCACTTTCAAGTTGACCATGAACCAATTTTGGTAGAGGAATGTTATAGCTACCAAAGGTTCAGGCTAACCAAATATAATGATTTAAATATTTCCCCTAGAATTGTTTCAGGATAGGTTAAAGAATGATATCAATGCAATTGATTTAGTTCCTTTTCAGGATAGAAAGCCAGAATAACATTTTTCTTCAATTCAATTTACCTTGCAGATTCTGTAGTTTCTTTAGTTGCACCTCATTGTAAGATTGATTGTTTCATAATTAAATGGAAACAAATATTTTACTTTTTAAAACAATTCTGATTTTTTATTCTTATCTATGATTAGGCAAGTCCTTGATTTTTTTTAATGAAAACATATAAAATAACAATACTCCTAAAAGGTGAGTAAATCCTAGCTAAACACCATCTGGGTGAAAGCTTATTTTGTATTGGGAAAACTCAACCTATTTGAAAATATAATGAAAAGAGTCACGTATTTTAAAAATATGATATCCCCTCTCTTAAGAGTTAAGAGACTATGTCTCATAGCCAAATTACCTTCTGTTATAGAGACTTAAAATCTCCTTTGCATGAGGTTTTCTTTTGCTTATGGCTTTGTTTTAAGTTAATTCACTATTTGATCACTTGACTGTGAAATCATACAATCTGTATGGAAATGGGTAATCAAGTCTGTTTTACTATTCACCAAATATATCTCTAATGTTCCTAGGTTAATAGTATGAAGTAGTTTGTGCTTTATTATTCTGCATGAATATTTTTTGAAAAAGAAAGCCTGCCTAAGTATAGAGATATGTTGATATAGAATATATTTATTCTAAGGGGAAGGAAAAGCTGAATCGCGAACTAAGAAACAGGAAAATCAAAGCTTGAAAACATCATTTATTGTAATATTTCTCCCAATGTAGAAATTACTTCTTACATGCCAAGAAGACTTGTCCTTTCAGGCCTAAATTCTCTCAGCTATGGTAAACTCTCTATGTACCTCCACTCATCCTTTGTTGGATTGTGCTGACTTGAACAGGACTTCATTCAAATAAGCTAAAACCTTCCTCTCTGTAACTTACAACCAAAATAAGACTGACCTTCTCCTTAAAGCAGCCGTTCTCAACCTGTGAGTCGTGACCCCTTTGGCAGTTGAACGACCCTTTCACAGGGGTCGTCTAAGACCATCCTGCATATCAGATATTTACATTACGATTCATAACAGTAGCAACATTACAGTTATGAAGTAGCAACGAAAATAATTTTATGGTTGGATCACAACATGAGGAACTGTATTTAAAGGGCCAGAAGGTTGAGAACCACTGCCTTAAAGCATCATGGTATAGGTAGAATGTTTTGTGCTAATGCATATTTTTTGTCAAAGTTAAACTGTTTCCATTTTTATAAGAAAGTGATTTGGGCATAGTTGTACAATTTATGTTTCTTGAGTTTTCTCCTTTCACTTTTCTTTTCTGTAATATATATTCTTGCATTTATCATTTACTATTATTTGTATTGTTTTTAATTACAAGATTAGATTTATTTTTATATGAATGTGAAGTAAAATATATACATACATACATACATATACTAGTGTCCTGGTGCATGAATTTGTGCATGGGGGGAGGGGTTCCCTCAGCCCAGCCTGCACCCTCTCCAATCTGGGACTCCTTGAGGGATGTCCGACTACCGGTTTAGGCCCGATCCCACAGGGACATCCCTCTTGCAATCTGGGACCGTTGGGTCCTAACTGCTCACCTGCCTGCTTGCCTGATCACCCTTAACTGCCTCTGCCTGCCTCATCGCCTCTCACTGCTCTCTCCTGCCGGCCTGATCTCGCCCCCAACTGGCCTCCCCTGCTGGCCTAACCTCCCCTAACTGCCTCTGCCTTGGCCCCCACCACCATGGCTTTGTCCAGAAGTCGAACGTCCAAAAGATGGCTGGTTGACCCAGTCTAATTAGCATATTACCCTTGTATTAGTATAGATAGATTATATAGTATAGGATTGCTTAAATGGGAAGGAAATACCTTTTTCAGCAGGAGGAGATGCTCTTGGCAGACAAAAACACATAATCCCTATATCTGGACTGATAGCCAGCCATATGCACTATACTGCCAAACCGGTTATTAAAAAATTGAACTGCTTTCTTACACCTGACACCAAACAGCTGTTGCCCTTAAAACCTCTCCTCAACCCCCACCATAGGTTCTGCCTTCACATTTCACCCAGATTTGGTTCTGATTGGTCAGTTTCTATGCCAGTCAGCATCTCTGGGCCTATCTCTGGGCCTGCTCAAAGAGGCAGGGCTGATCAGCAGCCCCTGCAGAGGCTTGGAGAGAAACAGAGCTGCTGGCGAAGCCCAGAGAGAAAGAGAGAGGCAACGGATGATCAACAGCTGCCATGAAGGCTGCAGATCAGACCCTGCCTATCTCTCTCTGTGCCTCTCTCCAGGCCTGATCCGCAGCCCCTTCAGCAGTCAGTGCTGGGTTGCTGTGCTGGCACTGGCTGCAGTCAGTGTTGAGTTGCCATGGCAATCCAGCACTGACTTCTGGTGTTTGGTCAGCCTTTGGTTGTTGTGGATGTTACAGACCCTGGCTCTTTATATATATATAAATAAATATAAATATAAATATATATATTTATCTGTCTATCATCTATATGTCATCTGTGCCCACATATACATGTCAGAATATCTTTGCTAGTTTGTAATTTCTTCTCTTTTACTGTCTTGCTATTTCAGTAATCCTACAAATGAAATTTTGCAAATAGCTCTCCCCTTTGTTCATTTTTCAGGGAAGGCCTTATAGAAGACCTATTAGGGAACAACAAAGATGCTGTAAGATAGTAAAACATTTGCCATGAATAAATAAGTAATTTTTCAGACTTTATTAGCTCTGTGTAATTAATTAATTGTCTATAATCCACCTTGTCCAACTCCATTTCCTACCTCTACCTCAAATTATCTACATGCATGCAAACAGAAGGGCTATGTAGAAAAACTGAAAGAACCATTATGAGGTAGTTCCTATTGCACTGCTAAAGGGATTACCCTTCATTTTAAATGAAGTCCAGTCTCTGGAAACCAAAGTGTTTTTTGTTTGTTTGCTTGTTTTTTACATAAGAAGGGAAGTCAACAAATGAGAATGGTGAAGGAAAACCTAATGGAAGGAGCTGAGAGAAATTGTTGATGAGCTGAGGTACCTGGGACCAAGGTTAGATACCTTTTCTTTATGTTACAGATGTTCTGATTGTGCTGGAGACACTGCCCTTTATTAGGAATTTCTAGAAAATAAAAATTAAACAGAGTTTGTTTCCAAATAACAGATTAGGAAATTAAATTTAGGGGACCAAAGATGAAACATCTAAGTGATCTTATCTGGGATCCACTTACTTAAAGTTAGTGAATTATTCTCATTACAGACGTGATATTAGCTGATATGATATATTTTCCTCTTTCTAAGTATATGACACACTGGAAAAAGCAAAATTATGAAGACAGTAAAGAGACCAGTGGCTTCCAGAGATTAGGTGGTAGCGAGGGGTGAATAGGCAGAGTTGAAAGAAATTTTAGAGCCGTGAAACTGTTTTGTATGAAATAATAAAGGTATACACAGGTCATTGTGCATTTCTCAAAACTGATAGAATATACAACATGAAGACTGAGCCCAAGTGTAAACTATGGCCTTTAGTTGATAATGATATGGCAATGTAGGTTCATTACTTGTAATAAATGGACCACTCTTGTGAGGGACATAGATTCTAGGAGGTTGTTCATTTCTGAGGCCAGTTGACATATGAGAACTCTGTACTTTCGAATCAGTTTTCTGTCAGCCTACAATCACTTTAAATAAATCTATTTAATAAAATATACATTTAGTCTTTTGTAATAATTCTATAAATAAATATGTAAAATACTCATTACTGGTTCTTTTACCCTAGAAGATTCCTCACCAACAATATTATCTAGGTTCTTGTATATTTATAAATATTTGGGCTCCAGCCTTCATGCTTGTCTGAAAGCTTATATAGATTAATATTTTCATATTATCTTATGAATATCTGGGTGATTTTCATTGTTATGTTTTCTATATTTGGGAAGTCCAAAAATATGTTATGGTGCACGTTTACCAATCTTTATTTAAAATTTCTTTAATTCTGTTACCTTTGTTAGCTTTTCACATTGATATCTACGTCACTTATGGGATAAATTGAACTCTCCCTACTATTGGCAGAGATCTGTGGATGAAGGAGGAAGTAGACATTTTCCTAGTCTTCATAGTTCACTACTTCATCGTGAACATCATTGCTTTAGTAGTGTCCAGTTTACTGTATACTTCAATGGCTCCTCTCTGTTTTTAACTCCCTGCTTATCTGAATAGGATAATTCCCAAGAGTGTTCTGCCACATGGCTTGGTGGCCTATTCATTGCTATACTCAAAGGATTTACCTTCAGGTTGAGTCACTCTTTCTCAGATACCTTATACTTTTATACCTTCAGGGCTGTTTTATTGATCTCTATACATTTTTATTACCTCCTTATATCTAAATTTTTGAGAATTAATACTATTGTTTAGGAATGAACATTGTATTTCTATTTTTTCCCTTTAGGTTCACTTTCCATATAATACAGTTCAAACTATTTTCTGGTAATTACTCTTAAATACAACTATCTTGACTCTATTAAATACTAGTATATGAAATATATTTTGAAAAACATTATTTATAAATATTTTTCCTTGGTAAAATGACCTAAGAGTATAATTAAAATATTAAAATTTACAATGAAAACAATCATTTGGAATAAATAACACTGCTGGGACAATGTTAATTACTAGGAACAAGATAAATCCATGAGGGGAGGAAGGAAAGAGCCTAAAAATGCATGAAGTAAGGAAAGTAATTTGAAAAAGATTACTACCAAGGAAGATCCAAATCGCTTGGAATTATAAATTGAAGAATTAAAATTCAATTATTGAATATAAGGAATAAGACAATCCTGCACACAGATTATATGATTTCCCTTAGCTTAAGAATTTAATTGAAACTTGCATTACACTTTCTATGACATTATTAACCCCTAGAGTGCTAGGGAGCATGATTGCACTCCTCCTGTCTTTGGCCAAAAGTGCCGGGAGCTCTATCAAAGCTTCGAAACGGCATCCAGTTCTAAGTCTGCTTTTATTAGTGATGATGATATTGCTAAATATGTCAGTGTAGTAAAGGTTTCCTTAAGTTTTTGAATATGTGACTTCATTTACTTGTGATTCATAATTTTTTCCCTAAACTGCTGTAAAATCAGCAAAAATGCCTTGGCAATTTTAGCATAGTTCCTAGGATATTGGTTGGCACTCAAAGGGTTAAATTGAACTTAGGAAAATTTTTAAAACTGATAATGAGACTATTTTGGAAGTTTGAAATTAATTATGTATTATTAACTAATTAGATTGCTCAGAAGATTTTATGTTTTATATTGTCAAAAATGGGGAGATTACTGAAAATAAAACAAAAGTAGTGAGTGGGTTATTAACATGGTTACATTCTCTTCTGTTAGTTAAAATGAAAAGTTGTCAACAAATTTTAAACATATCACTACCCCCTCATTCTGGTGCATCTCCATTGACCCATTGCTTTTTAATTTATTAGGTAATATTTTCTGCTGAAACACACTAATATGTATGTGTGTGCTTCCAGTATGAAAATTATTTAATACTGTGTTTTTGAAACATGTATTTGTTGAACATTTACTTATTAAATACTAAAATTTATTTACCAGCTGATATTTTTATAGTGATCAAGTTCATACTATGATATGAAAACCCTCTTGAATGACTTTAATAATATTAATTACTAGAGGCCCAGTGCATGAATTCTTGCACCATTGGGGTCCCTCGGGACAGCCTGTGGGATCGGGTCGAAACCGGCTCTCTGATATCCCCCGAGGGGTCCCGGATTGTGAGAGGGTGCAGGCCAGGCTGAGGGACTCCACCAGTGCACGATTGTTGCCGGGGAGGGACACAGGAGGTTGGCCAGCTAGGGAGGGACTGCAGAAGGGCTCCAGGGCATGTCTGGCCCATCTTGTTCAGTCCCAATCAGCCGGACCCCACAGCAAGCATCTGCCCCCTGGTGGTCAGTGCACGTCATAGCGAGTGGTTGAGCGGCCTTAGCATATCATTATCATATTACGCTTTGATTGGTTGAACAGATGACCAAACACTTAGCATATTAGGCTTTTATTGTATAGGATTATCATATAACATTATGATCAATGAACATTTCTATTTGAAAATGTAGTACATAGATTTTCTGAACATAATTTTTGCAGTGAATGCAAGTATGTATATATACCAGTTTTTTTAATTTGTTTTGTTGTTTGAAATGACTAATATTCTTCAAAATCAAGGATTATTTCTCTAATTTTAATCTGTTGCTTGAAGTTAAAAAGATCCAAATAAAAGCTGTTCTTTAATTAATACCAACTATTTTTCAACCAACTTGAAAAATGTACTTTTAATTCAGATTTCCTCAGAGTAAATGAATTATTGCCCACCCCATTTTATTAGCATTAGTTGAAGTTTCTAAATGCTGTCATCACTGAAAGGAATTTAACATGTCTCTGTCAAATCAAATGGAATTTCATGCATCGAACCTCTAGCTTGATATAAATACTCCACCTACTTTGGCTATCCTTTAGGACAAGTTAGTCTCTTGGTTACAGAATATTTCTGAGGCAAACAGCCTAATTCAGTTATCTCTAGTCTATCCTGGATTTGTTGGCTAATTGAAGCATTCTTTAAAAAATAAGCAATAAAAATGTGCTAAAAGTTTTATTGAGTATTTTTTTAGTAAATGGAATAGTGAGTTTGATATCTATTACCTTTCTTCCTCAATTTTTAGATACTTTATTTTGTTTCTTTTCATCTACTTTTCCAAGGTTAGTATACCACTAAAGTAATCTTTTATTTCTCTGAATCCTATCTGTGTGTCAGTAAAATGGATAGTGAGTCAGGCCCTGTTCACCTTAAGTGCTCTATGAAGATCAAAAAAGTAATTGCACAGAATTGCTTGCAAAATTATCTGTGCTCTACTAATTTAAAGTAATGATAACAGACCAGTATACTTATTTTTAAATTGTATGAAAACCTGACATATCAACAGTCTTAAGACATTTCTAGATATATTATAATTCACTGTAGCCATTTACAGATGATAAATAGGAAATGAGAGGCTTTGGAGCTGGTTATATCTTCCCTTAAAATAACATGGCTTTAGACTGAGCCACCACAAAATGATACAGTGGCATTATGCTTAGTCATTCTGTTTGGGTGAATGATTCACCACATCAAAAGGATATTCTATTTGTTTCTTACTTCCTTTAGTCATTTCCATCTGTTTTGGGAGCTTTATAATTATAAAGTCTGTAGAAGTTTAATATCGTAGGGTAAAGTTATTCTGGCATGAAAATAAGTATATTTTTCATGGGTTACATTGACTATTGATATCTACATGTTAAGTTCCTTTTAGAAAAGGATATTGGTATAAACTTTTTTCCCCAGCAGAATAGTTAAGTTAATATTGTTCACAGTGACCAAGATAACTTTAAAATTCTGCTTGGCTTACCTAATTTTATACAGCATTCTTCTCACTTTTTTTATACTATTTTCTTTAGAAAACTTATAATTACAAGTTGTTTTTCTGCCCTTTCTTTTTTTTTAAATTTATCTTTATTGTTGAAAGTATTACAGATGTCCCCCTTTTTTCCCATTGACCCCCTCCACTGCCACCCCCCAATGCCTCATATTTTTTAAATATATTTGTTGTTGTTGATAGTATTACAGATATATCCCCTTTACCCCCATGCTCCCAATATGGAGTTTCCTCAAAACAATTTATTTATTTTTTATTTATTTTTATTTTTTTAATTGATTTTTCACAGAGAGGAAGGGAGAGGGATAGAGAGTTAGAAACATCAATGAGAGAGAAACATTGATCAGCTGCCTCCTGCACACTCCCTACTGGGGATGTGCCCACAACCCAGGTACATGCCCTTGACCGGAATCGAACCTGGGACCTTTCAGTCTGCAGGCCGACGCTCTATCCACTGAGCCAAACCGGGTAAGGCTCAAAACAATTTAAAATAGAACTTCTGTTTGACCCAGCCATCCCTCTTCTCTACCCTTTGATATGTGAGAGTTCTCTTGCCCATCTTACAACCTAAGAATGTCTTTCTCAAAAATCTGGGATTCATCACTATGAAATGTCAAGTGTTTGAAATCATCAAGAAATATAATGCCTCTATCTATCCATCTCTGTAGGAGGATAAGAACCTAACTTCATCAAGTGCCAATGAGCAATCACAGATGGTCTCATCACCTTGACCAATCTCCCCACTGACCTCTTCCTGTAGTTAACCACTAGCTCAACCAAACACTCAAAAATCCTTCCACTTTTTATTTCAAAAGAATAGAATTCAATCTCTATCCCTATTGCAGTAGTTCTCAATAGAGTCTTCCTTGCCTCCTTAATTGTACCTGGTGCAATTTTTCTTTGACAATAGAAAATATGATTTAGGTAACTGAATAACTGAATGTGATGATTGCTAAGAAGTTCAAAGCCAGATCTGGATATGAAAGTAATGATCATACAGACTATTCTCTTAGCCCCAGATGTTATGACAAAATATCATAGACCAAGTGGCTTAAATTTTGGAGGCTGGAAATTACAAGGATAAGGTGCCAACAGATTTGGAGACTGGTGAGAGCCCTTTCATGGTTTGTAGATGGCTGCCTGCTTGTTATGTGCTCTTAGGACTTTTGTTTGGTACATGCTAATAGGGGTAGGGTGGAGGGAAAAGGAGGGAGGAAGGGAAAGAGGGTAAAAGGGGAGGAGGGAGAGAGAAAAATTGAAAAAGAGTTATCTTATGTCTTTGGTTTTTATGACAGTAATCTCATCATGAGGATCATACCCTTATGACCTAATCTAACCCAATTAGCTCCCAAAGGTCTCACCTCCCAATACCATCATACTGGGGATTAGGGATTTAACATATGAATTTGGGAGGGACACAAACTTTCATTCTATAGCAACACTGTGTCTGATCCAGCGTGTCTTTCATTCTTAATGTTTTATTAATGCTGAATTAATCTTAACTTATATTTTTGTTAGCTTCAATATTCTTTGCAAGCAAATTGAGTATCACGTTAGAATAAAAGAGAAGAAATAAATTTTAGCTAAGTTTATTAAATTTTACAGAGAAGAGGAATCAGAGTTTGTTGGGACTTGTATATTGAATACTTTACCAAGAAATGGAATATGTTACCTAGAACCCTAATTATTAGGCTTGTCTAGTATTTACTTTTTTTTTAAGCTAGTGTCCTGTGGTTTCAAGGTAAGCAGGTCTGGGATGGGCAGACCTACCCTATTTTATCAGTGCTACCACCTCCCCCATTTCTACTTCACCCCATCTAAAAGGGTTCTGGCTCTAAAATCTCATTGTCAAAACCAACCAGCTTGTCTTTCTCCTATTTGTTTAATAGATGCATTTTTCAATGACAAAGGAGACCAAGTAAATTTAATCCAACACTATAGATCAAATTAGATACAGAAGCAAACAAAAAATCTAGCATGTGAACGGCATCCTTATTTTAAGAAAATAACATATGGAAAATTTATTGGTCAGTCTTTTGATATTTCATGGAAAGAGTAGGTCAGATTTGTTCTATAAACTTGTGTGACTTTTCTGTTCTATGCTTAAAGCATTTACTTTTATTTTTTTGAAATTCTATTGATTTTAAATACAGTTCTCAGTATCTTTAAGTAGATTAACTTATTGAGATTGCCTGTAAATTTTAAATGTAATATTTAATGCTGATTACCATATATTAAAAAATGATAATTGAACATATCTTCTCCTGTCCATGAATTTCTTGGATTTCCTTGTTTGTAATTTTAATTTGGGTCCATTTACAAATATAGTTATTTTATAACTTTCCATAAGGGCCAGCAAATATAATAAAATATTATTTAAAAAATCAGGGAAATCCCAATGTTATCTATGGCTGGACAACATGCACTTCTGTTTGTGTCTTTCTTGCAGAAATCAGAATTTCTGGACAGGGTTTTTAATATCCAGCAGGTATAGTTACCTGTTCAGTTCGTCATATAATTTTAATAGTCTTTCACAGAGCGCACAAACTCTATTCCTCTTTTACTTTTGAAATTTAGACTATTTACTAGATAATCTTTCCCTCTGTCTAATGGACCAGAGACTCACTAGTGACTCAGACTTCCCTTTCTTCAGATAATTAGAGAAGTACATTAAGGTTTTTAGGCCTCCAGGGGCCTATTAATGTGCTGCAGAGAGCATTAACATTGAGGAAAACACATAATTTACTTTAGATTAAAAGGCCATACTTATACTATTAGAAATTGTAAATCTCATTTTTATTTTTATCCAGGTGATTTTGCACATATTTTCAAAACTATATAGTGCTACTAGGATGTTAATAAGAGCAGTAATTCCCTACTTTATCCTTTCCCTGTTCTGCAGTGGGTCCTTAGGATCAAACCCTTCCAATTTTTTAACATTTCTTTTGGTAAGTATAATTTTTCTATTCTAAATAATATCCTTATTTTGAGCACTCTTGATTCAGTGAGTCTTGACATAACACAATAAATTTTATTAGAGTAAATTAGTGTCTTCCCCTTGCAACTTTATTCTCTTTGAAGCCTTTAAATATGTTATTTTAAAGCAATATTCATTAAACCAGTACTCAGTGTTTCATTACTATGTCAATATAGATATGACTCAAAGTGTAACAAGATTACATTCTTACTACTCTGGTATATGTTTATTTAATTTGTGCACGTAAATCATATACCAAAGTTATTTTATCTTCCTCTGGAATTGGCTTTTCATTGTACTTAATTGTTAATTTGTTAAACTATTACTAATCTTCTCAAACATTTTCATATCTTTCAATATTTCACCAGTTAAAGGTAATTTCTTTTCTTCTTCAAGATTTAGCTTGTGATTCTGGATCCTCCTGGTCTGGTATATAGTTGATTCTTTTCAATGTCTCTCCGTTTATATTCTGGAATGAAGCAATGGAAAACTGATTGGATGCTCTGTGCACATAGACAGGATGCCAATTCCTGGGCATCACCATGAGCCAGTTGTGCAAGAAAGCAGCTGTTTCATTGTGAACTTTCAAAGCTTAGATTGCCTTGATTTTTTTTTTTTTTTGAGCACTTCATCTAGAGAATGATTCTTACATTCCCTACCTAAGATATTTTCTTTCTGCATAAAGCATATTACCACAAATGTAGTGGCTTAAACAAAACGTATTATTATCTCCCAGTTTCTGTGGATCAGAATTCTGGCATCACTATACTGGGTTCTCTGCTTATACCCTCCCAAGACGATAGTCAAGATATCGATGACTGAGTTCTCATATGGACTTTGAGGTTCTCTTCCATTTTCATTGAGATTCCCAGCAGAATTCAGGTCCTTGCAGTTGTAGGACAGAGCCTCTCAGCTCCTAAAGGCTCTTCTTTTCCATAGGCTGTTGATAGCATGGCTGGATACTTCCAGGCCAGTAGTAGAGCATCTCAGTACTCAGGTAAGGACTAAGTCTTCCTTAAAGAATTAGTAATCTACATAGGTCAAGTATATCTTGGATAATCTTCCTTGGATTAAATCAAAGTCAGCTGATTAAGGACCTTATTTACATCTGCAAAATCCTTTCACTTTTGTAAGCAGCCATGGGAGTCATATCTCACCACAGTCGCAGGCCTTCTCTCATTCTAGGGAAGGAGATTACAAATGGTTGAGGGTCACTGGGGGTCATCTTAAGTATTCTGCCTACCAGAGTTCTAAGTGCTCTGTTGGTTTTCAGTGGTGGGGGAAGGTATAATTCTGACTAAGCTTTCCATAGGAATCTGACTTTTTTTCATATTGGAGCCTCATCCTGTTCTCAACTGTGTCTGGTGTCACCCACCCCATCACACTCCTGCAAGGGTGAAGATGGGATCCTGAGATTCTAAAAGCTTTCTTGTTATAGACTTGCGCCTGCTGCTTATGGTGCCTAGCTTTTCAGTTCTTCAACAGAGACACATTTCTGCAGAATGAAATGGCTTGCCTTTTACATGTACCTCCATCTGTAGCCGGTTATGTTCATACTGCTGCTGCTCTGACAAGGCAGTTGGCATCTTCCCCGACTGGTGCCCATTGTTGTAAAATATAGGATATTGCTATTATTACTTTTTTACTTTTGTTGTATTTTATCAAAGTCATTTTCCTTATCATTTACATATGATTTCTGAGAGGAAAATAGGACAGAAAACTCTTTAATTGACAGTAACACATTTACAAACATATTTCTGATTACAAATAATATCATGAAATGGGTGATTCTTTATAAATAAGAACTTTTAAAAATATTTTTAATCTTCTATATAGTGTTTTCCCTACTTCGGATTTTTTTTTAAACAAAGAATTGAGAATTTGTAGACACAATGTTTTTGGATAGAATTTGTTAAACATGTATTTTAAAATTGAAGTTTTATATATAGAAAATAATATAAGCCATACATATATAATTTAATGATTTTTTACAAAATAAGTACAGTCACATAATAGTCATTCAACACAAGAAACAGGACATTATTAACACTGTAGAACCCCATCCCATGCACTCTTTCAATCAACCCCTTTTCTATTCCACAAAAATAAATGTTACCCTGACTGCTGATACTTGTAGGTGTTGTGCCTGTTTTAAATGGAATCACAGGGAATCTTCTTTTGTATCTGAAATCTCTCAGTGAACAATATACTTGGAAATGGATTTGTGTTGTTCAATGTACTTGTGGTTAGTTCGTTTACATCTATATGTATAAAAGCCCAGCGACCAGAATGGTGGAACAACCAGAATGACCAGTGGCTATGATGCGCACTGTGGCAGCAACCATCCTGATCTGGGCCCTGATTACCCCCCTGCCCCAGGCTGGCCTGGCCTCCGATCGGCCCCCAACACCCCAATAGAGGGCAGGGCCGGCGGGCCAACTGCCTACAGCCCCTCCCCCATGTAGGCCCAGCCCGATGGGTCTTCATTGGGGTGGGCCAGCCCGGACCCCACCCTTGCACAAATTTGTTCACCAGGCCTCTAATTATTTTATAATATTCCAGTGCATGACAATACCAAAAGTAATTTAACCATTCATGTAGATGGATATTTGAGTTATTTCCACTTTGGGTTGTTATGAATAGTGCTGACAAGGGCATTCTTATTCATACTTTTAATGCACATAAAATGTATTTCTGATAAGTGTATATCTTGCAGTTGAATTACTGGGCCATTATGTATGAGTAATATAGAAAGGGATTCTGCCAAAAGCATTGCATTTTCCAATTATTGGTAACTATATATACCTTCATTTATTTAGCTTGTTTTTATCTTTTCTTAATCCATTTTTACTTTTTTCTATGGAAAGTTCTGTTCTTAAGATTTTTATAACTTTTCTATTGTAAATATAATTCACTTAAAATTTGGTTTCCTATTTTCTTCTAGTGTATAGATCAACAATTGACTTTGAATGTTGACCTTGTATCCAATGAAGTTACTAATTTTTAAATTATTTCCAGTATTTTTGCACAATTTAAAAAATTTCTACATATGCAATCATGCAATTTGTTTAGAATAGTCCTTTATTTGTACCTCTCCAGTACTTATAGTTTCTATTACCTCAATTATATGAATGCTCAGGCTAAGACCTCCAGTGTTATGCCAGATACTGTGTTCCTTTTTATATTTTCAAAGTAAAGATTTTAACATTTCACCATTAAGTATAATTTTGTTGTAGGTATTTTTTAAAACATTAAGTGATTTCTATAATTGACTGTAATATTTGTCATGTATGTCTATTGAGTTTTATCAATTTTTCTCAACTTACTGAGAGCATCATATAATTTTTATTCTTTATTTTAAAAAGTTTCCATATTTGTGCTATTCTTTATTTTAAAAAATTTCCATATTTGTGAATTTTCTCCAGTCAAATGAGTTTGAGCAGAACTTTGTAATAACAGTGCTGAATTATAATCTCTCTTCCTCTAACACACACACAATGCTTCTTTTAAGATTCCAGCATACCTTTTGTCATTTCAAGTAACTAGAGTATTAAAAGCATATAGGATCTTATAAAGTTCTCAAGTTTTTATTTTAAATATGTATAACTATTGCATATTCCATTTCTGTTGGTCTCTGTCTTTTTAGAGATTATCCAATAAATCTTTAATGTGATCCCAAGAAAACTCCAAGTCTTGATTGGTAACAGAGGCAAATGTAGCACAAGTCTTAACCTGGCATTAAACTTTTCTAGTGATTACCAAAGACTCTGAGAGAGAAACAGGAGCTATATACTCAATGTTCACCTCCATGTCTAGGAGTCCCTAAATCTATCAATAATAGCTACTCCTAGAGTATCTTTTCTTATCTACCAACTAGTAAATCCTACTAATATGTTTATAATGAATCTCTAGTCAAGGTCAAATTAGTTGCACCTGCTACTGCAGAGGGAGAAAATGAATTATTATTCTACTACATAAAAGCTTTTTTCCTTTTGATTCTCTTATGGGTTAATATATTATACCCCATTATTTTAGACCTTCTGTGTTTTCATAATCTATGATAGGATATGCCCATTATTCTCATGACCCTTGAAGACTTTAGTACTTTGTTCGAACTTGGACTTCACTTATTCTATTTCATCATCTTCCAAGGAAAACCTGCTCATGTTACCATAATGTTAGATATTCTTTCCAAAAATGTGCTACTGTTATACCTTTACAATAATCTTCATACCTCCTCTTTTCAAATGAACTTTGTATTATTAATATGATATAATATTTTTATTCAACAATTAAAATACTTATTAATTCATTTTAGTCATAAGTAAAGAAACCTCTATGCTAGGTTTGCAATATGATTTTATATTGTGTAGTAATCCATAAGAATTTATAGTTACAGCTTTGAGAATGTTATTAACAGAATTTTAGAGCTAAGACTAGATATCATCAAATAGTTTAAAGAATGAGTAATGATTAATGTAAAATTATTTTACATTATGACATTTCAAAGAAGTTCATACACATAAAAAAAACTTTTGAGACAACTAAAAATGGTAGAATTTTAAATGATCAGCTTTTATAGATGGATTATTTTTAAAAGACCAGAATGAAAATGTTTTTATTTTTAAGAGATCATTGAGTTTTGAGTTTAATTCTAGCATGTCATCCAGAAATCTCTTTAATGGAATTTGAAATAAAATAAACAAGGCAGTTTTTCTACATAACTGTTTGCTTGTTAATTGTCATACTTTGTATTGTAATGGATTGCCCTCAATATTTGTTCCCTTGACCACATACTCAGTTCTGCTATGTTGCACCTAAATATAGTGAGTCATCATGTTAAATCATCTCTAGATTTTTCTGAGATGGCATATATTTGAGTAAGAAAGAAAAGATTAGGAATGCACATGATCTAATTGCTGCTTTGGGTGTTGTTATATTAACTTTTTCTTTATTTTGTATGAGGAAATCGGATGATTTTGAATTATTCACCACATTTCCTTCCAATGTGAATCTCTTTTTATTGTGATTAGACTTTTACATTAAGTGTTAATGCTTTTTACCAAGAAGCAGGTTAATTGTGCCATCTATTTTCAATTAGCCCTAATAGGGTGCATGTATAGCTGTGGAGTCTATTGTGCATGTCCTTATAGAAGTGAGGAAATGGAGTAAAAGCTATTATTTTGATGTCCTGATAAATTATACTCCATATTATATTAGATTAACAAAATGAATGACTAACATTCCATGTGCACATGAGCTGTGACAGCATTTTTGACTCTTAATAAATCTGAATACTGGCTGATATCCAATCTTTTTTCTATTAAATGCAAATTGAATCTAGATTATTTCATTACCTTTAGTCACTCATTTTTAAAGCTGATATATATATGTGTGTGTGTGTATATATATATGTGTGTGTGTGTGTGTATATATATATATATATATGTATCCTATCTAATAATAGGCAGACATGGTAATTGACTGTACCTTCGCTACACCTCCCATTGGCTAATCAGCGTGATATGCAAATTAACCACCAACAAAGATGGTGGCTAATTTGCATATTGCAGGCAGAGAGGGACACCAGGAGCTGCCATCCAGGCCCCCGTGTTCGACCCCAGGAGCTGCTGGAAAGCTGGGCCACAGGCAAGGTGGCCCCTGGGGACCCAAGAGCTGCCTTGCCTGTGGCCTGTGATCGTGATAGTGATCAGAAAGCCAGGCCGCAGGCTAGGCGGCCCCCCGGGACCCAGGAGCCGCCTTGCCTGCGGCCAGTGATTGTGATCGTGATCATGATCAGAAAGCTGGGCCACATGCAAGGCGGCACCCCGGGACCCAGGAGCCGCCTTGCCTGTGGCCCTTGATCGTGATTCGAAAGCTGTTCCGCAGGCAAGGTGGCTCGCTGGAACCCAGGAGCCCATCGACGATGTCTGCAGGTGAAGCAGCGATCAAGCTATGACGGGGAGGAGGAAGGGCGGAAGGAGCTACAGGAGCAGCTCTGGCTGGAGACTGAAAACTCCCGCTGTAGCGGGGAGCAAAGACTGAAGGCTCCAGCCGCAGCGAAGACTGTGTCCAGAGCGAAGATGGAAGGCGGTGGCCAGAGTGAAGGTCTGAGTCCCGGTACCAGAGGAAAACTGGTGCTGGAAGCAAGGGGAAAGAAGGCCTATTGCACGAATCTTAAAAATATTAAAAAATTAAAAATTAATAAAATATTAATTGAAATGTATCTGCATTACATGAAAAATTTCCTAATTGCTTCTAGCATAATTTATTAAATTGTGCTAAAATTTATAAGGGTTCAATTAAAAAATATCTTAATTCTAAATGATATAACAGAAAATATATAATAGTGCAGTTATAAGCACTTATCTGAAAATAAAAATTTAAAGAAGTGAATTTAAAGAAGGGATTAGCCAAAGAAAATATATGCACAACGCATGGACACAGACAACAGTATGGTGATGGCCAGAGAGAAGTGGGGGCAAGAGCTGGGTAGAGGGGGCAAAAGGGGGGAAATAGGGACATCCTATATAATAATAATAAAAGGCTAATATGCACATTGACTGAGCGGCAGAATGACCGGTTGCTATGATGCACACTGGCCACCAGGGGGCAGACGCTCAATGCAGGAACTGCCCCCTGGTGGTAAGTGCACTTCCATAACGGGAGTGCCACTCAGCCAGAAGCTGGCTCATGGCTGGCCAGCACAGTGGTGGTGGCAGGAGCCTCTCCCACCTCCATGGCAGCACTAAGAATGTCCAAGTAATGGTTTAGACCTGATCCCTTGGGGGCCTAAGCCTTTAGTCAGACATCCCCCAAGGGCTTCCTGGCTGTCAGAAGGATGTCTGACTGCAAGCTTAGGCCTGATCCCTCAGGCCTAAGGTGGACATCCCCCAAGGGGTCCTGGACTGTGAATGGGCACAGGCCGGGCTGAGGGACTCCCCCCCCCGCCACCCGAGTGCACAAATTTTTGTGCACCAGGCATCTAGTATATATATAAATATATATACATATATAGTTATTATTGACTTTTTAACACTAACCAGGCAAATTCTAAAATATTTAAGTTCTTTGCTATCTTATGAGAATGTGTATGCCAAACCTTAGAGTGAAATATATTGTTCTTAGCTTACTGTGAAATGCAATGTAAGCTTTTATTTTTTTAATTGTTAAATACTCATATAATTAATCATTCCACATATATATAAATATATGTATTAATTTTATTACATATATTCATAAAAGCTTCCTGAACAACAATGAAAATGCACATTTTTAATTGTTGATTAGAATGAGAAAAGTTAATAACTGGTTTGGATCGCTTACATTAATTATGCCTTTAAAAGGCCAGGTTTTTCCCTTACCACATTTAGTAGATGGTTTCATTTGGGAACACCCATAAATCTAGAATATTTCAAAATAAAGTATGGGAAAGGTCATTGCAGTTAAATTATATTTCTTAAACACTATTATTTGCTTTTTTTTCTATATATTTTCCAGGGTTTCATTTCATGATCCAATTCTGAGATGATGATTTCAGCCCTAGTGTTTGCCTCTTTTCTATGTCAAAATCAAGTTAAATGACCCCAGAAATATTAAAATTTTAAAAAGTTTAAGAGCTCTGTAGATTGAAAGTATTAAATTGTTCTATAAGTATAAAATAAAGTTTAGAAACATATTCTAAAATAAATATCCTTTGGATATTTCCAGTACAGAATAATGATTTAATTCTGAAATTTTTAATAGCAAAGAGAGTTCTTTAAATTTATTTAATCTAGAATTTTCAAAATATATTCAATCATATAATCCATTTTTAGAGAACTCCTATTAAGATTTTATTTAACTAATGCTCCTCCAAAAAAAAGATAGAAAATAACTTTATAGACACAAAAGAACCAAGAGAAATAATAGAGTATTAATAAATCACATCAAATTGTATGTTAACATTTGAACACAATAAAATCATTTTGGAGCTATTTTAAAAGGCAGTCAAAACGTAAGAGAATTATTAATGCATTCATTTATGCAAAGGAGAAAAATCACATCATAATTTTGACATTGTAAATGTCATTTGACAAAAACAAATAACTCTTCTGTGTAAAATTTCATGTTAATTATGGAATAAAAGGAAACTTTCTTAACATGAAGAAGAGCACTAGAATACTAAAGAAAACATCAATCCCAGTGATTAAACATGATGGAAATGCTTCAGTGAAATTTGAGGCATTGCAAATGAAAAGATTTTTGAACCATAATGAACATCAGAATTACTATTTGATTTTTTAGTATTAAAAATGGTTATGCCATGAACCAGAATATTTTGATTCAGGAACTTTGTATGTATCTGTATTTTTCCCCCCAAGTTTAGGAGAAAGATCTAATTTAAAAAAATTATTTTTATATATATTTTTATTTTAAATGTGCTAGGAGAATTTAACTTTTTTTATTTTTTAAAGTATTACATATGCCTCCTTTTTCCCCCACCAACCCCTCCCGGGCCACCCGCAGCCCCCGGGATGAGCCCCCACTGCCCCAGTGTCCATATACATTGGTTATGCTAATATGCATGCATACAAGTCCATTGGTTGATATGTATATTTTAAATGTTTTCTTCTGTATTAATGGTAGCAATAATTGTTATAATAACATTGAGTGATTTCTCTAAGTCCAAACTCTTCTACATGTTTTAGATATAAATTCTTTAAACTTCACAAAATCTATATAATATAGGAGCTATTAATATTTTCATTTAACAGTTAAGAAAATTAAGATGCACAGAAGACTACTAAATTACTTACATCCTCTATAGGAAACACTGGGTCTCACTTCATTAGTTGAGTGTCAGTCTTGTTTTTGAAATGGAACAAAATCTCAGGCACCAGTTTTATGAGAGCCATATTAAAAATAATTCTATAATCAATATCAAGATAGCACATATAATCAGTATATATATTTTAATTGATGGCTTATTGGAAAACAAACTAAAGTAGAAACTAAGAAATTTTTTAAAAACCCTTAGTTCTTTCATGAACTATCCTATTCCTTTCATGCTTTCTTTATCTATAAAATGAAGAAAATATGGTCACATATTCAGAAAATTCTTCTACATGTTTTAAATCTTGTATTTCTACCTTCATATAGCTGAACTCCCAGTTGGCTTCTTTGTTATAATTTAAATTTTTAGAAGAGGGTAAATGGGAGATAAATGATGATAAAAGGAGACTTGACTTGGGGTGGTGAACACACAATCCAATTTATAGATGATGTATTGCATCCCATAAACTCAACAGAAAATAAAATTTAAAAAAAGAATTTTTTCGATGGATAGTTTAAGACTACCACGGAATTATTCAATTAAATTAATTCTTTACTTCTTTATTTGGTAAGAGAATGTCTACATTTTAGGTGTGAACATCCAGAATAAAGACTATATTTTCCAGCTTTTCTGTAAGCTAGATGGTCTTATGACTAATTTCTATCCAACATATAAAAGCAAAAGTGATGTACTGAGTATTACACTTAAAAAGAATAAGTTGTGTTTCCATTTTGTCCCACGTCCTGCTGTGTGGAATGTTGAATTAAGAACAGAAGTGATCATTTTAGATTATGAAATGGAATCGTATTTAGAGAATAAAGCAGAAGATAATGGAGGTCAGCATCTCCAATCATGAAAACACCATATCACCTATGCTTTTTTTTTTGGAATGTTACATGAAACAGGAACAAACTTCTAGTTTCCTTCAGCCATTGATAACTTGCTCTTTTTTTATGACAGATAACATGTATCAATCAACATAGTTTTCTATATTATAAAGGAAGCATAGATAGTAGGTACCTGATATATATTTTCCTTTGTACTTATAAATCTCAGAAACTAATGTACTGAGTATTGTAATTAAATAATTCATTTCAAAATGCTGAAAAAAATGAATCAAGTATGAAAAATAGCAAAATCATTAAGTGATCTATTTGCATATTTTAAAATTTACTTTTCTTATGTCAATTATTTTCTTTAATTATTAATTTAATTATTTTTTTATTTGTTTTATTAGTTGACATTCTGTTGACATGTAAATCTTTCTTTTGACTTTTGGTCAGTATGGACTCCTAAGTTCCTACATTTATTTAATGATGTACAATTTTTCACTTTTATTATTTCTTTTGATGCTCAAAGTTTCGAAGTTTTAGTCAGTTAGAAATTTTCCATATACTTATAGTAGAGAAATTTCTGTGTGAATGATGAATAATCAAAAGATTGCATCTGATCATATTGGGTTAAATATTTTTATAAGAACAAAAGCTATAAAAATGAATCCAAATAACCAACAAAAGAGTTTAAAAGAAACATGTGCTTTAATTTGTTAAGCTCTAACCTTTTCTGTATTAGAAAAATACTTTGACACAAACACTTTACAAATGTCAGCAGAAAATCTATACTCCATTTCTTCACATTGGTTTTGTGACATGTGTTTGCTGATATTCGACAAGGGATAAGTTGGGATTGATTTCTTCAACTACTATTCTTTCCTGTTGTATTATGGGAAATTAAAGGGCTGAAATGAACTGAGTTCCTCACAATCCCATCATCACTCATGTGAGCAAACCTACAAAAAAACCTATGTGCTCTCTGGGTCTTAAAGGTTAATAGACATTTTAGGAATAACACATCACTGTAAGTTGAAGAAATTATTAAAATTTTAAGTACAAAGAAGAGACTTTGTACTGTATACTTTATAAAAATGATTTCAAACTAAAAACGGATTTTCCTTTTAGGGAAGATATCATGAACCTACTTCTCAGCTCTTCCTAGCGAAGATGCATAAAAATGAATACTTAAGTCTAGTCTTCATCATTGTGGAAGATGATGGAATATTATTAAGTTATAGGAATATACAATTTAAAAGAAGTAGTATATTTAATTAATGTAAGGAAAATTTAACCTCAATCAGATGTAGAATAATGAATTTCTATTACTTCAAAAGGTCATTTAAGTTTAATTAATTTTTGGTAAAAATCTCACTTGGTACAACTTTTTTATGGAGAGAAATTTAGTACTATCTCTCAATCAAATTAAATATGTAAGCCCACACATATATGGACAATTAATGTATAAGAAAGGAGGCAAGAATATACAATAGGGAAAGTATAATCTCTTCTATAAATGATTTGGAAATAGCCACATGCAAAAGAAAGAAACTAGACTACTACCTTTCACTCTACACAAAAATTAATTCAAAATGGATTGAAGATTTGAATGTGAGACCTGAAACCCAAAAATTCCTAGAAGGAAACATAGAAGGTAAGCTCCTTTATATGGATCTTAGGAATTTTTTTTGGATCTGACTCCAAAGGTAAGAGAAACAAAAGCAAAAATAAATACATGGGACTACTTCAAACTAAAAAACTTCTGCACAGTGGAGAAAACCATCATTAAAATGAAAAGGCAACCTATCAAATGGGAGATCTTTGCAAACCAAATATTTCATAAAGGGTCAATACCCCAAGTATATAATGTACTCTTACAGCTTAACAACAACAAAAACAAGAAAACAACAACAAAATAAAGTCCAAACAACCCAAATTAAAAATGGGCAGATAATCTGATTAGATTTTTATAAAGAAGACATGCAGATGGTATGCAGGCACAAGAAAAGATGTTCAACATCACTGATTATTAGGGAAATACAAATCAAAACCAAGTGAGGTATCACATCACACCTGTTAGAATGGATGTTATAAAAACAAACAAACAAACAAAAAACAAGAAATAATTTTTGGAGAGGTTGTGTAGTAAAGATATCCCATGTCCTAGTTGGTTTGATTCAGTTGATAAGAGTGTCGGCCTGCAGACTGAAGGGTCCTGGGTACAATTCTGGTCAGCGGCACATGCTCTAGTTGCGGCCTCGATTCCCAGTGAGGGGTGTTCAGGAGGCAGCCGATCAATGATTCTCTGTTATCACTGATGTTTCTGTCTCTCTCTTTCCCTCTTTCTTCTCTGACATCAATAAAAATTAAAAAGAAAGTCTGATTTTACATTTATATAAATAGAATAGTACTCAGCCATAAAAAGAATGAAATCTTGCCCTGGCAACAACATGGAAGGACCTGAGCATATAACTCTAAAAGTGAAAAAAATGGGAAGGAGAAAGACAAATATCATGTGATTTTTACTCCTCTGTGGAATCGTTAAAAATAAAACAAAACAATAAAAGACAAATGAACAAATAAAATAAAACAAAATCACAGATACGGAAAAGAGATCAATGGTTACCAGAGAGGAAGAGGGGTTGTGGGGTAGGTGAAATGGGTGAAGTCAATCCTATGGTAATAGTGATTAGTTTTAAGGGGTGATCACTTTTTAATGTATACAGATGCCATATTGTAATATTTTACACCTGAAACATACAGTTAAAATTAAAGAATATATTTTGTTCTTTAGTACAGAATTTTATTGCTAGAAATATACCATTTGTATGTACTTGCAAAATTATGCTGTTATATGTTTTAAGATGTTCATTGCAATATTTTTTGATTATTTTTTGAAAATATATTCAATTCCTTTTTTAAAAACAATTGCAACTTGCTTTATTGTGGAACTCTATTTGGTGCGGTGGTCTGGAACTAAAGCCTCGATGTCTCTGAGGTCTGCCTAGAAACTATTTTTTACTCTGTTTTT
This sequence comes from Myotis myotis, assembly GCF_014108235.1. Classification (NCBI taxonomy): domain Eukaryota; kingdom Metazoa; phylum Chordata; class Mammalia; order Chiroptera; family Vespertilionidae; genus Myotis; species Myotis myotis. The sequence goes on from NW_023416379.1 coordinate 42,222,599, forward strand.
TAAAAAAATTCTTTTCAATTACAGTTAACATACAATATTATCAAAATTTCATGTGTACAACATAGTGGTTAGACATTTATTTACCTACTAGAAGCCTATCGAACGAAATTCATGCACAGGGGGTTGGGGTGGGGTCCCCTCAGCCCTGCCTGCACCCTCTCCAAAAGGGGACCCCTTGGGGAATGTCGACGGCAGTCAACATCCCTCTCACAATCCAGGGCTACTGGCTCCTAACTGTTCACCGGCCTGCCTGCGTGATCACACCTAACTGCCCCCCCGCCCCCGCCAGCCTGGTCACCCCTAACTGCCTCTCGCTGGCCTAGTTGCCTCTTACTGCCCACCCCTGTCGGCCTGGTAACCCCTCACTGCCCCCATCTGCTGGCCTAGTCGCCCATCACTGCCCCCACTGCCAGTCTGGTCACCCCAAACTCCCCCCCCCCCGCCGGCCTGGTCACCCCAAACTACCCCCCCCCCCGCCGGCCTGGTCACCCCACACAGGCTGCTGTTCAGTCATTTGGTCGCCCCTCACTGCCCCCTTTCACCCTGCTGACTTAGTTGCCCTATGCAGCCTGCTGCTCAGTTGTTCGGAGGGCCCTCACTAACCCCCCTGCTGGCCTGGTTGCCCCACGCAGCCTGTTTGGTCATCTGTTCCGTTGTTTTGGTTGTGACAGTCACTGAGGCTTTTATATATATAGATGAAGTGATCACCCTTCATCTAGTACCCATCTGACATCATACATAGTTAATACAATGTTATTGAGTGTATTCCCTATGTGATATTTTACATCATCATGACAATTTTGTAACTACAAAATTTTACTTTTTAATCCCTTTCTCTTTTTCATCCATCCCCTTCAACCTCCCGCCCATCTGGAAACCATTAAAATGTTCTCTGTATCTATGAATTTGTTTTGTTTTGTTTGTTCGTTTATATTGTGTTTTAGATTCCACATATAAGTGAAATCATATGGCATTTGTCTTTCTCTGTCAGACTTATTTCACTCACCATAATACCCTCTAAGTCCAATCATGTTGCAGATGGCAATATGGCAGCATGTCATCCTTTTTTATGGCTGATTCATATTCCATTGTATATCTTCACTAATTCTTCTTTATCCATTCACCTATTAATGGACACCCAGGTTGCTTATCCATCTTGACTATTTTAAATAATGCTGTAATAAACATATGAATGCATATGTTTTTACCCAGAATTAGAATTCCTGGGTCCTTTTTTGTTTTAACTTAAAGAGCATATGTAAAGGTCTTGTTTTCTTATCCATTCAGTCACCTTATGTGTTTTGATTGAAACATTTAATCCATTTATATTCATTGCTGCTATATTTGTAGTTATTGCTAATTTATTCATTATCTTTTTTTATTCTTCTTTAAAAAGTCCCTTTATCATGTCTTGTAATACTGGTTTGGTAGTGATGAACTGCTTTAGCTCCTTCTTGTCTGGAAAGCTCTTTGTCTGTCCTTTGATTCTAAATGATAGCTTTGTTGGTGAGAGTGTTCTTGGGGGTAGGTCCTAACTTTCCACCACTTTGAATTTTTCATGCCAATCCCTACTGGCCTGCATAGTTTCTGTTGAGAAATTAGCCAAGTCTTACGGGATATCCCTTATATATAACTAACTGCTTTTCTGTTGGTTCTCTTAAGGTTCTCTGTTTGTCTTTAAACTTTGGCATTTTAATTATGATGTGTCTTGGTGTGGGTCTCTTTGGGTTCATCTTGTTTTGGACTATTCTGCCCTTCTGGCTTGTATGTGTTTTTTTTCACCAGGTTAGGAAACTTTTCTTTATTATTTCTTAAAATAGTATTTCAATTCCTTGCTCTCTCTTCTTCTTTTGATACTCGGATTATGTGTATCTTAATATGCTTGATTTGTCCTAGAGGGCCCTTAAATTATCCTTTATTTGGGGAATTCTTTTTTTTCTGTTCTGATTGGGTGTTTTCTGCTACTGTATATTCCAAATTGCTGATTGGATCCTTTTCTTCATCTAATAAAATATTTCTTTTGACACACTGGTGTTACTGAATGTTTGAATGAGATCTGAAGTAAGTAAGGAATGATGTATGAATTCTGAAAATTGAATTCAGTTGGTAATTTTCATGTTTCAGATTTTATGAAAAAAATACTGTTAGAAACAAATATTGTATAGGACATAGAGTTTAATTTATAAATGATGTTTATTATATTTGAAAGATAACCAAAATAATGAGTAACAGAAGTATATATAACATGAATTAGGTACAAATCTACAGTAAAATTATATTTGCATTATCATTTTCTAATGGTGGCTTCAAATGTTATTACAACATTCAGATACAAGTGAGAAATGGAAATGTTAGACTAGTCTTAAGCATTACTTCGTTTCATAGACTGAAATGTGTCAGTACTTTGTTTAACTCCTATTAAGGTCAAGACATTGGACTTGCTCAAGTTAAAGAAATGCTATTCATATTAGAATTGTGTAATAGATTGGCTAATTATTTTTTTCTGCTGTTCTATTGCCTAAAAGTTTCTTTTCTTCCCTTTTCTCCTTTAGTCTATTTTTTTATTGTTTAAAGTATTACATATGACTCCTTTTTCCCCAATTGACCCCCCCCCCACTCCCATCCCCCCAGGACAAGCCTCCAACACCCCAGTGTCCATGACCATTGATTATGTTAATATGTTACATACAAGTCCTTTGGTTGATCTCTTGCACCCTCCCTCCCCCCGCCTTCTCTCAGAGGTTGCAAGGTCTGTTCAGTGTTTCTTAGTCTCTGGATTTATTTTTGTTCATCAGTTTATGTTGTTCATTATATTCCACATATGAGTGAGATCATGTGATATTTATCTTTCTCTGACTGGCTAATTTAGCTTAGCATAATGCCCTCCAGGTCCATCCATGCTGTTGCAAATGGTAAGAGTTCCTTCTTTTTTACAGCAGCACAGTATTACATTGTATAGATATAGCAGTGTTTTTTAATCCACTCATCTACTGATGGGCACTTAGGATGTTTCCAGATCTTAGCTGTGGTGAATTGTGCTGCTATGAACATATGGGTGCATATATGCTTTCTGATTGGTGTTTCTGGTTTCTTGGTATATATTCCTAGAAGTGGGATTACTGTGTCAAATGGGAGTTCCATTTTTAATTTTTCGAGCAATATCCATATTGTTTTCCACAGTGGCTGCACCAGTCTGCATTCCCACCAGCAGTGCACGAGTGTTCCTTTTTATCCACATCCTTGCGAGCACTTGTCGTTTGTTGATTTGTTGATGATAGCCAGTCTGACAGGTGTGAGATAGTACCTCATTGTTGTTCTGATATGCATCTCGCAGAAGATTAGTAACTTTGAGCATGTTTTCATATGTATCTCAGCCTTCTGTATGTCCTCATTTGAAAAGTGTCTATTTAGGTCCTTTGCCCATTTTTTGATTGGGTTGTTTATCTTCCTTTGGTTAAGTTGTATGGGTTCCCTGTAAATTTTGGAGATTAAACCCTTGTCTAAGATATCATTGGCAAAATGTTCTCCCATGCAGTGGTATTTCTTATTGTTTTGTTGATTGTTTCTTTTGCTGTGCAGAAGCTTTTTATTTTGATGGGGTCCCCATTTGTTTATTTTCTCCTTAGTTTCCATTACCATAGGAGCTGTATAGGTAAAGGTATTGCTACAATATATGTCTGAGGTTTTGCTGCCTATGGAGTCTTCTAAGATTTTTATGGTTTTCCATCTTACATTTAAGCCCTTTATCCATTTTGAGTTCATTTTTCTGTATGGTGTAGGTTGGTGATCTAGTTTCATTTTTTTGGCATGTATCGACCAATTTTCCCAGCACCATTTGTTAAAGAGACTGTTTTGACTCCATTGTATGCTCTTGCCTCCTTTGTCAAATATTAGTTGAGCATAATGGCTTGGGTCGATTTCTGGGTTCACTGTTCTGTTCCATTGGTCTATATGTCTGTTCTTGTGCCAGTACCATGAAGTTTTGAGAATATTGGCTTTGTAATATAGCTTGATATTTGGTTTTGTGATCTCTCCAACTTTGTTCTTCTTTGTCCTGTAGTTTTCCGAGTACAAGTCTTTTACTTCCTTAGTTAAGTTTATTCCTAGGTATCTTAATTTTTTTAGTGCAATAGTAAATGGGATTGTTTTTTGTTTATTTGTTTGTTTGTTTCTCTTTCTGTGAGTTCATTGTTGGTGTATAAAAAAGCCATAGATTTCTGGGTATTAATTTTGTATTGTGCTATATTGCCAAATTCATTTATTAAGCCTCATAGTTTTTTTATGGAGTCTTTAGGGTTTTCTTTGTACAATATCATGTCATCTGCAAATAATGACAGTTTTACTTCATCTTTTCCAGTTTGGGTGCCTTTTATTTCTTCTTCTTGTCTGATCACTATGGCTAGCACTTCCAGTACTATATCGAACAGGAGTGGTGAAAGTGGGCATCTCTGTCTATTCCAGGGGTGGGCAAACTTTTTGACTCGAGGGCCACAATGGGTTCTTAAACTGGACCGGAGGGCTGGAACAAAAGCATGGATGGAGTGTTTGTGTGAACTAATATAAATTCAAAGTAAACATCATTACATAAAAGGGTACGGTCTTTTTTTTTTTTTTTTTTTTTTAGTTTTATTCATTTCAAACGGGCTGGATCCGGCCCGCGGGCCGTAGTTTGCCCACGGCTGGTCTATTCCTTTTCTTAGGGGAAATGGTTTTAGTTCTTGCGCATTGAGTATGATGTTGTCTGTAGGTTTGTCATATAAGGCTTTTATTATGTTGAGGTATGATCTCTCTATTACCACTTTGCTGAGAGTTTTTATCAGAAAAGGCTATTGGATTTTGTCAAATGCCTTTTCTGCATCAATTGATATGTTTATTTAATTTTTTTCTCTCAATTTGTTTATGTGATGTATCACATTTATTGATTTGCGGATATTGTACCAAACTTGCACCCCCTGAGTAAATCCTTCTTGGTCATGGTGTCTGATCTTTCTAATGTAATGCTGGATCTGATTTGCTAGAATTTCGTTGAGGATTTTAGCATCTATGTTCATCAAGGATATTGGCCTGTAGTTCTCTTTCTTTGTGGTGTCTTTACATACTTTTGGAATTATGGTAATTCTGGCTTTATATAAAGAGCTTGGAAGTGTACCTTCCTCTTGAATTTTTTGGAATAGAATGAACAGGGTGGGTTTTAGTTCTTCTTTGAATGTTTGGTAGAACTCTCCTGTAAACCCATCCAGACCAGGGCTTTTGGTTGCTGGAAGATTTTTGATCGCTGCTTCAATTTCTTTGGTAGTTATTGGCCTATTCACATTTTTTGATTCTTCCTGATTGAGTTTTGGAAGTTTGTATTTTTCTAAGAATATGTTCATTTCATCGAGGTTGTTAAGTTTGTTGGAGTAGAGTTGTTTGTAGTATTTTTTTACAATCTTTTGTATTTCTGTGGGGTCTGTTGTTACTTCTCCTCTTTCATTTCTGATTTTATTTATTTGGGTCCTCTCTCTTTGTTTCTTGGTGAGCCTGGCTGGAGGTTCATCAATCGTGGTTAGCCTATCAAAGAACCGACTCTTGGTTTTATTGGTCGTGTGTTTGTGTGTGTGTATGTTGTTTATTTTCCCTCTGATCTTTATTATTTCCTTCCTTCTGCTGACTCTGGGGTTTTGTTGTTGCTCTCTTTCTAATTCTTTAAGTTGTAGGGTTAGATAATTTATCACCATTTTTTTATTGTTTTTTGAGGTAGGCCTGTGGAGCCATGAACCTCCCTGTCAGGCCTGCTTTCACTGTGTCCCCTAGATTTTGGATTGTTGTGTTTTCATTGTCCTTTGTTTCCAGGATGGTTTTTATTTCTTCTTTGATCTCTTTGGTAGCCCAATCATTGTTTAATAGCATGCTATTTAGTCTCCAAGTGTTTGATTTTTTTCATTGTTTTTATTTTGTTGATTTCTAATTTTATGCCATTGTGATGTGAGAAGATGCTTGATATGATTTCCTTCTTCTTGAATTGGAAGAGACCTTGCCTGTGTCCCAATATGTGGTCTATCTTTGATAATGTCCCTTGTGTGCTTGAGAAAAATGTATATTCTGTAGCTTTGGGGTGAAATGTTCTTAAGATGTCAATGAACTCCATCTGATCTAGTGAGTTATTTTGGATTGATGTTTCTTTGCTGATTTTTTGTTTAGAGGATTTATCCAGTGGTGTCAGTGGGGTATTGAAGTTCCCTACTATGACTGTATTGCTATCTATCTCTCCCTTGATATCTTTCAGAATTTTTTTTATGTATTTGGGTGCTCCTACATTTGATGCATATATGTTTACTATAGTTATATCCTCTTGTTGAATTTCTCCCTTTAGTAATATGAAGTGGAATTCCTTATCTCTTTTTATGGCCTTCACTTTGATGTCTATTTTGTCAGAGATAAGTATTGCTACGCCAGCTTTTTTTTTTTTTCATTTTCATTTGCCTGAAACATTTTTTTCCATCCCTTCACTATCAGTCTGTGTGAATCCTTTGTTCTGAGGTGGGTTTCTTGTAGCCAGCAGATGTATGGATCATATTTTCTTATCCATTCAGTTACCCTATGTCTTTTGATTGGAGCATTTAATCTATTTACATTTAAGGTTACTATTGACAGGTAGTTGTTTGTTGCCATTTTAATTCTTTATGCCTGTGTTCCTTCTTCCCTTCTTATTTATTCTTTTTATAACAGTCCCTTTAGCATTTCTTGCATTGGTGACTTGGTGGTAATAAACTCCCTTAGCCCTTTTTGTCTATGAAGCTCCTTATTTCACCTTCAATTTTGAATGATAGCCTTGCTGGGTATACTAGCAGTATTCTTGGATTCAGTCCCTTGCTTTGCATCACTTCGTATATTTCATTCCATTCCCTTCTGTCCTGATGTGTTTCTGTTGAGAAATCAGTTGGTAGTCTAATGGGAGATCCCTTATAGGTAACTTTCTGTCTCTCTCTGGCAGCTTTTAAGATTCTTACTTTGTCAACCTTTTCCAAACACCTCCCAATATACATATGAATATATAAGTTGCCAGGCATATGAAATAAGAACTTATCATATATTTATTTTGTTAATTGTGTAAAGTCTATTAATCTAATCCACAAGCTTTTCAACTTAAACAGTGTTTTTATATAACATACAATATAATTGTTTTTATAATAAAGAGCAGTGAATTTCAATTAATATTCAAAATATTATATTTACAGAAACTTAAACTTGACTCAGTCATCTACTCTAAATGTTTACTTGATATAGTTTCTCATATCTATTGAACAATGTTCTACTCATGGAGTAACTCCGACAAAGGATTGGTCAGGAATATGGATTGAGTAAATAAAATAATGACAAGCATAGTTCACATAGTAGCATATGTTTATTTATTTAAACTTCTTGTTATCACCTTGCAGATAAATGTCCGTGGTTTCTATTGGCAGTGGAAAACCACAAACCATGACAGAATTAGAATTCAACTGTCTTTTGTTTCACTTCATAGGGCACGAGATGTGGAAAGGCATTTCTCTAAAGACTGAAGTGTATGAGTGATAAGAATTGATGTTTCAGGCTAGGATCATGCTAGCTTTCTATATCCTAGATCTAAAGTGACAGGGCTGCATAAGCATTTATAGTGGTTTGGGAGTGTGTGTGTGCGTGTGTGTGTGTATGTGTGATTCTAACAACCTTATCAGTCATGGAGCTCATGAAGCAGCTTTTCTTGCCTAGATCTGAGGGCAGTAATAATATTTCATATTGTGGAAATCTGAACTTGGAATATTATGTCATTTTTCTCTGGTATCCTTGAATAAAAAGGACATAATTAAATGACTTTAATATGTTTTTATTTAATGTTTACTTGATTAAACTTTTATGTTCTGCACATTAACTATATGCATCTTAAAGTCCTGAGAACTGAATCATTAGGATATTACATATGTTCATTTAAAAAATATTATCTCTTGTTAACCTGCTACTTTCTAGAAAACAAAATTCTGAGATATATTCTGATGTTAATTTTAAAGTGACATGGATCAGTGACCAAAGATTTAAATATTTATTTCCCTGTTTATATATCATCCTATTGCTTAGTAGATGTCAATGATATGATACTTACACATTTCTGATTAAGCACCTGTTGAACTTTAGTTGCAATAATCAAAGACTTGTTCAATTTAAATTTTAGATCATTTAAGAAGTCTTCAGCAAAAAAGATGTTATAATATGTGATGATTACTGTAGATGTTATGAGGAGGCTGTTAAATCTAGAGGGAATGTTCATCAGCATACTATAATCAGCAACTAGAGAGAAAGCTTAATTATGGTTATTTAAGTGACAATTTGATGTAGCAATGGCATTGAAAGCAGAAAATGATGCCTGTATTAATACTTGCAGCATGTAAGAGTATATGAAAATGCATCAATATCAAAGAGGATCTTATTATGTGACTCTTTATATTAATTTTTCTTATTCTAAAAATTCCAATGGCAATCTTCACTATTAGTAGCTGAAATGCTTCTGAAAGAGAAATATTAGAGATAAAATCCTATAGTTGTTAAAGGAAGCTTATTTAATTAAATTTATGTTTTTTAATGACTTATCCAGTGTTTAGTCATTTTAAAATAACACTGTTTTGACGACTACCTTAATTCAACTTCTTGGTAGTATAGAACACATGCAATTATTTCTGATTTATTAAAGAAAACTTTATTGTAACCTATATATTATTCATATTGTTTATAAATAATTAAACTTGAAGAAAGCACCTCATAAATACCTTTGTATTAGTTTCCTATGTCTGCTTTTACCAATTACTTCAAACTAAGTAGCTGAAAACAACAGACATTTATTTTCTCACACTTCTGGAGGCAAAAGTCTGAAATCAAGTTGTTGGCAGGTCACAATCCCTCCAAAGACTCTAGGAGAGGTTCCATTCCTTGCCTCCTCCAGCTTCTGGGGGCTGTCAGCATTCCTCAGCTTGTAGCTGCATCATGGCAGTCGTCTTTGGTTGCATTGTCTATTTGTATCGCTCTTCTGCATCTCTATTAGGACACTTGCCATTGAATTTAGGGAGTACCGGACAATGCAGGATGATATTCCTATCTCAAGATCCTTAACTGAATTACATCTGTCAATACTATTTTTTTCCAATAGAGTAAAATTCACAGATTCTGGAAGATGGACATATCTTTTTGGCTTCATCCTTCAGCCCACTACAACTAGCTTATCTTATGATAGAAAAATCGATATTATATTTCCTATTAGAAAACAGAGTTTAAAAATAGATTCGAATAATACATGTCAGATTAATTAAGTGAATATAATGTACATGTAAACTTGTGTCTGGAATACATATATAAGAAACCTCTTTAAGTATTAAAAATAAACAATTTGTAAAAATAATGGAAAGAAAACTTGAATGGAAACTTTACCAAACTATCAATACAAATGGCAAATAAGCATATGAAAAAAACGTTCAAAATTATGAGTCATCAGAAAAATTCAAACTAAAATAAAAATGAAAACTCTAGAGTTTATCCACTAGTATGCCTAAAATTTAAAAGATGGACAATGCTAAGTACTGGTGATGATATGGAACCTTTCAGATTGCTATAATGTAAAAAGTAGTACAGTAACTTTAAGATCAGTTACTAAGTTTTGATGAAGTAAACAAGATAATTAACCATGTAAATCAGAAATCCAACTCATAGGTATTTACTAAGAGCAATGAAATCACGTTTACACAAAGACCTATACATAAATGTCCATTACAGCTTTATTCAAATAGCTGCACATTTCCAAATATTATTGGATAAACAAATGTGTGGCATATATATTAAATAGAATATTATTCAACAATACAAAGAAGTAATAAATCCAACAATGTATATGAATCTCAAAAGCAATATATTAAATGGAAAAAATTATGTACTAATGCCTATATACTGTATGATTTCTCTTGCAGGAAATTCTAGGAAACACAAAACTTTAAGTATAGTGACAATAAGCAGATCACTGGTTAATTTTAAGAGGAAATCAGAGAGGTAATATGAAGAGCAATAGTTATAAAACTATTAACATGTTGAAATTCATTTCATAGATATGTTATAGAGAAGGCAATGTTTTCTTTCAAACTTTATGCAGAATTGTGAAAGTCTTACTAGCTGAAATTCCTGCTGTGGTTAAGTTTGACAACTCACTGTTAACTCGGCTCTGACTTTCATATTCAAAGACTAAACCCTGGAAGCATGTGGACAGCATAGTTCCCCACTGCTTATTTTATCAAAGAAGAATGCATAGTCAGAGTCAAATATTTATATGCCTTAGGGAAGGTATTGATGGTTTGGATTTAAGAAAAGCAACACTTTGTTACCTACCAATAATAAAATAGACCTACCATCTAGCTGTTCACTGATTTAGGTTATCAAGTGATCATATTTTTCAATAAAACTATTTCATTCTTATCATCAAAATAGTTTCCTAATAATTATATTTTCAGTGCCCTAACACTATTTCATTGCTCCTGAACACATCTCAGAGTGTTATGTATTTCAAATGAAGACTTGGAATATTTGGGTAGCTAGCTGCTTAAAGCTATGGCACCAGATTAAATTTCATTTTCAAGAGTCCCTGTCTGGTGTGTAGGAACATCTTCCTGTTTTATTTATAAAGTCATCAGACTTTTATCTAGCTATTTTCTGCTTTTTTTCTGAGTCTACTTTATACGTTAATGTAGGAGGAAGCATCATGGAAATAGAATTCTTATTTCAGTTTTTGCTTTTATATTAAATCCCCTATTTTTGGCTTAATTCCATTCATCAAAAATGAGAAGACACCTGAGGTTCCACCTGTTTCTGGATTAACTCCTATACAATTTAAAAAGATTTTAAAAAGGGCATTCCTGATATCTGGGTGAGAGAGAACTTCAAATATTATGAGATTCTCTTTTAATTGATGTGTGTTCCTTTTTAGCCGTGAGTTAGATTAAACAAAAATATGTTCTGTTCATTTATCCTTGGGAATACCAGGCTTCAAAAAGATAAATGTGCATACGTATATACTGACATCACCTTTCATTTGTTTTGGACTTCTATTTTAATCAGTTTCATCTTTAGAGGTAGGAGGTATGATTTATAAATATAGGACTTGTTCCATAGTTAGTAGGCTCAGTCAAAATAAACATTTGAAGCTCCGCTTTAAAAAAAAAAAAAATGTCAATAGCCCTAGCCAGTTTGGCTCTGGGGATAGAGCATTGGCCTGCAGACCAAAAGATCCCAGTTTGATTCTGGTCAAAGGCATGTACCTTGGTTGCAGGCTCCCCCCTGGCTCGGGCCCTGGTCAGGGCTTGTGCAAGAGGGAACCAATTAATGTGTTTCTCTCACATCAATGTTTCTCTTTGTCTTTCCCTCTGTCTTCCTTTCTCCCTAAAAATCAATGGAAAAATATCCTTGGATGAGGATTAACAACAAAAACAAACAAACAAACAAACAAAAAAGAATTTCAATAATATAACAGCCCCACTAAGACTTAAGTATATATGATAAATTGACATAAATTTTGCAATGCCTAGCAGGCAACCATTTATTTTAAACTGCTGGACTGATGTTATATATATATTTAAAATATAAACCCTTCTGACTAACTACAGAAGCAAATTAAGATAGCTGGCTTTTGTTTTATCAATGTACAATATTGAGATAATCAATCCTGTACAGCCTCAGATATTAGAACATTAAAATAACATATGCTATTATTACTATTATCCGTCAGAGATACAATTAGTAGAAATAACAGCCAACCATCAATATATGCAGCTTTTTAGTCTTTAGAGCAGTGTTGGGAGAGTTTTATTCTGTATTTTTTTCTGTCTCCTTTTCTTTGTGGAAGAGACATGAAAAGTTTATTCCCATGATTATCTTGAAAACCCTAACACCATGTTACAATGTTCACATATTTCCTCTCCCTTTTTTTAATCCTCACCAGAAGATAAGTTTTTATTGATTTTTTGAGAGAGGAGAGGAGGGAAGAGGAGGGGAGAGAAGGGGAGAGAAGGGAAGGGACAGACATGGATCAGTTGCCTCCGTAGGTCAGGGATGGAACCTGCAACCTAGCTGTGTTCCCTGATTGGGAATTGAATGGGGAAAACTTTTTGTGTATGGGGTGATGCTCCAATTAACAGAGTCACCTGGCCAGGGCTTCTCTCTCTTTTTTAAAGATACATTTTGGTGTTGTATCCTTTTGAAGAGGTTGAGTCACCGGACCAGACTAGCTATAACAAGTCCTTCATTTGAATTAAAGATGAGAATATAAATTAATACTAATGATGAGAAAGGTTCTTTTGCTTGGTTGGTTTATTTTCTGCTTTTAAATTTATTTCTATTTTATTCTTTTTGGTATAATTGTAGAAACATTCTCTCTTTACCTTAACTTTAAATCATCTCCTTTTTGGATCACAATAAATATTGTACTTCTCTAGTTACTATCTACTCACCAACTATAAAATATTTGGTGACTCCTAAGATACTTAGAGATTTCTTTTATCACTATATAGCTTCTCCTTTAGTTTTGGCTTCCATTTATTACTTAGCTTCAATCAAATAGCTTCAGTTATTACTCCATGAATGTGAAAACCACAAGTACTTTGTACTTTTAAATTCAAATATGAATGTCTTTCATTTAAAATTCACTGTCCTATCTAATAATAGACAAACAGGGTAATTGACCATACCTTTGCTATGCCTCCCATTGGCTAATCAGTGCGATATGCAAATTAACCACCAACAAAGATGGCAGTTAATTTGCATATGTAGGCTCTAAGTGGTGGAGCGAAGACTGAAGATGAGCCAGAGCCGCGAAGACGGAGGACGGATAGTGGCTCCAGCCAGAGCGAAGGCCTGGGTCCCGGGTGCCGGAGGAAAACCGGTGCTGGCAGCCAGGAGAAGGGAAGGCCTATTGCACAAATCTCTTCATGCAACAGGCCTCTAGTTTTTAATAATATTAAATCTATTATCTTTCCATACAACATGGTACTATAGCTAAGTTGTCTAAAATGTTACAAAGTTCGTAAAAATGTATTTTGACATATATGGATACAATTAGAGTCACACATAAAACACACAATTCACATTAAGTTATTTTCACTAAAAGTTAAAAAAAATAGGAATAATCTATGACAAAACATTTATTTTTTAATTAAGTTTCCTGTATAGGTTAATTTTAATATATTTATTCATACTGAAAGGATAACTTGATATAACCTTAATTTGATTTGAATGGAATTTATTTGCTTTTAACTTTTGTAATGCGTGTATGCATGCACAGACGTGTTTACCTTTAGGTAGCTTTGAAATGGAAATGGTTTGTCTATAAAATGACATTGAAGTATTTTTGGAACCAGTTTATAAAAAGAGCTCTTGTGAATTTGCATTACAGTCTTCACTGAGCAAAGTAAAAGATCCTTGCTTAAAACAATATTAAAATCAGTCTTTATCATTTCAAAATATGGGTTTACAATTAATCAAATTTGCATTTCTCTTTTAAAAAATTGCTTCATATATTGAGACATCTTGAAATTGCTTCATATATTGAGACATCTACCTCCTCAAATATCTAGGGTTAGGTCTTTTTTAGAAATTGAGATTTGTGTTTGGAGAATGTTATTGAAACAATTAAGATTTTTTAAGAAGAAAACAATATTTAAATAAAATTTAACATAATTTTTCTTATTTTTTAATACTGTAACCCTATAATTTTCATTCCATTATATTTTTATATATTTAAAGTGCTTGGGAATGTTATTTAGATTTAAGACTTCCCAGAAAAAAATCTACATATATACTAATCTTGCTTTGGATTAAATGTTATTTTTGCAGTATGTATTGGGTAACGTTTTTTCTAAATAGAGCATAATATATGGACATTGCTCTTGTATCTTATTAGGAATTTATTTAACTTTTCTGGACACTGGGAAAGGAGTCTAAATTTTGAACTCTTCACACAAAAAAGGAGTCACTTCCTTAGTGTTTGGGATAGCTGTATATGTGAGAGCACTAGGTTTTAGACAGAGGGGAAGTGTTTGCAGTGAAATACAACACAGTATGTTATGCCTAGCAAAATATGAATTGCTGCTTAATATAAAATGTTTGATTCACAATTCATAAATCAAAAAAGCTCAGAAAACTTAGTTGTATATCTTTTTATTTGGTGCAAAATAAGATCCCACCTCAACTGATATATTCTCTTATAATCTTTACTAGAGGCCCGGCGCACAGAAATTTGTACACTCGACGGGGGGAGGGGGGGTGGTCCCTCAGCCCAGCCTGTGCCCTCTCGCAGTCTGGGACCCCTTGGGGGATGACCACCTGCTGGCTTAGGCCCGCTCCCCGGGCGGGGGGGGGGGGGGGGAATTGAGCCTAAGTTGGCAGTCAGACATCCCTCTGGGAGCCCTCAGGGGATGTCCACTTGCCAGCGGGGAACAGGCCTAAGCTGCAGTCGGACATCCTTAGCACTGCTGAGGAGGTGGGAGAGGCTCCCACCACCACCACTGTACTGGCAGCTGTCAGCCTGGCTTGTGGCTGAGCAGAGCTCCCCCTGTGGGAGCGCACTGACCACCAGGGGGCAGCTCCTGCATTGAGCATCTGCCCCCTGGTGGTCAGTGTGTGTGATAGTGACCAGTCATTCCCAGTTGTTCTGCTGTTAGGGTCAATTTGCATATTACCCTTTTATTATATAGGAGTGCCTGGCCAGCCTGGGTGAGGGGCTGATGGCTGTTTGCAGGCTGGTCACAGCCCCTTCAGGATGGGGGTTCCCCCTGGGGTGCTTGGTCAGCCTGGGTGAGGGGCTAATGACTGTTTGGAGGCTGGCCACAGCCCCTTCAGGGTAGGGGTCTCCCCTAGGGTGCCTGGCTACCCTGGGTGAGGGACTGATGGCTGTTTGCAGGCTGGCCACAGCCCCTCAATGTCGGGGGCCCCACTTGGGTGCCTGGCCAGCCTGGTGATGGCCATTTGCAGGCTAGCCACAGCCACTTCAGGGTGGGGGGTTCTGCTGGGGTGCCTGGCCAGTCTGGGTGAAGGGCTGAGGGCCGTTTGCAGGCTGGTCACAGCCACTTCAGGATGGGGGTCCCCCCTAGGGTGCCTGGCCAGCCTGAGTGAGGGACTGATGGCTGTTTGCAGGCTGGCCACAGCCCCTCAGTGTGGGGGTCCCCACTAGGGTGCCTGGCCAGCCTGGGTGAGGGTCTGATGGCCGTTTTCAGGCTAGCCACAGCCCCTTCAGGGTGGGGGGTCCTGCTGGGGTGCCTGACCAGTCTGGGTGAGGGGCTGAGGGCCATTTGCAGGCTGGTTAAGCCCCCCAGCGGGGATCCTCACCCCATGAGGGTGTGGCCAGCCTGGGTGAGGGACTGATGGCTGTTTGCAGGCTGGCCACAGCCCCTTCATTGTGGAGGTACCCACTGGGGTGCCTGGCCATCCGGGGTGAGGGGCTAAGGGCTGTTTGCAGGCTGGCCTTAGCCCCCAGCCACCCAAGCTCCCAGTGGAGGCTGGCTGGAAGCAGGTATCTGGGATTTATTTAGCTTCTGTAATTGAAACTTTGTTGCCTTTAGCGGAGGCCACAGCGGGCTCAGGGCTGGCAGGAAGCTTGGCTTCCTCCATCGCCCGGGCAACCAAGCCTCCTGCTTGCTCCAGCTCCATGGCTGTCGGCTGCCATCTTGGTTGGGTTAATTTGAATATAGTTGCTCTGATTGGCTGGTGGGCATGGCTTAGGGCATAGTGAAGTTACAGTCAATTAGCATCTTTGTCTTTTATTAGTGTAGATGTACTCCACTAAATATTCATAAGATTTTAATACAGTTATTTTAACATATTTGATAGTGGTGCTCTTCCAAACCTCCCAGGAAGTTATGTAAGAAAAGGATATGCATTGTATTAAGTTTCCAAAATCTCAAAATTGCTGAAATTTAAAATATATTTGGGCTCAAGTGTTTTGAAATTGGAATTTTAGATCCCTGCAGTATTATGACAATATAATCATGAGTATGTATTAAGAAAAACTGTGGTTCTTAAACAGTGATTGCCACTATTCTATAGAAATAGATTATAGAATAACTGTAATAATCTTGCTAAATTCATTACAGCAGTGTTTATTTTAAGATGGTCAAAGTTTGGGAGGAAAAAACATCAATTAGTTTATACAACACTGTGACAACGTGATAATAAGTGTTTGGCAATTTGAGAAAATAAAAAGAAATACGTGTTACTTTGTAATGGCTGAGCAAAAAGAAAACCCACTTGTGTTTAGACTGCAAAGGCTCTCTTTAAAAAATGCAAGGAAGCTGGACAGAGGAGCTATCTCTAAAGGGAAGAGATGGCGAAGGTTTAAATTGCCAGAACAAGGAAATCATTTTATCTCCCCCCCGCCCCCAACCCCACCCTTGCGTGCAGGCAGTGATAGTATTGAGTGATATGACCTCTGAGATTTTACAGTAAGTGAAAGAGGGAGCAAGCATTTGAAGTAGTCAGTATCTAGTAGGGCCCAGTAGAGAGAATATGGGCCAAACCTGGGGTCAACACAGAAAAAAAATCATTTTACAAGAATGGGAATATCTACAAGTTACTGAAATACACTCAAACATGCACATTTTAATGGCATGGAGAATTGAGGTTTGTTGGCTTCATAAGCCAGTTACTAATTTAATTATGTTTATTGACTTTATTTTTTACAATTCATGGGCAAATTAGATGACTATATTCATATACTCAGAATTATACCAGGCACATGGACAGAGTCCTGTGTGGGTGAGGAAAGGTGAGGAAAATGGGTCTGGTAATCTAGAGTTATTTCATGAAAATAATTAGATGTAGAACTGTTTAAACAGTTTTTTAAAAAATACATTTTTATTTATTTCAGAGAGTAAAGGGGAGGGAGAAGAGATAGAAACATCAATGATGAGAAAGAATCATGATCAACTGCCTCCTGCACACCTTTCACTGTGGATCAAGCCTGCAATCCACATTGCAGGCATGTGCCCTGACCAGGAATGGAACAGTGAACCTCCTGGTTCATAGGTCAGTGCTCAACCACTGAGCAACACTGGATGGGCAGATGTAGAAATGTATTAAGGATACACTTACAAAAGGTAACTCAGTAGAGCTATAAGATAATTTTTATTGTAAGCCAATATAATTTATACACAATACAATATATCACATTTTTAAAATCACTTTTTCGTATTTATTCACTGAGCATGAACATCTGAAGGACTTAAATTAGTATGTTTCCTTTTTTAAAGGAACCCTGGTTTCTACCAATTTGCAGCCATTGCTTCTCAGAGATGTATCTTTAAATAAGAGACATTTGCAAAGCATAAAAAACAATGCTTTAGAATCCATATTAACTTTGATGATTTTTCAGTGTATATGGGAATGTTATTAATGAAGAAAAGCCACATGTGGAGCTTTTGCTCATATCTTTAAGATAGAGAAAGAAAAACTTTGCTCTTAGGTAGAGAAAGAGAAACTCTGATAGGTATTAAATTCTTTCTGCAGGGAAAGATAACCTTGGGCTCACCAATCTTTTGCAACATTATGTACATATTTTCCATTTATTTGTGGCTATTGCTTTGTATATATGATGTCTTTAACAAGAGAGTGCATTATATAACCACCCCCCATGACAAAAATATGGGGGGACACCACATTGTAAGTAAACATAGTCACAGAGAGGAGATTAAGTGGTGTGCAAATATGAAGAAACTACCTCTATCCTTTCACATCTAATATCTACAATTAGACATATGAGCCTGGAAATTGATTCCAAAATAGAATTTATATATACAGCTATTTTGGCAGAATATCTTTTTAAGCTGGATTTGATTTTGTTTATTTTGTAGTATGTTTCATATTTTGAGTATGAATTAATAAAATGCAGGAAAATGTTTTTAAAAAGGTAATATGAGTATTTGTGGAGTGAGTGAACACTCAAAATCATTTGTTTAGATATAATATTAATGGGCTAGATACTATCACATTATAATGGATTTCTCATACATAAATATGATTATATTTATTTCCAGAGTAGCATTAATTTTAAGGGCACTCTTACAGATTTTTATGCTGCAAACATAAATGGTTTATATAGATATAATTTATTAACTTTTATTATTATTACATTAACTAGAGGCCCAGTGCACAGAATCATGCACTGGTGGGGTCCCTTGGCCTGCCTGCACCCTCTCGCAATCCAGGAGCCCTCAGGGGATGTCGGAGAGCTGGTTTCGGCCCGATTCCCCGCAGGCCTGATCCAGACAGGAGAGAGCCCAATCCTCTGTATTGAGTGTCTGTCCCCTAGAGGTCAGTGTGTGTCATCGTGACCAGTCAACCCATTGTTCGGTTTCTTAGGCTTTTATATATATAGATTTTGTTGAATTTATTGGGGTGATATTGGTTAATAAAATTATACAGGGTTCAGGTATACAATTGTACAACACATCATTGGTATATTATTGTATTGTGTGTTTACCACTCCAAGTCAAGTCTCTTCCATCACCATTTATCCTCCCTTTATCTTTTTCCATATACCTCCAACCTTGCTTCTCTCTGGTAATCACCATACTATTGTCTGTGTCCATGAGTCTGTTTTTTTTTTTTTTTCTTTGCTTAATCCCTTCACTCTTCTCACCCAGCTCCCAACACTCTCCCCTCTGAGAGTTGTCAGTCTGTTCTCTGTATCCATGAGTATGTCTCCAGTTTGTTAATTTATTTTGTTCATTAGATTTCACAAACAAGTGAAACCATATGGTATGTGTTTTTCTCTGACTGGCTTATTTCACTTAGCATAAAACTTTCCAGGTCCATCCATGCTGCCATTAAAGCTAAGATTTCCTGCTTTTTTATTTTTATACATGAGTAGTATTCCATCCTGTAAATGTACCACAACTTTTTTATCCACTCATGGGCACTTAGACTATTTCCAAATCTTGGGTATTGTAAATAATGCTGCAATGAACATTGGGGTGCTTATATTCTTTCAAATTAGTGTTTTGAGTTTCTTTGGATATATTTCCAGAAGTAGAATTGCTAGGTCATAAGGCAGTTCCATTTTTATTTGTTGAGATAATTCCATATTGCTTTCCACAGTGGCTGCACCAATCTGCATTCCCACCAACAGTGCACAAGGGTTCGCTTTTTCCACATCCTCACCAACACTTGCCTTTTGTTGATTTATTGATTCTACCATTATGACAGATATAAGATAATATCTTATTGCGGTTTTATTTTGCATTTCTCTGAGGATTAGTGAGGATGAGAACCATTTCACATGTCTAATGGACATCTGTACTAGTATGTCCTCTTACTACCCAAAGCAATGTATAGGTTCAGATGACATCAAATTTAAAGCATTTTTCCACCCCTGTTTCTTGTTTGCAGGTTTATTCTTTGATTCCCAATAAAAGCTTTGGGGCATTATCTCATTGTAGTTTTGATTTACATTTCCCTAACAGCTAGTGAAGTTGAACATCTTTACATATATCTGTTGGCCATTTGTATGTCTTCTTGTGAGAAGTGTCTGTTCAGGTCCTCTGCCCATTTTTTCATTGGGTTGTTTATTCGGTGTTGATCTGTATGTGTTTTAAATATAATTTGGATATCAACCCCTTGTCAGAGCTGTTGTTTGCAAATATCTCTCATTCAATTAGTTGCCTTTGTTAAAATTTTATTTTATTTTATATTTTCCATCATTATTTATCCCCTCTGTGCCCTCTTTCACCTCCAAACAGTCGCCTTCCCCTTGCAATCACAACATGGTTGTCCAAGTTCATGAGTTCTCTCTCTCTCTTTTTTTTTTTCTCAATTCCTCTTGTTGTTTCTTTCTTTTTCGCAATCCTTGTAGTTTTATTGTGCTGTGCAGAAGCTTTTTAACTTGATATAGTTTCATTCATTTATTTATTTTTTCTTTACTTCTCTTAGAATGATTATTATCAATACGATAGGTAATAACAAGGGTTGGAGAGGTTGCAGATAAAAAAGAACCTTCATTCATGGCTGGCGGGAAAAGAAACTGGTACAGCACTATGGAAAGCAGTAGTGGTTACTCCAAAAATTAAGAGTAGAGTTACCATATGACACAGCAATCCCTCTTTTAGGTATCCAACTGAAAAACTTGAAAACATATATTGGCAAAGATATGTGCATTCTTGTGTTCATTACAATATTGTCCACGATGGCCAAGGAATGGAGTTAACCAAAGTGTCCTTCAGTAGATGATTGGATAAAGACGATGTGGTACTTACATACAAGGGGATGCTACTCAGCCATAAAAAAAGATGAGGTTGTTGGGGGCGCGGTGAGTTGGAACCGCACCTCGCGGCCATGTCAGCAGATGCTCACGTGTTGACAACAGAGGAGAGGAATCAAGTTATACTCGACCTTAAAGCAGCAGGATGGTCAGATTTAAGAGAGAGAGATGCAATCTTCAAAATTTTTAACCAAGCCTTTGGCTTTATGTCCCGAGTTGCTCTACAAGCAGAGAAGATGAATCCTCACCCAGAATGGTTCAATGCCTACAACAAGGTCCAGATAACTCTCACCTCGCAGGACTGTGGTCAGCTGACCAAAAGAGATGTGAAACTGGCCAACTTTATTGAAAAAGCAGCTGCTGCTTTGTGATTTCTTTCAAAATCCATGTAAAATCTTTTTTTTATATATTTTATTGATTTTTTACAGAGAGGAAGGGAGAGAGATAGAGAGTTAGAAACATTGATGAGAGAGAAACATCGATCAGCCGCCTTCTGCACATCTCCTACTGGGGATGTGCCCGCAACCAAGGTACATGCCCTTGACCGGAATCAAACCTGGGACCTTTCAGTCCGCAGGCCGATGCTCTATCCACTGAGCCAAACCGGTTTCGGCCATGTAAAATCTTATATACATCTTAGGTCTAATGTACTTTGCGGGTGATTTACATGAACAGATTAAGCTGAAAATTTAGTTCACCTTTATATCACATTTTGTAAAATCAGTGCTTAAATACAAAATGATGTAAATTTGAAAAAGAAAAGGTGAAATACTGCCATTTGTGACAATATGGATGAACATTGTGAATATTAGATGCTAAGTGAAATAAGTTGGTCAGAAAGAGCTAAGAACCATATGATTTGACTCATGTTTGGGATATAAAACTGAAACTCTAGACAGACAACAGTATGGTGGTTACCAGAAGGAAGGGGGTGAGGAGGTAGTAAATGGCAAAGGGGGCCAAATATATGGTGATGGAAGATTATTTGGTTTTGGGTGGTGGGCACACAATGCAATAATACAAACCATGTATCATAGAAATGTATATTTGAAACTTATATAATCTTGTTAGCAATGTTACCACAATAAATTAAAAACTAAAAGCTTTAGTTTTCAAAGAAAGCACAAAATTGAGTGTATACCATTTATGAACTTACTAGAGGCCCGATGCACAAAATTTGTGCAAGAGTAGGTCTTTCTTCCCTTGGCTGCCAGCACTGGCTTCCCTCTAGCACCCAGGACCCAGGCTTCCCTCCGGCCACAGGCAGGCACCTGGGACCCGAGCTTCCCTCCAGCTGCTGGCAGGCACCCACGACCTGGGCTTCCCACACAGCCCTGGCTTTGTTCATCTGGTCTAATTAGCATATTATGCTTTTATTATTATAGATTGGTTTTAGGGACTAAATGTTTGTGTCCTCCCAAAATTTACATATTAAACTGTAATTTCTAATGTAATAATGTTTGAAGATGGAGCCTTTGATAGGTAATTAGTTAACAAGAGTGGAACCCATATGATGGAGTTAGTGACTTTGTAAGAAGAGACCAGACAGAGGTCAGAGGTTGCATGCTTTCTCCCCCGCCATCTCTCTCTCTCGTGAAGATACGAGAAAATAAAAACCATGAAGAGTGCCCTCACCGGATACCACATTATTGGCACATTGATCTCAGGCTTCCCAGTCTCCAGAACTGTGAAATAAATATCTTTTGTTTAAGCCACCCAGTTTCTGTTATTTCTGTTATCGCAGCCTGAACCAAATCAATTGGTATTGCATTTTGAATTGTAACTTGCTGCATATCCACTTTGGTCTTGCAGTAATCATGATCTTGAAAAAGTGAAGAGAAAAAAAAATGTACTTATGAAGACATTTTTGAGAGGATGATTAAGTAAGAAGATAGTTCTCTTCGACTTTGGGTTATCTCATACACTTCTTTTTCAACTTATACTTACATTTTGAGAATGCTGAATTTATTTCTTAATCCAGAATTTACACTTGCATTTCTACTACCTCCAGATGCATTGATTTCTTATAAGAGATTACAAGAATGAGCCTGTTTCTGCTTCTGTAGAGTTAAAGTGATAACGTTAGTATTAATATTGTATTCTATATTCTTATGAGTAATTCCAGAACCTGGGTAAATTTCTCAAATTTCAGGCAATCTGGGTCGGTGTCCTATAGACTTTTCTGCTTGCATCAACATTTTTAATTTCTTAAGTTCACCAGCAGGTTCCATCCATAGAATAAAAAAAAAAATCTTCATTTTTACATGCTGATAGATTTTAACCTAACCTCTCTGCAAAGTTGTCATACTTTCTGTAAGATCTCTTTTGATTCTTCATGCCAGTTTGTCAGCCGGTGATTCCAAGCTGCTGCACTTGACTTGCAATCTTTAAAATATCACTTGAGTGTAGAGTTCTATTTTAACTTTTCACCGCCATTCTTCATGAAAGGTTTAAATGAAATATTGACACTTTCCATATTTATTTAAAATATTATATGCACCTTCTGCAGTTCTTCACACTTTTCATGAAATAATTTTAAACATAGGGATATATAATTTTACAGAAAATTCTTATCAGTTTGAGCTTTCCTTGACAAGCTATTAATCTTTGAAATATTTTGCCCAATGCTATGATGTACTGTCAGAGAAGAAGTGGAATTCATTGCTTCCAAATTCACTTGGGCAGAAATAGAACATCATTACAGGCATTTATCATTTTCCACACACTCAAAGTTTTGGTAAATGAAGTGCATCTGCATCTTCTGTTGGGTCATCACAATTAGCACCTAAACAATATAAGTGTGAAATACCATTCACCAGACTAGATAATGACTTAATGTTCTTGTTTTATCTTTACGATATTTGTAACTGTCAAAAACTTTACCAACTTCTCTACTTAAATTCTTCTGTACAAGTCTGAGAGAATTGTTGAGTTAATTATGTGACTGCAGTATTATTAATAGAAAGTTTCAATATGAAAATCATTATAATTTTCCTAATTTATGTTTTGACTAAAATGGTCATCATTTGAATGAGAAAAATGTACTAATTATAAAAAATAAGTTACATTTTTTATAGGAAAATTTTAATTTCATCTACATTTTTAACACCTGATAGAGTGCTTTATGTATAGAACTAGAGGCCAGATGCACAAAATTCGTGCAAGAGTAGGCCTTCCTTCCCCCAGCTGCTGGCACCGGCTTCCCTCTGGCACCCAGGACCCGGGCTTCCCTCACAGCCCCAACTTCCTCCAGAAGGTCATCCGGAAGGATGTCCAGTCTAATTAGCATATTATTCTTTTATTATTATAGGCTTGATAAATAGTTATTGAAGAAGTAAAACTGTAGCTAAATGATTGAATTTGGCTCATATAATTTGAAAAAATATTTAAGTCGTTATCCAAGTTTCAGTTTCAGCTTCGATTTTTGATAAATGATTTTGTTTTGGGGATCTGTTTATTCATTAGAAAGATTATAGGGTTAGGGTCATTGGTTTTCAAAATATCTCTTGAGAAATTGTCAATTATTTCATTTATTTTAGAAGCTAGAAGAAATGTTTCTTTTTTTTAAAATATATTTTATTGATTTTTTACAGAGAGGAAGGGAGAGAGATAGAGAGTTAGAAACATCGATGAGAGAGAAACATCGATCAGCTGCCTCCTGCATATCCCCCACTGGGGAAGTGCCCCCAACCCAGGTACATGCCCTTGACCGGAATCGAACCTGGGACCTTTCAGTCCGCAGGCCAATGCTGTATCCACTGAGCCAAACTGGTTTCGGCAGAAATGTTTCTTATAACCCTTTTTCAAACTTTATTTTTTTTCTTGAATTGATAAATTATGTTATTATTTTAATTTAATACTTTGTTAATTAGAACAGAAGCATGGAAAATACAAGTTAGTGCCATTTGAACATGTAAGTGAGTATAATTAGCCTAAGTTGGTCATTGTTTTATTGTTTAAAGTGATTTTCTTTTTTCAAATAGTGACTTTAGTTATTCTTGTTTGTTTATTCTGTGACTCAGAATTTCATAATATCAGCTGTGGCTATATAACAGGGAAAATATAACTTGCTTAAGCAAGGATTGAAGTAGAAATTCTCATCTCAATAAGTAGAGCATATGTAGGAATCTTTAAAATATAGCCTTATGAAACACTGATTAAAATTTACAAATAAAATTCTGGAAGTTTTAAAATGATAGCTCTGTTTGATGGTAATGCTGCATATAAAATCATTAAATGGTTTTTTAATATGGATATCATCTATGTTCTAATTTATAACTTCCATGAAATAACATAGGCAATATTACATTGAAAGATATAAATAATTTATCATACATTATGAACATAATTTTTGTAATATAATCTTGGAGGGCAATATATTTAAGTTTTCTCACATGTATCATTAAAATAGACTATAATTTGAGAATTTAATACATGGAATATAGGCATCATGCAATTTACAATTATTTTATTTTTAAATTAGCTAATAAATTTAGAGATATACATCAGTATTAGAGAAGTTATGGCAAAGCTAATTTCTTCGTTTTATTTTTAATATATTTTTATTGATTTTAGAGAGGAAGGGAGAGGGAGAGAGAGATAGAAACATCAGTGATGAGAGAGAATCATTGATTGGCTGCCTCCTGGATGCCTCTTTCTGGGATGGAGCCCACAATCCAAGCGAGGCCCTGACCTGGAATTGAACCCTAACCTCCTGGTTCATAGATCAAGCTCAACCACTGAGCAAGGACAACTGGGCTCTTTTTAAAAATATATATATATATTTTATTGATTTTTTACAGAGAGGAAGGGAGAGGGATAGTGAGTTAGAAACATCGACAAGAGAGAAACATCGATTAGCTGCCTCCTGCACACTCCCTACTGGGGATGTGCCCGCAATGAAGGTACATGCCCTTGACCGGAATCGAACCTGGGACCCTTGAGTCCACAGGCTGACGCTCTATCCACTGAGCCAAACCGGTTAGGGCTGGGCTTTTTTTTTTGTTTTTTTTGAAGGGAGAGAGGAAGGGGAGAGAGAGACAGAGAAATATAGATGTGAGAGACATCAATTGGTTGCCTCTCACATACTGGGACTGTAGCAGGATCAAACCTGCAACTCAGGTACATGCCCTTGACTGGGAAACAAACCAAGACCTAGTCCTCTTCAGGCTGATGCTTCAACCACTGAGCCAAACCGGCCAGGGCAATAATTTCATTTTAATAATCAATTAACCAAATATGAAAAATGTGGCTTAACTTCACATGTTTATTTTTAATTTTATAGAAGATCATATGAAACTATTAAATAATTTTGTCATTTTCTGTGGGAGAATTATCTGAAATGCAATAGAGACATTTTTTTCTAGCCAATAAACAAGTTTAGTAATTTAAAGCAATTGTAATTGCCTTTTAAAGTGTTCAATATATGAGGAAATTAATGAAGAAATACTGTTGACTTTATGCAATTTCTTTTTTAAAATTAAACCAATTAATACTATTTGAGATTATGTACAGGGGCTAAACTTTTATGTACTATATTTTGACATTAATTATAAACTCTGATTATATCTCTGGGCATGTACAATTTTTTTTTAATGGCCTAGATTATAACTAATATAAAATAAACTCATTTTAAATACATATTGTACCATCTTAAATATTAATTTAAAATAAATAGTTCTTTGAGTTATTGTTTATTTAAGTTTTGAAAATACATAACATAGCACTTTAGGGTCTATAATTAGAAAGTAAAAATAAAAGAAGAAAATAGTCCAATTTCTAATAAGAGGACATATATTATTCCAACAAATTTCCTTCAATCCAAAATAATTTTATACTCTCAGTGTTTATACATGTCATTATATACATAGATGACTTATTAAAATATCTATATTTATGTAATTTAAATTGCCTTAAAAGTATGTATAAGCTATTTTATACATTAGTAAGTGATAATACCATGTTCTTCAAGAAATTTTATAAAAAACAATGAGTAATACTTATATTAGTATTTTACTTCCTATGTCATAATTGATTTTATTAATGGTTTGGAAAAAGTCATAGGTGAAAGTATTCCTTATAAACAAGAATAACCATACCCTATATGGAAAGAAGCATATGATGTGCAAAAAATATATAAGTATAAAATATTTTGACAGAGTGGCGATCAAGCATACCATCATATCAATAGATATAAATGGGCTAAATGCACCTAATAAAATAATTTTATTTTCTTATAATTAATCTGCTTGGACAGGTTTTTCTTTTGTAATTATTACTACAACTTTGTTCCATTAAGCTTAAAGAACAATTCAAAAGCATTATATTGACTTGTAATGATTTAAAATTTGTCCCTAGCAATAAAATTGCTTCATAAAACTAATAGCCTTTCTCTTGATCTGAATTACATTTCAGAACTTCATTGAAACACCTTCACTGTAATTACCAGGTATTGAAATCGAAAAACCCAAAATCTTAACTCCTAAGTAGCTCTTCTTTGTGTGATTGCTTATATAAATTAAGATAAAGAGTAATAATTTTTGCCATTTCCTCTTTGCTGAAATTCTTTAATATCTAGTTACTTAGCTATAATTCACCAATACACACACACACACACACACGCGCGCGCGCGCGCGTATATATATATATATATATATATATATATATATATATATATATATATATATATATATATATATATATATATATATATATATATTTAAAAAACAAAGCCCACTAAGAAAATAACTAGGAAATAATTAGGTTTTGTTATATATATCTGAATAGATCTGCCTCAGAATATGTATTTTGATTTTGCTTGACATTGGACAATTAAATACTTCACCTCCTCCTACTTCCTAAAAAACACACAGGTGTCTTTGGGATATTGCATTACAAATCTGTGCCACAAAAGAAAAAAGAAGCATCCAAAAAGAGTCAGAGAAGAAAATTTATTTATGAAAATTTCTAAGGAACAATTTGTTTCTTTCTTTGAAAAGCAACTGTGTTGTACTCATTTCCTCTTCTTATTCTAACAGTACTGTTATCAAATGTGTGCCATCCACCTTTATTTAAAGAGCAAATACCCAAGGAAGTTACTTTGTTTATCAGGAAATACATTGAACAAATAAATTTTTCTATCTCTACTTAATGTTTGAATCTCTGGTGAACAGCTTGCTCATTTCTACCGTGAGCATGTCACAATAATATGAATATCAGTGGAGTGATTCAGACATTTGGTTGATAAGATTTGCCTTAAAATATATTTACAGAAATTCTGTTTAGCTAATATATAGCTCTCAATAACCTTTATCAATTTCAAGCACACTTGGTTTTCTCATGCATAAAACTTACTGAAGTGTTTGCCAAGAAAAGCAATTTTAACTGGGAGGGAAACTAGGTGAAGAATATTATAACTGATATGTTTCATGTAGAATTGAGATGAAGTAGAAAATCAAAGACAATAAAATAAGTCTTATTTTATTCATCATTTATTATACAGCCAGTGTTTTATGCAAATATACACAATAAACATTATCATTTTTGACACAGTGGTTATATATTTTTGTTGCTATTCCCTTCTTGGTCTTCCCCAATTCTATTCCCTAAGCTCCTAAGAACTTACTATAAAAATTAATTCTCTCATCTGTAGTATATTATCTCTTTAGTTGTAAAAGTGTTAAAGTACATAAAAAACTTTTTTCTGTCCTGAAGTATTATTTGGCCAATTTATATTCATCAAACATAGTAATTGCAAATAGACAATTCAGTTCTAATTTAGATACAAAGTTTAAAATATTTTATAATTCCAATTATTTTGAGTTGCCAGGTATAAATATTGTACAAGTTTGCCCTCAATTTGAATGTAAAGTAAGTTTTAGATTTTAAAAAAGCAATGCATTGTTTCCTAATACAGAGTTCATTTATAATATTAGCACATTTGAATTACAATATCAAATTAGACTAGTTTTTGTTTTGAAATACTTTGAAACTCTAAAACTCTGAGAAGATAAATTTAAATGAATTTAAGGTTATTCCTAATTTAAAGTAACATTAGTAGGGGCAGAACATGATGATTTAAATCAAAGGATAGAAAAAGTCACCTATATTGTGATAGTCTCAAAAGCAAAACATTTTTCCAAAATAATATCTTACAAAAATATATAAATCATTATGAAGTATAAGAGGAGAGGAAGAGGAGAAATGAATATTTAACATATATTCATGAAATGTCTAATTGTGTCAACTTATATCAGTTACAGATTTTGAATTTTTATAGATATGGAAAATGATTATTATTTGTCCAGGCATTAGGTTAGTTATTTGAAAGTCTTATTTTTAGTCCTTTGTTTTTGTTCTCTTAATTCATTGCTTTAGTTTTGTAAATATAATAAAGTAGATGCAGTAAAGACTAGCATTTTGTAAATTCTTTCCTTGAGTGGTATGCATTTAAATATGAATACATTTAACTTCCCCATTTTTTTCCTTTCAAACCCAGGACAAATTAGTTATCTTCTCTGTCTTACTTTCAAAGCGAGGTTGAATATGATAGTAATAAATAGCTGTGTTATAGGGAAAGATTCAATAATTCATTTAAATCATTTAGCATATCTTCTAACAGTCAGAAATTTATTAATATTAGATATTAATAATATTCTTATTGTTAAAATTTATTCTTATTGTTTATGGAATTAATGTTTGCAAACTGCATGAAAATGATAGAAAATATCTGTAATACATTCCCAGTGGCTTTGAATCATTTTATTCAATTGGAAAGTATTTATTGAAAACCAATTTTGTATTAGGCATTATACTTACATTGGAGTAACCATAAGAAAATTGGGATTCCCTTCCCTCAAAGGTTTTATTCTCCACTGAAAGATAAATAAAAATAAGACTACCTTTATGAGATATGCAATAACAGAGTTAATCTCTAAATACAAGGTGGGGTAAAAGTAGCTTTCCAGTTGTTTGTATGAAAAACAATATAATCCTATCTAATAATAGACAAACATGGTAATTAACCGTACCTCTGACATGCTTCCCATTGGCTAATCAGGGTGATATGCAAATTAACTGCCAACCAAGATGGCAGCCGGCAGCCAGGCAGCTGAAGTGAACAGGAGGCTTGCTTGCTCCAGTGATGGAGGAAGCCAAGGTTCCCCGCCTGCCGCTGCCGGCCTCTGAGCTGCAGTCTAAGAAACAATGTTGCAATTATAGAAGCTAAACAATCCCCAGAAACTGGCTTTCAGCCAGCCGGGCCTCAGAGCTGGAGTTGCAACAGTGTTTCAATTATAGAAGCCAAACAAACTGAGGTCTCAGAGCTGGAGCCGAGCCTCAGAGCTAAAGCCAGCTCTCAGTTCCAGTGACAGCAATAGAAGGTAAATAACTCCCAGAATAAAAAGAAAAAAAAGAAAAAAAGAGAGAGGTTGGGAGTTTCAGTCACCCGCCATCCTGAAAACGGCCCTCAGCCCCTCACCCAGACTGGTCAGGCACCCCAGTGAGGACCCTCACCCTGAAGGGGCTGTGATCAGCTGCAAACAGCCATCATCCCCTCATCCAGGCTGGCCAGGCACCCCAGTGGGGACCCCCACCCTGAAAGGAGTGTGACCAGCTGCAAACAGCCCTCAGCCCCTCACCCAGACTGGCCAGGCACCCCAGTGGGGACCCCCACCCTGAAAGGAGTGTGACCAGCTGCAAACAGCCCTCAGCCCCTCACCCAGACTGGCCAGGCACCCCAGTGGGGACCCTCACCCTGAAGGGGCTGTGATCAGTTGCAAACAGCCATCATCCCCTCATCCAGGCTGGCCAGGCACCCCAGTGGGGACCCCCACCCTGAAAGGAGTGTGACCAGCTGTAAACAGCCATCATCCCCTCATCCAGGCTGGCCAGGCACCCAAGCAGGACCCCCACCTGATCCAGGACACCCTTCAGGGAAACCTGCCAGCCCCCACCCGTGCACCAGGCCTCTATCCTATATAGTAAAAGGGTAATATGCAAACTGACCCTAACAGCAGAAGGACTGGGAATGACAGGTCACTATGACACAAACTGACCACCAGGGGGCAGATGCTCAATGAAGGAGCTGCCCTCTGGTGGTCAGGGTGCTCTCACATGGGAGGAGCTCTGCTCAGCCACAAGCCAGGCTGATGGCTGCCAGTACAGCGGTAGTGGTGGGAGCCTCTCCTGCCTCCTCAGCAGCGCTAAGGATGTCTGACTGCAGTTTAGGCCTGCTCCCCGCTGGCAAGTGGACATACACTGAGGGCTGCCGGGCTGCCAGGCTGCCAGAGGGATGTCTGATTGCCATCTTAGGCCCAATCACCCGGGGAGTGGGCCTAAGCCAGCAGGTGGTCATCTCCTGAGGTGTCCCAGACTGCGAGAGGGCACAGGCCGGGCTGAGGGACCCCCTCCTCCCGAGTGCACAAATTTTTGTGCACTGGGCCTCTAGTAATAAATAATAAGGAAAGAATAAACTCTGTTTCATGTACGTACAACTGTAAACCTTCTTTTGCCAAAGCCTGTAGTACTAGGGAAGCTCAAAGCAAAGACTTCAGAGTGTTGTAATGAAAGAAGTCTCCCAGAAGTGAGCAATTTGAATTGGACTAAAATGTGAATAGATAAGTACTGGATGGTATGGTGGTGATAAGTGTGGTCCAAATAGAAGCATCAGAGTACTCTGCTTCCCACCAAAGGTAGTTACCCCTAGGCAGATTTACACATAGCGAAGGACATACAACTATAAAGTACAGTTGAATGCTTCCTGAAGCAAACAAGCATTGCCTTCTTCCATTAATTCAGAACACAACAGGAAGAAAATGTGAGATTGACATACTTTCACTGCACTGAATAATGATGTTCAATGATCAACAGTAAGGACTTAAGATGTTGTAGTGACACTGTGGTGCTCCACCTAGATCTCCCTTCAGGAATGAAGGCTTTATTTAGCTTGGTGCTCAGAGAACTTCCAGAAGATAGCCATCAGCTGTCAGTTCTCTGCTAAAGAAAATTATCACACCCATGGTCATAACTCCTTCCAGGGTACCCTGCATTCTATGACAGATCAATGTGGGATTCAGATAAAGGCATAGCGCCCCTCCCTAATTCATGACAAGTTTGAAGGACTATTTCTCTCTAGAACTCACTGTGAAGTTGGCTGAGGCCTTCCCTGAGATTGCATTGCAGTTTGACTGCCAAATCTTGTCTCTTTCTCTTTGCTTCCATACTTGCTAATCCTAAGAGCATTTTAAAAATAAATGTTCTGCACATTAAACACTCAGTTTAGCTTTACACCCTCATACATATTTGCTTCATACTCATTCTGCCACAATGAACTTCCCCTTCAAAGCACTTAACTGAAACTGTCTATACTACTTAAAAAAGTCTATACCACTATTTTCATTTCTAGCCTCTATGACCACAATTCCCCCTGAACCATTCCTCCTGCTTCCACTCTTGCCTCTGTACAATCCTTTTTCCACCTGCAACCAGGTTAGAGCTGTCACACATAAATGATATAAGGCAGTGCTCTTGCTTAAAGCCTTCCAATGGCTTCCCCATCCACTTAAAATCTAAAATTAGTGTCCTGCCACCTTATCTGAAGAAATACTCTTCCTAATGTCTGCTTTTGAGCCAGTTGATATATTTTCTAAAATAGATGTGTGAATTTAACAGGAGATCCAGGAAATGTCCTAAAAAGTGTGTGGGATAATTTGTGTTTGGTAAGGAAACTACACTAGATGAATCTATCTACCTAAATTCTTTTTTAGGGTTGGCTTTCAGAACATTTAAAAATCTATATTAAAACAATGACCAGGAATTTACCACTCTTTAATGATATATTTGTTCATTTTATATTAAAATGAGGGCATATTCTATCAATACTGATACTCAATTTTATCAATTTTTTTCAGTATCATATAACAATATAAAACAAGCTCATATTCACATAGCATGGCATGATTTAAAAAAATATTTTATTTAACATTAATTGCATTTAGAATGCTTTCTAAATGACCTGAACTTTTTGTACCTTACTAGTACTTTATATCTTTCTGAAACTGCTAAATGCTTCTTATGAATAAACACATTTTCCTCATATCTAACCTAGGAGGTAAATACTAAATTTATTCAGAATTCAGGTCTCCCAGCAAACAAGTGACAAAGATGATTGAAATAATATGTCACTGCCAAATTTATACTTTCTCTTTTTGTAAGTAATTGTGCATTACAGCTCATATTTCCAAAGTACTAAGAGTGGCTCATTGTGCTGAACTTCTCTCATTTCAGTTTTGCTTCAAGTAAAAAAATTCAGTAGTTGTTCCTACAGCTTTTATATTCTACTAGAGGCCCAGCACATGGAATTTGTGTGCGGGTACAGTCCCTAGGCCTGGCCTGCGATCAGGGCCATCTTCCCTCACTTCCCACTTGCCGGCCCCACCCCTGCTGCAGGTTGCCCTCTGTGTGTGAGGCAACCCATGGGGCAGGGGCCTTGGCCTGGCGCCGCCTGCATCCCCCGCCACTCACCCCCAGTTCCCTGTTCACCATTGGGTGATCGGAGCCTGCTGGCTTGGGGGAGGGACCGAAAGGTCAGCCGTTCCACCCACTCGCTGGCCCTGCCCCCCGCCACCACCCACCCCAGTTCTCCGTTCACCATTGGGCGATCAGAGCCTGATGGCCAGGGAAAGGGACCAAGAGGTGGTCAGTGCACCTCATAGTGACTGGTTAAGCAGTTGTTCTGGTCTTTCCTCTGTTAGGGTCAATTTGCACATTACCCTTTTATTATATAGCATAGAGGCCTGGTACATGGGTGGGGGCCAGCCAGCCTGCCCTAATGGGGCCCCGGATTGGAGTACAGGTCTCCCCAGGGGGGTGGAGCCTCCAAGGCGAGGGGCCACGGGCGGTTTGCAGGCGGGCCATGCCTCCAATCGGGTGCAGGTCCCCACTGGGGAGCGGGGCCAGCTGGGGTGAGAGGCCATGGTTCTGGTCTCTGTTCATACTGATCGTTCTGCTATTTCGGTCACTGGGCTTTTATTATGTAGGATTTGTATATAATTTCAGATTATTTATAATTTAAAATAAAGTTCATGAAATTATTAAAACAGCAGTATAAATATCAAGTTTACAATATTGGAATATAAGAATTAGATGCTGTATTTTGTTACTGCTTCAGTTATTTGTATTGAGGATACAGGCTTGACTATAGCTAGTGATAAGACAATATGGAATTTGTCATTATTTATGAATATAGCCAAGTAGTTTTATTGACATGACTTTCATTAAAAATCAACATTTTCAGGGTAGTATTGATTTAAGTCAACTAATATTTGATTTTTAAAAATATTTTTATATGTAATTCAAAATTTGTCATATTAAAAATATCATCTTATATTTTATTTTACTTATTTATTTTTAATTTATCATTATTGTTAAAAATATTACAGATGTCCCCTTTTTTCCCCCATTGACCCCCTGTACCCCACTCCTCCTGTCCCCACCTTGGCCTTCATCATGACTTATGTATATATGCATATAAATTCTTTGATTAATCTCTTCCCACCAACCCACCCCACCCCACCCCAGTTTGTATTTTATAGTTGAATAGTAAATAGCATTTATTTCCCAATTCTAACTTATGATACTGTAGTTATTATGAAGATTTCTTTTAGACAATGCAACTGGTATCACATACTTACAGTATTTTTGTTTTAAAGAAATGGACAAAATTCATAATACCATTTCTATTTAAAATGACCTAGATTAGAAGGGAATAAAATGAGATATTTGTCTAACACTTTGACTTATAATATATATATTTTCTTTCTTATATGCTTTTTAATTAATCCAACAACTGGATGAGGCTTACAGGAAATGGCTTACCTCCTTGTGTACATGAAGAAATTCAAATTTAAAGGATTAAGAAATTTAATCTTAGAAATCAGAGGAATTAAGAAATTTAATGAAGAAATGTAATCAATTTAATAAATCTGAAGTTCACAGGATGATTAATTTTAAGGAGTCAGCCTTTAGAATTCCTTAAATGTATGTTTGAGTCCTACTTCTGCCATTTACTAGCTTTGTCACATTGAACAACTTATTTAAACTTCTTAAACTTTGACTATCTAGAAAATAAGGATAACATCTATATGGGCAATTCTTATGAAGAGTGAAGATAACATATATATTTTTTTCCCATATTATAAACATTTTTGGCTTTACTAAAAGATTCATTGAAAAATATAGCTCATCAAATTAAAAAAAAAAACTATGTGATTAAGAAACTGTCACACAACTTTACTGGAACAGATTGGAAATATTAGAAGATACCTGTTATTTTAAAAAACAACAACTTTATAATTATTGTTGATGCTATTACAGAAGTCCCTACCTGCCCCTCCTTGGCCCACCTCCACCACCCCTTCCCTCTGACCTTCATATACGGTTGTCTGTGTCTATGGGTTATGCATGTATGTCTTTTGGCTAATCCCTCCACCTTCTTTCATTCTTAGAACAATACTTGACATACAGATGGTATGTGTTGATAACAGGGTCACATAACTCCCAAGTAAAAGGAGGGTACAACTCAGGGACTTAGAATTCAAGGCCCAAGATCTTGCTACTAAACATTGTTGAAGACATTTAAATCTGAAACTCATTTATCACCTTAGAATAACCATTGATTTAGATTTAGACAAGTATGTTTGAATTAATCAAAATACAGGACTAATCACAGAAAGTACATATGTATAGTATCTAGTAATATAGTAAGAGTACTTATTTGAGTCTATTATGAGAACTTCAATATCTTTGTATAAGTTCTACTTTTTATTAAATCCTCACTTGGAGATGTTTATTGATTTATATTTTAATTAAAAAATATTTATTGTTGAAAGTATTGCAAAGGTCCTCCTTTCCCCCTCATTAACCTCTTCCAAACTGCTCGCATCCCTGCCTTCGCCCCTGGCTCTTGTCACCCCATTATCTGTG
Source organism: Myotis myotis (assembly GCF_014108235.1). NCBI lineage: Eukaryota > Metazoa > Chordata > Mammalia > Chiroptera > Vespertilionidae > Myotis > Myotis myotis. The sequence goes on from NW_023416379.1 coordinate 42,257,871, forward strand.
TCCATGGGTTATGCATATATGTATTCAAGTTCATTCAAGTACATAAGTGTTTTCTAAGAAAATTCTTCAGTACAGTTTGGCTGAGGTTCTTGTACATGTAAACGTATTTTGGTTACACATGTTTGTGAAATGATAATAAAATATGCATGACAATATTTATTTTATGCTTCTACAGGAATGATCGATAACATAGTATGTATTCCAGCTTCCCAAAGTGAATTGTTCATGTCCAAGTCTCCATTTACAATAGGGTATCTGTCTTACTGCCACTGATATGCATAATTGATTCATAGTGACAGTAGAAACTTAAAACAAAACCTGCTTTCAGCATACATTTTAACACATTAAAATTTTAACAAATTACTTTTCCCCAACTTTAGCATGAGTTTTCTACTTCAAGTTTTTCCTATATTCAGATTACAATTCAGCAATGATTTCCCTGTCATATTCACTGTCATAGGAAAAATTAAAATTGCTCCTATCTTCTTAGGCATTCAAACTCTTAGTGACAGATTCTTGTGTGAATTACCCTGGAAGTCAGTTTCTTAACACTTCTCTCTTTTAGTTGGTTGAGGATATTTAGTGCTACTAAAAAAAGAAAAAAATTTTCTTCTTATTTTTAAAATGTTTTCTAGTAGTTATTTCTGAGATACAGTGTCCCAAAAGATAGTCATAACACTGACTTTATACATCTTAATAGATTCTATATTTATAAAGAAAAAGTTATGAAGTCGGATTCTGGAAAATATAGTGCTTTTAAATATTTAAATGATTTCCCCTGAAGCCTGCAATACCATTTATAGAATCGGTGTTTCTTTCAAATTTGTTAGCTATTTGAGTATAAGACTTCTTAGTTTATTAGTAATACAAATGTTATGACTGAATTAAAAAAAGCTTCCCTAATCACTAAAAGGTCTTAGAAAGCTCCAAAGTAATTATATCTTGTAATTATCAGAAAGTAAAGTTCCCCAATCATTCCAACAGTCAAGCATTTACTGATTCTGAGCCTGCAGCTATGTGTGGATAAGATTAGCTGCTAATTATAGGGAGGGAAAATAATTTAGGTGAAGTAAATTTTCATTTTAACTTGTATATTATATTTTTAATAAGGATGTTTTCTGCCCTTGCGAAATAATTTTCAGTAATATAAAAGGATGGAATGTGATTACACTTTAAGAAGTAATGACAAGGAAGGTAAAGGACTGTATTTCAAATTTTTTATAAAATAAATACATATGCTGAATAGTTATGATTTAATTAGTAGTTTGGTTTTATTATGCAAACTCATTTATTGAATGGGTAGAATTAAAAAGATGCATAGACTGACAAATAAACAAGTGCTACTTTTTAATGAACTAATAATTGCCATATTGTCTGTAAGAGTGACTTGTATAATGTTTACCTTAAATTCCATTATTAGGAAATCAACAATCTAGTCCATTTTTCCTAAAGTATATTCCACTGAACACCATTTCTGCTAATAAAAAAGAAATACCACATGTAATAAAAACATCATATGTAGTTTGAAAATCCTTGGTTAATTGAAATTATGATATTATTAACTGAAGAGTTTATCTTGCCTTTTTTAATTCACTTTAATTCTTCACTTTGGCATTACATAATGCAGAATTTCCCAAATGTACTTAAACAGATGTCTAGTGTTCCCTGGGAGACATTTTGAAATATACTAATCTAGATTTTACCTACTTACATGCTTTATTGATCATGTAATCAAAATAGTTCAGGTGATAGTAGTTTCCTCACATTTCTACCTACTTAATGTTTTGTGATGATATTAAAAAAAACCTAGGTTATGTTCTGTAGAGAAATCATGCTCAAATGTGTTCTCTTTTAACTGCCTTTACTAATCAACAAAATTAAAAAAATACGTTATCACTGCTTTTATCTATTAACATTAAATTAATACATAAGAATTACAGTATCACATAAATAAAATGATTGGTATTTTGTAAACGCTAATAAAGCTATCTACTCAAGTTGATTTATAAAGACCATGAAGTCTGATCATATTTTACTGTCAGTTTCTTCACCTAATGTGTCTCTGTTAAATGTCACTGCAAGTATAGGTCATTGAAAATGGCATCCAGATTGGAATAAATGCATCAGATATCTATACTAATAAAAGCGTAATATGCTAATTAGACCAGATGACCTTCCAGACATCCTTCCTTACGACCTTTCGGACGAAGCTGTGGCTGCGAAGGCAGAGCCCCTTGCACGAATTTCGTGTATTGGGCCTCTAGTTTAGATATATTCAAACAACAGTTAGATCCAGAAATTGTATTGTATCTTGTTTTTGAAAACTATTTTCTTGTCTCTAACAGACACAAAAGTGATGAATTTCATTCAAAAGCTCTAATTTTGAATTTTTAACTTGGGAGACAAAAATTAATGTTTCCAATCTGCTTCTTTTGCCCTACGTTCTGAAAAGTATTTCTTCATAATACCCTGCAGCATTGACTGATTTTAAGATATGCTTAATACTTCATCAGTTTCTTTCACCAATAAGAGGAGACATGTTGAGAAAGAATAAAACTGTTGGCTATCAATCTATTTAGAGCCCACTTCAATCTTTTGAAGATATTATCTTCCTATCTTATCAACATTAAGAAATCATGATATTTTAGTCCTGAGGGTTCCAGCAAATATGGATAATGAAAGTATCATTGAGATTTGCCACTCAAGCCACACTTGAACTCACAGAAATGGTTTTTAGTGACTATACTCATTTTATGAAGAGATCTTTTTATCTCATTCTTCAATTTAAAATATACCATTGAATTTCCAAGAAAGTTTAATGGGGGGATGGGGGGGGGGAGGAGCAGCAGAGAAGTATACACATAGATCATATTTTTACTCAGAATACTGAAAAAATATATCCCCAATGACCAAGAATTGAATCCATTTACAATATTCACTATTTTTTAAAAAATATTTTTAAATTGATTTCAGAGAGGAAGGGAGAAGGAGAGAGACAGAAACATCAATGATGAGAGAAAATCATTGATCTGCTGCCTCCTTCACACTCTCTACTGGGGACCGAGCCTGCAACCCAGGCATGTGCCCTTGACTGGAATTGGACCTGGGACCCTGCAATATGCAGGCTGATGCTCTATCCACTTAGCCAAACCAACTAGGGAACATTCACTATTTTTTTTAAAGACTAATGAATAATGAAGCACATCAGTAATAATCATTTATTTTTTCTTTCAGAATAAGACTAGGTATTATTGGAATACATATAAATTTTTTTTCTCATACACAAATGACTTTTATTGCACATGTAGAGCCAAAGCATCATTAGGACTAATACCACTGCATTTTATAGTCTATATTGTGACCTATGTCATAATTGTGACCTAAACAAAAAACATATACTTTTCTGTGACATGAATTTTTGTGCAAGATAACCTTTGGCCTTCCTATTCTCCTACAAAAATGCATATAGTATATGTAATGAGCACTGATTCAATTCAGCACATTAAATATTTTCTTGAAATGTACAGCAAGGCATGTCAATACGTGTGATCATAACTGCTCTAATGATTTATGGACCAGTGTTATACAACATGGAATAGTCTTTCCATATGGAAACATGGATATAACACATTTCCTCTATCTCAGCATGATTGCTACTAAATTCATAGTGGTTTTACAATTTTATAGCAAATTGTAATTTCTTTCTGTTTGTATTGTGAAGAATCCTCAATGTTGAAAGAAGCATTTGTATTCTCTTCTCTTTTAAATATTTATTTTTAAAACTTATTTATTTCATACTTGAAAAAGATACACTGATGTTGTTTTATTAAGGACTAGAGGCCCGGTGCAGAAAATTTGTGCACTGCCGGGGGGAGGCATCCCTTAGCCCAGCCTGCTCCCTCTCCAACCTGAGACATTCCTCTCACAATCCAGGACTGCTGGCTCTTAACTGCTCGCCTGCCTGCCTGATTGCCCCTAACCGCTTCTGCCTGCCAGCCTGATCGCCCCCTAACCACTACCCTGCTGGCCCGATCACCCCCAACTGCTCTCCCCTGCTGGCCCGGTTGCCCCTAACTCCCCCCCCCCCCCGACCATCTTGTGGCAGCCATCTTTGTGGTGGCCATCTTGTGATGACATGAGGTGGCCATCTTGTGATGACGTGAGGGCATGAGGGCCAGCTAGGCTTTTATTAGTATAGATTCTATTGGTTTCCCAGAGATATCAGTATTGCTTTGGAAAATAAAATGAAACATTTTGTGGTTTCATGGTAATAGATTCAATACCATATAGGATTAGGTCTTTGATTTTTAAATGCTGTGGATCTTTCTCAATTATGTTTCTGTTTTTTTTTTCCTAAGGGCTTTTTTGTTCATGGACCACTTTCAGACACTCATCACTTTTGTTCAGTATCTATCTTTTTAAAAAACATACTAAGGTGTAGTTACATGTAAAAGGCACGCTAGGTGTTTTCCATTACTTTGCATGTTGTAGTGGATTGAATTGTATCTCCCCAAAAGAAGTCTAAAACTTAACACATTGTTTAAGTGTAATTTTGCTATGAAGATTCATGTTCCTAAGACCTAATTAATCTTAGAAAGCTAAAAGAGTGAGTCTTAGAAACTATATTTCAAATTCCATGGGTTCTAGAAAGTTACCATTTGAGTTTGCTCACCATTTTCTTGTGTAGTCTCAGCTGAAGGTTCCTTAAAAGCACAGTGCCCCACATTACAACCTCATATTCCAAACTGCTACAGAAGGAACTTGTGAGCGTTTTGTTTCTTTCAACTAAGAATCCTTGGCGTTTTGACAGCAATAGATATCATCAATATGAATAGGATTTTATCCCTGAAGTTAATAATTTTCCAGTCTTTTACTTCATTCAAATGCATTACAAAATTTATAAACAATAATGCAGCAGATTTTTGCCTCAAGAAGTCTTTCAGTCTACTTCTGTTGATAAATATAAATGCTCTCTGAATGGCTGATCTTACATTTTATTAAAATTTCTGAGAACTTTTGAAATAAAAGATAAAATTGTTATAAAAAAGCAATGTTTGCAAGAAGACCTGATTATATCCCTTACATATATGCTCTAAAAAACTGAAAAAATGCTTTCTCAAACACCTCACCTGAAAAGTAAACTAGTGTCTATGAAACTACAAAAGTATGAACTACAAAAATAATCTCTTAAATCCTTTCACATATCACTTTATTTTCTTGTATAAAACTTCAAATTTATTACTCATTGTTTTGTCTCTATAAGGTAATTATTTATTAACTAGAGGCCTGGTGCATGAAAGTTGTGCATGGGTGGGGTCCCTAGGCCTGGCTGGCAATTAGCGCCAATCTGTGGGGCATCTGGTGAGGCGATCAGGGGTCCCCCGCTAGCACCCGCCTTGGACAGTCTAGTGCCGCCTGCTCGGGGTGACCAGCGGGGCAACCGGGGGCCCCCACTTACATCCGCTGTGGCTGGTCTGGGGCCTGTGGGGTGGGGGAAGCTCCTGCATTAAGTGTCTGCCCCCTGGTAGTCAGTGCACATCATAGTGACCAGTCATTTCGTTGGTCATTCCGCCGTTAGGTTGATTTACATATTGGGCTTTTATTATATAGGATTGCTAGTGTTATTTCAAACATCATGTTGTTGTTGTTTTTTCCTCTTTACAAAGACTTTTTGTCTATATCAAAAATATTTCCCATGAAAATCCTTTCTCTTTATAATTTCTAATTTTATTGTGTTTTCCTCTGTTGCCTTTTGGATACCTTTTTCTTAGGGTAAGTAATAGTTCATTATTTCTTCAAATGGTTCTCTATGAGATTTTTTTCATTCATTTTGTATTGCTTTCTTTTTTAATAAGGTATGTTACCTTTTATTAGAATTTGCTTGCCTCCTTCCAAAAAATTACAATAACAATTAAAAACAAGGAATTAAAAAGCAGACCAAATGTGGCTATAGATTAAAGTGTGTGTGTGTGTGTGTGTGTGTGAGAGAGAGAGAGATAGAGAGAGAGAACATGTATGTGTGCATGTTTATGTGCATGTGAAGCATTGTATTGTGCCTATCTCTCAAACTAGGCATTAACATTTTATTTGTATGTTTTCATTTTTTTCATTGATTTGAAATAATATTAATGTATGCTATTAAAAACAAAATGCTTAGGAGAGAACCAAGATGGCGGCATAAGGTACAAGCCTGTACATGCTGCCCCCCACAACAACATTAAAACCACAACTATAAGACAAAACAGCTATCATCCAGAACCACGGGAAAGCTGCCCGAGTGGAAGTTCTACAACTAGAAGGAAAGAAAAAAGTGCACTGAGACCGAATAGGAGGGGAGCGGCGCCAAGAACAGAGGAACAGAGGCGTGCGCGAGGCAGCTGCACCTGGGCACGCGGTTTCTTTCAATCGGAAGGGGATACAAGGTCTCAAATGCACTGAACTCATTTACAGCGAGATGCTGGGGTCCCAGGCTCCTACGGTGAAAAACGGGACTGTCCTGCAGCAGTTGGGAAAGCGAGGGTGACTTTCTCACAGAGCTGCTCGCAGGGATCATTGAGGTGGTGGGGGCGTGCGGCACTCGGGGAATCTCGGAAATGCGGAGTCAAGGTCATGGAGACATGAGGACACCATTGTTTGCTCCACCCTGGTGTCTCCCTGAGACCCCTGCCCCACTCAATTCACATCCCCTCCCAAGCTGTGATCTGCGGCACAAAGGAGGCACTGCGCTTCTGCAGCTGAACAAACTGCAGCTGGATCAGAGAGCTCCAAAACTTCCAAACTACAAACAAAGCAGAGAAATCTGTTGATATTGCTGTAGCAGTTCTTCTTATAGACACAGTGGGTCCTCGCAGTCAGCCAAAAATGCGAAGACAAAGAAACATGTCACAAATAAAAGAAATGGAGGAAAGCAAACAAATGGAGGACATAGAGTTCAGAACCACAGTTATAAGATTACTCAAGAATCTTCTACGAACCTCCAAAGGACTTAGTGAGACCTTCAAGGACCTTAATGAGAATGCCAAACAAATGGAAAAGGACGATTCAGAAATTAAACATACACTGACTGAAATAAAGAATAATATACAGAGATCCAATAGCAGACAAGAGGATCCCAAGAATCAAGTCAAAGATCTGAAATATGAAGAAGCAAAAAACACCCATCTGGAAAAGCAAAATGAACAAAGAATCCAAAAATATGAAGATAGTGTAAGGAGTCTCTGGGACAAATTCAAGGGTACCAACATCCGAATTATCGGGGTGCCAGAAGAAGAGAGAGAGCAAGATACTGAAAGCCTATTTGAAGAAATCATGACAGAAAACTTCCCCTACCTGATGAAAGAAATAGACTTACAAGTCCAGGAAGCGCAGAGAACCCCAAACAAAAGGAATCCAAAGAGGACCACACCAAGACACATCATAATTAAAATGCCAAGGGCTAAAGACAAAGAGAGAACCTTAAAAGCATCAAGAGAAAAACAGTTAGTTACCTACAAGGGAGTGCCCATACGAATGTCAGCTGATTTCTCAAGAGAAACCATGCAGGACAGAAGGGAGTGGCAAGAAATATTCAAAGTGATGAATAGCAAGAACCTACAACCAAGATTACTCTACCCAGCAAAGCTATCATGTAGAATTGAAGGTCAGATAAAGAGCTTCACAGATAAGAAAAAGCTAAAGGAGTTCATCACCACCAAACCAGGATTATATGAAATACTGAAGTTTATTCCTTAAGGGATAAATACCACATGATCTCACTCATTTATGGAATATAATGAACAACATAAACTGATGAACAAGGACTGATCCAGAGATGGAGAGGCATTGATTGGACTGTCGGGCCTTGGAGGGAAGGTAGGGGAGGATGGGGTTAAGGGGGAGAGATCAACCAAAGGACTTATATGCAAGCATATAGGCCTAACCAATGGACATGGACAACAGGGCGGGGGGGTGAGGGCATGAGCGGGGCAGGGGGGGGAGAGGGGGTGGGGATGGGGAGGGGATAACATGGGGATAAGGACACATATGTAATATCTTAATCAATAAAAAAAATAAAAAATAAAAAAATGTTTAAATATATAAGAAGAAAAAACAAAGTAATACAGTTCATATATTTCAAGTATTGTTTTTGGTTGAATTTCTCTTTACTTCCTAGAAAATTAAGTGTTTGGAATACAGCTTGTATTTTGAAGATAGATTTCCTATTGCTCTATGACTGTGATAAATTACTCTAAGGAAAAGAAGCTGGACATTTGCAGAACTTCTTCTCACAAGGAAAATTATCTCTTGTGCTCACTACATGGAAAATTAAAAGACAAAAAGAAACCCACTTCTTGTGAGCAAGTCATTATCAGAGAGAATACAAAAATGTGTGCTGATATGTGTGTGCTTTTGTATGCACATATGTGTTTGTATTTACTCTTTGGAGTATTTCTAAAGGGAAGAATTACAACCAGTAAGTAGATTTTATATTAAATTTGGTTTAGGTATAATAAATTACTTTTTAATATTAATTTGCAGTTCTATGCATATTTTGAGATGCCAAATCTCCTGTCCTTCTACTAAATTTTCTACTTCTGTATTTCTTAGAAAAAATTTAGATGTCATGGAGATGTAACATAAATTAGAAAATAGTTCCTGTGTTGAAGGAGTTTGTGCTATAGATTGGAAAACAGATAAATACAGTTTGCACCATAAACAAATGGCTGTACTTTAGGCCTTACAGTAAAGGTATGAAATACAAAATCAATATCAGAAAAAATATAATAGTCTTTTAAAAATATTTTTTAAAAATATGATTTATTGATTTTATAAAGAGGGAGAGAAACATCAATCCACTGCCTCATTCCTGCCCCCTACTGGGGATTGAGCCTTCAACATGAATATGTGCCATGAAAGGAAAACATACCTCTTAGTGCATGGGAGGATGCTCAACCGAGTCACACTGTTCAGGGCAATGACAGTCTTTTTTATCAGACTAAAAGGAAAATGTTTTAATCAGTGGTCAAACATCCATATCTGAAATAATGTGCACAATTCTTAACACCAGGTTTTTTGAAATGATGAAATGCAACTGAAATAACACATTGAAAACTGTAGATTATTTGAATATAAAAAAGACTAATTTTTGATCTCTCATGGCATGTTTTTATTTCTTTTCTTTTTTTTAAAATATATTTTATTGATTTTTTACAGAGAGGAAGAGAGAGAGACAGAGAGTCAGAAACATCGATGAGAGAGAAACATTGACCAGCCGCCTCCCGCACATCCCCCACCGGGGATGTGCCTGCAACCCAGGTACATGCCCTTGACCGGAATCGAACCTGGGACCCTTCAGTCCTCAGGCCGACGCTCTATCCACTGAGCCAAACCGGTCTCAGCATATTTCTTTTTTGGTATGTCTATGAGTTGACCATTTAACAAGACTGCCAATTGCTTCTTGTTGGAAGTCTGCTCTTATTCTCCTATGTGCATTTATGTCCTAATAGAATACACTCAGCACACTCAAACTGGATAGTTTGAGAAAATTTAATACAGAGCCATTTGTAAATGTGTGACAGGGTTTAGAAGAATTAAAAGAAATAGAGAAGGACCCCTGGATATTATGATTATATTTAAATGGTACCCATTAAAGTATATTAATTAATAATTGAACAGACTTAGTTTGCATGTCAAAAAGAATCACTGTTGTATTTGGATAGAGAATGGGTTGCAATGCGACAAAAGTGAAAGAGGAAATCAGGAAGGCAATAGCAATAATTCACGTTAGAAGTAATTTTGTATTTGTAATTTGGTCCAGTGATGGTAATAAATATGGAAAGAAGTGGATGGATTTCAGACAGATATATTTTGCAGATTGAGTTGTCTTCCTGAGTATTTAATAAAGAGTAGTAAAGAGAAGAAAAAGAAAGTCAAGGTTCTGTTCCAGGTTTTTGGTCCTAATTATCTAGGTGACTTGTTATATTTCCTGAGATGTGGAAGACTGAGAATACTTCATCCATTTTAAGTTTGGCCTATTATTAAACAATAAATAGGCGATACCAAGTAGGCAGCAGGATAGAAAAGTTTGGAAGTTGATGGTATTTGTCATGGTAGTAATAACTATGCAGAAGTCTTCATATATAGATAATTCAATCATAGCAACATGGGCTATTTTGGGTGGAATTTTTCATCCAAAGAATCTCTAGAGCCTATAGTGGTGTGGCTCCACCATTTATGTACCAAAACAGAAAGCATACTATTTCTGACATCTTTCTTCAGGATTGAGTGACTTCATAGTTTTCTTCAAGTGTATTATGTTGGCACTTGTTTTAAATTTATGCAGAGAGATGATTCATTCAAATTAATGCATAACCCAAAGGAAATATCTACACTAATGATCAACTCAATTTATCATTCTTGCCTGACAGAAAGCAGCTTGCAACCTTGAAAGTAATATTTGTATAGTTCCTAGAATTCAAGTTTACAAAAATATGTAGATATAAGAAACCAGATTAAGCTTATTATTATACAACACTTATTATTTTGGCATTCTTAATTTTTCACATTGTAATAATTAAACATGCCATTGCAGAGTTTCAGTAAGCATAGTTTTAATTGCTGTGTGATAGTTTAAAATGTAAATGTATGAAGTTTTATGTGATAAAAATAAAAAATAAAGCACATCTCAGGTAATGACCCATTACTTCCAGACCTAAATAATTAGTAATGAGAACGGAGTTGTTATATAATTTTTCATTGGTGAGTAATTATTTAAATAAATATTTATTCAGAATAAAATAAGAACCATGTTAAGTTGGGCTCAGAGGACACACATAACAGTAAAGAAGATGCAATTGCTTTCCTTTAAGGAACTTATATACAAATGGGGGACAGGGTGGGGAGTATCTATAATAATAAAAGGGTAATATGCTAATTCGACTGGACGTCATTCCCCATGTCCTTCTGGACGAAGCTGGGGCTGAGTGAAGCCTGCGTCCCGAGTGCTCAAGGGAAGCCGGTGCCGGCAGCCTGGGGAAGGAAGGCCTACTCTTGCACGAATTTCATGCATTGGGCCTCTAGTATAATTATAAATCAGCAGTGTAGTTCTGATTCTAATGTTTGAATCAGATGACTTGAAGTTCTTCTTTAAAGAGGAAAAATCCCTACTTTAGCATAGAGAATCTGCTTTTTATGATAGAAGGACATCAGGTATTTTTATAAACCCTAAACTTAAAACATATGTTATATATTACAGTGTATATTTATAGGGTATAATGAAAGAAATAAGAGTACCTTCACTTGACTTTAGGATATTAGGTAAATCATTATTGAAAACAGATCTCCCTAAAATTTTTGATTATCAGACAGTAAAAATAAATAAGATTATTGAGCTCCACTCTTCTAGGAGTGTTTGCAGACTATTATTATTACTTTCAATAATACTATTACTATGTAGAAAGAAACTAAGTAAGTCCCATGTAGAAATACTTGCTAATGTAGTCAGTGGTAAGGAGAGTTCCACATCCATTTGGCAGTGAAGGTAACTGGGCCTTTTAGTGCAGGTGCAATTTGGAAATGTATGCATATCTGTATATGCGTAAAGAAGGATAGTCTATTTGAGTGGGAAACAGAAGCAAAAGTGTTATATCAACAAAACAGAAATGAGAATGATGTGACCTCTGACATTATCCTTAGATTTCTTTTTTAAAGAAAGTGTCATTTTGCTGTAACATAGATGTCACTATTTACCTAATTATTTTTAAACTATATAAAAAACTTACTTTAATCCATTAGCTGTCACTTTTTTTAAACTTTTAGTCCCAAAGTAGATATATCAAAAACTATCGTATGTCTATATCCGACCACTAATTAGATGTCTTCTTTTTTACATTGCCCATAGGAATGGAAGGAGAAATTGTAAAAGCTGGATCAGAAGGAAGTTAGTCTCAATTGCTGCCATCAATGGGTATTAGGACATATGAATTACTCTGAATGGCTATTTGATATATCCCTAGAGACTCTTACTATAAGACTGCCTATTTTTCTCATTTATTTTCTCCAATATCAATTAGGCTTTATAAAGCAGAAAAAGCCGAATGTCACATTTGGTGTGTTTCTGGATGACTGCATTGATTTTTGGCTTGTGGATAAATTCAATTACATGCAGCATTCAGAGGTTTCTCTAATTGTAATTTTGTTGGATCTCCTCACTCAATAACTTGTAATTTCCTAATCTCCTTAAAGGTCAAAGGTGGTAGAGTGTAAAGTAATTTTTTAAAGCAGTACATGAGTAAAATTTAATACCTAATTATAGGCAAAGAAAATGCCATTTTACAGCCCGCATTCTGCTTTCTAAATTTATATTAATTGCAAAGTACCATCTGCTGAAGTTCTGTGGCTCTGCAGTACCTGAAACCCTGGACACTTGATTAGAAGATTAAAGCTATAATTTCTGCCTGAATGCTTAGATTTAGCAATACAAAATTTGAAAGTCAGTTATGAAATCTTAAAGTTTAAGTTTATATTATAACATTTATAATGGGAAAATATATATGCAAATATATATGTATCTATAATGTGTTATGCACATATTGAAAACATATACACCATCAAAAACAGTGCAAAGAAGGTATTATGTTCCTGGACAAGAATTAGGAGAGAGAGAGGTTGATTAGAAGGAGGTAATTGTTTTTGTATAAAGAGGTTGATGAGTGTGAAGTTGTTTCTCTGTCAGAATTTCTTGCTGCTTGTCTTCATATATAGTCACTTGACCTATCACCATGTAATATTATTGACTTGGATTGGCAGACTGGCAGTGGGTCATTGCTGTGATGCAATATACACACACTCACACACACAAATCCTATAAGGCACTACAGAAATATAATTTATTTCACTCTATTAGTTTTGGTGTATAAAATTGGTGATGGTCCATTCTCTGTTTCCAGTGTCATACATTGTATTATTAATATCATACATTGATTCTTGAGCTTGTCTGTGACCTTTCACTTTCCAACTATCTCCTGGCTTATGGTTCTTTTGTTTCTTTCTTCACCTGCCCCCTTACTCTTTGTTTAAGAGTGGGAAGAACACTGATGCGCTAGTACTAAGACCCAGGATTTGAATGTTAGCTCAGTTACTTAGTAATTCTGTTGCCATGAACAAATCACTTCCCTCTCTGAGCCTCAAGACACTCATCTATAATAGTTATTATAGTGGGTTCTTGTAAAGATTAAATGATGCAATGAATAAATGCTTGGAGCAAGTCTGGCTGGAATGAATGGTCTCTAGAGCATAAGACTTAGATTAAATGACAATAACAGGACAAAAAAGCATGTATAAAACCTATAATTAAATTTACTATCTAAAAAAGTATTTTAGTAAACCCTGAGAAGAAATAATATACAAATTAAAATATCAGTTATTTTTGGGTTGGTAGAGGTGCCTATTCATCTAAAATTTTTATATGTCTCTGTTTTTGTAAGCTGACAATAAGTATGTTTTGATTATATAGATATACTAATTTATTTACTTAGTGATTTAGTCTATATATTAAATATAATAAACATATATAATAAATGTATGTGTATTAAATCACTAGGGTAAATGAGAAATGCCTCCTCATATTTTGGGAAAGGAATGGGAAGAGAAAAAAGAAGAAAGTTTAAGGGGAAAGTTTGAAAATAGAGTAAAGCAAAGTTCAATTACTTACTGGCACATAACTCCCTTTTCTCTCTGAAGTAGAAGATAAAATGGTTCAATGAGATCCCAAAAGAAACAGTTGAATAAGGGAGGTGAAAAATATACTAAGATGAAACAAAAAACTTCAACCAGCTATTGTTGAGGACAGTGATTGAGATGAAAAATTCAGACTGATGATATTGAAGAAAAAACAAGTGATAGATATGAATATAAATAGAGGTGATATAGATGTAAATATACATAGAAAGGCAACTATATAGAGAGAGGGCAATTTACTTGTTATTGAAAGGTAGAAAAGAAGAGGAAACAGTGATGGAAACAAAGGAAAGTGCTAAGCTAATGGACACAAGCTGAGGGAATAGGAATGTATGGATACTCATCAAGATTAAATATAGCACAGAAAAAAAAAGCAAACATAGATGCAAGAAATGAAGAATGTTGGTACTCACTGGAAATAACCCATTCTAAAATGAGACCATTTAAAAAGAAAAAGAAAGATTCATAAGATAGTGAGATGATGACAAAATATAGCTTTGCATAGGAACTTGCTAAGATTTGTGAGGAATAAAAACAAAGAAGTGAATGTGGAGGGATTGAAGGTGGGAAAGTATGACTTTCAGTTTCCTAAGGAATCAGGAGTTTCTCCATGTGGGGAAAGAGGCAGAGAAAAGGCCATATTTGTTAAGGACAGAGACAGATTTTGAGAACACATGACATTCAGCTAAGTAATGACCCAGGACAAGGTTCAGGGACCCAGAGTATGAACAGATGATATAGCATTTTTTTAAGTGATTTGCTATAGAAATAAGGGTGATAGACTGAACACATAATTAGTAGACATTATGTCAACATGTCTTAGAGGGTGTTGAAAATAAAAAGTGGACTTATGAAAATCACTCAACTACTGTTGTACTGAGTCTCCTAATATAAAATTAAAATTCATCCTCTCATTAGGATAGTTGAAATTGTGGTTTAGAAGTAGTGTGGAAAAGGTAATAACATGACCCTACATAAAAATGCTTGCTTGAAGTGAAAGACATGACATATGAAGCTAGGAAGGTCAAGGACCTGAGAGACCAAGGTATTACATTTATATTTTATGTGGATTTTGAAATCATCAAAAATAACTATAGGAGTCAAGGTATAAAGAAAAGGATTCATGTATTCTGATGGAGATATTTAAAATCTACTTCATTGAGATTTTTTTCATGAAAATAATATATTCATTTTTTATATTTGCTTTTATATTATCTTGATATCTTTATCTTGAGATTATGCTTGCTACTTGTTCTTAACCATATCTATCTTCAAAATTGGGGTTGCACCAACTCAGCATGAACTTCCTAATTGCCGTTAGCTGATGATATAAAGCAACATTTAAAGATTTCTCAGTTAAAAGTCTAACTAGATGGTGTTCTGAAAATGATGAGAATTACACACAGGCTCACTTTTCTTCCTAACCATTCCTATGATGCTTTCTAATATGAACAGTATTGATATCCTGTAGAGAAGATATGTTGCATGGTTACAACAATGGCAGCTGATGGGAAAGAATTCAGTCTTTGTCATATTTTACAATAGTTATATACTTGGAAGATACCAGTGTCTATAACAAGGATGTTAAATTCTTCTTAGAGTTCTAAGTGTCGTTCAGGATATTGTTCTCAAACTTTTAGCATACAAGGACCTTTTATAGTATTAAAAATTATTGAGGAAACTAGAAGAAGTTTAACAAGAGGAAACTAGATAACAAAATCAGAAAACTCAATGCTTACAAGACTGCTCCATAGATTATGTGGAAATCAAGTCTCTGTTTTAGAGGAATGAGCACTGTTGACTATATGAGTAGTGAGAGCTCTACACTATATGAAGAGGAACACTTGTTGTATTTATTAATATTTACTCTATTAGAAATTAAAACTAAGAACAGTATAAAATATTGCAAAAATCCACTATACGTTTTCAGAAATATTTGATGCAAGATAGTGTTTTCACAAATGTAAGAAACACACATTGCTCTACAGTTTTGAACTCCCTCTAGTGTTTAGTTTCATAGAAGCAAGCTGAATGTTCATGTTTCACTCTGTAATCCATCTGATGCAATACCATTCTTTGTTTGAAATGCATAGAGAAAATATGGCTATGGTAGTTATGAATATGCCATGTAGTCTGTGGAACAGTCCACTGTACACTCATGAGAGAATAAATTGCATTAAAAATGAAATAATACATTAATGTTATTATAAAGACTAGAGGCCAGGTGCACAAAAATTTGTGCACTCAGGGGGAAGGGGCGTCCCTCAGCCCAGCCTGTGCCCTCTCGCAGTCTGGGACCCCTCAAGGGATGACCAGTTGCTGGCTTAGGCCTGCTCCCCAGGGGATTGGGCCTAAGATGGCAGTCAGACATCCCTCTGGCAGCCTGGAAGCCCTCGGGGGATGCCCACTTCCCAGCAGGGAGCAGACCTAAGCTGCAGTCAGATATCCTTAGCACTGTTGAGGAGGCAGGAGAGGCTCCCACCACCACTGCTGTACTGGCAGCCATCAGCCTGGCTTGTGGCTGAGCAGAGCTCCCCCATGTGAAAGCACACTGACCACCAGAGGGCAGCTCCTGCATTGAGTGTTTGCCCCCTGGTGGTCAGTGTGTGTCATAGTGACCAGTCATTCCCAGTCCTTCTGCTGTTAGGGTCAGTTTGCATATTACCTTTTTACTATATAGGATAGAGGCCTGGTGCGCGGGTTGGGGCCGGCTCGTTTGCCCTGAAGGATGATCCGGATCACGGTGGGGGTCCTGCTTGGGTGTCTGGCCAGCCTGGATGAGGGGCTGATGGCTGTTTGCAGCTGGTCACACCCCCTTCAGGATGGGGCTCCCCACTGGGATGCCTGGCCAGCCTGGGTGAGGGGCTGAGGGCTGTTTTCAGGCTGGCGGGTGACTAAAGCTCCCAGCCTCTTCTTTTTTTCTTTCTTTTTTTATTCTGGGATTTATTTACCTTCTATAGCTGTCACTGGAGCTGAGAGCCAGCTCCAGCTCTGAGTCCCGGATCAAGCTCTGAGGCCATGGTGGCTGAAAGCAGGTATCTGGGTTTGTTTAGCTTCTATAATTGAAACTCTGTTGTCATCACTGGCGCTCTAAGCTCTGAGGCCCCGGCTGGCTGAAAGCAGATATCTGGGGTTTGTTTAGCTTCTATAATTGAAACTCTGTTGTCATCACTGGCGCTCTAAGCTCTGTGGCCCCGGCTGGCTGAAAGCAGGTATCTGGGGTTTGTTTAGCTTCTATAATTGCAACATTGTTGCTTCTGGAGCTCAGAGCTGGGCCGCGGCAGGCGGGGAACCTTGGCTTCCTCCATCACTGGAGCAAGCAAGCCTCATGTTCGCTTCAGCTGCATGGCTGCTGGCCGCCATCTTTGTTCGCAGTTAATTTGCATATCCTGCTGATTAGCCAATGGGAAGCATAGTAGAGTCAATTACCATGTTTGTCTATTATTAGATAGGATATTTTAACCTTCTGGACTGTATCTCCTTATACTGGTCCATTTAGGGTGCATCTCTCTCTCTCTCTCTCTCTCTCTCTCTCTCTCTCTCTCTCTCTCTCTCTCTCTCACACACACACAAAATATTCAATAGAGTCATGGGATATAGGAAGCAGTTCAGCTGAGATGAATACAATTAGAGAGAAAAATAAATAAAATTTAGAAAAAATAGAGGTGGGAGGGTCAGTACAAAGTAGGAAATATTAGCTAGGAATTGAATAAATGGGCTATAGCTGAGTAAGAATTAAATGTTATTGGCCTGGGTGTGTATGAGTCAGAAAGAACCAGTACTAGCTGCAGTTATTTACAATAAAGATGATGGGATATTCCAGTCATAACTCATGATCAAGAAGTTAGCCTTATCTACCTAAAATTAAAAACTGCAAACTGAGATTTGAGTTGCTATACAAAGAAATTGTTGACTAACTATACTCTAAATAAAGAATAAAGACTATAATATTTACTGCATCATAGAGGTAACATCATAGAGGTAACATGAGGAAGTATCAAATGGCTGCAATTCCCAGAGTTAGAAAAATTGGGACACAGGAAGCTGCTTTGTGAATAGTGTTCAATGTGTACAGTGGGTATTTCTCCATCCTCTCTTTATTACAAGAAACTGAATCAAATCTGAAGTGCAAATATAAATAGCTCCCAATTTTATGTTCTCATTGTTCTTATTATCACCTAGTGTTACTCTAAAACTGTTTATTTAATACTTGTCAATCCCGCTTACCAATTAATTGTCCTTGTTGATATGAGTTAACGTGATAAGATATTAATCTAATCAAGACTTTACTGCTTAAAGTGCTTCTCTGACTTATCTCTGATTCCATGATAAATATCAAACTTCTTAGTTCATCATTCTTAACCTGCTCACCTTCATATTTCTTAGAAAACACATTTGCTCAGAACCTCTCTCTCTCTCTCTCTCTCTCTCTCTCTCTCTCTCTCTCTCTCTCTCTCTCTCTCTCACACACACACACACACACACACACACACACACACGTGCTTGAGACCTCTGGATGTTCATACCTATCTCGAGACTAGCTACTCTTCCCCTACACCAATCACCTATTGCTCTGCCTTGCAAAAACAAAGGAATCCTTCTGGAATAAATTAGAAAATCGAAACAGTGATGACAGATTCCTCGCATGATGATGATAGAAATTATCCTCTTTTCACACACACACACACACACACACACACACACACACACACACACACAAATGTTTCTAGATAACAAAAGCAGAAAACTCAATGCTTGCAAGACTGCTCCATAGATTATGTAGAAATCAAGTCTCTCTGTTTTAGAGGAATGAGCACTGTTGACTATATGAGCAGTGAAATCTCTAGACCAGGAGTCCTCAAACTACGGCCCGCGGGCCACATGCGGCCCGCCAAAAACATTTATCCGGCCAGCCAGGTGTTTTTGCCGCAGCTGCCTGTTGCTTAGCAACCAACTAGTTGTTTTCTTTTAAACTATAGTCCGGCCTTCCAATGGTCTGAGGGGCAGTGAACTGGCCCCCTGTTTAAAAAGTTTGAGGACCCCTGCTCTAGACTACATAAAGAGGAACACTGTAAAATTAACCAATTAGAAAAATCAAGAAATGAGTGTATCTACTTTTGTTCCTGCTGAAGGGAAATACTTATTTACTTGTTTGGACCAATTATTTGTCTCTTAACAATCAGATAATGAAGGGTGTTTAAATTTTCTGGTCCAATATGTTAATGGAGATGTTGTTGAGGCAGGAGGGCACCCTTGATTTACAGTAACATTTTTGTAATATCCCTGTGAAGGTTAGTGCTACAAAAACTATGATCCCAAATAAAAATAAGAAAGTACAACCTAAGTCCACAGAGAAGAGTTTATTGGCATATCTATATTTACATCTTTATATAAATTGGTATATACACATATTTTATGTATTATATATTTATGTATATATAAGCTTAATATTTCAATATGTTTTCTAGGATTGAGATAACTCTCAAGACAGGCAAAATTACCATCTCCTACCCTTCAAATATTTTTCTGCCAATAGTATATTAATGACAGTAAAAAAAAAATTTAATCTGTCATAAAATAATAAGATTTCTTAAAGACTATGTAAATAATGTTTGTTCATTCTATGAAACACTTAAATGAGAAGCTGAATTACAACCATGAAGTAAAATGTGAATGAGCATGAACATAGAGATGAATCAAATGTCTAAGTGCATATGACACATATACCTAGACTTCTGAAATCATTTGTCAATAGATCCAAAAGGCATTGGCTAGGAAGATTTAGCCTATATGTGATACCTCCCTCTTCTCTTGGAGACAGCTTAGATGGACATGGCTGATGCTTGCTTCTTAAACTTAAGTCTTGAACCCCATCTTTTCCTCCTCATTCTCCTTTTGACTAAGATAACACATTCAATTTCATACAGATTAAATTTTGTTTCTTTCTAGTAATTTTGCTATCCCTGTGTCAATAAGACACATGTTGGTTTTATAATTCAACATTCAAAAGACAATATTATTCTCTTAACTTTAAACCTCAATAATCTCTTCTTTTTCCTTAAAATAAAGGCAAATGTAGCCTATTTATTTATTGACTTTCTAAACTGCAGTTTACATCAATAATTCTTTTAAATTTTCTCAATAACACAGAGAAATGGATATTTTTATGTGTGTATTGATGAGGACAAAGTAGTGTATAGGTGTCAAGTAATTTGTTTAAGGTCATACATTATAAAGTGACAGAACCAATATAGAATTCAGATATGTTTGGGCCCAGTTACTCAGTCTGTAATTTTCTAACCTTCTTTTGGAAAGTTTGTGATTGCTGCTCAAATATATTTGGGATATTATCTACACACCAGTGACCTGGTGCACGGATTCATACACATTACAAGGAAATTAATTAGAAGGTGGCCAGTGGGGCAGAACTGGACAAGATGGGCCAGACACACCCTGGAGCCAACCTCCCGTAGTCCCTCCCCAGCGTCTGCGGAGTGAGCGGGGCCCTTGGCCTGGCCTATGGGGATTGGGCTGAAACTGGCTCTCTGACATCACCCCAGAGGTCCCAGAGTGCAAGAGGGCACTCTGCAAAGTTGCTGTCATACAGGTTGTGGAATGCAAATGCAAGTGTTTAGTAAACCAGATTCAGGGCCAGCAGTGCCCCAGCAACAGCATAAACCATGGCTGAAGGTGGAATCGCGGGACCCATGAGGAATCGGGCTCCCTCCTCTCTGGCTTTGGGGTACATCACCTGAGAACCACCACTGCCAAGTCACTGCAGCCTGGCAGCTCCTGCGTTGAGCACCGGACCCCTGGTGGTCAGTGCACATCATAGCGACCAGTCAGACTGGTGGAGGGACACTTAGCATATTAGCTTTTTATATATATAGATGATTATACCGAAAAGTGACCAAATGCTATATTTACCAATATGCTTGCCATAAGTATTATGGATTCACTACAGACAAATAAGTGATATGTAAGAGACATATATACACTGGAAAAAAAATGAATGTTTGTGATATAGAGACTAAAGTCTCTAGTTATATAATAAATAAAAGTAATTTTTGTGTTTTCTATATTGAGAATATTGTTCTGGCAAATGGCTTTGTAAGTTTAGTACATATCAGCAATTTTAATTCTGAAAGTGAGGATTGGCCTTGGTATTAATAATATATGATTAATGACAGAGTAAATTATTAGATATTAATTCTGAGTATAACAAAAGTTAAACTTAGTTCTGTTGATGATCTATTTTGCCTAATCAACATCTTAATAACAGGTGAATAGATTAAGAGTAATAAGTAGTCTCAGCTTCTTATTTCTGATTGCTGTGATATTTTAAAAATTGTAATCAATAATTAAGATAATTAAGTCATTCAATGTCAACCCTCTAGGCAGACATTTAAAACTAAATAGCTGGTATGCATCTGTATGACATTTGAGTTATCCTGAAATGCTTTGCTCTATACATGGTTAGATGCAAAAGAAGCCAAGTTATATATTTACAAGTATTCTAAATATAAGAATTTGCAGTAGAACTTCCTAAATTGAACTTCTAACAACGTAGAATACAGCATTGTTTGACTTGGATGTGCAAAGCTCTGACATTTCCATTTTCACTTTATTATCCAATGGTGATTCAGAGAATTGCAGACAGCTGAAAGGACACCCAATGGTGTACTCAACCCATCTGTTCACCCATCAACCTTATGGTGAATATGAAAAATGAAAGGTTTGCCTTAGGTCACAAAAGGCAAAATTTAGTCATGGAAGTTTAAAAAAAAAACACCACACCACATGCTTTTATTTTGGCTAAATTTGTACTGAAATTTCTTTGTTGCCTTTTTAAAAATAATTCAACTAAAACCTGAATGACAAATTTTAAACAACTATGTCAAATCCTGTTTTACATTTGACAGTAATTTAGCTGACATTAAAATAATTTAATCACTTGAATCTGTATAAGAAAATTGTAAGGACACTATTTATATTTTTTATGGATAATTTATGTAATATAAGAAATTCTTAGATTATATACTTTTTTAAGTGTGGGTAGAAGACTGCACACTATACCGGGATAATGGTAACAGATCAACTTAGCAGTCCATCTCATCTCTCCATATAACAGATAACACCTCAATATTGCTTTTATAATAATCAGTAGAGAATAATCTAGAACTTGAAACATGGAATTATGCATGTTAAATTAACAACAACAAAATCCTCTGCACTATACCTATATGATTAGATAAAGTTAAAAGTACACAAAAAGCAAATACTTAATTTGTATTGCAATATAATCAGAAAAGTTACACTCATGCTTTATCTTAATATTTGGTGTTATACTTAGTGAAATATATATGAAATAAATAATCTTGATTTCTAACTTTCATCTGAATTTTCTAAAAATATATTTTTATTGATTTCAGAGAGGAAGGGAGAGGGAGAGAGAGCAACATCAATGATGAGAGAGAATCATTGATCAGCCACCTCCTGCACACCCCACACTGGGGATCAAGCCTGTAACCTGGCCATGTGCCCTGACTGGGAATCTAACTGTGACCTCCTGGTTCATAGGTTGACCCTCAACCAGTGAGCCATGTAGGCCAGGCTCTCTGGATTTTTTAATTGTACTTTTCTTATTCATTAATTGCTTCAACTAATACTGTTAAATACTAATTATAAAGGTTATTTTTAAATATTGGGAGTGCTACAATAAATGAGATAGTTTCTACCCTCAAATTCCTAGTGGGAGAGACAGATAATATGCCATTAAAATGCAATAAGAACTATTATGCTCCTTAGTTTAAGAGGGCAAGGCAATCCACATTGAGTATCTTGGAGAACTTCACAGTGAAAGTGGCATCTAAGATGAGACTCAAAGAATATGTAGGAGTTAATTACTGAGAAAAGAAATGAGCATTCTATATAGAAGGAATTGAATGTGTAATGTTCCAAAGGAGATGAAGTTTATGGCATGTTTAAAGAACCACAAAGTTTTGACTATAAAGTGGGAAGATTACAAATGATGATCATAGGACAAAGTAAGAAATAAGCACTGACTATAAGGATGGTGAGAAATGGATAAATGTGAAGCATAATTGGGTACTGATTTTCTACGAGGTTAAATAAAAGGAGTTTGGGACATAGTAATTTAAAATAACCATAGAAATAACTCCATCAATAACATATTGAAAAATTCATATGGAGATTTGTTAAGTAATGCATTCTGGAATGGTTTTGGAAAACAATAATATATAATTTAGGGAGAGAAATGAAATGTTAACTTTTTTTTTTTTTTTTTTTTTTTAGCAGTCAGTGCTCAGTATTTCATGGAGGGAAATGACAGCTAAATCAAAGATAAAGAAGAATCACTTGTTAACATTTTTTAGATACAATATGTAATTCTTAGAAAATGGAAAGGGCTCATAGAGACAGAAAAGTTTCAGGAAAACTATGATGAATAAGAGGTAATCTCCAACTCCCTGTCACACCAGTAGAAATTATTATATCTTTGTAAATGAAAAAAAAAAAAAAGCTGTTGCTGTAGACTTATAGACTGACTGTGTTCCATCAAAATTCCTGTGTTGAAACCTAATCCCTAATGTGATAGTACTTGGAGGGGAGGCTTTGGGAGGGTTAAACCTTCATATTTGGGATTAGTGCTCTAATATAAGAGACTCCAGAGAGCTTCCTTGCCTCTTCAACCATTTGGGACACAATGAGAAGACCATAGTCTCTGAACCAGAAAGTGTGCCCTCACCAGACACCAGATTTGCCGGTGACTTGATCTTGGACTGTTTGTCCTCCAGAACTAGGAGAAAAAAATTCCCATTGTTTATGAGCCACCCAGTCTATGGTATTTTGTTACAGCAGCCCAAATGGACAAAGATGGTCGTCAGGGAAGTAAAGGAAAACATAGATAGGTGTGTGTGTGTGTGTGTGTGTGTGTGTGTGTGTGTGTGTGAGAGAGAGAGAGAGAGAGAGAGAGAGAGAGAGAGAGAGAGAGAGAGAGAGAGAGAGAGAGAGAGAGAGAGAGAGAGAGAAAGAATGAGAATGAGAATGAATGGATGGCTCACACAGAGAAGAAACATGAAGCCAACTTGGTCATCCATGTCTCAGGGAGGTGACAGGGTAAATGTATTTGTGAATCTGTGTCCGGAAAAGATAGATGCCCAAATTCCCCAATGAAAACCTGAAAGACTTAGCAGCCCAGAGGGAAGAAATACTGTATTGCATATCTAGAAAAGGGATCTTAGTGCATAGAGGTTTGCAAGATCTAGTATGGCACAGGAGAATAATTGTATACTTCTACAATGAAAAATAGTAGTGGTAGGGTCTTTGAAATAGGTACTTTTAAACATTTTCAGTCTCAGATATAGATGAACATAAGAGAAAGGGAAAGGGTACACAAAAATAACGTATTGATATGCCTTGTACAACAGGGAAATCTCTGCTCAAAATAAAAATTAAGAGAAATTAATATATAATTGTATATGTAGTGATAATTATATAGTTAATTTTATATAATATGCATGGTTATTCCATTGAGGTATAATTTTCATACAATAAAATATAGTTGTCTTAAGTGGTGAGTCATTGAATTTTGAAAACTGCAAAAATTCTTCTACCCTCCACACTGAACAGGTTAAAGAATAAATCCATGATCCTAAAAAAGTTATTATTATCCCTTGTCATTCAAGTCCCTGCCCAATTCCCAAATAACATGTGGATGAGTTTGCTTATATTGAATTTCATAAAATGTTCTGGCTTCTTTTACTTTACACATTGTTTTGAGATTCATTATATTTTTGTGTTTATCTGTAGTTCCTTTTTAAAATTATTGAGTAGTAATCTATTGTATAAACATACAATTTCTCTACTTTTTTGTTGATAGTTATTGAGATTATGTTCAGTGTTTTGACAATTGTGAATAAGGCTGCTATAAATAGTATTTTGGTACTTTTTTTTTTTTTAGCAGAATATACTTAACTTCTGTTGGGAAAATGCCTGAGAGTTTAAGTATTGGGTTACACACTAGGAGAATGAGTAATTTTGAAAAAAAAAATGTCAAATAGTTATCCCTAACTGTACCATTAAAAATTATGAATGTGTGAATATTCTAAGTGCCCCATGTCATGATGGACATTTGGTATTGTTACTGATTTTTTTTTTTGGTTTTGTTTGTTTTGGTTTGTGTTTTTAAAGGACTTTCTTCACCTATAATTTCTCCCTTCTCTTTGTTTCTTTTTAACAGAGTTATTGTAGTATATTTTGTTTTTTTTAATGAACAACCTTATTGAAGCATACTTAACATACAAGTGTAAGACATTATTAAATAAACAACTGAAATAGAAGAATCTAGATAATTTTGAAATAGATGAAACCACAGAATTCATCAGTCTGCCTAAAGAGCCTAAGTTAACTGAGTTTTCATTACTTTCAGGTACATATCAGAGCAATAGCAATCAAATGATTTAAATATTCATGTTAAAATCTTATTTAAAAGTACATAATAATCAATTTTTACAAAATCAAATTAATGACACTGCAGTTAATCTAAATCAGCAATTACTAGGAAAAATAAGTGATTTTACCAAATGTTACATATAAAAAAAAATGTCTATAGATGAAAAATATAGGTAAATCTAAAGTGTCTTTTATTTTTTTTATTCAAAGAATTATAGTAATTCCCAAATTGCTATTTTATTTTTTATATTTTAATTTTTTATTGATTAAGTTATTACACGTGTATCTTTATCCCCACGTTACCCCTCATCCCCCCCACTCATGCCCTCATCCCCCTGTTGTCCGTGTCCATTGATTAGGCCTATCTGCTTTCATATAAGTCCTTTGGTTGATCTCTCCCCCTTATCCCCACCTTCCCCTACCTTCCCTCCCAAAGTGTCTTTTAAAAACCATTTGCACTGCTGGTGGGAATGCAGACTGGTGCAGCCACTGTGGAGAACAGTATGGAGTTTCCTCAAAAAACTAAAAATGGAACTCCCATTTGACCCAGTGATCCCACTTCTAGGAATACAGTGGGGCCTTGACTTACGAGTTTAATCCGTTCCGAGACCGAGCCTCATTAAGGAGCTCCTTAACTCAAATTACTCTGTCAACTCAATGCAAAAAATCAGCCAAGAGACAGCTGTTATCTCAAAAAACTCGTTATTCAGGACACTTGTAAGTCAAGGCCCCACTGTATATCCCAAGAAGCTAGAAACACCAATCAGAAAGGATATATGCACCCCTATATTCATACAGCACAATTCACCATAGCTAAGATTTGGAAACAGCCTAAGTGCCCATCAGCAGATGAGTGGATTAAAAAACTGTGGTACATCTACACAATGGAATACTACACTGTGGTAAAAAAGAAGGAATTCTTACCATTTGCAACAGCATGGATGGAGCTGGAGAGCATTATGCTAAGTGAAATAAGCCAGTCAGAGAAAGATAAATATCACATGATCTCACTCATTTGTGGAATACAGTGAACAACATAGACTGATAAACAGGGACAGATCCAGAGACAGAGAAGCAGCGATCAGACTGTCAGACCTCAGAGGGAAAGTAGGGGAGGGTGGGGGTAAGGCGGAGAGATCAACTAAAGGACTTGTATGCATACATATAAGCCAAACCAATGGACACAGACAACAAGGGGATGAGAGCATGAGTGAGGGGGGTGGTTTTGGGGGGTTGAGGTCAAATAATGTAATACCTTAATCAATAAAGAAATTAAAGATTGAAAAAAAACCATTTGAAAAAGTAAAAGGAAGGGGAAATATATAAAAATTAGAAACTGTATTTAGTGACTAAAATGCCATGGTGTTTTTTTTTCTTCTATATTTACCATGTATAATAGTATGCATCATATCCCAAAATAAAGAGCCTTATTTTCTATATATCTAGAACCCAGTAAAAATTCACACTAAAATCATAACTTAGAAAGGAAATTCTCTTTTCTTTTCTTAGATAAAGGAAACTAGTTTGGAAAACTGAGACTAACCAACATTTAACATACTATCTTTAGTATATTATTGTAGTTTTAAAGTGTTCCTCCCCCAAGAAAACATGTTGTAACCCTAACCCTTGGTATCTGTGAAATTGATCTTATTTGGAAGTAAAGTCTTTGAAAAATTGGATTAGGGATTACTTTAATGATTTCATCTTAACTTTCTAAGGCTGTTAAATCGAGTTGTTTACCCATATCTTCAGAAAAAAATCACTTCTACTGTCCTGGTAAACAACCTGCTTACCTATTGATAATGGTCTGGCCCTCTAGCAACTTCAGCATGAAATTATAGCTAATTTGCCTACAAACATCAGGTGGTCATAATAATCTGGCCACTCAGTGTATACCATTGGTGATTTTTACTTATTTCAGGTACATCATTTTTAAGACACCTGAATGTATTTTTTTATGCATACAGATAACATATGACTCATGTTTTTTTGTCAGTATGAACTGCTGGAAAAATACCATAAAAATTACACAAGAGGGTTGGGGCTCAATTAATAAAAAGGTATTTTTTTCAAATACTTGCCCTTTTATTAAAATGTCACTGTGCAAATTAGACGCAACTAAGTATAACTGAGTAGTAATATGTGTAATTAACCAACATTTTAGACCAGAATTTCTAATTTTTAATTTTCTAGAAACTAAGTCTGAGTGCTGCAGAGAAGTAAACATTCATTTCACATTTTTTCTTAAAAATGGATTTGTTCCTTTTCTATTGAATTTTAATAAGCTGCTAACTTGGGCGGTGCCAACTATCTTTGTGAGACTATTTTTCTTAAACACAGAGAGCAAGTGTAAATGTTTCTTCTTTTGGATGAATACAGAAAACTGCCACAAGTGCTTTAAATTACTTTTAATCTTTATGTGGACTGCATGTTAACGTGCCAAAGAAAGAAGACGTAATTTACAGCTGTGTTTCATCACAAGAAACTTTTTCACCATGTAAAGATAACTGCAAGTCTTTATTAAGCAATCCATATAAACTTACAGTATCTCTTCCCTGTCCATTCCACCCTTTAAATAACATTAAAATGGAATGGGATAATATACTATTTTAGAACTCTGGAACGCCCAGAGACATTTTTTAATAGTTATTTAACATAAGGTAGTTTATCTAAAGATACAAAGGCATTATAGAGTCTAATAAGAATGAGATGTCTTATATGTTTTCTCAGGTTTAATATTTAAGGCAAAAAAAATAGGTAAAACTTTTATGCTTCATAGGCCTTACAGGGAATAGTCTAAAAGGAATGAATGCCTGAGGGCAGAAAATATATTGACATTAAAAAGAGAGACACCTGAGAGAGTCCCATCTGTGCCTGTTGCTACAGATTTAACAGTCGTGCTCAGTACATAATTGTGCCTTTCTCAGTATACTGCTAATGGCGAAAAATTAGAAGCACTTAGAACTCTCAAAATGGAACATATGGCAGTAGTAGCCTTCTACCATTTTTAAGACAAATTTGTTAAATCTACTAATAATGGAATAGGTAATGATGATTTATTACATTGGAGTTTACCACCTACAGAGCAAAGATTATAATGCAGACAAATTGAAACTTTATGTTTATTTAAAAAATGAAACTTTATGTTTATTTAAAAATGTATGTTAAGCCCTTTTACAAATAGGATTTTGGTGTATATTGTTTCAAATAGCCTATTAATTATTTCCTAAATATTTAATTAGTGCCAGTGTATATCAGATATTAAACTAGGTACTTTTTCACATTAATGGTGCTTACTCTTGAAGAGTATACATTTTGGATTAGAGATTTCACTAAGCCAGGAGACAATAGTAATAAAGTGTAGAAAGCATTATGATAGCGTTAACACCAAATGCTTTTGGGAATACACATATGAGAGATGATTTTATAATTTACAATTAAATTACTTTCTGTAGAAAAGGTTAAGTAATATTTGATGTCTGAAAATATTCTGTTCACTAGAAAATAAACTGAACCCCAGTTGCATTATCAGATTTACACAAAATGTATGTTGTTTTCTATAGTCCAAATTAAAAAAAAATTAAGAAGCTGAATCTCTATTATTATTGTGTGAATTTTCTATGTGTTCTCCAAACTGGGCTTTCACATGTTTCCTATGAGAATAATTTTATTTTTATTATATTCTAAATATATATAACCACATTATGGGTCATCAAGAAGAAAACTTACAATTACATACAATCATGCTACTTCAGGGCCTGACTTGACATTGTTTTTTAGAGCATCATAGTCACACAATATGCATTGGTGCAGAATGATGGGCAAGGTCAGAGGTAGAATCATAAAGAAGATTCTTCCTAGTTTATGGACCCTGAGGAATAAGAGTGTTCACAGTAATTCAAATAAAGAGAAAAGTTGAGAGAAATTAATCACATATGACACGTTTAGTCGCCTAAACATGCTGAAACAAATCAGTAGGACAGCATATTTTGTCACATTAAAATAATGTTGCAAATTGAATGTTATTGACTTTATGATTTGTTTTACATTTATAAATATGTTTCAATATGTAATAATAAAGCTATATGTTCATATTTTATTATTAATATTTAAACAAATTTTAATTAAATTGTTTATATTATTCAAAGGCTTCTCATATAACTCTGAGTCCTGGGCACCAATGCTGCTCAAAAACCTTCAAAGAAGCAAATCCACTCTCCATTACTGAAGTGCAGTGTTCTGAGTTCCCCAGAAATTGATCTCAGAACCCATCTTGTTTTGGTAAGTTCCCATCTTTCTTTTATTTGAACTTGTCATAGGGCACTTAATAGGATATTTCAAATTTTCCTCATGATCCTAGATATGGAAAGACAAGTTTTCATTATCATATCTGAACTGGACCGTTAAATAGTAACAGATGGAGGTCTAGGATTTGTTTCTTAAACTTGACTGATAGAAAAACCATGTTAAAACAAACAAGCAAACATGAATGCCAAGTATTTAAGTACCCACTTCTCCTGGGATACTTATAAAGCGCTGAAAAATTGTCCTTTTTCTCCATCATCATTTCTTTCTGAAATTAGTCCAAGTTTTCAATAAAGAAATGTTTATAGTAAAAAAGGTCTAGTATGGTATTCTTGGGGGATTAATTGATAGGCTGGCAAGAGTATGCAAGAGTATGCATAGATGCTCCCTCCTAGAGATCCGGCATGATCTATCGAGAGAATCCCAGCTCGGAGTCCCAGATGATGTCTGGAAGCCCAGTAGTGTGAATTTGCTTACATATAGCATTTGATAACCTACATAAAAGATTTGACCTCTGAGAGGTTAACGGACAAAACACCTTCATTGTAGATTGAAAACATGGACATTGTAGGAGCAATGACTTGTAATAGTCCTGGACTCCAGTCTTAATTCAGTGCCTCATACTATGTGGCGTAGGCAAGGTACTTCTCTTCATATGCCTTCCTTTTCCCATTAGTGAAATATTAATGATGTATTTCTCATCAGTGTGATATACATGAAATTAAGTGACATCTGAAAGAATAACATATGGGGGTGGCTTGCATATATTCAATAGGCATTTAATAAATTATAAATATTATTACTATATATTTTATTTAATATAAGAAACTACTAGGTTTCTTTAACTATACAAACACAATGACACATTTAAATAGATTTTATTTGCCTAATGATCTAAAGAAGTTTCACTTAGCAGATAAATTTGCAAGTGAAGAAGAGATTAGAATACATTTTATATGTCGGAATACATTTTGCCAAGCATATATATATCATTTTAAAGTTATGCAAGACTGGAATTTCAGGGAATTTGATTTTTAAGCACTGAAAATGCATGTGTTCTTTCTTACAGACTTTTTATAAGAATTTTCTTGTTTCCTCAACTTTGTTTACTTTAGAGTAGCTTTAGGCTGAAAAGAAATGATTAAATTACTTATTCCTATCTTTTAAATTTCCTGCAGTACCTAAAAGTACTATATTAAAAAAATGCATCTTAGAAAACAGCATATATGTATTTTAATCTAAATTTTTAAGGTAGTGATTGTTTTTATTTACCCAAAAAAATATTGTTAGGCCTGATCAAATAATCAACTCCATAACACTCTCCCCTGGGAAACTAACCTGTATATTATTTCGCAACTGACTTTCCCTTTTGCATAGACCACATTCCATTTGCTACGACCAGTATCTTTCTCCTCCGGACTTTCCCAAGATCCCACCCACCCAGAGAATAGAATTCCCACCGAAAAATCCCGCCTAGAGTCCCTTAAAAGCTATGACTCCTCAGTTCCTGGCTGCTGATGCCATTTTGGGCAGCCCTCTGGTTTGCAGATGATCTAATTAATTTATAATCCCTTACCAATTTTGATCTCATGCACTCCTCCTTTAGTGACCCATATATATTCAATGTTTACATCTAGTATTCTTTTTGTATTAGTTCTGGTGTACAGCAAAGTTGTTATTTAACTGTATGGTAGGGTCACAGTGGGAAATGGTTTTTCAGGGCATCTCACATGAAACTTCTGTAAATATAATAAATAAACAATCAGATATTTCTCTAAGGTGCTTTTAAATTATAATGATCAAAAGATTATGTGAGGGTGCAAAGTTGCAAAGTAAAAGAAGTTGTATCTTGAATATGGATGGAAGAAAGAACTTTATGGACACTGTATATTAAAAGAAAAGATAAAATTATGTAGAAGGAAGAGATACACATACTCAGACAGACAAGGGAATTTATAATAAGCAATGTTCATTATACTTCTGAATATCCTTTCTTATTTTAAGAATATTTTATGGGGGAAGTGAAGAACATAAAAAAAGTATTAGCAATTTCCTATTGCCGAAACCAGTTTGGTTCAGTGGATAGAGCATCAGCCTGCGGACTGAAGGGTCCCAGGTTCGATTCTGGTCAAGGGCATGTACCTGGGTTGCGGGCACATCCCCAGTGGGAGATGTGCAGGAGGCAGCTGATCGATGTTTCTCTCTCATCGATGTTTCTAACTCTCTATCTCTCTCCCTTCCTCCCTGTAAAAAAGTCAATAAAATATATTTTTAAAAAATTCCCTATTTATTTTAGGGAACTTAAATATTAAGATGACCAGTGATTTGTCAAGACCATTTTACTATTTGGAAAGTAAAGACTAGAAAACTACTTCTGACAGAGGAAAACAAATTTCTTAGACCTACCACTGAGACATTAATAAGTAAATAATACCTTAAATTAACAATAAAAGATAATACTGAGTTTATTCTATTTTGTAAAATATTCAGGCTTTTCATATGGTGTCCTTAATTTTATACACCCCAGATTCCTTTGAATTACTAAAAAAATAATGTTAATGAATGGATACATATTGGGATGTGAAAAATAATAAGTAAGGAGGGCTATAAAGATTATGTGTCTGTATATGTATGTATGTGCTAATCTATAATCTTTTGTTATGCCTATTGGAAAATTGAGTAATTTTTTATTAAGAAAAATATAAATCTCTGTTTATTCCAACAATATACTGATGAATGTCATCAATCTGAATGGACCACTGAAGACTACTTATCTTTGTAAATCAATTATAGTGCAATTTAAGTATAAAATCAGTTTCTCAAATTATAAATGTAAATGAAGTTAACTTATTTTATTATAAAGGACTAAGTAAGAATTCAGACAATTTAAAAGATAGGGTTTTGCAGATCAAAATGTAGTTAAACATTTAAATACTTACAAAGTTTCCATAAATGTAATGCCATCTTAAAATCAAAAGTGTTTATATAAAAATATACTTAAATTCATACTTTTTGTTATTGAGTGTTATGGATTTGATTCACATACTGCATATTTCCATTGTTAGTTCACTAAAT
The DNA here is from genome assembly GCF_014108235.1 of Myotis myotis. NCBI lineage: Eukaryota > Metazoa > Chordata > Mammalia > Chiroptera > Vespertilionidae > Myotis > Myotis myotis. The sequence goes on from NW_023416379.1 coordinate 42,290,439, forward strand.
TATTTTGTTTTATTCATTTCCCCTAAACCAGTTTATAGTTACTTCATCTTTACCTCCAAGCACCAAGGTTGTTTTCTAAAGTAATAGCTATTTAGTAAATGTTAAGTAAACAACTGAATAAATTAAGAATCCACCACAAATTAATTTACACATTCAATTTAATAATAAACACTTACTGATCAAGTGCTGTCCTAGGCAACAGAGATTTAATATATTTTTTCCAAAAATAATACAAATTAAATGGGAAAGTTAGGCATAACAATAAAAAGATATAATCCAGTTTGTGACTGTGGCGATAATGAGAGGTTACTCTGGATGGCATGTACAACTTGGCTTGATTGTACGAGGACGACGACAAAGTACCTTAAGAAGTGAAACAAAAGCCAAGTCTCAGATAATGTTATTTGGGACTACCTTTGACAAAGAACATTTTTAAAAACGTATATTTTGTAATGCTTGAAACTTTTATACACAATCTTCTTACTTTCATGGGAGAGAAAGAATACTAGGTACTGATATTACATACTGTATATGCTATTTATGGTTTAGACTCATACAGAATTCTGATTTGTGAAAGAATGGTGACTGTGACCCCATTGTCTATGTGTAGTGTTATTTATTTCCTGGGAAATATCAAGACTGAGATTCAGCATAATAGAGGAGTCAGGTGGGGATAATGGGGCTTATTTTCACACTGATTACAACTGTGTGATCTAATGCCTGGGTGATGCCATTTAAGCCTACTGAATGTGAGGTCAGGAGATTTTCTTGCCAGTGTGACAATGGATGCAGTACTAGCTTTTCTGGTATGCCACGAACCCACACTAAATTATGTGCCCTGGGAAAATTATGTAAGAATTTTTGCTTCATTTTTTTCCCTGTGGAAAAAATGGGAATAATTATAATACGTGCCTCTTAATGTTTTTGTAAAAAAACTAAATGAGATAATATTTAATATGCTTAGGAGAATGCTAAGCATCTACTAATTAAATTAGTATTATCATTAATAATTTAACACTTATGGTACCTAAATACCTAAAGAAAACATAAAAATATCTTTCAGTTTCAAATTTTATGTTTGTTGAAATATTCTTTTTTAAGTCACAACTTCTACTTATGATCTGGCCCAATGGATTTTCTTCCTGGAGATTTTGAATTGTGATTGGGCTGCTTCTAGATGATTGATCAGAATGTCTGGATGCTCACACCATTAGGGGTTTCCTATTTAATATTTTCCTGAAGCATGTGGTTTAGTTTTTCATGGGATTTAGATTCTTTTGGACACAAACAGAAATTGCTTTTCACTTGAACTAATGTGTGTGGATTTCTACCTTGGCATTCATTCATTTATTGTTCATCTTTTATCCTCACATGCTTGATAATATAATGCTATAGGAAAAGAAACTCTATAGAACCTAACAACAAGAGCCAAAACAAGTTTTTCCTGACAGTCAGTGTAGTTCTCCTAAGTGAGTTTAGTTACTTTGATGTTTAATGCATATATTTTAGTAGCAAACTGCCTGCTTAGCACTTTTCTTTTTAAGTCATAACAATACATTGAATTTAACCTGTTCAAGACCATAAATCATTCTTTCAATTATTATGGCTTTCAATGTATTTTCCAAGTTGAATTTCTTTAAAATTTATATTATTAAATTTTTTCAAATCATAATGAAAAATTTGAAAGTGTTGCACAAAGAAAATATTTCATATTGAATCAGCTTCTTTTCATTTCTTTTCTGAGGGCTATTTTCCATAAAAATTTACATACTCTGAATAATTACTGAATAAATTGTGAGTGTAACATCAGATTTGCATTTATCTTTTATTTTCAAGTGTTCCATTGATTAAATATTGAATATTTAATGACATTACTCACATATTTCTTTTGTAAACCACATGTAAAATACATTAAAGACTAAATTTATGAAATATATAAATCTGGTATGTGACTTATACTTTGCTAAAATTTAACTCAGGAGATATATTTTAGAGTAGTTTCTAGAGCAAAGGAAATCAAAATAATAAAGTAAAAATGCTACTTACAGTAAAAAATTCAGCAATATTCACCAAATTTGTATAAATAACTTCAAAAGTAGCAATATATTACCATTTAAATATACCACTCAAAGATATTTATAAATTTATACTACATATCCACAATTTTATTGCCTTGCTTTTACTATTCTGGTGAATTCATGAGTCATTTTTTTTTGACAGGAATAACAAATAGAAATTTTGCTAATCATATCACTAATGTATATGAAGCATTCTGCTAGACTCTGAAAATAACATGTTGAATAGACTGACAAGGGGTCAGGAGACTTATATTTAGAAAGAATAATCAAAAAATCGCTCTATGGGGAGGTGTCATTGAAGTTAAGACCTGAAGGCTGAAAAAGTGAACCATTTATAGTGTGAGTTGTCCTTTCTCAGAATTATTTATGTTTCTGACCTTAAAATTTTTATTAATACCACCAGTATATTATTTTTGTGTATGAGTCATATATGTTTATAAGATTATTAGCATATATCTTAAAATATAATATTATTCCATGTTATAATATGCATTTTAGAAACATGTTGTAGAATATAGACAAAATTAATATTTGCTTTCATTCTCGTATATCCTCAATAAGATGATTACAAATGTTAAACAAATTTATAAGGTAGTATTTTAAGGAAAAATATCCGTGAATTGAAAAAATATGGAATTACAGACACTGTATTATTTCTTTTGCCTCTTTGAAGTAAAGTGTCAGAATTTTCATACTGCCTTCATTAACTCATCTTTGCTTCTTCTTATCTATACTAATAATAGTATATAATATATAAATAATATATAATATAATATGTAAATTGCCCAGGATGCTGTCACAATAACAGTAACAACTGAACAGCAGGCTGCATGGGACGACCAGGCCAGCAGGGTTGGGCAGTTGGGGGTGACCAGGCTGGCAGGGGGGGCAGTTAGGGACGATTAGGCTGGCAGGCAGAGGTGGTTAGGAGTGATCAGGCTGGCAGGGGGTGCAGTTAGGGGCGATTAGGCAGGCAGGCAGGCAGGTGAGCAGTTAGGAGCCAGCAGTCCCAGATTGTGAGAGGGATTTCCCAATCCAGAATCGGGTCTAAACCGGCAGTCAGACATCCCCCAAGGGGTCTCGGATTGGAGAGGGTGCAGGCTGGGCTGAGGGGGACCCCCCCACCCCCGTGCAGGAATTTCTTGCACTGGGCCTCTAGTCTCAAATAAATCAGTAATGTCAAAGACGATGTTACTTGAAATTGTAAGTTAATATAATCTAAAATATAAATTGGTTAAACCCGTAGTTGGCAAACTGCAGCTCACGAGCCACATGCGGCTCTTTGGCCCCTTGAGTGTGGCTCTTCCTAAGCCTTAGGAGTACCCTAATTAGGTTAATAACAATGTACCTACCTGTATAGTTTAAGTTTAAAAAATTTGGCTCTCAAAAGAAATTTCAATCATTGTACTGTTGATATTTGGCTCTGTTGACTAATGAGTTTGCTGGGTTAAACTCATTGGAATAATTTTTCTTGAAAGATCATAGTAATGCCTTGCCTTCTATCTATGTTGCATATGAAATCACAAATATAATAAAAATAAATAGATTTAAATATTTTAATCATAAAATTCTAATTCTGTTATTCCAAGTGTTTAGGATTCTAAACCCTCCATTCTTACAATAAACTATACAGGTAGTCACAATAATTAATTAATTCCTTTGATAATAATACACTAAAAAAGCATTTTAGGAAGGCCTTGCAATGAATAATGTTATAGATTAAATCAAACATTTATTTTCTGAGATAAAATCTTAAATATAAGTTATTGACATTTGTCTGATTCAGAGAAAACCAGGACAAATTTAACAAATATATTAACATATTTATTAATTGATTTTGTATATGAAGTAAATATGCTTGAGTATATAAATTTTACATTTGTTGAACATTTAATACAAAAATTTTGAGTCATGGTTTATGAAGCAGAAAAAATGTGGTAAGAGAAGCTATCTCAGTTTTTATTAGTCAAAGACAAAGATGTCAAAATATTTTAGTAAGAATAATATTAGGATAAAAATGATATAAAGTGTTATTCAATTAATATTAGGATTATTTTAAAATTGATTGTGTACTTACTTATCTGCTACTGTAGAATATTATTACATCATTATTTATGAGCAGTAAAGAGTAAGATACCATTTACACTGGTATTACTTTGCTATCACAATACATCTTTATTACTTTGTTATTTTTCATATTCTAATTAGCACTCTATTTACTCAATGACATGATTTGTATATCAATTGCGAAAGTTTTTCAGGACAAGACAGTATAAATATGTCATATAAATGCTCCAGTATATGAGTTTTTTTCTAATAGATGGCATACTAGTATTTCCTTCTAGTTGTCCATTGAAAACTATTATTAGCTTAATTTTTAATAAAACCTTAATTGTTCAGATTCAGGAAACAATGAAATTAACAGGGGCTAGAAATCACTCTCCTACTTGAAACAAATAAACCAAACCAGGCAAATATATTCAAGGCCAGTTTCAACACATTGGACATCAAGCAATAAATTACATTTACCTGAGCAGTGGCAAACAAATTTACTCCATTTTACTATTGTGGAGGAGTTTTCAGGTTATGCTGCAGGGAGTGGGAAACCATCAGAAACCAGTGGACACCTTGAACCTAGAGACAAGGTGAGTAGAATTCACAGGACAGAGCACCAGAAGGGGAACGATGGACAGAAAGAACTCCGGCAGTCTGCAGAGGATCCTGGTTAAGTCATTCAGCTTAGTGTTGGGCAGCAAATGTAGGTAAAGAAATAAGTGGGGGACATGGATAGAGTCACTGAAAGGATTAGAGGTAACACTGCCTGGTGGCCACACAGGGTGAGGGATTTTTATTTATAAAATATAAAAATGCAAAGAGTGTAAGATAGATTGTTAATATTCATAATTACTATGGATTGTAAAATATTTTAACATAAAACAATAACAGTTTGCTTTAAAATGGCAGAAATGAACATTTTAAAGTGATATAGTAAAAGCAGCAAGAAATAATAAAAACGCTGATTTAAGCCAGGCTTTCAATGTTGTTTTTTTCAAGATTCCTTGTTTCTAATAATTTATTTTAAATATCTGGGTTTTATAAAAATGGCTCTAGTCCATATGTTTCCTGAACTATGCAACTACCAGAATAGCCTTTTTGGTGGGATATAAAGAGAGAAATGGATGCCCTAACTGGTTTAGCTCAGTGGATAGAGCGTCGGCCTGCAGACTCAAAGGTCCCGAGTTTGATTCTGGTCAAGGGCATGTGCCTTGGTTTCAGGCACATCCCCAGTGGGGAGTGTGCAGGAGGCAGCTGATCGATGTTTCTCTCATCGATGTTTCTAACTCTCTATCCCTCTCCCTTCCTCTCTGTAAAAAATCAAAATATATTTTAAAAAGAGAGAGAGAGAAATGGTACTATGATAAATTCTCATTTTTCATGTTCAGTATGTACCGAATGTGGATAGGCAAATACCTACATCTGAAAGCTTCATGAGATCTCACCACAAGGCATTTTTAAATGAGAAGTGTGGGAAGGTGATAAACTTTAAAAAATTATATGAATTTGAAGATATAAAAGGTATCTATAAGGAGAACAATGAAATATAGATATGTTATGATTTTCTAAATAAATGGATGTATTTGTGTGCATTTATATATGGAAAGATTCAATATTATAAAATGTTGATTTCCTCCAAATTTATGTATAAACAAATGCTATCACAATACAAATGACAGCAGGTTTTTAATAAAAATAGAAAAACTGACTTTGAAATATATATGGAAATTCAATTGTCAAGGCTAGCTAATAATTTGACAAAGTACAAGGTACAGAAACTTAAAATAGCAAAACTTAATATAAAACACAAGTATTAGGACATATAAAATAAAGTGTATTTTAAGTTAAGTCAGAAGTTTCAGATATTTAGAAAGTTTATTTATGCTAAATATTTCTACTGCTTTACAGTACTTGATACATGAGGTGTTACAACACTACTTTCCTAATGATCTTTAGTATTAGAAACAATCTTGTGATTGGTGGGGCTTTCTGTGCGTGTGTGTTGTTAATCATTAATTTACTTGGAGTACAGAATTTCTATAAGTAGGACAGTTTTTCATGTCTGATAAACCCAGACATAAGAGAACTCTGAAAATATATAAAATGGAAAAATTGACATTTAAAGAATAATATTTTATGTTTTTCTTGATACTTGATTAAGTAGCAAAATATTGGGTTTATTTGATCTAAGCATTGATATTTTAAAAAGCTTAATAATTACTGACTCAATTTGATAAACTCTACTTCCCCTTCTCTAATATAATAAGAAATGTTATTGTTCACTTAATGCTTATTAAACTATGGCTCATGTTATTTCTTCCTGTCCTGGAATGTCAGGCTACATACATTATTCACATGAAGCGAAGTGAACTTTAAATAGTGAGATTATACTGGAGGGAAATGAGAAAGCCATCATTCTCAATTTTACCCCATACTGTTATTAAAGGTTACATAGGCAGTGAACTTTCTTTTTCCTACATTTTTTAGCCTTATCTCTTTTCTTTCTGAGTGTCTATTTTATCCCTTTTCATCTTTCATAACATGCACATATTCTGTTTGTTTTCTCTATTATGTAAAGGAACTGGTTGAGTTACTTTAAATGATTTACCATCTTCATGTTGTGAGCCAGACATTTAAATAACTTGTGATGAATCAGGCATTGTATGCCATATTACTTCCTTATATTCTTTGTGTAAAATGTGGTTGATGTGAATAAAAGTCGTTAAGTATGAAAATATTTGCCTGAAGAATTTGAAAACCAAGTTTCAGGCTAGAATAAATTAAACTATTAAGCAATGACAATTGCAATAAAAATGTGAATAGACGATTTACAACAGTGAACTATACAATTACAAATAATGTTTCCTGAAAAACATATGCTTATTTATCAGCAAAATGTTTCCATAACAGCACTTCAATATTAGGTGACAGATATATGCTTAAACACCACAGGGAACACACAAAAGCTTTGCTTATTATTTAAACATCAGTGTATGGTTTCTGAAGAAATATTTAAACTGAAAGTTGCAAAATAAAATATTCACCTGGCTGGCGTTGCTTGGTGGTTGAGCATTGACCTATGAACCAGGAGGTCACGGTTTGATTCTAAGACAGGGCACATACCTGGGTTGCTGAATCCCTAGTGGGGGACATGCAGGAGGCAGTCAATCAATGATTCTCTCTCATCATTTATGTGTCTATCTCTCTCTCTCCCTCTGCTTTCCTCTCAGAAATCAATAAAAATATATTTTTAAAAAGTTAAAAGAGACAATGTAGTATGGTGCCTGGTACAGAGAAAATATTCAATAAATGGTAGTTATTATGAACAAGAAAAAATTCATACATGAGCTCTAAGTAATATTCCACCATTAGGTATTAATACATTGTCCTTTCCAGCTGTTTTTATTAAGTGAAAGTTCACTCTGCAAATGGTAAACTTTTCCAGTCACTAACACTATAGTGTGGAATCCAGCAGGGACTTAGGGGAACATGGTTACAAATTAGCATATAGAATGCTAAATAAAATAAATAAATAAATAAATAAATAAATAAATAAATAAATAAATAAATAAATAAATAAATAAAATAATAAAATAAACACTTGAGAATTGTAGAATAAAATATTTTACTCAACATTTTTACTTATTTTTTGTGGAAGAATAGGTTAAAATAACCTAGTCAGTTATGTTTACATAAATTAATCTATAAATACAAAGCAGTTATTTCCAACTATAAAATAATTTGCAACAGCCCTAACCAGTTTGGCTTAATGCAGGGGTCCTCAAACTATGGCCCGCGGGCCACATGCGGCCTGCCAAAAACATTTATCCCGCCAGCCGGGTGTTTTTGCTGCCACTATGTGCATAGGAATTTGTTCATAGTTTTTTTTTTAAACTATAGTCCGGCCCTCCAACGGTCTGAGGGACAGTGAACTGGCCCCCTGTTTAAAAAGTTTGAGGACCCCTGGCTTAATGGCTAGAGCATCGGCCTGTGGACTGAAGGGTCGCAGGTTTGATTCTGGTCAAGGACATGTACCTTTGTTGCAGGCGCATCCCCAGTGGGGAGTGTGCAGGAGGTATTGTTAAACAATAAAATATAAAAAAATTGTTTTTAAAATAATTTGCAACACTTTCGGGGGAGTTAGAGATGACTATATGTCTAGCACATTGACACCAATTCCTCCTCCCTTCATCCCATCTCCATTATTATATTTATATCTTCTGAACTTGTGGGAACTGAGGAGCAAAGTAAAACCATAACCACATGGTTGAAATAGTTTCTGTGTGGATGCTTAAAAACTCAAAGACTTGATTTTTAAACATTTTATTTTATATTTAACTAGAGGCCCAGTGCACAAATTCATGCACCTTGAAAGGAACTGTGGATTGTGAGGCTGTGGTGGGCACAGGGGCGGGTCTCGGCCCATCCTCCATGCCCCCGACCGGCCCATCCTGCCACAGTCCCTGGTCCCCGCTGATGGTGCGAAGCAATTGGGGCCAGTACCAGCAGCAGGTGTAAGAGGCGGCTGCTGGCCCCAGTCGCCCCTCAGGAGCAGTGGTAGGTGGAGAAGCCCTAAGAGGTGACAGGAGTCGGCAGCTACTGCTCATACCCACTGATGGCACCGAGCGATTGGGGCCAGTGCTGGGTGCCGGCACCAGGTGCAAGCGGGGCCGGTGACAGCAGCAGGTGCGAGGGCTGGTGGGACCACGATGCGCAGGAGAACCGAATTTTCGGTAACCACCAGAGGCTCGCCCCTGTGGCAGCTACTGGTGCCCCGCATTGGTCTGTCACCTGGCTCACCTGTTCCACCATCCTGCCATGGCCAATGCCTGCCATGTTCCATGCTCTGCCACCTGCTGCCAATGGCAGCCATGTTCTACGCGCAAACCCCCCTGGTGATCAGCGCACATCTTATTGACCAGTTCAGTTAGTCCGCCATTTTGTCTATTTGCATATTAGGGTTTTATATATATACTAGAGGCCCGGTGCACAAAAATTTGTGCAGTCGGTGGGGAGAGGGTCCCTTAGCCCGGCCTGTGCCCTCTCAGAGTCTGGGACCCCTCAGGGGATGACCACCTGCTGGCTTAGGCCCGTTGCCCAGGGTACTGGGCCTAAGATGGCAATCAGACATCCCTCTGGCAGCCCAGCAGCCCTCGGGGGATGTCCACTTGTCAGCGGGGAGCAGGCCTAAACTGCAGTCAGACATCCTTAGCACTGCTGAGGAGGCAGGAGAGGCTCCCACCACCACCGCTGTACTGGCAGCCATCAGCCTGGCTTGTGGCTGAGCAGAGCTCCTCCCATGTGAGAGCTCACTGACCACCAGAGGGCAGCTCCTGCATTGAGTGTCTGCCCCCTGGTTGTCAGTGTGTGTCATAGTGACCAGTCATTCCCAGTCCTTCTGCTGTTAGGGTCAGTTTGCATATTACCTTTTACTATATAGGATAGAGGCCTGGTGCATGGGTGGGGGCTGGCTGGTTTGCCCTGAAGGGTGTCCCGGATTAGGGTGGGGATCCCGCTTGGGTGCCTGGCCAGCCTGGATGAGGGGCTGATGGCTGTTTGCAGCTGGTCACACCCCCTTTAGGGTGGGGGTCCCCACTGGGGTGCCTGGCCAGCCTGGATGAGGGGCTGAGGGCTGTTTTCAGGCTGGCGGGTGACTGAAGCTCCCAACCTCTCCTTTTTTTCTTTTTTATTTTTTTAATTCTGGGATTTATTTACCTTCTATGGCTGTCACTGGAGCTGAGAGCTGGCTTTAGCTCTGAGACTTGGCTCCAGCTCTGAGACCTCGGCTGCTGAAAGCAGGTATCTGGGTTTGTTTGGCTTCTATAATTGAAACACTGTTGCAGCTCCAGCTCTGAGGCCCGGCTGGCTGAAAGCAGGTTTCTGGGGTTTTTTTAGCTTCTATAATTGCAACATTGTTTCTTAGAGTGCAGCTCAGAGGCCGGCAGCAGCAGGAGGGGAACCTTGGCTTCCTCCATCACTGGAGCAAGCAAGCCTCCTGTTCGCTTCTGCTGCCTGGCTGCCGGCTGCCATCTTGGTTGGCAGTTAATTTGCATATCACCCTGATTAGCCAATTGGAAGAGTGTCAGAGGTATGGTTAATTACCATGTTTGTCTATTATTAGACAGGATATAGATAGATACCCTGTAGAGCAAGACATCTTTCCGTTGACTTCAAAATGCTAGTAAAGCTGCAAAGTGTACTCTCTTCCTGTATAAGCAACCATTAAACATGGACATGGGCTACCAGGTAGTATCTTGATTTTGAGAAAATGTCAGAAAAGGTCATGGCATTTAATGGTCATGATATAAAATTTAGAGGTACTGCAGAAGGAAGTTGAGAGAGTTCTTATGGAATGGTTCCTATTTATTTCAATAATGTCCAAGATAAATATCTTTCTATAGAATGAAAAGGATGTAGGCAGTTTGGGGAGATGAATTTGGGGTGAAAATTAAGGAAACTGGGAGAGTTAGTAAGGAGATACAAAATAAAAATATTATAAACAACATTTAGGGTCAAATTAGAATAATAGTCCAGGGAATTGTAATGAACTCAATACATACATTTCTGGTGTTTTTTGTTCAGCAAAAAGCTGGAGATTTATACTGGTTAGATTATTTATGGTTGTGGTGGTTTTACATAGCATGCGTGATGAAAAGACAAGATGGAAAGACACGTCAGGTAAGGGAGAATGTGAATAATGTGATGGTTCAGGTAATTATGGTTCAATTATGAAGAAAATTAGACCAGAATAAAGCTTATACATATGAAAAGGTGCAGTGATTTGGGAACTGGAGAGTTGGTGAGTTTTTACTCTTTATATCACTTAAAACCATGGCAGGTAGATATTCCTCCTGTGTTAAATGTCCTGAGCTCACTTATGCAAGCCACTTAAAATATTTACATCAGTCAGCTTTGGGTGCATCACATGTGTAAAAAAAACCCGACCCTACGTAAGGAAAAGTAGATAATACAATTCAGTGACAAAAATGTTTCCACTTTTTAATTTATTGGGCTTGTTAAGACTTTTGCAAAGGTTGCTTGGCATTGATGTACTCCAACAAATTAGACATTATATAACTTAATCTTTTCATTAACTTAAACAATAAATTTAAATGTAAAACCAAAATAAATTAAAGAACACACAATATATACGTATTAAATGCCTAATGATTAACTCATGAGGCAAAGATACATGTCATTTAATTAAATTTGTGATTCTTTTTTTTTTTTTTTAGGCTCTCTCTTTTTTTATATATATATATTTTTTATTGATTAAGATATTACATATGTGTCCTTGTCCCCACATTACCCGCTACCCCCCCACCCCCCGCTCATGACCTCACCCCCCCCCCGTTGTCCGTGTCCATTGTTTAGGCCTATATGCTTGCATATAAGTCCTTTAGTTGATCTTTCCCCCTTACCCCTACCCTCCCCTACCTTCCCTCCAAGGCCCGACAGTCCAATCAATGCCTCTCCGTCTCTGGATCAGTCCTTGTTCATCAGTTTATGTTGTTCATTATATTCCACAAATGAGTGAGATCCTGTGGTATTTATCCGCTCTCCAGTTCCATCCATGCTGTGGCAAATGGTAAGAGTTCCTTTTTCTTCTTCCTCTTCTTAAAGAATACCTTTCAGCATTTCATATAATGCTGGTTTGGTGGTGATGAACTCCTTTAGCTTTTTCTTATCCGTGAAGCTCTTTATCTGACCTTCTATTCTGAATGATAGCTTTGCTGGATAAAGTAATCTTGGTTGCAGGTTCTTGCTATTCATCACTTTGAATATTCTTGCCACTCTCTTCTGGCCTGCATGGTTTCTGTTGAGAAATCAGCTGACAGTCGTATGGGTACTCCCTTGTAGGTAACTAACTGTCTTTCTCTTGCTGCTTTTAAGATTCTCTCTTTATCTTTTGCTCTTGGCATTTTAATTATGATGTGTCTTGGTGTGGTCCTCTTTGGATTCCTTTTGTTTGGGGTTCTCTGCGCTTCCTGGACTTGTAAGTCCATTTCTTTCACCAGGTAGGGGAAGTTTTCTGTCATTATTTCTTCAAATAGGTTTTCAATATCTTGCCCTCTCTCTCCTTCTGGTACCCCTATAATTCTGATGTTGGTACGCTTGAAGTTGTCCCAGAGGTTCCTTACACTATCTTCATATTTTTGGAATCTTTTCTTTTTTCTTTTTCGGTTGGGTATTTTTTGTTTCTTTGTATTTCAAATCTTTGACTTGATTCTTGGGATCCTCTTGTCTGCTGTTGGATCTCTGTAAATTATTCTTTATTTCAGTCAGTGTATGCTTAATTTCTAGTTGGTCCTTTTTCATGTCCTCCATGGTCTCACTATACTTATAGAGGGATTCATTAAATTTATCGGCGGTTTCCATAAAATTCTTGAAAAACTTTATAAACGTGGCCTTGAACTCTATATCCATTCGTTTGCTTTCCTCCATTTCTGCCATTTGTGACCTGTTTCTTTGTCTCCACATTTTGGCTGCTTCCCTGTGTTGATAGAGTGGCCCTGCGCGCCAGGTGTCCTGTAGGGCCCAGTGGCATAGCCTCCCCAGTTACCTGGGGTGGACACTCTTGGTGCACTCTTGGTGCCTTGATTGTTGTAGGATCACTGGGAGGAATTGACCTCCAGGCCAATTGGCTGTGAGAATCAGCTGTGTCTGAAGTGGGAGAACTTCTGTGCTGAAGACACCCTTCTGGGGCAAGACTTGCTTCAGTGGAGCTTTGGTGCTCACTGAGTCTGCTCCCTGAGTGTGTCCCTTATGGATCTGAGGAGTTGCAATCTGGATGGTACCCCTCTGACCACTGGGTACAGTGGCTCCTGGATCTAAGGAGGTGCTAATTCAGCCTCTGCCTGAGGCCACACAGCAGGAGCCACGAAGAGGCTCAGCTGTGAAGCAATGCAAGCCGCTGCGGGGCCTTGGGCCTTCTCTTGGAAGTTCCGGGTCTGCCTGTCTCGGCTGCAGTTAGGTACATTCACATGCAAAATCCTCTGCCACAGCCTGGGTGGGGCGGGGTCTCAGGGAATCAAAGGGCGGAGCAAGCAGCTATGGCTGATTCTCCGCCCAGCCCTAAGGAGTCCCGAGTCTCAGTGACCCTATAATTGCTGCAAGCACCTCTGAGGGAAAAGCCGCCCTCAAGTTCGCCCGCTGCCCGACAGACCAGCTTCTCCCCGTATGAGTCCTGGGTCCCCAGAGACTTCCCGGAACTGGAGTTCAGAGCAGTTGGGAACTTGTGATTCAAAAAGACAGCCGCGTCCTCAGGTGCCACCCCCTTTCCGCGCGCGCGATCCGCCGTACCTCTGCACTTCACCTCCGCAGCTCCTCTGGCTCTCAGTATGCTTTTCTTTCCTTCTAGTTGTAGAATTTACACTCAGCCAGCCTTCCTGTTGTTCTGGATGATGTCCGCTCTGTCCTTTGTGGTATTTTTCAATTGTTGTGGGAGGCGGCAATTTCCCAGTGTTTATCTATGCCGCCATCTTAGTTTCCCCTAAATTTGTGATTCTTAATTCTCAATGTTTTAACTTTTTTCAGTTTGTCTAAATTGAGATTGCATGTAGTTTATTGTCACTGTTAAGTTTTAAAGCATTTTCATTAGGTTCTCCACTTGATTTTTATTAGTTTTCTAGAATTGGTTGGTTAAGCATGAAGAAAAATAATCTCAGTGGTCATATTACTAATTCTTTTTCATGTGTGAAACATATATTTGACCTGAATTAGTATTCAGTTACTGATAGCATAATTTTGCTCAGAGATTTTGCTTGTATTTGCTTCAGAAGTGTATGCAAAAGATGAATTGGTGTTCTTAAGTGTGAAACTCCTTCTAGCATAATTTATTTCTAAAATTTAAAACATCTTTTGGACTAATTTTGCAATTATATCACATTAGGAGTTTGGTTGTTTTCAGATGAAGCATAATTTAAATTTTAAGAATTACAGACTGGCATTGCTTCGTATGGTAAATTAAATTGCTAAACATTTATGCTATGTCTTAAAGTGACTGGAACTTTATAACGAAAAACTTTCTCTGAAACTTTAAAGGAGTAAACATTATCATAAAGTAACAATTAAGAGCCTGGTTGCATTAGAGATTGACTAGAACACATTGAGAAAGAATGGTATACATTTTGGCCTTTGCTCTCCAAGACCCTCCAAAATTAAGTCCCACTTTAGACCTATGTACTAGAAATGTAAAGAAGAAAAAAATATTATTAAAACAAATATAATTATACCAACCTATTTAAAAAATCTATAATAATAAAGTATAATATGCTAATTAGACTGGATGTCCTTCCAGATGAAGCCAGGCTGCAAGGGAAGCCCTGGTCCCGGGTGCCAGAGGGAAGCTGGTGCCGGCAGCTCGGGGAAGGAAGGCCTATTCTTGCCCGAATTTCTGCATTGGGCCTCTAGTACTTATATAATTCACTGCAAACTCCTTTTACAAGGCACTTCTGTTTACTTCTTTCCTTCCCTAATTCTCATGCTTCTGTGAACAACTAAAATACCCCTCTCAAAAATGTTTACTTCTTCCTAAAGAATCTGTTAGAGCGGAATCAATGCTGTATTTACAAATTAGACTGCCTTAGGGGAATATCTAGGGATTTGGCCATTTTTACATATCACTTATAGCAGTTCATTCCAGGAGTAAATTAGGGCCAGGAGACAGTCATAACATCAGAAGTCATGGACAAGATGACAGAGATACCTTTGAAAGTAACTCAGTATGAAGGTGGCAATGATAATAAATCTTCTAAAATAAAGATGATGGCCTTCTAAATCTTTTTCTTGTTGTTACTCTGCTGGAATTAATTTTGAAAGGTCAGTTTTCTGCTGTATTAAGGAATTCTTTAAACAGACTTTTAACTATAATTAAATATGACATACAGTATGTACTTTTCCAGAAATATTATCCACAGTAAGAGCAAACTTTTGTGATCATCTTGACCATCATCTCCAAAAATCAGTGAGATATATTTATGTGGGGCATATGGTAAGGAAGGCTAAAAGCAACATTCTATTTAAATTATGTGTAACATAATTACTTTCCAAATCACACATGAATGACCCTATTAATCTAGATTAAAAGACATTTACATAATAGAGTTTATTCCTAGAAAATAAAATAGCATGAAAACATTGCTTATAAACTATGCAAATATTAATATAAAATTATAATGAAAATGCTGCCTATAAACTATGCAAATATTAATATAAAATGATAATTAATGTGAAGGAATCATCATTCTGTCATGTTATAATAACACTATTATTAAAAATAAACATTATGGGATTGGCATATTTAATTCAAGTTTATTTAAAATTTTTATTCCAAAAGAGCTCTACAGATCCACCATATTTTAGATTACACGTTTTCATAAATTTTAGCATTAATAATTTTCCTTGATAAGATTATGAAACAATCTTAACTTTTTTAAGAATTAAAAAATATTTGTTACAAATTATCAAATTTTAGAATTTGAATTTAAAAGACAAAATCTCATCTTTCTGTCAACTGTCAAAGTAATTTTATCTTCTTCTTGTAAACAATGAAAACTATCACCTTCACAAATTCTGCACAAAAATTCTAAACCTCTAACACTGCAATGACAAATTCTTATTAAAAGTTAAAAATCATATTACTGAAATACTATTTGAAAGTGAGCTTACATTTATCTTATTCGCTTATAATTTTAGAATTGAAAACCGAAAGTTACAGTAATTAACTTTGTGATGATTAGTTGGATCAAGAATATTGATTTTATAGTAGATGTGTTAAAATAAATATGGTTCATTGCTATATTTATGAGGTGCTAAAAAAATTGTTCTGTTCTGGTAAAAATCAGCTTTCTTCTGAGAACTTCTTATTTTTATCCTGTTGCCTGAGAATCATTTCTGATTATGTTTGACTCTGTCTTTAGGATGTTAGTGAAATTTCTGGTCCACTTCTACCCATTATATATATCCTATATGTATTCATGAGTTTAAGTATTTCATATAATTATTTCCTTCTTTTGATGTTTGCCACATATTTATCTTATATATTTTATTGTATTCACTTTACAAATAATTATTAGATTGAGATGGTTACTAGAACTTTATTGAAAACTTTAATATTGCTTCTAATATCAGAGACTTTTCATTCCTGAAAATTCAAAGTTATGCTCAAAAGGTTGCTTGCAAGATTAAAAGGAGACTGCTGAGGGGAGTCTAAATTCGACTCTCCCATTCTCTCTGTTCCAAAAATTACTATGTGGATGCAAAAAAAATCACTCTTCAATTAGCTTCACAAGAAGATGCTTTGGTTGTAATTAGACCAACTGTATTTAGAGTTGGCCTTTGCTCTCCAAGACCCTCCAAAATTAAGTCCCACTTTAGACTCTACCACTCAGTGGCTATGAAATGATTGGCAAATTACCCAACATGTCTGTATCTGTTTTTAATTCTATAAAACTAGAATAATAACAAGACCAAGACCTCCCTCATAAGGTTTTTGTGAGATTAAATGTGATTAATACACATACACACTAAAATTGTGGACTAGTGCTTGGTAAGTACTAAATACATGCTAGCTTTTAACATTTTTGGTTAAAAGATGTGTGAAGTAATTAGGGAACCATGTGGTAGCATATAAGTTCCTGCTGAATTGATGGTATTAAAATATATACAATTAATGTCCTAAGATAGAGAGGAATATTCTGGATGTGTTAAATGATAATTTAAATTTGGCCTAAATATAAAGTTGGACAAAACCAACTCTTTTCCTACCATTTCACATAAGCAAATCTATTACAGTCACACTATATACTAATTCATTTTAAAATTAGTAAAAAAAAAAAAAAAGAATTTTAAATACTGGATTTATCTTAGAACTATTCTCTTGCTTCCTGTGTTTTTATAAATTACATGTATTTGTGAATCTTTAAATGAATAGATCAAGTCTGATTATTACTTTTGTTTCAGTTATCTTTGATATATATATATATATATATATATATATATATATATTTTTTTTTAATATATTTTATTGATTTTTCACAGAGAGGAAGGGAGAGAGATAGAAAGTTAGAAACATCGATGAGAGAGAAACATCGATCAGCTGCCTCCTGCACATCTCCCACTGGGGATGTGCCCGCAACCCAGGTACATGCCCTTGACCGGAATCGAACCTGGGACCTTTCAGTCCGCAGGCCGACGCTCTATCCACTGAGCCAAACCGGTTTCGGCATATATATATATATTTTTTTTTATTGATTTCAGAGAGGAAGGGAGAAGGAGAGTTACAAACATCAATGATGAGAGAGAATCATTGATTGGTTGCCTCCTGCATGCCCCACATTGGGGATCGAGCCTGCAACCCAGGCATGTGCCCTTGGCCGGAATCGAACCTGGGACCCTTTAGTCCACAGGCTGATGCTCTATCCAAGGAGCCAAGCCAGCTAGGGCTGTCTCAGTTATCTTTGAACAAGAGGCAACACACTATGGCATCACATAAAGTGTGCTATATGAAATAATATTTTTATTATATTTCATGTGAAAACAGTTATTAAATCAGCTGGTTTTGAGTTTATAATAATGTCTTTTTCTTCCAAAAGTTTATTGAGAAAATTTTATAATGGTTGCAGCATTAGCAACTAGTAAAAGTCACAGTGACTGTTTATGACCACATGATTTGGCTCTCAGCATGTTAATGAGTCCGTAAAGAAATGCAAACCAATTTAAATATAATGTGGAAACTACTTATCATAAAAACCAGTAGTAAAACTCCATGAAGTTTAATCCTCTTGTAATTTTATGTGTTTTATGCTGTAATTTTTAAGAGACTTCATTAGATTCAGGGAGGGTGGGGGAGGGGAGTCTTACTAAAATAAAGATAATGACTCACATTGAATAATTGCCTTTCCTCCAAATAAGCCATGGTAATTGAAAATTGTGACTTTAGGGGTTAAGTTTAACCATCTTTAAAATGATCCTTTTATTGTTGACTAACGATTCAAATGAGCTCTGATTTGAAACAGTCATCTATACTAGTTTATATATAAATGGCTAATATGCAAAATTCCCCCTCGGGAGTTCGATCAGGAGAACAGGATTTTGATCGCTCGCTATGATGTGTGCTGATCACCAGGGGGCAGCGTGGAACATGGCAGGCGACTAGCAGCAGCTGGCAGGGTGCTGAGGGAGCAAGAAAAGGAAGAGGCGGGAGGTGGGGAGGCGGGGAGGCGGGGAACCTGATCAGCCCTGATCGCTGGCCAGGCCTGGGGACCCTAACTGTGCATGAATTTCATACACCGGGCTTCTTATAAGCCTTTGACAAATACTGTTAGGTGCCTTGTAAACACATCCCCTGTTCAATCATTTGTGCCCATAACTTGTCAGAATGAAGTGCAGGCTCAGACTGATCTCTCCAAGGCCATTCTCAGTGGGAAAAGGTTATTAGACATTTTTGTGTGTGTGTAGGATTTACACCTGCAACATCTCTAGATGCCGTAGGAAGGCATTGCAATTCCAAATGTAGGAATGTAAAGCCAACATTGTCAGTCTCCTTTTTCAGATCAAAATACATTTTATTAGATTTAAAAATGGGATAGGAGATGGAAGAGACGCCAGTTTATGGAATGGTTATGGATGATATACGCTCCGAGGCACTGCTGCGTTTGCTAAGGGAACTGTACTCTTCTCTGGAGGTTCCCCTTCGTGAGCAAGCTGACAGCTGACTCAGTTCTGCTTGCTCACATAGCTGCCCAGGAGCTCGGCTGCCTGTTTCTGGGGATGTGGTCAGCAAAAGGATTGATGAGATTTCAGTTAATAAAATTTCATGCAGGCCAGTAAGTTTGATTTTTCAGCTCCTAGGCAAAATCTTGCCAAGTTCATTTAACATAAATCTTGAGCTGTGAACTTAAAAAAAGCTGCTATAGCTGCTTTCTCAGGCAAAGGTTTGCTAGTGGTAAGACCTTACAGATAAGGCACCCTTTGCTATTCATTTTTCAAATACTAGGAAACATGAGAAGTGGAGTATGGCAAGGTGCAGGTGTAATGTATATTTCCACTAAATCAACAGACATCATCACAAGCAAAACATATTAAGAAGGCGCAGTACAGGTCAAGCTACTTGAAGAGATGGTCATCTCCTTATCTTACCTTTAGGTCAGGTGAAAGTCAACTAATTCTCTGGATATAGCATCCTCTTTTCACAGTGGAGTTTACAACCAAAGGCCAAGTGGTGGGTATTTGAAAGAATGGCCATAGATGGTGCAAAGCACTGATAACTACTGAGGAGCTCATGGAGAAAACACATTTTTCCTTGGAAGTGCATTATGCCTATGTCAAAGCACATATATCTCCAAATGGAAATCTCAGTATGATCAATGTTTTAGGCTCTGTGCACAAACAGCTTAATTAAAACACAATGAAAATGTTCTCTCTTTTCCTTTCCCAATAGCACTCCCATGGCTTTCCCCTTTCTCAACTTTTACTGTGGTAGTAAAATGTAGCCCCGATCAACTCTAATATGTTGCTCCTCTAATCCATCTTCCATATTCTTGCTAAAGCAACCTTTCTAAAACATTCATTGGAATAGTGAACTTTTATTCTTAAAACAAGTAGCTCATTCACTACTTTTCTCAGGTTTTCCTGAATATGACAGCCAATATAGCCACAAGTCATTTCATCCTATCTTCTGAGCTTAATATAATCACTTATACCCACATCCAAAAATATTATCTATGCATGTGAAAAAAATTAAAAAATAAGGCAAAACTCATTAATTCTCCATACTCTTTCTGCCATTCATGTTGTTCAGTTTTGTGCATGGTACTTTCTTTGAATCAATTTCTTTCTAATCTTCTTTCTGCCATTTAAATTTCTAGTCAGGATGTAAGACTCAGTTTCCCAAGAATCTGAATGAGTTTCTTCTTTATTTATATAACTTCACTGTAATATTATATTTAATATGTATTGATTGTGATTCTATATTCATTTTGAGAGGTTCCTGATTTTAGTATAAGTGATTTCCAGTTCAGTCATGTATATTTTTACATTGTCAGACGTTAGATGTTATTTAAAACTTCTATTTTAATTGAGATTTTATTAGACATTGCTCAGGCAGGAGAAAAGCTGCCCTATTTTATTATTGACAGATGCATATAGAAGCCCAGGGTCTTCATTTGGCTTCCATTGACACCAGAAGGGGAAGCTCCTCATTGTAACTGTTTGGAGTTGATAATTCTGGCTAGCCACAGGTCTCTCTACTGACACCAGGATAGGGTTGGCCTCCTTACCACTAGGCTGTGATAAAAGTCCTCAATTTCCTCCTTCGAAAGTATCCCAGCGGGGATGGGGAAGGGTACTTCATAGCACTGGGTATGAGTGAAGTCCAGGATTCACTGCTGGACTTAAGGAAACCATATTAGAAGATAGAGTCTCTTCTTTCGAAAAGTATCTATTTAGGTCCTTTGCTCATTTTTTGATCGGGTTGTTTATCTTCCTTTTGTTAAGTTGTATGAGTTCCCTGTAAATGTTGGAGATTAAACCCTTATCGGTGATCGCATTGGCAAATATGTTCTCCCATGCAGTGGGCTTTCTTTTTGTTGTGTTGATGGTTTCTTTTGCTGTGCAAAAGCTTTTTATTTTGATGTAGTCCTATTTGTTTATTTTCTCCTTAGTTTCCATTGTCCTAGGAGGAGTATCTGTGAAGAAATTGCTTCGGCATATGTCTGAGATTTTGCTGCCTGTGGATTCCTCTAGTATTTTTATGGTTTCCCACCTTATGTTTAAGTCCTTTATCCATTTTGAGTCTATTTTTGTGTATGGTCTAAGTTGGTGGTCTAGTTTCAATTTTTTGCATGTATCTGTCCAATTTTCCCAACAATATTTATTGAAGAGGCTGTCTTGACTCCATTGTATGTTCATGAAGAAGGAAGGCCAAGAGACATATGAAAACATGCTCAAAGTCACTAATCATCCGAGAGATGCAAATCAAATGACAATGCAGTACCATCTCACACCTGTCAGAATGGCTAATATCAACAAATCAACAAATGACAAGTGCTGGCGAGGATGTGGAGAAAAAGGAACCCTCGTGCACTGCTGGTGGGAATGCAGACTGGTACAGTCACTGTCGAGAACAATATGGAGTTTCCTCAAAAAACTAAAAATGGAACTCCCACTTGACCCAGTGATCCCACTTCTGGGAATATATCCCAAGAAATTAGAAACACCAATCAGAAAGGATATATGCACCCCTATGTTCATAGCAGCACAATTCACCATAGCTAAGATTTGGAAACAGCCTAAGTGCCCATCAGCAGATGAGCGGATTAAAAAACTGTGGTACATCTACACAATGAATACTACGCTGTGGTAGAAAAGAAGGAATTCTTACCATTTGCAACAGCATGGATAGAACTGGAGAGCATTATGCTAAGTGAAATAAGCCAGTGAGAGAAAGATAAATATCACATGATCTCACTCATTTATGGAATATAATGAACAACATAAAATGATGAACAAAAACAGATTCAGAGAAAGAGAAGCATTGATCAGACCGTCAAACCTCAGAGGGAAGGTAGGGGAAGGTGAAGTTAAGGGGGAAAGATCAACCAAAGGACTTGTATGCATGCATATAAGCCTAACCAATGGACACATACAACAGGGGGTGAGGGCATGAGTTGGAGTTGGGGGATACTGGGGGGATAAGGACACATACGTAATAACTTAATCAATAAAGAAATTTTTTAAAAAAGAAGATAGAGTCTCAATAATGGCCAGTGAGGATGAAAGTCCCAGCTCACTACTTGGCCTTTTCTGATACTACTCAGAAAAGAATATTGAATCTTATTGATACAGCACTGAAATTATGCAAATCTAGGCACCCTGCAAAGCTTTATCTGAACTGAGAGGGGATAGGACCACAGATTTTTTTTTCTGGTTGAAATAATACAGTGTGCAAAAGTTTGCTGTCTTGCTAGTTGCCACTTTCGTGTTCATTTGGTTAGTAGGAGCAGTCATTTTTGGTTTGTTTTGTTTTTCCATTAAGCATTTAAAAAATGTTATTCAACTTTGTTATGGCTTTCATGATTTCTGATGGCAAATCAATTATTATTCTCATCACTGCACGCTTTTAAGATTGTTTCTTTATCTTTGACTTTCAATAGTTTGTATTATTTAACAAGTCCCTGGGATATGCTTATCTTTTTCATTCTTTTTTTTCTCTATATTCTTCAGATGAAATAATTTTTATTGATCTGTTTTCAAATTCACTTACTCTTACCTATGCCAATCAATTCAGCTATTAATTTTGTCCTGCAGATATCTCATTTTAGTTATTTTAAATTGGACTTCTAGAATTTCTACTTTTTGTTAATTTTTAGTTTTTCTTGATAATTTCAGCACACACATAAATACATACTTATGTATGTATGCATATAATTTCATTGCATTCATACATTTACTTAACTGAGTGCAAGCATAAGAGCCTCTTTAAAATACTTATTTTTTCATTCTTGTGCTGAATTCAACATTAGGCTCATATTAGAATCACTCTTGGCTGATTTTTAGTTTATGTTGAGAATATAATTTGGGTTTTTTTGGTTCTTCATGTGTTGGTTAATTTGGGATTGTGTTCTATACATTGTAAATATTAAGTTGTGGAGATTCTAGATTATGCTGCTTTCTTCTGATAATTGTGAGCTTTTGTTTTATTAGGCAGTTATCCTTACTTTAACTGAAAAAAACTTTGTTGTGTACCAGATTCAGTAATAGTTCAGACATTTTGTCCCTGTAATGACTTCTTTGACTGTATTACACGTATGTGTGATTCGGTTATCAATCAGAAATGTGGTAGACAGCATATGACCTTCTCATTTCTGGTTCTTTTCATTCTGGAATTCCCCCTTTCTCTTTAGTGGCCAAAGTTTCCCATATTCAGGGTTTTGTTTCCCTGACCAGAAAGATTATTTTTTACTACTGTCATCACCATCTGGTCACCTATGCCCTGTGAATGACATGTAGGCAAGGCCAAAAGCTGCAAAAATGGGAACTTACTTCATATAGCTCTTCTCCTGAAGGTATTTACCAGTTGAAGAATCTATAACCATGGAATAATTTTGGCCAAATATACTTACCTTGCCTAAGATTGCTAACAACAACAGCAGCAGCAGCAACAACCATAATGGAATTTATGGATTTGTGTGACACGTTTTCCTGGAGAATGTATAAGAATATAAAACAGAACATTTTACAACTAAAACAGCTCTCATCTGTGCAAAAGATATAATTGCATATATCACTTTATGATATCATATGCTAAATCTGAGCCAGAGTACATTCTCCTTTTTTTAATCCTTGCCCAAGGATATTTTCCCAATGATTTTAGAGAGAATAGAAGAGAGAGGTAAAGACAGAGAAAACATACATGTGAGAGAAACACGTAAATTGAGAGAACACATTGATTGGTTGCCTCCTGCATGCACCCTGACCAGGGCCTGGGCCTGGGCCTGGGAGGAGCCTGCAACCAAGGTACATGATCTTGACTGGAATCAAACCTAGGACCCTTTGGTCTGCAGGCCAATGCTCTATCCACTGACCCAAACCTGCTAGGGCATGAGTGCATTCTAATGTAATAAGAAAGTAACTCTGGAATGGTCTGGCAGTCCTGAATTAATTCCTGCCTTACCTGTGTTTTGAGATAAATTGAATTCTTAAAATTATTCATAAAGCTTTATATTACATAAGATAAGATTCTTGTGAATCTTATTTAATGAAAGGACTCTTTGTATCACCTTAAAAACATTACGGATTATGAAGCAGACTTCTGTGTGATAATGTAAATTTTCATGATATAAGAAAAAGGCAAATTATCAAGTTTTGATACATCAAGGGTTGTTTGTCTCATTTTACTATGAAATAGATTGAATGGAAATTAATATAATGATATAGTTTTTGCTGTGTCTTGTGAATGATAATTACTACATAATTATACAATGCTGTTTATATAATAAATATTGAAATTTAGCTCTTTTTTATATCTCTAAAACACTCTTATGCATCTATGAGACAAAAAGATTTAAAATAAAAGCCAATGGCGGTTAAACTATGTCTCTTAAATAGATATGTAAAAAGGTTGAAAAAGTAAATGTTTGAAACTATAATATTTAACTAAAGGTCAAAATGGAGAGCTAGGATTTTTATATTCTTCCTACATTACTCAGAACTGTGCAGGAAAAAGGATGGTTCTGTACATAGAGTTGCTATTTAAGTTAGTCTCATCACATCATGACAGAGGCGTACTAAAGGGTGAACTTCAGCTGCTAGTTATGTGAAAAATTAATCATCTATCATTTACATCACTTAAATTAGGTAATCTAAAACTTTAATTTTCATCAACCAATTTACTATTATTTGGTTTTACTATAAAAATACATCTAAAGGAGAAGATAAAATTATTGTATCTTCCATAGTTAAAAAACAAACAAACAAACACCTGGCATTCTATTGCCAACCTGAAAAATCAGTATCAGTGTCAAACAATAATCTTCCTTTCATTCTTCAGGAATATCTCTAAGCATGAGAATGTTGGGATGATGATGAATGAAATGCTATTACAACAAGAAAATAAAACAGATGAGTAAGTACTGGTTATTTTTAAAACCCTAATATGTTGTGAAATTGGCTTTTTATATTCTTTCTATATAAGTGAGATATTTATTAACTAAGCAGAGAATGCATAGCATTTACTGTTTAGATGACTGAGCCAGTTTAAATGTCATTTAGGAATGCTTACAATATGTGGCATTGATAGATGAAAAAGAAAATTGCCATTTCAAGTTGACCTCTTCTCTCTAAATCAGGATTGTCTTAAGTGAGTTTAGATAACTACCTAAATTATTCATCATTAAAGATTTGCAAACTCTCTAAAACTTTTGATTTTATGTTGTCTTATATTTATAAATTTTTATAAGAAAGAACAAAACTCAGTAATATATAGAAAAGTGAGTTCACATATTGTTTTTAATTTTTATTTTCTTGACATGATTCATATTAATTTATAATTTTTTTAAACAACCTACCTTATCTAATTGGTATTAATTGAAAAAAAAACTATCTGGAAAGTTTTATTCATTATTGATGAAATTCTCTTTTAATTGTGTGGATGCTTAGAGGAGGTATCTAATGAAATGAAATTATTTTAGATAGGGATGTTTGTGAGAAGTAGGCTGATAAATCCCCTAAGTAGATTTCAGTTTCAATGGTCCATTTCTATATTTTATTGGTCACTGTGTTCATGGTTGGATTTCTCACTAAGCATTATCTCTAGATTGGCTTTATTACTTTGAAAAGTGAAGACATTGATTGTGATTGAGCAATAGCCTCTTCCCAACCAGATATTACTCAAGTGTTCTCCGTTATTCTCTTTTTTTATATCTCTTCTTTATCCCTAAGATCTCTTTTTCAAAATAATCTCTAGAGAGGTCTAGCCTGAGTGCTCTGGTATTCACTTATTAAAGTCCCAGATAGAAACTTTTTCTTTGGCTTGATTCTCATTTTGAATAGAGATAGAAAATATAATGATTATGTAGTTTAGTTTATCCCTGGTGAATATATAAAACTATAGGCCCGGTGACGAATTCATGCACCATTGGGGTCCCTTAGCCTGGCCTGTGGGATGGGGCTGAAACTGGCTCTCCGACATCTCCGAGGGGTCCTGGATTGTGAGAGGGTGCAGGCCAGGCTGAGGGACCCCACCAGTGCATGATCAGGACTGGGGAGGGACGCAGGAAGTTGGCCAGGTGGGGAGGGGCTGCAGGAGGGTTCCAGGGCATGTCCAGCCCATCTAACTCAGTCCTCAATGAGCCAGATTCCAGCAGCAAGCTAATCTGCAGGTGGGAGAATCTGCCATCTGGTGGTCAGTGCACATCATAGTGATTGGTCAACTTGTTGACTGTCTGCTCCCTGGTGGTCAGTGCATGTCATAGCGAGTGGTTGAGCATCCTTAGCATATCATTATCATATTATGCTTTGATTGGTTGAACGGCCGACCAGACGACTGGACACTTAGCATATTAGGCTTTTATTATATAGGGTCTTAAGGAAAAGTCACACCAAAAAAATGTGTTAGTTTAAATTACTTTATATTCTGGACTCTCATTTCACAGACAGACTGCATGAAGAGTGGTTTGTCCAGAACAAGAATCTATTAATGGGGTCCAGAACTATTAATTCTAACTAAAAACCAACAAACGAATGAATGAATGAATGAATGAATGAATGAATGAATAACTAAATAAAAGAGAACATATGTTACCTACTAAATTTAAACTTTATTAGGTCCTTCCAGTTACCGGTTTGATCTGATATTGATACTGAGTATACTTGTTAAATCAGAACAATAGGAAGCACACTAAGAATGTGGTGATTGCTATTAGAAAAAAGTTGAAGATGATAAAGTCAGAGACTGTTTACTTGATGAGAAAACTCCTAAATTTCATGGACTAAAGTATATTTATCAGGAGACTCATAAGATGCCCAGGTGAGTAGTCATCAATAGTGGACCATTTAAACCAGCATTGCCTTGTTTTCTCTTTTACTTTAATCTTCTCTCTAAACAGAAGTTATTAAAATGTATTATGATAAGCAGTGATTCTGAAACAGCTCTCCCCCACAAAAAAACCCCAAAACATATATATTTTAATTGTTAGCATTCTTGGTATTCTCTCTTAAAATTGCTAGTATTTAAAATCTTTTCTAAAAATAAATATACTAAATTTATTTCTCTTTTTCCTTCACAAACCATTTACAAAATAGAGTTACAGGTTTTGATTTTGTTCAGATAAAGTTATCTATTATAATAAAATTAATATTAATTGCTTCACATAATATCCCTATAAATAAAATGTATTTCAGGACATATTCCATAGATAACTGATATTTTTTTTATTATTGCCATGTTATTGGGACCTAATTTGTCTAAACACTGGAATTGTCATTATCTGAAACAGTATTAAGTAAGGTATCTTCAATATATGTAGCTGTAACAATCCATTTAGACTCAAGGTTCACATTTTGTTGCATAAAAATAGAAAATGGATTAGCAATATTATGTTGAATTTTACATCTGTATATTTTTGGGTTTTAGGTATAATGTGGTGAGATTTTTTTCCTTGTATTTTTTTATTCCATTAGCCCACACTAATACTTAAGTCACAGCATGCAATTGAGCTAGAAAATTATGAAATCATTGTAAACACGGTAAGACTCCTCTCAAGAAAACATTTATGAAAATGTGAAAATTGGAGTAATGCATTGTTGTACCCAACAGGACAGGAGACAGCTCTTTCTATTTAGAAATACATAATCAGGTGTTGCCACTCATTTTTAATATTCCTGTTGAGTCAGAAGCAAGCCATTAATGCACTTATTTGTAGGATTCAAAGTTTGTTTTGATTTCACTTGTTTCAACTGACAATGTAGAGGTCAAATACATGACTTGCTTGTTTCATTACTGACTTATACAGTAAATGTCTCACTTCGTCCTACCAAATAAAAATTTAATTCACGTTCTTCTCTTCCTTTTTAGTTAACAGCTCTTCGCGTTAGACCAGTAAAGCAACAACAAAAATCATTAAAGGAATAATTAACCAAAGGGAATGATAGCAAGAGCTAAATATGATTGTAGAGGTCAGAGAATTGGTCAGAGTTTTCTTTAAATACCTTAAGTCAGTGGTTGGCAAACTGCGGCTCGGCAAACCGCAGCTTGCGAGCCACATGCGGCTCTTTGGCCCCTTGAAGTGTGGCTCTACCACAAAATACCGAATTCTGTGCATGGCCACGAAGTTTCAGTAGCACTGGATGTGCGCTCCCGCATGTGGTATTTTGTGGAAGAGCCACACTCAAGGGGCTCGCGAGTCACAGTTTGCCGACCACATCCTTAAGTTATAAGTCTATGCCTTTTGCTACGTGCTTTATGTGTGTTGGGATATACCTGCTGGGCTCAGGGAGTTTATAAATCTGCCTTAAATCTTTATTTTCTGCTTGTACATGACCTCAAGTCAGCCAGTGGTGAGAGACTGGTACTCTCTCAGGGCTTCATTGAATACC
Source organism: Myotis myotis (assembly GCF_014108235.1). Lineage (NCBI taxonomy): Eukaryota > Metazoa > Chordata > Mammalia > Chiroptera > Vespertilionidae > Myotis > Myotis myotis. Next base: position 42,318,668 of record NW_023416379.1, read on the forward strand.
TGTGAATATATATGTTCAGCTTTTTGAATTCCCCAAAATATGTTGGCTATTTTCAGAATTTCCTAAACATATCTCATTCTCCAGATATTTTCATCCAGGTACTTGTTTTAATCAACTGGCATTACAACCTCGGGCAGCAATGATGAAAAACAGTTGCCACTGGATTATTTTTGACAAACATCTGAAGCTATGACTTCTCCAATGGAGCTGAATTCCAGATGAATCAAATAATAATAACATCTGGGAATGTTTTTTTTCCCAGAGAGTTCTGAGACAAGATTCAAATAGTGATGATACACTTGGATTGATTTTTAAATAGTTTCAATCTGAGTCTGTCTTCTTTAGTGTATGCAAAGAAGAGGTTACCGCAGAGATATAGGTATAGGGATAAGAGTAGGTGTAGTTGTAATGCCACAAATCCTACTGCTCCAAATTCAGCATTTTTCTAAAGTAAGCATTCCTCCAATTATTGAAAGCCTTTGGTTAATTCCCAGGGTCCTGAAAGTACTGATTTTGACACTTTTCGCCAGTGTTTCTGTAATTTTTCTGGAGGAGTAGATTTATGGTGATCTTCACTCTGCTCCTGTGGAAGTCCTGTCAATACTATTTAGAATAGTTTTCTAGAAGGGATGTTATTTGGTATTAGTATCTCTATTTGGTATAGTTTTCTTAATTTATTTCCAAAAAGGCCATCACTTATAACTCAGAAGAATATGAGTTTTACTGCCTAACACCACACATATTGAGATAATATTTTTTAATGTTTGTCAATATGACACACCATAAATGCAGCTAATTATTGTTTGTTTTTGCAGTTTTTTATCCTAAAATAAATAATTTTTTAATTAAATCTTTATTGTTCATATTGCATTTGTTCCTCTTTTTTTCCCCCATAACTCCCCTCCACCCAGTTCCCACCCCACCCTCCGCCCTCACTCCCTACCCACTGTCCTCATCCATAGGTGCATGATTTTTGATCAGTGTCTTCCCGCATCCCCCTCACCCCTTCCCCCCCCAAGAATTGTCGGTCCATTCCCTTTCTATGCCCCTGATTCTATTATAATCACCAGTTCATTCTGTTCATCAGATTATTTATTCACTTGATTTTTAGATTCACTTGTTGATAGATGTGTATTTGTTGTTCATTATTTGTATCTTTACCTATTTCTTCTTCCTCTTCTTAAAGGATCCCTTTCAGCATTTCATATAATCCTGGTTTGGTGGTGATGAACTCCTTTAGCTTTTTCTTATCTGTGAAGCTCTTTATCTAACCTTCAATTCTGAATGATAGCTTTGCTGGATAAAGTAATCTTGGTTGTAGGTTCTTGGCATTCATCACTTTGAATATTTCTTGTCACTCCCTTCTGGCCTGCAATGTTTCTGTGACAGAAATCAGGTGACAGTCGTATGGGTACTCCCTTGTAGGTAACTGACTTTCTTTCTCTTGCTTCTTTTAAGATTATCTCTTTGTCTTTTGCTCTTGGCATTTTAATTATGATGTGTCTTGGTGTGGTCCTCTTTGGATTCCTTTTGTTTGGGGTTCTCTGCGCTTCCTGGACTTATAAGTCTATTTCTTTCACCAGGTAGGGGAAGTTTTCTGTCATTATTTCTTCAAATAGGTTTTCAATATCTTGCTCTCTCTCATCTTCTGGCACCCCTATAATTTGGATGTTGGTATGCTTGAAGCTGTCCCAGAAGCTCCTTACACTATCTTCGTATTTTTGGATTCTTTTTTCATTTTGCTTTTCTGGTTGGGTGTTTTTTGCTTCTTTGTATTTCAGAACATTGAGTTGATTCTTGCAATCCTCTAGTCTGCTGTTGGGAGTCTGTATAATATCCTCTATTTCAGTCAGTGTATGCTTAATTTCCAGTTGGTCCTTTATCATAACATCGAGGGTCTGACTAGATTTCTTGAGGATCTCACTACATTTATCGGCTGTCTCACCAGTCTTTTCGAGGGTCTTACTAAATTTATCGGCGGCTTCGAGAAAGTTCTTGAAAAACCTTAAAAGTGTGGTTTTGAACTCTATATCCAGTAGTTTGCATTCCTCCATTTCTGTCATTTGTGTCCCGTTTCTTTGTCTCCACATTTTTTATGCTTCCCTGTGTTGATAAAGTGGTTTTCTGTGCTAAGTGTCCTCTAGAGCCCAGTGGTTCAGCCCCAATTACCTGAGGAGGACACTCTTGGTGCACCCCCTTGTGGTCTTTGTGCACAGTCTTGTTGTAGTTAAGCCTTGATTGTTGTAGTTAACACTGGGAGGGAATGACCTCCAGGCCAATTGGCTGTGAGAATCAGCTATGTCTGCAGTGGGAGAACTTCTGTGCTGGAGACACCCCTCTGGGGCAAGACTTGCTTCAATGGGGCTTTGGTGCTCACTGGGTCTGCCCCTGAGTGTGTCCTTTAAAGTGTGCAAACTGGATGGTCCCACTTTGACCACTGGGGACACTCGCTCCTGGATCTCTAAGGAGGTGCTAATCTAGCCTTTGCCAGAGGCTACTCAGCAAAAGTCTCTGTACAGGGCTTGGGCTGGGTGGGGCGGGTCCCACAGGATCCACACGGCGGAGCAAGCAGTTATGGCTGCTCTCAGTCCTGCCCTCAGAGGCTCTGCTTCTCAGTGTCCTGGTAATTGCTGCAAGCACCTCTGAGAGAAAGCTGCCCTCCAGTTCCAACTGATGGCAGACAGTCCCGCTTCTCCCGTATGAGTCTGGGTCTCCATAGACTCACCCGGAACTGGAGCTCAGAGCCTGAGACTCCCTCCTGATTGAAAAAGACAACCTCATCCTCAGCCGTCAGCCCACTCCGCATGCGCCTCTGTACCTTAGTATTTTACTTCTGTACTGCACCTCCTCTGAGTCTCGGTATGCTTTTCTCTTTCCTTCTAGTTGTAGAATTTCCACTCAGCCAGCCTTCCTGTGGTTCTGGATGATGTCCGTTCCGTCTTTTAGTTGTATTTTTGAAGTGGTTGTGCGAGGCAGTAAACTACAGTGTTTACCTGTGCCGCCATCTTGGTTTCCTCTGTTTTTGCATTTTTTACACTCATAATGTAACACACACACACACGTGGCTTGATTCATTAATATATACATTTAGGTTACCCATATATATATAATGATCTTTAAGAACATTTTCAGAAAGTCTTGGACATGAAAAAGTGCTTTACCTCCAAGAATGCTGTGAAATCCAGTAGGACCCATTCCTGCAAGACTGTTTTTGTGAGTCATAGAAAATGAGCCTGACCAAATAATTCAGTCCCATCTAATTTTGTTGCCTTTATGTACATCCACACTTAAAAGGATCTTTTAGGTAGTATCTTGCATGTTTCTATTTCAAGTTATCCATTAGTTGTTATGGTTTTTCTGAGAAAAAGAATATTTGACAAGATCCTATAAGTGAATAGCTAACCTAAGTGTGAAGGGAAATTTGGATCGAGGTAGGTTGTTAGAGAGGAAAAAAATGATATACTTTACAATAGAAATGTTAATAAATTGTTTTTCAAATGTAGTACAATTTTCAGTTAATTTAAGGTACCCAAAGTTTTCTGGAAACCATATATCTAATTTTTTTCATACCTGTGATCCATAAATGGATGCATAGCATTTTCAATTATATTTTTGCACCCATTATTAATTTATTATGTGTAATTCTAAGATTGCCTATTAGTTTCTCTATAATTAGTTGTTTCAGTTATAAAATTAGAACGGAATAGCTTTACTCATGATTTATTATATGAATAAATAAAAATGATTGGACATTTTGGAAATATTGGTTATATAAAAATTAGAGTTATAAAGTGAATTCTTTATAACTACTAACCAATATGTAATTTGGGATGGGAGCAGTGCTAACTTTTAACATGTGTATAGCTGTAATCCCTGTGTATGACATTGTTTTGAGTACACTTTTTAAAAAAGTGAAGCTTTTATCTCCCCAAATTTTATGAGGCATAATTTCTTCAGTTCGTTTTTTTGCCTTTTGAAGAGATGTGGTAGCAATGAATAAATTACATAGCTTTTGTCAACATGCTGTAATTCTTCACATATTTTTAGAGCTGAATGTTAATGAGTCATTTCATGTACTTAATTAAAGATGTTTCAAAATGGCATTGAGATATAGAACAAATGGACAAATTAAGTCCATTCTTCATGATAGTTCATTTACCTTTTTAATTACATAATATATTTTTAAACAATGAAATTAAGCAATAATGCTATAATATAGAGAAATAAACCTACTTATAGTTTTTATAAAAAAAAATCACTTTAAGGTCATCTTTTTCATCTAATAGCCTTTTGAAACATTCTGTACAAGAAAAAATATTCTGTTAATTTTGAACAAACAGTTGTTGCACTCTTTTATGAATTTTTAAGTTGTTGTTTTTTAGAGATTGTTATTTGAAACGGTAAAGTATTGATGTATTTTTTTATTCTGGAAAAATAAATCTTATGTATTTTCTTCTTTAAAAACATTTTTTAAAATATAGTTTTATTGATTTCAGAGAGGAAGGGAGAAGGAGAGAGAGAGAGATAGAAATATCAATGATTAGAGAGAATCATTGATCAGCTGCCTCCTACACACCCCACAGGCACAACCTGGTTTATTGATGGATGCTCAAACACTGGACAACACTGGTCAGGCTCAAATATTTCCTTCTTATCTCGCATCTTCTCTTTTAATTTCTTAGCTACTCAATGTTTCTCACTCTCAATCTACTCAACCTATGTCAGTAAACAACTTATTTATTACCACTTACCATTTATTTACTTTTTAGTTTAACCAATTTAGTATTTTCTATTGTCTAGCTCTTTCACCAATACAGTTTAGTTTTCTAATTATTTTTTTATCATTTCATTTTTTTAAAATATATTTTATTGATTTTTCACAGAGAGGAAGAGAGAGAGAGATAGAGAGTTAGAAACATCAATGAGAGAGGAACATCCATCAGCCGCCTCCTGCACTACTGGAGATGTGCCCGCAACCCAGGTACATGCCCTTGACCGGAATCGAACCTGGGACCCTTCAGTCCGCAGGCCAATGCTCTATCCACTGAGCCAAACCGGTTTCGGCTTATCATTTCAAGTAAAGTACTACACTTTACAATTCTATGAAAAAAATAGTTTCAATGATCTTTATTTGGGAAAATTTTCAGAAGATGAGCAGTGGTCACAATCCAAGATATAGTAAAGATGTTAGGAAGAAGCTGTGATATTATTTCTCAAACTTTCAGGTAATATTCTCTCAATTCTAACGTTTTTCTCAAAATGTCAGAAAAACAGGTTAATTTTATTTTTATTTGGTGCTTTAGTTCTTTTTTGCTAAAAACTAAGATATAGTTGGAAACCAGATATTTTCCATTGTATTTCTCCACTTGTAACAAATCTCTTTTGTAATCATTGTTTGACAAAGCTAAGAGGCACAACACATTGGCAAAAGCATTTGTCTTAGTGTTAGGTGTGTTGGTAAGGGGAGTGTAGCTGCCAGAAAGAGCTGAATATATATGGGTATGATATTTTTGACTTGGTTTCTTATGTCATAGTTGCCCTATCATGGTTTTTTTGTTGTTGTTGTTTTTTGTTTTTGTTTGTTTGTTTTTTTGGTGTGTGTGTGTGGGGGGGGGGGTGATAGTCTGCCTGGGTATAATTTAAAAATATTATAAACATGAGTTTTGGAGTGGGTATATTTGTATAAGTTTGTATTTATAATAAAAATATGTCCCTTTAAAAAAAATATGTTCCTTTTTTATATGCCAGGTCTCCCTGATAAAATATGTTCCAAGTTCGGTTTCTTCTGCCTTAGAAACATATCTCATATCCTTTCTCTCCTCTCTATGACTACTGTCACTAGTTTTCAGTTCTAGCTCTCATCATTTCTCACCTGAGTCAGTATCACAAAAGCCCCTTGAAGAAGGACTATTTTTATTCTGTGAGCATCTTTCACCCCTGCCTTCCTAGATAGTATCCCTGACACAGATAAAACTCACAGCTTCTCTGCTCACTTCCCAGTCTCCTCAACAGCTAGAAACAGAAAGTGTCATTAAAATCTTTTCTAACAATGACTCATAACAGTTGAAAAAGTCATCATGGCAGGTTCCAACAGATCATGTAAATCTCAAAAATACTAATTCAGAAAGTGAATTCCACAGCCTGCTTTGCTCGCACATCCTGCAGTCTGACCAGGTTGAATTCCTGATGTAGCTTTTCAGCTGAAGATGTCCCAGCAAGAAACCTGACCTGTTTTTCTATGATGTCATGAAATTCAGGTTGTATTTCCTTTTCTTTGTATTATAAACACTCTGAGCATTTTTATCATGAAGTTTTACCCACATTTTACTACATATTTTCAGTAAAAGAATTGTGGAAGTATATGGGGGAAAGCAATTAGGCAGCTGAGATAGTCTACTGGTTCTATTGTCCTATCCTATAGCATTAAAAAACATATTTCTCATGATTCTCCTTTTCTTTGTCATTTTAGAAAAAAAAAAGATTCCTTCCTGTGTATTCCCACTATTACTACCATAATTCAAATATTCATCATTTATTATATACTTTTATAGAAGTCTTATGAGCTGTTCTACATCTCTACAGTGGATCCTAACACATCTGCCATATTGGTCTATCTAAAATCAGATTTGCTCATAAAATGATCTAGTTTAAAAGTTATGCTAATTCTCTCCCTATATATTGTCTAGTATATAGTTAATAAACAGAATTTATTTGCCATTTATTATCCCAACATTGAAAAATAAGACAAACTGGGCCCTTTCTATTAAAGAACTTACACTCTAGTGGGCAATGGAGAGTGGTGCAAGCTTAGTAAATAAAACATAAATATGAAAATTTTTGTTAACTGTGAGCAAGGTAATTTGACCGAGATAGATAGGCTAAACATGGTGCTTAAGACAGGGTAGTCATTTTGAATAGAACCGAATGAAAAACACCAGTGACCCAGTAGTGTGAAGCAAGAACTTCATAGGCAAAGAGAATAGCAACAATTGCCACCTTTACTTATAAACACATTTTCTGAGGTCCTGGGTGGAGGCCAGTGTGACTAAAGTTAGTAGCCTGGGAACAGCATGTTACAGAACAAGTTTTAAATGTTAGAATATTGATTGTGTAGGACATTATAGGCCAGAGCTATAGTTTTAATTTGAATCCTAGATGCAATGAGGAAGAATTGGAGAGTCTTAAGGAGGGAAGTGATGTGAGCCGATTTGATTTAAGCAAATCATTGTGGCTGCCCTAAGGAGAACAATTGGAAAGTATTGAGTGTGGAGGTAACAAGACCAATTAGGTGGCCCCTGCAGTAGCTCAGGTCAGAAATGCTGATTTCTTGCACTAGAACCCCACTGAGAAAATGGAGCAAAGTGAATAGAATTGGAATTTACTTTATAGTTAGATATGAGGCAATGCTGATGGCTTATGTGTGATAGAGAAGGAGGAAAATAAAAATCAAGAATGACTGTGAAGTATGTGCTATATCTGGATAAGTGGCAGAATGGTTTTCTATATTGGGGAATGACTGAAATTGCAATTGATTGGAGCCAAAATTTCTGTTTTGAAAATGTTTGATTTGCCTTCTTTCTTAGATATGCATATAGAAGGTCAAGTAGCCAGTATATTTCTGGAACTAGGGAAGGTAACAGTACTCTGGATATTATTTTGGAAAATATCAACAAAATAATAAAATTTGATGACTTATTTGACCTTATGATACTTCAGAGTAATTATCACTATCTGACATTTTATATTATCTCTTGTTTTCTGTCTATCTTCTATAAAACATAAATTTCTTAGAGCCAGGACTTTGTCTATTTTTGTGACAGTTGTCTATTTAGCCTATAGAGAGTGTATAACATATAATAGTCACTCACTAAATATACTTTGAGTAAATGAAATATTCTCTCTTTCCCACTAGTCTGCGCTGTCCTTAAGAGAAGCAACTGCCCATGACAAATAATTTATAATGATGTTTAAGAGATTTTGAATCTCATAAAAATTTTATTTGTCTAACAAACGGAGGTCTATTTGTCTTCTTTACGGCAGTCATCCCCGTGTTTGTGCATGTTGGCTCAGCATCACTGTTTAGGGCTGAACATAAATTGTTATTTAGGCTGAACTAGTGCCACATGCATTTTCAATATCACTATAGTCAACACTTGCACCACTTTTTATTTTTTTCTTATTAAAAATATATTTTGTTTGGAAAAATTATTATCAGAACACAAATCTATGTGTGTTCAAGGGGAAATTTTCCAGTTTCTAAGAGCAACATAATGGAAATACTTGTTTTGAGGACTCTAGACTTGGCATGTCTGAATATCGTAGAAATAAGCCATAGATAAAATTTAATTCACTCTCCTTACATTACAGATGTGAAAACAGACATTGTCATTTTGTGTGATGATGACAATACCTAAATTTTATAGAGAGTTTAAACTATAGGCCCTATTTCTATAAATTTTATTAGTACTAAGTAAGTATTTAATTCTCATCAGAGCCCTATGATGTCGATGCCCATTCTGCCATCATCATTCTCCTGAAGAGAAAGTTGAGGTTAAGTAACATTCTCGCGACAACCCAGTTTATAGGAGGAAAGACAGGATCCAAAAAGACGTGCCAGTAGAGTTCAGGAAAGATTTTTTCAATGAATTATTGCAACAAATCCATTCTTCATGCCTCCTTGAGTTGAATTATAAAATTACAGTTTATATGTACCAGATATTATTGTTTTGATATGGTAATAGGTGACATATATTATTATTTTGCCACTTGTCATGAAAAGACAAGACTTCCCCTTGGATCTTGACAGAGGAACTGGTGCTATACTTGGCAGAGGCTGTCATAAAAAGTACACAACTGAAAAAAATTATATGAAATATCCATTTCTGGGCATTGGCTGCAAGACTGCTTACCACTGTGATCTTGAGAGAAAAGAAAGATAATAGTTGCGGCCTACACCTGCCCCAACCTTTTTTGCCTAGGGGCACATTATTGCAGCAGAGATGAAATGTGAAGGCCAAGCAGAGCAGTAGTCTCTCTGAACTCAAGAAGAAGATGGAGTTCCAGGCAGCGAAGCAGAGGAATTTTCAGAGCAGGAGGAGGGAGGGTGCACACCAGATATCTGCATGAGGATTCACTGAGAGTGTTTGATAGAGATTGGGCTATACCAATGGTAGGCAAACTCATTAGTCAACAGAGCCAAATATAAACAGTACAACGATTGAAATTTCTTTTGAGAGCCAAATTTTTTTAAACTTTAATTATATAGGTAGGTACATTGTTATTAACTTAATTAGGGTACACCTAAGCTGGCCTTTGCTAAAAACGTCCTCAATCTGAGGGGTCAACCTCAGCAAATGTACCCCCACTTCTTCTAATGCCATTTCTTCAAAATAGACTCACCCAGGCCGAAAACCGACTTCTGCACATGGGCCATGAAGTTTCAATCACACTGTACATGTGCACCCACATGTGGTATTTTGTGGACGAGCCACACTCAAGGGGCCAAAGAGCTGCATGTGGCTCGCAAGCCATGGTTTGCTGACCACTGGGCTGTACATTAGTCCCCTTATATGCAAGGCATATGTTTCAAAACTTCTGGTGATGCCTGAAACTGCAAATGGTACCAAACCCTATATAGGCTGTTTTTTCCTATACATACTTGCCTATAATAATGTTTAATTTTTAAATTAGGCACAATAAGAGATTAGCAGCAATAACTACTAATAAAATAGAACAATTATCATTTAATGGTGAGGATATGTTCTGAGAAACACATCATTAGGTGGCTTTTGTCATTGTGTGAACATTATAGAGTGCACTTTCACAAGCCTAGATGGAATAGCCTAATATCCACCTAGACTATATGGAATAGCCTATTGCTTCTAGGCTACAAATGTGTACAACATATTGCTGTACTGAATACTGTAGACAACTGTAACACAATATAGAACAGGTACAGTCAAAAATCCTATCTAATAAAAGAGTAATATGAAAATTGACCATCACTCCAACACACAAGATGGCTACCCCCATGTGGTCAACGATGGCCACCCCCATGTGAACACAAGATGGCTGGCAGGAGAGGGCAGTTGGGGGAAACCAGGCCTGCAGGGGAGGGCAGTTGGGGGCGACCAGGTCTGTAGGGGAGGGCAGTTGGGGGCAACCAGGCTGGCAAGGGAGGGCAGTTGGTGGTGACCAGGCTGGTAAGGAAGGGCAGTTAGGGGCAATTGGGCCAGCAGGGGAACAGTTAGGCATCAATCAGGCTGGCAGGGGAGTGTTTAGGGAGTGATCAAGCAGGCAGGCAGGTGAACGGTTGGGAGCCAGCAGTCCTGGAATGTGAGAGGGATGTCCGACTGCCTGCTTAGGCCCAATCCCACAAGGATTTGGCTTAAACGGGCAGTCTGACACCCTCGAGGGGTCCCAGATTGGAGAGGGTGCAGGCTGGGCTGAGGAACACCCCCCCACCCCACGCACAAATTTTGTGTACTGAGCCTCTAGAATAGAATAAACGATTAAAAAATGGTATACTTGTGTAGTGGATTAACTAAATGGAACTTATAGGACTGCAAGTTGCTCTGGTGAGTAAGTGATGAGTGAATGTGAAGGCTAAGACATTATTTGCACTACTGTAGACTTTATAAACACTGTCCTACAAGTCCTCCCCCTGCTTCCTTCTGACAGGTTTAGAAATAAAACACTGAACCTGTCAGTGCTGCTCCATGAACAGGGATGTGGGCTGGATTGATTAGAAATATCAAGGAGAAACTGGCTGGTTAATGCATAGATCACCAGAATAGTGACTATAGGGAATGAAAGGCGGCCTCAGGATCAGTAGGAATAAGAAACCAAGATAAAGAAATAAAGAAATGTAGAGGATTATATTGGCAATGTGGCTTTGGCTATTGAATGTTGGAGCAGTGGTCAGATTAATGAACTTTGAGGTATTCTTTTTTTTTTTTTTAAGAGGTGTTTGACAAATATGATTTTGAGTTCATTGACCTTATCGGGTACAAAGGACTCTTGCTGGCATTGAACTAATGGGAAAAAAAATGCAACTTATCTATGTTTTACATAATTACAACCTGAAAATACATCCAAAGTATAGGGACAGAAAGCCTACTGTGCTGGCTGTGGCACATAATACTTGTTAAGGTTGCTCCTGTGTCCTTGTACAGAATTTTAAGACCTCAGCAAAGAATTTACAGCAATGTACTCTGAAGACCATCAAGCTTGATGGAGAGGGCTGTAAGGACCCTATGAAAATGTAGCACTTGGGGAACAGGCTCCTTTGTGCTGTAATAGGTCAGTGGCTGACGAATTTGGATGTAATGTTTTTACTCTAAATACGAGGTGCAATGAATAAGAGGAAATCTTTTGCCAAGCCCCCAATATATTGCTTCCATCAGAGAAAAAAAATAAGTTCCTCCTGAACCATATATCCTTCCATTTCTACAGGCAATTCAGCTCCATTATAATCTTAAGGGACCACTGTCATATATGCAATTTGTCCTCAACAGAAATGTCATTAGGTGGCACATGGCTATATCACAATATACTGTAATAAAAGTTATGTGAATGTGGCATTATTAAGTAATATAACGGTTACTTGAACGCATGCCCTGCAGTACTATGACAGTTGATCTGATAACTCAAATTTCCTATTACATGACTAATGGTCAAGTAGTGCATACAGTGTGGATGCACTGGACAAAACTCTGGCAGGACAGAGTGGGCTTGGTGAGATTTCATAATTCTACTCAGAATGGCATGTAATAAAAAAAAAAGTATGAATTATTTATTTCTGGAATTTTTATTTAAGATTTTCAGACTGAGTTTTGGTTGGCCTCAGGTAACTGAAACTGTAGAAAGGGACCTGGACATAAGGGGTGATAACTGCATAAGCCAGTGATGGCGAACCTATGACACGCGTGTCAGAGGTGACACGCAAACTCATTTTTTTGGTTGATTTTTCTTTGTTAAATGGCATTTAAATATATAAAATAAATATCAAAAATATAAGTCTTTGTTTTACTAGGGTTGAAAATATCAAAAAATTTCTATATGTGACACAGCACCAGAGTTAAGTTCGGATTTTTCAAAATGCTGACACACCGAGCTCAAAAGGTTCGCCATCACTGGCATAAGCATATGGTGAGATGTGGTAAGGCCCAGCAGAAATGCCTACTGCAGAGATGAGAACTGAAAAAGGCATCAGAATTTGAACAAAGCTGGAGGTCAAAGTTCCAGACCAAATAATTGACAGGACCTCATTGCTGAGCATCTTGAGCATACAGGCCACCCACAGAAGGCCACACCTTACAATGGCCTTCCTAGACTAAGGGTCACACCAGAAGGTGAAGTTCCAAAACAAAACGGATCTGCTCTACTAAGTAATAAAGCTTTCTAACAATAGCAAAAACTGCTACAGTTTCGAACATATTATAAAAAACTACCAGACATGAGAAGAAAATCTTTCAAACTGAATATAGTGTTAGAAACTTGGTAACATTTATGGGATGCTGCTAATGAGATGCTTAGAAAGAAAGTTAACATTCAAAATATGAACATTTAAAAATTAATGTTCTGAGTTGTTAAGAATATAAAAAAGGACAGATTAGCCCTTCAAATAAAGGAATAACTATGACAAGAACATAAGTCAATGTGATAGAAAAAAATTAGTAAAATAAAAAAAATTAATAAAGCCAAATAATCACTGTAAGAAATAAAAAAAAAATCATTACTGATACTAGATATTTGAAAAAATTAGGAGTTGTTCGTATGGAAAAATACATGCAGATTACATTAGCTTTATTAACTCAAAAGAAACATATGAAATGCAACAATTTTTTTTTAAAACCGTGATATAATAAAATGGATGCAAGAAGAACTAGAATTGCGAATAGCTAATTTCAAATAAATTATTAAATAATTTTACTTAAAACTTGAGTCCCAGATGGTTTGGTGAAAATTATGTCAAAAATTAAAGAAAAGATAATAATATAAAAAAGTGTTTCAGAGAATAAAAGAGGGGACACTCTCTAATAAGGTTTTTTCCCAGTGTAATCATGATATAAAAATTTGACAAATAGAACCACAAATTTGTTATAAATGCAGTACACAAAAAAATCTAATTAAATAGTATAAAATCATATACAGCAATAACTAAAAGATTTTATTACAACCAAATGAGTTTTATTGCTGGAAGGCAAGTTTGATTTAATATTTGAAAATCGATGAAAGTAATCACCACATTAACAAAATAAAGATTAAAAAGAATACCTGTTATACATTCAAATTAAATTTTTAAAAAATCACTTGACCCATAATCTAACACCTATTCATGATGAAACTCTCAGCAAAATAAGAAAATAACAGTAGTCCCTTTAACTGATCTATTAAAAACCTATTTAGTGGTAAAACACCAAACACTTTGTTCTATGCTTAGAAACAACATGAGGTCTGCAATCACCAAGGCAAGTAAAAGAAATAAAAGATGCAGTTTTAAAATGAAGAAGCAAAATTCACTTTCTTCACAAAATACATTATTTTATACCAACAGAACTTTAAAAACTCCTTAAAGAAAAACTATGATAAGTAATAAGTGACTTCAGAAAGTTTGCACTCTACGTTAATATTAAAAATTCATTTCTGTATGCTAACTGTAAACAAATTAAAATTTAAAATGGATTTTTAAATACCAAATATATAACAAAAAGTGAAATAGTCCTCTGAACTCTAAAGCTTTTATTTTTTAAAATAAAGAATCACCAATTAATCCATATTCATTGACTGTTTTAAATTAATTCCCTATACATTAATTTATCTTTTCGAATATTCTTTTCAGAATATGGATAAGCTTTGTTAGAAAAATGGATAAACTGATCATAAAAGCTTTTTAAATGCAAAAAACTGACAAACACAATAGAAACAGAGGCATGGATACATGGAACAGTCTGACGGCTGTCAGAGGGGAGAGGGCAATTGGGGACTAGAAAAACAGTCAAGGGCTTAGCCAAAGAACATACATATATGTATAACCCAGAGACACAGACAGCAGTGTGGTGATGGTCAGAGAAGGACACTATTACAGATACTCCCAATACTCCCTCCCCTTTGCCCACCTCCATCCAGCCCTTGCCCCCTATTCCTGACTGAGTGTCCGCCAAGAGCTTCTCCAGTAAAAGAGTGCACTAAGGGTCCCTCTTGGGTGCAGCCAACAGACCTTTCTGTAAGACTTAAGCTTGGCAGGGTGGTGTCCCAGTACATGAGGGTGGGATTAGCGTGTTCTCCAGTCTAGTGCTATAAGAATAGAAGTGCTCTACCAGGGGAAGATGGCACTTGAGGGTGGTGCCATATAGGTACACAACACAGGGACCTCGGTGGCTAATACTACAGATCTCTCCTTGGGGCCGAGCCACCCAGATATTCTCTTTATGACTCCCATATGCTCCCAGTTGCCTTCCTTCTACCAGAGTCCCAGGTGAATGTTTGAGAGCAAGATCCTATCCACTGGCCCTTTAAGAGAGCACCTGGGCTTCTAATTCTCTCCTTGGCAGACAGAGTCCTAGTGGTTTTACTACCAGATGCCATGCAGCCCCTCCCAGCTTTGGTGCTCTGGGTTGGGGATTGAGGCCTGGGTGAGACCCCAAGCTCCTCGGGGGGGACTTTTGCAGAGAAATATCCCTCTCTGTAATAAACCTTTAACTTTTCTTAATGTAGATTACATTTTTTGAAGTAAAATTTAATATCTTTCTCATTAAGGATTTCCAGTTTCCTGTCAGTCTCGTGGCCTACTGTACCTATTAGACACTCAGGACAATAAAATGTCTTATCATATAGAAAAACAGATAAATGTTTTATGATTATACATTTAAGTTACTATTTGAAATTTTTAGCATCGCTCACCTTTCTCTTCATAGTTTTTCCTTTTTTTTAATGTAGAGAAGACAAAGAATTATTGAAAGGAATACTTTTTATTTCTATTTTTAATTATAAGAGAAAAATTCTGATTAAGTGCCACATGTGTTACAAAATGTGTCAAACAATGGTAATGATAATTCTACCATGTACAATTTATTTATACCAGAATCTCAAGAAGAAAAGAAATGCTTCATCCTGAAGTTGAAGATACACTCCAAGCTCATGAATGCCTTTGGTTATTCTGTAGGGGGCAGCAAAATCTAAACAAAATAAATATGGAAGGACTACTGACAGGAACCATTTAGCAGCTGGTTTCCACTAAAAGCAAGGGTATAGAATATACCTGAATTGCTGCAAAATTATCATTATGCTAATTAAAATTCTTTACATTAGCAACAGCGGTTGCTTGTATTTCCCTTTATCTAATCTCTTCTTTTATATACACAACTACTGAAGCTGAACAAAACCAGTGAGATAAAATTAACACACAAATTGTTTTTCCTCCCTTTGGGCAGGAAAAATCCTGTTTACATGGGAAATTATATTACACATAAATATTTATGAAAAACAACAAAGTCAAACAAAATCATCAAGTTTTTGTGTAAATTAAAAAAAATAACATGAGGTAGAATACTTGATACATTTATTAACAGTTCTATAGTGTCTTAAAATAAAACCATTTGGAAATGAATAGTTTCTATAATTTGCTATCAATTAATTTTAGGTTGTGTGAGGTGAGAGAAACAAGGTTTAACTAATATTGTAAGTTAATTCCAGTTTCCTATCCATCACATAATATCAAAAGATCTCTGTTTTCTTCACCCACACGCAAGGTTTGTTAGGAAGGAATTAATAAACAAAGAGATACATTATCTTCATTAGGACTCTAGAGGGAAAATTTACTCTGATCAGAGGTATACGGTAAAGGGAATGAGTTAAAGGGCAACATTTTTTATTTAATGAGACATCTACATCAGCCTATAAAGTCACGTGGTTTAAGAGATTGGGGTTCATTATTTTTCAGAAATAATTGCACCCTTTTGTAAAAAACTTTCATAAGAAAGGTCCTGTATTGTACGCTTTTTTCCATCATCTTTGGCTTTACTTTTCAGCTATTGATTTTGTTTTGGCTGTAATAAAACAACATGTAGTAATTTCAGAGATTGATCACAATATTTCTTAAGTGTGTAATAAATATGTAGATGGTAAATTAAAATACATGTCAATGTGTGACAAATAAAAGGTGTATTCTTAAGATGTTAAAATCAAAATGAAATGAGATTAAAATGGGAGATTCTCAAATAATGCCAAATTTAAAGTTAAAATTTTATTTTTTTCTAGTATTTAAAAGCTTATATGTATATCTTATTTCCTCTTTCGAAATTTCCAAAACTAATGTGTTTTTTCTATTGGTTATTCCATATTCAAAATCCTTTTTCATTAGGACATTTTAAGAGGAATTTTATCCAGAATCCAGTGTATGATTAAATCTCAATGCTTATTTTTATGCTTATTTTTTAACATTATAAGACAGTAAAAGAGTGAGAGATGGAGACTATTATAAAGTTGAGAGGATTGATTTATGTTGATTCTTTCTCCTACTACATAAGATATTTTTAGATCTAATTTTAATTCTCATTCTATTCTTTAATATTTCAAAATGTTTTATTAATATTATTAATAGTCTTTTTCTTAATATGATAGGACATGTCATGGATAACATAGAAACCACACAAAGAAAGATTTCCTTTATTTGGAAAATATTGTTCACCATTTTCCAGAAATTATACTTCAAATGAAGGAAAACTTTTTATCGTTAAAGGAAGTAAATTTTCCCCAGGTTATATTTCAGGGTGCAAGAGTGATTGGAATGGTCTTAAAATAATAAGGCCAACTGGTATATATTAAAAGGACTAAACATGGAAGCAGATGAACTCTCTTTAATTATAAAAAATAAATTCACTTGATATAGTTACAGTCTTATTTCTGATGTTTTTAATTTTATTTTTAATATGCATTTTAGGATCTATCCATTTGTCAGCAATATGTAAATGATATTTTCCTTGTAATCTACTATTTCAGCAATCAGAAGCAGCTTGCTAATAGTAATGTGTTTCAAAGAACTCTTGTCAAAATGGGAAACAACATTCCTCTAGAAACTTTTTTCCTAAATCCAATTGCCAGATATCCTTCATTACTCAGCCACTCTCCAGCCAGTCTCTGGATGAAGACATCCAGATAAATTGTTGTGATGGAATTGTTATAAGGCAGCACTCTCTATGGCTAACTGGATTTGCTGTCCTGACTTAGGAGTCAAATCAGTTTGTATACTGAGAAATACATGCTTTGATTTGAAATTATATGATTTCTGTTTGGCAGAATGGGCAATGTGTACCCTCGTGGTCTTTTATTTATGAACTAAAGACTCATCCTTCTTACTTCCAGACTGGTGTCGTTTCTGCTACAAAGCACTTAGGAACCAATTATTCAGAAAGACATAAAATTGTTGTTATTCTCTAAAGTCTGAAGAAAAGGCTTAGATAATTCTGAGACTCACATCAGGTAATACACATTCTTTAGAATGTATAATATATATTCAGCAACTTGGCATTTGTTTATGAAATTGCTACTTAAGCATCTTTTCAGTGGGAATCCATTCTGATCACTTTCTAGTGGTAGCTGTAAATGGTGTGCTAGACTGCATTAAACAGTCTGCATCCATTCATTTTATTAAGCTTCACCCAGTGGCTGCATGATGGTAAGGATGCAATAGGTTAAATAATTGTAGATAGTTATTTAGTATACTAGAGGCCCATTGCATGAAGAGATTCGTGCAATAGGCTTTCCCTTTGCCTGGCTGCTGGCACCAGTTTTCCTCCAGCACCCAGGACCCAGGCCTTTGCTCCGGCCGGAGCCTTCTGTCTTCGCTGCTCTGGCCAAAGCCTTCTGTCTTTACTGCTCCAACTGGAGCCTTCAGTCTTTGCTCCGCCACTTCATGCCTACATATGCAAATTAACCACCATCTTTGTTGGGTTAATTTGCATACTCCCCTGAGTGGCTGGTGAGTGTAGCAGAGGGATGGGCAATTTACATGTTTGTCTATTATTAGGTGAGATGTTTTTGATATAAGATGAACACATTGGATAGGATTTTAAAATCTATTTCAGCCATTGCCTTTAACAGATAAGAAAAGTGAGAGCCTTTTAGAGATAGTGGATTCAGGAATCAAAATCACATCTTTACTTTCTTTATTCCAGTCCATCACTTGTGTTACTGGGAGAATAGTGTAATATAACTGATCACTGCTCAGGTGTTTGAGGCTGAACAAGCAACACCCAAATCTCTGATCTGTCGCTCATCAATATGACATTCTGTAGGTTACTCAACCTCGTTCTCCATATTCTTAACTGCCAAAAAAAGAAAAAAAAAAGAAAAAAAAAGTTTAAGCTTAGTTTCTATGAAAAACAGTACAGAGGATTCTTGAAAAGAGTAAAAAAAAAAAAAAAAAAAAAAAAGAACTACATTGGTTGCTTCTTGTATGTGTCCTGACTGGAGATCGAGCCCACAATCTTGACATATCAGGATAACCCTGTAACCAACTGAGCTACCCAGGCCAGAGCCAGAGCCAATAATCTTAACTCTTTTGTACTTTCTTGCACACTTTAGAAGGAGGGACCCAAATCTTAGCTATGGTGAATTGTGCTGCTATGAACATAGGGGTGCATATATCCTTAATGATTGGTGTTTCTAGTTTCTATTTAGCTTCTTGGGGAAAAAATAGAAGAAGGGATCTGAAACCATAGTATTAGAAGATAGGGTCTGAAAGGGGTCAATTCTATGGCATTTTTATACACTAATAGTGAAATTACAGAAAGAGAGACTAAAAAAACAATTCCATTTACCATTGCACACAAAAAAATTAAGATACATAGGAATAAACTTAATTAAGGAGGTAAAAGACCTGTACTCAGAAAACTATAGGACACTGAAAAAAAGAAATAGAGGAAGACATAAACAGGACGGAAAAACATACTGTGTTCATGGATTGGTAGAATCAACATCATTAAATAGCTGCAGCAATCCTGAGAAAGAAGAACAAAGTAGGTGGGATCTCAATACCAGATATCAAGGTATATTACAAAGCCACTGTTCTCAAAACTGCCTGATACTGGCACAAGAACAGACATATAGATCAATGGAATAGAATAGAGAACCCAGAAATCAACCTAAACCACTATGCTCAATTAATATTTGATAAAAGAGGCAAGAACATACAATGGAGTCAAGACAGTCTCTTCAATAAATGGTGTTGGAAAAATTGGACAGATACATGCAAAAAAATGAAACTAGACCACCAACTTACACCGTACATAAAAATAAACTCAAAATGGATAAAGGACTTAAACATAAGATGGGAAACCATAAAAATACTAGACAAATCCACAGGCAGCAAAGTCTCAGACATACGCTGAAGAAATTTCTTCATGGATACAACTACCAGGGCAATGGACACTAAAGAGAAAATAAACACATGTGACTACATCAAAATAAAAAGCTTTAGCACAGCAAAAGAAACCATCAACAAAACAACAAGAAAGCCCACTGCATGGTAGAACATATTTGCAAATGTTATCACTGCTAATGGTTTATTCTCCAACATTTACATGGAACTCATACAACTTAACAAAAGGAAGATAAACAACCCAATAACAAAAAAGGGCAATTTTCCTAAGTAGATAATTTTTGAAAAAAGACATATAGAAGGCCAAGAGACATATGAAAACATACTCAAAGTCATTTCAAAGTTATATTAACCCTAGAGACCTGGTGCACGGATTCGTGCACATTGAAAGGAAATTAATCAGAAGGTGGTGGTGGGGTGGGATTGGGCAAGATGGCCGGACATGCCCTGGAGCCAACCTGCCACGGTCCCTCCCTGGCCAGCTGCACCTGGAGTGGTGCCAGGGCTCGAAGGGCGTCTGTGATCTGCAGAGTGAGCAGAGTCCCTACAGCAGGTGGGGTCCCTCGACCTGGCCTGCGGGGATCCGACCAAAACCGGCAGCCTGACATCCTCCGAGGGGGCCCAGAGTGTGAGAGGGAACTCTGCAAAGTTGCTGTCACTCGGCAGCTCCTGCATTGTGCTCCCTGGTGGTCAGTGCACGTCATAGCTACCGGCTGGTCGCTTAGCTTTTTATATATATAGATAGATGCACAGGAAATAAGGACAGGGCTTGCTTAAGGCAAAGATAAGCCTTTGGGGTGGGAGTGAGGTAGAGGGGTCAATGGCAGTAAAAGGGGACATCTATAATACTTTCAACAATAAAGATATATTATAAAAAAGAACTACAATATCATCCTGCAGTCCCACTTTTGTGTATATATACATAGGAACTGAAAATAGAATACTGAAGAGATATATGAACTTACATGTTTATTGCAGCATTACTCACAATAGGCATGATATGAAAAACCACCTAAGTATCTATCAGTGATTGAATGGATAAAGGATATATCTATATACACAGTGGAATATTATGTAGTTTTTTAAAAAGTAAGCCTTGCTATTGGATGGGCCTTGAGGTCATTGTGCTAAATAAGATAAGTCAAACAGAGAAATATAAATACTGCAATGATATAATTTGTAAGTGGTATGTAAATGAGCCAAACTTATAGAAACACAAAGTAGATTGGTGGTTACCAGCGTCTGGGGTAATGAGGGGGGATGGGAGATTTTAGATTTTGGTCAAAGAATACAAACTTCCTGTTAGAAAATGAATAACTTTGGGGGAGGTAATGTACAGCACTGTGCTTATAGTTAACAGTACTGTATTATATGCTTTGAAGTTGCTAAGAAATTAAATGTTTTCACTATAAAAAAGAAATAGTAATTATGTGAAGTGATGGAGGTGTTAGCTAATGTAAGGTGGTAATCACATTGCAATATGCAGTATAAGTGTATCAAATCAGCCTGTTGTACACCTTACACTTATACAATGCTATAGGTCACTGATATTTTAACTTTTTAAGATAAAGGATAGCAATAGTAACTACCTAATAATGCATGTAGAGCTTTCAACACAGTGCCTTTTACTCTTTAAATATGCCAGGAATATTTTTTAAATTATTACTCTAGCTATTAGTGCTATTACTAATTTTAGACTGATTTACATAATTTCTAGAATAATTACCATCTTCAAGTAAAAGATAATACCAGTACTCTATTTTTATATCTAAATCTAGAAAATCTCATATCTTCTTATATATGCATCCCCTTCACTGTGGGCATATATGATTATGTATACATGGTTACATAGAATAAGCCTACACCAAAATTTAGGATTAAATTTATTGTCAGTTTTTAACACTAAGCTAAAATATTCAGTTTCTCCATAGAGTTTTCCATTAAACTCTTGCAATTGCTAGTTTAAAATATCTTCATTATACATACTACCCCTTGAGCTGTCACTCTTGAAAGATGATGCTTTTTCGCAGGGATCCCTATGTATAATAATGGTTTGAGAAGAGAAACTTCTGCGAGAGGCCTTTCAGTGATCATGGTTAGACTTCAAAGGTTGGCAAGTCAGATAAATGCCACTTATTCTATTTTCAGATCTTCTTCTATCAAGGGAATAATTTAAGTTTCTTTACTTTATGGTCCCTCAAGATTTATGAAACTCCATTTGAATTAGGTGCTGTCAAAATCGTTAAATCTGTCAAGAATTCAAATTCTTTGCAATTCAATATTAAATTTTACTTGTCATTTTTAACAAATACTAAAGACAGTTTCCCCAAAATGAGAGAAGAGATGTCAAAAATTTAGCTCTAACATTTTTAATACTGGATTAATGAGTGTCTATCAATAATCTTACATCAGGTCATCATTCCTCCATGAAGTGCTATCTAGAAATAAAAATATTCTGGTACACTGTGTGTGATTACTTGGTCAATATTTGCTTGTGAGAAAGGGTCTACTCTGAGTGAAGGACTGAGAAGGTATTTGCTGTTGGACAACTTTCTAGCAGCAATGGTGAAATTATAAGCTGGAAAGAAGAGCAGGTGATCATTTATGTAAGAACACAATCTGGTATTTTAGGAGACTCCAAATAGCATCATTCTAAACATTTTCTGTAATGAAGATTTAAAAGCATGACAGGAAATTCAAATTTCTAATCTTAGACTCAGAAATCCCACTCCTGTCTTTCAATCTCTCCTACTCCTATTCTCTAACATAACTTTCTACATAGTCAAAATTAAACTTTTAAGTCTAGTTGTTTCCACTTTCTCCCTTAAATTGTGAGGCCTGGAAATTTATTTTTAATAATGACATTAGAGATTAATTTCCTTATCTCAGCTGTGATTCAGGGCTAATGCATATTTTATGTACTTTTCCCAGTCATATCTCTATCAGTGGTGCTTACCTAAATGCTGCATTTTGAGTTCAGGTTCTGAAATCCAATGTTATCTGGACTGTGTTTGGAAGACCAGAAGTCTGCGAACTCTTTGCCACCATGCACCATAAGATAAAGGCAGCAATCAAAAGTATTTAGAAACATTTAGAGCAATTTGGCAGAGTAAAATTGATATTTATTTTTTAATAATTTACTTTTATGTATTAGTTTGCACCACATTATATGTATTTACTCAAAAATAGATTATTCACCATAGATAGTTTGGAAACTCTGTCCTGAGTCATTTCTTGTTCATAGACTCTCAAACAATGACATGTTTTTGTGTGATGGTTTTGTTTTTACTTCACAATAAAATAGAGGCCTGTATGTCAAAACTTAAATGAAGTATATCAGTAAACTAGGTAGGATTAAACTTTCTTCTGGATTTGAGAGCCCTTGAGCCAAACTTGTAAATAAAATTTCTGATCTCACCATTGTGATTAGAGAAAAGTTTGTTTCAATTTATATGCCCAGGGCCAGTGGGGGAAAAAAAACAAAGTGAACTGAGGTTGAAAGAAACCACATTTGTTCACAAGGTATCTGGTGGAGCTGGCTCTGGACAACTGTCCCAGACCTTCTTGAATTCATGCAGTAATTCTAGGCTTTAAACACACACACACACACACACACACACACACACACACACACCCAGAAAAAACTAGCCCACCAGCATGCCAGGATGAATAGCATGTCCATCTACCCCAGTGATGGCAAACCTATGACACGCATGTCAGAGGTGATACGCGAACTCATTTTTGCTTGATTTTTCTTTGTTAAATGGCATTTAAATATATAAAATAAATATCAAGAATATAAATCTTTGTTTTACTATGGTTGCAAATATCAAAAAATTTCTATATGTGACACGGCACCAGAGTTAAGTTAGGGTTTTTCAAAATGCTGACACGCCAAGCTCAAAAGGTTCGCCATCACTGATCTACCCAGTCTAGAAACAAAAGGCTTATAGCTGTCCTCAATTTCTTCTTTTCATTCCCAAACACAAATAGGTCTTCCTGGTGCTAGTCACTTTTTAACTACTTCTCTTGTCTCTGCCCTTTTTTCCAGCTTCTGTCCAGACTCTCATCATTTCTCACTTGGAGCTTTGCCATATGCTCAACTACTACCTTGTCTGTTTTCTGATCCAGAGAATCAGAATGCAAAGGTCTCTGCCTGATTTTCTAGCTCCTGTAGCTTACTGCTATCACTGATTTCTTCTACTTAAAAGACCACTCAAGATGACTGTATCCAAGGTAGTAAAAGTCAAAAGGAGACACCCTGCATATTTTTATAGTCTTTTAAATGGAGTTTAGTGCAACATGGCATCAAACGTTATACCCTAATAATGTGACATCAATGACATTTTAAATACCATACTAAATGAAAGGTTGAGAGGTACCAAGTGCTTTGTGAACCTTTATTTTGAATTGCTGAGAAAGCAGAATTTGGTGACAATTTCAGTTCTGTAATCATTCTTGGGAAGTAGTTTGACTATAGGAAGGGATTTAATCTCTCTGGTAGGAATTGTGTAAATGATATGCAAGCAAGTCCTAGGATTTCTTATTTCAGTGTAAATTTGGAAGATCCTCTGTGCAATTATTAATTTGCTTAATGACTCTTAGATGATCTCATTTTAAATTACCACCTGCAGTGTATCAATACAATAAGAGCCACAAAGTCCTTTTGAAGAAAGATTAACTATGTCTGTATTCTACTAACCTATAATCACCCAGAATCAAAGAATGAGATGACACTGTGGATGGAGATGTGGGGAATTTGACTCAGGGCATGTATACCAATGGTTCTCTTTAGTTGGAGAATATCCTTAGCATTTTTCAAGAGTATGCTATAGTGGACTTCATACTGCAAAATCTGAAACCATTATTTATGTAGCATTTATTGGTTTTAAATCAGAAAGCCTGACATATTATCTGACATATGACTAATTATTTTTATTTCAGACTCTTGGAAAAAATATAGATAGCTTAGAACCTGACATTATATTTATATAAAATATTTCTAATTTTTTAACTTTACATTTTATTTCCTACTGCTGTTCACAGTTCAGAAATGGACTAAAGTAAGAGATCAGATAGAATTTTTGAGCTTATATTGGCTAGTTTCAGTGAGAGTCTCTACTCAGAACAGTAGCCTGGACTAAAATAGAAAAAGCTTCTTCTGTTCCTGATATTTTAATACATGTATGATCATATAATTCTGAGTTAAATTATATATCATGGCTTAATTTTAAATATGAAAGATATTTTACTACCTTAAAGAGTGTCTTAAGTAAACAGAGAATTTCAATATAGTGTGTAGAATTCCATGATGAAAGGCAGACAATTGTTAATGAAACTGACATAGATTCCCCCAAAAAGTAACTTTACTCAATAATAATAGCAAACATTGATTGTGCTAAGTGCTGACATCGCATGTGCTTCACATTCATTATCATACTTAATCCTCACAACAACCTTCAATAATGGGCACTATTTTATGTATTACTTTGTAGATAAAGACATTGACCAAGTGAGAGGCTAAATTATTTCTCAAGGTCTCACAAATAGAAAAAAGCAGTACTGAAAGTGGACAAAACTCATTTGGATTATTGTGTTCTGGTATGCTTGCTTTAATAACCACAATTAGTAGTCTACTTTATAAATATTTATAGATCTACAAAAATACTTTGTTATTTACCATGACTTTATTCATTCAAAATTTGTCTAAGAAGGGTAAGAAATGCCTTTACATGGTCTGATTAAAATAGTATGCAAGCAAAACAGGTTCTCTGGTTTATTAGGGTAAAAATAGAAGGCTGCCCTTCCTGGGCTCCCAGTACCACCTCTCCATCTGTTCTCTCTCTCTCTTATTCTATCTCAATCTCTCTTAAATCAACAGATCAATCCTTAGGTGAGGATTTTAAAAAATATGTATTCTATTATAGTCATCAAACTTGTTAAGAAACTAGATCATAATTATTCCCACCACCAAAAACAACTACAAGTCATGTAACATGATAGATGTGCTGATATCACTACAGTAATGATCATATGACAACATAAATGTATCAAATTAACATATCGGTCATCTTAAATATACACTATGATATGGGTCAAACATGTTTCAATAAAAGATAAGAACCCCACAGGTGGTAAATGTTCAAATAATGTTAGGTGATGGATAAAATAGTGAATTTATTGAGAAATAACTTTTCTATGAATACACTGACTGAGATATTGATTTGATTCCAAAACATATTTACCTGGAATACAGCAGATCCCCTTGTTTTTTTATTAGCAATCTGTGTAAGCTTTATAATGTTACCATTTCTCTGTCCTGGTTTTCTTATATTTATCAGGAGGATTTAAGTGTATGATTGTGTTTACTCTATAATAGCATATCTCTCTAAAATTAATGGGATATACAAAACCAAGAAAGCTGAAAACCTGAATTCTAATCCTAGCTTTGCCGCTAACTAAATTCAGTTCTTTCATGTATAAAATGGGGACCTGTGCAATTGGATTGCAAAAACACATAACCACGGTGCCTAATCTCTGTATACTCTCAAATGTTATTCTTTATCTTTCAAGGTCCTTTCCAGCTCCAATAACTAATCATTTAATTATAGAATTCTAATGGTAATGTATGCATGAGGAAACTGGACAGTATCTTGCCATGCAATTTTGGAAACCTTAATCTCCTCTGTTTGGGAACTGGACAGTATTCAAGACCCCACAGGCCATATTATAATACTAAATAATGAAAACACACAGATGAAATTCAGTGCAATACTCATTATAGCTTCTTAAAATGAAATTTGTTAGTGATGTGCATCTCTGGAAACAAGTAATTCAGAACAAGTCTGAGTCTGGCTTTTATTGCTCTCTTAGAATGAGTAGAATAAGAAAACATTGAATTATATTGGCTGGTAAGACGTAACTACTGAGCTATCATTAATGGTGAGGTACAGTAACAGGTGTATTGGAGCTATAAGCAATATCAAATATATCCATGACATTATCCTATATAATAAAAGGCTAATATGCAAATTGTCCAAATGGCAGAACAACCAAACAATTGAACAACTGGTCACTATCATGTGCACTGACCACCAGGGAGCACAAGCGGGACATGGTGGGTGTTGGCGGCAGCGGGATGGTGGAGCAGGTGAGTGGGGTGCCAGACCAAGGTGGAGCGCCTGTCGCTGTCATTGGGCGAGCCTCTGGTGGTTACTAAAAATTTTTGCTCCCACGCACTGTGATCCTGCCTGGCACCCATACCTGCTGCCGGTACCGGCCCTGCTCACACCCACTGCTGGCACTGGAGCCCCCACCCATACCCGCTGCCAGTGCCAGGCACCGGCCAAGACTGCTTGGCACCATCAGCAGGTGTGAGTGGAGGCTGCTGGCCCCAATCGTCCCTCAAGGCTTCTCCACGTTCCCCTGCTCCTGAAGGGTGATCGGGGCCAACAGCTGCCTCTCACACCTGCTGCCGGTGCTGGAGCTGCCCCTGGAACCTGCTGCTGGTGCTGTTCCCAATAGCTCTGCGCTGTCAGCGGGTGCAAGTGGGGCTGGTGCCATCAGCGCATAGGAGCTGCAGCAGCAAGAGTGGGGCTGCAGAGGAAGGGTCTGGGCAGGGCCATGGAGGATGGGCCAAGACCTGCCCCTGTGCCCACCACAGCCTCATGGCCCACAGTTCCTTTCAAGGTGCACAAATTCATGCACTGGGCCCCTAGTGCAATAATAAAGCACTAAAATTGTCTTCTTTCTGACTATAATATTCACTTCTGCCTAAAATCAGAAAATATACACATGTAGATTTCAGCATAATGACAATGACATGACAGAACTTGTTTAAGTGTGGGCTATGGCAGCACCTGGCATGACTCTAACTTTAGTCATCTCTGACTATAAGATACTTCTAATGAAGCTCTGAACTTAGTTTGCATAGAAGTACAATTATTATCTCAATAGCAACTTCTAAATAGATAGTTAAAACCAGGTTCACCAACATGGGCTTCCCTGTTCAATTTCCCTGCTGTAACCAAGTTGTAAGTGTTGTAACATGGTTAAAATTAATTCTAAGTTCATATGTGCCCACCGCTAAAACAATAAAACACATACAAGTCTTATTTTAACAATACATTCCATATTAGAATTAGAGATGAAGTTGAAAAAATCAGATCTATTTAAAGGAATTAACATTGGTAATAGGTTCCAAAGGAACAATATGCAGTAGTGTATCATCCTTTTTCCCACACCACAAGAGTATCTACCTCCTATCCTGTTTATATCACTTCAATTAAGTGTTCAATTTTCCTTGATATTAAATATAAAATTTCTTTTGAGAGCTATAGTTGAAGAGTGTTTTTTTTAATTTTTGTTATATTATTATTTTAAATTTTTTATTGATTAAGTTATTACATATGTGTCCTTATCCCCCCATTTCCACCCCACTCATGCCTTCACCCCCCCCCTGTTATCTGTGTCTATTGATTAGGCTTATATGTATGCATACAAGTCCTTTGGTTGAACTCTCCCCCTTACCCCCACCCTCCCCTACTTTCCCTCTGAGTTTTGAGGGTTTGTTTCTCCTCAATTTCTGGGCACATGCTTACACTCTTTTGCCTTTTAGCATTAGATGTGGTCATATAAATTGCCTTGGCAATAAAATAAGAACCCAAATGATGCTTGTTATTTCCCTATTAAATCTTTTTAGCCAGAATACCATTTACCATACACTTTCTTTTCTGTTCTTTTATTTTTTGTTGTTGCATATATTTTATTTATTTATTTATTTATTTATTTATTTATTTATTTATTTGGAGCCTAATATTTTATTCCCCAAGAGATTTTATTTTCATTTTTAAATTGTAACATACATACAGAAAAGAACATGATGAATAGCCTATTTGAGTGAAATACACAAATAAGTAAATAAGTTTCCTGCTCTTTTAAAAATACTTTCTTTCACTATAGATTAATTTTCATATAATATGTTAATAAAAATCATAAAATATGTTATGTACTCTTTTAGCTGGCTTTTCTCATTTTGCATATTTTGTTATCTATTTATTTTGTTGAATATCTCAATAGTTAATTATTTACTGTTGAGTATTAGCCCATTGTATAGATATAGCACCATAGGTTTACTCATTCATCTGTTGACTAACAATGACATTGGGTCATTTCTAATATTGTCTATTAAATATAAATATTTTGTGAATATTCATGTAGAAGTCTTTGCATGGACAAATTCTTTCATTTGTGTTGGGTAAATACCTAAGAAACTGTCGATCTATTTTCTGAAGTGGTTGTACATTGCAGCCAATAGAGTATGAGAGTTTAATTCTTCCATATCCTCACCGAAAGTCATTTGAATACGTGTTTTTAATTTTTATTCCCTACAGATTAGTAATGTTAAACATATTTCCATGTGCTTATTTGTCATCTTCTCTGGTGAAGTGTATGTCCAAATTTTACTCCTATTTTTTTAATTAGTTATTTAATTTCTTATTATCTATTTTAGAGTTCCTTAGGTATTCTGGATTCAATTTCCCTTTTTAAATATATTTTTATTGATTTCAGAGATGAAGGGAGAGGGAAAGAGAGATAGAAACATCACTGATGAGAGAGAATCATTGATCAGCTGCCTCCTGCACAATCCTACGGGGGATCGAGCCTGCAACCCAGGCATGTGCCCTTGACCGGAATCAAACTCAGGACCCTTCAGTCAGTAGGCTGACACTCTATCAACTGAGCCAAACCAGCTAGGGCTGGATTCAATTTCTTTATCTGATACCTGATTTGCAAATATTGTATTCTGCCACTTGTCTTTTGTTTCTCATAACTGTGATATTTTTAAGAGCAGAATTTTTTTTTTAAGTTTGAAGATGTCTAATTTATCAATTTCTTTTTTATGATTCATACTTTGGTGGTATATCTAAGAATTTTTTGCTAAGACCACGTAACAAATATTTTAATTCTTTTTCTCCCCCGTGATGTTTTACATAGTATTATGTTTCTTTTGAGTTAACTTTTGTTTATAGCCCAAGGTATGTATCAAGATAGTCTTTGCTTATAGATATCCACTTGTTTTAGAAAATTTTATTGAAACAAAAATTATTGTTTCTCTAATATCATGCTTTTGATACTTTATTAAAAATTGTCCTTATATGTGTCAGTTTATTTCTTGACTCTATATTCTGTTTCATTTTTTGTGCATCTTTAGATCACATAGTCTTGATTACTGTACATTTACAATATGTTTTGAAAACATTAATCCTGCAATTTTGTTCTTACTTTTAAGACTGTTTTGAATAGTCTCAGTCTTTTTGCATTTTCATATGAATTTTGGGATCAGCTTGTCAATTTTTTTTAAAAAAAAATTATGCTAGGAGCTTGATTTGGACTGTATTCAATGTACAAATTGATATTGGAAGAATTGACAATTTAAGTATATTGAGTCTTCCTATACATTTACTCAATATATCTCCACTTACTTTTATTCATTACTTTTATAAATTTTATTTATTTTTGAGGTATAATTTGTTTTTATTTTTATATTTTTAAATTCCCTACTTATAGAACATATGAACTAAATTTATATATAAAGTACTTTTTATTTCTAAACACTCTATCATTTCTGGGGTACTTTCATTTGATTGATTTTCTTACTTATTATGGACATTATTTCCCCTTTTACTTTGCATGCCTGGTCATCTTTGGTTTTATGCCAGACATTGTAAATTTTTCATCATTGTATGTTGGATATTTTCATATTCCTATAAACATTCTGGATATTTGTTCTGGGATTCAGTTATGTTACTAAGACATAGCTTGTTTCTTTCAGGTCTCGACTTTATGATTGAATAGCCAGCTGCAAGGCAGCGAGTGCCTAGGCAGCAAATGATTTCCTATTGATGAAATATAGCCTTACTGAGTTTTCAACCTATTGCCTCACAAATTATGATTATTTAATTTATTTATTTTTAGTCTTACTGGTGGGGACACATACTATTCCTAGCTCTAGTGACCACCAGGTACTTTTCTCTTTAACCCTTTTGAATAGTTCTTCACCCAACCTCAGGTAATTTTCTCACTTGTATATAATGATAAGTCTTCTGCTACTTGGGGGAACCTTCTATAGCTCTCAGGGGTTTCCTTGGTGTGTGCCTTTTTCTTTTTTGGTACTCTGTGCTGCAACCTCTTAGTTGCTTAATGCTCTGGGAACTTTAGCTCCATCTCCTCAACTCTTGGAATCTCCCAGGCTCCTATTAGCATTTTGTGATAATTCTCTTTCAAAATGTAAAAAGTAACTGTCATTTCCCTACTTAAAATCTGCTTTATATGGCTTGGAATAACCTTTAGAAGTCCTCATGATTAGGAACTTCTTGGTTTTCCTTCAATCTTAAACTGTTACACTTTGACATATAGAACAGAGAAACCTAAAAAAAATACTCATGATATAATCTCCCTAGGTGGATGTTTTCTAATTTGCTATTGTTATATATTTTCAGACTTATAGAAATGTTGCAAAAAATAGAGATATCCCATATTCCCTTCACCAAACTTAATTGTAACATCTTACATAACCATATATAGTCATCAATACCAAGAAATTATCTTTGGCACAATATTGCTAGCAACCAACCTCATTCAGATTTTACTAGGATTTCCACTAATGTCAGTTTTTCTGTTACAGGATCCCACCTTGCATTTAGTTATTATTTCTCCTTAGTTTTATCTTCTTTTTTAAAACTATATACTTGCCAGGTCTTTTGTTTCATGACCTTAACACTTTTGAAACATACTGGCAGTTACATGGAAAATTCTCTCCTAACATTTATTTTGATTAATACGTTTCCCCAAAGGAAAGAAAAGGAGGAATTGCCAGAAAAGCAGCTAAGTGAAATGGAGGCATGCGATATGTAAGAAAAAGAATTCAGAATAAGGGTCATACCATTCATAAACCAGATGGATGAAAAAAATCAACAACTTATGTAAGAATCAAGAAGAAATAAAGAATGATATAGCTGAAATAAAAAACACCATGGAAAGTTTCAATAGTAGACTAGGAGAAGCAGAGGTCCAAATTGGTGAATTAGAAGACAGAGAAGCAAAACACACCCAAACTGAACTGCAATTGGAAAAAATAAAATAAAAGACAGGAGGAGAGCCTAAGGGAGCTTTGGGACAACATGAAATGAAGCAATATACAAATATATAGGACTGCCAGAATTACAGGAAGAGGAACAAGGGTTAGAAAATCTATTTGATAAATATTTTCTCATTTTTAAAAATAAGGCTGTGCTTTTTGGGAAAAGTATTATAAAAATGATATTTTGGTTTTTTATTTTCCGGTATTATATTAGAAAGTTCATGATGTCAAATCATGTCAGGTTTTTTATTTGATTTAGATCTGATTGATGCCAAAATATTTTGAGAGGTGTGATGTTAGCCGTGATCAGTTGCTTAACTTGTTATCTGCCAGGTTTATCAATTTTAAGGTTACTCTTTTTTTTCCTTTGTAATTAACACATATGTTATGATAGATATTTTGAAGTTCAGCAAATGTCCTATTTCTTGGAAAACTTCACCCAGTAATTTCAACAACTTTTGATGGAACTTGTCCACAACAATGTTTACTATGGTGTTTGCCTAAAGTTGCTTTCATCTTTAATTTAGAATTTTCAGTTGTAATTATTCTCTGAATTACAACTTCCAGTTTTCATTATTATTTACTTACGTGTTTTATTATTTATTTACTTATTTATTTTACATTTGTGTTGTTATGACCCACATGGATTTTTATTTCTATAGATTATAATCCAAAACTATCATTTTATTATTCAAATTGTTTGGCCATTAAGGTTTACTTTAAGTTAACTTCAGTATCCTTTTGTCATTCCTCCATCCTTTTATGATAACTTTCTTGCTTTCTGGCACCCCAATATGTTTTATACCCATCTTGCATTTTCTTTGCCCCAGCCCTGTACATTTATTTAAACATGCAATGCTGAGGGTTTTTTTGTTTGTTTGTTGGTTGGTTGGTTTTTTAATTGGAGAATAGGGTTTAGAAACAAAATATTTCAATAATCGTTGTGCTCTTTGCTACCAGGATATTATTAATACCAGGTCTTCTCAGCAGACAGAGCTAGAAAATAAATGTATGTATGTAATTCATGCCTACACACATATCTAAATATCTGTATCTACATTTAATGTATCAATTAGCCATCTATCTTCTATCTAAACTGTCATCATGAGTTCATACTAACAATTCCTTATTTACAACTTCTCAGACAGTTACATAATCAACTCTTATTATCATTATTTATACCTATATATTTGTTTAATGCTAGTATATAAATTAAGTAATTTCAGAAATGCTTATTAACTCCCAGGGTATCTTACCTAATAATAGACAAACATGCAAATTGACCATACTTTTGCTACACCTTAAGCCACGCCGACCAGCCAATCAGAGCGACTATATGCAAATTAACCCAACCAAGATGGCGGCCGGCAGCCACGGAGCTGGAGTGAGCAGGAGGCTTGCCTGCTTCAGTGATGGAGGAAGCCAGCCTGCCATGGCCTGCTCTGAGCTACACTCAAAGCAACAAAGTTTCAATTATAGAAGGTAAATAAACCCCAGATAACTGCTTTCAGCAGGCCATGGCCACGGAGATGGAGCAAGCAGGAGGCTTGCTTGCCCCTGCGATGGTAGAAGCCAAGCTTCCCGGTGGCTGCTGCCTCCTCTCAAGGCAACAAAGTTTCAATTATAGAAGCTCAATAAACCTCAGATACCTGCTTCCAGTCACCATGGCCACAGAGCTGGAGTGAATAAAAAAAAAAAAAAAAAAAAAAAGGAAAGGCTGGGAGCTTCAGTCGCCAGGGGACTTGGTCTGTCTGAAAACAGCCATCAGCCCCTCACCCAGGCTGGCCAGGCACCCCAATGAGGACCACCACCCTGACTGATCCAGGACACCCTTCAGGGCAAACCAGTCGGACCCCACCTATGCACCAGGCCTCTATTCTATATAATAAAAGGGTAATATGCAAATTGACCCTAACAGCAGAATGTCTGGGAATCACTGGTCACTATGACACACACTCAACACAGGAGCTGCACCCTGGTGGTCAGTGCGCTCCCACAGGGGGAGCTCTGCTCAGCCACAAGCCAGGATGACTGCTGCCAGTACAGTGGTGGTGGTGGGAGCCTCTCCGCGCCTCCTCAGCAGCGATAAGGATGTCCGACTGCAGTTTAGGCCTGTTCCCCGCTGGCAAGTGTATATCCCCCGAGGACTGCCGTGCTGCCAGAGCAATGTCTGACTGCCAGCTTGGGCCTGATCCCCCAGGGAGCGGGCCTAAGCCAGCAGGTGGACATCCTCCGATGGGTCCCAGACTGCAAGAAAGCATAGGCTGGGCTGAG
The DNA here is from genome assembly GCF_014108235.1 of Myotis myotis. Classification (NCBI taxonomy): domain Eukaryota; kingdom Metazoa; phylum Chordata; class Mammalia; order Chiroptera; family Vespertilionidae; genus Myotis; species Myotis myotis. Next base: position 42,352,465 of record NW_023416379.1, read on the forward strand.
GGGGACCCCTTGAGTGCACAAAAGTTTGTGCACCAGGCCTCTAGTCTATTTAAATAATCTTGATATAGATTAAATAATCTATCTATCTATCTATCTATCTATCTATCTATCTATCTATCTATCTATCATCTATTTATCTATCTATAGGGTCCTTTTAAAAGGTAGCAGATTAAATGTTCTTTTCCCATTTGTATTTTTTATTTATGTATTTATTTGTATCTTTTTACAATTTTTAGTTTATTCTTTCCATCACCATTTACCCCCCTCTATGCCCTCTTCTACCTATACTCGCCCACTCATCCTCCACAATCACTACACTGTTGATATGGTTATGTTATTGACTTATAGGACAATTAGGTTAATTATTTACTCTTGCATTTTGTTTTGGTTTCTTACCACATCCTGGTAGGTTTTAATTATGCATTAATAGTTAGAAATATACAAAGGATATATTCAATGAAATTTCATTGCTTCCTCATCCCTACCACCCACCCCTATTCTTTTCCTCTCTCATTTTAACCCACTCCCTGCAAGTAATAATATCTTTCTGAATCATTTTCCATTTCACCTCTTTCTGTTATCTAGTTTTATCCAGAGTAATTATTTTTAAAGGTATTAGGCCTAGAGCCATGCTTAATATTTTATAATCATGCTAAAGATTGTGATTTTCACAAAAACCCTACAAAATAGGTAACATTATGTTAGTGTTATAGGAAACAAAAACTTAGAATGTAAATTGTCTTTAGCTACAAAGATATATAAATGGTCCAGTCAGGGTTTATTGGATTCAGATCTGTTTGATTCAAATCTCCCAAATGTTTTTCAAGACCCAAAGATATTGCTACATTGAAGCCTTAGTGTCCTTCCTGGGAAATCAGATGTCCTTATCTTCCTTCCCCTCATCTTTCACAGTTCACTGCTCATACTATTCATACTGACACCAAAATGTGGTGTTTGAGTCTGAATTTGTTGTCTGGCAAAACCAAAACATGGATTCGCAGATAAAAATAAAAGAAATAGCAGAAGCAAAGTTTATTGAGAAAAGACAGTCCTGGAAAAGGTACAGCCGGGGTTCAAGGAGAGCCTAAAGCAGGCCAGTGCCCAGAGTTTTCATACTATGCTGCAGTCAGGTGTAGTTCAGCATCCAACTTAATTAAAGTCTATTAGTCCATATTTGGAAGCCCACATGGCCATAAGCCATGTGGGTGCAGGGGAGCACATACCCTGCTATAGAAGTGAGGTACACGAGAGAGAGGGAGGGAGGGAGGGAGAGAGAGAGAGAGAGAGAGAGAGAGAGAGAGAGAGAGAGAGAGAGAGAGAGAGAGAGAGAGAAAGCATGTACTTGCTTATCTAGGAGTACATAAATGCCTTACTAGCTCCTGATTGGTCCTTTCAAAGGATTATGCCTCTGAAACACCTTTGGGATTGGTTATATGCCTCACTGCCTTGTGATTAGTTATCAGCAAGCTGCCTATCTTAGCAACATCTATACATTTTAAAGCTCATGTCTCCCTGACATTTCCTTCTTTCCCCACCCAGCTGGGTTCCCTCGTTCTACTTCCTCCACCCCTCTCCACCCCTGTGGTCCTGTCCCTGATTGTCTAGCTTCCTTCTGCCTCCTCAATATAACATTTTGAATCCAAGTTCTGCTACTTACTATTTTTATGACTTGTGGAATACAGTTAATTTCTCATATATCCATTTTTAAATCTATTATAATCTTCTTCATACACTTGTTGTGAATAATAAATAACATTTGTAAATATTTATATTCCATATAGAACATAAAGCTAATAATTGCACAATATATAAAACTTAGCCCAAGACTTATTAACTTATTAGTGTTTGGTAATCAACTAGAGTATGTGAATTTTGGGGGTCATCCTTATGACTAACTCAGCTGCCTAAAGAATGCCCAGAACATAGGGAAGTGCACAATAAATGTTTTGAAGAAAAAACTGCATAAAAATCCAGTTCTACCTATAACAGTCCAAAAAATGAAATATAGTTAAAGCAATTATTTGAAAGTAAAATTTAAATATAATTAGATATCTGCATTAGTATATGAATGGATCCTGGGTAAACAGTGTTCTTTTTCTTGAAGATTGGGTGCAATGTAAACTAAATATCAGGGAAAAAATAATTTCTCCAGAGAGATTTTTCCCTCCTAGATTTAGAAAAATAGTTAGCCTTTTGATAAAGATATAGAGGTGAATCATTAGACACTGCAGACTCCCTTTCCTCTGGCAGCAATGAAACAATAAAGCTTTCACATTGGGATCCTCAGGGACAGCTACAAACTTGATGCCCTTCTCAAAACTGGCTTCTGAAGAAACTCTGGAGTGAACTATGAAATAAAGAGAGTTAAAAAAACTATCTCTTAACCAGAATTCTTGATGGCATAAACTGTACTGTGTAGATATTTGAACTTTCTACATAAATCATAACATTACCTTCCATGGATTGCTTCAGATCTTTTACCTCTCTCTTCAAGCGGGGAGTGGTTGAGGGTGGAAAGGGGGCAAATACAAAATGAATCTTTCTGTGAATTTAATGATATTAAAGGACAGGGAAATGAAATGGCATTTTAGTAAATTAATAGACACTGTATGGCCCTGCCAGCGTTACTCAGTGGTTGGGCATTGACCTGTGAACCAGGAGGTCATGGTTCGATTTCCAGTCAAGGCACATGCCCAGGTTGCAAGCTTGATCACCAGTAGGGTGCATACAGGAGGTAGTCAATCAATGATTCTCTCACATCATTGATATTTTTATCTCTCTCTCCCTCTCCCTTCCTCTATCTGAAATCAATAAAAATAAAAAAATACATACTGTATCAATTTATTTTTTCATTTTGCAATATTGAAAGAAACTATAGTCAAGAATGAATTGCTTTTTTCTAATTTTTTCTTTTAAATCAGATGCATTGGGGAGGAAGGACACTAGCAATCGCTGCAGTTGCTGATGGGAGCCAGCCTTGCTATCAAGTCCTGGCTCAGAGAAGGACCAATTAATTGTAGGTCCTCAGTGGTTGCAAAACCCCAACAGCTTGGACGTGCTGTGTTTCAGGCTGTGCTGTGTTTACTGACCAAATCTTATGGGAGCAAATATAAGAATTGTTTACTGAGCAAAAAATCTAATAATGTACAGCTATTTAGAAATGCACTGCTAATTTTAGTAAAGTCAATTTAACTATTATTGGCTAAAATAAGTTGGGGGATTTATTGCAATTACATTTTCAGTTTATTCATAATGCTTATTGTTCATAGAAAGCAATTTAATCATAGTAGCATCCTAATCTTGAATGGCAAGGATAATTTTAACTTCATATTCTTGTATGTGCAAAAAATGTTACCTACTATTTCCAAAAATGAAATTACTTCTAATTCAAAATAGCAAATTAAGTATAAATAGTATAAAATGTTATTGCAGTTACTAAGGGGTTTATATGCCAGGATCATGCAAATACTTGATTTTTTCATTTTCTAGCAAAATATCAAAGAAGGTCTCTCAAATACACATGGGTTACTACAAATGGGGCATATGGTTAAACCTTGAATTCAGGTGTTTTGTCAGGTTCTGTGCCAGCCACTTTTACATTCCAGAAGTCAGAGATTTGAGTAGCCTACCTCTCCGATTGTGCTGTGAAACCAGGTGGGCTCTCAGTGGCCCTGGTGCTCACATACTTTGTTCCTGCTGTGGAGTTGGTAGAACCACTTTTCTTCATATGGAGAGCATCTATACTTGGTTTTGTTCTTTGCACATTTTTTTTCTTTGCATTTTGTTTTGTTTTGTTTTTTTGCTTGTTTAATTTTTGTTGCATATTGGCTTTGGTTGTCAGCTTGGTTTTATTTTGTTTTCTCAAGTTTCAAGTACTTTTATAAAAAATTTTAGTTTCATAGACATTTTTGGGAAGTAACCATGGTTACATAAATTTCAGCATGTATATATATCTATATATCTATATCTATCTCTCTAGAGAGATAGATATAGATATATAGATATATATATCATTGGAAAATTTGATTATTTGTGAAAATATATGTGTATCAGCAGAATAGTACAATAAATATATTGACTTTAAAAACAAAAGTAGTAGGATGCATTACATAGTTATTGTTTTTCCCAAAGTAGGGACAAAGAAGGGTATAGGAAGATAGCTACCAATGAAGCAATCATTCCTTAAAAATATATTCCTTCTCTTTTCTAATCTATAATAATAAAAGTGTAATATGCTAATTAGACCAGACATCTTTCTGTACGACCTTCCGGACAAAATCAGGGCTGTGAGGGAAGCTTGGGTCCTAGATACCCAAGGAAAGCTGGTGCCAGCATCTGGGGAAAGGAAGGCCTACTCTAGCATGAATTTCATGCATCGGGCCTCTAGTGATTTTATAAAACCAGAGAGAAGAGGGGTATCAATAAGGTGGCATTTGTGTAGTAAACTCTTTCAGGACAAGAAATATGATGCTATAATTGGAGTATTATATAGCATACATTTGTTCAATATAAACTCATAAATACCTAGGATGGACTTTGCACTAGTTATTGGAATTATAGGAGTAAACATTATGGAATCATTCTTGCTGTCCATTGTTTAATAATAAGTTATAGAAACTTTCTAGATGTGTAAATGTCACTTTTTTAGTGGTGAAAATAAGACTTTAAATGATTGGCCAAGTTTTTATATTTTAAATGTCTTGTTAAGGGAAAAAGATTAAGTATAAAATTTCCCTTCAGCAATTTACTTATAATGATAAAGGAATTCAGTAATTAAAAGAATGTGTTCACATACGCATCATTAAAATGATAATTTGTTAAAGCTTTAGAACAAATAATATGCACTAAATTCCAAGATTAAACAGAATATTAATTATTCATCTCTTCAATTTATTTAGGTTATTTTTTATGACCATCATTTGCTTTTGTATAATGTTTTAGTTAAATCCAGAGTAAGGTGAATGAATGTGTTGTGATTCTATGAGGAAATATGGGCCTTCCTTATCTTACCTAATAATAGAAAAACATGTAAATTAACCATCCCTCTGCTGCACTCACCAGCCAATCAGGAGAGTATTCAAATTAACCCAACAAAGATGGTGGTTAATTTGCATACATAAGGGCGAAGCGGCGGAGCGAAGACTGAAGGCTCCGTCTGGAGCCACGAAGACTGAAGGCTCTGTCCGGAGTCACGAGAGTGAAGGCCTGGGTCCTGGGTGCCGGAGGAAAACTGGTGCCGGCAGCCAGGAAAAGGGAAGGCCTATTGCACGAATCTCTTCGTGCAACAGGCCTCTAGCCTGTATATATAAAAGCTTAACGCAATGTATGTGGGAAACGTATTTATACGTTTTACGTTGACTGGTAGTGTTGACTGGTAGTAGAGCGCGGGACACATATTAACACGTTTTTTATAGACTAGTGGTAGAATGCGGGTAACGTATAAATACGTAAACTAAAGTTATCATAATTTTATTGAACGTTGCCATTTGCACAAAAAATTAGCAAAAATGGCCCGCACCACCTGTTAGCGGGCGCTAAAAACTACCCGCAGACAATGTGTTCAGTGACCGTTTGACCATTTGACTATTTGACCAGTAGCTATGACTCACACTGACCAACAGGGGCCAGATGATCAATGCACAGGAAACATGGAACAGACTGATGAATTTCAGAAGAAAGGGGGAAGGAGGTAGGGTGGGAAGAGATTAACCAAAGATCTTATATGCATACTAGAGGCCCTGTGCATGGATTCATGCACCAGTGGGGTCCCTTGGCCTGGCCTGTGCCCTCTTGCAATCCAGGACCCCTCAGGGGATGTCGGGGAGCTGATTTCAGCCCAATCCCCACTGGCCAGGTTGAGGGACCCCACTGTTGCATGAATATGTGCACTGGGCTTCTAGCTTTAAAATAAGTGTTCTAAATTCTTGGTTAATTTTTGCTGCAGTGTACAATGAACCACAAAGAAAACTCTTATTAAAATATTTTAATTGGTTATATAATTTTTTCTAAATTTTCCGGCCCATGTATATTTTGAAATATAGTAATCAAAATACCCTTTTATTTCTGAATGGATCTTTAAGCTAGTGAGAAAAAATAATGTGTGTATTAACTCTCACTACAAATATTATTTGGAAATCAACTGTTAGCAATGCTGCTAGGTATTAGACATATTTAACTGTCCCTAAAATTTTCCTTTCCCTAGATTTATTCCCTGATTTGTTATAAAATTGAACTGATTTTGTTTTTTCCTACTAAGTTTGTCCATTTTTCCCGTTTATTTTTCAAGATTCATTATAATCATATGTTTAACCCTCATCAAATGCTTAGAAATTTGAATGCTTATCCTCTTTTGAAAAGAATAAGACTTGCACTTTTATTTGCATTAGACTATTCAGGTACACATCATAGAAGTCCAGGCAAAATACTTAAGTTACTGAAATGTATGTGTAATCCTCTTTTTCAGTAATGTAATTTCTTTATATTGTAAAGAAACCTTTCATTTAAGCTATTTAGGAGTTTAATTCTAGTCCATTTTTTGTTTCTATTTAAAAAAAGAACAAAACATTAAATGGATGTTTTACTGTGAGCAAAATACTTATTAAAATTTTTAAATATATAAAGTATATGAAGAAAAATTTTGGCTTATAATTCTATAAAGAATACTAGTTCATTTTATATTAATGATGTATAAAGTATATCACCATGTAAAGACACAATTTTCCTGCTCTTCTCATCCACATTGTTGTTTTTCGTAGAAATCTTGAATTTAATTGGAGAATATTATAATTTATGTAATGATAATGTTATAACATTAATTAATTAATGTTTGTATTATTATGCAAATCGCATTTTCCAAAAAATATATTTAATATTCAGATTTATTACCATAAGAAAAGCATAGTAATTCTATATGTATTGTTTGTTCTAGTACATCTGACTTCTTATTTTTTTGATTTACTAATTTTGATTCAGTACTTGAATAGTTGTTTTTACAACAATGATTAACATAAAGTTTTTCAAGCAATTCTTGACAGAAAAGCAAATAAGTGCTTTGATTCCTAAGGCCTTGTACATTACGTTCATTTTAATTATCTATATAGTTAAAGTCTTATCTGTACATAAAAAAAGTCACTGCAGGCAAAAACTGAATATTAAAATGTTTATTGGCATTTCTCATAGTATTCTGTTATTTACAGATAGGAATCTAAAGTCCTGTATGATTTTTGTACTTCTCTATAGTATTTTATGTTTGCTTATTGTTTTTTGTATCTCTCTTCTTTCTTGTTTTTATTTATTTCCTATTATCTCTGCTGACTGAATGATGACTCACTATTTTCCTATAAAAAATAATTGATATGTACTTGAAGTTCAATATGTGAATGATACCCTAAGTTGGAGATACACTTGTATACAACATGGAAAGCAATATGCTTATGCATTATCAACCATCTGCTATTATAATGGATAACTAGATGCATATAACATAGTATCGGGCACATGAAAGTTCTCCATAAATATATCATTTTACCTCCCTTTTCATTTGGGTAGAATATATCTGAGTATTTTTTTATTGAAAATACTAAGGATTTTCAAAACATTGTTGGATATGTAAAGATGTCTTAATTATTAGATGAGAAAATGGCTCAGCATACCTTGGAACTTTCTATATTTAAAAAATTAAGTAATACTCCCTTAATTAATACTTTAGAATAATAACTATAACAAACTTCCATAATACAGAGCATGACAAGTAGATATAGAACGTTCCCACACTTGGAAATTGACCCTTAATTCTAAAGATATCTCTGTTTCTATTAATTACATGCTACTATTTAGTCACTCAACATATTGAATTTCAGAGCTCTAATCTTAAAATAAGGTCTGAAGATGTTTCAAGGACCTGCTTGATCTAAACAATTTCAATTATATTAAATAATTTAAAATATCAACACATAACCAAGCAGTTTCTTTGTTTTTGAAATTAATTTTAGTTTTTTTATTACTTCCACTTTTTGTTTTCTACTATCTGCCATTGAGGCATGCTGTACTTTTCCTAATAAAATTAGCCCATTCAGTTCCTTTAGAAATTTATCTCATTCATCTCACATATGTGAGTTCAGCTGCTGGTCATCTCTAAAAATTCCGTTTTTCTAACTCAAATTTTAGAGTTGTATCAATTCAGTAAAAACTGAATCACCCTTCTTGACTTTAAATTATCTTGCAAAGTTATAAAATAGTGTGCTGGAGAATTATATTGACCAACATATCATGAAACGTTGAAGAATGAAAATAGAAAGTAAGTGGCCCTTAAAATTCTTAGAATGGAACAATCATATGCTTCTATAATTTAAATTTGTCTCTTTAGTTCTCTAGGCTTGAAAAATTTACTATAGACATATGGGTTTCTCTGTTCCTATTTTGACATCTGACTATTTTATTGAGTCAATGAAAAATTAAGCAAACACTAAATATTTCTCTGTCATTCTACTTATGTCAAACAGAAAAATAACTGCCCCTGTCTTAGTTAGGTTTGGATATGTTCTTTTCTGTAAATACTGCTAGCCCTGAACTAATGAAGATAGCATTGTCACACATTACCATCACCCATAAAAAATGTATGAATGTTTTCAACAGGAATCATTTTATGCAATATTCAAGTGTAAGTTATTATCTTTTTTCGGAGAGGCCAGAATCTTATTGAAAATTGAGTAAGACCTTCTCCCACAACTTAACATCAAGAAATTTTATCAACAGAAAGTAATGGATACTAAAATATATGAAAATTAAGATGTAAACCACAATAATTATTTTATTTCTTTGATTGACTTATAGTATGAAATTTCAACATACAGTACTTTAAAATTTAGCAAACATGGCCTCCTTGATGGACACAAAATTTGATCAAGCCTGCTTATTTTGACTTTCTAATTAAAATTGGTATAAAATATTACTGAAAGTGCTAGTCATTTTTCTATGTGCTTGCACTAAAATCTGCTCTACTTTATACTCTTAGTGAATCTGAAGATCCGGATGTAAAAATGAAAGTGTTCAGGTGGACTCCGGGAGGGAAATAATTGTTAGATATCTGGAGTATAATGATTGAGGAACCTGACACTCCTCTCTGAACCACTTTTTAGACCTGAGCTGATGGTGCTGCTGTGGGGGTGAAGGCCTCAGGGCATAGATGATACTTTCTCTCAAAAGTTTCCACATGTTAGGAACCAGGTGCAGATCTGTCATTCAGAGAAGAGAGAGGTTTCCCTATCTTCCCAAGTCAAGCTATGGTAGCCTTTTTATAAATAATCAACAGATTATATTCTCATATCTACACTTTTATTATAATGTAGTTCTTTTCATAACAGGATTTCTAATGAGTCCATATTGTGTTTAAAGTTTGGCCCAATGTGCTTTTCTTAAAATGTTTTTTTAACATGATCTTATTATATAATGTGATTCTCATGGATTATTTATAAAAATTGTTCATGTATTTAACTAAAGGATAACTTGCTAGATATGAAAAATGCACAACACAGATAACACTTTCAGTATATACTTGAAAGTTAATAACGACTGTTATGAAATTATATAAAAATATAACTTTTAAACAATTATTTAATAAAAAATTTTTAAAAATCAGTTAAAAGCATTCAGAGACACAATGAAGAAAGTTGAGATTAAATATAATATATAGACAAAAACTGCACTCAAATAATCATGTATAGTATTTTCTTAAGGACAAATCTATAGTAATAAAAGTATAAAATACAAATCGACCCAACAACCGAACAGCAGAACAACCGTGCAGATGACCATCTGGACGACCATGCTATGACACCCTCTGGCAACAGGCCAGCCAAGGCCTGTGTGATGTGATTGGTTGGGGGCCCGGCCATCACACCATTATCGCCCTGAAGAGGGAGGCCCAGGGCACCGACTGGTGGGGCGATCGATCAATCAGAGGACTCCACAATGCCCCAAAGAAGGAGGCCCAGGCCACTAGCTGGCAGGGTGATCAATTGGGGGGCTCCATGATTGCCCCAAAGAGGGAGGCCCAGGCTACCCTGCGGCAGCACTGCGGAAGGTGGGCGGGGCCTCCCTCTGCAGGGGCGATTCATCTGCAGAGCCCTGGCTGGGTAGGCAGGGCCTACCTCTTTGGGGCGATCAATCACAGGGCTCCTGGGCTGTGAGAGGGCACCGGCTGGGCTGAGGGACCCCCCTCCCCCGAGTGCACAAATTTTGTGCGCCAGGCCTCTAGTGAAATAATAAAATGGATGAACATACTTCAATAAAATTTTAAATAATCTTAAGCATTACATTTAAATAATTAAAAAATGACCAGTAAAATAAAACATATGAAAGGGAGTTTTAATAAAACAAATTTTAAGTAATTAACTAAAATAGAAAAACTGAATATAAAGTCAAAAGCATGTTATTCCAAAAATGAATAAAACATATAACCCTTTGGTAATTCCTTTTTTAAGAACTGATTAAGATGTAATTTACATACCACATAATTCTTTAATTTAAAGTATGAAATTTAGTTTTTACTATATTAGCAAGGCTGTGCAATCATACCACAGTCTAATTTTAGAACATTTTATTTCTTCTAATAAAAACCCATACACCTTAGCAGTGACTTCCATTCTACCCTCTCTTTCCTCCAGGCCTAAGAAACCACTAATCTACTTTCTGTCTCTATAGATTTGCCTATGTGACATTAAATATAAATGGAACTATACACTATGCAGTTTTATGTGAATGCATTATTTCATCTAAATAATGTGTTCCAGATTATTAAACTCATATTAGAATCATATGGCTTTATGATTCTAATTCTTTAACCTGTGAATTCGTGGAAGTATCACTTGATTTTCACATGTTAAACTGGCCTTACAAAAATATCCTAATTATACATGGTATATAATTATTTTTATGCACTCGTAGACTTAATTTGCTATTTCATTGAAGATTTTTACATCTATGTCCATGAGAAATATTGGTCTGTAGTTTCTCTTTATTTCATGTCTTTGTTTAGTTTAGTATTAAGATAGTATTGGCTTCACAGAATAAATTGGAAGTATTCTGCTTCTACTTCTTGGAAGAGATTATAAAAAAATAATATAATTTCTTCCTTATGTGTTCAGTGGAATTCACAATAAACTCACCTGGACCTGGTGTCTTCTGTTTTATAATGTAACTAGAGGCCCGGTGAACAAAAATTTGTGCACGTGGGGGTGTCCATCAGCTCGGCCTGTGCCCTCTCACAGTCTGGGACCCCTTGGGAGATGTCCACCTGCTGGCTTAGGCCCACTTCCCGGGGGATGGGCCTAAGCTGGCAGTCAGACATCCCTCTGGCAGCCCAAGAGCCCTCGGAGGATGTCCACTTGCCAGCGGGGAGCAGGCCTAAGCTGCAGTCGGACATCCTTAGCGCTGATGAGGAGGCGGGAGAGGCTCCCACCACCACCGCTGTGCTGGCAGCAGTCAGCCTGGCTGGTGGCTGAGCAGAGCTCCCCCTGTGGGAGCACACTGACCACCAGGGGGCAGCTCCTGCAGTGAGCGTCTGCCCCCTGGTGGTCAGTGTGTGTCACAGTGACCAGTCATTCCCAGTCATTCTGCTGTTAGGGTCAATTTGCATATTACCCTTTTATTATATGCCTGGTGCATAGGTAGGGGCTGGCTGGTTTGCCCTGAAGGGTGTCCCGGATCAAGGTGGGGGTCCTGCTGGGGTACCTGGCCAGCCTGGGAGAGGGGCTGAGGGCCATTTTCAGACTGGCCACATCCCCGTCAGGGTGGGGGTCCCCGCTGGAGTGCCTGGCCAGGCTGGGTGAGGGGCTGAGGGCCGTTTTCAGGTTGGCCACACCCCCTTCAGGGAGCGGGGATCCTGCTGGTGTGCCTGGCCAGCCTGGGTGAGGGGCTGAGGGCTGTTTGTAGGCTGGTCAAGCCCCTCAGCAGGGACCCTCACCCCTTAAGGGTGTGGCCAGCCTGGGTGAGGGGCTGATTGCTGTTTGCAGGCTGGCCACAGACCCTTCAGGTTGGGGGTCCCCACTTGGGTGCCTGGCCAGCCTGGGTGAGGGGCTGAGGGCTGTTTTCTGGGTGGCCACACCCCCTTCAGGGTGGGGGGTCCTGCTGGGGTGCCTGGCCAATCTGGGTGAGTGGCTGAGGGCTGTTTTCAGGCTGGCCACACTCCCTTCAGGGTGGGGGGGTCCTGTTGGGGTGCCTGGCCAATCTGGGTGAGAGGCTGATGGCTGTTTACAGGCTGCCAAGCCCCCCAGCGGAGACCCTCACCCCATGAGGGTGTGGCCAGTCTGGGTGAGGGGCTGATGGCTGTTTGCAGTCTCTCCACGGCCCCCAGCCACCCAGGCTCCCAGTGGAGGCTGGCTGGAAGCAGGTATCTGGGATTTATTTATCTTCTATAATTGAAACTTCGTTGCCTTTAGCGGAGGCCACAGCCGGCCAGGGCAGGCAGGAAACTTGGTTTCCTCCATCGCCAGGGCAATCAAGCCTCCTTGCTCCAGCTCCGTGGCTGCCGGCCGCCATCTTTGTTGGGTTAATTTGCATATAGTCGCTCTGATTGGCTGGTGGGCATGGTTTGGGGAGTAGCAAAGCTATGGTCAATTTGCATGTTTCTCTTTTATTAGATTAGATTTGTTATAGATTCAACTTCTTTAATAGATACAGGCTTATTCAGGTAATCTATTTTTTCTTGTACGAGTTTTGGTAGATTGTGTCTTTCAAGGACTTGATATAGAGTTCTTCCTGTTATTCCTTTATTATTCTTTTAATGTCCATGTAATCCACAGTAATAGCCCTGTTTTCATTTCTGATACAGTAACTTGTCTTTTCTCTTGTTCTTTTTGTTAACCTGGCTTATTGATTTAATTGATATTTTTTAAGAACCAGCTTTTGTTTTCATTGAATTTCTCTCCTGATTTTCTGTTTTCAATTTCAAGTCCCATGTGCCATAAGGCTTCTACCCTGCAAGGATTGGTCTATGTGCAGATTGAGAAGAGTTAAGGTAAACCTCCTCAGTTGCCAGCAAAGCTCCGCAGAAGGTTCACTTCTGAATGGCCACCTATGCCCTTTCTTTAATAGTTCTCGTTGAAGCTATAAAAAGCCCTCTTAAATCACACAGGTCCATAAAGAAATTTTAAAAAAAATCACACAGGTCCAAATAACACCGATGTTATAAGTCAGTAGAATTTAAAATGCAGATGGGTATATAAATGTTGAACATTTTGTTGTTTAATAACTTAATACATACAACAAAGTACCATCATTTTCTCACAATAAATAACATTCCCCAAAAGAACCGGTATTTTATTACAATAAAGAAGAAAAGGAACTTTCTAAATTAGCTGGGTGATAAAGAAACAAAAGGATTATGTGGATATCTGTAGATGTAAAATAGTTCTTACTTAAACATATTTTGATAAATAATTGTAAAATTAAAACCTATTTTATCTCCTAAAAAGTTAATGTTAAAATTGCTTTCTCAGAAGGATTAGAGCACATTTAATATAGGAAAGAAATGAAGCAGTTACAATTGTTTTTCTCCATGAATGGAATGAAAGTATTGGGATTTTTGCTAATATCTCTTGTTAATAGATTGTTTGTTAAAGGGACACGATTCCATAGGTAGAAACATTCTGTATTCACTAGAGTTGTTGATAATTTACTACATTCATTTTTAGAAAATATGAGCATAAATCTAATTATTGGTTCTGAATATGCATAATAGTTTGCTATCACAAACTATTTTGGCATACTATTGAAAAACATATTTTTAACCATAAATTAATTTTATGCTTGGCTGGACATATTTCTTTAATTTTGAATTATGGGAAAACACATTTAAAGCAATATAGATTTAAAATGGAATGAGCTTTTTAATCTATAATAATTATATTTTATAATGTTTAAATTACTTGTGGAGTCTAAGAATTTAGGGGTTGGAAAGGGCATTAGGGATTACCTATTTCAGAAAAGTATTTCTTACCACCTATGCTATCTATAAAAATCCAAAAATCTCAAAGTTGTTCTGAAAATAAACAAATAAGATATTTGCTGAGACAACATGGCAGTGGGCAGAACCAGAGCGAAGGTGAGAGTGTGAGTGGGTGGGCATGTGTGAGGGTGTGCGTGGAGGGCGCGAGTGTGAAGGGCATCTGTCAGTGTGGGAGATCGGGGTGGGCAGAACAGATGCTCCTGGTGGAGGAGCTGCTGGCTGCCATGCCTGCTGCTCAGCCCTGTGCTTCTCTCTCCTATTGAAAGACAAACATCACATGATCATATCAATAGATGCAGAAAAAGGCATTCAACAAAATCCAACATGCTTTTTTTAAATAAACAGTCTCAGCAAAGTGGGAGTAGGTGAATCATACATCAACATAATAAAGCCCATATATGACAAACGTACAGCTAACATCATACTCAATGGTCAACACCTAAAACCATTTCCCCTAAAAACAGGAACAAGACAGGGATGTCTGCTTTCATCATTCTTATTCAACATAGTACTGAAAGTCCTAGCCACAGCAATCAGACAAGAAGTAAAAAAAAAAAAAACGGCGTGCAAATTGGAAAGGAGGAAGTATAACTCTCATTATTCACAGATGACATGATGCTGTACATAGAAAACCCTAAGACTCCACCAAAAAATGTCTAGATTTAATAAATGAATTCAGCAATGTAGCAGGATACAAAATTAACACCCAGAAATATATGGCATTTTTATACACCATTAATGAACTCTCAGAAAGAGAAACTAAAAAAGCAACAAAAAACAACAACAACAATCCCATTTACCATTGCAACATAATTTAAGATACTTAAGAATAAACTTAACTAAGAAGGCAAAAGACCTATACTCTGAAAACTATATGACATTGAAAAGAGAGATAGAGGAAGATAAACGCAAGTGGAAGAATATACTGTGTTCATGGATTGGTAGAATTCACATCATTAAAATATCCATACTACCCAGAGCATTCTATAGATTCAATGCAATTCCTATTAAAATACTAATGGCATATTTCACAGATCTAGAACAAACACTCCAAGAATTTATATGGAACCAAAAAAGACCCCGAATAGCCAAAGCCATCTTGAGAAAGAAGAACAAAGTTGGAGGGATCACAATACCAGATATCCATCCACTGTAATCAAAACAGCCTGGTACTGGCACAAGAACAGGCATATAGAGCAATTAAACAGAACAGAGAACCCAGAAATCAACACAAGCCATTATGCTCAATTAATATTTGATAAAAGAGGCAAAAGCATGGAATAAAGACAGAAAGAGTGAAAGAGAGGCCGGAGGGGGAGAGAAACATCAATGTGAAAGAGACACATGGATTGGTTGCCTCCTACATGCACCCTGATCAGGACCTGGGATTAAATTTGCATTCCAGGTATGTGCCCTTGACTGGAAACAAACCCGTGACCCTTTGGTGCATAGGCCGATGCTCTAACCACTTAGCAAACTGTCCAGGGCTCATAAATGTCTTTCATCTCCACATTTGCTAAATAATTTTGTCCAATATGCAATTTTCTATTGGAATCTACTTTTCCTTAGAATTAGAAGGCTTTTCCCTGTTTTGTCATTTAGCTTCCACTGTTGCTGTTACAATGCCCAAATGATATTTAATGTGCACTATATTTAGACCTGTTGTTCTGTCCCTTTGGAAACTTTTTTTGGCTTTTGTCACTAATACAACTATCACCTGTTGAATTCCATTTCTATCTTCTCAAAATGTATATACTTCTCATTTGTTCTTAGTTTCTTTAGATCCTTCTGTATTTACAACTCTTTGTTCCTTTACATTCATTTTAGTGAGAACTCAGAAATGAACAGGGGTAAATGTGAGTATTCAATATCTATATGTTCTATCTCATTATCTTAATAACATAATCCTGCATACATAATAACTTTAACAAGTGAAACTTTAGATAGTACTGCCTTTATAAACAAAAGAAAGGCCTTAACAAGTTTATTAATATTGGGAAACTATGTTAGGTGTGTTTATTTCATTCAGAATTCCATGCAACTTTGATTTTTAATGTTCATTTACTAATCATATTTCCATGACAGAGTTATAGATGTCTTACCAGAAACTGGGACAATGCTTATGTAGAAACTTTTACTTTAATATACATTATTTCAGACTCTCAGGGAGAGGCGGGGGCGGAGGGGCGGGCGGGCCGGAAATTCCTAGGTGTGGGGCTGGGTAAATAAATAAATAAATAAATAAATAAAATACATCATTTCACAAACACCATAGAATTAGGAATAGCATAATATTGCTGTGTGTGTGTGTGTGTGTGTGTGTGTGTGTGTGTGTGTGTGTGAATTTATTTAAACTAATAGGTCTGGCAAGAAGAATGGCATATTCTGTGGGTGGTGGCTGGACAATACATTCTTTTAGTCCATATTTTAGAAATTGTCCACTGATGAAATACTGCAAGTAGTCTTTTGTCAAAGCACAATTTATCATGAGAATGTTGGTTTTACTTAGACAATCCGTGCTTCAATGTTTAAGCAAAATCTAGTCAAGTAATTCACACATTTTGTTTTTGTTGTTTTGATTCAGGAGTGGGCAAACTTTTTGACTCGAGGGCCACAATGGGTTCTTAAACTGGACCAGAGGGCTGGAACAAAAGCATGGATGGAGTGTTTGTGTGAACTAATATAAATTCAAAGTAAACATCATTACATAAAAGGGTACGGTCTTTTTTTTTCAATAGTTTTATTCATTTCAAACGGGCCGGATCCGGCCCGCAGGCCGTAGTTTGCCCACGGCTGTTTTGATTACTAAGACATATATCATTGGGCACATATATTTATCCTATGGAAAATATAGACTACATATTTGATTAATGCATGATATTAAGTGTAGAAATTAAGAATTTAAGGGTGAACCAGTTTGAAAATGCCACTTCAATATTTGGGAAAAAAATGTTAATTGATACATAGATTTTTAAAACTTGAATATACACAACTTGTTCACTTAAGCATTGCTCATCATCGCACTCAACTTTATTGGAGGTGGTTACAGAAGTGAAAACAGTAATAGCTTGTACAGGCTTCTTAAAAATTGTAACTCTGACTTTTGAAGTAGTTTGTGAAGAGTGAATTTTTTTTTTTATATATATTTTATTGAGTTTTTACAGAGAGGAAAGGAGAGAGACAGAGAGTTAGAAACATCGATGAGAGAGAAACATCGACCAGCTGCCTCCTGCACACTCCCCACTGGGGATGTGCCCGCAACCAAGGTACATGCCCTTGACCGGAATCGAACCTGGGACCTTTCAGTCCGCAGGCCGACGCTCTATCCACTGAGCCAAACCGGTTTCGGCTGTGAAGAGTGAATTTGATGGCTTTTTGAGTGACAAGTTAACACCCACAACCAGGTGCCTATCTAGATTCCAAGCGCTGGAGCAACGCCTCTATATGTAGGAATTCATCCTCTTATAACACAAGGAACACTACTACCTTATCAGTGTGGGACAAGCGGTTTAGCCAAGCCCTTCGTAAACCAAATTTTAATGTAAGGAGCAAGAATCTCTGTTCTTGCATAGGTGACCTGAAAACTATACTTCTGACTCTGGTAGAAGTCACTAGAACCCAGCATTGGGAGGACGTCTATTCATTCGAAGTTTGGAGTCAATTTCCAGAGCCATGGAAGACTATGAGGCTTGTGAAAGTAAAGTGAGAGAAAATTGAGAAGTTCTTGAATATTTTGAGAATTCTAAGGGAGGGTACATGTAGACAGAGCAATCTGAACACTTCACAAGCTCTCATTGTCAGTGTTTATCTATCTAAATTTTTCATTGTGTGGGTGTGATCTATTTTCTCTATTCCATATCCAATATCGAGTGCAACAGACTTAACTGATTTTCAGGCAGTACAAATGTCTCTCTACTACCATATGCACACCGAGCAGGGTTTGTTCACCATGCACAGCATTTATCTGGAAAGCAGGTCCGTTTTTGTCATCTGGATCTCAAAGTGGTATCTATGCTAACAATTGTTTAAAACTGGGCTTGGAAGTTCCCTCTGAAAGGAAAGTATGGCTATTTCAGTTTTTCAAATAGGGTGATATACCTTGGGTTAGGTTTGGTTTTGAGTATTAAGACAGTCTTCTAGGGAAAGTGTCTCCCTAATAGACAGGGAGACATTTGTAGAGTGGTAAGGAATGCCACGACCTGAGTGTGAAAGAAAATGTATCTTTAAAAATGCAAAGAAAACAAGCCTAAAAAGCCAATTCAAGTTCAAATTTTGTTCTCACAAAATGTCTAATTTGGTTTTATTTTTTCTTTTACTGGTTAACCTCTATTTTTCTCTACTTTAAGTTATATCTTGTGATTTTAAACAAAATATATAGATACTACAAAAATGTATGCCTGGTTTAAACATGACTTAATTTAGAAGAATGTGTCTTAACTTTCCTCTAATGATGTTTTGTTATGTAATAAGTCTAACAGTATATAATTATCAGAATTTTAATTATGTATGGTTTCATCTTATTTCACTTGGGATTATAAATATGGGTGTTCCCATAGTTGTTTTATATTTCCTATGATTTGGTGAAATGCAATTAGAAAAAAAGTGTGTTAGGAACAATGAACCTGTTAAAGAAAGTTTATATAAATATTACTAATGATCACCAAATCAAGAAATAAATGTTTCTTAACCCAGTAACTCAATGTAAGAGTTATAAGCTCAGAAAAGTAACCAATTTCTTGACCCTTGCAATTTCTTGTGACGGATCTTTATACTATTTACAGGTGGAACCCAAGTAATTTGTCTCTAAACAATGACATAGGACTGAGATAACAGGAAATCTATCTTTGATCTCTGTTGTCTGTAAAGAGGTATTTTGTAATGAAAGTCAGAGGCTAAGGAGAATAGTAAAGCATGCTCATTGCATTCTGTCATGAGCAAGCTATACTTGAGAAATCCCTGTTATTCGTTGGAATCAGAATATTTACTCTGCTAACAAAAAACAAAGAGTATAAAACAGAACAAACAATTCAATAATGCTAATTGTAACTCTTAAAACCAGAAGCTGGTTTTCCACATAAACAAGTAGGTTTATCAGAGGCCTACAAAGGAAGGGACTCATGGCCCTCCGTGCCAGTGTATGAGAGACTGTGCACATGTTGCTTTCCCATTTGAAATCTGTTTCTCATCATTAAATGAGAAATAAAAGCAGTGTATTCACCCTAAAAGAGGCTTTATGTGGGTTAAAAGAAAATGTATATGTGTTATGAAAATGCTTACAAATTAGTCTTATGAGACTTACAATAAATACTAATATCAATTCTGTGTAAAATATTTTAGAATTTGTATTTGCTTAATAATTTTAATTTACATATTTTTTTTTCAAATATACTCTGACATATGTATCCATAATTATATGTGGTAGGATTTATTATTCCCATTACAAAGATGAATAAACATACCAGAATAACTGGTTCAAAGTAATGCATTATGAAGATAGACCCAGCTGTAAAATTAATGTTGTCATTTAGTGCTACATTTTTTCTTAATAGCATCAGCATGCTATTTAGTAAGCTTTATTATAGACTTGTTTCAAAAGGTTTTTGAAAATAGTGAATTACACCCACAGCTAGGGAAATAATATTTACTGAGCTCAACGCATGAGCCATTTATATATTTTATTATACCCAGTGTCTCCAAAAGTTCTACGAGTGTATTTTTTTTTAAATACACATTTATTAGTTACTTTCTTTTGCCCATTAGATTCCACATGGTATTTTTCTTTCTCTGACTGGCTTAATTCACTTAGTATAATACTCTCCAGGTCCATCCATGCTGTCTTGAAGGTAGGATTGCCTTCTTTTTCATAGCCAAGTAGTATTCCATTGTGTAAATGTACCACAGCTTTTTTGTCTACTCATCTACTTATAAACACTTGGGCTATTTCCAAATCTTGGCCATTGTCACCTGAATAAATTCAATAAAAATAAAAATATGCATTTTAAAGATAAAAGTAAACATGAGAATATTTAAATGATTTCCCAAAGTCACATAGCTAGGTACATTATAGAACAAGAATGCAAACTCACATTTGGACTATGAAGGAATTATCACCTTAGCCTCCATAAATGTCCTCCATAAATGCCCTGGCAGGTATTTTGTTTGTTTGTTTTTTATTTTTGCTTTTGTGGTTTTTACTCTTGGCAGTCCACTTAACAGCTCTGAACTCCATGTTCTTGCTACTCTTCACTCTTTTTAGGGTATTTTGTTGTTGTTTGTTTCTATTGACATAATATGAGATAAAAAACATTTTTGTAAATTGCAAAGTATGTAAATATATTATGTGATGGGTAAATGTTGGCAACACAAATATTGCTCATGAAATGACATCAGAAAAAGTTAACTTGCTTTTTTGTAACTTTGTATCTATCATGTTGTTTTCATATGAATTACACATTTCCTATGATTCAGTGAGGACTTATTTTATTATTGAAATACTAGAGGCCCGGTGCACAAAAATTTGTGCACTAGGGGGGAGGGGGGTCCCTCCGCCCAGCCTGTGCCCTCTCGCAGTCTGGGACCCCTCGGGAGATAATGACCTGCTGACTTAGGCCTGCTCCCAGGTGGCAGAGGGCAGGCCCAATCCCTAGGTGCAGCCCCTGGTCGGGCTCAGAGCTGGGCCGATTGGGGAGTTGGGGCGCAGCCCCCTGTCATGCACAGAGCAGGGCGGATTGGGAGGTTGCGATGCCACTCTCAGTCACGCTCAGGGTAGGGCCGATTGGGGGGTTGGGGCACCGCCCCCTGTCACACTCAAGGCAGGGTCGATTGCTAGGTTGCGGCACCACCCCCTGTCACGCACAGAGCAGGGCCCATCGGGGGGTTGGGGCTCCATACCCTGTCACACACAGAGCAGGGCCCATCAGGGGGTTGAGGAGCTCCCCCCTGTCACTCACAGAGCAGGGCCGATAGGGGAGTTGGGGCACCACCCCCTGTCACACACAGAGCAGGGTGGATCAGAGAGTTGGGGCGCCACCCTCTATCTCCCACAGAGCAGGGCCGATCAGGGGGTTGGGGCGGCAGACCCTGTCACACACAGAGCAGGGCCGATCAGGGGGTTGGGGAGCTCCCCCCTATCAGGCACAGAGCAGGGCTGATCAGGGGATTGGGGTGCCTTCCCCTGTCACGAACAGAGCAGGGCAGATAGGGAGGTTGTGGCCCTGCCCCCTGTCACACACAGAGCCGCAGGGCGATCAGGGGGTAGGGGAGCTCCCCCCATCAGGCACAGAGCAGGGCTGATCAGGGGATTGGGGCGCATTCCCCTGTCATGAACAGGGCAGGGCGGATAGGGAGGTTGTGGTCCCACCCCTTGTCACACACAGAACCGCAGGGCAATCAGGGGTTTGGTCTCTGCCCCCTGTCACACTGATCCTGGTGCCGGGAGGCCTCGCAGCTCCGCTGATCCCGGTGCTGGGAGGCATATTACCCTTTTACTATATAGGATAGAGGCCTGGTGCACGGGTGGGGGCCGGCTGGTTTGCCCTGAAGGGTGTCCTGGATCAGGGTGGGGGTCCCCACTGGGGTGCCTGGCCAGCCTGGATGAGAGGATGATGGCTGTTTGCAGCTGGTCACACCCCCTTCAGAGTTGGGGTCCCCACTGGGGTGCCTGGCCAGTCTGGGTGAGGGGCTGAGGGCCGTTTTCAGGGTGGCGGGTGACTGAAGCTCCCAACCTGTTTTTTTTTCTTTTTTTTTTTTTTATTCTGGGCCAGCTTTAGCTCTGAGGCTTGGCTCCTGCTCTGAGGCCTCAGCTGCTGAAAGCAGGTATCTGGTTTGTTTGGGTTCTATAATTGTAACACTGTTGCAGTCCTGCTCACTCCATTTCTGAGATCCTGGCTGGCTGAAAGCAGGGATCTGAGTTTGTTCTATAATTGAAACAATGTTGCGGTCCTGCTTGCTGAAGCCTGGCTTGCTGAAAGCAGGTTTCTGGGGTTGTGTTTAGCTTCTGTATTTGTAACAATGTTTTTTAAACTGCAAGCTCAGAGGCCGGCAAGACAGGCGGGGAACGTTGTCTTCCTCCGTCACTGAAGCAAGCAAGCCTCCTGTTCCCTTCAAGCTGCCTGGCTGCCGGCCGCCATCTTGGTTGGCAGTTAATTTGCATATCACCCTGATTAAACAATGAGAAGGGTAGCAGAGGTACGGCTAATTACTGTGTTTCTCTATTATTAGATAGGATATTTAATATATAACACTTTGTAAGCTTAAGATGTACAACATCTTATTTTGATTCATTATGTATTACAGTATGATTGCCTTTGTAGCATTAGTTAGCACCTTATCAGGTCATGTAATTATCATTTCTTTTTTTTTTGTGGTGAGAATAAATAAGATTTAGTCTCCTAGCAAATTTATAATACAACATTATCTATAATCACTATATTGTGCATTAGCTATCAAGGACTTATTTATCTACAAGTTGCAAGTGTTTACCTCAATGCAAAACAACATCTCTCTTATTTCCACTGGTAAGCAACATTTCACCCTTTATTTTTATAAATTCTGCTTTTTTATAGATTTAACATATAAGTCACTTATTGAAGCCACATTTAAGTTTAGATGGTTCTTTATAAAATGCCATTCCTGCTTATTTTTTTAAAGGAAAATTGCATATAGCTAATGCAACTTTCTAAAGTGATTTAATTTTATTTTTATGACAGAATCAATTAAGACTTGACTATCAGACTTGAATACTATTTTAATTACCAGCAATTAAATGAAATGCAAGTTCAATTAAATATAATCAAATTAAACCCATATTATCATTTTGAATATAAAACAAGAGACAACAAATGTATTTATTTCCAAAGAAAGGTAAATGAAATACTTTACAAACTTTTTTGCCTAGTTTTTCATGAAAGGTTGAGTTAAGACTAGTTTGCTTAATACAGTATAATTTTAATTTAATCTTACATAGCTCTTTATAGCTATTATTATTCAACCATCCAACCATTGTTGAAAAATTTGAATGAAGGCTATTAAATACTAGACAGGTTAATAAACTCTGGTCTTTAAATATCTGGCATTTAAATTAGAAAATAAAATATCATATTGTGGTTGTTTAATAAAAATTGATGTTGTAGAAATCAAGTCTATCTGTAGCAGTTTCTTGACAAATGTAAGCCTGAAAATAACTAAGACAAATGCATTTTTTTTAAATTCTCACCTGAGGATTTTTTTAATTGATTTTTTTAGCAAGGATAGGTAGAGAGAGAAATGTGAGAAATATCGATCAATTGCCTCCTGCACATGACTGGACTGGGGATCTAACCCGCAACCTAGGTATATGCCCTGACCAGAAATCAAACCTTCAAACTTTTGGTGTATGTCATGATGCTCCAATTAACTGGACCACCCAGTCAGGGAAAGACCAATACATTTAACGTGCACCGTTATTTAAAGTGCACCATTATTTAAAGTGCACAGTTTTCCTTCAGCTCTAAAAGATCACAGATTCTGGACGTTAAATTAGATAGCAGTTAAATTAGATAACATTATATATTTTACACTTAAATGATTTGGTTATAAATTTTATTCACATAGCAAATCCAACAGTAATTTAGAGAGTGTTTTCTGTTCCTCATACAACAATTTCAGTATTTAATTCACATTTTCTCTTTCAACTGGAAATGCATGCACATGTGTGAACACATACATAAACTAATTTAGCAGTAGCAGGATTTGTATCTCATTGGAGATTAAGTTTCAACATTTGAATTTTAGGGGAAGGGACACAAGCATTTTAGTCTATAGCAACCACTCTGTTAATCATAATAAATACATATTACTCTATTTCAGGAACTCCTTAAAGTAACCCTTTGCAAATGGCCACTTTATTACCATTTATAGGATAAGGGATTTACAGCAGTTACCTACAAAACCTCTAAATGGTTGAGCTGGTATTCAGATCTAGGACTCTTACCCTTCTTACTCTGATACTACTGCCTTTCTAACAGAAGTTTCTCAATTACTGCAATGGACACAAACATATTATACAAAATAACACTTCAAAAGAGAAAATAAGGATATCAATATTATTTATACAAATAAAAGGGTAATATGCTAATTAGGGCAGATGTCTTCCGGATGTCCATTTGGACGTCCATCTGGACAAAGCCACAGCGCCTGAGAGGCCTGGAACTCAGGCAGCCGTGAGCCCTGGCAGCTGCAAGGTCCGGAGCTCAAGCCTCGCAGCCGCCGCTGCTGGCAGTGGTAGCAACAGCGGTGTGATGGGGGCGGCGTCTTCCCCTGATCAGCCTGGTTGCCTCCCATAGAGGGAGGCCAGATTGCAGCTTAGAAAGCCCATGGAGAGCAGGCCGAAGCCATCAGTAGGACATCCCCTGATGGCTCCTGGACTGTGAGAGGGGGAAGGTTGGGCTGAGGGACCCCCCAGTGCACGATTTTTCGTGCACTGGACTTCTAGTCCTACATAATAAGAGGGTAATATGCAAATCGACTGAACAGTGGAACAACCTGTTGCTATGACATGCACTGACCACCAGGGGGCAGACTCTCATTGCAGGATCTGCCCCTGGTGATCAGTGCACTCCCAGAGGGGGAGCGCCACTCAGCCAGAAGCCCTGAGCCAGACTCACAGCTGGCAAACTCAGTGGCAGTGGCAGGAGCCTCTCCTGCCTCTGCGGCAGCGCTATGGATGTCTGACTGCCAGTTTAGGCCCACTTCTAAGCTGGCAGTCGGAATTCCCCTGAGGGCTCCCTTGACTGTGAGAGGGTGCAGGCCAGGCTGAGGGACCACCTTCCCCTCCAGTGCATGAATTTCATGCATTGGGCCTCTAGTTTATTATAATATCATAACCACCTTGGTTCCATTTATACATTTTAGTATTTTTAGAAATCAGTTAGAAGTCATAAGCATAGCCCTGACTGGTTTGGCTCAGTGGATAGAGTGTCAGCCTGCGGACTGAAAGGTCCCAGGTTTGATTCCAGTCAAGGGCATGTACCTTGGTTGCAGGCACATCCCCAGTGGAAGGTGTGCAGGAAGCAGCTGATCGATGTTTCTCTCTCATTGATGTTTCTAACTCTCTATCCCTCTCCCTTCCTCTCTGTAAAAAATCAATAAAATATGTTTAAAAAAAAGAAGTCATAAGCATAATTTAGTTTTAAATAATATATTGGATATAATTTGAATTACCCTAGTATCCCACTCTCCTTTAGGAAGAAATCTACCAAAGTTGGCCTTGAGGGCATATTGTGACAGGGAAGTGTTAAACGGTAATATGAAGCTAGACAGTTTTTATATCAAGAAATATATAGAAATTATTAAATTGTACAAAAGGATATTTCATAAAAAATGCCATTCACTCAACAAAGGATCTCAGTTTTAAGGTGACATCTCCCCTCCAAAAGTTATTACATTTCCCATTATTATGTTGCGATAAAGATAAAGTTTTTTCCAAGTCTTTTTTGGTCTTGCAAACTAACTCCAAAGCCACTAAACTATGACAATAACAGAAGGAACAGGCTAATCCCTTTATTGCTAAGGAAAAAAGAAAAGCCTTGGCCAAAGAATTAGAGAAACTGGAGCAAGTCTTTATTTCCAGAATCTTACAACTGCCTTTGGTTCGAAGATATGATTGGCATAGTCAGCAAACACAGTGGTTAAATCTCACAATATAACGTACACTCACAGTTGCACATGGTTCCCTGATTTAGAATAGTACTCTTCCTAGTAATTATTAGAAAGGAAGTTAAATGTCCTCACCCCCTGGTGTCTGTGTCCATTGGTTAGGCCAGTGGTCTGCAAACCGCGGCTCACGAGCCACATGCAGCTCTTTGGCCACTTGAGTGTGGCTCTTCCACAAAATACCACATGTGGGCACACACGTACAGTGTGATTGAAACTTCGTGGCCCATGCCAGAAGTCGGTTTTCAGCCTGCGCGAGTCTATTTTGAAGAAGTGGTGATAGAAGAAGTGGGGGGTGTCAGTTGGTCAGTCAGGCGATGAGAGAAACGGCGCAGGTGGGCCACGGGTTACGCAGCATACCTCAATCAGATTGAGGACGTTTTTAGCAAAGGCCAGCTTAGGAGTACCCTAATCTTATCCAATAAAAGAGAAACATGCAAATTGACCATACATCCACTACACTCACAAGCCACGACCACAAGCCGCCACGCCCACCATCCAATCAGAGCGACTATATGCAAATCAGCCCCTCACCCAGGCTGGCCAGGCACCCCAATGGGGACCCCCACCCTGAAGGGGGTGTGGCCAGCCTGCAAACAGCTCTCAGCCCCTCATCCAGGCTGGCCAGGCATTGCAGTGGGACCCCCACCCTGATCCGGGACACCCTTTAGGGAAAACCAGCCGGCCCCCACCTATGCACCAGGCCTCTATCCTATATACTAAAAGGGTAATATGCAAATTGACCCTAACAGAACGACTGGTCACTATGACACACACTGACCACCAAGGGGCAGACACTCAATGCAGGAGCTGCCTCCTGGTGGTAAGTGCGCTCCCACAGGGGGAGCTCTGCTCAGCCACAAGCCAGGCTGATGGCTGCCAGTACAGCAGTGGTGGTGGGAGCCTCTCCTGCCTTCTCAGCAGCGCTAAGGATGTCCTACTGCAGCTTAGGCCTGCTCCCCGCTGGCAAGTGGACATCCTCCAAGGGCTGCCGGGCTGCCACAGGGATGTCTGACTGCCAGATTAGGCCCAATCTCCCAGGGAGCGGGCCTAAGCCAGCAGGTGGACATACCCCAAGGGGTCCCAGACTGCGAGAGGGCACAGGCTGGGCTGAGGGACCCTCCCGAGTGCACAAATTTTTGTGTACTGGGCCTCTAGTTAAGTTAATAACAATGTACCTACCTATATAGTTGAAATTTAAAAATTTGGCTTTCAAAAGAAATTTCAATCATTGTACTGTTGATATTTGGCTCTGTTGACTAATGAGTTTGCCGACCCCTGGGTTAGGCTTATGTGCATGCATACAAGTCCTTTGGTTGATCTGAGTGGGGGCTGGGCGGGGGGAGGGAGGATAAGGACACATATGTAATATCTTAATCAATAAAAAAAAAAATAAGTTAAAGAAAGCAAAAGAGTAAAGAAAATGCAGATAACGTAAGCCAAACTTCAAACTGAATAAATCTTCTTAGTCTCATTTTTTTTCATTTTTTTTACACAGTAAAAATATCTCTCTTATAGGTTCATGAACAGTTAAAAGTGGAAGGCCTTTCAATCAACCAGGCTAACCTTTCAGCCTTTGCAGGCTGCCTTCACCAACCTCTGAGTCCTTCATCCAGACTCTGCTACAGCACCTCTCAGAAGAGGGGAGGAGGCTCCTTTTCGTCTGGCCTCATAGAGTCCCATGCTCTTCCCCCACAGATTGGATCCTCTTTCAGTCAGAAATGCTGAAAAGTAGGAGTTGTACTGATTTCACCTGTATACCTCACCACCATCCCACTAAGATTTTCAAGTCCTTCCACTTCCCTGGCTTTCTACTCCATCTCCCTAATCAAATCTAACATACTTTTTCACCCTGGCTTCTATGCAAACCTCCTACAGATCACTTCATTTCCACTTACCCAAGCTTGAGAACAAATGTCCACTGACTTCCACATACACAGAATTATGTGACCCCCACACTTAAAACCATTTACTGCTGCCCATTTCTAAGATAAAACAATAGTTCACAAGCCTTGAATAATCTGGAACTGTCTAGTTGCATCTATACCATGTGCACTTTCACTCCTTCCACTCCAGCATCTGAAAGTCTTTCTACCTCTGTGCCCTTTAGGACAAAAGGATTTTCCTTTTTTTAAATTATTTTTTTATTGTTGAAACTATTACAGATGTCCCCCATTTCCCACTGCCCTTTACTCAACTGCACCCAGCCCTACCCCCTTCACCCCCCCTCCCCTCACCATACCCCCTACCTCTGGCCATCACCATACTGTTGTCTGTGTCCAGGGGCTATGCAGATATATCTTCTTTCATCCAATCTTCCCCCATCCCCCTTCCTCTCACCTCTGTCTGTCTCTTCCATGTATCCATGCCTCTGGTTCTATTTTATTCGTCAGTTTATTTTATTCATTAGATTCTACATATAAGTGAGATCATATGGTTTTTGTCTTTCTCTGTGTGGCTGATTTCACTTAGCATAATAATCTCCATGTCAACACAAGGATTTTAAAGTGCAATTTGACCCACTAAATGCTCTTTTATGAGGATAAAAATAATTTTCAGGTTTTAGAGTTAGGATACTACTCAAATCCTTTCAAGAGGTTTATATTAGCATTTGCTATAGTCAACCTCAGGCCATTTTTAGAACTGGGGACCAGAGTAAATTGTATTGCCTTTGCCCTGCCACCTCCCCTGAGCATGCCATCAAATGCATCAGCTCCTCTCTTCCCTCATCTTTTAGGCCACAGGGTTCTCTTCATCAAGGAAGCCATCAATACCTTTAATCTCCCAAGTATGCGTCTCCACAGCATTTTGTATCTTATTCATACCCTTTGTTCCAACTACATTCATTTATATTTCTCAATTAGTCTTCTTCTTCATCAGTGAGTTCCATAAAAACAAGAATTGTGTATATTTTTACTTACTAATGTTTCTGCAAACCATGACACAGAGTAGATTTTAAATATTTGTTAAAGTATTGAGTCAGTAGGCTAATGCATAAATAATATACATTCATATATGGTATAAATTTATAATTTCACTTTCTAGGAAATATGGAGAATTCTTAACCACATTTGATTAGACATTTTTTTCTTATTTCTAATCAGTTTTTGATAATTCCATATCTGATATACAATATAAATGATATATGTTTCTATATTTTTGGATAATTATAAAGGTAGTATTTATTAAAATACATTTCATTTTCAAAATTGAGTATCAGCTGTTAAAGTGTGTATACATTTTTTGGGACACCCTGTATATAAATACATATATTCATCATTATAATATCATTCAGAGTGTTTTTACTGCCCTAAAATTCCTCTGGTTCTGCCTATTCATCCCTGTCCCCCTCATCCCTGACAACACTGATCTTTTTCATTTTACTTTTTTTCAAATGTGATATAGTTAAAGTTATGCAGTATCTTGCATTTTCAGATTGACTTCTTTCACTTAGTAGCATGTATTTAAGATTTCTTCATGTGTTTTTCTGATGGTAACTTATTTCTTTTTAGTCCTCAATAAGGCGGGGTTGGGGAGAGATTAACTAAAGAACTTGTATGCGTAACCCATGGACACAGACAGTGTGGTGAAGGCCTGGGGGTCAGGTGTCAGGTGGAAGGAAAAAGAGGGGATATATGTGATACATTCAATAATAAAGATAAAGACAAAATAAATAAATATCCCAATGTGGGTATGTACCACAGCTTATTTATTCATTCACTTACTGAAGGACATCTTGGTTGCTTTCAAATTATAAATAAAACTGCAATAAACATCATTGCGTGGCCATATTTTCAACTTCTTTGGGTAAATAACAAGAAGCTTTTGTAAGAAACCACCAAAATCTCTTTCAAATTGGCTATACCGTTTTGCATTCATAAC
This sequence comes from Myotis myotis, assembly GCF_014108235.1. Classification (NCBI taxonomy): domain Eukaryota; kingdom Metazoa; phylum Chordata; class Mammalia; order Chiroptera; family Vespertilionidae; genus Myotis; species Myotis myotis. The sequence continues at coordinate 42,382,043 of NW_023416379.1, forward strand.
CTCACTAGCATTTGGTATTGACAGTGTTCATTCAGGCCATTCTATTAGGTGGGTATTGCTATTGCATTTCTCTTAATTTTCATTTCTCTGATAAAATATGATTTACAGCTTATTTTCATATGTTCATTTGACATCTGTAGACTTCTTTGGTGAGGTGTCATAAGGTCTTTGGCCTATTTTTTAATGTTTATTTTGTGTTACTGAGTTTTAAACTTTTTTGCATATTTTAGATAACATTCTATACCAGGATGTATCTTTTGGAAGTATTTTCTCCCAGCTTGTGGTTTTTCTTCTTCTCTTTATATTGTCTTTCACAAAGGAGAAGTTTTACATTTTAATGAAGTGGAATGTACCTTTGATGTTGTACCTAAATGTCATCGCCATACCTGAGGTCATGTAGGTCTTATCGTGTTATTTTCTTGGAGTTTTATAGTTGTACATTTTGCTCTGTGATTCATTTTGTAAAGGATGGTTAGTCTATATCTAAATTCTTTTCTTTGGGGGGATGTGGATATCTAGTTGTTCCAGCACCATTTCTTTAAAAAAAATTATTTTTATTGATTTCATAGAAAAAGGGAGAGAGAGAGTTAGAAATATCAATGATGAGAGAGAATTATTGATTGGCTGCCTCCTGCACTCTCTACGCTGAGGACCAAGCCCACGACCCCATCATGTGCTCTGACCTGGAATCAAACTGCAACCTCCTGGTTCATAGGTTGACACTCAATCACTGAGCCACACTGACCACATCCAGCACAGTTCTTGAAAAGACTATTTGTCCTCCATTGTATTGCCCCTTTCCTCCTTTGTCAAAGGCCAGTTGACTATATTTATGTGGGTCCATTTCTGGGCTCTCTATTTTGTACCATTGACCTATTTGTGTAGTCTTTTTGCCAACACCATACTACTGGTATCTTGACTACTGTATCTTAATAGTAAGTCTTGAACTTAGGTAGTCTAACTTTGTTTTTCTGCTATAATATAGTGTTGGTTAGTACTATTTTTATCAAGATTCATTATATACCTCAGAGAAACTTTTTCTATCTATAATTGTAGACCTGAACCTTAAGAAACCTGTTACACCAGAATGAGCTGAAAAAGAATATCACCACGTTTTAATAGCATATAAAAATGGCACTTTCCCTATGTACAAGATGCCTCTACAATGTGCCATCTGCTCTGTGAATTCTGTGCTCTCGGTCAGTTGTCTCTGTCTTTCTAGTCTTTTTACTTAAAAACATTTGATTCCATATTCCAGTAAGTATTTAAAGAGGATATCCTCATTGGGTAGAATGTTACAATATTACCTATATATACCTTGTAAATTCTCTCATAGATAAAAACAGATCAGTGTCTAAGCAACTGTCAATTCAGTGGCATGTGTTTACTCTTTTCCCCCAGCCTGGCTGAGTCTCCTTACGAACATTAATCAAACAGGAAATAAAAAGTCTGCATATGCTTTTAGTCTCTGTTTTGAGGTTTCTGTCACAACACTGCAGTTCTGGGAACAGGGTCTTCTAGCCAGCTTATTTTTATCTCTAAAGCAGAGATTTTAAACCTTTTTCATTCCATTGCACACATAAACTAATCACTAAAATTCTGAGGCACACCGAAATATATGTTATATTTCTTGCTAATCGGACAAAAAATAGGTATAATTCTGATTGATTTCAAAAAAAAGGATAATAATAACCTACCGTTTTTGCTCCAAAGTGAGTTTAAAAAAAATCAGGAGCCTGTACTTGTATATAAGGATTTCTGGTACCAAGAATTAACCAATCAGACTCAACCATATGCGAAAAATATTGGAGAAGTGGAGAGGGCATTTCAGGTACAGTTTGTAGATCTTGTGTAATTAGCTTAAGAAATAGAGATAGGGCAGATAAGAAAAACTGGGAATAATTGAAGGGTTTGTTTATTCATGAATTCATTTATTCAGATAAGTCAATTCAATTCTAAGTATATTGACCAACTTCTGACATTAGGCCTAGTAGGACCGCCTGAGTAAAGTAAGGACAGTTTCTCTGAAAGTCAGGTAACAGAGGAAGAGAACTCTATAATTTCCCAGCTTATTGCTGCATGTAAATATAATTGCCTTTTGCATATTAACCTTATAATAAAAATTAATTAATTTTTAAAATTCTGAAAATTTTTCTGTAGAATCATTGGTTCCTATGTAGAAAAATGATATCATTTACAAATAATGTAAGGTTTACTTCTCTACCAATCTTTATAAGAATATGTTTATTTACAGTTACACAGCACCTTGGACTTCCAGGTGATATGGACATAATTGTTTTTCCCTTAAAAACAACAACAAAAAAACAATTACTAATAATTTTTATTAGAAGTAAATCATACACACAAGAAAGTGAGCAGATAATAGGTTACAGTCTGATGACATCTCACAAATTGAAATTATGTCTACAAAGAGTCCCTAGTAAAGATGCAAGACATTATCAACATGCCCCCAAATCAGAATCCTGTTACAAATCACCATTGAAAAAGATAACTACTTGTTCTAGTGTTTCTCTATGCTCCTGGATTTGGACTGTCTTGTTCATTATGACGTAAAAGATTTTCATTATCTTTCTCCTAACACAGTCATTTATTGAAGTATTGTTAATCTAGTTTACCAATAACTTAAGGATGTCCCTATATTAATGGAGCTGAGGTTGTATTTATTCATTTTTTAAAGAAGAGTTACAAATTCCAAATCCACTTACTTCTTTCCTCATGTTCTTAATAGCTTTCATCAGTAGTCCCCTCTTCTGCTTCAGGTTTGAACAATTAAATTAATACTTAGTATATAGTGATAAGAACATGTAATTCTTAGAGTGCTCTTATTCAGAAATTTAACTCAATAATTAGGCATATAGACAACTACATCTTACTGGTTTTTCATTATACTAACTTTCTTTTATTCAGTACTAGAGGCCTGGTGCATGGATTCATGCATATTGAAAGGAAATTAATTAGAAGGTGGTCGGTGGGGTGGGACTGGGTAAGAAGGGCCAGACATGCCCTGGAGCCAATCTTCCGTGGTCCATCCCCAGTCAGCCACACCTGGGGCAGCACCAAGGCTCTGCGGAGTGAGCAGGGTCCCTCCGGCAGGTGGGGTCTCTTCGCCTGGCCTGTGGGGTTTGGGCCAAAACCACTCTCCGACATCCCCCAAGGGGTGCCGGATTGCGAGAGGGTAGTTCTTGGGTGGCACACCCCAGAATTGGGCTCCCTCCTCTCTGGTTCTGGGTGCGTCACCTAAGAACTGCAGCTGCCAAGTCACCACAGCTCACCAGCTCCTGCGTTGAGCATCTGCCCCATGTCATAGCTACTGCTCAGACGGTCTAACAGTCGGACAGTCACTTAGGCATATATATAAATGAAAGACAAAGATGCTAATTGACCGTATCTTTCTATGCCCAAGCCACGCCCACCAGCCAATCAGAGTGACTATATGCAAATTAACCTAACCAAGATGGCAGCAGGCAGCCATGGAGCTGGAGCAAGCCCGAGGCTTGGTTGCTCCGATGATGGAGGAAGCCAAGCTTTCCGCCTGGCTTGGCCGGCTGTGGCCTCCGCAAAAGGCAACAAAGTTTCAATTATAGAAGATAAATAAATCCCAGATACCTGCTTCCAGCCAGCCTCCACTGGGAGCTTGGGTGGCTGGGGGCTGTGCCCAGCCTGCAAACAGCCATCAGCCCCTCTGCCAGGATGGCCACACCCTCATGGGTTGAGGATCCCTGCTGGGGCTTGACCAGCCTGCAAACAGCCATCAGCCCCTCACCCAGGCTGGCCAGGCACCCCAGCAGGGACCCCTACCCTGAAGGGGCTGTGGCCAGCCTGCAAACAGCCATCAGCCACTCACCCAGGATGGCCACACCCTCATGGGGTGAGGGTCCCTGCTGGGGGGCTTGGCCAGCCTGCAAACAGCCATCAGCCCCTCACCCAGACTGGCCAGGGACCCCAGCAGGACCCTCCCCCCTGAAGGGGGTGTGGCCAGCCTGAAAACGGCCCTCAGCCCCTCACCCAGGCTGGCCACACACCCCAGCGGGGACCCCTACCATGAAGGGGCTGCGGGCAGCCTGCAAACAGCCATCACCCCCTCACCCAGGCTGGCCAGGCACCCCACTGGGACCCCCACCCTGTTCTGGGACACCCTTCGGGCAAACCAGCCAGCCCCCACCCGTGCACCAGGCCTCTATCTTATTTAATAAAAGAGTAATATGCAAATTTACCCTAATAGCAGAGCGACTGGGAATCACTGGTCACTATGACACACACTGACCACCAGGGGGGCAGATGCTCAATGCAGTGTGCTCCCACAGGGGGAGCTCTGCTCAGCCACAAGCCAGGCTGAGGGCTGCCAGTACAGCAGTGGTGGTGGGAGCCTCTCCCGCCTCCTCAGCAGTGCTAAGGATGTCCGACTGCAGCTAGGCCTGCTCCCCACTGGCAAGTGTATGTCCCCCGAGGGCTGCCGGGCTGCCAGAGGGATGTCTGACTGCCAGCTTAGGTCCAATGCCCCAGGGAGCGGGCCTAAGCCAGCAGGTAGTCATCCCCTGAAGGGGTCCCAGACTGTGAGAGGGCACAGGCCGGGCTTAGGGACCCTCCCAAGTGCATAAATTTTTGTGCACCGGGCCTCTAGTGTGTGTGTGTGTGTGTGTGTGTGTGTGTGTGTGTATATACATATAAGTGTATTATTTTCTCTCTTAGGAAGATCTAAGAAGTTCTAGTCATTGTTAGGCAAGTTGAAAACATGTGGCTTTATTCTCTTTATCAGTGTCTTGGAAACCATGAATAGAATTATCAGATTATTTGCATGCCTTTCCAAACTTTCATTAACATGCTTACTCTTGGTTATTTCCATTGTCTGAAATCATATTATTTATGTGAAATGGCTGGTGGAACCAATGACATTGTCAAATAATAATTTTTCTCTCCCTGAGAAGGTGGATTAAATTTTATAGAAGGGATATAGAAAAACTTGATTAAAGTTAAACTTTCCTTATGAATACTTTAAAGTGACTATAAGTTTTGAATAAAATTAACAACTTTGTACTTAAGGCAGCATAACAGGTTTACTTTTAGGGTTAAAAAATATCACCATTGTATTTTTTAAGGAAGGCACTGAGTTAATAAATTGGACAGGAGTTAGAGGCCTTAATGCAGTGGTTCTCAACCTGTGGGTCACCAACCTGTGGGTAGTGACCCCTTTGGGGGTCGAACGACCCTTTCACAGGGGTCCCCTAAGACCATCGGAAAACACATATATAAACAGTGGTTCTCAACCTTCCTAATGCCACGACCCTTTAATACAGTTCCTCATGTTGTGGTGACCCCTAAACATAAAATTATTTTCGTTGCTACTTCATAACTGTAATTTTGCTACTGTTATGAATCATAATGTAAATATCTGATATGCAGGATGTATTTTCATTGTTACAAATTAAACATAATTAAAGCATAGTGATTAATCACAAAAACAATATGTAATTATATATGTGTTTTCCGATGGTCTTAGGCGACCCCTGTGAAAGGGTCGTTCGATCCCCAAAGAGGTTGCGACCCACAAGTTGGTGACCCACAGGTTGAGAACCGCTGCCTTAATGGAATTTAATTATCTTTATTACCTAGATTATCATCAGAGTTGGTGGGAAATTTGCACAGTCTGAATTTACAGAGTTTACAAGATAACCAAGCTCCCAAGCCAAGGATAATTTAGTGGAATTAGGATGATTATCTCAATCTTGGTTTAAATTTTTGATTTTGCTTTGTTTGTTTGTTTGTTTGTTTTGCATGGCTATGGGTCATATTTCAATGAGGGAAAGCTAAATGTCCATAATAGTGTTTATCTGCTTTTTTATACTATGATCTATGTTCTACCTCCGCTTCTTCTTATCATTCTTTCTTCAACAGTGGTAATAGCCAGAGGGAAAGGGGAATGAAGGTCTGTATGGTTCCACAAAGGGAGGATAAATGGGGATGGAAAGAGACCTTGCTTTGGGCAATGGGTGCATGATGTAGTGTGCAGATAATGTTTTGTTGAGTTTGTTGAGTTGTATGCTTGCAATCTGTATGGCTTTGTGAACCAATATTACCCCCAGTAAATTAAATTTAAAAAAGTATTACCTGAAATAAAGAGAATATATTGATGGAAAGGTTATAAATAAAGCATGAATCCTTCATCTTGGTTTCACACTGTTTTCTCATTATACTCTGGTCCTTCCAACACAGCACCAATTATCATGCCTAGAAATCAATATAGTTATACTAACCTGATGACTTTCACATGTTTGTATTTAATGATCTCTCATGTGGACTCTCATTCTACATTGCCTACAAACATGCTCTGGGTAATATCTGTCAGTGCCTAAATATTAAATCATTTTATTTTACTTCCAGATTCATACTCTTATTAAATGTATAATATTTTTAGATTGTGCCATCTTTTATTTCTATTATTCTAGACTAAAAACGTTTTAGTAGTTTTTGCTTTGGTCATCTTTATATGCCTCCTCTAAGACCCATAATTTACTTTTTGAAATTTTCTATACATTGTATTTCATCTTTTTATCTAGATTTTCTTCATGAAGAGCCCCAGAGTTTCCTCATCTTTTACTTAAATTGTTTAAACATCACGTAACTACCTTTCTGTTTTATTATAAAAGTAAAGGTTTAATACTCTTTAATAATTTGAATTATATGTTCTACCACTTTTGCTTACTTTTGTTTTTATTTTTGGTTCATTCTTGTCAATTTCTTAATCAAAAATATACTTCGTGACCTAGCTGGTTTGTCTCAGTGAATAGAGTGTGGGCCTGCAGACTAAAGGGTCCTGGGTTCGATTCCAGTTAAGGGTGCATGCCCGGATTGCGGGCTTGATCCACAGTGGGGGGCGTTCAGGAGGCAGCCAATCAATGATTCTCAAGCATCATTGATACTTCTAGCTCTCTCTTCCTCTCCCTTCCTCTCTGAAATCAATAAAAATATTTTTTAAATATATATATTGCTACTGCTTTTCATCTAAATTCAAATTTAACTGTCATTATTTCATAGTAACTTACATAGTACTATATACAATTTATTTAAAAATTTGCTTAAACATTTATTTTGCAACATACAAACATACATATACTAGAATACCATTTGGTTAAAATATTAAATTATCCCATGTACAATAAAACTACATCTTTTCTATGGTATATATTATTTTCATAGAGATAATCTCCCCTTATCTGTCTGCCCAAAGCATTAATACATATCTCTGCTATTGAACTCAACATCTTTCATAATGGCCAGCTATCTGTGTCTGCATTGCACAAGACTGTTATTGCCTCAAGGGCAGAAACAAGGCCTTATTCATTCTTAATTCCCTAGCATCTAATACAGTGCCTAGTAGTTAGGATATGTTTGGTAATTGCTTGTGAATTGAATTGAAATAGGTTTACGGGTATTTCTCAAGATTAAAAAGCCAATATCACATAGCTCTCAAATGATTCTAGTGGTTGGAACTGAATATGTTTTATATTTTTTCTTAGATTATTATCTATTATAACATAAATATTGACTTCTGCATATTTTAACAGGTATTTAGATAGTTCCTGTTATTGTAACTTTCAATAATAATAATCAGACATATTTTGTATGACTTTTGCATAAACAAAAGTAAAGGAACCATGAACATTATTAAAATTTTTAAAATATATTTTATTGATTTTTTACAGAGAGGAAGGGAGAGGGATAGAGAGTTAGAAACATCAGTGAGAGAGAAACATCAATCAGCTGCCTCCTGCACGCCCCCTACTGGGGATGTGCCCGCAACCAAGGTACATGCCCTTGACCGGAATCAAACCTGGGACCCTTCAGTCTGCAGGCCAACACTCTATCCACTGAGCCAAACCGGTTAGGGCGAACATTATTATTTAACATTATTTTAAGTATTGAACACAATAATTGTATTATATTTCTAATTGCTTTTAATACAAAGTGAATTCACTTTACTCTGAGATTTTCTTAGGAAATATTACCCTCAATATATTTTTCTTAGCTTCTACAACTGAAGGATAGAGTTAAGAGACAGGATAGTACTCAACTCAAGAATCAGGCTGATTAATAAGAACATGTTTATGCCTGATAATTTAGCAGATTTAAAATATTAATATAATTAAAATAAAGTAATTTTAAAAATTGTTTCTGAAGGCTGATAAAAGACTACATTATAGATGATAGGCATTTTGCAATTCAAATACATTTTAATAAAATATGACTTCTTTTCTAAATGAGGTGAAATACAAACAAATGTTTGGTCAAATATTAAAGGTAACTGGTTAAGTGTATTAGTTTAAAATGTTGGATATATTTCTGAATCTCTCTCTCTCTGCCTTTTGATAAAGTCTTAAACTATAACAGAAATTTACCACAATAATTTAGGTTTCCTAAATTTCCTTATGACAGTAAGAGCCATTTATTTCCTATTGTTTCTAAAAGAAATGATGGGAAGAAACTTTTTAAAATATAGTTCAATTGATTTACTGTCACTGCTTCCAAGCATATTTCTGTCTTACTGCTGCCACTGTGCCCGCCTTTGAATCTGCTATTCACTATTTCCCTCTATGAGCTATATATCTCTGACCAGATGTAGAAATAGAGCACTTGACTGGAACAGAGATACACTAGGCTTAGGGTATAAAATTGCCCAGCTTGGAGGAGGAGAGTAGATGCAATTTGCATTGATCCAGGAAATGATCCTCCTGAAATTTTCAATGTATATTCTCAGCAGATGCTGTGGGCCTTACCCGGCTGCACTGTAGTTCCTTGTAGCTGAATTCACATGAGTGAAGACTTTATTTATATTGTTATTTGGACCTGGCACTTTGTTCATAGTTAAGCTTATCTATACTAATGAAAGCCTAGGTGGCCCTTGTGCTCTCCGGCCCTCATGTCATCACAAGATGGCTGCCACAAGATGGCCACCCCCACGCCATCACAAGATGGCCACCACAAAATGGCTGCCACAAGATGGATACCACAAGATGACCACCACAAGATGGCCAGCAGGGGAGGGCAGTTGGGGGTGATCAGGCCGGCAGGGGAGCAGTTAGGCGTCAATCAGGCTGGCAGGGGAGTGGTTAGGGGGCGATCAGGCTGGTAGGCAGAAGCGGTTAGGGACAATCAGGCAGGTAGTCAGGAGAGTGGTAAGGAGCCAGCAGTCCTGGATTGTGAGAGGGATGTCTGACTGCAGTCAAACATCCCCTGAGGGGTCCCAGATTGGAGAGGGTGCAGGCTGGGCTGAGGGACCCCCCCCAAGTGCACGAATCTCATGCACTGTGCCTCTAGTCTATATATATAAAAACCTAAGCGACCTTCAACTGTTCGATCATCCAAGCGGTAGCTATGACACGTAATGACCACCAGGAGGAAGATACTCAATGCAGGAGCTGCCAAGCTGTGGTGACTTGGGAGCTGAGGTTCTTGGGTGACATGCCTGGAACCAGAAAGGAGGGAGCCCAATTCTGGGGTGTGTCACCTGAGAACCACTCTCTCCCAATCCAGGACCCCTCGGGGGATGTCAGACAGTCAGTTTCGGCCCAATCCCTGCAGGCCAGGCCCAGGGACCCCACCTGTGCACAAATCTGTGCATTGGGCTTCTAGTAAAATATAAGAGAGTCAAAGATAGCTTCTGTGCTTTTTGGTCACATTTGTCTTTTGTATCTTAATATACACTAAGTGGCCAGATTATTATGACCACCTGACATTTGTAGGCAAATTAGCTATAATTTTGCACTGAAGTTGCTGGAGGGCCAGACCATAATAAATAGGGAAGCAGGTTGTTTACCATGACAGTAGAAGTGAATTTTTCTGAAGATATGGGTAAACAACACGATTTAACAGCCTTTGAATGTGGGATATATTTGAACATGAGTGGCCAGATTATTATGACCACCTCTTCAGTACTTCATTGGGTCACCTTTTGCCTTCAATACTGCAGCGATTCTTCTTGGCATTGACTCCACAAGATGTTGAAAGGTGATGCGAGGAATCTGACACCATGCCTGATGAATAGCACTGTCCAGTTCTGTGAGATTTGATGGTTGTGGAACCAGCTGCCTGATGGCTCTTTTAACTTCATCCCACAAATGCTCAATTGGATTGAGATCTGGTGATTGTGGGGGCCACCTAAGCAAGGTAAAGTCTCCCTCATGTTCTTGAAATCACTCCTGCACAATACGAGCACCGTGGCATGGCGCATTGTCTTGTTGGGACAAGCTATCTCCACTGGGATACGCCATCAACATGATAGAATGAATTTGATCAGCAATGATACTTAGGTATGTTGTGCTATTCAGACATTCCACATGAATTCAAGGGCCCAAATCATTCCAGGAAAACATGCCCCAAACCATAACACTGCCCCCACCAGCTTGAAACATTGTACTCATGCATGTGGGGGTGTATGCTTTCATGCTGTTTCTGCCAAATTCTCACTGTGCCATCTGCATTATGCAACTGGAAACGTGATTCATCAGACCACAGGACTTTTTTCTAATGCTCAACTGTCCAATCCTTGTGTTCCTGTGCAAATTGGAGATGTTTTATCTTGGTAACTACAGACAGCAAAGGTGTTCGAACAGGCCTTTGGCTTCCATATCCCATACGATGCAGTGTATGGCTAATTTGCCTACAAACGCCAGGTGGTCATAAAAATCTGGCCACTCACATTCAAATATATCCCACGTTCAAAGGTTGTTAAATCACATTGTTTACCCATATCTTCAGAAAAAAATCACTTCTACTGTCATGGTAAATAACCCGCTTCCCTATTTATAATGGTCTGGCCCTCTAGCAACTTCAGCGTGAAATTATAGCTAATTTGCCTACAACCATCAGGTGGTCATAATAATCTGGCCACTCAGTGTATGTAATACCTGTTTTAAGATCAAAATATACTTTCCATCAACAGTCTAGTTAAGGAATATGAGTTTTATTTCCAGTGGGTGTATCTATTTGCTTGTATATTACATGCCATTTCCTAGGCAATTTTTATTACCCTTTATCTTAGTTTGCATTGTAATAGCTACACCAATGGGTGACTCATTTGCCTTCCTGGGCATTTTAGGATTAAATTATAAAAGCAGTCCTGCCAAAACCGGTTTGGCTCAGTGGATAGAGCGTCGGCCTGCGGACTGAAAGGTCCCAGGTTCGATTCCGGTCAAGGGCATGTACCTGGGTTGTGGGCATATCCCCAGTAGGAGATGTGCAGGAGGCAGCTGATTGATGGTTCTCTCTCATCGATGTTTCTAACTCTCTATCCCTCTCCCTTCCTCTCTGTAAAAAATCAATAAAATATATTTATATATAAAAAAAGTTGTCCTTAGGGTTCTTTTGGTGTGCACGAGGTTTGACTGATGTAGCCCAAGTAGAGGCAGACAAAGCAATCCCTTTTCCTCCCAAGTTCCTGTGACAAGGAACCATTCTGCATAAAGGATCATATCTGCTCCTTTAACATCACTTCAGATATTGACCCCAGTTGGCAATGATATGCTTCAGTGGTAGAAGATGAGAAGAACAGGCTATTTCTTTAGTCTTTCTGAAAATCTCGTGTGACCACAGGTCAAAAGGGAAGAACCTGGTTTCTATTTCTAACAGTGAGGGCAAAGCAGAATGGGCATTGCATGGGAATAAGCACTCTGAAGACAAAGGAGAGAGAATGCATCCTCGTAATCTGAGTGGTGAGGTTCAGTCATTGCAGAGATGATGATTATTTGTATACCAGAGTGTGAAGCAGGAGAACATTAATGAATACTATATCCATTAAAATGTTAATCCTTTTGGTTATTTACTTCATTCTGTTACATATCATTCAGAAACTGCAACTTCTTTCACCACATGAGAAAGTAGACACCAGAACTGTGAAGTAGGATTACAAATATCAAATAAAAATGTAGGGCACCTCAGAATCTGGTCTTGAGTCTCAGACTCTTGGCTACTAATCCTTTGCTCAATATGTAAAAAGCATAGAGACCTTCAAGAGTGACAGGGATTGGTAGAAAGTCATGGTAGCCTTGTCTGAAGCAATCTAATTATAAAGACCATAATTGGATGAGATTTTATATCAGCATGCATATCATTTATGCTATTAATTTCCAAGATGGGTAAATTTGTAAAATATTGATTTTACTAGCATAATCACACCATACTAAACTTTCTGGATAAAAAAAAAAAAGTATATATAAAATTTTTAGGGCCTGCAAAATCTTATTTTGATCTTGATTTTAAAGTAAAAATTAACACAGAATATATATAATCAAAACCAGCTTGCTAAATTATATATGGAAAATTAAATTCCCTCTGGTTGCTGAAAGACTGGAATATTCTCAGTATGACTTTACTACTGACTTCTGTTGCATGCCATGAAATAGCTATATTTTTTCAACTTCCTCAACTATGGGCAATGCCACCAATACTTTCAAGACATAAATGTGCCATCCTTAAATGTATTTTTCACTCATTGGTTTACTTTGAAATATGTTGTATTTTTCACTCTTTGGTTTGCTTTGGTGTATTTTTCACTCTTTGGTTTACTTTTAAATTAGTTGAACATTTCTCATAGCTTTAATTGTGGATAAAAGGTAATAAATAGAAATATAGCATTAATAACCTGACACATCTTATTTCAGTATGTTCTGTGAAACATTTCTTGATTTTCTGTGTTTCTTTGTTTGTTTGTTTCACTGAACATTGGACATCAGGTTCTTCTAAACTGATTTGGAGTTTCTCAATTGCATTGTATTCTTAGTTATAGGCAAAAGGTGATTTACTTGGCACTTGTATTCCAAAAGGCCCCAATATCAGAAAATTATATCCTATATAATAAAAGGCTAATATGCAAATCAACCAAATGGCAGAACGACTGGTCGCTATGACACCCAATGACCACCAGGGGGCAGACACTCAATGCAGGAGCTGCCCCCTGGTGGTCAGTGTACTCCTACAGGGGGAACACCACTCAGCCAGAAGCCAGTGGTGGGAGCCTCTCTGCCTCCATTGCAGTCAGACATCCCTTGAGGGCTCCTGGACTGCAAGAGTCCACAGGCTGGGCTGAGGGACCCCCCCCCTGAGTGCATGAATTTCATGCACCAGGCCTCTAGTATATTTATAAACAAATATACAAATGGCATTGCTGCCATCAGGATATGGCACTCAATACTCACACAGTGTGATATGAAACCTAAACCCCTACTTGGGGTGACTAAGTAAAAATCTAAAAATTATCGGGACATCTCCAGTCCTACTTTTTTTCCCTTTTTATTGAATTTATTGGGGTGACACTAGTTAACAAAATTACACACTGGCAATCATCACACTATTGTCTATGTTCATGAGTTTTTCTGTATTTGTCTCTTTGTCTATGTATGTCTATAGTCAGTCTCTATTTTGCTTGATAGTTCATCTTAGCCCAGTGTTTTTAAAACAAAACAATCAATTGTTAAGCAAGTTTGTGTGGTGCTATTACTGACCTTGTAGACTGACATTGGTTACAGTAGGTGGAGGATTTCAAGGGTTGAGGTGCTTAATTGTGGAAAAAAGACAAATTAACTTGTTCATTATTGTTACTTTATTAGATTTAACAATCCGTTTTTACGTATTTTCTACTGTTTAGCATATGTATATATCCTGCAATATACTTTTTTTCATCCACTGGGTTTTGGTCCATTTGAAAACATATGAAGAGACAATTAATATTCCTAAAGATCACTTTCTAGAAGACTTCTGGATATTTTTTAATTCCTTTAACTTGCTCTTAAATTTCAAAGGATACAATTGACAATTTTAAAAATATATATATTTTTATTGATTTCAGGGAGAAAGGGAGAGAGAGAAAGAGATAGAAACATCAATGATGAGAGAGAATCATGGATCAGCTGTCTCCTGCACACCCCACACTGGGGATCAAGCCCACAATCCAGGCATGCGTCCTGACCAGAATGGAACCATGACCTCCTGGTTCATAGGTCGATGCTCAACCACTGAGCCATGATAGCTGGCACAATTCACAATTTTTAGAGAAAATTGCCATTCAATATTAATATGATATGGAGCAATATAAATACAATAGGAATGAAATTTACAATCATATTCTGGCAGTAATTTCTCTTGTCCTTTAAAAAGAAATTTGAGTCTTCTTTTTAATCTATTGTTACATATTCATCATTAGCTCAAAAGTCATTTCACCTCGCTCTCCCACACTGCAGTCCCGGCGGCCACCCCAGGTGCTTGGCTGACTGGTTTCATTTCAGGCCCTTGCAGCCGCCTTCCATCATGCCTCCTCCTCCCCAGGTAGCTTCCCTGGGCAGAGGACACAGTGAGCGCCCCATGCGATGGGAGTAGGTGGCTGCTGTTCCCAAGTAGTTTCTAGTCCCCACACAGCACATGCTCCCGGGCCGTGGCCACCCGCCCTCGGCGCTCAGCGACTGTCCTGACCATCGCCAGTGAATCCTTATGGACTAAAACGATGCCGATTTCAATGCAGCCCGGAGTGTGAGTGCACATGCAGAGGTGGGTGCTGAATGTACACAGCGAAGAGCATCTTGTATTCGATGACAGATGGATGCATATATAAGAGAGTGATCATTTAATTAAAAAAAAAAAAAAAAGTCATTTCAGTGTAAATTGACTATATACTTAGCCAATTGCCGGAAGCCGGTGTATAAGAAGGTGATCTAGTTTTACTTTTTTGTATGTATCTGATTTTCCCAACATCATTATTGAATAGAATATCTTGCCCTGATTGTATGTTTTTGCCTCCTTTGTCAAAATATTAGTTGACTATAAAAGTGAATTTATTTCTGGGCTCTCTTCTGTTCCATTGACTTATATGTCTGCTTTTACGGCAGTACCATACTATTTTGATTATTATGGCCTTATAGTATAGTTTGATATCAGGTAGCATGATTCCTCTAACTTTATTCTTGTTTCTCAAGATTGCTGTGGCTATTTGGGGTCTTTTGTGGTTCAATATAAATTTTGGATTACTTGTTCTAGTTCTTTGAAATGCATCCTTTGATAGAAATTGTATTGAATCTATAGATTGCTTTGGGTAGTTCGAATATTTTAAGATTATGTATGATATTACCTTAGGAAATCCTTCTCTGAAGTTATATTTTTATGTTTATTATTATTATTGAATAAAATATCACGAATGAATTATAGATGTAGACTAATGATAACTGTTCGTATATGTTATACAAGAATATTTAGTATTTTTCGAAATAATTACAGGATTTTCAAGTAATATAAATTATACATACACAAGATTATGGTGGAGAAGCAAATCAATTTACCATAAATCCTTATCAAAATCAACTATTACTTGAAAAAAATAACTATATCATCTTCAACTCTATGCATTAGATCAATTATAATACCAAGGAACTTTACAATTATTGTTCTTCAAATTGTGTTTTGTACTATGGGAGAAGTACCTACTCATAGTTTTATAGTTTACCATGAGGGGAAAGTGCTCATTTTGTGCTTTCTGAAAGTGCAAACTGAATTATGCTAAAGAAGATGTAAAATTGTGTCATCTACATGTAAATTGGTTTTGGAGCCTGAGGGAGGGATGAGTTTTGTATTTATTATGTTAAAATTCTATCATAGTGGATACTGGATTAGATTTTATTAAGTATAATAAAAACATCATGGTGGGGGTTTTTTGCAGAAAATAAATTGAATTGCAGTAGATAATTAATTACTGAAACTCTTTAGTTCCTTCAAAATATAGTTATAAAATTAGTAAAAGTGTAGTGTTTTGAATATTAAAGTATACACCCTCCTCACCCAATGAAGCTTTTAATCCTCTTGCTACTACATTAATGAAGGTTTTAAATTTCAATTGTATCTTACAATACTTTCAAACCTGAAACAGCAAATAAAACAAAATTGTTTTGACTGATCTTTTGTCTGATCAGAAAGGGACATTACCATTGATGATTTCTTAAAAAGGTCTCAATTTTAGAAGTCTTTAGAATTCTAATTGTAAAACCTGTAAATAGAAGCAACACACTGATTTCTTGAAACTGAAAGAAAAGTATATTTCCTTGAATGAATATTTTAGCTAAAATACTTCAAATGTACATATAATGAAACCAATTTAGCATAGGCTAATTGATATAAACAGCAGCTAAGTTCCTATGGCATCTTATCAACTTTATCTACACTAATAAAAGAGAAATATGCAAATTGGTGTCACTATGCTATGCCCACCAGCCAATCAGAGTGGCTATGCAAATTAACCCAACAAAGATGGTGGTTAATTTGCATATGCAGGTGCATTGCAAAGACTGAAGGCTCCGGCCGGAGTGAGGACTGAAGACTGAAGACTGAAGACTGAAGAGGCTTGGCTTCCCTCGCTGTGGCCAGAGGGGAGAAGCCAAGCCTCGCTGAGGCAGGACCAAAGGCCTGGGTCCCAGGTGCCAGAGGAAAACCGGTGCCAGCAGCCAGGGGAAGGAAGGCCTATTGCACGAATCTCTTCATGCAACAGGCCTCTAGTAAGGAAATAATGTTGAAGGAAAATATTATTGAAAGACCTGCTATATACATAATTTTAAGGACAAATTCACTCATTGGCTTCTGTAGATTTTATATCAGTTTGAATCTTTACCCAGTTTTCCAAAAGATTTTCTCATCTCTAGAACCATTATTTTAAATCTTATTTTTATTTAATTTTATTAAGAAACTTGCACAGCCTGTGTTACACTTCGTTATGCCATATCAGATGTATTGAGTTAATAAGTGACATATTATACATCAGTTAAAATTATAGTATCATCATTTCCCTCACCCCAGAAATAAATTGTTTACCTCTCTACCATATATTTCTGGTGTCCTGTGTGCTAAATAGGGCTATTTAGTAAGTTTTAGACTTTACCTGGATTGTGAATGTATTCAGAAATCTAGATTCACAGTACAGGATTTTCGGACACTTTTAACTATCAGGTGTACCATGGCCTATATATCTCCCAATAGGGGGTTGTTCCTATTATTTTGCAATCTCTATCAGTTGCTGGACAGTAATAAATACCCTTTTTAGCCATGGTACCTGAGCCACCAGAGAAAAAATGAAAAAAACAAAAAAAAACACATTCAGTTACATACTAACCCAGTAGTAGTTCTCATAACTCATTTCTTTAGCTTGATTCTCTGGAAATACTTAGCCGCTGGCCTTTAATGACATAGATTTCTTAGTGATTAGATATCCAATAGTCTCCTGGGAAAGGATTAAAACCTGCTAAAAGCACTGATAATAGACTGGTGATACATTACAGTCATTATTCAGAGAGCATTTAATTGGATCCTTGGTACATCCCCAACTGTGCCTCTCTCCTGGAATTCAGTTTCATCAAGTATCACTATCTGGATTGGAAAAGCGATAATTATTTGGGTCATAATATTAAACCTTCCGAAATCTTGTTTTCCACCTGATTCAATACTGTAAATCCAGATCCTAATATCCCCAAAGAACATTTGGCACCATAGAGACAGTGCTGACTAAACCAGGGCATATATTTGCCACTGAACATGGACAAAATTCATGTGGTTTGGGAAAATGTTCTGTATTCAAGAACATCATGTGCCCCATAATGGCCAGCTGGACATATTTAACCCCTAATACAACTGTATTTTGGGGCAAACCATACGTTTCCCATAAATACTTATATCTGGAGAGGAGCTGTCTGTAATTCTATGCACTATCATACTTTAATTCATCTGACTCCATGCTATCTGTTATCAGTTTACTCTTTCCTTAAATGAACTCCATCCACATCCATTTTTGACACTTTTTAAAAAAATGCTTGGCCAGTTTTCTCTCTCTCTCTCAATCTCTCTCTCTCTCCTTTTTTTCAAGTTAAGCTGGCTAGAGGTTAATACATTTTAGTTATGTTTTCAAAGAACTATTGACATTATTTTCCTGTTTTTAATTTTATTTATGTTTGTTGTTTTTATTATTATTATTAATATTATGTTCTGCATGCTTTAGATGTAAATTGTCCTACATCTAATATACTAAGGTGAAGCTTAGGTTACTAATTTTGACTAATTCTTCTTTTAATTATTTGGTGCTATAGATTGCCCTCTGTGCACTGCTTTTCTTTTCTCTAAGACATTTTCATACATTTCATTTTAATTTTCATTTATTTCAGAATATATTCTTGAGACTTTTTCTTTGACCCATTTAGACTCATGTTGTTTAATCTCCATATATTTGGGCATATTCTAGTTATCTATTATTGATTTTTAGCTTAATTCCATTGTGGTCTGTGAGCATATGTTATATGACTCCTAGTCTTGTAATTTGCAAAGGTTTGTTATGTGGTCCAGATGGATCATTTGATGAATGTTCCAGTGATCTTTAGAAGAATGTGCATTTTGCCCTGTTGGTTGGGCAGTAAAGTGTGGGAGAGAGGAGGTATTCTATAATCTTAAAATTAAATCCCTGGGCGACTACCTTCCCAAGTAATTGCTAGCTTTATTTTCACCCTTTGGGAGAATAAGAAGGCTATAGGGGTTGGAATAGAATAAATTTTCCTTCAGATAAAACTCTGGAAAAGTTTCTTTCTCTTGGAGATTAGGTCTTTGTTATGGAGAAGGTGTTGACCATATTTCACAATGGTCAACAATGGTGCTTTCAGTACCAGCACCATGAGGGGGTTATTCTTGATTCCCCTTGTCATGAAAACCTGGCGGGCTTTCTAGAGGTCAAACCCACTAAAGTACATGGGTTTTCCTGAAACTAAAGCTCACAAGTTTTCACTCTCAAGCTAGTCTACATGTACTAGGTAGACTGCAACAATTCATCAACATTGCCATTTAAATGTTTCTGCCAGGTTATGACTCTGGCAGCTTCTGCTTCAAGTAATCAGATTGTGGCTAGGATTCCTTGATTTTCCTGCCTCTCCATATTTTGCCATAGTGTTTTTGTCTTGTTACCTTAGTTCTCTGATGAGTTTCAAAAAATTATTGTTTTTAATATGTCTAGCTCGTTCTTGGTGTAAGGATAAGAATCATGACATCCAAGTTCTTTACATATGATAGCTTAAACTAGAAGGCCTCATATCCCCTTTTTAGTACACATTTATTTAACTAACTAATCCACGTGTCACCAGCTGTTTCAAGTAACAAGTGTTTCAGTTACCCATTACAACTTTCAATGAGGAAGCTGCTCTGAGGTTGATAACCAATATGGTTTCTCCATTCAATATAATTTATTTGTTTATGTCTGTACATTGGTATCAGTGAAATTCACACTTTGGTCAGAAGAAATATATTCAGATGGGAGAGTTTTCTGTTTCAAACCTTTAAATGTAGTCTTTAAGTTTGCTTATTTTATAAGGTAAGCAAATCCTAGAGTAGAATAAAGACAGTTCAAGTTAAAAAGCATTTGTAGTCTGTTAGGGCTACTAGTAAATGTCCTGGGTAATCTACTTACCAGCCATGTGGCAAACTTTATACATGGGAATTTTAGACATATCTATTTTTTAACAAGTCCTTACCTTTTGACATTGGTGAAGTTTCTTGTTATATTACCAATTTTATCATGTGCAAGTGGAATATGTGGTCTTTCAGCTCATTTTGCAGCTCATCATCACTTGCATGCTTGTTCATTTCATGAATCGCAGTAGCTAATTCTAGGGATTTGATTTAGGCCTTTGCCTTAGCTTTCTATTTACTTCTGAGACTGCAAAAACGTTTTTGTTTTTTTATTTATTGTTTAGTGGATTCATTCATTCTTACTCTGAATGCCAATAGAGATAGATATGGAGAAAATGCAAATAATCTTATAATAAGCTTCTAAATAAGTGTATTTACCTCCAATAAAAATACAAACAACAACAACAACAAAACTGTCAAACAACCACCCTGTATTCCAGTTGGTATATTTTGTTCTCAGAACTGTGGATTATTAATGCTGAAGCAACTTTATATATAAACTAGATTGAACAAATACTTGAATACATTTTATAGAATGGGGTCTTGGAGCAGCTTGGAGTTCCAGAATGTAAAGGAGTTTTTTTTTTAAAAAAAGTGTATCAAAGTTGACACTAAAGCCAAGCCTGAAAGATCTTTCAATGATGAAACTGGTACAATTTTGACAGTAAAATGAATAATAATAGTGTTGGATTTTATCTTGAAAAAATATTCGACTGAAAAACAAATGAGGGAGAAGAAACAAATCTTCTTTCATGAAAAATTCCAAATTATATGTTTATTTATTTCTCCAGAATGCTTTCTCTTCCCTTGAATATATGGTAGACTTTGTGACGTGCTTTCAAAGCAAGAATAGATTCCAGATACCTTTTTATTTGAAGGGAAGATTGTAAATATTTTAGGCTCTGCAGGCCAGAGACATCTTTAGGATCTACTCTGCTATTGTAAAAATATGCGAAAGCAGCCATACTACATAATGCATAAATTAATGGGTATGGAAATGTTCCAATAAAACTTTATTTTATAAAAGAGGTAGAAGGCCTGATATGGTCAGTGGGCCATTGTTTTCAACATTTGGAATAGAAGATGGAAAAGGAAAAATAGTTAGTTGTCAGTCTAGAAGCCTGTAAACCAGTGGTTCTCAACCTTCCTAATGCCATGACCCTTTAATACAGTTCCTCATGTTGTGGTGACCCCCAACCATAAAATTATTTTTGTTGCTACTTCATAACTGTAATTTTGCTACTGTTATGAATCATAATGTAAATATCTGATATGCAGGATGTATTTTCATTGTTACAAATTGAACATAATTAAAGCATAGTGATTAATCACAAAAACAATATGTAATTATATATGTGTTTTCCAATGGTCTTAGGCAACCCCTGTGAAAGGGTCGTTCGACCCGCAAAGGGGTCGTGACCCACAGGTTGAGAACCTCTGCTGTAAACAGTAACTTAACCAATAGTGACAAAGGTTAACATGAACAGTGGCAAGACATACAGATTTATGTAGCCCCTGAAAGGATGCAGTGAGATGGACACCTCAGCTTTGTGATGTTCATCCCACAAAAACAACTTACGTCTAATGTCTAATAATGATAAATTCTCACACAAATCCAAATTGAGTCACATTCTACAAATGAGCTTACTTTTACAGTTTAAAACTGGCAAGGTCATAAATAGCAAATAGAGACCCAAAAACATACCTCTTAAAGTCCCCTGAAAAATAACCCATGATATTCCAGTTTAAATAAATTAATATCAGACTATGAAGATTATTTTTACTAGAGGCTCAATGCATGAAATTTGTGTAAGAGTAGGCCTTCCTTCCCCCAGCTGCCAGCACCGGCTTCCCTCTGGCACTCAGGACCCGGGACCCAGGCTTCCCTCCAGCTGCTGGCAGGCACCCTGGACCCGGGTTTCCCTCGCAGCCCTAGCTTCATCCGGAAGGTGGTGCGGAAGGACATCGGGTCTAATTAGCATAGTACACTTTTATTATTATAGATAATGAAAAATGCTTGAATATATATATGATTTTAGAATAGTTTTAAAAATATAGAATAGGATGTATTTTCTCCACACTTGGTTTGGAGAATATCTAAGGTCTTTTGTAATGATGTGCACCAAATAGCATCATGTAAGTATGTAAAACATTTTGTGATTACACTTCAGACACTCTCATAGCATAAAGTTGAAAATGTCCCTGCTCCACTTTAAATATCCCTGCCAGGCTGGGGCTTTAGTCAGATAATTTATAGAGACGGATAACAAACTATCAGGGATTTAACAAGGTGGTTTCCCAAATCACCTCAACCTTGTCTGATATGGTAAGGATTAGGCAGGAATTGGGACAAGTTAAAGATAATTGATAGAAGAAAATGCACTGGACTAATGCTTTATTTTCCATTTTTACCTTAGAGTGCAGTCAGACAAAACTTGCATTTTAAGGAATATTATTCAATATTTAGCATTTTTCCATCAGAATATTGAATTTGCCTGCATACTGTCTTTAGTGTAGTGGAACTTGGATTTGGTAACCTTCAAAAGTAAGTTTATGTGCTACAATGCTGATCATAATTCCTTGGGAAAACAGTCACATGATTTAAGAATTTATTAACCCATAACACGAGACAGTGGCTCACACACCCAGCTAAATTCAAGGTCCAAACCAGTCTGTGAAATGTTTGCCAACTCCAGGGGCAGGAGTAACTAGGATTCTCCCTTGAACTGTGAGAAATAAATGATTTCTTGCTGACAGTGCCACTGAACTGGAAGCCTAGGGACTCCTGAAACTGTTTGGGTTTGGACAAAATCACACTGTTCACTTAAGGATGCCATTGGCTTCTATTCACAAAGTCATCAGAAAGAGATGTGAATTTGAATGGGGTTTTGAGCAGAAATAGGCATTAAATGCTTTATAAAGGTTTGTAGCCCAAGAATTCCCATTGGGATCTCATGACCTGGCTTTTCAGATAATTTTAAAGTGTCTGCAACTAGAAAGAACATGTGCTTTTGGTAGAAATTGAATAATGTTACTCAGCACAGACCACCAGGATTTTAGATTCAAAAGCCTCCTGATGCAACCATTCATTATAGTTCTTTGAAAGATAACTGCTAGTTTTTATTGAACACTAGAGGCCTGGTACATGAATTCGTGCATGGGTGGAGTCTGGCCGGGCTGCACAGATGGGGGCCCATCAGGTGGGGGTCTAATGCTAGAAGCTATAGCATTCCCCAGCTGGATCTAATTATACTTTAAGGATGGCCAAAGGAAAACCCACAACAGAACTGTTTTGCATTTCATGTGCCATGAGATGAAGTTGTTTATGTGTAGTTTGCAAACATATATCAAGATGGATGATGGCCCTTTAATGATTTTTGCATTCTTCCCAGGGCTCTGCCCTCAGTTTCCCAATATGATCTTCATGTCTGTTTGTTTAAAAGTTTTCCTGTTTTTGAATGTGCCTACCCTCCCCTGTTGCTCCTGGCAGCCTGAGGGTCCTCTTCGCCACCCCTTTTAAAGAGAGAATGAAAGCTCACCTAATCTGCAAGGCACTAAAATTTCACAAAATCCCCACCCAGCCTCTCTACAGTCCTCAGCAAAGGGCTGCCATCCCATTAATGCTTAGGTGGCTTTTTTGGCTAACTTGCAAGGTCTCCTGGGGTTGTGGGCTGTGGAGGGAGAATTCCACACCTTGGCTGCAGTATTAGAAGAGCCCTCTGGAGACTCTGGTTGGGGACAGATAATTAATTTTTTGTGCTTTCACTAAATGCACAAGCACCAGGGAGCCAGGCAGTGATTTAGGGGTGTTGGGGACCACTAGGGGGCAGGGCTGGCTGGGGCAAGGGGCCATGATCATTCTGGTCATTCCACCATTTAGTTGCTGGGCTTTTATTATATAGGATTTGTAGAAAATGCCCCCACTATGGAAGAATACAAAGTAATCCTGAGACAGGTAATACCTCGAGTGTTTTGGGTAATGTAAGGGCAGCATTCACGTACAAAAGCAGCTACTCAGCAGAGCTCACTGGTAAAATGGAAATGTCATGTTCATGATTGTTAAACAAAGAGGAGATCAGGGTGAATTCACCACATCCAGGGACAAATTGCCTGAAGGGTCGTGACAGAGCCTCTGAGAATATTAGGTTTATATCCTCAGAACAATGTTTAGATATTTACCTAAAATTGATACTGAGCTTTATGGAAAGGTAAAATGGTCAAAATGGAGCCAAGATAACAAGACCATTTTAAAAAATTCCCTTTGTGCTACTCTTGTTATAGAATTTTGAAGAAGGTAGATTTCATTGAAAACCTAAAGATAGACTTGTGAGGTGGACTGCTAAGAAAGGCTGTTGACTGAAATTCAGAGTGAATTTCTTATGAAAGGAGCAACCAGAGAGAATGAAAACTTTGAGTGACTTGAATTTGGGTGGTGAAAACACAATGTGATATACAGATGATGTATTCTAGAATTTTAACACTTGAAAACTAATGTTATTAACCAATTTCACTTAATAAATTTAATAAAATTAAAAATATTGTTTTACATGGGGAGTGATAAAAAATTTTTGAAATAATAAATTACCTCTCATCATAGCCCACCTGGATATATTTTGTCTGATGAAGCACCTAATTGCATTTTTTACTTTATTATTTTATTACCATTAATAAAAAAATCAACATATGTTGAGTTAGTTATCAACATATAAATCATAGTATTTATAATGAAATACTTGACAATGTGTATCCATTACTAAAGAAACTTCACTATGTACTGTAAAGTCACCCCTTATTAGCATATTAGGCCAACAGAATGCAGCCCCCTTACCAAATAGAGAAAACAGTTCTGTAATTCTGCCTGCCAATCCTACTACATTTTCCTGGAAACTGATGCTACTACAGTGTACTCATGTATAAATAATACAGACTAGCCAAGTCAAATTAACAATAGCAACAAAATAAAAAATACCAGTTGTGGAAGTTGGGGGCTATGGTTTAACTAGTAATAAAGAAAAGCTGGAAGAATTATTGGCAAAGGGAAAGAACTCACAGGTGGATTATCACCTACAAGTAGGTAGATATATTCCCAAGATCACATCTCATAGCGATAAAATAATACTCAGTTATGTCTTTCAGTCTGGTACTAACAGATGATTAATGCTGAGAGAGTTGCCTTGTCTTTTTTCTGAAGAAAAGAGAAGCTGGGCTTATTTCAATTTGTAGCTGGGAATAAGGACTCCACCTGGGTAATCAGAAGGAAAGGTGAGATGTGGGACCTTTGTATTTAGCTGACCAATAGTTGGTCAGCTGAAGCTACCATTTGACTTAAAACATTTGAGATTTTTCACTATTTTTGGTTCTTTTCCCATATTCTATTCTCAGAGAAATACTACCACTAAAGTGTGTAGGTTAGGAGTTGCTTTAGCATTTATTCACCATGGCTCTGAATCATAATGACATGTTGCTGAGATAGATTCCTGGATTTCATGGGAAGCAGATTGCTGCTGTACATGCCTGGTATATTGGAGCTTGATTTACTTCTTCAAATATATAAAACAGGAGTGTGGAAGAAATATATGTAAGGGAAGCTGTTACAGAACTTACATAGACCAAGGGGGAATGGCCTGAGGGGTAGTATGGTGGCCACATAACATTATTGACTCTCTTAGGAAGCTTCCAAGGGTTCACTTGTGGGAAGTATAATGGCACACCCAGACTGAGCACCACTAGAGGCTAGAGTATCCCCAGTTGACTGTTACATGAAGGTCCCATTGTACCAAAATTTTAAACCTACTCTCAGGTCACCATGTCAAGCAAAAACTACATTCTTGGAGAAAAGTCATAATTAAAGAGACTTGCTTAATTAAACAGGGAAAGTTGCTGGTTTAGAAGTAATATTTATATTAAGGGAACAAATATTTACCTACTACCTACCATGTGCCTGGTGCTGTACTAGAATTTGAGGTTACAAAGACATTGTAGTAAAAGCTCTGATACCCCTCTCATATCCCCATGGCATCACTAAGCCTCTGACATCCATAAGCTCTTTTCCAAGATATTGGCCACAGTTGGAATTCACCTTGGGAGAATAATAAGAAATATAAAAGGGCTAATGTGTCACTAAGCTGATTTAATACTATGATTATCAATAATGCCTGAAGAGAGCTGCAAGCTCACCCAGGAGGTTATGATTGAATATTTGATCACTCAAGAATGTTATGTAGTTACAGAGTTGATTTACAGCTGAAGTGGGAATGTTCTATCTTTATCTCTGGGGATGCCTGCATATCTGATTTTTGACTCTTGGCCAAGATAAGTGCAGAGATATTTATGATGTGCTGTTGAAGTCTGAAACTCCCTGTTGATACCAGAGTTAGCTTCATTACGATGACTTGCATCTGGACAGGAGAGTCTGAAAACCATCCCTTGGCTAATTAAAGAACCACTGAGAGCTTTTTCTGGCTATTCTCTCCAAGTCAAGATTCTTGGCAGTGTGAGCCAGAAGCTCTGTGCAGTAGTCCTAGGTGCACAAAGTGTGGACCCATGTGGTGCTTGTGATGTGGGATGTCTCTAGGACACCTGATGCTTGCCTGGACTCTCTCACTACACTGTGTCCTTCAACCTTTACTCAAAAACCTTATATCAGTGGTTCTCAACCTGTGGGTCGCGACCCCTTTGGCAGTCAAACGATCCTTTCACAGGGGTCGCCTAAGACCATCCTGCATATCAGATATTTACATTATGATTCACAACAGTAGCAACATTACAGTTATGAAGTAGCAACAAAAACAATTTTATGGTTGGGTCACAACATGAGGAACTGTATTTAAAGGGCCAGAAGGTTGAGAACCACTGCCTTATATGAATGTACTCTTCGGTCTGGTGAGACCCCTTTCAAATATCTAAACTTGGAAAATAATGCAAATGTCCCTTAGATCAAGGCACAAATATATGGGAAGATGACACTGGACACTGTGGCCTCATCCTTGTCTTTTAATGACATAGACACTAGCCCGGCCAGTGTTAACTTGGTGGTTGATCATTGACCAATGAACCAGGAGATTGAGGTTCAATTCCTGGTCAGGGTACATGCAGACTCTATCCCCAGTAGGGGTATGCAGGAAGCAGCTGATCAATGATTCTCGCTCATCATTGATGTTTTTATTTCTCTCTCCCTTACTCTCTCTGAAATAAATAAAAACATATTAAAAATAATAATAACATAGACACTATAAGTACAATGGAAATATTTCCTTCCTGTGGTGGGAAAAAAAACAAATAAATTATCAACACACTCTTTTTAGGGGGGTAAAGGGAATATTACATAATGATATTTGGAAGCTGAAGTCACTAAAGACGTATACTATGATACCTAGAATATAGTTTTATTTATAAAAAATGAGATTAAAAATTTACTGAATGTCATCTTCTTGTTACAGTTCCTGACACTGAGGTTGGGTGTTAAATAGGGTAGAGATATTTCTGTTGGAAAGGAATGAAATGATACTGTAATTTACTAATGTGTGGTATGTAAAAAATTAGTATTATTGAATTCTTCTTATTGCTGAGATTTCTTCCAGCTCTCTGAGATACCACACTTCCTGGGACTTTATTGTGTGCCCTATCATTTTATCTCCTGTGTTACTCCAATAGTGTTTCCTTTTTATATTTTTAAAATTATAGTTCCTATTCTTTGTGACTACTTTTCATATTCCTACAATCAGAGAAATCTGTTTATTTGTATACTGATAACTTTACAAGCTTAAAATAGTATTAGCACATAGATGGAGATATGCCCCCAAAACATTTCTTGAATGAAAGAGTTGAATAAATCTGAGTAGAAACTTAATCTCTGTAATAATGAATAATCAGCATGCATTGAATGCATGACTTTGCCATGTCTTTTATGTGACAGTAAATGTAATGACAAAAAAAAAAGATAAAGAATATGTATATCCAGCAATTATATTAAGCACAACTGGGAAAATGGAAAAAATTGAAAAAATACTGGATTGAAAACTTCAGTATTTTTGAAATATTTTACTATGTGGCTCAGTTTCCTAAGAAAGTTTTTCTTTTATTATAAAGAAAATTTAAAAATTGCCCTATTGTCCTACACATTACTATTTCAGATCATAATAAGAGTACAAATTCAAGCTAGTCAGATAGTATAATGTGAAATTAATGTGAGGGAGAGAGGGATTATACTAAAATAGAATTGCTAAGATTTATGAATTCATATCAATGGAAATTTGGGAAATAATTGTGGGACTGTATTTTAAGGTACTTGGCCAAAGAGAATGAACTATAATTTTAGTTTGAATGAAACATATAAATCTGAATCAAATCCTCACCCCAGATAATTATACTGAGAGGCCAGAAATCCCGTGATACAGTACAGAGGAGAAGTAATTGCCTTTTAGTGATGCATTATTTTTACTCACTTCCTCATATATCCTTCCACAGAGTCCTAAAGATTTGTCTTCACTCAATCCATGAAATACAACAACCTCTACATAGTTTCTCTAGATTTGGAGAGCTAGTGGGAAGAGCTGCAAATAAAATGGCTTTGTTTCCTTATCCTTCAGCAAGAATAGGGAAAACTCATCGCAAAATTGAATCATCAGATGCAAACTAGGGATACTTATCAAAATAAGCATCAAGGTGGTGTAGGAATGAGTTCTAATATAATGGTCTAATCCAGTGATTCTTATTTGCTTAATAGGCAAATGACTCACCTGTATATAATGTTAAGATGCAGATTCAGATTAGGTAGGTCTGAGGTGGATTTTGAGATTCAGCATTTCTAATAGGTTCCAGATGATGCAGAGCTGCTTATCCGTGGAATTACATATTAGAGTATCTCAACTAAAGTCTCACTTTAAATCTGTCTCACTTAAGCATCTCACTTAAAATTTCTATGAAGTTCGTAAGTTTTTGAGAAATAATATTGATAGGCAATACATCAAAGTCTTGCTTGATTTATATAATAAAACTTAAACAACTATCTTTCAGGTCCAATGAACAAAATCTGGCATTATTCTCCATGCCAATGCTAACATGTGCAATTTAATATTCAGCAGTCCTGACCTCATCCAACTTCTAGAACAAATGAACATATATAGAGGATGGTATCTATAGAGCAGTGGTTCTCAACCTTGGCTGCACATTAGAATCACCTGGGAATCTTTTTAAAATCCTGATTTCTGGGCCTCATCCTCCGGAAATTCTGTTTCTTGCTTACTAATGTTGTGGCCCCACCCCATAACCAAGAAACAGAATTTCTGGAGGATGAGGCCCAGCAATCAGGATTTTAAAAAGATTCCTAGGTGATTCTAATGTGCAGCCAAGGTTGAGAACCACTGCTATAGAGGATGGCATCTCAAATGAAAAGAAGGCAGATTCCCCAAGTTAATAGCATATGTTCTCCTAGTTTCCCTTATTGATATCCATGGTCATCTCTTGTGGAAAGGGAAATCTCCAACTTTTTAGAGACTGTTAAGTCCCTATTTATGTGAACTTTAATCTCTAAGGACCCAGAAGCATCCCAATCCAGTATTCAGAGTGGGGGCCAGGAATGTAGGTGATTAATGTGTTTGTATCTGAATTGACTTCACAGTAGGTCCAGTGGGTCCCAGAACTCATCGTGCAGTTATTTCCCTAGTTCCTGAATCTAAGATTAGATTTGCTGTCCTCAGCAACTGGAACAATTCCCACAGTGCCTTTCTAACCTATGAAGAAATAACTCCCATTGTTGGAAAACCCAGGTGGAAGCCATTGTACTCCCTCCTTCTTTGCCAGATAGTTCATCAAAAGCAAGGCTAAATCCCTGGGGACATGGCAAAGAGCAAAGCCATCATCAAGGATTTGAAATAAAGTTCTCAGTTGATATTGTACCCAAAATGCTAATCTATAATAATAAAAGGGTAATATGCAAATAAACTGAACAGCCATCCAGACGTCCTTCTGGACAACCTTCCAGACGACCTTCCTGACAAAGCCAGGGCTGCAGCTGTGGGATCCAGGCAGCCGTGGCTGCGAAGGCCTACTCTTGCATGAATTTCGTACAACAGGCCTCTAGTACTCTTATAAATTAATATATTATTATTCTGTCTAATTGGATGATGAATTTAACTGAAGTTGCTATTCTAGGTGTGATAGCCTTACTAACAAAAATTTAAAAGTTTGGCAGTATGTGCAGCTATTGATTTGATAAAGCAACTTTTCTCCATGCTGATAAAATTTATATATATATATATATATATATATATATATATATATATATATATATAATATATTCACTATGAACAGTAGTATGACTTTACCATTTTCTCTCAAAGGTAGTCCAACTTCTGCCTTTTTGCTTCAGACTAGTACAAAGATTACGGTTATGCTGGCAAAAACATCTAGACACCATGAAGTAGCAGGTATTTTAAATGTCTTGTTAAAATTCATGTATTTTTGATGGTGGGAGATAAATTCCACTGAAATTCACAGTTGGTAATACCAGCGAGGGATTTGGGAGTGCAAACATCTAGGGATAACACTCCAATGACATATTCGTCCCTCAAAGCTGTTTCATAGCTTCAATCATAAAGTGTACTCATACTAGCTTTAAATAACACATGATTATCCAAGCGCAGGCCTGGAAGGCTGCCTCTAGTAGTGATTCCTATCATAGATCTGCGCAGGGTAGATGACAGCAAAATGCCCAACAGCTGCCGGGTGCTGAACTGACATGAGATGACACAGGGGTGGCAGGCAGCATAAATTCTCTTAAGAACATGCTGAAATAAACCATGTTTTCAGATAGCTGGAAAAACTTGCAATTAAGAAAAGACCAACTTAAAACTGAGGTAGTTCTTTAAAATTATAGAGATTAGAAAGTATGAGTAGACTAAGTGTTGATAAATTTGTAAAATTGAGATAGAATATTTTCTGTAGAAGAAGAAAGGTCTTTGGTTATCTATGCTTTCACTCATGTTAATGTAGACATCTGATATATATATATATATATATATATATATATATATATATATATACACACATACACACACATATATATGGCTATTGATTTGAGATATTTTAGTTTCTTATTTTTAGGCATGTTTACTCTCTAGAAATAGCACCTAGTTAAATTTGTTTTAGACAAAAATATCCAGTATTCCTGCAAACTATCTGAGAACACTAATCTTTTAGTACATTTTTGTGATTAATCCTGTCAATGATAAGGCTGTCTTCTTTGCCTGACAGTTACAGTTTATCTTTTCAGTAAATGCATTTTTCCCTTTTGGAAACTTGACAAGGAGCAAATCTACATCCCTTGTAGCTAATGGCTGTAAAAATACACACAAAAAATAAAAAACAAACCTAAAGGTGATAGATTTTCTTTTAAATACCCTCAAGGGTGATCTTTATCTTCAGTGCTTACTTTGCTGTCATCCCCAGAATTTGGATATGGTCGATAAAATTACCCAGTGGAGCAAAAAAAAAAAAAAAAAAATGCCCCATGTCTAAGATTTTACCATATTTTATATTGATAATATTATCAAATAAACAAATTATTTTCTTTTTTTTTTTTCAAAATTTTCACAAAAGCTATAGAAGTATACAAAACAATAAAATAATTGTAAAAATAGATTATACATTTATTTCAGGAAATTGATTAAAATAGGTGTTTTCAGTATCAAAAAAGAAAAACCTGGTTAATCCGTTAAATGTTAAAGTAATGTCTCTTAGCTAAATTCTTTTTTCATGGAGATGAAAGTAGAGGACAATGCAATCTGTTTTAATGTTTCAATTTTATTGTAAACTACTTGAGAAACCATGGTGATATGTCTATTTTCTATTACTTTTTCAAAATATTTCCTTAACCAAACTTCCTGAATATATCCTTTATGCATGGCAAAGCAACACCTCTTTTGAATAATAATCTCTAAAGCTTCAGGTTGACAAATATTTATTCATGGAAATCTCATGGTATAGTGTCTGTGCCTTCCCAGATAAGAGCATAAATCTATAGTATAACAAACACAGTAGTTCACTGTAAGATGTAAGATGGTTAAGTTTCTGAATGTAACTGATATCATTCACATCTTCAGGGTAACATTATTAAGAAATAACCTCAACTTTTTGAAGGGATTTATTCTGAAATGCTCTAGATTAAATATATATTTTGAATCCTAATATTCTATGAAATAAAGTTACATTCTCTTTTCTATGGCAGCCCAGTATTAATATTGCCTATTTACTGATGATTATGACTCTATCACTTCCAAAGTCTCTTCTGTGCTAAAATGTATCAACCATGAAATATAATATTATCAGAGCTATATCTTTATAGTAGTGGTATTGCTGACCCCAATTTATTTTAACACTATGAAAAGTACTTCATGTTATGATATACATTTGGATTTTAGCCAACTTTCAGTTTGTTGAAAAGTGGAAAGCAGAAATTGACATACAGTTTCAACAAAGGCAAGTTATACATTTTAAAAGAAAATTTAAATTTCAAGTAAAAAGTGTGTTTGTTTTCATATCACACTTTAATAAGGTAATACTCTGCATGTATATTTCTTTTTTTAAAAAATATATTTTATTGATTTTTTACAGAGAGGAATAGAGAGTTAGAAACATCGATGAGAGAGAAACATCGGTCAGCTGCCTCTTGCACACTCCCTACTGGGTATGTGCCGGCAACCAAGGTACATGCCCTTGAACGGAATCGAAGCTGGGACCATTGAGTCCGCAGGCTGACTCTCTATCCACTGAGCCAAACCGGTTAGGGCTGCATGTATATTTCATATGTCCTCATCCCTTTGGAAATACTGTTACCTTTAATTGGTAAATCAGAATGTGAAAGCATGGTTCAGAAATAAGCCAGCACGGAAATCATCGGTATGAATACTAGGTGTACAGATTAATAATGGCGGATTTTGTAATCAAAGAAAACAGGGTAATTTCAAGAGAAAGATCAAAAGTGCTTTATTCAAAGTAATGTCCATTGCTAGCTACACATTTCCCCCATCTTTCAAGTATTTGTGGATACCATCCCAATAGAACTTTTCTTGTTTTGAGGCAAACCATTCAGAGACCCAGTTTTCGACTTTGTACATTTTGAAGTGCTGCTCAGAAAGTGCGTGTGTCATCAATCAGAACAAGTGGTAACCTGAAGGAGCAAGGTCTGGTGAATACTGCGGGTGGCTTAATACTTCCCAGGCAAGATCTGTTAACCTGTTTTTAACTGGTTTTGAAGTGTGTGATGGTGCATCATCATGAAGCAAAATTACTTTGTCGTGTCTTCAGGCACATTCTGGTCATTTCACAATCAAAATGTGGTTCAAATTGATTATTTGTTGTCAGTAGTGATCACCATTAAAAGTTTTACCTGGTTTTAGAAGCTCATAATACACCACACCTTCCTGATCCCACCAAACGCAGAGCATTGTCTTCTTTCCGAAGCGATTTTGCCTTGCAGTTGATGTTGATGGTTGACTTGGATCAACCCATGATTTTGTGCATTTGAGATTCTCAAAATAAATCCACTTTTCATTGCCAGTCACAATTTGATGAAAAAAAGACTTTCTTTTGTGCTGTTGAAGCACCATTTTACTGACTTTTCAGTTTTCCATTTGTCTTTTGTTCAGTTGAAGTGGCACCCATTTTCCTTCCTTTAAAACAGTGGTTCTCAACCTTGGCTGCACATTAGAATCACCTGGGAATCTTTTTAAAATCCTGATTTCTGGGCCTCATCCTCCGGAAATTCTGTTTCTATCTTATGGGGTGGGGCCACAACATTAGTAACAAAGAAACAGAATTTCCGGAGGATGAGGCCCAGAAATCAGGATTTTAAAAAGATTCCCAGGTGATTCTAATGTGCAGCCAAGGTTGAGAACCACTGCTTTAAAATCTTTCCCATTGCTTGTAAATGATCAGAAATTGTTTGCTGAGCAATGTTTTTGAGTTTGACACGCTTCTTCATCCAATAATGCTTGTAATTGTTGGTCTTCAAACTTTTTTGGTTGACCTGGACGTTCTTTGTCTTTCACAATGGAAATCAAAATCATTACTTTTAAAGCGTTTAAACCAGCATTCACAAGTATCTTGAAATGGAGCATGTTCACCATAAGCTTCCCAAAGAATACAATAACTTCAAAATAAAGTAATGAATTAAAAGTTTCTGCAAATGCTTTTTTTGGCACAAAATTCAACATTTTTAAGCGTAAAAGTATCTATGATGTTAACACCTTCAGCAAATTTGACATGAAGTTTTGAAGCTTGTTGTCAATACAACAAAATAGCATACATATCAAATCGCATATATATCAACAGATGTGTAACTCCGTCTATTGAAAAAAATCTGCATTATTAACTGGTACACCTAGTATACCTAGTCTTACCAATATCTGAAGGTCATTTCTATAACATGCACATACAAATGCTAAGCACGGAGAACAGCCCAATTAAGCATTCATTTATTTAATATTGCAATTTAGATAATCATAGGTCTTTGCATATACCTAAAAACATTAAGTTTTAAGTATTTTTATAACTGTGAAGTCAGATTAAAATAAACAAGGCTTCATAAATACAAAATTCACTTAACATTTCATAGTAAAAACTTTTATATGAATTATTAAACATATAACACTCAAACAATATTTTACAACAGAAGAATATGCACCTTTGGATAAAATTAGCTTATATGAGAAATGCAAACAGTTGTTTCACAACTGTACAAAAATATAATTATGAAGGATAGATTCTACTGCTCAGACTAATATAATGACAATTAATGTAATCATCTATTTTGCCTAATCTAATTAGGAATGTGTAGTACTCTTTCTTTTGTTGTTAATCCTCACCTGAGGATATTTTTTTCATGGTTTTTTTTGTTAAGAGATAGTGAAAGAGAGAGGGAAAGACACCCAGAGAGAAACATCAATGTGAGAGAAATACATTGATTGGGCCCTGACTGGGGCCAGTGTTTGAGCCTCTGCAACCAAGGAATGTGCCCTTGACCAGAAGTGAACCCAGGACCCTTCAGTCTGTGGGCCAACTCCCTATCCACTGAGCCAAACTGGCTAGGGCAGTACTTTATCTTTTGACAGGTCTCTGTGGGTGTGATTCTTGAGTCTTTAAGTTTTATATGATCTCGTATATTTTTATGATCTATCTCAAGGAAATACAACCTACAACCCAATTCTAAAGAAAGATTGGCAAGTTATTCAGCGAGCTTCTTAACCATTCATCTACTGGTGGGCACCATTCAAGTCTCTATATAACTATTGTCCTTCAATGTGTAAAGGGCAAATGACTGTAGATATAATTCAACTCAGTGTTTCAGGTAGATGGGGAAGAATCATGGTAACAAGACCTTGTGGTATTTGTTCCAAGCTGACCATCTCCAAGGTGAAGTCCTTGCACTCTGACCTGTTCCAGGGTCCTGTGCCCTTTTTACTCTCTCCTGAACCCAGCTGGGATATTCAGAGACATTTGGTCCATTTATTCAGAATGATTCTTTTGCAGCAGCTCATGGAAGCCTGAAATGATGCCTGGCTGGTAGTTACCTCCAATAGTGACACTCTATACTTTCAATTATAAAGTAGAAATGGAGGAGAGACGGTAAAGGGAAGTAATAATACTATTCTTAAAAAGTATATTAATATTAGAAGTACAAATCACATTTATTAGTTTAAAATATTCCAATTAGTGTTATTTTGTAGAGGATGCAGTGTTGTTCATCAAGACTTTCAAAATGAAAAGTTACTTCCTCTTACTTTGTCCTATATTAGGACTTTTGTTTGTGTGTTTTGAGACAATATTAGGTTCTTATGATAGAAAACTTAACATATACTCATATGTAAATACAAGGAGAAAAGGGTATCTTAGTGAAAAATATAGAAAGAGCCATAGGGTCAGTCCTTAAATTGGTGTTCTTAGTTGGCCAACTTTGGAAGGCATGTCTGCTCACAAGGGTTGTTTGTGTATATTTGTGTGTGTGTTGCTTTTATTTTTAAATTTGTGACATAATAGGGTTGAATTCTAAAAATTTTAAATCCCCTCTGCATTCTAAAATTTCACAGATCAGATAGAACATTTTTTTAAAATTTGTGACATATGGCTACATGTGTGCATGTATATGTTGTCATATCTGTAACATGATAAAATCTTAATTTCACAAAATGGATTCAGAAATTTAGGTAAGTTTTGGCATCCATTACAATGGTTTATCATAAAGTTTAGTCCCTCTCTTCAACTGAAAAGTGAGTGACACAATAATTTTATATTATGCCAAGAATAAATTAATCTTATTTTTATACAAACAGATAAAGTCCTAGTATGATCAATATAGAAGTTCAAATACAACATAGATTTAGGTGGACTTTAAGCAATTTTTAAAATTTTGTAGAAATTCTTTGTTCTCATGTAGTTGCCATCAAACTGAGGGGGCTGAATAGAGGTTAACAAAAACAAAGTAATAAACAAACAAACAAAAACAAATTCATGGAAGCAGACAAGAGATCAGAGGTTGCCAGAGGAGAAGAGAGTTAGAGAGGTGATACAGGTAAACGGGGTCAATTGTATGGCAACAGGGGGAAGCTAGGCTTTTGGTGGTGGACATAATGTAGTATATGCCAATTTCTAATTATAATGTTGCACCCATGAAACATATATAATGTTACAAACCAAAGTTACCTCAATACAAAATAGACAGAAAAGCACACTCAAAAATCATATAGCCATTCTGAGAAGGAGTGATTTTTATATTTTTTATTTACTTTATAAAGTAACATTACAGCTCTCCTCCATTGATCTAAAGTTTCTTTGAATGATTTGATAATTTAGCTCTAGGGTTAATCATTTGCCTGTTATCTTCACAAAGATACTGCTTTGGTCATCGAGCATTATGAATGTTGCCTTTTGAATATGGAATTGCTGACATTTATTTCCTCCTGGAAAGTAATTGCATTTATATTTGACTTTTTTTTTTTACATGAGAACAAAAATGGAACAAAACAGCAGGATAATGAGCATGCAATCCTAAGTTAATTGTGGCACTGTTCATAATTTGTATACATGAATTCTGTTTCAGCATGTAATTTGATCTGAGCTTCACTTCACTAAATCTAAACTAGGTGTCTCCTAAAAAAAAAAATCACCTTATTTTTATCCATATATTTAATGTAAACATGCCTGATTTTGAAGGCCTTTGGGCAAATGAACAAAAATAACAATATAAAATTAAAATAAGCTCAGTAGGTGTCTGGGTTGAAGCTCAACCAACTGAGCCACACAGGCCAGGACTAGGCTTTTATATTTTGAATAAATGTCCTACCAATATCACAAGATTTCCTATGATTTCTTTGACAGATCAGGAATATTAATATTAGCACATGCATTAGCTTTCTTAGATGATCTTCTGAGTTTTAGACATCATTACAAATAACATTGATATGCTATGAATTCAATAATGGTACAATGTTTTTTTTCCTCATTTTCTTATTACCTTCCAAATCTTTTTTTGAAAATTGATGTTTACCAAACATCAATTTGAAACTACCTTTAAACCATCATAATAGATCATATATTGTAGAATACAAACGAAATTTTAGTTTTGAAAATAGCTCATCTAAAATATATAATTTTCACTGAAACTTCATCATTAATAAACATTGAATTATTGTTTAAAGGGAAATACTATAGTAAAAAGAAGTATATCTACTAACTTTTAAAATAAGTAAATGATTAAAACTTCTTAAAATAAAACCAAAGTGATATTATGTATTTATAATATATGTTCTTATTACTAGTCAAATTGTAGAATATCTTATAATTGATGACAACTTCCATTATAGGATAATAGAAAAAAATGAAAATAATTTATGTTGAACTGAAAATCTCATCCTAAGCCCATTTCTTTTAAAAAATTATATTTCAAAGTCAATTTATTTTATTTTAATTTTGGATACAGCAAAATTATATTAAAAAACTTAGAAAGTATGTGGCCTTTTCATTGCGCAGTCTACATGGTATATATAATTTAAACAATTGTGGTGTACATGTGTATATTTCTCTATGAGAAATATAAATATTAAATAGCATAGGCATATCTTATTGATAAAGTATTGATTTATAGAAAAAAAAAAGCTTAAAATATCTTCCTAAACTGAACATGGCTCTTATAGAAGTTAAGACAGAATACTCTAAGTAATAATGTCTCAGACATGCTTATGAATAAACCTGTAGCTATTAGCATGTGTTTACTTTACCAAGAATGACTGACAAAGTAGAATGTAGGTCAGAACTGACAACATTTGCATCATTTTTTTCACTTTAATTATTTTCTCCAAAGGGTACTAAGTCTCTATTTGTGATAACATCTTTGTCAAATGAATTGGAACATATAGTGTACTAAGCTGTAACATTATCAAGTTATTTAATAATATATCCTTCTGAAGAAAGAAAAACTACAGAGAATTAATTTATTCTCCTGGCAATTGTGTAATCACAGTGTAATGAAAATAGAATAAGGGACCAAATATATTAGTCCATTGACAAATCTTGAAATGAACAGAGAAAATAGTAACAAATTAACTTGTGCTTGGAGTCCCAAGGCCTTCATCTTATAACTCCACTATAAAGCCATACAGTAAGCGGTGTTCTACATTTTTTACCTTTAAAAGAATTATTAAAAAATAATAATAATTTTAAGTTGTACTCAATATATTGGGTATGCATGTACAATTCTTATCATTTCTTGAGACTAGTTTAACTTAACTTAGTTAATTTAGTTATAGCACTGGCAAATATGGGCAGAGGTAAAATACTTCATATTGATTTGTTTAGAGTATTTGATTATTACACTAGAGGCCCGGGGAATAAAAATTTGTGCACTCGGGCGGGGGGGGGAGGGGGTGCGGTAGGTCCCTCAGCCCAGCCTGTGCCCTCTCGCAGTCTGGGACCCCTTGGGAGATAACGACCTGCTGGCTTAGGCCTGCTCCCGGGTGGCAGAGGGCAGGCCCAATCCCTAGGTGCAGCCCCTGGTCGGGCTCAGAGCAGGGCTGATTGGGGAGGTGGGGCGCCGCCCCCTGTCATGCACAGAGCAGGGCGGATCGGGAGGTTGCAATGCCACCCTCAGTCACGCTCAGGGTAGGGCCAATTGGGGGGTTGGGGCACCGCCCCCTGTCACACTCAAGGCAGGGTCGATGGGGAGGTTGTGGCGCCACCCCCTGTCATGCACAGAGCAGGGCCCATCAGGGGTGTTGGGGCTCCGTACCCTGTCACGCACAGAGCAGGGTCGATCAGGGGGTTGGGGAGCTCGCCCCTGTCATGCACAGAGCAGGGCGGATCAGAGGGTTGGGGCGCCGCCCTCTATCACCCACAGAGCAGGGCCAATCAGGGGGTTGGGGCACTGCCACTGTCACACTCAGGGCAGGGGTGATGGGGAGGTTATGGCTCTATCCCGTCACACACAGAGCAGGGCCCGTGGGGGGAGGGGGGTTGGGGTGCCACACCCTGTCACACACAGAGCAGGGCCGATCAGGGGGTTGGGGCGCCGCACCCTGTCACACACAGAGCCGCAGGGCAATCAGGGGATTGGGGAGCTCTCCCCTATCAGGCACAGAGCAGGACCGATCAGGGGGTTTGGGCGCCTTCCCCTGTCACACTGATCCCGGTGCCAGGAGGCCTCTCAGCTCCGCTGATCCCAGTGCTGGGAGGCCTCATGGCTCCACTGATCCTGGTGCTGGGAGGCATATTACCCTTTTACTATATAGGATAGAGGCCTGGTGCATGGGTGGGGGCCTGCTGGTTTGCCCTGAATTATGTCCTGGATCAGGGTGGGGGTCCCCACTGGGGTGCCTGGCCAGCCTGGGTGAGGGGATGATGGCTGTTTGCAGCTGGTCACTCACCCTTCAGGGTGGGCGTCCCCACTGGGGTGCCTGGCCAGTCTGGGTGAGGGGCTGAGGGCTGTTTTCAGGCTGGCAGGTGACTGATGCTCCCAACTGCTCCTTTTTTTCTTTTTCTTTTTTTTTTTTATTCTGGGCCAGCTTTAGCTCTGGCTCCAGCTCTGAGGCCTCTGCTGCTGAAAGCAGGTATCTGGTTTGTTTGGGTTCTATAATCAAAAGTCTGTATCAATTCCAGCTCTGAGATCCTGGCGGGCTGAAAGCAGGTTTCTGGGGTTTTGTTTAGCTTCTATATTTGTTAACAATGTTTCAAACTGCAAGCTCAGAGGTCGGCAAGGCAGGAGGGGAACGTTTGTTTCCTCCGTCACTGAAGCAAGCAAGCCTCATGTTAGTTTCAAGCTGCCTGGCTGCCGGCCACCATCTTGCTGGCAGTTAATTTGCATATCTCGCTGATTAGCCAATGGGAAGGGTAGCGGACGTATGCTAATTACCATGTTTCTCTTTTATTAGATAGGATTGACATTGAGAAGAAAAATATCTTTTATGAATATGTTTACAGATCAGATAAAATCTAAAACTTAAATTTCATTCTCGACCAGGGTGCTACATATTAATTGAATAAATATGAAGGCTTATAATTTTATATGTAAATATATATAGGTTAAAATGTTTATATTTTATAATTGTTTGAGATAGTGAAAGATAATTATAAAACCAAGAAAAAAATGTATATATGATGTTATGCTACCATATTTTTAAATGACCTACAAAACACTTTGATTTTCATAAAGCGCATTAATATTGATATTTTTATTTTTCAGAGCAAGTAATAATGATATATTTAAGGTAGCAAGGAATTAAGAGTTGCTTTTCTATATGGTTACTCATAGAAAGACCAGTACATATATGTGCATCAAGACTTGTACCTTTTATCTCTACTACCCTAATGTACAATTATATTAGTTAAAATTTCAGCTTTTTCATGTAGAGAAATTGAACATCAAAACAAAATTAGTACCACAATATTCATTACTATATATTCAAAAACATCCTTTTATATAAATGTATAATCTGTTTTTAAATAAACCCTTATTTAATATTTTAGATTTTAAATTAATATTTTACATTGATATTTATTGTGAAAAGCCTATAATTATGTGGATGAATATGGCATAAAAGACTAAAGTCCATCCACAAAAAAATGTCACCAATTTCCTCCTATACCCAAAGTAATACTAGCCATATTATTCTGAAAATTATTTCCTACATTGAGTTTCCTTAGACACCTCTATTATCTGTAAACTTCATTCTTTATAATTGCTACTTAACATTTCCACAGAGTGGATTATAATATGTATATTTGTATTATAAATAATGTAATACACAAAATGATTTTATAAACAACTAGAGGCTTGATACACAAAATTCATGCAAGAGTAGGCCTTCCTTCTCCTGGCTGCTGGCACCAGCTTCCCTCGAGCAACCGGGACCCGGATTTCCCTCACAGAGGGACACCCCTCCCACCCACTGCAGCCCACTGGTCGGTAGCCTGGGCCTCCCTCTGCGGGGTGATTATGGGCGATGGCCGGGCTCCCGACCATAGCATACGCCTTGGCTGGCCTGGTGCCAGTGGGTGTCATAGCATGGTCCAGGATAGTTGTCTGGATGTTCATTCCACTGTTCAGCCGTTTGGTCTATTTGCATATTATGCTTTTATTATATAGGATTCTATAGTAAACATCATTTCCATTTATTTGCTATTATGAGCTATGTTGCAGTGAACTATTTTATAAACATATATAGTTCTGTTAATATGTGGTTATATTTGTGGGATAGAATCTTAGAGTTGGAAATGCTAGCTCAAATGTTATGCACATTGAAATTTTGATCGATATATTTAGGTCACTCTCCTAAATATGATATGAATGCTAATTCTCCATAAGACATGGGAGTAATAACTTCACCACACTTTTGCTTCTGAAAAAATTAGATGAATGAATGGCATCTAATTTTTGTATCAATTTGCATATCTCTGAAAAATAGCATGCTTAAAAATCATAAGATATTTTCATTTTCTAAAGTTAAGTATATTTTATCTGCCTGCCTTTCTTAATCATTAATAATGACTCTAAAATATTACATGTATACCATCAAGTAATAAAAAAATTTTTGTGGTGAGAAAGAGGGCAAAATAATTCAATTATTTTCAATTATTTTCAATTGTAAACTAGTGTAAATCAATGCAAACCAGTCAGAAGGGTATGTCTTCAACCCAGAAACAATTTGTTCTGAATGTAGATAAAAGTGTGTTTGTGTTTGGGTAATTAATTCAGTTTATATAACTTCTATGTGTTCTAAAAGAAACTTTCAACTAATAAATTTATAAACTGACCTGACAGGCTTATTTTTTCCTCTGGACAAAGGCATTTGAAAACATGGCAACCATAAAAGAGGGACAAAATCTTAAATCCACTCATTAATGATGAGTGTATAGTGACTATATTTCACAACATAATCTCCTGAGACCTGGATTAGCTTTAAAAAGGATATCCACATTATAAAGGTGGAAAAGTATACGTTTAAAAGCACTTTAAATGCTTTTAAAGTTAAGGCATTTAAAGTTTTATGTTAAGGCATTTTGACATAGTGGGTGGATATCAGACCAATGTTAATATATGATCAAATTCCAATAGCACTTGATAAAATTTCTCTCTCCACTCCGGTGAAAACAAATCGCCTTTGAGATTATAAACTATTAGGACATTTGAAATTTAGCTTATGTTTCTATTTGATCAGAAGATAGATAATGTGATATTTTCATATGATAAATAGGTTATGATCTTCCCTACTTTATTTGGAAGTGAGCTGAGGGACATAGACTTCATATTAATAAGCAGATAAAGGCATAAATAAAAATACTTTGAAGCTTAGTGCCTTTACTGTCTAGGAATGATTTAGTAAAAATTGAGTGTGAGCTAAAATGAATGAGTTTCTAACTATGAATGGAATAAGTATTTAAAAAGAATGGAGAATGATAAGTAATTCATTATTTAGCAGATGAAAATATGTTAATTTACATGAGACAAAACAATCCATTATGCATATGATGTTTTTCTTCAGTGTTATTAAAACGTTTTCAAATTTAAAATTTCTTCACTGAAAATAAAAGACATATTGGCTTGCCATATTTATAATTCCAGTTTGCCTACTTTGACCTTTTTAAGAAAATAAAATGAAATAACTAGACTGATTCTAATCACTGTAGTTAGGCCATTTTAATAAGAAACCTCGTGATAGAATCCACATGAAAGGAAAAAAATAATAAGAAAATTGTAAATATTTCTCTCATTTTTAAAAAATATTTTTATTGATTTTTAGAGA
Organism: Myotis myotis; assembly: GCF_014108235.1. Lineage (NCBI taxonomy): Eukaryota > Metazoa > Chordata > Mammalia > Chiroptera > Vespertilionidae > Myotis > Myotis myotis. The sequence continues at coordinate 42,424,816 of NW_023416379.1, forward strand.
GAGAGTAAGAGAGATCAACATCAACCTAAGAGCGAAACATCCATCGATTGCCTTCTGCAAACCCCCCAGTAGGGTTCGAGCCTGCAGCCCAGGCATGTGCCCTGACCTGGAATAAAACCAGCAACTTTCAGTGCACTGGGTGATGCCCAACCAATTTAACCACACCAGCCACGGCTCTCTCATTCTTGCACTGAATTCCTTAATTTCAGCTAAGTGAATGATGTGCCACCAGATTCTTGAAAATGACATAGTGGATATTTTGAATCTCCTGAAATATTTGTCTCTTCATTATGTTTTACTAATTGAAAAATAAGCAGCTTTTAGTTATATAAAACTTAATTGTTATATCTATTGATGTACTTGTAGATTCTATCCATGTATACAAGTCACTTTAGAAATAAACATAGTAAAAATGGCTCTTTTAAAAACCCTCGTCTACTACAAATAAATAAGAAGCATAGGTTCTGAGCTTGCTTAGCCCAGGAAGCCTGCCCAGTGTGTTCATGGAAATATAATAACTCTTGGAGTCCACACAATGGGGTTAGAAGTCTAGCTCTGCCATTTACTATTTGAGCAACACTAAGGTAGGTGGTTCAGTCCTTGGAACCTTATTAATTAACATTACTAAAATAAAATCATAATATATACCTCATCGACTACACTTTTCCAATTTCCTAACTCCTTAGTATGACATTTTTGGTGCACTTGCTCTAATGTTGGCAAAGTTTGAAGTTCTAGGAATACAGCTATGAACACAAACACCATAGCTGAAGGCTCTGCTTTCATGACTTACATACCAGTGAAAGATGGAAACCAAAATCAAATAAACATCAGAGAATGATAAGTGCTCGAAAGATAATAAAATCTGGTTAGTGGGAGACAGTGACTGAGAAAATGGTTGATTTTAGGTGTGTGGTCAAAGAGAACTTTATGATGAATGGCACCTGAGCTGAGAGCTGAATGGTAATTAGAGTGAACCATGAGATATCTTGAAGAACACAGTAATATCCAGAAAAATAAAAGAAGTTCAGGGATGATGGGGAAGTGATGTTAAAGTTATAACATCTGATGTATTTTAATAAGATTAATGTAGCTGGCCCTAGCTGGTTTGGCTCAGTGGATAGAGCATTGGCCTGCGGACTGAAAGGTCCCAGGTTCGATTCCGGTCAAGGGCATGTACCTGGGTTGCGGGCATATCCCCAGTGGGAGATGTGCAGGAGGCAGCTGATCGATGTTTCTCTCTCATCGATGTTTCTAACTCTCTATCCCTCTCCCTTCCTCTCGGTAAAAAATCAATAAAGTATAGTTAAAAAAAAAAAGATTAATGTAGTTGAACAAATAATGAATTTGAGAGAGTATAGATTAACATAAGGTTTAAGAGGATGGCATGATTTATATCATTATATCATGCTGGTAAAGGCTTGGGATTTTATTTTGATTACAATACAAATGCTTTTTTGTAATGATAAGATTACGTTGGTTCTTATATGAAAAGGAAAGAATGGACACAAGGAAAATATTTTTATATGCTTTCTCTTATAGTAATTTGACTTGACTTATGATAATTTATAAAAACCGCCTGGCATTTGCAGACCTGCGTACCTCTAACTTCCTTGTTCCCAATTCATCCATTTTGGACTCTGATATTGGATACCCCAATGACATATATCTCTCACATGTCTATGGTAAACTGGAGAGGTTCCACTGACTCGCTGGTTAGGCATCTCTAAGGGGTAAATTAAGATTGAGTCTGCTGCCTGAGTAGCCAACAGTACCCTTGGCTCAGTGGGCTAACAAGTATATTTGCCACTCATGGTGATAGCTGCACAGACCTAGGCTTAAAATGGGCACATTGTCACTCTCACAAGACAGATTACAGAGAGTTTGTATTAGCTTGTCAGCATGCTTTATTGAAGTCGAGGATATTCAATATTTGAATTTAGTTTTTGGAGAATTCTTCAGAGCTCTGTCATTGAGACTCAACACGTAGCACGGATGTGCCTATCTGACTAGCAGAGTATAAGAACCTGGCTCAGAGTTCATACTGGGCCTCCTGGTCCATAGTGTCCCATGCTAGTGTCCATGGATCTTGGTTCAAAAGAGTGTGTGTCATCTTTGTCCAATAAAAGGAGGACAATTGGAGACTGTGCCTGGCTTTTGGATTCTTTGTTGTGAGGCAGTTTTGGGCAATGGGGAATAAATAGCCTTACTCTGATGCTATTGCATTTATCCATAAAAGAGGGCATGAACTGTAGCTTCAGAGGCATTGCCATTTAAAGTCCCGTTAATCTTCTTTAGTAGTCAAATTTGTTTGAATGTGACCCTACTGCAATTACAAATGTTATTGCTCTAAAGAAAATAAACTTGCTTGTGAAGTCAAAATGTTTCTCTCCAGCAGGCAAACTCTCCTAATCATGGAATCTGGGGGCTTACATTTTAAGTATTTTTTTCTGTTCCTCAGAGATTGTGCTATCATGTATATCATGAATCAGATTTCAGAATGTACTTAGAGATACTCTGGACATATCTTTTGGCTATTAAGTATGTAGTAAAACAGAAATTATTGCCAAGATGTGTGACTATTATTGCCAAGTTTGTTAAATAATTAAAAAGTAACACACAAAGTTAATTAATATAAATAAATTCACCTCTACAAATAAATTTTGCTACGCTCAGTATGAGATTGGATATCTTTTTAATAAATTGATACACTATTTTTAATTCATATGCTTAAAATTTATTATTTTATATTTTGAAATAGACCCATTTCCTTTTTAAATTTTCCAAATGATTTTTCCCAAATATATGAATGGATTAATGGACAAACCCCACCATTTCTTCTCTATTTTTATCTAAGATCTTTATATTTTCTGAATAGTTTTGAATTTAAAATTATATGTGTGTATTTGAGATTAGCATGCTTTTTGTAACATACACAATTTAGTTGTTCCATTTTCCTATATTCTTGAGGGTTTTTTAAAGTAATATTAAAATTATATCTTTGTAGTGTAAGTCAGACCTTAGACATTTGACCGTGACAATTAGGGCATTATTTACATTTTCAGTCCAAACATTATATCAATAAAAAAGTCATACCTGGCTTATTGTATGTCTATTACACTGTTAAAGAGAGATCATTTGAGCCTTGGCCAGGTGTCTCAGTTGATTGGAGCATTGCCCTGCTCATTGGTCAGGGCACATACCTAGGTTGCAGGTTCAATCCCCATTCCTGGAGCATGCAGGAGGAAACCGATCCTGATCGATGTTTTCTCTCTCTCTCTAAAATTCAATAAAACATATCTTTGAGTGAGGATTAAAATAAACTAAAAAGAGAGATAATTTGATAAGTAACTAGAACAGTTAGTATCTATCAATCTAAAATATTCCTTTAAATGATACCTTCCAACAGAAGCATGATGTTTTTCTGCTTTTTCATTTTACCAGCTGCATACCCTCCCTCCATAAATAAATAAATAAATAAATAAATAAATAAATAAATACCATTGCTTTAAAAACAGTGTTGCCTTTTGTGTACTTAATAGACTCAAGTAATTGTGAATGCAAGAGAATGTGCATTGTTCAGAGAAAAAAAAAAACATAAAGAAATCTCAGGAGATTAAATTTCTATTTCTTGCTTCAACTGTTTGCTAGGTGGTTAAAGGCAATGAATTTCAAAATGTGATGCTATGGAGGTAATCACATTGCATTTAAAAATAACGTATGTATACTTTCCTCAAATTTTACATTTGAAGTGCGAACTCATATTTTTATGGAGGTTAAGATGTCCCTAAAGGTCTATGAACACACATAATAACATGATTATTCAAAGTATTTTCCTGAATCCAAAATGTGTGCTTCCACCAATGTGTGTTTGTACTTACGTATTGTCTTGACAAAAATAAATTCTATATCTAAGACCATTCAACCTAGTCATTATCTCTTCTAGCAAATTTACAAAAGTAATTCCCCTAATTCATTGTTGATTCCTGTTCTGACTGACTTAACACGTTATCTTAACTGAGGTAGAAATTCCCTAGGCAAAGGCTTTGAACCTATTTCTAATTTAAATTTATTCAGTCACAGAGCTGTGGTTGTAAAATTCCAGGTGCCATATTCCCCCATTTTATTCCACCTCTATGGCCACTAATCCTTGAACTCTTCTACAATTTCATCCTTTTCTATCAGACTGAAAAAATAGTGGAGTTAGCTGTCTGCTTTGTGCCCTGGCCTTTTTATTTTCATACATTGTGTTGTTTGTTACTCTTGGCAATATCATCTATATTCACAACTATAATCCCAATCTACATGCAGATAAGTCTCACATTTATAATTCCACTAGAGGCCCAGTGCATGAAATTCTTGCATATGTGGGGTCCCTAGGCCTGCCTGGCAACCAGGGCCTATTGGGACCATTTCGCCCAGTCCCTATCAGGGCCGGGCCGGCCGGGGCCTGCTGGCTGCTGGATGGGGCCTGCCAGACACGGGAAGGGACCGTGCGAGGTTTGCTTGCCAGCGAGAGGGACTTGGGAGGTTGGCTGGCCGCAGGAGGTTGGCTGTTGGAGCGCACTGACCACAAGGGGGCAGCTCCTGCATTGAGCGTCTGCCCCCTGGTGGTCATTGCGCATCATATCGACTGGTCGACCAGTTGTTACAATCATTCCATTGTAATGGTTGCTTAGGCTTTTATATATATAGATCCTTGACCTGAACTCTTATTGGAGCTGTGGACATGTGTATTGAAATCCCTATTTGTTCTCTACTATTAGATGTCTTAAAGTTTTCTTAGGTTCACCAAAGATTTGATCTTTGATGAAATAAAGAGTTCAAGCATTGTTTCATAGTTTTCTGTCCAACTTTTTGTTTCTTCATTCAAAATCACAAATTGTGTAATTATACATGCATATTTGATTGATGCTTATTTTTTTCTATGAGATCATGAACTCCATTAGGACAAGAAGCATATCACTCTTAGTGGTTAACATTGTATCCTCTTTGCTTACCACAGTATCTGGAATGTAATGGGCACTTGAGAAAATATTTATTGATCATTGAATGAAGTAGAAGAAGGAAAGTTTGCAGGATACTTCTGTTTTTGTGACACTAATAGGTCTAGCAAGTAAGAATTATGATTTTTATTAGGTAATAAATAAATCAGTTTTGCAATTAAAAAACGTATTAGTTTTATATCAAATAAATAATTCCACAAAATGAAATATTTCCTCATTATATACATATCTATAAAAAAACAGGTAGAAAACAGGTAGATGGATAGATACATACATAGATACATGATTTTTGCAAGAGGAGCCGTTAGTTTGGAGGCATGTTGCACATTTACAAAATATTAGGGATTCCTTGGTTTAGAAAACACTTTGATAATTTTAACACTGTTTTTGTTTGTTTGTTTATTGTAACTTCTTTTTCAAAATAAGGATGTGAAAATTCTCAATGCATGACCTAGGAAAAATGCTACAATGGGTAGTTGATCCCTGGTAGGTTAGGTTTCAGCCACACTCTAGACATATATTTTCTTTATCAAATAATCTTTGTTAAGGGAATGCTAGGTCTGTCTTTTAAAGAAGTGAAAAGAATTTAAATCAATAGGCTCCTAGAGCTCTAAAGAACTTAATTCCCTCCTGTGATTAAACTCATTATCCCTAAAGATTCTCTCCCCTTGGTTTTAACATAGAATATTGTATGTTAAAGAAAAGATGATTTTTTATAACTGTGCTTGCATATATATAAGCATAATTATTTTTAAAAAAATGCCTTTAAGCTGTAGGCTGCATAATTTTAAGGAACAAAATATTCAACCTTAAAAAATAGCACCAGAAATTTAAGAGTTTACTTCAGGAAAGTACAGAACACATTTAATAAGGCAGGATATTTTGTTTTATGTGTTATCCTAACAAAATGTCAAATTCAAAAAATTAGCATATTACTGTTTTTTTATATTTAAAATGTTCTTTTGTTTTTCTGATAACCACATATTGGATAATGAAAGGTCATACCTATAAAAGAGTGATTGAAAACATGACATAATGTTAATATACGTACATGGTTGGCTTTCTTCAGTGTATCACTTACAAATGTATTTCATGAAACTAAAGTCTTAGAAAAGTCTTGAGAATTTATTTTTTCTATCTGAAGATATTTTCATTTGTTAAAATTCATGCACTACTTTGTCTCCACAATTGCTGACTGGCCCTGCTTGCTAAGAGCAGCCCCTGGATCACCACCAAGTACATACTATCTCGAGGCCCTCAAAGGCAGCAGATGAAATGGCCATTTTCATTGATCTCTCCATAAGCTCCTACTTTGCAGTCTACTTTACCTCCCAGATCAGCTTCTTGGATTTTCCTGTAAACTCTGACATGTTCACCTTGCCATGGTTGTAGGCGAAAAAATACGTGAATTTTCTGATCCTACATTTTACCCATTCTAGACTTTAAATTCCCCCATACCTCCCAAGTTTGTGTATCTAATTTCTGTGGCATCGCTCATTCCCCAAATAGTTGTGGTGGTGTGCATTCTTGACACTAAGTGCATAACATCTTCTGTTCATATAGCACACACTGTGTCGTAACTCATACTAAACTTATCCTGCTGGATAGGCATCATCATCTCTGTTAAATGGTGACAAAGCTGGTACTAAGAGAAGTTACATTTTTCCCAAGCACACAGATATCATAGGTCATATTGGAAGGATTAGAACTCTTCTCTGTGTGTCCTTTCCTGCCTACCGTAACTAATTCTCTGTGTAAAAATGTGGGATGGAAAATTAGCCTAAAAACCACATACTTTAACTGTGTGAAGTAGATAGGTGCCTGAAAATATTATGTCTAATACATTAGAAAGTTTGACAGTTGTTCTGCTATAAAAATTGAGCTATCTCAAAATGCATGAAGCTAATGATCTCAGTGAAACAGTCATTTCTGGTCTAAATTTGGCTTTCCCGATGTACCCAAAGAATAGAGAACAAAATATTTTTTCCTAAAACCCTTGCTTCTTCTAATATTTTGGTGGACAGCAGGCCTTGGCATTGTACTGTATTCTGCCTGATGTTGTACACTGACAGATGGAATCCTCACTAGAGCATTTTTCCCCATCAACAGATATTTAAAAAGTGTTTTTACTCTGAGGATGCTTGAGTCTTAAGTTACTGACCTTTGTCTTGATGCAGAATCAAAAGTGTTTCCATACTGTTGTCTCCTTGACTCATCTCAATTATAACAAAACAAAATAAATCTCTAAGACAGAAATGCACTTAGGATAGCTGATTTATTATTGTTCTGAGCTAACAAAAGTCCTTTTCTTCCTTCTGAGTGCATTTCAGATGTGATAATAACAAAATAAATCTCTTAGAAACAAACAAATCTCTTTGGGAGCTAGAGAAAAGCTCTTAAAAGAGTCATTTTGAGGTGCCCAATTTCATCTCTTCTACATTTGGATGTTCAGATATGCTTTGGAGAGAAAGACACTTAAAAGACTAGATGCCAGACACCTCATCTCCTTTTTGGGACACTTTGTGAAAAACAAACCACTTAAATGTGCTGCTAGTAGCTCATTTTATATTTATCTATCTATCCCATTCTTCCAAAGTGTCAAATATGTTCTAATGGACTCAGACTAACATTTATATATAATAAAAGGAAATGACTTTAAAAAAAAACATAATAGTGTTTACTGCATACAACTCCAGAGAGAAACAGACAAATATGTTTTTCTCCACACTGCTCTTTCATTTTTTCTGAATTTGTATTTTACCCATCATCACCTCTACACTGTGATATTACTGCTGTCTTGAAAACTTAAGCTTATTATGGTAAAAACTAGACACTTCATCCCCCACCACCACACCCAAGGCTCTCTTCAAATACTCCCTTGTCTTAGCTAACAAATGGCAGGGAGTTTCCATGGAACCCTTGTTATTTCCCATACTAGGGGCCCAGTGTACAAAATCGTGCGCCTTGAAAGGAACTGGGCTGCAAGGCTGTGGTTGGCACAGGGGTGGGTCTCAGCTCATCTGCCGTGCCGCAGGCCAGCCCCTCTCGGCACGGCCCCCAGTCCCCTGTGTGCCAGAAGCCCCACTCCCGCCACCACTGTTCCCATGCACTGAAGGCTCCAGCCCCGCTCTCACCTGTTGACCTTGTGGAGCGATTGGGGCTGATGCCATCAGTGGGTGCCAGTGGCTGCTGCTGCCCCAATTGTCCCTCAGGAGCAGAGGGAGGTGGAGAAGCCCTCAGGGGCGATTTGGGCAGCAACAGCCACTTGCATTTGCTGATGACGCCGAGCAATCAGGACCTGTGTTGGGTGCCAGCAGCGGGTGCAAGTGGCAGTCCAGCACCGGCTGTGGGTGTGAGTGGGGCCAGCACCAGTAGTGGGTGTGAGCGGTGGCTCCAGTGCCGGCTGCAGGTGCAAGTGGGACCATCGCCAGCAGAGGGTGCGAGAGGCAGCTGCTGGCCCCGATTTCCCCTCAGGAGCAGGGGGAGGTGGAGAAGCCCTGGGAGACGATTGTGGCCGGCAGCTGCTGCTCGTACACACTGATGGCGCTAAGTGATTGGGGCAGCACTGGGAGCCGGCAGTGGGTGTGAGTGGCAGCTCCCGCGCCTGCAGCGGTTGAGAACAGGGCCAGCACCAGAAGCAGGTGCAAGCACCTGGTGAGACCACAGCATGCGGGAGCCAAGAATTTTCAGTAACCACCAGAGGCTCGCCCCAATGACAGCAACTGGTGCCCCGCCTTGGTCTGGCGCCCCCACTCATCTGCTCCACCATCCCACTGTGGTTGATGCCCGCCATGTTCTGAGCTCTGTCACCTGCTGCCAACTCCTGTCATGTTCTGCGCGTGCCCCCTGGTGGTCAGACATGTCATAGCAACCAGTTGTTTGATTGTTCTGCCATTTGGTATATTTGCATTTTGGGGATATATATATATACATATATATATATATACCTTGCCAGGGTCCTGGAAAAGTTTGCTGTCCTGAATGGCTTCCCATAAGTATGGACAAAAAGCTCCACATACTAGTAAAAGCTCCTTTTCCACCAAAATTACCAAGGAAAGGTAGTTTAACCATTGAAAACTTTTTGGCAACATTCACCCTTCTCCAGCCAAATAGCCAAAGAGAAACTGCACTCTGTCTCCCATATCCTCCACCAGGTGGCTGCAGTGGGGCATAGTAAGAAGGTAATCTTCAAACTCTGCCCCCAACCACAAAAACAGGAGGCCGAGTGATGTCAATTGGACCTGGCAGGAGCTGGTTTCCAATCCCTCAGACAGCAGAGGCAGGTGGCACACTGACTTCAGACCAGGGTAGTGCTCATGGAGTCCAAGAACTAAGCCTTCATCACCACTGGGCAGCATTAAGACTCACTGAGGTAGGGCAAAGCAGGGATAGTCAACACTCTGCTCTACCCACAGTGCCCACTCACATAATAAGCATCAGCAGGGAACTGAGCCTCCACCTGGCATCCATAAGGCAGAGCAAAGTCTTAGGGGCAGAGCTGGTTGGCTCTCTCAGCTTCTCCCTTTTCTGCCCTAGTGACAGCAGGAAATTATAACAAAAGAAGGCTTGAAACTTCAGAAGGCAAATAAAAACAACAAAATGGGCTAAGAAATAAAAAACAACAACACAGAAGTGAGTATCCCTTGTCTCATGTGTTTCTTATACCATACTAGAGACCCAATGCACGAAATTCGTGCAACAGTAGGCCTTCACAGTCCCAGCTGCCAGGACCCTTGCAGCCCCAGCTGCCTCCCAGCCCTGGCTACTGGGGCCCTTGCAGCCCCAGCTGCCTCATGGCCCTGCGGTCCCACCCCCCACCCACACCTGCCTTGGCCTGGTGCTGCTCTGGTCCGCCACTACAACCCTCCGGTTCCCCAGTTCTATGGAGCCCCCTGATTGATTGCCCACAGAGGGTGGCCTGGGCCTCCCTCTTTGGGGCGCTCACAGAGCCCCCCAATTGATTGCCCCCCCAGCTTCCTCCTGGTGGTCAGTGCACATCATAGCGACCGGTTGTTCCTGGCTGTACCACTGTTAGGGTCAATTTGCTTATTACCTTTTTATTATATAGGATTTAATGGTTGAAGCAAAAATTATAATACCATCTGAAGTGATGTTCAATGTATGTAGAGGAAACACTTAGGACAATTATAATTTAAAAGGTGGGGAGAATAAAGTTAACTCTATGGAAGTAAGTGCAAATCTAATGATGTGACTTCTAATAAAAAATTTCCTGGGTAAAATTGCACTTAGAATAAACTTTCAAATTCTTAATAAACGTGAGAGGAATTACAAACTCTGGTGACAGCTACGTCTTTTGTCTTCACCATATACCGCTCCATCCTCTTACTGTGCTTCTTTTCTGACTTTCTTTCACTTTCCTGTCCAGGACTTTCACACATGTGGTCCAGTTTCTAAAATGCTTTTCATTTAGCTTACTTCTACTCATCTTTTAAGTTGTAAGTCAAAAGTCATGTCCATAGGGGAGAAATCTCTCCCTCCAACCCAATCTAAATGAGATAACCTGATTGTATGCTTGCACTACACCCTCCCATTCTTCCACAGCATTTAACAATGGTTGGCATTATGTGTTTGACAACTATTTTAAATGTCTTTCCTCATTGACTTTTTGCTCCATATGGGCAGAGGCCATGCTCTTATCACCACTGTATTCTCACTGCCAGCCCAGGACCTGGCCCACAGGAGTTCAGTAAGGATTTGTTCAATCAATAAATGAAATACAGTTGATTTTCCCCAGGAATTTTGTCTTAAATTCAATTAACGTAATAGGCACAATATTCACTGTCTATATATTTATTAAGAGCTTTAAAATTGTTTAAAACCTGGATAAAACATCACTAATTCAAAAATGTGTAATAAAATATGATGGTTAAAAAAAATGACTGGCTTGACCTATTTAAAAATACCAAGATCATCCATGTCAAACAGGACTGAGGGACTTTTTCAGAATAAAGGAAGCTCTACTTTCATGACAACTAATTAAATATATGATTCTGAATTGAATTGTGGACCTGACATTGTTAAAGCTATTGAGAATATTTTTGAGAAAATCAACAACTTTTGAATAAAAATTAAGGGTGTGTTTATAATTGAATTATTAATAGAAGGAGGAATGATGTCAATTTATTTAGACGAAAAAATAAACAAGAAACAAAAAAATATGTATATGTATGGTGAGAAAAAGTGTAAATAAAAGATTGAGCCTGTGATAAAACAAATTGGGAAAATGTTAATGGTTAAATCTGGGAAAGAATATTTAAGAGTTCTTTGTAGAATTCTTCCAATTTTGAAGATGTGAAATTATAACAAAATATAAAATTTTAAAAAAGAGAGAATTAAGGCTACTGAAATCATTATATAGTGTATTGGAATTATGTATTTACATGCAATTCTTGAGAATTTTTCTTGAAGTTATAGTCTCTGGTAAAGTGATAAATTAACATTAGAAACTCAAAAATTATCATGAAATAAATATAATGGAAAAGATAAGCATTTAAGTTGATTTAATATTTCTGATCAATGAACCCTTAAACAGAGTACAAATCAAGTTACATTTCATTTTATATTCACAGGTATAGAGTGTCTTTGTTATACATGGCACTATATATCTCAACAATTCAAAAAACAGAGAAAATATTTAAATATTTTTACAGATGAAGCTTTACAGAATAATGAATCTCTAGCATTTCATTGTTCTGAGAGTTAGGAGATTAATTTAGAGCAGGCCATGTACCAAATGGTCATTGTCCTCAGCTCATTGAAAAGATAATACCTGTAGATGATCTTGAGAAATAATTACAATAGAAACCAGAAATTAAAAAGAATTTTTAAGAAGATTAATTAATGTCTACTACTTCCTCAATTACCTAAGTTTTATGAAAAAGTTTCTTATAGTATGTATAATTGTATTATTTTGAACTTCATTTTTTAAAATTAAAGAACCCAACCTTTCATACAGGGCAAAAGCTAGTTTACAGTTATGAATACATGAAGCACAGAGGTTGTTCTTGTATTATTATTTATTATTTATTGTATTATTTTCCACATGAATAACTGTAAACCTACTTTTGCCTACCCCTGTGTAATGGTTTTAAATGTAGACTTCTCTGATTTATTCAGTTATGCTAAAAGGTGATTTCCTAAGAATCAGGTTGGGAAGAAACTATTTAACTATGAAATAGATTTTCTTTAAAACCTGAACTTTGTTATAATAGAGAATGCCCGTTTAAATTTGAAAATTTCATGTGAATGGGACAGTAATCAACATTTCCAAAATTAAAAATTACATTTTGGCTTTAAATCTAAAACTTATTAAGTGTGTAATATATATTCCATTCAAAAATAGAGCTCTGAGAAGTAAGTAAAGATAGTATATCTCCCTGGCATTAATTTGAGATATTTCTTAATAGGTCAGGCATACGTGATTCAGAGTTGAAACTTAGGGGAGAAATAATCAAGGCCTAAAATAAATATTTTAATTTATGAATAAAAGCAAAGTATCACTTGACAATTATGAAAGCAAAGAAAACACAGAAAAAGAAGTGAAAGGTAACTGTTGAAAAATACAGTACTTTATGAATCCAAGCTAATGTCAAATTCTGTGTCATATAATCACAAAATGACATTTCTAATGATCAAGTAGATAATTATATAGATCCTAATGTATGGGATTTGGGGTTGTGATTATGATATAAAAAGCCAAAATGAGTATCATTCTTACACTCACAACAAGAACAACAAAACAATTCCTCCAAACCACCTGAAAGTTCACAAATTTTCTAAAATCCATTGATCACAGGGCAATAAATTAACACACAATTTAAGAAAAGATGGGTGCCTATATATAAAAGTAATCAGATACTTGTTTATCTAAAGCAGATGATACTGGAAACAGGTCAAAATAATTCAGCTAAAAGGTAACAAATTGCCAAAGAGCAAGCTAGAAAATATGAAATCATTGGGCGACGTAGACACAAAGCATATTATTTCCTGATCTTAGGGTTTTTTCCATGGACATGATGTGTGCTTACAAAGTGACTGGGGCAAGTGAGAGTGACGAGAAACATTCCTGGTTGTTCATTTCTGAGGAAAGGATACAGCCACTGCACAAACTAGCAGAGGCTTGCCTAGATTATCATTCTTATGGAATAAAAAATCTTAAATTTCTAGGCAATGTGTAACACATCCTGGCACCCTTGTGAAAACACATTGTTGCCTGGTAAAAAGAACAGAAAAATCAGTTATTACTAGAAGAGGAGAAGGAATATGTTCTGGGCATGGACCTCTGGATGACAGGGCCGAATGCCTGGGAAGACCTTACCTCTAAGATACAAGGACATGACTGCCTAAGAATTAGGCTTAATCAAAACAATAGAAAAACAGTAGATAAAAAATAAAACAAACAAGATGAAGCATCCAAGAACTGTAAGATAATAAACAAGGATTTAGCATCTGTACAATTTGGAATGCCAAAAAAAGAGAAACAGGGTAGAGAAATATTTGATAAAATAATGACCATTTCCCCCCCAAAAAAAATTAATGAGAGATCCTTACATGTTTAAGAAACTTGAACAATATTAAATAGGACAGTTACCACACACACACACACACACACACACACACACACACACACACACACACACTTCTATCATATTGCAAGACAAAGAAAAAGAAAAAGTTCTTGCAGCCAGAAAACAAAACAAAAACTTTCCTGCAGCCATAAAAAACAAACAAACAAACAAAAAAACACCTACTTTAATAAGGGTAAAAAAGGGAAGAATGAAAACAAGTTTCTTACTGGAAAGTATGTAAGCCAGAACACAATAGAACGACATTTTTTACATGCTAAAAGCAAACAAAATTGTAAAACCAATATTCTATACCCAGGACAAATATATTTCAAAAATGAAGTGGAAATAAAGACCCTTTCAGGTAATCAAACATTGAGAGCATTAATTGGCAGTATATCTGAAGTTCAATAAATGTTAAAGAAAAGTCTTCAGGCAGAAGGAATATGGTACTAGATAAAATGTAAACCTATCTTTCTACACCAAAAAATAGAGGGCTGGAAATGAAATAAAGCTACATGTCAAATTCATTTTCTTTTTATTTTTTTTTTAATAACTAGAGGTCCAATGCATGAAAATTTGTGCAAGAGTAGGCCTTCCTTCCTCCAGGTGCTGGCACCAGCTTCCCTGTGGCACCTGAGACCCTGGCTTCCCTCCTCTGGCCTCTGGCAGGCACCTTGGACCTGGGCTGCTTCCCTTCTCTAGCTGCCCTCAGGCATCAGGACCAGGACTGATGCTTTCCTCCTCCCTCTGCCCACAGGCACCCGGGACCTGGGCTGGCTTCTCTCCAGCCCGGGCTTCATCAGGAAGGATGTCCAGAATGACATTTGGTCTAGTTAGCATACTAAATGATAACAGTCTAAAACAGAGGTATATTATGTGTTTGTGCCATATATCTAAATATTAAATGTATGACAAAGAAATGGAGAAGAAAAATGGGAGTGAGCTGCTATAAGCTCCTTAGTCATCAGAAAAGTACTAGAACTAAAAATTGAGTTTGGTGAGGTTGTAGGATAAAAATCAATATGTAAAAAAATCAATTTTATATCTATGTACTAGCAGTGAACAATTGATTATTGAATTTTTAAAAAATAGTATTTACAATAGCACCCAAAAAAGGAGTAATAGTGTTACAGTTTGGTATTGACTTTGTTACCTTATAAGTTCTATAATTCAAATATAGCCATGCCCAACTGTCTCATGGGGATATGTTTATTTTGCTTTTAACATAAGGTAAGAAATGGAGTTTTCTAAGTTTTTGCTTAAGAATGTAGAAAATTAAACTTTAACTGCTGAAAACAGAATAATCGCACAGTAGGGATTTGGGGATTCGTGTTTCGGGGTTTCAGAAAAAAACAAATAATCTGAAGTTTCACATATTCATAACACTTGAGTTTTAAGACTTTTGAGGTTCACTTATTCACATACTGAACTCTAAAAGCAGGACGCACATTTTTTGATATATCAAATGTATAATCTTGGAATGGTATTTGAAGTACAAAACACATTTAATGAAGTAAAGTGATTCAAGAAGAGCATATTGCACTTACAACACTTGTATACTATGGGCTTCTAAAGAGAGGTGGGTATAATGCTGTGAAGAAAAGCAATTCCATTCTCAGTAGGTTATCACAGTGTATTTTCAGAAGTTTCTAATTGAAGGCATGCTTCATTTGCCTTGGCTATAAAAAAAAGAACCTTCATTCTCTCATGATTATGTCTGTAAATGACCTCATAAAATGTATGCTAGCAAACACACTGCACACTTGCATGTGTGCACACATATGCACATAGACACAAACATTTACATTTTACTGAGAAATTACTTTGATTTAGATTAGTTCTTGTACCTTGTGTATTTTTCTGAGGACTTTCAAAGCTACAAAAGCTAAATATTAATATAAATTAATATAAATGTATTCAAACATTTTATTTATTTATTTGCCACATAATCACCATCTATTTTGTGTTAAACAATAAAAATGATGTACTTTTTGAACATGTGTACATCAAAACCAAAAGGTTATTTTTTACTTTTTCCTTTACTGGCAACTTTGGATGCATTTTTAGGTTTTGGTTCCCAGAGGGCATTTTTCACAAATCTTGAAGCTGCACCTTTGTCCAGCTTGGCAGCCTTCTTCTTGTCAGTTATTTCTTTGACTCTGTTCATTTACACTCTGATTCTTTCCAATTCCTGCTTTACTGGGTGTTCCTTAGGATTAACTCCCTGAGTTGCCAAATAAACCCAAAACATTTAATTTAATGTGTAAGCAGGAACTAAATCCACTTTTGCTTGTTCAAATGTGTCCAACTTCTGCAACAACTCATTTCTAGAAACAGACATCATGGTCTTCAGCATGTCATCTACAGCACCAATGGAATTCTCAAATGCTGATAAATACTCATGGATTTCTGCCGGATAGTCTTCATTAATTTCTTCTTCTGCCATTATGATCTAAATGGTACCTGTATGGTCGGTGGGGGCCCTCTTCCAGATTGCAGACTTCTGACTTCTTGTTCGGGCGTCAGATGTTGGGGTCCAACCCCAGCAGGTCCAGGGGTTCCCAAAGGTGTGGACGGAGTCGGCAAAGAAGGAATGACACGGAGACAGCGTTCAGTTGATCAGCAGCCTAGCCAGGTTCTCTAGCCAGGATCTCCAGCCAGGTTCTCTCAAACATTTTAAATAACCCTGCATTCAGATTTAATAAATTTAAAATGAGATGATGTCAAAAAGGACACCCTGACATATGTATTCCATACATTATTTTGTCTAACCAGTGACCCAATGGCTTTTTAAAAAATGTTTCACTTTGCCTGATCAGTGTGGCTCAGTGGTTGAGTATCAAGCTATGAACCAGGAGGTCAGGGTTCCATTCCTGGTCAGGGCACAGGCCCGGTTTGCAGGCTTAATCCCCAGTGAGGGCTGTGCAGGAGGCAGCCGATCAATGATTCTCCCTCATCACTGATGCTTCTGTCTTTCTCTGTCTCTCTCCCTTCCTTTCTGAAATCAATATAAAAAAGAATTGTTTAACTTTGTTTATATTTTCTTGAAAACATCAACACACACATAGAGGGGAATAATAATTTATGTTAACTATGTTCAATATTTCACTTGCCTTGTTCAGTTCTTATCCTATATAATAAAAGGCTAATATGCAAATTGACCGAATGGTGCAACAACCAGTCGCTATGATGTGCACCGACCACCAGGGGACAGATGCTCAACGCAGGAGCTGCCCCCTGGTGGTTAGTGCATTCCCACAGGGGGAGTGCTGCTCAGCTAGAAGCCAGGCTCACGTCTGGTGAGCACAGCAGTGGTGGCAGGAGCCTCTCCCGCCTCCGCAGCAGTATTAAGGGGGTTCCCGGAGGGCTCCCGGGGTAACTTGAGGGCTCCCAGACTGCGAGAGGGTGCAGGCCAAGTTTAAGGACCCCGCCCCCCCCCCCCCCCACCGAATGCAGGAATTTTGTGCACCAGGCCTCTAGTTAAGGAATAAGGAGTGCTTCATAATATGCACAGATTTTCAAGATAGTTGCACAAGATTATAATTACATTCATAGAAAACTGAGGGCTGAATTGAGAATAGAATAGTAGTAGTGCCTTCAAAAACAAAGTTCATCATATCAATCACTGATGGTATTCAGTTATTTTCTTCTTCTCTCTAGCCAGACAGTATTAGGGATCACTGGACATTAAAATAACTCAGTCCTGAAATTCATTCTCATTTACACAATAGGCTACTTGGAATTTCTGAGAATAACTCCCTAACAATTCTTGTTTTAGAAATTCCACTTTAAGATGTGACAACTGAAATTTAGACGTTATCTCAGGCTTTATTACATATATATACATTGAATCTGTCACTTAGTAAGTTTTTGACTTTGGACAAAGTACCTAATCCTATGGGCCTCAGATTCTTTATGGGTAAACTTGCAAAGCCACTACATGTGGAATAGAAAAGCACTAAGTGCAGTGTTCTTGGGCCAAAGTAAGACCTAGTCAATGATAAATATTGTGATTGTTATTACAGTGGAAATAGTCCATATTTAGAAAGAGAAAGATAAATTTATTGGAACATAGGTTTCATTTGTGTGCTACAAAATTTACAGATTATTACCAATGCATTTAACATATTATAAAGATAGCAAAAATTAAATCCCCTAAGGTCCTGAGTCCTTAATAACTTCAGGCAAATGAGCATAGCCACATCTCAGCATTATGTATTATCATAATATGTCTAGAAAGGGAGCATTTATAACATCAACACATTCAATTAATAATAGTTAAGATTTAGTTCCAGACACTCATATTTCTTTCATCTGAGACTAACTTTGCAAATAGAGCTGGATAGGGTAACATTCCATCCTCCTTAAGATCTTTCAAACTTACCAGGGTGAGAGAGAAAGGAAGAAATGCCCAAAGTGAGTTTTGAAATTAAAATCTAAGACAAGCCTCATCTACATCAACCCCAACTTGGTCACTTATTTATTCACTCATCCAATAACTAATAGTTCAGTATAAACCATGGTACTGGCACCCTGCTCGACAGACTTTGGAGATACTGTGCTGAACAATACAGAACAGGCCTCTGCCTTCGTGGGAGGACATGTATCTGCAGAAATACATTGTTTGGCTGAAATTACTTCATTTACTTATATTTTTAGTGGCTACTGATCTAAGAAATAAAGAAACAAACATACTTTTATAAAATCGTAATAGCTATGAAGAAAATGAAGCAGGCAGGACAATGTCTCTGGTGGTCAGGATCAAGTTTTGTGTGAACAGTCAGAGAAGCCAGGCCCTCTCCTAAGAGGAGACATTGGGTCTAAAAACTGTGTGAAGTGCAGAATAAAAAGAATAAAATCTTACCCTTTGCAATAGTGTGGATGGACCTAGATGGTGTTATACTAGGTGAAATAAGTCAGACAGAGAAAAAAGAATACCTCTTACATGCGAAATCTAAAGAACAAAGTAAATGAACATCAGTGAAATAGACTCATAGGTACAGAGGACAGACTGATGGTTGCCAGAGTGGAGGGGGTTGGGGGCCAGGTGAGAAAGGTGAAGTGATTAAGAAGTACTAATTAGCAGTTATAAAAAAGTCATGGAATGTGAAGTACAACATGGAGAATATGGTCAATAATGTTGTAATAACTGTCAATGATGTCAGATGGGGACTTAAATATCAGGGGATCACTGTGTAAAGTGCATGATTGGCTACTATGCTGCACATTTTTAATGATCTTGGTCCAAAGTTGTAATGGGAAATGGATTGGTTTTGGCATACATTATGGAGTATGGTTCCTATAATTAATATATTCAATGGGAGATTAAAATGCCATGAATAAGCAGAGGTTGTCACCTTAATATATCTATATCTACCACACACACACACATAACCACACACACTCACACACTCAAATTTTTGAAGTGTAAATGGGAAAATCAAACGCCTCAGAAGCCCTAATGCATCCCTAGTATATAAGTAAAAAATAATAAAATGTCACTGGGTATAGTTTTAAATTATCTTTGTGCGAGACACAACACTCAAAAAGGTCATCATCTGTATGAAGAATATACCATATAAAAAGGCAGTGAAAATGTCAGTTTAGAAATTGCTTAGAAATTCTTGGGAAGGAACAAATGAACCTATAATTTAGCAAAAGCATGATGCGGCTACACCAACTAACAAGTAGGACCTCCTCAGAATTATTAATATTTATCGTGGAAAGGAGTGGCTGTGCCCAGAGAGTGCCATCATAGAGGATCAATCTTTACAGAAACCAGTCATTATTAGCAAGCAAGGCTGACTTAGAAATCATAAAATTAGTTATATGCAAACTGGCTTGGCAGGGCTGTTTTTTTGCTACCGTTTAGGATGATTCTCACTGAATTGAAGGTGCACAGGGTAAGTTACCTTACCCTCTCCTCTTGTCAGTGATAGTGTTGTTGATGGTCTTCAAGTGATGATTGCTGGAGAAGAAGACATAGTATTTTCAGACCCATTATTTTAGCACTCATAGGGACAGTCTGTTTCCAAGAGACCCTGTCTTATTAGCCTCTGCCAGCCCATCCTATATAATAAAGGGCTAATATGCTAATTAGACCAATGGCGGCAGGTGGGGCTGCAAGGCAACTGGGGCTGCTGCGAGGGCTGAGTCCCCTGCACAAATTTCATGCATTGGGCCTCTAGTACGAATATAGTTATGATGAGGCTTGATGCTTCTGACTGGAGAGTCCTGTTGATCTCAAGTAGGCAGTACTGTCTAAGAGGAAAAAAAGGTTGTAACTCTCTAGAGACTGCGTTGTACATGATGCAGTTGTTCAGTGGAAGCCAACTACCTCCCACACTTTCTCATCCAGACCTTCAACTTCTCTTTCCTTCTGCCCATACTCCTCTCTCAATATTTTTTAATCAACTGCATTCACCCCTATGCTCTGGATACTATACTTCTAGCCAATGAAGATACATATTTTGTCTCTTGGTTCTTTGATCATCATTACCTGGAATAGAACTTCAGCTTTAAATTAATGAGGATAACCTGTGTTCCAGCTGGCAGACTTCATCAGGGAAGAAGGGCTTCAGGCCAATGAAGGTGAAAAATATGGTTTAACTTTAGTTCAATTGTCCCTCCAGAGAGAGCCATGCCTGCTTTCTTTGTAGTTCAACACAGCTCTCCAAGCCAAGCCTTTTTTCCCTTGTCATAGTAGTATACCTTCTCACTAAATGTTAAAAAACATTGACACATTTTTGCTTTTCTTTCTTATAACACAAAAGAAACCATTTTACCTACAACTTCCTTTTTGGTATCTAAGGTGCCATTGGTGCCATAGATTTTTTAAAACATCCTCTTTCTCTAATGCAAATCAACCTTGGTGATATGACTTAGGAAAAATATGATAATAAACATAATGGCATAGTGCATAGATGACTAATAAGACGGCAAAGGCACTACATCACAAAACAAATTCATATTTTTATTTCATTTATCTTTATTAAAAACTGTACAGAGTTACTTATAATGGTATGGAAACTAATTTTCAGAACTAACTTTAAATATATCATTTTGTTGGCTGCCCTGTGGCAAACTAAAATATGAGCATATTAGATGAAATTTGAAATCACATTTTTAAATGAAAAACACTCTTAGATTATGCATAGTTTTGAAAGGGCCTACTTGTCGTCGATTTTAACCTCCACTATCTCCTTCTTTTGTAAAGATAGAACACGAGAATTTTAGCCGAACACATGGCTGTGGCAATGAAAGCAATAATCCCCAGCTTCTCTTGCAACCACTCGTAGTCAAGTGCATAAGTTCTGAGAGTTGTGTGCTGACGTTTCACGCACTACTTGTGAGAAATGCCCTTATATGGAGGGTGCATACTCTCCTTTGGTCTAACCACATACCTACTGGATGGAGTAGGTGTGTGATGGGTGAAACTAGACTTGTCATCTCAGATTATGAGGAGTGCTCCGAGCACTATAGGGTAGTTTGAAGTTAGATAAGCCTATCTAGACTGTGCAACTGCTGTACTAAGGACAAGTTTTCTAGACTATGATACAAATTAGAAAATTTTGTCTCTAGCAAAATGTAACCTATTGTATGGTAGCTTTTTTTAACCCTACTAATATGTCTTTCTTATTGTTCTCATTTTATTAAATTTATTGAGGTGACATTGGTTAATAAAATTATATAGGTTTCAAGTGTACAGTTCTATGATACAGCATCTGTGTATTTCATTGTGTGCCCACCATCCAAAATCAGATCTTTCATAACCATATATTTGACTCCCTTTATCCTTTATGATACTTTAAAAAAATGAAATGTGAATTGTGAGCATCATATATTATATTTTGTTCATAAGTTATACAATTAAATGGATCCTTTTTTGAAACATGTACTCTTTTCCTAACAACTGATTACTCCATAAATGCATGATTTTATTATCCCTGATATATAGAACTTTGCTACGCAATATAATAGCTAGAAGTACAAAATATTTTGGCTTTCCAGAAAGGTGGCTCTGTCTTAGAAGGACAGCTTCACCTCCAGCTGATGATATCTCTTTTTTGAGCCACTGTTTCCTCAATAGTAGAATGAAGATATCATCACTTACTTCACAAAATCACTGTGAGAGTTAAATATGATATTGAATAAAAAGCTATTGATAATGTGCCAGGCATCAAGGTCTTAATTAAAGCTCTATGTTATTGTTATTATAATGATGACAATGATGGTAGAAATGGTGAATACATAAGATAAGACTATATTTGAAATGCACCACACATTTAAAGTCATATCTTACATTGATTTACTGAGATACTTGCTTATATAAACTTTAAAACAGAATAAAAATGGATAATTTGGTCTGGTGTACCAAAATGACTATAAGGGTAAATTATATTTTAGGGGAAATTCTAGGAGCAGTAGAGGGCTGTGCAATCCTATATAGTAAAAGCCTAAAATGCTAAGTGTCTGGTCATTGGATTATTCATTCAACCAATCAAAGTGTAGTATGCTAATGATATGCTAAGGTTGCTCAACTGCTCGCTATTGCATGCACTGACAACCAGGGTTCAGACAATCAACTGGTAGACCAGTTGCTATGACGTGCACAGACCACCAGGGGGCAGACGCTCTGACCAGTAGGTTACTTTGCTGCTGGGGTTCGGCCGATTGGTACTGAGGGAGAAGGGCTGGGCAGGTCCAGGAGCCCTCCCACGGTCCTTCCCCAGCTGGCCAACCTCTCGCATCCCTCCCTGGCCCCAATCGTGCACTGGTGGGGTCCCTTGGCCTGGCCTGCACCCTTTTGCAATCCACGACCCCTTGGGGGATGTCGGGGAGCGGGTTTCGGCCTGATCCCACAGGCCAGGCTGAGGGACCCCACTGGTGCACAAATCCATGCACCAGGCCTCTAGTAAAATATAATCTAGCTGCAGTGAGATGAGTGTTTCTGAGAAATTATTTTCACTCCGAATTCCTGCAGAACCTTATCTTAACATCTAATGTGTTGGGACAATTAAGTGATTATGGTATAATCTAGTAATCCCAGGTGTTCTAGGTTTTCCCCTCAAAAATGAGATTGTACATACAATAACATAATTACCAAAAATAACCTAATACCTAGAATTTATATATTAGCTCGCATGTTCCCTTGATCTGTTTCTAAATTTTAAAATATGTAATTAATTGAATGATTTTTAAAATGAATTAATTTATTACAATAATATCTAGAAATTCACTTCATATTGATTCTAGGAAAAATTAAGTTTGTCAAGTCATGGAATTTAGAAACACATTTACTAATCCCAGGCAATCATGGCTACCAATGGTACAACATATGCAACTTAACGATGCAATTTGCCAAAAAATGATAAAAGTTGGAACCCCTACTGAACACTTTTAAGTGGGGTACCTATCTTCAGATCCTCTTAGTTTGCATAATGGCTTCCCAGATGAAATAACATAGCAAGAAACAGAAACAGCTCACTAGTAATGGTTGACTTACTCCAATTGCTTCTGAATTAAAAGCAGCTGTGGACAGTAGGAGGTTGGTCTGTCCTTAAATAACACATTAGTAACATGGATAAAAATTTTATCTCTTGCTTTGATACAAAATGTTAAGAATCACAAAGAAGCTAAAGGCTGGTAAATGTTATCAAGCATTTTCAGTGAGGTTGTTATATCTTAGAGGTATCTTAAATATTTCCAATCATTTGATTTCACCCTTTTTATTGGGAACCTTTCTCAACCACTTTAAATCATTGCAAATACCACACAAATCTGAGCTTCCTTTTGTCGTAATGACCAACGATTTGAACTGTGATTAATGTAGACAGCATATCATTCTATAACAATAAGGGATATTTGTGAACTGTTGTGTCTAATGGAATCAATGTTTTCAGCAGGTCTTAGAAAATATGTTTTATCATTTCAAAAAGTAATACATAATCTAGTTGTTTCTGTTATGGTTGTATTCATTGTTAGTATTTTTAAAGGTCTGTTTTTTATTTTTGGTCATGTGTGCATACAGATAGTATTAATAAATTTCACAATTCAGTGAGACTGATTGCATACAGATCAGATGTTGCTCTGTCTCTAGAGTGTAAGACAGAAATAGATGATGGCATTTTGCAAACTGAAAGTAGAGAACATTTTTCAAAGGATTAATATTAGTAGCAAGTTTTATGATTCAATAATTCATGTTCATAGACAAAAAAGTAAAATTTCCCATCTGTTACCTTTTTCCTTCTCAATTGTTAAGCTTAGAAACATGAAAAAATATAACATATCTTCTGGAACTTTTTTTTTTTTTTGGTGTAGTTTAGAATATGTACGCTATGAAAATTTAGTATTCCTGGAAGGAATTATAGTCAATTAAGAGCCTATCAGCTGTTCACTGACTTTTTGTTCCATTATTGAAGAGGTAGAATTGTAGGGACTGAATTGGATGAGAGTTAGGTATTCTTGGCCATAGCTAATTAGCTTTCAGACCATGGAAGATTTCTTTAAGATTTTATTTCTTCTATAAGAGTTTGACATGACAACTGAAAATAAAAATAAAATAATAATTTAAGTCCATAAGCAAATTTAAAAATTTCAAATGCCCAATTCTAAAGAGATAACCCATTTTAGAAAGTAATATCAACAAACTAAGACAAGGAGTCTTTGCATTGTTGTGGGGCAGGGATTATGTCAAACCATTTTAGCAGTTCTAAAGTTGGCTCAAGGTTTAATTGATAATATGTGTGCATACATACAGACAGAGTTACATAACCATGTTTTCTGTATATGCATCTAAATGTATAAGCATATATATACATAATGCATGTGTCTTTGATTATAAGCAAAAAAAATAAATGTTTTACATATTTTATGCATAATTATTTCAATTCCTGGAATGAATGGGTCAGAAATGAAAGGCAGAAAAACTATTTTAAAGAATAATCACTGTATTCTTTATATATTTTACTTCTAAAATTTCTTCATTGTTACCTGCATCCTGATTTTTATTGACACCCCAATGCTAACATGCCCTAAATAATTCTGTCTCATATGTCATACTGTATACTAAGCATTTTAAATTTGTAACTTATATCATTGTAATTAATAGTAGGAAAGGAGCAAAGACACGGCCAGACATTATAGACATGTTATTTGGACAGCTTCACCAGGAAGCTGCAATTTCACACTCCCCAGGGAACACCAGCCCATTCTGTGCAGATCACTGCAGGGGAAGGGGTCCAACAAAGAGAAGATTGACACATGCCCAGTAAAGTTGGGTGACGCAGGGAAAGTACTAGTCCATCAATCACAACTCCAGATAGAGATGGTTAGCCAGAATGGGCATGGCCACTGCAAGCACTTGAACGTTTAGGAATATATAATCCCCCAAACAAAGGAGTTCACTTTCTTGTTGCTTGGGGTGTGCTCTCTTGGTTCTCTTGCTTTCTCCCCTAAGGGCCACAGCCATATGGATCCCACACACAATGTAGTAATGGACTGCAGCTAGCCTGATGTACTGGACATGGCTCCAACATGGAGAGGAAACTCTGGACACTGGCTCTGGTTTTAGCTCTAAGGCCCCAGCTACACTTCTTCTGACTGGGCTAGAACTTTGGAAACTCAGAGGTATAATTCCACAGAAATAAAGCTTTCTACCATATCTCATCCTACCATGTGGGTCTCCAGAAATATTATTCAAGTGTACCCCATTAACCCTACTTCCACCAAAAACTGGAGGAAAGGAGCCCCTCTCTCCTATCCTAACCCTATTATCATCACAAACAAAATATCTGTTCTATTTATTTATAAGTTTCCTTCCTTTCCTCTTTTACAGAGATATCTCTATTCTACCAGTTCAGCAAACTTTTTTTGATGTTATTTTATGGAAGTGTAACATATACACACATAATTGTACTACTTGATTAACTAACCCAAGGTGAAAAGAGCACAGGGATATCACCTGAGTTAACTGGCTGTTAGAGGAGAGGGGTCTGAAAGACTGGGTGAAAAAGTTGAAGAGATTAAGCAAAAACAAAAACAAAACCAAAAACAAGAAAACAAGAAAGTGACAGAAATGTATAAAGCAAAAACTGATTGAGCTAAAACAAATAAATAAGCAAACTGGCTTATAGTGGAGTCTATAATATCCCTATTTGAGTCATTGACAGATCACATTGATAGAAAGCCAGTGAGAATTTAGTTGACCTGAAAACCACAATCAGTCAACATTTTTAATTGATATTTATAGAATACTCCATCTAACAACAGCAAAATTCAAATTATTCTAAAGGGCACAGCAAATGTTCACCATAATAAATCATATTCTCAACCATAAAACATAGCTTATTTGAATTTAAAGTTAAAGAAAGAATACACAGTATGATGTCAAAACAGAATAGAGTTAAACTAGAAACCAATAAATGAAGATAACTCTAAAAGTACTATATGTGGAAATTAAACAACATATTCCTAAATCACTCATCATTCAAAGAAAAGGCCTTAAGACCAATGTATTGCATATATTAGAAAAGGAAAGATCTAAAATCAATAGCCTAAGTTCCCAACCTAGAGCAAGAAGAGCTAAATAAGAAAAAGAAGAACATATATAGAATTTAAATAAATATTTAACAATTATAAAATAAGCCAACATTTTAAGAAACACTATCACATGCACTGGTGAGGATGTAAAGTAAGAGCTACTCACATATGCTACTGGTTGTATGTGCAACTATATTTGAAAAGTTAAAATGTATATACCCTGGACACACACATAAGTTTTATTTCTATATACTTAATCTAGACAGATTCTTGTGCTTTGTACTAGGAAGAATATGCAAGATTATTCACAGATTTGTTCACACAACTTGAACAAAAAAACACATATATAAATGTCCCACAACTGTAAAATGGATAAATATAAATTGATATATAATAGTACAAATGAATTTTATTTGCATTGAATATTAATCAACTACAACTATGCTCATAAAAATGGATGGAGCTCAAAAAAAATCCTGATAAAATAATACCACAGAAATCTTTAAAAGACTTTTAAAAATGTTTAAATTTTGGAAAAATAAATATTAGTACTTATGCATATAAGTAAAAACCATTAAAAGAAAACCATTAAAAGAACAAAAGGACTATTTCATCCAAAAATCAGAAGTATGGTTACTACCAATGAAGAAGGAAGTGGGCACCAAGGATGTTGGTAACACTGATAATGATCTCTCTTTTATGTTAGATAATTTGAATATAATGCTATGTTTTATTTGTATTTCAATTGTATTTCTCCATTATATGCAGATTCAGGCATTTGTTATATTTCCCAGGAAAAAAATACTTTAAAACATTTTTGAGCTAAAATTTCTGTAATCAAACATATCTAAATTGTTTTGTACCCTGGAAATCTAATGGGCAAGCCAAAGTGGGAAAAAAGGAGTCTGTAATTTTCAGAATAAATAGAAACAGTTGACAAGAGTTAAATCTGTGAAATATCCATTTAAGCTTATAAATTACATTATCAAAATGGCTTTTCCTTTTCTTTTCCATTCTTTGGTTCTTTACCCTTACATTTGATTGGGAGATAAAAGGGACTGTCAGACAATGAATTGGAAAATTCAACTCATTCCATTGAATCCAAAATCTTTTAGTATTTATGTAGTTTAATGCATTTCTTATAACTTTATAAATGCCTAAAGCACTTTATAAAGCTCAATTTGTGTCAGAGTTAAAATAATTGAAAGCCATTTAAACTTTCAGCTAATCATGTAGTTTAGACTTAACTTCAAATGCTATGTAAAGTGAGACTTTGAGAAAGAAACCATGATTTTTATTACCTTTTAAAAAATTATAAAAAATGTATAATTCAAATATAAAATATTTTTTTTATCCCTCAAAGACAAATCTTTCACCTATATTTGATGCCCTTTACTACCTCCCCCACCCTCACTTCCCTGTGGTCATAACATAAATATTTATTATATAATTTTATAATATACCAGAGGCCTGGTGCACAAAATTTGTGCATGGGAGGTGGCGGGGGGGTATCCCTCAGCCTGACCTGCACCCTCTCCAATCCGGGAGCCCTCAGGGGATGTCCTACTAACAGCTTAGGCCCACTCCCCATGGTTCTCTGCTGTCTGCAGGGCCTGCTTGGCCACTCCTGGGTTGCTCTGGATGCTGGCCAAGCGGGCCCTGCTCTCTGCAGCCACCCCTGGGACTGGAGGACTCCAGTAGGGCTGTGAGGACTGGATGCCGTCATCTTGTGGCTATGGGCGCTGCTATCTTTGTGTCGGAATGGTGGTTAATTTGCATATTACTCTTTTATTAGATAGGATAGTTATATTATTACCAGAGGGGTAAAAAATTTAACTGTTTATTCAGTTTAAAAATTACCTTAATTCACATTAGCTTAATATGTACAAGATTTTGAAGATCATAACATATACATCAGAAAATCATAAGTCATCACCAAAACATTTCCAGAAATTTAGGAATTTTATCCTTAGTAAACATTTCTGTAAAGGGCAACCAGTATTTTAGGTTTTATGGCTCATTGATCTATGTCACAACTATTCAACTCTACCCTTATAGCTCAAAAACAGCCCTAGACAACACATAAACTAATGGGTGTGGCTGCTTTTTAGTAAAACTTTATTCACAATAATAGGTGGGTCTTTGCAGGCTTTAGTTAAGATTGTGTCCTGACTAGGAAGCAAACCTACCACCTCATGGAGTACGGGCTGATGCTCTAACCAACTGAGCCACCCAGCCAGGGCTCCTTCTCTCTGTTTTTGTTATTGTTATGAATGATTTGTCCAGAAGAATGAGATTATTTTAATCAAATTGGGTATCTTTTAACTATTGTCTATTTTAATTGTAATCAAAGCACACTCGTTACAACATACAATGAAATTTGTGTTTATCTCTGTTTTCCAAAGTTGGAAAGTTAAATTTAGCAAAGCTAAAACATTTATTTAATTCTTATTTTACTAGAAGCCCAGTGCACGAATTTGTGCACGGGTGGGGTCCGGCCAGACTGGACCCAGTCAGGGCGGATCAGGGCCATGCCTATCCGGAGGAGGAGATGGCAGGAGGTTGGCTGACTGGCCCACCCCGATCAAGGACCGATCAGGGCTGGGCTGACTGGGGGGAGGGGCTGTGGGTGATTGGCCACGGGCCCCACCCCCAATTGGGGTGGGGGGGATGATTGGGATGGGACCGGCTGTGCTGAGAGGCTGTGGGTGATGGGCCAGCTGGCCCCACCCCAAATGGAGTGGGGGGCCGACCGGAGGTCAGTGGCCGGGGGAGGGGCTGTGGGAGGTTGGCCAGCCAGCCCACCCAATTGATATGGTGGGGCAATTGGGAGTGGAGCTGGCTTGGGGGAGGGGCTGTGAGTGGTGGGCTGGCCAGCTCTCCCCCAAATGAGGTTGGGGGGGCTGATCGGAGGCCAGCAGACTAGGAGAGGGGTCCTGCCCCTGATCGGGGTGGGGGGATCCGATCTGGGGTGGGGCCGGGTGAGGTGAGGTGCTGCAGGAGGTTGGCTGGCTGGCCCCACACCCCCCCATCTGGCAGTTCGCTGGCCACAGTGGGCATCATAGCAACCAGTTGTTCCAGCATCTGGATGCTGGCTTTTTATATATATACATTATTACCTATACTAATAAAAGGGTAATATGCAAATTGGTCATGACACCCTCACAGTCATGACCTGATATGCTAATTAGTCAAGACCAGTATGCAAATTGACCATCACTCCAACACAAATAGTAAGAGAGGGATATGCTAATTACCTTTGATATTCTAATTAGCCATGGCCAGTATGCAAATTGACCACCACTCCAATATCCCAATTGGCTGCCCCCATGTGGTCAAAGATGGCCACCCCCATGTGGCCACAAGGTGGCCACCACAAGATGGCTGGCAGGGGAGGGCAGTTGTGGGTGATCAGGCCAGCAGGGGAAGGCAGTTAGGGGTGACGAGGCCAGCAGGGGAGGGCAATTGGGAGCTACCAGACCTGCATGGGAGGGCAGTTGGGGGCAACCAAGCCTGCAGGAGAGGGCCGTTGGGGAGGACCAGGCCTGCAGGGGAGGGCAGTTGGGGGTGATCAGGCTGGGAGAGGAACAGTTAGACGTCAATCAGGCTGGCAGGGGAGTGGTTAGGGGGTGATCAGGCTATCAGGCTATCAGGCAGAAGCTGTTAGGGGCAATCAGGCAGGCAGGCAGGCAAGTGGTTGGGAGCCAGCAGTACTGGATTGTGATCCTGGTGGGATCTGGCCTAAATGAGCAGTCGGACATCCCAGATTGGGGAGGGTACAGACTGGGCTGAGGGACAACCCCCCTCCCCAGTGCACAAATTTCATGCACCAGGCCTCTGGTTTTAATATAAGAATTAAAAGTAATTAGTCCTACCTCTATTCCTGCTAGGTAAATGTAGAAGAGAAATGCTTTGGAAATGCCCATCTAAAGGGCGCTCTCTGGGGGCACCCAGGCTCTAATATCAGCCAGGAGGAAGTTTAATTATGAAACTGAAGCAGGAATTTTGGGGGAACATAGGCAGGCTTAGGAAATTTTTTTTTTGGAATTGGGGTTCATGGAGGAACACAGGGCTACAGACTGGGAGAAGATCCATTTCCATAACACAAGGAAGCCAGGTGCAGTTAACATTTCCATAAGACAAGGAAGCAGCAACAGGTATATTTCCATAAGACAAGGGAACTGGAAGTAGCCAAGAAAGGTCTATATTTACAAAATAAAGAGAAGGAAGCCTTTCATCCAGAAGGAGGAGAAGAAAGCTGAAAGGGAATAGGAAAACAATAAGGAAGGAAAGGGGAGAACTTCACATGTCCTATGTGAGGTTCGACCTTTGAGCCCAGGAGTTACTACAGTAACCAGTCTAACGGAATAGTGACCAATCAGAGGGGATATTAAGGCACCAGGATCTGCAGCCTTTATAAGCCCTAGGGAAGAGGAACTCAGTGGTATTCTTTCCCCTCCCTACATAGGAGTCTGTACTTGTTCTTCAATAAATCTCCATATTTGTTATACCACTTTCTGTCTGTGGATTCATTCTTCAATTCCAGCAGATAAAGAATCCAGGTTCCAGTCCAAAAATTCGGTATCAAAACATAAACAATCAGCAATACTAGTAGATGGCCTTTCTTTAAAGTTATCACACTCTCACCTAATTTATTTTTACAAACAATTTTCTATCATATTTATATTTTTATTTACTTATTGTGGTAAGAACACTTAACATGAAATCTACCATTCTAACAAATTTTAATAGCAAAATGTTATTATAACTATAAGCACTAGGTTGTATAGAAGATCTCTAGAATGTATTCATCTTCCATAACTGAAACGTTATACATATTGAACAACTCCCCATATTAACACATCATTTGCAATAAAATAAGGTACCTGTTGTTGTTGGTTTTGCAAAGTAATCATCCCTGATTACATCCTAATGCAGAACTTAATCAGATTGGAATTAAATAATTTACTTTCAAATTTCTGTTTTGTCAGATTTACTTCTGTTAAATATACCATATATAATATGAGAGAAATATACTTCTAACTCATCTTTCATATTATACTGGCTTTGAGAAATAGTGTGAACAACCCTTTTCTCATTTGTATTTGTTAAGGATTAAAGACAGTAAAAGCTGAGTCTGGTTTTTTTTTTTTAATTTTTGCTGAGTGTTTTATTGACACAGTTTGTAGACAAAATGTGTTGTTACACATACATTCATTCCAAAATAATTATTATTTTTTCAATGAAAATGTCGTTTAAGGAAAACTGAATTAAATAACAAACAGTATAAAATTTGAGCATTATACGAACACATTTTAACCACATAAGAAAAATGTCAAAAAATTATATGAAAATTATATACTTCTAAGTAAATCTGATGTGTGTTAATTGAGGTTGCTACTATCTGGAACATATAATCTATAATTTTTAAAATGTACCTGTAGCATATCAAGTTAATTATACTTTACAGAGGTTGTTGGCTTGGGTTGCTATTAAAAATCCATAAGCTAGGTGGCTTAAACATTAAACATTCATTTCTTATAATTCTGGAGGTTGAAAAGACAAAAACCAAAGTGCCTGAAGAATTAATTGGTTTCAGGTGAGGGCCCACTTCCTGGTTTGTAGATGGCAACTTATTGCTGTGTCTATCCACTCCTGGCAGAGAGATAGCAAGCTCTGCTCTCTTTCTCATCTTATCAGGGCACTCGTCTAATCATGTTGGTTCCACACCTACCTGTCTCCCCAAAACCTCATCTCCTAAGGCCATCACATGGGGAGTTAGAGTTTCAACATATGAATGTTGGGAGAAGACAAACATTCAATTCTTAAGAGAGGCTTTCTTTTCTGTAAACGCCATTTTCTTGAGGATTACTATTTGTATTCTATGCAGGACAATAAGAAATACCACCAACTGGGAGTGGTGGCAGAAATGGGGAGAAGTAAAAAATTTCAGTTAAGCAGGATGAGTAAGTTCTGGAGATCTAATTACAGCATGGTGACTATAGTTAATAAAACTATTGTGTACTTAAATTTTGCTGAGATGGTTGATCCTATGTCTTTCCCCCACCCACCCACACACAAATGTAAATATGTAATGTAATGGATATGTTAATTACCTTTATTTTGGTAATCATGCACAATGTGTACATATATCAAAACATCACATTATGTACCTTAAATATATGCAATTTCTATTTTCTACACCTTAAAAAAAGCTGGAAAATTAATCTAATTAAAAATAAAGACTACTATAGACTCAGGTGAGAAAGTTCTATTTTAGGCCAATCTCTAACAAACAAGAGTTTACAATGACAGGCAAGCCTAAGCTAGATTTCGTGGTCTTTCCCGTGGCCAGATATTTGTAATTCAGAGCATATCAATCTCAAAGACAAAATATATAAAATGAACTTTTGAGGTTACTACATTTTTTAAAAAGCAGCTTACATGTAGAAGAAAATCTAATTTCAGAAAAAGTGTATCCTTTTTCCCTTCAGGCTCTCCTTTACAATTTTTAAGAATAATTTGCCGTCTGCAATTTGTTTGAATGAAAAATTGTCTTGAAAGAAAAATGTATAAAGAAAATTAGCCTCTTTTGTAGAGTAAAAAAGTTAGCATGCTAATATTTTCTACTTGCATATGTGCAGTTACATTTTAAGTTTAAGTATTTTGAACCATTATAGGAGAATTGAACAAAATAATATGCTATCAAACATCATTTTTATACATTTACTTCACGGTTTATCACTTAATCTGTATACATTTCACTATATAGTTAGCATGATATGCTTCTAGTCTTCATAGAGTTAGATGATATGATATGCATCTATGATATTTAACATATTTCTTAGAAGCCCAATTTTTTTTTAAAAAACCACAATGTTAAAATACTGAAACATAAACACACTAATGAGAAAAACAATTTAATCAGTAGTAGGTACATTTTATATATTTTTAGATTTAATGCAATAAAATTTTTAAATAAAATTGTTTCCAAAAATTTCCTTGGGTATTTATTTCCTTTGGTAGGTTTTGAAAAATATAACTTTAATGTAGAGTTTGTTATGATATTTCTTAAAAAAATCAAATTTATTTTTTTGTAATAAAATCCATGAAGAAAATATGTACATACTTATATGAATACCTATATTTACATGTTTGTATATCAAAATATTTCTATGGAAGTAGGAATATCATTCATTAAGTTTGGAGAGAAGAAGAAGAAAATTTAAGGGAAATAGTCAAAATTTGGGTATGAACATAGGCAGGAGGATTTTAAAAACTGCACAAGACTGCATGGGTTGTGAGTTCAGGAAAAATAAAAATACAGAGCGGAATATTATCTTGAAAGTTAATAAGAAAATAATGTTATTAAAGATAAAGTTGTGGGTGAGATTGCCCATGAGGCTTTTTTAGATTAATAAAAGATCAATCAAATTATCAGGCAGATTCCTAGAAAATACACAATTATAAGGAATAAATATGAAACAGAATTTGCAAAAGACACTAGGTAGTGGTATTCAAAAATTGAAAGACAAACCAGGTTCAAACAGAAAAAAAACCCCACAAAAAAACCCTAATCTTATCAAATAGACCTGAGAGTTTAAAGAGCATAACAGTTTAGAAATAGCATCGGATTGAGTCAAAAGGAAGATAATATCGTGGTGAGAGAAATTTCTTTGGAAAGTGTTCAAAGTACAGAGGGAGCAACAAGGGATTATGGACATCAAAGACTGAAAACTAAATCTTTCAGAAGTTGTCTTTGAATTGCAGAAATGAGGCAATGTAGTAATAGAAGGGGCTATGTAGTCATGACATTTTCTTTGTGGGAGAGATTTAAGTTTATAATTTTGCTCAGAACCAGTTAATAAAGTTTAAAAATAAGATATTTCTTACTGTAATATCATCTTTCTCCTTTATTTGAACAATTAGCAGTTAGGGGACATTCTCTTCTATAAATGATTAGCTGAGGACACCAGGAGCTACAGGGGTTGCCATAGCACTCAGAAGCTTTAGCTTCTTCATGCCTCAGTTTTTAAACAAAGAGAAGGCATGATCCTGTAAACCCTGGAGTTTTTAATTGCATAAAAATCACCATGTGCATTAGTCAACTTTGCTGGTATTGGTGAGGTGATGCTTCAGCCTTACCAAGAAGTGTTTAAAGTTTCTGCATGTATAAGAAATGTATTCTTCCTAGATAAACATAGAAGACACCTCTAAAAAGCTATATGGGGTATGTGGGTGTTATTTTTTTTTAACATGCTGAATTAAATTTTCTTATTAAGTCATCAATTCTCAAATCCTCATTTTATCACTCTTCTAGGCAAAAACCTGGTGTAAAGAAAGACCATTGCTTGGGAGACAAAAGCTCACAGAGAGACAATCTGTGTAGCAGAAAGGGTAGCAAATATGGGACTATTTGAAATATGTGCTACTGTTTAATTACCTTAGTAATATATGTAGCTCTCTGTGTCAATCTGAGGAAGGAACATTACTTATAACTCCTGTTCCATGATTGATAGGATCCTTATTTCTCTCATGGTCGCTTTTTAACAAAAAGCTACATTTGAGGCTAATAAACTCTCAACTTAACCTGCTTTTAGTTTCAAGACACCAGAATGCTTTTCACATAATAGAATTTTGCCCTAGAAGTCCTGGGTTTAAGTTCTAACACATTAAAATGCATGTGAGGTGACTTATTCCAAGTTATTGGACCTTTCTAGGCATAGAAGCTTTGACAATAACAAGTTTCTTAAAAATAATTATCCTTAAACATTAAACAAAATTGTTGTGAGGCTCAAATTTAATAACACAGAGACATTTTTAAAAAATTGCTATCCAAAAGTAACATATTGTTTAGCATAACCATGGACACAGACAGTAGGGGGATGAGGGCATGTGCTGGGGGCTGGGAGCAGCTGGGGAGAGGTCAAAGGAGGGAAAAGGAGACATATGTAATACTTTAAACAATAAAAATTTAAATTTTTAAAAGTAACATATTGTTAATACATGTGACCCTGACTCAAACTAGCTGTACAACACTAAATGGGTTTTGCTTCTGAAAAAAAAATCTTGTCTGCTTTTTCTTCTGAGTGTGTGTGTGTGTGTGTGTGTGTGTGTGTGTGTGAGGGGCGGGGGAGGCAGACTTATACTAAAGAATCTCCAAGACTTTTCCCAATGCCATATTTTGAAATATTACCATTCATGCCAAAAATAGCAAAAGAGTACCTACTGTGCTTAGCATCCATCTTGACTTAAGCGAACTTTAAATGAATTTCTACAATAAAGTTTGACTTAATTTATTCTTTGTGCTTGCCTTTCTTGGTTTGTCATGAAATAAATATTTTTTCATTAAAATTAATAAAAAAATATGAACTACTTTTTTTCATGTAACATCTTTTTATTTAGAGTCCAGGTTTTAAGAAATTAATTAAAGTTATCAAGTGAGCAGTAAATGGATTGAATGACAAGTGTGTGTATGTTTTGAGTATATAGATATTTATGAAAAGTTGAAAACTTGAGCCAACACGTATAGGAGGTGAATACAAGTTCTATTTGATCTTAGTGAGTGCACTCACTAATATAGTTGTAGCACTGCGGTCCTGTAATATATGCTAGACATAAGATACTATTGCTGCTACAATTTAGACCTATCAGAATACTCAAGGCCAAGATAAGAAATTTGAATTTTATTTTATTCCTAGAGGCCCAGTGCATGAAATTCATGTAAGAGTAGGCCTTCCTTCCCCCAGCTGCTGGCACCGGTTTCCCTCTGGCACCCAGGACCTGGGCTTTCCTCGCAGTCTCGGCTTCGTCTGGAAGGTCAACCAGAAAGACATCTGGTCTAATTAGCCTATTACGCTTTTATTATTATAGATTATTGGGTGATTTCATAAGATTAGAACATTAAAAAGGTATTTTTATAAGTTCACAATGCTATCAAAATCTTGCAGATATTGAGTATGAGTTGCAATGGACTGTATTTTATCATTTTAGTTTAAAAATATAGTGTACTTTTCTCTTTCCTACTTTTACACTGTTTATTGATTGTTTTACAAATTATTTAATTAAAATTTTTCAGTTGATTTATGATTTAGAAATATTTTTCCACTTTTTAATCCTACTATTGTCCTCATTTTTAGTCTTCTAAGCAAAATAGTAAACTGAAACTTCAAAGGAAGGCCTATTCATTCTCTTTCTCACTTGTAATTAAATAGCTTTATTTTCAGCAGGGGCTCAAGTTAAATGTTATTCTACACAATTGACAATGCAAGTATGGTGCCTACTTCTCATTCCTTCGAAGTATCTGCTAAATTACCCTTAGCATCTCTTTGTTTAACTTCATTCCAATGTATCCTATTGAGTTTATTTTCAAGCAACATTTGACAAGAAGTATTCTTCAATGTTTTGCTTGCTGCTCTTTTAGTAGTGTCAATCTTGAACTCCCACTGCCCTGAAAATTGCATTTCTCCAGGCTAAGTGAGTTTTTCAGCTAATTCCCTTTTATGATGTAATAATTCAGGTAAGTAGAGACAGCATATAGAATGGTACACTAGACAGTGATTAATCGCTGATCAATTTTTATATATTTCAGAGAAATACATAAAGAGAAAAGAAGAAAAGCATACTGGAGATAATTTGGTAACTAAGATATGGCATTTAGTTTAAATTTCTAAAAAATATATTAAAATTGATGATTTGCACCTTTATTTTGATAAAATAGTATA
This sequence comes from Myotis myotis, assembly GCF_014108235.1. Taxonomy (NCBI): domain Eukaryota; kingdom Metazoa; phylum Chordata; class Mammalia; order Chiroptera; family Vespertilionidae; genus Myotis; species Myotis myotis. Next base: position 42,461,674 of record NW_023416379.1, read on the forward strand.
TTTTAGAAACTTCATGGTTTACATCGGTTATATCTTTCAAAATATGTAATATTATATTGTTAATAATTAAAAAAACAATATTTCAGGAGAGTGTCATAACATCAACAAATTGAATAATGAAAAAGGTTTGCAATAGATAAAAAGATTAGAAATTAGTGGCTAGTCAGAAAGTTTAATTCAAACATCTTTTCTATTATATGTTAAAATCAGAGGAACAGACAGGTAATTAGTCTCAAAATCAGGACTCTGATGTAGAAGTTTTATTCTTCCTAGTCACTTTTCTAAGTAGGCCATGGATTAAGTATTAATGATTGGACTTTTACTTCTTTGTATATTATTTGAATCACCAAACAAAGCTTTCTTAAATGAATTAGACACCCTTTAGGTATAGTGTTTTGTAAATACTGCCACCATTAAAAACCAAATAATTTTAATAAGTTTAGTCAATGATACACCACTGTCTTTTGTCTTATAATATAATATACACATGTTGTAACAATATAGTAGTTGTGAAAATTAATGGTAGTTGATAACAAGCAAGTCTCAGGCTTCTGCAGTCCAAGACACACCCTCTCTTCTAATAGGGGATTCAGGACTCCAGTCCTTTTCATCATGTTGCTCCACTATATGGTATTCTTTGTTTCCAACCACAAGTTCCAATGAATTAATGAATATTTTAATACTAGGCCTTCAGAGGATGTACATAATGATCACTCATAAGTGCACATTCTCCTGAAAAAAAGTAGTGATTTGGGGAAAACAATCTGTTCTCAATAATGTATATCCTATTATTAATGCTTTTCAGGCATTTTGTGGCAGGGGTTATATGAGCTCATTTTACATATATCCAGTACACTTTTAATATTTATTTGTTTACATATACACCAAATTATCTGCTTCTGCAGCCTCATGTGAGCCAATGATGTCAAACTGAATGGGGTCCTCTGCCAGGAATATAGAAAAGAGAGCCCCAGGTGAGGCAAGGTGATAGAAAAAGTAAGGCCCAAGTGATGATGTGGTTCAAAAGGCAAGACTTGTTTTGGAGCAGTAATGATTATATTATACAAAGATGTTCTTATATTTTAGAGAACATCTTTGTTCTCTGAAAAAAAAAACCCACAAAAATTAGAGGCAGGAAGGGCATCTGGATTACTTATTCTGTGGGGAAATCAGCACTAAACATTGTTACTTAGATGAAAGACATTGTCAGTCCCGGTGGACAAATCCAAGTAATTTGTTGGAGTTTATCTATAAAATGAATTCAGGCAGAAAGGAAATCAAACTTATTTGAAGCTTCCTACATGGGGAAAAGAATGGAATCAAACACAAGATTGCAGGAAAGACCTGAAATGAGTGATTGTAATATGTCCATTGCATATTAGGATGCATCCACTGCTCCTGTTCGTCTGGGTTCTGAGGACAGGGAGAGTTTCATACTCCTCTTTTCGAGTCAAATAAAAAAAATGTCCAAAGTAAAAGTTTATGTGTCCTATTTGTTGTTGAAGAAACTTATCATTTTCTAGAATTCATGATTGCCTCATAACCAGAGATTTGTGATGGACTCGAGACATTTAATATTTTTAGATCATCAGGTTGTTACTTGTTGTTTAGGAACATGGTTTTCATGAGGCTTTCTGTACCTTAAGAAAATGCAGAACTATTCTTTCTTTTTGTAATTAAGTAAATTACAAAGCTGATTGGCTACTTTAGTGGAAACAAGACTTTATAAGATGATAGTCATAAATAAGAAGAAACTGGAAGTTAGAATGTGTTATCCCACATTGGCTGTTTTAGGGTTAAGGATACTCAGTTCAAGCTAGACATGATTTTCTTTAAATTCGTATGTTTCCCTTTCAGACACACTAAAGACATACTCAGGAAGCAAAGACAAAACGGACTTTCTCTTCCCATAGCTTCAAGGAGAATCAATTTCAATAAGGAATAGGAAAATGTAGCATTTGATTTGATTTAAAGCGGAGCCTGAGGGGGCTAACTTCAAGCCTAGTTTAAAACCAGTGATAAGGATTTTTGAAAAACTGGAAGGTTATGAATGAACATCCATGCTATTAAAAAGCGAGCAAGTTATTTTAAGGTTTTCAGTCAGTTGCATACTGATATTGGATCAGTGCTCTACAGAAGCAAGCAGAAAATTAGTACTCAGGCACGAGATATATCCTAAATTTGAAAAGGATCCATTTTTATTAATTTGCTTTGGAAGATGACCTGAAAATTATACTAACTTAATGGGATTAAGAAAATGAATCTGTGCTTAGAGGTAGGGGTAGGAAGAGGGCAAATATTTCTACCTAACATTTTTATTAGTATAAGCAAAAATACATACATACACTTATTATTGTGGCATTGAAATAAAAACAGTTGTCTACTTTTTCCATATATTTAACATGAGAGGACAGGAAGCTGTGACCACAAAGCTTCTGTACACTAGATTTCTTGTCTTTGTTACAGCTCTAAAATATTAATGGGATTATCAAGGTAAAGAGAGTAGGTCTCCCCGTTATCCTCTATGTGAATCATACAAAATGTTAAGAGAGAAAGGATGATCAGTAGAGTAGCTATTCTGATGAGCTGATTGTGGCAAGTCAATGAAGAGCCACCAAGAACACAATGGTTCACTGGTCCCAGGGCTAGTGAGAGGGCTTTATAATCATTTCATTTCGGCCTTTGATGGGGCTTCCAGGAACCTATCCACAGTAGTTGGGGGTTTCTATGGGCTGATGCCTAGGGCATAATTTACATCTCACTTCCAGTTTCACCTACATGCAGAGGAATTCTGTTGGTTGTACTATATAGCAATTTTAGTAGGAATTAGAGACTTCAAAAAAGATATCCTTTGGAATCTTTTAGAAACACAATTATACCTTGTCGTTAAAAAATTACTAAGAAAAGATAATTGTAAAGATGAAGATGAAAAACCAGTTTGTGAAGGAAACAAAAAAAATAATCAGGTTGCAAGAATTATTGGAAAGTTGGAATCAGATGTGTTCTAAATTTGGTGATGTTTGTACATATTTGAGACTTACATGCCCTAATACATATTTTTAAGGGAGTGAAAAATATAAGGTAACTGCAAAGCTTGTATATTCTGGAAGAGGTACATAAGGCGTGGTATGCCAAGCATATATCAGTTATAGGATACAGGTAGAAAATGTATTCAGCAAGGCTTAAACAACTAGAGTTTATCTTAAGTGATGTTACAAAGAATCACCGCCAACTACATTGAGAAGAATTCAAATTGATGCATGCAACATGTTTTTCAATCTAATGTTTTCAAGACTTAGATTCTTCACCAATATTACCTAATAATAGACAAACATGTAAATTGACCATCCCTCCACTATGCTCACCAGCCAATCAGGAGAGTATGCAAATTAACCCAACAAAGATGGCAGTTAATTTGCATATGTAGGCATGAAGTGGCGGAGCGAAGACTGAAGGCTCCGGCCAGAGCTGCGAAGACTGAAGGCCCCGGCTGGAGCGAAGGCCTGGGTCCCAGGTGCTGGAGGAAAACCAGTGCCGGCAGCCAGGGAAGGGTAGGCCTATTGCACGAATCTCTTCGTGCAATGGGCTTCTAGTAGCTAATAAGATAAGAACTTTAAATTTGGATTCCTATTAATTCTGAAGAAAGGCCACAGGTGCTGCAGCTGTTGCAAAGTTGATGAAAGTGGAAAATAGAATAGTATGGCAGTGAAGAGAATGCTTAACTACTGCAAGCCAGAGAGTTCATTGAATTTGGCCTGGTTCCTAAGTTTATGGAGCATTGCTTTTGGTGGAACTCTTGCTGAGAAAACACTTGTATGCATTCTAACTGAGGCATGTAATGCTGTTTTTCTTCAGTATTAAGTCTTATTCAGCATGGATGAGTATGGAAAAAAGAAGTTAATGAGGATGCTTAGCAGTCGATAGCCATTTGGAACTAGACAGATGGAAGAGAGCTTTGATCCACAAGGGAAAAGTTTTACAAAGAACAAAGTGTGGCATCTCTAATTCTAATATTGACGGCATCAAGGTTGTTTAAAAAGTAGTAAAATGAAAGAAAGAACCAGTATCTGCAAAACTCCTCCTCAAAGGAGTACCATTCTTGAGTTGAATAATAAGTTTGATAATCAGATATTTCAAACAAACCCTGTTAGACTTAAAACCTTATATATGACTTTTCCTCCCGTGTAATATAATATTATTTCGACAATATAACATTAAAGGTATTGGATCTTTCTTAAATCAAAAACATGGTCAGAAGCCATGGATTAGAATCAAGCATATTAGTCTAATCATGGATGAGACTATGCATATTATTCTAACATCATGTAGATAGGTGGAGGTGCTACCATGGAATGTCAGTGCACAATGTCCAAATATATATTTTTTTGTTTAAATTATTTTAAACTTATTATTTTAAAATTATTTTATATTTTTAAAGCTATCTATACTAATAAAAGAGTAATATGATAATTAGACTAGGAGACCTTCCGGACATCCTTCCGGACAAAGCTGGGGTTTGGCTGGCCCCAAATGGCCATAAGCCCCTTGCCTAGGCTGGCCACACACCTCAGTGTGGACCCCCACCCCGAAGGGTGTGTGGCCAGCCTGAAAACGGCCCTCAGCCCCTTACCCAGGCTGGCCATGCCCCCCAATGGGGACCCCCACCCCTATGGCCAGCCTGCAAACCTCCCCAGGCCCCTTGCCCAGGCCGACCCCACCCTGCAAGGGGACCCCCCACCCTGATCTGGACCCGCCTTCAGGGCAGACCAGCCAGCCCCCACCTGTGCACCAGGCCCCTATCTATACTAATAAAGGGTAATATGCTAATTAGACTGGGAGACCTTCTGGACAAAGCCATGGTAGCGGGGCCGAGGCAGAGGTGGTTAGGGATGCTCAGGCCATGAAGGGAGAGCAGTTGGAGGCTAGCAGGCTGGCGCGGGGGGGGGGGGGGGGGAGCAGTTGGGGGTGATCAGGCCAGCAAGGGAGGGGACAGTTGAGAGCGAGAAGGCTGGTGGGGGGGACAGTTGGGGGTGAGCAGGCCTGCAGGCAGGTGAGCGGTTAGGAGCTAGCAGTCCCGGATTGCAAGAGGGATGTCCAACTGCTGGTTTAGGTCCGATCCCACAGGGGTCCCAGATTAGAGAGGGTGCAGGCCGGGCTAAGGGACACCCTTCCCGCCCCGCCCCCCCCACACAAATTTCATGCACCAGTCCACTAGTGTTTTAATAAGATTCTTAGACTTATTTTAAGCAATAGAAGATGTTGCAAGTAACTATAGATTTTTATAGTAATGTTACTTAACAGATGGTAAAATAAAGTATTTTTCAATAAAATAAGTATTAAAAGAAAAGAAGGAACTGTAAAGAGCATTTATCAAGGCCAGTTGCAATGGGTCTCATATGTACAATAAACCTGTCCAGGTTTTAGAAATAGAAGGCTTATTTTCTTCTTGTAATTAAACCTTTGTCTTACGTACTCATTTTTCTCAGAATAAGAAAATACTAAAGTAAGAATTTATGGAAATATTTATTTATGCTAAATTATTTTCTTCAAATGACTTCATAATCCTAGCTTTGTTTTATTTATTTATTGCCTTTATTTTAATAATTTACCTGAGAGGGAAACAGATCAATGAATAGAAGTGCCAAAAAAGATTCTGTACTACTTAATTTTATATGCTAATGGGAGGGAAATAAGGTGTTGTTACACTGTGTGTTTTTTTTAAGTCATAGATACAGTGAGTACAATAACACCAAATCATCTTGTATAGCACTAATCATTGCAACACTAGTTAAATGATGATTTGATTATGTTGACTAAAACATAGATTTGTCATACCTATATCTTTTCTTTTCCCTTATTTTTTTTCTACACACATTTTCATTTCTTAAAAAACTCAGCGATTTTACTCAAAACCTCAATATATTTTATTAAATGTTATATGTGATAACAATGTATAATATATCACTAGTTTGAGAGTATTTAGAAGCATTGATAGCACAACTAATGTAGTTTGAGGTTTTTCTGGGCAGCTGTGACATACTTATTACCTGGCATTATTACACTTCAAGATCTGTGGCTGAATGACTTGTGTTCAATTTGTTTTCAGCACTATAATTGAATATATTTTAGATATCAAATACATTTTATATAGTATTGGGAGATTAATTTATTTAAATAAGTTTATTCCCCAAACACAAAGCCTTTTAAAATGTCAAATGTAATTTGAATATAGCTTAGCAGTTTTGAGTTCAACATTTGCAATTTTTCTCTGAAGGAGTTATAGGTCATTAAGCAGGCTTTCAGGGCCAACTGTTATTATCATTTAAAAAAGGCATAAAATACACAGTGGTAGAACAACTCACAGTGTTAAGAATGAGGTTAATGCTACATTGCTTGAGTAGATTTATTTGAACAAGCTTTAATCTCCATAAAACCTTATGTTTAAAGCTTTACTTGGGAAAAGTATTAAGAAAGAAGACATAAGTTTTAACAGTTTGCCTGATGCTATAATATTAATGATTTGATTTGATTAATATGATAATTTACAGAAAAAATAAAACAAATGGATTTTTTCTTTTTTTGGAGATGCCTAAAGACAGGCCTAAAATTAAGCTTCATTAGCATCTTAATAAATCTACCTTTAGTTGTCTTCATTTCTTCACCCATATTGTCATTATAATCTACTAGAGGCCCAGTGCATAAAATTTGTGCATAGGTGTGGTCCATAGGCCTGGCCAACGATCGCAGTATGAGTGTTTGGCATGGAATGGCAGGTCCTAGATAACGACTGGGCCCTGGCCAGCACCTGGGCCCCCAGGCCCCCACATGCCTTCCCCCTGAGTCACAGCCCCCAAGTCCCCACACAGAGATGCATTGAGCATGGCCAGTCGGGGCACAGCGTGGGCCTCTGGGTCAGCCAGTGGCACTTCATGGAAGCCAGGCAAGCAGCGTGCTCTCTCCTGGCTGGCCTCACAGACCAGCTCCTGCATGAACCCATGGGGAGCCTGACTGGCCCCTGTGGTCCCAGCAGCTGTGGCCCGACTCACCCGGAAGAGGCCACTTGGGTACGGGGCAGGAGCTTCATGGGCGCCTGGATCCTGAGCATGGGGGCTTACCTGGCATGCAAGCCCTGGCATCCTGTGGGAGGGTAGCAGCGGGAGTGAGAGAGAGCTCAGCAGACACCCTGCATTCTCACCACACCTCTGTCCCCATCACCTCCGCTCCCAGGTAGCCAGCGAGAGGTCGCAGCCCCCTGCAGCTCCCCAGCCCAGGGGCCTGGCTCTGATCGGGCGATCAGGGCCTGCCAGCTGCTGGTCGCCATCTGTGGGGTGATGGGTCGGGGCCAGGTGTGATTGGGCTCCCATTAGTACCCGCTTTGACCTGGCACTGCATGCTCACCTGCTCCACCATCTTGCTGCAGTCCTGCTCTCATCGGGGCCCATTGAAGCTGGCAGCACCTCCACTGCTCCCCACTGCCAGTGCCGTGTCACTGACGCCCACCATGTTTCATGCTGCTCCCTGGTGGTCAGCGCACATCATAGCGAGCGGTGAAACTCCCAGTTGTACCTCTGGTTGAGGGGACAATTTGCATATTTGGCTTCTATTATATAGGATAGCAACACATCTTCAGCATCTGAACAGAGTTGCTTTTATCAAGTTTATTAGCAATCAACTTTTACCAAAACCATTGGTCATATCTTGGCCTTTCATAATATTTCATTATGGTTCACCTCTCTTCTCTGATTTCAATGCTGTCTTAACTTATTTTGTTACTTCACACAAGTAATTAAATGATGGTAGGTCTATACACTAAAATTTATGGAGCACCTAAAAAGAACTATGTTTATTTGTTTTAGTTGAACAGATGTTATACTGTAATAATTCTGAAAGAAATTATCACTTTATAGAAAAAAAGGAAGAAAATATAATTAATAACATATTTACATTAGTTTATACATACTTATCAAAATAACTTTTCAATTAAAGATTAATAATATTTATTATTGATTGGGAGATTTCAATTTTTTTTCTGCCTTACTTATTCTCATTGTTTCCTCTTTTATTTTATAGTAAGCATATATATAATATTAAAGCTGAGAATAGGAGTGAATTGGTTGATTTTATGTGTCAATTTTAGGGCCACAGGGTGCCCAGGCTTTGGGTCAAGTATTAATCTTGGGTAAATCTGTAAGGGTATTTATACATAGGATTATACCTCATTAGGGGTAGACCTTATCCAATCAATTGAAGACCTGGATTGAGCAAAAAGTTTGATGAAGATTAAATTAAAGGAGAATAATGTCCATTTGAAACTACCTTTATGCCCTAGCAAGTTTGACTCAGTGGATAGAGCTGTAGCCCATCTACTGAAGGGTCCCGGTTCGATTCCGGTCAAGGCAAGTACCTCAGTTGCAAACTTGATTCCCAGCACGGGTCCGGGTACCTGCGGGAGGCAACTAATCCATCTGTTTCTCTCACATCAATATTTCTTTCTCTGTCTCTCCACCTCCACCTTCCCTTCCACTCTCTGTAAAAATCAATGAGAATTAACAAAAATCAGGTGAGAATTAACAAAAAAATAAAAAATAAAAAAAATAAATTAAACTATCTCTAATACCATGATGAGTAGCAGTACAGGATGGTTCAACATTAAAGACAGGTTATGCTAAAGCATGAGCAGCACATAGAATCTGTGTATGCTTAATTTCTAGTTGGTACTTTTTCATATCCTTGAGGGTCTCACTAGACTTATCAAAGATCTTCCTCCCTTCCCCCTCTCTCCTCCCCCTTCCCCCTATCAACCTGCTACTTGACACAACATAATGTAATGTGATGTGATATTTCATGCTGCTTAGCAAGAATTAGAATGATTGCTGGATGCTTAGGTTTTCTTGGACAGTAATTACCCAGCAGAATCTCTCTCGCACACACCCAGAGGAGTTTCTCAACCATCCATTAGCCTCAAAGTAGTAGAAGGCTTTCCAAACCCAACACTTCGCTTAATTACTTTGTCTGAATACTTCCTTTTGGATTTTAAGAAGCAAACCATTTTTTTATTCATACATTTAGATGGTTGATACACTTTAAAAAGAATTGGTATGGGCAGATTTTCACTTACATAGAGATATCAAGCTGATTTTCAAGAACAGGTACACTAAAAACTCTTTCCTATATATGTCAGGTTGTGTTTTCATTTTATTCAAATCACTAGGTAAAAGAAGAGAAACACAAGTGGGAGCATCTCCCCAGATCAGCAGGAACTGGAATGTGGTCAAGTCTTGGCAGAGTCAGTTCAGCCTTCATCCATCCAGGGAGATGTGTTGAAATTCCCCACTGTTCTTGGGATTACTCAGACTTTATTTGAATAGCTTGTCGATTTCTGGTCACTGGCCTTTAAAAAAAAAAAAAGCAGTTGGAAAGAAGAAAAAAAGTCGGGAAAACTAGCCAAATTATATAAATAAGATCTGTGCAGGAATATTAAGAGAAAGAGGTTGTTTATCTTGGGGACGAAAAGGTGAAGTTAATTTCTGTCTTCAAGTACATAAGGGATTATTTTTATTTTGGTGAAGAAAATTACAGTGCAGCTATACTGTATGACCACTGAGCACAAAATAAGAGGAAATTGACTTCTATTTGTGTTGGACACATTACATTGTGGCAAAGTTCTAGAAATGGCTCAGAAGGGATTACTATGAAGTGTCCATCTGAAAACCTTTAGGATTCACTTGCCTAAAGTGGGTAGGAGACCAAATTAGAAAATCTCTTAAGGCCCCTTCCGCACTCTGAGTGAATCTCGTACTTTCATAATTACCACAGATGTCATATAGCTTCTACCGCTGGCTGCTTGACATGGGTAAATTTAAAGACAGGATGTAGTAACCCTCATGGAAACTTTACTGTAATTAAAATTACATAGTTTCCACGTCAATAATAATGATGATGATGATAATTAAATCTAGGCTTTTTGTCCTGTAAAGCATATATATGATTCATGCCATACACCAGGTCAGGATCACATCTTAAAAGACTTTTGGGCACTTGGCCTTTTTAAGAATGTTGCTCCTGAAAATGTTCCCTTTTTCAACTGTGTGATTAGATTCTCCCTTTGTACTCCATCTTTCCCAGTGGCATATAAAATCTTTAAAATCACCCAATGAAAAAACATTCTTTTTTAAATTTTATATTTTTATTACAGTTTACATTCACTATTATTGTGTATTAGTTTCAGGCATACAGCATGGTCCCCCAGATATTTCCACTACCCACCTGGCAACATACATAGTTATTACAATACTATTGACTGTATTCCCTGTGCTGTACTTTACATCCCCATGACTATTTTATAACTACCAATTTGTACTTCTTAATGCCTTCACCTTTTCACCCAGTCCCCCAAACCCCCTCTGGCAGCCATCAGTCTGTCCTCTGTATCTATGAGTCTGTTTCAATTTTGTTTGGGGGGAGGGTTATTCTTTAGATTGCACATACAAGTGAAATCATATGGTATTTGTCTTTCCCGTATTCACTTATTTCGTTTTGCATAATACCCTTTAGGTCCATTCATGCTCCCGCGAATGTTAAAATGTCATTCTTTTTTGTTTTTTGAGGATATTTTGTCCATTGATTTCTAGAGAGAATGGAAGGGAAGGAAGGAGGGAGGAGAGAGGGGGAGAGAGAGAGAGAGAGAGAGAGGGAGAGAGAGAGAGAGAAGAGAAAGAGAGAGAGCTTGGTTGCCTCCTGCACGTGCCCCTACCCTACTGGGGCTGGAGAATCTGCAACCGACATGCCCTTGACTGGAAATCGAGCCCACCACCCTTTGGACCAGGGGCCAATGCTCTAACCACTTAGCCAAACCAGCCACAGCAATATTTTATTCTTAAAAAAAAAAAAAAAAGCTTTCTTATGCTATATCGTCCTCTACCTTCCCCACTTTACTGCTCCCTTTTGCACAAAATACCTTGAACTTCTTATCTATAGGCATAATCTCTACTCCCTCATCTGCTTCTACTACTCCACCAAACTGTTCATACCAAAGCCACAGATGACCTCATTGTTGGCTCAGCCTTCTCAACTTCTCAACAGCATTCAACAGTCAACTACTTCTTCTTCCTAAAACCCTGTATTCTCTGGACCTGCATGACAGGAACTTCTCCTAGATTTTGTTCCTTTTCAGTCACCACAGCTATTTTCTCCTCTACTTTGTATCGGAATTGGTGTGCCCTGGAGCACAATCCTGAACCTCATCTTTTCTGTCTTTCTACAATCATTTGACATCTCATCTTCTTCCAAAACTTTACGATACTGACTCCCCAAAGTACATATCCAGCCCTGGCCTATCTCTTGAATATCAGACTCATATATCCAATGGTGTACTGCCATATCCACTTGGATATTTGATACTCATTTCAAACTTAACATATCCAAAATAGAACTTAGGTTTCCAGTTTTTTTCACATAGTAAGCTCTTATGAGCGCTCAAAGATTGTCAAAAAAAAAAGGAAACAAACCACCATGAGTGAAAATCAGCACAAGCAACAAATAATATACTGCATACCTCTTCTCCACCAAAAACTTTAGAAGTTTGAATTATCTGATTTTTTTAAAGACTATATATTTTTTAAAAGTTTAAGTTAAAGATAAAATGCAAAAATTAGCAAACAATAATGGGCTATCAAAATTTCCAGACACTTCTGAAAAAGAACCAAAGAGTACTTTTAGAAATGGAAAAAAAAAATTAATGGATATGCTCATTTGTAAAGGATGAATTCATGAACTGGAAAACAAAATTAAAGTAGTTTCGGACAATAGAGCACAAATATGTAAGGAGATGGTTAATAGTATGGAGGGCAGAATAACAAGCCTACCAAGTTGATTCAGAGTCACAAAGGGAAAGGAAACGTAGGATGGGGGTGAGACAACGAAGAATAGATGGCTGAGGATTTTTTCAAATAAGATGAGAAACATGCCTCCACAAATACTGGGAGCAGTTTGTACAAAGCAGACAAATTTTTAAAAAGCATACATAACCTTTTAGAGCATAGTGGGACTACAGATCTCTGAAGACAAAGTTGTCTTAAAAGGAGCCATTGAGAAAACGCAGATAATACCCACCAAGGCACAATCACTAGACTGACAGTGGACTTCTCAACAGCAACAATTGAAGCCAGGAGACTGAAATCATATTTTCAAGATTCTGACAGAAGGTAATTTTCAACCTGAAATTGAGCACTCAGCAAAAGTTACTTGCAAAAATGAGAGTGAAATACTGTTTTCCTAAGAGGAAAACCTAGGAGATTTACACTGAAGGAACTTCAAAGGACAGGGATAGCAAAAGAAAACTCTGAGATACAGAAAGAAATGGTAAGCAAAGAAATTGGTAAACATGTAGGTAAATCTAAACAAGTATTGTTCATTTAATACAATTAAGTCTAATGTAGGGGAAAAGGTAGACTACAGTACTGGATATAACTCTATGTGAAGAAGGAGATATCAGAGTTAGCAATATAAGGTCCTTTTATTGTCCTGAAGGAGATTATGATACTAATTTTAGAATTCAAGGATAACTACTAAAAAAGTAAAAATAGTATACACCTTCAATCCAGTATTTTAAAAGTCAAGCAAATTTAAACACAAAAGTAAAGCAGTGAAAATGCAGGACAAATAAAAAGCAGAAGTAAGATTATAGAAACAAATGCAGATATATTCACAATCACAACATATGCAAATTTTCTGGCTAAAAGACAGATAAAGTAAAATTAAGATTTTAAAAAAAAATAGTAATAGTTCAACTGTACAATGTTAGAAAAAACATCCCTAATGTGGAAGGACAAATTAAAGGGACAGAAAGATATATTCTAGCAAATTCTACAAAAAGGAAGCTAGGGCAGCTTTATTGATATCAGTTAAAATAGAGTTTAAGACAAAAAAACATTAAGATTAGAGAGAATACTATATATTTTGTTAACAGTTTTAACTCAGTGGAAAAGTATAACATATTTAAAGTAGCCTCAAAATATATAAGGAAATTTCACATGTTTCTCCAAGTTATTGCTTGGTCAAATAGACAACAAATAGTAAAGATATAATTTAGGCAACACAATTAACTAGCTTGATTCATAGATATAAGGAACCTTGCACCAAAGTCTGCGATACATATATTCTTCACAAAGAAGATTTATAAAAATTGACTTTATCTGAGCCATAAAACAAGTCTCACCAGATTTCCAAGAAAAATAATGACCATGTTCTCTGATCATAATAAAATTAAATTAGAAGTCAGTAACTAAAAAATAAACCCCCCAAAATTTCCCTTATATTTAGAAATTTAAAAACATTTCTAAATAACTCATTGATCAAAGATATTATAATGGAAAGTTTTAAATACTTAGAATTAAATGATAATGAAAATGTTATATATCAAAACTTGTGGGGTGCAGTGAAAGTTGTATTTAGAGGAAAATGTATAGCCTCAATTGCTTTTACCAGAAAAGAAAAAAAAAAGTGAAAATAAGCTAACTTTGAGACCGTAGAAAAAGACAAGGGAGGGAGGATGAATAAAGATAAGAACAAATTAATTAAATTGAAAATTTAAAAATCAGATAGAGGATCAAGAAAGCCAAAGTGGATTCTTTGACTGGGATTCATAATACAGAGTTTTGTTAAAAGGCAGATAGTAAATAATTTTTCCTCTGAGCAATATAGTCTCTTTCACTCAACTCTGCCATTGCAGTGTGGAAGAAGCTATACACAATACCATATAAATAAGTGGATATGGCTCTGTTCCAAAAAATTTTATTTTCAAAAACTGGTGGCACTGTTTGGCCTGTGGATCATAATTTGCCAACCACTGGACCAATAAATAGTAGGGCTGATGTACAAAAAATAATTAGAAAGCTTAGCAAAGTGGCTGGATCAATGTACAAAAATTTATTGCCTTTTTACACACCAGTAACAGAGCAAAGTAATTTTTTTAAAAAGTTGTCATTTATAATAACAACAAAAAATTTAAGTACCTAAGAATAAATTCAATAAAATTTGTGCAAGACCTAATGAAACTAAAATTTTATTGTTTAACCTGCCTTTTTCTCAGATCAATGAATTTCAAAATTTTGGTTTCTAGACCCCTTTATACTCATAAAAATTACTGAGAACACAAGAAAGCTTTTGTTTCTTTGGGTTTTATCCATCTATATTTTAGCTTATTAAAAATTAAAACTGAACATCTAAAGGTTAGTTGCAATGCAGAATCTAAAACCACATCAATGAACTTGGTACTCCACTGCATTCATTGGTCTGCCTTGCATATTGAATGGGTCTATTGCCAAAGCATGATTTTTTTAAGGCTATGATAGGTTATTTGGAAAATTGTGGTTTACTGAGTTATACAGATCTTCAAAATGGTGACACATTTCATTTTACGGTATTAAAAAAAATCACAGTATTACCACCAATCTCACCAGGAAAGTTTTAAGTTTTCAGGAGCTATCAGGCTCATAGTAGCAGATACACATTTTCCAGAAATCTGATTTTTAGAAGTATTGAATTTTAACATCGACAACAAATTCTACCAGTTGTTTTCCTCGAAGTGACAGCTCACCTTTCATTTTCAAGAAAATATCTGCCAGATACCTAAATCTGAATAACCGTCGTTCGTAGGGCATTCTTTCGAGTAAAAATGATGTTCTATGAAAGTGGTTTGTTCAACTTGCAACTCAGACAATCCCACAAATGTTTTTCCTTGAGAACAATTATACCCCAGTATGCAACAAAAGTGCTTAGGCATATTTGTCATACAGAATGTTAAAATGATGAACACTCAGATATTGAGATTTAATATAAATTTAATACAAATAATAATTCCTACTGCTGATCAAGCTCATTCCTAAGTGAAACTAGCACTTTGTTTGGCTGTGAGGGTGTGGTGGTGAGGAGCTAGCACAGTTGGTGACACTGCCTTGTGTCATGCTGAGGCACCAGCAGTCGTAGCCACCATTACCTTTGCACCATCTACGCAAATGTCAACCTGTATAAAAGACAAATAGCATCTTAGTATTATTATGAAAACAGTCATGACTTCACTGACTTCCTAAAATGGTCTTGGGATCCCCAGGGGTTCCCCAGACCACAGTGAGATCAGTTGCTATAAACCTTCATGTGGCCCTCTCCTTCATGTCCTTCAGGTCTCAATTTCAATGTCATGACCTCAGAGAGAACTATTCTACATAATGCCCAGTGACTCCCTCGTACATCACCCTTTGCTTTTTAGCATAGTACTTATCACTGCCTGATAGTTTATTGTTTATTTACTTATATGTTTATTATCTGTCTCCCCCAACTAGAATATGAAACCTGAGATGGTAGGTACTTTGTCTGTCATGTTCAATATAATAACTGTGTCTCCAAACCTAAAGTAGTGTTTGGCACCTAAGCGCTCAGTAAATGTGTGAGGGACACTGCGTCAGATTGGGCTGCTGCACAGGGAGCTGGGTTCTCATCATTTCTTGCTCCGATGCCTTGTAGCTTTCACTCTAGATTCTGTGGATAAAAACGTAAGGAACTTGAGTTCTGCGTTTTACATGTATTAACTCGGTCCTCACAAGAGCCCTGAAAGCTAGGTTTCTCCCTTTTTACAGAAGAAGCATATTAAGATCAACAAGAACTATTCTAAATCTAAAGATCTCATAAGCATTAGAGCCAAAATTGTGAAATGGATACACCATTAAGACATGCTCATTAAGTATTTCTCAGAGTACCAGGTTTCAAAAATTGGCTGCCAAATGATGAGGCAGTAGTCATTCAGAAAGTGTGTTTGTTGCAGGGAATTTTTTAAATAATTAAAATTGAAACTCTGAAGTTATAACAAATGAGCCGCAGATTTTCAAAATTAACTTCTTTGCACATTTTAGAAATGTTTGCCCCAACCTTCACTTCCCAGGAAACCATTGTATTTCTTCAGTCTTTAGCCCCAAAGTTCTTGGGATCTTTCATAGGAACTGCAGTAAAGGCAAATGAGCCATGAAGTCCTCGTGTTACATTCATATCAGAGATCTTTCCTTTGCCCTGGTTCCTGGCTGGAAGAAGTGTACAATAGCACATGATAATGTGCACGTCAGCATGAAGACTAAGTTCTGAACCTAATCTCAGCTATTATGTCTTTGCTTCATAGATAGATTATGCCACAGAGAAGCTATCACCAAATATCTGGGATCACACAAGAGTCAGCAATAGTCAGCAACATGGAATACAAGTCAATCCTCTTACTGTCTAGACCAGTGATGGCGAACCTATGACACACATGTCAGAGGTGACACGCAAACTCATTTTTTTGGTTGATTTTTCTTTGTTAAATGGCATTTAAATATATAAAATAAATATCAAAAATATGAGTCTTTGTTTTACTATGGTTGCAAATATCAAAAAATTTCTATATGTGACATGGCACCAGAGTTAAGTTAGGGTTTTTCAAAATGCTGATATGCTGAGCTCAAAAGGTTCGCCATCACTGGTCTAGACAGATGTTCTGTTTGTTTCAGGTTTTATGTGAAATCTTTAGTCCCAAGGAAAGATTTACCAAGAGACCTTCGAGAGAGCTTCTAGACTAGCCCATTAGATACCAAGAAATACAAGATCTTTGACAATCAATTCCCTGTGTTTGCTAGCCCTGAGATCTATGACTTTTAACAAATAAGGTGGTGTGCCAATGTTCTATCCAAGATCTGTTTTTAAAGTGTGCCAGTGAGAACTCAGGGCCAGCTTACCTGCAGGGACAATGACAGGGCCTTTCTTTTCCACTCACCTGAAAGTCCACAGTTATCTGCTAACTTAATTCACCCTCAGTTAGAATATAAATACTCCTAGGATCATCAGCAGAGGTTATAAGTTAAGTCACAACTTTCTGAAAACTAACTTAAACTCTAAACACACAAAGGTGCTCAGTTTCACCAAGGAGACTGCCTAGTGAGAAGAATAGAAGGGAGAGAGAAATGATTTGGGCAAATGGGGGTGTAAGGTAGGGAGTCCCGTCCTAGAAGAACACAACATTCAGGAGACAGAGGGAGGGAAGGGAGATGATGATTCTGGAAAAGTTTTGCCTGCCTCCGTCTTTCCTAGGATGGACCATAGAGATGCCAGTGTGTTTCTAGCTGACAATGGATTCTCACCAGCAGCAGGAAAGGAACCTGCCAGATTAGCACGAAGCAGCTATATTGCAGGCCCTTCCCACTGTCCTAGCCCCAAAGCACCCGGGGGATAATGATCTGTAGAAATAACATGGCCAGTTGGTCAAGGCGTGGACTTGGCATTTGCTAATGACTTGCTTGGTCTTAAGGATATGGTTGAGCTTCACTGTTCCCTTCATTCTTGTAATCATGGTATAAGAACCAGTCACATAATCACCTCTTAAACACAGTATTTACAAAGTATACAAACGGATATTCTAACACATTGTTGTCTTGAGTTTTTAAACCCATATTCCCTAGAGGACTGACTAATTCTTCTTGTGCACATCCTACTAGCAACACAATATCTATAGCTTGTGATATAAAATTAATAGGTATGTCAGGAAACCATTCTCAGACTACACATGTCCCCCACTCCCACTGCATGCCCACCGTGGAGAGACTCTATTCTAGTGTATGTCATATAAATTCTCTGTATAGTACCTACTTCTTTTGGGACTTTGGTTCATTGTAGAGTTTGTATTAATCCTTTTTTTCTGTAATATCTGTTGAGATTCCTGCCAGGGTTTAACGAGTCTCTGGCTTCTGAAGGGGAAGCATCAAGCCATAAATATGGGTAACTGTGCCCAACCTGGCAGTGTGTAGCTGATGGCACAGACCATCTCTGCCTGGAGATGCCAGTGGTCAGGGTCATATTGTCATGGTAATGTTTAAAGGCTTAATTACCTGATACTCAGATTCTCTTGTTTCTCATTAATAACCATGCCTAAGCTAAATTGTAGACCTACCTGGAGAGATTCTAATACCTCTGATCAGCCCATTTCTGATTGCCCATAAAGTTGATCTTTTTCACAAAGTTTTATCTGTAGATAAGTGGGTGAAACATCAGAAAGAGCCTGTATCTTGATATCACTCATAGGTGACCCAGAAAAATCTAATGTTTATTCCACACAACTCCTTAGAAATTTGAAAATAGCTACTGTGTCTTCTTATTGGGAGGAAGTGTACCATCTTCATCTTTGTTGACCTAGTTCCAAACTTTGGAGGGAAAATAGTTAGGGATCCACAAATATTAGTTGACTCTTTCCTGTAAATTGTAGTTGATCTTTCTCTCACCCTTCCCATAGATAACTCCTACTTTTCATTAGAATTCAGCTCAAGCATTGTCATTACTGGGAAGGATCCCACCTGTGTTTGAAGGCATGCTGAAATGCCTCTGCAACAGCCCTGTGGCACGGTATCAATTTGCCTGGTCAACAACTATATTATATGTGCCAGAGGCCTGTGTTTGTGACCCAGACCCAGCAAAGTGGCTGTAATGTGGTAGATACCCAGTAAACATTTCCTTGATACATCAGTGACTAAAATTTCAATCTTTCCAAAGTTCCATACAACTTTGCTCTTTTGTGCGTGTTTAGATTGTCTGTTTCAAGGCACCCACAAATCAACACAGTGATATATGTAGTTTGAGCAGCTAGGAGTAGAGCTGACCAACTCTCACTGGCAGTCAACAATGATTCTAGAACAAAGCTTTACTTTTTGGGATGTGGATAGAACACTTAATAAGACACAGATAATAAGACTTTGGTTTGGGTCTTTTTCCCAGTTTTAACATTACACAGACATAGAAGAAATATCTGTGATCTCGGTGAAGCAGCAGAGCAGATTTGAGCAAAGCGCTAATGATTTTTAAGTGAGAAAAGCCTGGAACACTGGGAATGAATGGCGATCAAAAAAGTCAAAAGAAGCTGGAGCCTTTAAATGCCAATTTTTAATGCCTCACAATGAAAAAAAAATTTTAATAAAAATAGAGAAAACTCCGTGTACTTGGACTGAAATGGCAGTTTTAGAAAGTATGCAAAAGCTATTTTTTTACAGTAAATACCTCTTACATCATCATGCTTTTAGTGTTTTTCCAATGTGATTATATTCCTATGGGCCCGAAAAGCTATTAGTATTGGGTAATACAATATTCGAAGTAACCAAAAGAATGTGGTGGACCCACCGACCTGCTTTTGACTTCTGAGAAGCATAGCTTAACTATCACAAATTCTACAAAGCTTTCCTGGGCTATGGCAAAGATTATTTTGTCTTAGTTGTGGAAGGTCACCCACCTGGTACCTCAGTAGAGATAACGTGGTTACATAAAGGTTGTTTGCAGATATTGGATTTGTGATCTTACCCCCCCCCCCCCTAATTTGAAACACATTGCTTGGATCTGTCCTTCTCTTTTCTTTCCAGAAGGACTCACACTCGTGGCTTCCAGCCTGCACCATGTGCTCTGATAGGCACTCTTTCAGAAAGGTGCTTAGTTCCCAAGCAGCCTAAAGGAGGTTGCCGCGCCTTATCCACATGCTGAGCAATGGAAATGTGCCCTGGAGAGTCCTATGGTCCACTGTGTCCCCCAAATAATTTGAGATACAGGCTCTTCTGAGAACCAAAAAAAATCTGAACTGGCCACCGAGACAGAAAGAAAAATCCATTCTGCGCACTCTCATCCCTCTGTGTGTTATTTCTCTGTCCGATCTCTACAATCAGATTTTGTGAACCTGTTAACATCTTCCTTCCTGCACATAAACTTGCTTATTCATTCATTCAGCCCACATGAGCTTACTCCTTCAGTGATCTCATCCAGTCCTGTGGCTTTTAAGTACTATCTCCATACTAATGACTCCCAAATTTATATCTCTAGAATCAACCCTGTCCTGAATCTTAAGTTATGTGTTTAGCTGCTTATGTAATATGTCCATAGTGCTGTCTAGTAGGCTTCTCAAACTTAGCACATCTAAACCAACGCTTGTCCTCACCCCAGCAGACCTGATCCTTCCCTGGGGTTGCACATTTCAGTAAATAACACTCCATTTATCCGGTCATTTAAACTGAAATCCGTGAAGCCATCTTAAATCATTCTCTCACATTCCATGTCCAATCCATTATCAATGCCCATCAGCTTTACCTTCCAAATATATGCAAATCCAGCCATTTGTCACCACTTCTTCTGCCCCACCCCAGTCTGGTCCATCCTTATTGCTCACCTAGAAGCAGCAAGAACCTCCCAGCATGCTTCCAGTCTGACTGCACAACTCTCTTTCCACATAGAACCTCAAGTAATCTTTTAAAAATATTAATCAGGCCCTAGCTGGTGTTACTCAGTGGATAGAGCATTGGCCTGCGGACTAAAGGGTCCCGTGTTCGATTCCAGTGAAGGGCATAGCAAGACCCTCGAAGGACTCTGCTAGGAACTCTTTTAAATGAGGCTTAAGGTTTTAGTCCCTGTACATTTTTCATCTGTTTCTCTGTATCATTCAATCATTAAGTTAGTGGAATTTTTAATGCATTCAAGAGAAAAAAGCCCTCTCCCCCTCCTCTCCTCCTCCTCTCCCTCTCCTCTCCCCATCCTCTCCCCCACCTCACAACCTGTGCTCCTTACAACCACCTTTGTCTCAGCCACAGGCCCCTGGTCTCCTCAGAGGTGACCTTGCCCAGGGCGCATGCTGCCTCCACTGGCGGAAGCCTGTTGCTGAGGGTTGGAATTACACAAACATTTTTAATGGAAGCAAAATTGGGCAATGGGGTCGCGGCCATCAGGGATTGAGCTCAGGCTAGGGGAGCAGGCACCCTGCCTGTGTCATGGCAGCCACAGAAGCCTGGCAGCGGGGGGGGGGGGGGGGGGGGGCGCTTGGCCATGGGGGGCCTGCGAGGAGCCCAGGCTGCCAGCTTCATCCCTGGGCAGGAGCAGAGGCTCTGTCCTAGCTGGTTCTGCGAACACCCCAAGGGTGGGCACCTGGTGGCTCCCAGAGACTCCTCAGCATAATTACTTAATCACACCCTGCCAGTGAGCTGGTGAGCCTTTGTGAGCTGGGGGTGAGCCTTTGTGAGCTGGTGGTGAGCCTTTGCGAGCTGGGAGTGAGCCTTTGCGAGCCTTGAGGCTTGAAATAGTGTACAAGTTAGGGAATTATGATGTGTTCCAACCATAAAGTGAAAGAAAGGATGGAAGGAGATGAGGTTGGAGAAAGGGGTCCCAGGCTGTCCTCACATGGAAGTCATTACAAAGCCTCTCTTTCCCACACTCCCTCCTCACTCTCTTTCTCCCTTTTACCAAGTTCATCTATTTGCTTTAAAATAACCCCTTAATTGAAAATTGAAAACAATTCAGGAAGGAAGATTTGCAACATAAATGGCATCTGTGAATGCTCTGGAAATTAATCCGTTATATACATCATTCTTTTTGAGGTTGTTTAATCTTCCTTCTAAAGAACTCAGAAACTCAATGGCAATTTGAAACAGAACCCAATTTAGTCTTGTCATTAGACCAAGAGGGTTTTATTCTCCCTGGTCCTCTGTCAGATTTTAAATGGATGTGGTTTCATTCCCCTTCTCATCTAATACTGGAACATATCCATCTACAGCAAGATCTCATTTTTAAATGATGTTCTTGTATTTCAAGAGGCCTTTTAAAGGGGAAAAACAATAGCTCCACTCTAGACAAAACTCATGGCTGGAAAGTGAGTCTTTTTATCTCCAAAGATTCAACAAATTCTTATGAAGTGTTGGGCCCAAATTCTTGGTGGCTAGAGGAGGAGGAGGGGTTCAGAAGGGGGACATGACTTGCTCAGAGTCACATATCTAAGTTAGTGTGCCACCTGTGTACTTTCTTTCTTCTCATAGTTATTGGGTACTTTCCCTCAAAGTGAGACCCAGACTCTGGTTGGAACAAGAATTCCTGTCCTATGCTCTTCTGAGATATAGCACCCTAGAGAATTAAAATGTTCAGCTGTTGCCATTGTCTGGTGTCAATCTCTCTATGTTCACCTGTTTTCCTTGGGAGAGAGTGACTCACTGGACCATGGCTGAAAACCCCACATAGTCCAAACCTTGGTGATTTGTTTGGTTTATTAAATCAAAAAAAGAAAGAAAGAAATGAGATAAAACTGTTCTTTAGACTTAAAATATATAACAAATATATTTATGTATTTTAATTAGGGCATTAATTAGATAGGTCGATGGTACAGTGTAGAGTCCAGGAATAATCTCAAATACATTTGAAATTTTACTTTATATTTAAAAAGTCATCTCAGATCAGTGCAATAAAGCTGGATTGTTCGATAAATGTTGCAGGGATCATTAATAGCTGTCTGGCAATAATAAAATTTATTGATAATTCAAGATAAATTCTAAATGAATCAAAGACAACATTTTAAAAAACAAGTACCTATGGAATCCAGGGGGGAATTGTTTATATCCACAAATGAGAAGGCCTTTTAAAGTATGATACAAAATCCAGAAGTTATAAGAGGAAAACTATAAAATGAATTAAATTATATAAAAACCATAAATAAAGGCAAAGACAAGTGGAAAACTAAGAAAAATACTTTGCAACTCATATAAGAGGAGGGGCTGATTTCCCTAATATGTAAAGAGCTTCTACAAGACCCTAAGAAAAAAGACCAACAGTGCAATAACAAAAAAATAGGTTATTAACAGAATTTACAGAAAAAGGAAATATCAGTAGCAGCTCAAAAACATGAACTATATCTAGCTTTATTTATTTAAAATGTAATGCAAACTAAAACTATAATGAGATGCTATTTTTACCTACCAAGCAGGCAGATTTTTTAAAAAATATTTTTTATTGATTTCAGAGAGTAAAGATTTACCTAGACAAGTAAAGATTAATCAAGTCCATAGATGTGGCCAAAAACTGAGGTTGTAAAGGAGTCACTTTGAGTAGTGTAGAAAAAATCAAGTAGGATGTTATTAGAACACTAAATCTATCTCCTGTTTTTATGCTGCTGCTTTTTTTATTATACCTTTTAACTCTTCCTTCATATTGTTACCAGTACCCCCCAATAATGCCTTCCCTTTGAAGCCTTCATGCCAATGTACAGAATACTTCATCTGCCTAATAAAACACAGATTTTGAATACTCACCCCAAGTTTGCTGCCTATTTGAAGTCTTTTGTGAATATATTTAAGAGTCTTACATTAAGTATCCTTTATACTCTTTCATAGCATTTATCACATGGTAGTCATTCATAGGTTTGCCTTGTTCTTGCTATTCTATAGACTTGGAGCTCTTAGCTCCTCAATAGCACAGGTTACTTATTAAACTCTATATTATATCTATTAAATATATATTTGAATGAATGGGTAAATAGCAATAGATAAGCAGTTTAAAATTTGAAAGATGAGAGAGTTGAAATGGGTATTGCTAGGTAAGACTGAAGTAGATCTGAGACTAAGACAAGTTATTTGGTTTTACATAAAAATATCTTCGGTAATTCTAAATTAATGAGAAAATAACTTACATTTAATAAGTGGAAAAATCTTCAAACGTATTTTTATGTTTTAATTGAAGTGAATTATCTTAGAACATGATAAAATGCATGTAGACTTTTACCTCTTAAATCTACGTAGCTGTTGTCATTACATAGAAATCTGCTCATATATTATTATATTACTTCTTAATGTGTTGTAATGACTGCATTGAACTTCTTCAATATTTGTGCAAATAACCACACATAAAACTATTTAGAACTCACTTAAACATAAATCCCTAAACTGCATATCAATATTCTCATGTTGGAAATGTTTTGGCCAATCTGTCTTTAGTATTTGAATATGCTTCCCATAGGAAGGTAATTGAGATTGAATGAGGGTATAAATGTGGAGCCTTAATCCAACAGGGTTTGTGGCCCTAATAAGAAGAGGAAGAGAACAGTTTTTCTGTGTGTGTGTGTGTGTGTGTGTGTGTGTGTATACAGGGAGAAAGAGGCCATCTGCAAACCAGGAAGAGAGCTCTCAGCAGAAACTGAATCCTGCCAGAACCTTGATCTTAGACTTTTCAACTCATCAAATGCTTAAAAGAATTTTAGAATATATTCTGTTAAGCATGATCACTTGTGTTCTTGAATGGAAAAGTGGTAATAAATTATCCCATTGTTTGGAAAATCCTATATAATAAAAGGCTAATATGCAAATAGAAATGGCAGAACAACCGATCACTATGATGTGCACTGATCACCAGGGGGCGTGTGTGGAACACGGTGGGCATTGTGGTGCAGGTGAGTGGGGGCGCAAGACCAAGGCGGGGTGCTGGTCATGTGTGGAACATGGCAGGATGGTGGTGCAGGTGAGTGGAGGCGCAAGACCAATGCATGGTGCTTGTCGCTGTCATCAGGGCAAGCCTCTGGTGGTTACTGAAAATTCTTTGCTCTCACAGGCTGTAGTCCTTTTCGGCACTCACACCTGCTGCCAGTGCCGGCCTCCCTTGCACGCACAGTTGGTGCCGGAGCCGCTGCTCACACCCGCTGCTGGTGCCCAGTGCTGGTCCAATCACTTGGCGCCATCAGAAGGTGCGAGTTGTGGCTGCTGGCCCTGATCACCTATGAGGGCTTCTTAACCTCCCCCTGCTCCTGAGAGGCAATCTGGGCAGCAGTCACAGCTCGCACCTGCTGCTGGCACCGGCCCCAGTTGCTCCATGCCATCAGCGGGTGCGAGTGGGGCTGGTGCCATCAGCGTGTGGGAGTGGCGGTGGCAGGAGTGGAGTGGGGCTGCAGGCAGACAGGGGACCTGGAGACCAGAGGCCACAGTGGAACGGGCTGGGCTGGGGCACAGAGGATGGGTCAAGACCCACCCGTGTGCTTACCACAGCCTCACGGCCCACAGTTCCTTTCAAGGTGCATGAATTTGTGCCCCTAATAGTCCTTGATAAAACCCTTGCTCTGAAAGGAGTAGGAAAATACAGAAGTTGCATTAAGATACACACTTAACCAAATACCTGCTGGATGACATGGTACCCCATATATTTTGTGAAATCATCCTTCCTTAGATAAATATTAAATTAAGTCAATAAAGGGAGGGTTAATTCTGTCATGTTTTGAATCAGGAAGAAACACATACAGATGAAGACTAAGAGGGGTCTTTTCCTCTCTGAGCTATGGTGGGACATATATTGGGAAAATAATACTGTGTTAGAGCTGGTAAAACTGAAAATAGGAGGTTCAATTTTCTACAAAGAAAAATACATTCGGCCTGCTTCTTTCCTTAAGTGTTCATTTCTAAAATGCATAGTAACATTAATCTCCTATAGAGAAAATAAGCTTGTAGCATAATTTGAACTAAATTATTAGTATCAGTAGGAACATGTCTTTCTGTCTTCCATACTCTGTTTTAACCTTGGGCATCACAAATATAAACCATCTGGTATACCAGATGCTTACTTTTCTCTTTGACCATGCAGAAAGTGTAGGTGGAAGGCCTCCAAAATCCCACTATTATTTGTTCTGCTTATCATTATCAACTTCCCAGCCCTTTAATAAATGACGCTATTTCTATTTTGGAATCAGTAAGATTGGTAGAGATTATTTACATTTTTCCCACTATAAGATATCAGTGAATTTTTAGTTGGCCAGCAATCTGGAATATGGCTTATTACGGCTCTGTTGTTCATAAACTCCAACTTTATTTACTGTTACATTTTAAACTAAGCATTAACTTAAATTTTGTTGTAGTATTTATCAACCTGTCTTGGCACCAGGGCTTAGTTTTCTAAACCAAAAACAATTTGAACTCAAAATGCATGTGCTTTTGAGTAACTGTCAGGTTTTATCCAAAATAGACAGGATTTTTCCTAACTCAGTTTATTATATCCAAATCTTTTGATCAAAAAAACAGAAGTGTGTTTTTTTGTGTGTGAATGTATGTGTGTGTTCTTTCATGGATGTGGATATATGTGCATACATGCAAGAGGAAAATATTTGTGGTGAACATGTCATTAAACAGGAAAACTTAGCACAGCAATTACAGAAAGAGTGCGAATTCATAATACAGTACTGGTATTAGGAATTAAAATAACCCCAGGCTAGAAAATTTATTTGCAATAGCACAATTTGTAAGAGCTACTTAGCAAAATATCTAGAAAGAAGCATTCCAGTGATGGACTAGCTATTTTTATATAGTGGTTAACTTAGGAAATCCCTGTTTTAATCATAGACAAATAAACACAACAGCAAAGTATCAAAGTATCGAGTGCTGACAAGTATTCTGATAGAGTTGGAATTTCAGGAGGATGAGGTCCTATGTGATATAAGAAATATGATTATTAATGCTTTTGCCATAGAATGTTATGAAGACTAAACAAAATAACATACATTAAAAAGAGAGCCCTCCACAATAAAACAGATCAACAAATGTTTATTGAGTTTGAAATCTCAGGAAGTTGCTCTTTTAAAGATTTGTAGAACAACATACCTACTGTACTTTACTAAATATATAGATTCATATGCAAATACATATATATAACTTACGGATTAGTAAATGCTATATTTTTCATTCTACGATGCTTATTTATTATCTCATATTTTGTGTTCTTAGATATTTCTGAATGAAAATAACCTAGCAATTTTTAGAAACATATCTGAATTAAGTACTTTAAGACAAAGGTTCTTATGGATGCCATAAAACCCTTAAATGTATACTTTGCATGTGACAGATTTAGTTCATGTATATCTATATGCAAAATCATGCATATTGAACTGACAGCCATAGAAAAAATATTCTTAATTTCAGTCAATTGTATACTTCTGTTGTGAAGACTGATACTGTGTTATTTTACTACAATAGCAGGGTTTTTAGTATAACCACATATCTACTCTGAAATGCAGGCATATAAAATTCAAATGTTCAATTACTCAGTTCTCTAAAAGCTCTAGTAAGGTAAATTCAGATTTTAAGTATACATATGTCCACCTTCCCTAATAATATATTCTAAGCCTTTATTGATCTGTTAATTGCCATCATTATTACAAATATTAACTTGTTTTGTTATCTTAAGATATAACTATTTGTTAGTTTTCCTGTACATAAAATAAATATAATATTTTACTTCAAATATTAAAAACATTTTTTAAGAATCTTTTTTAATTTTATTGATTTTTAGACAGAGAGGGAGAGGAAGAGAGAGAAATATCAGAAACATCTCTTAGCTGCCACTGTATGTCCCCTACTGGGGGTTGTCTATCCCACAACTCTGGGCATGTGTCCTGACAGGCAACCTTTCAGTGCACAGGAAGAAACTCAACCAACTGAGCCACACTGGCCAGGACAAGAAAACATTTTTGATGTGTCATAATAAATATGAGTTTGGGGTTGAGATATTGTATGGTTAGGAAATGAGGATATGTTATTTCTAATAGAGCCTGAATGAAGAGTAGAAAGAGTCATATGAAGTAAAGGCATACCTAACAGTGAGGATAATACTATATTTCAATGCTAGTATCAAAAACAAAAACAAAATTATTTGCAGAGCCCTTCCTCTTTGAATTAAATTCACATAGAATACTTAGATTATTAAAACAAAAAAATATAAGAAGATATAACAAAAGTATCAAGAAAGAATAAAATTTTGTTAAGGAATAGGGAAATATTTTATAAAATATTTCCATAGTATATCTAGAATATCAGAAGGCCTTAAGTCTTATCAATACAGTTTCACCAGATTTAAATTTTTCAATATTCTACCAGGTTTAGGAACTAAATCTGGAATTTCCTGGTTTAATAAATAATTTTCATACTATTTTTAAATAATTGACTTGCTTTTCATTCCATTAACTGTAAAATATTCATTGCAAAATTTACTTTAATAATACATGTTACTCAATATTATTTAAATAACTAGAGACATGGTGCATAAAAATTCGTGCACTGGGGGGTGTCCCTCAGCCTGGCCTGTCCCCTCTCGCAGTCTGGGAGCCCTCAGGGGATGTCCTACTGATGGCTTAGGCCCGCTCCCCATGGGCCTAAGCTGCAGTCTGGCCTCCCTCTGTGGGAGGTGACCTGGCCGATCAGGGGAAGGCACTGCCTCCATAACCCGGCTGCTGCTGCCACTGCTGGCCACTACAGCTGCCGGCACTCCTCAGCCCTTGCATCAGCTGTGGCTTTGTCCTGAAGGACGCCCAGAAGACATCTGGTCTATCTGGTCTAATTAGCATATTGCCCTTTTATTAGTATAGATATTTTATATAAACATGCAATTTGAGAATTCTCCCTTTGTGAAAATATACAATTTAAAAATAAATCTATTAATTTTCTTGCTATTATCCATCATTTTCTATCCCTAATTTGAATAAGTTTTAGAAAAAGTAATATTTTTATATTTATTTTATGATATAAACTTTTACAGATATTATTCAAATATGTGTGTACAAAAGCTCAATACTGTTTGTTGAGTTTCTACCATAGTGTAGGATCGTTCTGTGTGATTTACACATATTATCTCATTTAATCCTCATAATAATACACGGTTTTAAGAAAAATAATTTATAGATATACTAAATAAGCCTCAGAAAATTAAGTACTTCTCCATGTCACAGGTAGAAAATGAATAAAGAGACATAACCATGGATGTCTATAAATCCTCTTTTATTTTGTTTGTTTGCACAATTCAATGAACTTTCCTTTAAAAATTGCTGAAAGAGATTTCTTATTTGATTACAATGTAGAAAGTTACAAAAGTACTAATATGAAAAAACAAGATACTCTAAATATTAATGACTTTGTTTACAGTTATTGAAGAGTAGAAGCCATAGATAGCTAAAACCCAAAAGAATCTACAATCAGACTAGTGGGACTAAAAAGTGTATTATTATTTTCACTTTGTGGACATTATGTAATTTCCCCCTTAAAGTCATAATAACAGATTTCAAAGAGTTTAAGTATGGTAAAGATCAATAAATGAATAATATTTAAGGGGGATTGAATTTCAGTTCAAAATGAGGCAGACATTAACATGACTACAGAGATAAAGCAAAGATTATTAACAGATATTGCTGTTAGCTACTTGGAAAACTCATACACATTTATAAATTGCTCAAATAAAAAAAGAAGTTTAGCAAGTTGGGTCAGGATCACTTATCAAGAATTATTATGAAAAATTAATTGTCATTATATACAAGATAAAACTAGACTTAGGAAAACTAATCAGATAGATAGATAGATAGATAGATAGATAGATAGATAGATAGATAAGGATAGTATATTTCACTATAGCATGAATAACTAAAGCAATGTCAATATTTAATGTCTCAGTTACATTTATTTAAGAAATATTTACTTTTTAAAAAAATGTTTATTGTTGAGAGTATTACAGATGTCCCCCCCATCTTTCCCCCATTGCCCTCCTCCACCTGGATCCTGCCTTGCCCCAGGCCCCAGGCCTTCACCACCCTATTATCTGTGTCCATGGGTAATGAATATATGCATATAAATTATTTGGTCAATCTCTTTCCACCCTACTTCCCCCTTCCCTCTGAGATTCCTCAGTCGGTTCCATGTTTTCATACCTCTGGTTCTATTTTATTCATCAGTTTATTTTGAATTCCTTGTTCATTTATTTTGATTTTGGATTCAGTTGTTGATAGATATGTATTTATTGTCATTTTACTGTTCATATTTTTTATCTTTTTTTTTTCTTCTTAAAGAAGACCCTTCATCATTTCTTGTAATCCTGGTTTTGTGGTGATGAACTTCAGCTTTTTCTTGTCCATTAAGCTCTTTATCTGACCTTCATATTTTCTTTAAAAATTAAGACACTCAAAAACTGGAAGAAATAAAAAGTAATGAAACTAGTACATAAATGTTTAATATTTGGAACCACTATGACTAACCATGTAAAAGAATACAAATAACCAAATACAAAATCAAGACAAAGGGATAGGCATTTAACAAATGAGAAAACAGGACTGCCAACAATCCTACAAAGGTAGATTCACAGATATTGTTTTTATTAGTATAGTCCAGATTTATATGTAGCTTACAGGTTATCAAATAATGAATGATTAAAATTAAAAATATATTTTTTGCTTTACCAATAATACATGGTATTATAAAGAGCATAATTTATAATATTTTTAAGTTTCTTATGAAAACTATTTGAAGTATTCAATTCTTGGTAAAAGATTTAAGAAAGCCAGGCTGTCTAAAGATTAGCTTTACTAATATGAAGGAAAATTATGATATTTATTCCATAGCAAGATGAGATAATTGAACATAATAATAATAATTAAAAAAATTAATTTGAATTTGTAGAATACCCAGAAAGAGAGAATATTTTCTAAATAAGTTACTTTGGGTAATTGTAAAATATCCTACTGGGGAGACTATCAGGGCAGATTTTTGCAAGATTTTTGATGATGCCCAAGTTTCTGTTTTAAGCACTTCAGCTTTGACAGTTGCCTTGCAATGAGGCAAGAAGAATAAGAGAATACAGTAGCTTGGGAAGAGAGAAGCTGCAGATTTCATTTGTGTTTAGTTTTGAAAATGTTAAGTTTGAGGATCCTGCCTTATATCTAAGGTGTTGTGTCTAATGTGCTGTAAATATTCCATCTGAAGACCAAGAGAAGATGGGATGCAAATGTAGATTCTTGAGTTAGAAAGCAAATGAAAATTAAAGTTTGCAAGTGAATGTGACAACCCAAGGAAATTTTGTAGTGATGAGGATGTAGGAGGGAATTTAAGAAATGTAAGTGGACTTGGGGGGAATGGGGGCTTAAAATGTCTCTTTAAAGGTGCTCAGAGATATAAGAGAAAAAGCAGGGGGTGTCTGTGTGTATTCCAATCTAAAGCAAAGAAAGAATATTAAACATGGCCAGTGTAATAAACTGTAATACACAGTAAAGTCGTAATAAAATGAAGGCATATTGACAGATTACCAGATGGTCCAGAAGACAGGTAGTTATCTAAGGAGAAATAATATATATTTCTTAACACTGAAGCAACCCAACTATTTTTAAATACTCATGGAAAAATCCAGAAGAAAGGAAGTGGATTCAGATGAGAGTGTGTGGTTAAAGAAATCACTGAGAAGACAGTTGAGCACAGAATCAGGGCAGAGATGAGGAACTTAAATTATGGTTGAAGAAGAATCTTTATTTGTATTTTCTTTTCCTTTTTTTCCCTATACCTTCTCTTGTCTTTTAGAGGAGGTTGATATGGTTCCTATCTAATGAATTTTTCTCTGTGAAATAAGAAGAAAGATTATGAGAGGAAAGGATTAGAATGCATTTATTTAATGGGATTGGAAAAGAAGTGTAAATGCCTAAAGTAGGAAATAGAAAATGAACCATATAGGAGACTTAAAAAGATTTCCAGGTGGGAGAGAAGTCAGATTTAATATCATGGTCCCTAAAATATAATGAGAAAAGGCAAACCTCAAGTCCTAGCCTGCACATATGTGGACAGGAAATACTGAGAACTAAATTAAAGCAGAATCATCTATATTTAGTTAAAAGATGGTCCTGCCTTAAACTTTAGTCTATTAGTGTAGTTTTTATGAACTGCTAAATATTCAGAATATCCAAGAGTCATTGCCATCAGAAAATGGCAAAATCAATAACAATAAAAGAGATTTCAGTCAGCAAGTATATACATAAATGTTGCAAAGTTTTCTTTACACTTTTTATAACGTATCTTCCCTTAACATCTTGTGCCATTTTCAAATCCTTACACTATAGATGTTATATTTGTTTACTTACTACTCACTTAAAATGATGCATATGTAAAGACATTCTCAAATATACCATACATACAAGAATATATGAGGAAAGGCCACACTTTATCTTATATTTTTATGCATTTTGGCAAGCATAGGTTTTCCAGCTTTTCAACAGTCTTTGTTGTAGACTCTATTTGCATAGTACATGTTTTTCCCAAATATTTTGCTATTACCAGCATCTGTTTTTGTAATCACAGCATCTGTTCAATTGTAAAAAAACCTCATATGTGTTACAATTTGCTGTACCTGTTCATCAAAAATACAGTATTTAAAATGAATTTGCATAATTAGAATCCTATTACCTGTTCTATTAAACTACTGGAATGCAAAAATTTTGACAGGTAATACAAAAAGCATCTTGCTGTATAAACATTTCCAGGAAAAAATGGTATTTACTTCTTCTACTTTCAAGTGAAGATATTGAAATGAAGAATAAGAAACAAAGCTTCTTGATGAATTTTCATTTATAGTCTACAAATTTAAATGTAAAATTTCCAGTATATAGAATTACATAAAATTCACAGTAATTAGAATCAAACTTGTATTTTTTAGATGAAAGTAAGATGAATAATCATAATTGCAAGGTAGTCATTGTAAATACATAAAAACAGAAGAAATATGTATATTAAATAGAAGATATATACCAATAAGTATGGTCTTCAGAATTAACTCTTGAGATATTATATATTTTCACTAAAAAGTAAAATGTGTTATTGCTTTTGGGTTTTCCAATAATGTTTAGAGAACATTATTTAC
Source organism: Myotis myotis (assembly GCF_014108235.1). Lineage (NCBI taxonomy): Eukaryota > Metazoa > Chordata > Mammalia > Chiroptera > Vespertilionidae > Myotis > Myotis myotis. Next base: position 42,494,158 of record NW_023416379.1, read on the forward strand.
ATGACTATCTTAAAATATTTTAAAAGACAAGTGATATATCTTATGCAATAATTATATTTAAAATATTCATTAAAATATCCCCACTATCTCAATATTTAATCATTTGACTCACCAAATAAATCATTGTCTATAGGATTTCATAGTAGACTGCAACAACAATGAAATAATGTCGTATTAAAAGCATTTAAGATTCATTTAAAAATTAGACCTATAACTTAAACCAGATAATTAAGCAGTCAACACATAAAAGATAGTGTCTCCAAAATATTTTAATTTCTTTGTTCATTCATTTAAACTGTCATTATCAACTAATTTATATGGATACTTTATTCTATGTATCATAAATATAAGGAGATGGAAATGTTGAGAGCAGTTCTTACCCATCCCACTCCCATTATTGTAGGAGCATACACTCCTAGAAAAAGAAACAAGTTTCATAGAAGGTATTTGTACACAGGTATCTATACAGATGTGAGGAAAGGTATTTACAGATTTAGAGTAAAATACCACTTATAGTAAATCTAAGAGATCTTTTTAGAACATTCGAATTTTGAAATTTTCATAAACACATGGGAATTTGCAAAATTCAGAGTCAGTCCTGTTTACCCATTGCTAGGCTTCCCCATGAGTGACATTTCACATAACTACAGAACTAAAAGAAGATCAGGAAATTTATATTGGTACAGTGTTGATTAGGCTACAGATTTTATTCATATTTCTTCAATTTTTACATACACTCGTTTGTGTCTATGGAGTATAAATCTATGAAACGTTAGATTTGTTTTACCATTACCACAAGAAACAGAATTATTTCGTCATCCCAAAGAAACTCCTTATACTATCCCTTTGTAGTTGCACTGATCTTGCTCTGCCTAAACACTGACAACAGCTAACCTGTTATCAACCTTATGTGAGCTCAAAAATCTCTCTCCATATATATATATAGAAGAGCCTAAGCAACCATTATGACCAGTCAACCTGGTTGACCGGTCACTATGATGCACACTGACTACCAGGGGGGCAGATGCTCAATGCAGGAGCTGCCCCCTGGTGGTCCGTGTGCTCCCAAAGCCAACCTACCTCAGCCGGCCAACCTCCTGCAGTCCCTCCCCCTGGCTGGCCAGCCCCTATTGGCCCCTATCGGGACTGGGCGAGATGGCCCCGATGGTCCTGATTGCTGGCCAGGCTGAGGGACCCCACCTGTGCACTAATTTGTATACCGGGCCTCTAGTGGTATATAAATGGGATGTATCCTATGCAGCCTTTTGAGATTGGCATTACCACTAGCATAAGTCCCTTGCAATTCATGGAAGTTGATGCATGTGCCAATAGTCTTTTTTTGTTTTTTTAATCCTCACCCAAAGGATATGCTTTTTAATTGATTCTAGAGAGCAGGAGGAGATGGAGAGAGAGAGAGAGAGAGAGAGAGAGAGAGAGAGAGAGAGAGAGAGAGAGAGATATCAGTGTGAGAGAGTAACATTGATCATTGATTGCCTCATGCATTTGCCCCAATTTGGGATTGAACACCACAACCTGGCTATGTGCCCTAACTGGGAATCAAGCCTGTGATGCTTTGGTGTATGGTGCAGTGCTCTAACCACTTACCAACACTAGCCAGGGCTCTACAGTTAAATTTTATATATATAGATATAGATATAGATATATATCTATATATATACTGGACACAGAATAAGCATCTATAGTATCTATTTTAGAGCTTATTCTGTGTAGTTTGCAAATACGTTCTCCCAGTTGTGACTTGTTCCATCTTCTCATCAGGGTCTTTCATGGCATGCATTTTAAATTTTGATGAAGTACAATCTATCAATATTTGTTAAGGATTGTTTGATATCATGCTTTAATGTCTGTTGAAAAGTCAATCATGCTTAATTTAATTGTCTTTATAAAATTTTCAAAATCTAATTGTGCATAAATATGTAGGTCTTTTTCTGGCTTTCTACTCTTCCTTTGATCTGTTTGTCTATATTTTTCAATACCAACTGTCTTGATTGCTATAGATATGTTGTAAGTCCTAAAATTAGGTAGCATATTTCTTATCATTCTATTATTTTTAAATAATTGTTCTAGATAGTCTAGTACTTTTTATTTTTAATATCAATTTTAGAATATATTTCTTGGTATATAAATAATTTTGCTGAGATTTTACTAGGAATTGTGTGAATCCTAAAGCTAAATTTGGGGAGAATTGACATCTTAACCATATCAAATCTCCCAAAACATGAGCACAATATGCTTCCTCATTATTTATCAGCATTCTCATAATTTTTCTGCATACAGAATCTACACATGTTTTGCTGTATTTTTACCTAAGTATTTCACTTTCTTTGGAACAATTTTAAATGGTATTATATTTTAATAATTGGTATTAAAACATTTTCTTCTTTAAATAATTATTAAAGTAATTTTCATATTCTGTTTGAGAACTTTTGCTTGTATTAATTAATAATTATAATAATATTTAAATAATATCAAAATGATATTTTTATAACATATTTAGTCAGATGCATAACATATGTTAGCTCATAGGAGCTCCATGTAGGTCAGCCACTAAAGCATTGGGAAAAATTTATGTTGTTTTGTTTTGATTTGTCTTGTTTTGTTTTTCACAGACAGGTTTTCTTGCAAACAAGATAATGGGTAAATTTATAAAGCCCAGTTTATAGATGAGTAATGTAATGTCCACAAAAGCTAATTTGTTTCCTATTTTTGCACAGAGTAACTAATGAAATTTGTAATTGAAATCACTTTTTTTTTTTGCCAAACTTACTTTCCCTCTACTTTTTATATTAAATAAAATTTTATATTCTAACTTATAACACAATTATATTTTCTTAGGATCTCAGAATAATGAGATCATTTAGGCTGTGGTATTAGTTATGTACTGCCATAATATCACTGTGTGAAAAAATGACCCTCAAACTGAGTAAATTTAAAGCAATAATTTAGTGTTCTTGCTAAGTTAAAAAATAGACCACTAGTTCTTCTATCTGCTTATCTCAATTAATTGGTCGGTAGAGAAGGGTGGTGGCTTTGCACCTGAAGTTGAATGGTTCTTGGCTCAGGTACCTCAGCTCTCTCCCATATGGCATTTTTCTTTCAGAAGCATCCTGCTGGCTTGCTCTCATTGTATAAGACAAAGTCTGAGAAAGCCTGAACCCTTAAGGCCCGAATTCAGAAATGCCATACTGACAATTCTGTTATTTATTTTCATAATAAGTCATCTGATTAGTTCAGATTTGAGGAGTGAAATTATAATAAACTCTACCCTTTGGTAGGGAGATTTGGAAATTCATGTTTTATGAGGTACAAATAGAGAAATGTGTAGAGAATTGCAGCAATCATTCAATCATAGCTGACATAATTATACTATGTCTCAAGTTACTTATTCCCAAACTTCATTTTCACACTTTAAAATTATAGAATGATATTCACTCTTGTTAAATAGTAACACTTTTTATCAAAATCCAAAACTAAGAAATCAGTAAGACTATGATTTTTTTATAAAGTAGTGAAATTTTGTAACTTTACGTTTTGCTTGAGACATTTAAATATTTCTGTCTCTAATTTTTGTAGATTCATCATCATCTTCATCATTATTATCATCATCATTTATCATCATCGCCTAGTCTCCTCATAATGTATATAGAAATCATTTGTTATTTTCCCTAAGAAAAGGACGCTCATCGTGTTATTAAACTTATTGTTTACCATGATTAATTATGCTAATTTTCAAGGTGTGCCAAGGACAAAACAAAAAAAGCCTGGGCATGTAATGTAACTTTTTATACTAGTTTTGATGCTCAGTAAAGCATTTATCTCTTTGAGATTTACAAACTAAAGTGGTTTGGTGGCAAACTTAAGCAATTTTCAGGTTTTTTTGGTTTATAATTTTCCAGGGTTGAAAACTTAAATATGAGTTATCCTAATGCACAGTCCTTGAATACATACTCTTGCAAGATTTGAGCCACATTTGTTACTTGGGAATTTTTTGTTTTCCAATTCTCCTGGGGAATATGGAGCCTTAAATATTGAGAATCATCATAAAATAACTCTCCTCTCCAATTGTATCACAGTAATACATTAACTGTGTATTGCCCAGTATGTGCTGGTTACTAAAGCATTTATATAAATGACTGGTTCAGGTTTTTCAAATTTAAGAAATACTGTATAAATTGAATTATATTTATCTCCTAAAAAAAATATAAGTAACATTAAAATATAAAGGTTTATGCCCTGACTGGTTTGGCTCAGTGGATAGAGCGTCGGCCTGTGGACTGAAGGGTCCTGGGTTTGATTCCAGTCAGGGTCATGTACCTGGGTTGCGAGCACATGCCCAGCAGGAGGCGTGCAGGAGGCAGCTGATTGATGTTTCTCTCTCATCGATGTTTCTAACTCTGTCCCTCTCTCTTCCTCTTTGTAGAAAATCAATAAAATATATTTTAAAAAATATATAAAGATTTATATTTTTCTCATCTAAAATAATTCCAATTTTGGGAGTCCATAGTTATTATGGAAGACCCAAGATAATCATCAAAGTCCCAGTTTCCTTCTCTCACATCCATCACTTTAAGTGCTTTGTTCTATTGTCAAGCTCATCTCATGTGTATGTGTTTTCCTTTATTCAACTCTATGCTTCAAACAGATACAAAAAAAGGAGCATGAAAAAAAATCATCTTTCTTTAAAGACCTTGTTGGAAAACCAGCCCAGTGATTATCCTTATATACTATTCATCCAATCAATCTTCAGCTGAAGTTAGGAAATGAGATAAGTGTCTGGCAATAAGTTATCTGAAGTTCTAATCTAATTCACGATATTGTTTTGGGTAAGATCCCAACAACTGATGTCACATAACAGCTTCGAGTCAGAACAAACATGTTTGGATGTAGAAATTAGACAGCACAACTTTCAAGGTTGGTGGTGGGAAGTAGACATTAAATTAGACTGATATCTAAATGGTACTTATAGATTTGGCAGTACAAAACTACATAATAATATGTGGTATTTCCAAATCCACCTGATTCATTCAAATGAAAATTTAAGTCAAAATTCCTTTCACTCTAACCCTAGAAAAGTTTGCCATGAGTGAAACAGATGAGATGTGAGTATGAGAGCAGAAGAAGAATGATAAGCAGTATGTTTTAAAGAAAAGAAAAACGTTTGGAAGTTCAACTAGTTTTATAGACATACCTTAAATGTGGCTAGGCATTGGGAATTATTAGATATTTTGGCAAATAATGAAAAGAAGAAAACTCATCTACAAATATGTGCCCCTAGGGAATTTCTGACATATTCTTACTTATATGAAAAACGTATTTCTTATAAATAACAAGCAATTTAAAACACACACTATTGTCACACAAATTTCACACTATTTTAACTCACATCTATCATAAAGTTTAGTTGTTGTGTTGATCAGCTTTTGTATTGGATTTAAGTACAGTAAAGGTTGGACATTTCCAATTGCTGAGATTATCACAATGAAACACAGGGTATGGATATCTTAGACCACACATCTTAGTGTTCTGCATCTTACTCTGATCTGCTAACTCTTAGTGAGCACACACACTGAGCAGTGAAACCAAGAACTAAATTTGCTTTAATTACATGTCTGTTTAAAAATGTATTCTTCTAAGAATTATTTGAGTATGGAAGCTCCCTATAGGTATTTTCTGTAATCGTTAAGCATTTCAAGGAGCAGTTGGTTTCTATTAGAAGTTCAATAGAGCATAACTATTTCTCTTCATCTTCTAAAATGAAACGATTCATTCTTGTTCAGGTGTTATATGAGACACCATTTCATTGAAGAGGCACAGAGAATGAATGAGTTTAAAGGCAGTTGAGCTATATTTTCAAACGATAAAAGCAATGAACTAGAGATACATTGTTTATTTCCTCCTCTAAAGGCATTATAATTATACTACATGTTGGTCTTTAAAGAAATGAAACCACATTGCAGCATCCCTAAGGTCAGCAAACATGCAGACTACTAAAATACTGAGGTCAGTGGAGCTTGTCTGGACACAGAATTCAAAGGTAGATATTAGGGAAAACAAAAACCTAAAATTTCAGAGAACTGTAATGAAAAAATAAACCTAAAGAATTTAATAAGTCTAAATTTAAGAAGTCTAAAGAATTTATTTTTAAAAATGTGTTTTTATTGATTTCAGAAAGAAAGGGAAAGGGAGAGAGAGATAGAAACATCAATGATGAGAGAGAATCATTGATTGGCTGTCTCCTCCACACCCCTTACTGGGGGTCGAGCCTTAACCAAAATCAAACCTGGGACCCTTCAGTCCATAGGCTGATGCTCTATCCACTGAACCAAACTGGCTAGGGCTAAATAATTTATTTTTAATTAAACACAATAGAGAATGAAAAACATTTTAGAAGACACTATTAAAGGCAATTTCTATGTGCATTATATCCAGTGAGAATCCTAATCTAGAGAGTGGGTATAATTGGTTTGCCTAGAGCAAGAAAAATGAACTCTCTATTAATTCAACTTAACTCAAAGTGGCAATTCCCCCAAAATGTGCTTTTTATCAAAACTATATATTTTTTGAAAATTGAGAATAAAGACAACAAAATACCTCATTTGTGTAAGTAAGGTCTTTGGAAGACTGGCAAGTTTTCAATTTCTATCTACTTCAGCATGTTAATTATATAATCCTTTCAAACTATTGTAATGATTTTCAGAATATATTTAATACTTTCTATTTTAATAAAGCCAAAAATATTCCCAAACATAGAACTCTTCAATGCTCTTGTACTCAGTTTTATGTGTCCGTGTTTATGTTTCCAAATTATTCTAAAATTTTTGATTAACCAGTTTTCCAGAAGTCCTGAGAATAATTTTTGTGGTTTAAAAAGGTTTCCATAATATTTTTTCTTTACATTTTAATAAATATAAAGATGTTTAGTAACACTGATATAATTTTAAATGTTTTAGTTTTTCTTTAAAATAGGTAAAATGGGTCTTACATTTGTATTTTTTGTTTCTTTACTTAATAAGCTTTTTCTAGAGCGTCTTTCAGTTTATAGAAAAATTGAGTGGAAAGTTCAGAGTTTATATATACCCTCTCACACTACCCTCTTCCCTAGTCTTTCCTGTTATGAACATCTTGCATTAGTATGTAACATTTGTTACAACAGAGGAGAAAATATTGGTACATTATTATTAACTAATGTGCATAATTTTCATTAAGGTTTACTCCTTGTTGTATATTCAGTTTGGACAAATGCATAATGATATGTGTCCACCATTTGAGTATCATCAGGATCGTTTTACTACCAAAAACATCCCCTCTGCTGCTCTTCCTTGGAACACCTAGCAACTAGTGATTTTTTTTTTACTGTCTTCATAGTTTTGCCTTTTCCAAAAGGTCAAATAGTTCAAATTACGTTATGTGGTCTCTTCAGATGGGCTTCCTTCACTTAAAAATATGCATTTGAGGTGTCCCCATTTCTGTTTTGTTGTTGTTGTTTGTTTGTTTGTTTGTTTTAATCTTTATTATTGAAAGTACTAGAGGCCCGATGCACAAAATTTGTGCACTGGGGTGTGGGTGGGGTGTGGGTGGGGGTGGGGGGTTGTGGGGGTCCCCTCAGCCCAGCCTGCGCCCTTTTGTAGTCCGGGATCCCTTGCTCCTTACCGCTCGCCTGCTCAGTGCTCCTTACCACTCAGCTCGCTGCTCCTTAGCGCTGCCACTGCAGCAGATGGGAGAGGTTCCTGCCACGGCAACTGTGCTCACCAGCCATGAGCCTGGCTTCTGGCTGAGTGGCACTCACCCTGTGGTAGCGCACTGACCACCAGGGGGCAGCTCCTGCGTTGAGTATCTGCCCACTGGTGGTCAGTGCATGTCATAGTGATTGGTCATTCCACCGTTCTATCAATTTGCATATTAGGCTTTTATTATATAGGATTACATATGTCCCATTTTTCCCTCCATTGACCTCTTCTAACCTACCTCCACCCCCTGCCCTGTCCCAGGCCTTCACCACCCTATTGTCTGTGTCCATGGATTATGCATATATGCATACAAGTTCTTTGGTTGATCCCCCAGCCCTCCCCTGCCTTCCCTCTGAGATTCCACAGTCTATTCCATGTTTCATGTCTCTGGATCTATTTTGTTTAAATGACTTGATAACTCATTTTGTTTTAGTGCTGAATAACTTTCTATTAAAAGGATGTACCACATTAGTTTACCATTTCACCTACTAAAGGACATCTTCGTTGTGTCCCAAGTTTTGAAATTATGAATAATGCTTCTGCATGTATTTACTAGAAGCCCAGTGTATGAAATTTGTGCACTCAGGGAGTAGGGTCCCTCATCCCAGATTGTGAGAGGGCACAGGCCAGGCCAAGGGACCCCACCAGTGCATGATCAGGGCCAGAGAGGGACATGGGAAGTTGGCCAACTGGGGAAGGACTACGGGAGGGCTCCAGGGCATGTCCGGCCCATCTGGCTCAGTCTTGATTGGCTGGACCCCAGCAGCAAGCTAACTTACCGTTTGGAGCATCTGCCCCCTGGTGGTCAGTGCACATCATAGCGAGTGGTTGAGCAGCCTTAGCATATCATTAGCATATTATGTTTTGATTGGTTGAATGGCCGACCAGACAACCAGACATTTAGCATATTAGGCTTTTATTATATAGGATGTGTAGGTTTCTTGTGGACATTAGATTTGAACTCCTTTGGGTAAATTACAAGGAGTGCAAATATTGGATCACATGGTAATATATGTTTATAGCAGTACTTACTTGCTTTGCAAAACTTCTGCCTAGAGTTCAGAGATCAACCTGATACTTCTAGATCTATGGAGTCAGAAGTTGATCTTTCCTTTTTATTCTGATGTATAAAATAAGTGGTAAAACTGAAATTTTCAAGAGCATTTTCTCAATCAGTTGATATTTTGCTTACTGGTAATTGTCGTCAATTTCGCTTGAGTAAACTCATAAAAATTCTGTACACGTTACATGCTTATCAATAGAAATCAAGTCAATAAATTATATTTTATTTAAAAATATTCTGTACAGGTTTAAGTGTTTATCATATTGACACATTCATTCATTTTATATGTCAGATTGCTTGTTGTGCCAGCTTCTAAATGGAGTTTAAAATAATTTTTATCAGTTACTTAAACCATGCATTCTGATTGACTATGTTTGTTACAGAAAAGAAAACATATATTAACATAAAATCTTGAACTAGTCAGTTTTATCTTTAATACAGATATATTTGCACATTTTCTATGTCACAGAATTGTTATGATGCTATGAGATCTAAGAACTATTTGTGACTGGAGATAGAAAAAATGACATCCTGAATACTTTTTGTTGGCATTACCATGGGTAATAGCATTAATAAAACCGATTTCTCATGTTGTGAAGGACTTTTACACAGCACTCATACTTCTTATACTAAATTTATACTGCCTAGAAAACATAGGGAAGTCTACCTTGAGGCTATGTTTCCCAAAGTATCTATATATATAAAGCCTAGGCTACCGTAACGACCGAATGACTGGAACAACTGGTTGACCAGTTGCTATGACATGTACTCAATGCAGGAGCTGCCCCCCGGTGGTCAGTGTGCTCTCACAGCCAACCTCCCTCAGTCCCTCTCCCCAGCTGGCCAACCTCCTGTGGTCCCTCCCTCTGGCCTGCAGGCCCTGATTGGACCAGCCCTGATCAGCCTGGCCCTGATAGGGATTGGATGAGATGGCCCTGATCAGCCCTGATTCCCGGCCAGGCCTAGGGATCCCACCTGTGCATAAATTTCATGCACCAGGCCTCTAGTTTTAAATATCCCTACTGTTGTTGTCTTGCTACTGAGGTCTACATTTGTAAAATTAATGCACTTCAACATAGTAAGAACAGCTAAAAATTGTTAGTGTTTCATGATTCATACCTTTCCTTGACTTGATATAATTATTGTGATAATAATTTCTATTGCTGTGTTATATGTAAGGTCATTGCTAATCTAAACTGAGATGAGAGTTTTATAACAATGAAGGTGGGTGATGTTAGGGGTAGTACTTAGAGCATCCATTTTCAGTATGGTAATTTCTGTTATAATAGCTAAATCTCTGCTTTGCTGAAAACAAAGGGGAAAGGAGAGCCAAATGGTACTCTATGAGAAATTGAAAATAAAAAAAAGCTCTAAACAAGTGTTCAAAATGAATATTTAGAAAAGTAAACATTCCGGGTCTATTTTACAATTGCTTCTCACTGTATCAATGGCAATAAGATCCTTTAGATTATCCAGAAGCATGAAATTCAGCATTACACAAAGAATAGAACAAGTGTAGAGGAATGCTCTGTAAATCTATTAGGAGTTAAACCCAGGCACTGCTGTATGGGAAATCATGAAAGAATAGTGTCTTCAAAAATAAATTGGGGCAACATAGCATTGCTGCTTTTATTTATAGATGAAACTCTTCTCAACTATGTTCCCTGAGTTTTTTGCCTTATCCTGAACTTGTTTCACTTTCTTTCCCCTGGTGAAGTTCTGTATGATTTGGCTTTGTGAGACTTACTCTCTTTCTTTCCATGGATCCTGCTGAATTTAATGTAGGACTGAGTTGCAGATTGATGAGGCCTCACACTAGGGAAGGCAGTGTATCTGTTGGTAGCACTAAGGGCAAACCATCAGATAAAATAGTAGTTCATACTTTCCATCCTGATATGTATAGATCATCACCATTAATATAACTTTAATAGCACTTTCCATTGTTCCAGGAATTTTAGTTTTAATTTTTCACCAACAGTCATTATTGCTAAAACATCTTATTACATGGTGTTTTAGTATATAGTGGTTTTGGTCATTTTATATTGGTAACATATTATGTTGAATTGAGTTGAGCTTTGGGAGATGAAATTTTTTCCTACCATTTTTTAAATAATAGTAAATATATTGAGAAATAAAATGTTAAATGTTCATTAGGCAACATCTATTTACCAGAGAAATAATAATTTAGGAATTCCAAGATTATTTGGCATCTCCAATTAATCAACCTCCAGTAGTAACTTTAATATTTTTTCATGCATCTGAGTTTTGGGCAATTTACCAAGTGGAATTCTCATGATCCCAATTCTATTTCAATTTTTTTTCTTAGCTTATCAGTTAGGCATGATAGCTGCTCCAGGTGCTTTTGTAAGTTCAACAGATCACCATCATCACTGTCACTAATTGACTGCCAGATAAATACTTTGTAGAGCATGGTATAAACTGCTTCTCTGGGAAATCTAGCTTCACATATAAATATATATATTTCTTTTCCAAAGTGACCCTCCAACATGTGCTACTAAGGAACAGCTCTCTCTCTAACAGATCTAATGTTCTTTTACTATTTTTATGCATCATAAAACCAAGACAAGGGACACAGTTTTATTCAATTAAAAGATTCAGAGGACTCAAGAAACTAAAAAAAAAAAAAAAAAAAAAAAAAAAAAAAAAAAAAAAATCAACTAGATTTATAAAGAGAACAAAAAGTATTCCATTACCTACTTTTTAAGAAGTGAAGTGTGGGCAAAATAAAGCAAGATAATACAAAATCTCTGTAACTGATCTGATTTTGTTGTAAATTTATTGACACTTCGTATGTATTCTCCATCAGTGTCATTCATCTGTTCTGTCCATGGAGTGCACAACTACCAAGTTATATTGCTGCTTGGCAAAAATGTGTAACCAGGGTCTGCTTCAGAAACCTATACTGGTACTGGTGTTTCTAAAGTTGGCTTGATTTATCTTTGTTTGTTATAATGATTATCATGGAATCAGTACAGATCTAGCTATTCCATAACTACTCCCTTTCTTTACTGGAATCCTTAACTTAAAAATAAATAAATAATAAATAAATACATAAATAAAATAGAACAAAAGTTCCAGGAAAAAAAAGTATTTATTTATTTTTTTATTGGCTAAAGTTTTACATATGTCTCCTTTTCCCCCAATTGACGCTCCCCCCCCCCCCCAGCCATTCCCACCCTCGACAAGGCCCCACTGCCCCAGTGTCTGTGTCCATTGGTTATGCTAATATGCATGCAAACAAGTCCTTTGGTTGCTCTCTAACCCCCCCTCCCCTACCATTTGTCTCTGGATCTGTTCTTCATCAAATTATGTTGATCATTATATCCCAGATATGAGTGAGATCATGTGATATTTATCTTTCTCTGACTGGCTTATTTTGCTTAGCATAATGCTTTCCAGTTCCATCCATGCTATTGCAAATGGTAAAAGTTCCTTCTTTTTTATAGCGGCATAGTATTCCAAAAACAGGGAGGAAGGAGCCAGTGAGTGAGTGGACCTAACAAAGGTTCTTACATAAGCAGATATAAATATAAATATTGAAAATGAATATAAAATAAACTGGTGAATGTGTGTTACACGACAAAGTAACGGATACACTATTAGTGCTCAGCAAACTCATTAGTCAACAGAGCCAAATATCAACAGTACAACGATTGAAATTTCTTTTGAGAGCCAAATTTTTTAAACTTAAACTATATAGGTAGGTACATTGTTATTAACTTAATTAGGGTACTCCTAAGGCTTAGGAAGAGCCACACTCAAGGGACCAAAGAGCCGCATGTGGCTCGAGAGCTGCAGTTTCCCGACCACGGCGCTAGGTCAATTAGGATTGAACATGAGCCTATATAAGTATTTAAAAGTTTCAAATTAAAGTACATCTTGATATCCTATTCAGGAAAATAGTTACATTGGAATGTTTATAATCCATAGCTAGATTGTTAAGATTGGTACAATCTATTATTTTCTTCTATTGACCACACTTTCATGTAATTTCAGGTTGTATGTGGACAAAAATTATTATTTGGTCCATATTTGAAAATCAATGTGGGACTAGAATATTTGAACTTCTGGTAGTTTTCCAAAGTGAATATAATGCACTATTATGTAAATTATTTGACACTATTAATTTTTATAAATGTCTCATTCCACCTACCCATGAATTCTATAACATCTTATTGTTCTAGTTTTTACCTATGATCTGAATATTTCTTCTATATCTCTTTTACTTGCTCCTCCTTCTGATTCGGTTCCTATCCCTGGCTTAAATACTTATGCATATTAGGTTAAATGTAGCAGCTGGGACCCCATATAGCCACTTGGCACTCAGGATACTCCTACACTTCCAAGCACTTGCAGCACACTGCCTGAGGACTCTCTCTGGCTACAGGGATATTCTCCAGCAGCGTCATTGTCATGTCAGAGGTGTCAGACAATTAAAGTTTTTAGAAGCAATCCTCAACCAATGAAAGGCAGGTGTGGGAGGATAGGGACAGGGTGGCCAATTCTGAGGCATAGCATATAGTCTGCACAGTCTATCCAGTTGGACATACAGGTTACATCTTCATGAACCCACTGTACAGTGACTACCTTTCCTTCCCTCCTGTCTTCCTTCTTCACTTTCCTAGCAGTACCTCTTGGGATTACTTAACAAATCATTTGCACTTAAATATATTTATTCAGCCTCTGTTTCATGTGTTACCTAATCTAAAACAGTTGTGCTATTTAACTTCTTTAAGGTTCAGCATACTTATGAAAAAAAGGAGATAAAATATTGAACTACAGGATGTTTGTGAGCATTATGAAATAAGGTGTGTAGCAGTTTATATAATAAATGTTTTGAGCACAGCAAACATTATATCCTTTATTTTTTTCCACCAAAATCAATACCTGCATATTCCAAATCACCTGTGTATGAGCTCTGGGTTATTCTTTTTAAGATTTCATTTGCATTGTTTCTTTCTTGCTGGAGGGTTCTCAATAGCATGGCTGGTAGCCTACGGCCCTCAGACATGGTCAATTTGATTTTTACAGTAAGAATTGACCTAGTGTTTTAAGCTATAAATTGCTGCCAAGATTTAAAATAAAAAAATTATGTTTAAAAGCCACATTCTTGGCTTCTCTAGGAAGAAAACAATGACAGGAAATCAAGATCATTAAACCTGGGTTCCTACATGGCAAAGAGTGTGGTATCAACAGACAGGTACCTACTTGGGATGGAGCATGTGCTCAGCTATATCTCCTTAACAGATTATTTGTTAGTTATTACTCACAGTATCATTTGCATTATTGTTTTCCTTAAGTTAGGAATAAACTGCCATGTTTATTATTGTCTATATCCAAAGAGGGAAAACAAAGAAAAACAGACTGCAGCTGTTATTGTTTAAGCTTATGTGTCAATTTGTTAATTTATGCAAATGATCTGAATTCTTTTTTTAAATGTGTCAATTACAGTTGACAGTCCATGTTATTCTATGTTTTGAATTGGATAACTGCACCCTACATTCTTCATTTATGCCTGCAGATTTATAAACCAAACTTTGAAGAGGGAAACATCAAAATCCTCAATCTTGTGTTAATAGACTCCACCTTTTGGGCTCTCTATGTCATCTTAATGTACTATTCCTAGACAGACTTTCTACAATTAGAAAAGTCAACTTGCATATCTCTCTTCTGTGAAGATACTTCTTAGGAGTGATGGAAGAGATTATTTACATATATTTACTACAGTCACAGTCATTTCTTAAGAGTGGCTTACTAGAATTAAATATTTGTAACCAATGTAACAAAAGTGTTAGCATATGTATTAAAATTTTTGAATATTGCTTATTTATTGCTCATTAATTCTTAAAAGATAATAAAACATGAAGAAATTAACAAAAATAAGACTATATTTAAACTAAGAATAATTCATAAGAAGATACAACCTGGGTGATGTGCTAGAGAACCAGACTCAGCCAATTCATCGCTCCTGAAAATAGTTACATCTTTCTGGAAAGTAGGCACATGTATCAAAACTTAAAATCTGTTTATCCCTTATTTGTAATGCTGATTCTAAAACCTTGAGTACAAAATATAATGAAAGTTTATTTATGAGTGTATGTACAGTACAGAATTGTTTCTATAGCAAAAATATAGGAAGTAGCTTAATTGTCTATCAATTGAGAATGGTTTTAAATAAATAAGGGCATATTTATATAGAGGAATATTGTCTCACTATCAAGTAATGAATTCTAATGAACATAGGTTATAATGTGAAAACAATCAGTTATGGATCTTTTATTCAAGGTAGTCTGTGATGTTTCACAAGAGCTATAAAACTGCCTCAGAGAAAAAGGTTTCATCACTAGTTGAATTACGTTTTCTTAGTCATTTATGGTAGATAACATTGCATCTATAACAATTTTCCTCTGCCCTCTGAAATGCTTCATTATCTCCCTTGTGCAATAGAACAGAGACTTTAGGAGGAAAAGTGTTTGATAAAAACCAATATTCTTACATCTTAATATGAATTTATAAATGTATTTTAAAACCTTATTGAAAGCAATTCACATGACATATGAACACATTTTAAGCAAAATTATTACTATATTATAACCCTCTGATGAGATAAATTCCCTGTTATTTTATACGTGGATAATTCTATAAGTGCAGTAACATTGAAAACCCTGTAGAAAACAGGAGAATTTTTCATTTTGACAAAAGCAATTCTCTTTATTCAAAATGGATGAGAATCACCATCTTCTCAAAAGAAATAGAAAGATTGTGCACACTATACTTTCATTTACTTCTTAACTGAATAACTTTGAAAATGAAAAATTAATGTACCTATAAATGCTAACAAAATCAGTTACTAAATAATTTTGACAATCTAATACTAACTTTATCTATGTGGGATGAATAAAATGAGCATTTAAGTAATTATATGTTGTAATTCATTTGCATCTTAATCCATTGAAATGAATAATTGGAATTAGTCTGACAGCAGGTTATACAAATATGATGTGTGTTGTGAAGCAGATTTTGTGATTTTTTTCTTTAGCAATAATTTACCACTTTAATTACAACTTACCAATGTATATTTTAACATTAATTTTAATACTCCAAATACTTGTCAACTGATAGGAGAAAACTGAAAGGCAAAGTGCATATGGTATAGCCCTTCAATTGTAATAATGTTTAATTTCCTCATATAATACTGAAAGTGGATGAAACATGTGTAGGAAAATTGAGTCAATTTAGCCATGTAATGATCTTATAAGATATACCTTCTTAAAGCAATCTGAAAATATGCTGACCTTTTCCCCCTCAAGGGACTTATCGGAGAGAATGGCTGGCAGGCACATCTGGGGAAGGGGAAGGCCAGGGTATCACAAGCAAATGGTTGAGTGTGGGGAGCAGGAGAGATGAGGTCACAGAAGTAACAGAAGATCCAGATCATAAATCGCATTAGGGATCTTGGACTTTTCCTTTGAATGATATGGGGAGACACTGGGGAGTTTTTCTCCGACGAGTGACATGACCTGGCTTATAATGGAGCCTCTGGAAGTTGTGCTGTAAAAAACTGTGGAGCCAAGATCAGAAGCAGGAAGACTAGTTAAGAGGTGTGAGATCATAGAAAACACACATATACCTACTTTTGCCCAATACACAAAAGCAGCAACCTTAAAGGAAAACTGTTGGTAAATATGACTATGTTATTCTGTTTATTAGGTTACTTTTAAAATTTCATTTTAATTTATTGTTTATGTTTTCATCTAGAGTTGATAGTTAAGTGTGATAGAATCAATGTGAAAGAGATGTATTCAGTTATTGGGCAAACATTATCTCTTTAAATATTTATGTCCTACCGTTCTTTCTCCCTTATATATTCTCTTTCCCCCCCTCTCTTTCTAATTGCATATGTATATGTTTAAACATTCAGTATTGACTCACCAATCTCAAGTATTGTTTTCTTTCTTTCTTGTGTCAATGTGGATAAATTCTATTGACCTGCCTTCAAATTAATTATTTTCTCTGCTCTTACCATTCTTCTGATAGTTGAATGTGGGGAGCAGGAGAGCTATCCGAATATCTTTATTTCTGTTACCACAACTTTTCTATCTCTACTTGGCTCCATTTTATAGCTTCTATCTTTCTCCTGAAATATCCCATTTGTTTGCATATTTTCCATGGCTTTTTTTGCTATATCTTTTAACATATTTTTTGTACTTTAAAAGTAAAATTCACTGTCTGGTCATTCTAACATATGTGAGCTCTTTCAGTCTGATTCTTTTCAATATTTTAATCTCATGACAATGTGTCAAATTTTTGGTCCTCTTCCATGTCTTGCAGTTTCTGTTTGTTTTTTTATATTGGTAATTGTGTGGAAACTACCTACCTATATTATAGAAACTGAAATAATTATTTCTCCTCTCTCAGGATAGTATGTTCTTTAAGACTAGGTGTGTGTGTGTGTGTGTTTTGTCGGTTTATTTTTTTCTCTCTAATAGATTCATACACCACAGGCTTTTAATTATCTGAGGGCAGGATAAAAATGTTTCCTTCAGGGGGCTCACACAAATTATTCCTTTGTGTGACTGGAGGCTTTTAATATATATAATTATTTTTTGCATTGCACTCAAAAGTTATCCGGTCCTTCTTAATTGAACCTGGAGCAGGCGTGGTGGTTTCTCAGCTTTCCTGCTCTTCTAGCTGTGTACTGCTATTGCTTTGTGCTACTATCCTGCTTATCCTACAACCTATTCTCCATGTAACAGAAAGAGAGATCCATTTTACTTGTAATAGCATATCTTTCTGCCTAGAATTTTGTGTTCTAAATTATCTGTGCAGCTAATTCCCCACCATCTTCAAGTTTTTGCTTAAATGTTATATTAGTAAGAACTCACTTGATCATCTATTCAAAATTTCCCACCCCATTGGCACTGCTCTCCTTGTTTTTTCCATAACTCTTTAATCTTCTGACATACTCTACTAATTTATTTATTATAGCTATTGTGTATTGTTGGTGTACTCTCATTGAAACAGCAGCTTCATTGGGAGCAGTTATATCTGTCTCTCTTATCTACTGATATAAGCACTAGAAGAGTGCCCGACACATACTAGGCTCTCAATAGGTATTTTTTAAATAAATGAATGAACTGACATATTACTAGATCATATGGAGATATTGGTTAATATAAACTCTCTGTGTCAGAGGTTAAAATTCGGATACTTACGGAATTACCTAGCACATATCACCTTTAAAAGCAAAGGATATAAGACAGAGAGTTGCACAAGAAATCAGAGAACTATATAATTTATAAAACAACTAAGAAAACTTCATATACCTCTGGGTCTCAATACTAATATTTTAAAGTTCATTTTTGAATAAAATTGAAGGTTTAGTATCTAGCAGAGTACTTGTATGAGAGGACATATGCATTTCACCACAGTTGTATGTATAGAATGTTAAAGTAAGTATGGATACATATAAGGTGTCGCAAATCAATATGTACACACTTTAACAGATAACTCACTTAGTTTTCTCTTAAATTTTGAAAATGAACTATATGTTAATAAATGTTGACTTTATAATCATTCAAAGTATATATAATTTTTGGGACATCCTGTATATGTATATATGTGTGTTTTATGTAATATAAGAGTAATAATGAAGATAATTTTTCTAGAACTAATATTATTGTGTTATTATATCTTCTAGTAAACCATCAGAATCTTTAACAAACTTTAAAGTTTTATAATCACTAAAATTGTTTGGTACTTAAGAACATAATTTATGTTTAAATATAAGATGCTGGTCTTTTAATTCTTATATGTTATATTTTAGTATTGGCAACAGTTATGGCAGATATATTTTTAAATTGAAAAGAAGACCGTTATTTTGCTTTTCTGAATGTAATCTTTATTTATCTATCTTGACTCCTTAAACCTCCTTGAAATTTAAAAATAAATTTATTTATACTGATGTACTCATAAAACTTGGTCAACACTTATTTTGCATAATGGTATTCTTAAATATGGCCAAAAAAAGTATGGAAGCCATTCATTTTGCTCCATGGCTAGAAACTAATGAAACAATTTGTCATCTTATTCGTACAGCTAATTCCATGATGATCAGAAATAGTATTTCATTCTGAAATGAATGAGTTAAATTGAAATCGAATGGGCTAAACCATTTACAAATAATTAGAACAGGAGGCATTAACAAGGTGTATGGCAGCAAGTTCAAATAATTTTATTTATAATTTGATAGTTTATGTTACATTAGAACTTGATAGAATAGTCTTAATTTAAGCAGCCAAAATGCATTTTGATGGAGTTTGGACAACCAGATATGCAATCTTTTAAAATATTTGTAATCTTTATACTCCTGGGGAGAGAACTAAACACTGAAGAGCCATCATAGTCCCCTTTCATCTGGTGGTGAGATATTCATGTATGCTCTTCTGTTTTCTTTCTCTCCAAATTCTCACAAATGGTGATGAGGAATTAATAGCCTTCTGTTATGCAGCTATACCCAGAAGGATAAACACAGTTAGGATCATATAAGTATCAGCCAACAATTGTGCTGCATTTAGAGAGGGTAATTTCTTAATGGTTTATGGTCATTCTAAATGGAGCCTCAAAACAAAGAAAGTGACACATTAGTTTTAGTCTGTAGTTTTTCCCTGCCATGGACATGGTGAAAGGACATTCAATAGTTTCTGACTGAAGCATGTAGCTAAAATATTTTTAAATAGTACATGACTTACTTTAATGAAAAAAATTTGTACAGGCTAGAAGTTTTTGCAAGTTGGACTTAAATAGAAGACAGATACCTTCTTAAAAAAATGTCTCCTACATCAATGCCTTGTGGTATTATAGGAAAAAAAAGTCACGATTACATTTTGTTTCATTCTTAATGTTCACAATGTGTTAATTAGAAATTTCAGTGTCGGAGAATTTTTACTTTCTTAATGAATTGCAGAAAATATATTCAATGGTGGTGGTGACTTTTAGGAAAATATAATTAAAAACAAAACAAAATCTTCTCTCAATTCAGAAAATCTTTCCACAGTGGCAGCAGAGAAATAAAACAATTTTATTATTGAATAAGCAGTAAGCCAGTGGGTTATGTGCATCACAGGCAATCCGCTAAGAGATTGCAAAGACCGAGAGAAATCTCACCATGTTTTTTTATAGACAAGCAGGTATAAGAGGGCATGCTTTCTCTTGTCTCTATGCAACCTTGCATGGAAGGGCTTCCATGCATGAACCTCTATCTTTTGTATCAGACCAGGAGGGTGGTTAAAACTATAACTGCATGTCAAGAGTCATTTTAGTGCATTTCATTCCAAATGCGTTCATAAGTGCAATATTATTTGACTCATTGTATTTACACTTTAGTTATTCATGCTGCATTTGGAGATTTTTTTCTATTTTAACAACTTACATAATTTGAAAAAGAAGTATTTTTACTTATATTTTTTCCAGGAGTATTTTAATGGAGTTTTCAAAGCCAAAATAGGTTGTACACAATGATCTCTTAGATTTTCTTTGGCACCAATTTCCCATTCCATTGCTTCAGAATAACATAGTCTTTGCATGATAGCTTAATACAGTACCATTTTACAGCTAAAGAATTTAACTTTAGTTCTGCAATTTTGGTTCTGTCAGGATTGCAACTGTTACATCTCCTTGCATTGATTCTGGCAATTCCAATTAAATATATTTGTTTCATGCAAGACTTCCCTTAAGGAAATCCTTTCAAGTAGTAAATTGTCTTTTTCGGTCACTAATGAGAAGTGTACTATTGGTTAATCCTTCACAATTCTCTTTCTCTCCCTCTCTCCCTTTATCTCCTCCTCTCCTTTCCTCTCTCCTTCTTCCAACTCATCATTGGAACATTTCATGTGCTTTTTTATTTCTGATTTTCTGTATTGAATTTCTGATTTTTAAATATTTTAGACATGAATTGCTGTTAATCCATCCCACAGTAAGAGGAATGTTATAATGAATGTATTCATCTTAACACAATTTACACTTATGAACTATACAAGCAGCACAGTGTGATACAACTAAAACATCTATATTTAAGAGCTAACATAAGGAAAAAATATTAGCAATACTATGAGTACCTTTCCAATTACATTACTCTTCCAACTCCCCAAAGGTAATTGCTAGAAAGATATTCTTTATCATTCCCTTAAATATCTTTACATTTTCTTTAAAATGTTTATCCCTTCAAGTGATTATCAAAGCATGTGTATGTATATAATTATTCCGCTTCTTGATTTAAAAGTATTTTATACTTACTGTGAGAATTATCTAATTATAAACTTACCAGAGGCCCGGTGCATGAATTCGTGCACCAGTGGGGTCCCTCGGCCTGCCCTGTGGGATTGGACGAAACCAGCTCTCCAACATCCCCTGAGGGGTCCAAGATTGCAAGAGGGCACAGGCCAGGCAGAGGGACCCCACCAGAGCACGATTGGGGCCAGGAAGGGACGTGGGAGGTTGGTACCGGGGAGAGACCACAGGAGGGCTCCAGGGCGTGTCCGCCCCATCTCACTCAGTCCTGATCAGCCAGACCCCAGCAGCAAGCTAACCTGCCAGCGGAGCATCTGCCCCCTGATGGTTAGTGTACGTCATAGAGACTGGTCTACCGGTCAACTGTCTGTCCCCTGGTGGTCAGTGCACATTATAGTGAGCAGTTGAGCGGCCTTAGTATATCATTACCATATTATGCTTTGATCAGCTGAATGGCCGACTAGTCGACTAGACACTTAGCATATTAGCCTTTTATAGGATAAGACAAATGACTCACATATTTGTTTTTATTGCTAAATTGGAATCCATTAAATAAATAAGTTGCATATAATTAGTATTGCAATAGACACTTAGGACCCTGCTGTATTTTGCTGTTACATAAATGGTATCATTAACATTATTATACATTTTATTATGCATATTTGCAAAGGTCTTGATATAAAATCATTAAAATTTAGAAAGAAAATAAAATTAATCCTATGTGAGTCTAACATATTTTCTCTAATTTTTTTTTCCCTAATCCTAACAAGCCTTAGATTTTTCAGTGTCTGGATCTTTGCCATTCTAAAGATTATGCGGTGGTAACTCACTGTTGTTTTATTTTGTATTTCCCAATGTCATATAATGTGGAGCATCTTTTCATATGCTTTCTTTCTATCTATAATCTTCTTTGGCCCGGGCCGATGTTTCTCAATGGTTAGAGCATCGACCCCCATATCCCAGGGTTGTGGGTTCGATTCCTGGTAAAAGGCACTTACCTGGTTGCAGGTTTGATCCCTGGCCTCAAAGAGCACTTGCAGTAGGCAATGAATCCATCTCTTCTTTGGTGAGGTATCTTTAAGGCCTTTGGCCCTTTTTAATAATCTTATTTGTTTTCTTAATTTTGCATTTTAAGAATTCTGTGTATAGTTTTGTGTTTGTTTATTTTTATCAGCTGTGTTTGTAAATATTTTCTCCCAGGCTATTGTTTGTATTCTCATTCTCTTGCTTATTTTGCCTTGTTACTGATCTTAGTGTGAAGGCATTAGGCTTTTCAATATTAAGTATGATGTTAGTTGTATTTTTAAGTAGATATTCTTTATCAGGTTGAGAAAGTTCATCACTATACCTAATTTACTGAGAGATTTTTACGTGGATGGGTCTTGAACTTTTTCAAATGCTTTTTTGGGGGGCATCTGTTGATATGATCATAGGAATTTCTTCTTAAGCCTCTTGATATGATGGATTGCCTGGGATAAATCCACTCACTCATGGTATTTAATCCTTTTTATGTAGTGTTGATTTTTTTTTGCTAATTTTGTTGAAGATTTTTATCAATGTTCATGAGAGATATTGGCTTATAGTATTCTTTATTTGTAGTGTTTTTGTCTGGTTTTTATATTAGGGTAATGCTGGCCTCATAGAATAAATTAGGAAAAATTTCCTCTGTTTTTATCTTCTAAACACATTGTTGAGAATTGATATAAATTCTTTCTTAGATGTTTGGTAGAAATCACCAGTGAATCCATCTGAGTATAGTGCTTTCTGTTTTGAAAGGTCAGTTGTTAATTCAATCTGTTTAACAGATAGAAACCTCTTCAAATTGTATATTTCTTCTTGCTTGAGTTCTGCTAGAGTGTATCATTCAAAGCTTTTATCCCTTTCACTTAGATTATCTTATTATGAGGCATACAGTATTCATAGTATTCCTTATATATCATTTTAATGTCTACAGTATATGCTGTGATGTCATCTCTTTCATTACTGATATTAGTAATTTATGTTCTCTCTCTTTTTCATAGCTAGTCTGGCTAAAGGCATTGATTTTATTGATCTTTTTAAAGAAACAACTTTTGTTTTTTATTTACTCTACTGGAGGTCTGATGCACAAAATTCATGCAAGGAGCTCAGCCCTCGCAGCCGTGACTTGCCTTGGCCCTTGCAGCCCCAGCTTCATCCAGAAGGTTGTCCAGATGATTGTTCTGCTGTTTGGTCTAATTAGCATATAAACTCTTTATTATATAGGATTGATTTACTGTTTTTAATTTCATTCATTTCTGCCCTAACATTTTTTAAAATATAGTTTTAATGACTTTTTAGAGAGAGAGGAAGGTAGAGGGATAGATAGAAACATCAATTGGGTGCTTCTGCACACCCTCTATTGGGGGTTGAGCCTGAAACTCGGGGATGTGCCCTAAAGGAATCAAACAGGTGACTTCTTGGTGTATGGGTCAATGCCCAACCACTGAGCTACACTGTCTGGGCTCTGCTCTAACTTGCTTTTTTCTTTACTTTATTGATTAAGGTATTACATATGTGTCCTTATTCTGCCCCCCCCCACCCCCACCCCCTGCCAACCCCCAGGATTCCTTTTCTTCTGCTTACTTTGGATTTAATTTGCTCTTTTTTTTAACCCTAGTTTCCTAATGTGGACATTTAGATGATTGACTCCAGGTATTTATTTTTTCTAATGTATGCATTCACTGCAATTAATTTCCTTCTAAGCACTGCTTTCCATACATCTCACAAATCTGATAAGTTGAATTTTCATTTAGTTCAAAATATTTTACAAATTTCTCTTGATATTTCTTTTTTGAGCCACATGTTATTTATAGGTGTATTTCTCAATCTCTAAATATTTGAGGATTTCCTATAAATTTTTGTTACTGATTTCTAGTTTAATTCCATTGTGGCCTGAGAGCAACCATTGTATATCTCTTTGTAAAATTTGTTGAGGTGAGTTCTATGGCCTGGAAGTGGTCGGTCATGGTGAATGTTCCATGTAAGCTTAAGAAAAATGTGTATTCTGCAATTATTGGACAACTTAGTATATAGATGTCAATTTTTTTCCAGTTGATTGATGTTTCTGTTGAGTTCAAGTATGTCCTTAATGATTTTCTGCCTGCTGGATCTGTACATTTCTGATAGAGAGCTGAAGTCTCTAGCTACAATGGTGAATTTATCTATTTCTATTTGCAGCTCTATCAGTGTTTTCCTCAGGTATTTTGATCCTCTGCTGTGAGGCACATACTCATTAAGGAACATTGTGTCTTCTTAAAGAACTGATCACTTTATCATTAACTAATGAATCTTTTGAATCATTTTAAGAAATGACAATTTTTCTTCACTGAAGTCTGCTCTGTCTGAATAGAGACTCCTTTCTTCTATCTCTAAATAAAATCAATAAAAACATATTTAAAATGTTAGAAGAGAAATAACTAAAATGTAAAATAGACTATCAGTGAGTAAATAAAAAAAACAAAAGTTATTTCTTTGAAAAGTTTAATAAAATTAGTAAGTCTCTAGCCAGACAGAGCAGACTTCAGAGAAGGACAGTTTTGATTAGTGTTAGTGTGGTATATTTGTTCTGTCCATTTATTTTTAATCTTTATTTGTCTTATATTTAAAGTGAGTGCCTTGTAGATAACAGAGTTGTGCCTTGTTTCTTGATCGTCTCTAACAACCTTTTAATTGGTACATTTAAACTATTAATATTCAGAGAAATTATTGCTATAGTTGGATGAATATCTACCATATTAGTTCCTGTTTTTGTTAGTTCTTTCCCAATTAAGTGGGGTAAGATAGCTACACTGAACTAAAGATGGTTATTTCCTTTCTCTCACATGTAAGTCAAGAGGTAGCAGGAGTTGGATGTTTTCAGTCTTCCACCTGGAAGGCTACAGATGGTTAGGACTGAGTATTTCCCTCCCCTTAGGTTAGTTAGGTTCTAATAAAACCCAAGGGGGATATACTCTGGTTAAAATGTTTCTTCAGAAAGCAGACTCCTTTAGGAAGAAAAGAATGCTTGGGCATATTACAATTTAACCACATAATTATCTTACACATCTAAGCAGAATTTTTAATACTTTAGTTTGTTTAGCTTTTTAGTACAGAGGGGCATCTTCCAAGCTTTTCACCTACTGAATAGGAAACTAGAAGTCATTCTAATTCTTTAACATGAATTCTAATTTGTCCCAAAAGTTATACGTGTGTCAAGAAAGTTGCATGAAACTTTTGCTATATAATTTATAAACTTTTAATAAATAAATTAAACTTAAAGATTCTGTATACCATATTTAAGTTTTTCCCTTTTTATTGTGAGGACAATTTTTCTTTTTCCATTCAGTAGTTAGTATGATTACTACTCACAGATTCCAGTTTAGTTTTAATACAAGTTTTCTACACAGTCAATATTTTATTATTTTTTTTGTTTGAAAAAATTTGATGATTTATTAGAAATAGATATTCCTGGGATATGCACAATTCATTTTCAAATTTTCCCAAGAGAAGTCAGAAAAAATGGAAACAAAGAAATGAAAAAGAACTGATTGTGAGATTACTTCTAACAAATATAAATTAAAATTGCAAAATGCTAATTATATTCCTTCTGTTAGTAATAAAGATTGGTTAGATACAGAAAATCTATTTTCATATACATACATACAGAGGAGAATTATTTCACTTATTTTAAATGATATCATTTCTTTTTAAGCAATCTATCTGTTTAGGCAAATAAACAAGCTCCTCTTTGGGGTTTCTTTATTTTTTGTTCCTAGGTAGCTCTCCAATGAATCTTGGTCATGTCAAAATATAAGGAAGGTAAGCCTGGCCACTGTGTCTCAGGGGCTGAGCATTGACCTATGAACCAGAAGGTCACTGTTCATTTCCAAGTCAGGGCACATGCCTGGTTGCAGGCTTGATTCCTGGTGCAGGATGTGCAGGAGGCAGCCAATCAATTATTTTCTGTCATTATTGTTGTTTCTATCTCTCTCTCTTTCCCTTACTCTCTGAAATCAATAAAAATATTTTTTTTTAAAAAAATAAGAAAGTTAAGCAAGGTTTATGGATCCTAGATCAATGTATAAAAATACTCAGCATTTCAGTACACTAAGAATTGAAATTTACATAATGGAAAAAATTAATTTAAAATATAAAATAATTCAGGGTTTTTCAATAAGACTCATTGATTTTTTGGAGTAGATAATTAAAGAAGATATAAGATCATCTTATTTTGAGAAAAAATATAATACTTTAATTCATGTCTGCTGACGGTAATAGTTTTGAGTGAGTCATGCTTAAAAAGTAGTGAAATTTTTAGTCTCAAGTATAGAACCTTAAGTAGAGTCATTTAAAAAGAAGTGATTCGGTGATAGTGTTCATAAAAGGCACAATAAGATAAAGTGGACTCAGTGAATATTCACTTAGATGAATACATAGAAATTGATTAGTACCCAATTATAAAAAGTTAATGTAAGTACTAATTCTTTGTAGATAAATATATGATCATAGACTAACGGTTGATATAGGAAAATGAATTCACCATCTTTGGAATAAACTCAGTATCTTATATTTTCATATGGAAGTGTTTTCAAAGAGTCTGGAGCTTTTAGTGCATAGAATACCAGGAAGCAGGAATATTTTTCCAGGCGGCTTTCAGTATATAAAACATTAGGATGCAGGAATATTGTCCAGAGGCAACTGAGCATAGCCACCACTGTCATGCCCCAATGGCATTGTTACATCATTTCTATACAAAGTGTTCCAAAACTAGGTCTTGATATTTATAGATGTTATCCTAAACAGAAGTACATCATCTTCAGTATTAAAGTGCATTGACATATGAAGAATCTGGTAAATATTAATGCTGGCAATAATACAAGGCACAGCATGCCAAGGCAACCGAAGGGAAGAAGACATTTCTACTAAGATGTACTGTTACTGTTTTATCTACATAGGTGCCTTTTTTTCATAAACTTCTATATCTTTGGCAAATAAAAATAGACACTTATACTAGTAAGACTTTTTGTGATCTTTGTGATCTTTTCCTGATAATCTATAAACTGGTGTTATAGTATTCCAGAATTACATATACTTTTCTAATATCAGGCATGTTTAGTGAAAAATATCAAAAATAAAGTATTGAAGCAGATTTAAAATTTACAACTAGAAATTTCTTTCTAATGGTATTCAAGTGAATTTTCTTTTAAGTATATAGGTATGCTAGTGGTTACAGTTATTGTGTTTTTAATTATATCTTTCTTTTCTAGTGACTGTGACTATTTGGCCCATTTACTAAACTAAGCTGTATTTTTATATCCTGGGGCTTCTGGAATGTGCTAATAGGCACTTGAGGCATTCTTCAGAAGCAGCAGGACTTGCAATGGAAGTGTCTGATGGATAGTACACAATCGTTCTCTGCATTCTTATTTTTCCTCAAGGCAGTACAACTGCTCTTTCTTTTATTGTGTGCTATTTCTGTACGGAAAAAATGACTACTATTTAAAAAATATGTTTTAAAATATTTTTGTTTAACAGTATTGCACTTTTATAAAAAATTTCTCTTGTTATATTTATAAAATATATAGTAGATTCAAGAGTATATATTCAGTCAGCTTTTATACCTTTGTTCTAACCTATTGCTATATATATATATATATATATATATATATATATATGAAATCTGAAAAACACACACACAAAATCTTCACTTAATTTTATAAAGATTTTAGATAAAATATATATTTATATTTGCATTTTGTTGGTAATATAAATTTGGTACAACTCTTATGAGGAAAATGATTGAGACATATCAAAGATATTAGAGTGTAAAATTACAACATTATGTGCAGTCATAAATTAATATGTCATAATTAATTGGAAATTCTGACATATGCTTACAATTTGTCATAATATTTGCAATTTGAAAAAAGTAATTTCAAGAGAAATAATATATAAAAGCCAAAGATGAGTATGCCAAAGAGAATGTATCTAATTTAGTATTCTATCTCAATTGTATCATATTCTTAAGTAATAATATGAATAAACTAGAGGCCTGGTGCACAAAATTCATGCATGGGGGGGTACTTCAGCCCCACCTGCACCCTCTCACAAGCTGGGATCCCTCGGGCCTAAACCGGCAGTCGGACATCCCTCTCACAATCTGGGACCACTGGCTCCTAACTGCATACCTGCCTGCCTACCTGATTGCCCCTAACCACTCGCCTTCCTGCCTGATAACCTCTAATCACTCTGCCTGCCTGCCTCATCACCCCTAACTGCCTCTGCCCTGGCCCCTGCTGATTCATCTGGAAGGACATCCAAAATGACATCCGGGAGGTCATTCGGCTGTCCAGCCTACTTAGCATATTACACTTTTATTATTATAGATTACATTTCATCTATCTTTGATTTTGTTGCTCTGACCTCTGGAATTTTCCACATAGTACGTCAGTCCCCTCAAAAAAACATTCATGAGATTCTGTAGAGGTGACAAGTTTTTTTAAGAATTAGTATCTTTAATCAATATGTAATTTGCTTACATTATAGTAGTTATTCTGAAAGTTTAAGGTTATCTTCTTTTGACAATGATTAAATTGTAATTAATATTTTCTCAGTTACTAGTTTATTTTGAAATTCTGATTAGCGATCAATTGCCATTATTATGCCATTTTTCTTTAAGTAGACTTGCTTTTCAGTATTGTTTCCCAAGTTTGAATAAAAAGATCCCTTGAGTCTGGATAAGATACAAATAAGAAAAAGTAAAGATGGAAAGAATGGCTGTTATCTTATGAATAGGTAGTGGTACTTGTGAGAAAATGAAAAATGGCCCTTCTTGTATGCAAACTGTGGAGTTCTACATGAACAGAAACGATGATCCGAGAAGTCACATTGCGATCACAAAATGATTAAACATATCTCTCTTGTGACTAGCTTCTTCAACAGTGACAACTTTGGCCACACTTTAATCTTCTGGACTCTTACTAAAAGAATAATAATAAAATACCTATTCATTAAATTACCATTACTTATTTAAAAGTTATTAAATTTATTGGGGTGACATTGGTTAATAGGATCGTATAGGTTTCAAGTGTACATTTCTATAATATATGATCTGCATATTGCATTATGTGCCATTATTTTTTTAACCATTACTTTTAACAACATCCAGTATAGACCTGGACCTGTCTTTTTTCATCCATACTACCTAGAATCATGCTGCAAATCAAAAATCCTTTACAAAACCCTTCCTCTGTTTACCAAGAAACATCCGTAGTTTCTTTACAATTAGTAAATACCTTTTTAAACTATAGGTATGTTCCTAGAGTTAATTTCACAATATAAGTAAAATGTTTTTACTCATATTGTGGAATTTTTTTTTCAGTGAATTTCACATGAGTAAATGTTTACAGAATATCCCATAAAATATTACTTTTGGCAAATACCTATGAAAATTCCACCACATTTACAATTATTCCAGCTAACTATATTATTAAAATAACAAGAGGCCTGGTGCACAAATGTGTGCATGGGTAGGGTCCCTCTGGGTGGCCTGCAGGAATTGGGCCAAAACACACAGTACAATGTCACCTGCAGCTCCTACCTGCCGCTCCTGCTCATCCCAGCCCCACTGTACCTGAAGCAGGCTCATGCTCAATCAGCCCAATAAGGAGAGGCTCATGCTGTCGCAGCAGCTCTTGCCAGTCATGAGCCCTTTATCTGGCACCCTCCCAAGAGGAGTGGCCTGTGGAATCAGGCTGAAACCAGCTCTCTGACATCCCCCAAGGGATCCTGGATTGCAAGAGGGCACAGGCCAGGCTTGCAAGAGGGACCCCACCAGTGCAAAATAGAGTTGGAGAGATACCACAGGAGGGCTCCAGGGTGTATCCGGCCCATCTCACTCAGTCCTGATTGGCCAGACCCCAGCGGCAAGCTAACCTACTGGTTGGAACATCTGCCCCCTGGTG
The DNA here is from genome assembly GCF_014108235.1 of Myotis myotis. Taxonomy (NCBI): domain Eukaryota; kingdom Metazoa; phylum Chordata; class Mammalia; order Chiroptera; family Vespertilionidae; genus Myotis; species Myotis myotis. The sequence continues at coordinate 42,524,241 of NW_023416379.1, forward strand.
GTCAGTGCATGTCATAGTGAGCAGTTGAGCAACCTTAGCATATCATTAGCATATTACACTTGGATTGGTTGTTCAGTTCTGCTGCTCGATCTATTTGCATATTACCCTTTTATTATATAGGATATTTATATCATATATGAACTGTCAGAGTATCTTAAAGGATCTTTTTAGCCATTCTTACATTAATTTTTTTTAATTTCCTACTGTTTTGCTAGGATCATGGCAGAGCCAACAATTTCTTTAGTGTCAGGGTCCACGTTTTTAATAAATATAAAAATGTGTATCTCTTTTAATAAATACATATTTTATTTTACTGTTATGTTCTAGGTGCACATTTTAAGATAATATGAAATAATTAAAACAATCTTCACAAATTTCTGTACTCAATTGTTCTGAACAAATGCTTATTTCAGCAATATTTTAACTATATAAACAGGCTTATTAAAATAGAGAGCATGTTAATTTTAGCTCAAGCAATTATTCTACATTAGACATTCAACTAACACTACAATTTCAGATGTATAAAATGTATCATGCTATGGCTTTCATTGGCCACACAATTAAATTTTACTATGGTAAGTAGATGTTCTCTTATTTTGATAAAATGGCAACATTTCCTTTATAATTTTGCCAGGCTAAGAATTCAGCTATAGTTACTACAAGGACCCCATAGATGTTTATTACTTTTATTTTAAAATAAAGTTCTTATTTTTGAACAATTTTAAGTTTATAGAAAAATTATAAGTATTGTAAAATAAATTCACATTATATATACCCCATACCACTTCCTCCTATAATAACATCTCACATAAATATGATAAATTTGCTAGAATTAATGAACCAGTAGTAACACATTAATTAAAGGAATCTATTAAGTAAATTCTTTAGTTTATTTAGACTTTCATTAGTTTTTACTTAATGTCTCTTTCTGTTTCTGGCATTTAATCTAGAATATCATCTTATATTAAGTACTCATGTCTCCTTAGGCTCCTTTTGGCTATGATAGTTTCGCAGACTTTCCTTTTTTTATGGCTTTGAGAGATTTGAAAAATGCTGTTTGGGTATTTGGCTTAATGTCCTCCTATGTTGGATTTTTCTGATAGTTTTATCCTGTAGCTATTGGGTTTGGTGAGAAAACCCACCAAGATAAAATGCCATTTTCATCACATCATGTCATGGCTAGATACTACCAACAGGATTTATAACTGTTGCATTGACCTTGACTTGGCAGAAGTAGTGTTTTTCAAGTTTCTTTAATGCAAAATATTTCTCTTTTTTTCCTGTTTTCTTAAATTGTACCCTTTGGAATAAGTGGGAATATGCTCTACCTCACTGAAGACACTGTATACAGATACATTGTTTGAAATCATTTAACACAGGATATTTATCCATTCTCCTCCACTAAACAATTTACTATTTGTCATTTATTTATATGGTCACAGGCTCATGGATATTTACTTGTTCTTCCAGTTATAATACTATACTATTTTATTTATTTTGTGTCCCAAATTTTTCCCATTTTGGCCATTGGGACCACTTTTAGTTGGACATATCATATCTCCCTTTGACATATCCGTGTGTGTGTGTGTGTGTGTGTGTGTGTGTGTGTGTGTTTGGTACTTACTTTCTGATACTAAAAAATGCTCTGGTCTCATTATGTATATTTTCCTAGGTCCTAGAATCAGCTATTCCTCCAAAGACACCTGGTTCCTTTTTCCATTTACTGCAGAATGGTACTAGAAACCAAGATATGAGCACTAGGTGTCATTATTGTTATTAGTGTGTCATTACTTATTGACTCTCAGGCAATTGAATGAGGAAATATATGTGATATCCTATATAATAAAAGCCTAATATGCTAAGTGTCTGGTCAACTGGTCGGCTGTTCAACCAAACAAAGCATAATATGCTAATGATATACTTAGGCTGCTCAACCACTTGCTATGACGTGCACTGACCACCAGGGGGCCTAAGCCATCAGTCAGACATCCCCCGAGGGCTCCCAGACTGTGAGAGGGTGCAGGTGGGGCAGAGGGACACCCCCTCCCCTAGTGCACAAATTTAATGCACTGGGCTTCTAGTATATATATAAATATACATTTACTAGTATATATACAGGTATTTTGATATTAAGCAAACCATAAGTTCATACTTATGTCTGAAACTTTAAATCATATTACATAGATCATTTTAGCTTCCTCCCTTATTTCTCTGTAACTCCCATTCCAACATTGAGAAACCTGGCTTTCACTATCTTCCACCAATTTATTTAATTGTTCAATTCCAAAATACATGTTTGGTGATATCAGAATTGTTAACCAATACCCCATGGAAAACAACTTTATCAACTAGAGCACACTTTCATCTCTGGTCTTTCAGATTCCACTGATTTCTAAAGTTGTTTAGGTAAGCAGCTTTTCCCCCCAATCCTAACAGTATGATTATTTCATGTTACAATTTAATTGCTTTGTCATATTCACATTCCATCCTAGGATTCCCCTGACCTTTAAATCACTTTAATAAAAATTCAGTCTTTGCGCTTGAAAGTTCTGAATGTTTGTCAAAATCACTGTTTTATATATCCATTATTATAGAATCACAGAGAGTAGTTCACCACCCTAAAATATTTCCTGTGATTCACCCATTCAGCACTTTGTCCAAATCCAAAATCCCACTATCCATTTTATCAAATCTATAGTTTTTGTTTTTCACAATGTCAATTAATTGGAATCATACAGTATGTAACCTTTTCAGAATGGCCTTATTTTTTTCACTAAGAAATTTTCATTTATAATTAACCCATATCTTTTCATAGTCTTCATTTTCATCATTTCTTTATCACATACTGAAGGACAATTTGATTGCCTCCAGATTTGGGGAATCTATATAATAAAAGCCTAACATGAAAATTATTTACTAGGGGAGTCATTTGACCGGGAGTTCAACCGCTCGCTATGACGTGCACCAACCACTATAGGGTGACGCGGAACATGGTGGGCCTTAGCAATGTGGTGCTGGTAGAGGGTGGCAATGGAGGCTCCGATGGGCCCCAATGACATCAGAACCATGGCGGGATGGTGGAGCAGGTGAGCAGGCAGTGCCTGGTTAAGGTGAGTGCGAGAGGAGGCCCGATCACCTCACATCCAGTGACCAGTGGCAGCTTTAACACTTCCATTACAGAGAAAGGGCAAATAGCAATATTAAAATATTTCTTCTAATTATTTCCCTTTCAGTGTGCATGAATCCATGCACTGAGCCACTTGTTATAAATAAAATTCAAACATTAGCCTACAGGTTTCTATGTGGACATAAGTTCTTAAAAATCAGTTTTTTATTTTTTAATTACAGGTGATATATAATATTATATTAGTTTTTAAACCAGGTGGGAAAATACCTAAGAGTACAATTGGTGGATCACATGATAAAACATTGTTTAGCTTTGCAAGAAACTGGCAAACTTTCCCAAAGTGGGAATTCTGTTTTGTATTACCAACCAGTAAAGAAGGAGAGCTTCTGTTGCTCTGCATTTTTTTCAGGAATTGATATTTTCAATTTTTTTCATTTTGACACGTTTGTAGGGGTATCTTGTTTTAATTTAAATCTCAAATTGCTCAATTATATCTAGAGAAAAAAGTCTTCTCAAATAAAAATCTTATAGAATTTTACATTCTTTAAGATTTTGTTACATATATGATGTTACTTTCTTTACCTGCCATTTTATACATAATTATTGTGGGTTTATTATTGAAAATAGGGAATGAAGACCACGATGGTTTAAATGAGATTAGATGGTTCAGATTCCATAATGGAGAATTCTCTCCTTAGAGTTACAAAGGTCTGAGTGACATACTATAGGAATAATGAAAGTAGGTATAATGGCAGAAAGTTAAACACCAGGATATAAGATGTGTAGAGCAAAGTGGCAGAATCAGTGGACTAGTCATATGTTATGGTTCTGGCAAGTATTTAGGTGTCAGTATCCCTAAAAAATATACAGGCATACTTTGTTTTATAATATTTCACATTATTACACTTCAAAGATATTGCCTGTTCACAAATTGAAGGTTTTTGCAACCCTGCATCAAGCCCAATTAATGCCTTTTTTCCAGAGGTTCAGATGATGATTAGCATTTTTAGCAGTAAACTATTTTTTTTAATTAAAGTATGTAGATTGGATTTTTAAAGACAAATGTTATAATAGACTACAGTATATAGTGTAACTATTATATAGACTGTGGAACCAAGAAATTTGTGTGAGTAGTTTTATTGTGATATTTGTTTTAGTGAGGTGGTCTGGAACAGAACCTGCAATATCTCTGAGGGATGCCAATATAATGCTACCTTCATTATAAAAAAAACAGAATGTTACCCCCAATCATTGGTTATTTCATCTTCTAAAACTGAAAATGTCTTAAAATACTTAAGAACTGTAAAGAATCCAGATGCAAAAGGAATTAGACTTTTTCTAAGGCATCAGGCTAGTTTTATTTCAAAGAAACATATTGTTTATAAAATATAGTGCTGTGAAAATAGTTGATTTAATGATACAAAAATGCTTTAGAATCTAGTGTGTTCTAAAGATGTAAAAACAAAATTATTATATTTTAATAACAAATATTTCATGTAGATAGCATATAAATAGGAAAGTTAAAAATCACTAAGCAAAATTGGTGTTTAATACTAGCTGGCCATTGCTTAAGAGAAACAATTCTTCCTTTAATATCATTATCCAAGACTAGCATCAACACACTTAATACACTTACCCCTTTTATGATCCACTGTTATGATAAATGAAGCATATGGCCCCTTAATCAGAACAGCAGTCTTTCATAAACAGTACAGTAACAAGGATTTTATTTGTTTTCCCTAAAACCATGAACCATAAAAAGTTTATAGACTATTTACAGCAGCATAAAATTGTTATAAATATTTGGAAAATTGTTATAAACAATGGGAAACTGTTTTTAACAAATACATTATGCAAATTGTATCCATCAATTAACAAAATATCAGATGTTGTTTTACTAACAGTGGCATAGGAGGACTTGTCCTGAGTGTTATCAAATAAGAAATTAAGAATTGATCTTACAGTTGGGTACATTGCTTTTTAATTACAATAAATATTAGAGTTAAAAATTTCGAGTGTCTGTTACTGGCAAGGTGTAACCAGATGTCATCTAAATATATATTATGTATGTAAAATACATGATATGTTTTAAAAGGGCTGATTAAAGATTAAAAAAAATCATAAGAGAATTAGTTTGTTAGAAAATGTGTCCTGGTCAATCAAACTCATTGAGTTTTACTGATTTATTTGTTTGTTTGTTTGTTTGTTTGTTTGTTTTGTAAATACAGATGTATAAAATCCATTAACAAATAGGAAAAAGGGGACTCTCTAATTTTATGGAAATTCTACTGAAAGCGATATATCTGCTCTCTATCTCTTTCCTGAGTGAGACAATCCGAGGAAAAACCCTCTGTTAGTGCCATAAAGAGTGATGTGCGTTGAGGCTTCACTGGCTAAGATCAAACTGTGATGATTCACTGAAGCCATTTTATGATTAGAGGTACTGTAATTAGAAATCATTATCCATAATTGGGGTAGGTTTAGTAATTTATTGTATCTACATAAGTAGGGGAAAGGAAGAAAAGTCTAAGTTCTATTTTAGGTAATTCATATAAATTTTCTTTTATTATTATTATTATTAAAGCAATATATCCTAGAAATATATGTATAAAGAAATCAAAAAATAATATGAAACCCATTTTCCAGGTTGCAGTCATAAAATCTTCAAATATTTCTTTCAATTATGTGTAGGTAATTCTGGTTTCTTGAGTTTATCTGTCATCTATTATTTATCTTTTCTATTTCTATTTTTAACTGGTTATCATCAAGTTATTTTACGTAAAATTTGAAACTATTAATAATCATTACATTAATTGCATGGATATGCTTGCCATATTACAAAATGGTATGGTTTCATATTTTTGTTAGAAGTTAAAAGTTATAACAAATCCTTAAGTAATTATTACTATATGCAATATTACTTTGCTTAGATAACCCTTATTAATTCTCAGAAAAATGCTTATGAATGAGGCATTATAATAGTATCTTTATTTCACATATGAGAAAACTCTGAAACAAAGAGGCCAAATGACTAACCTTGTAGTAAATTGTTGTACATAGAATAATACCCCCTCAAGGGCATTCACATCCTAATCCTTAGAATTGGTAGATATATTACATTTCATGGCAAAAGGAACTTTCTAAATGTGAGTAAGGTCTATAGTCCTTATGATGGGAGATAATTCTAGATTATCCAGGTGGTTCCCATCTACACACAGGAGGAAGGAGGCCATTTAGAGAAACTCAAAGCGTGGGAAGGACCCAACCTACCACTGCTGGCTGTGAAGATGGAAGAATGAGGAGCATAGCCAAGAAATGTAGGTACCCAGAAGCTGAGAATTTCTTGGGCTTGAAATTGTAATTCTCAGCCTCCTAAGCATTACTACTTTTCTTTTCCTGATAGCTGTCACCATGATATAGAAAGTGATAAAAGTAGAAAAATGTATAGAACTAAATACAAAGGTGCATGCTTTATTTTTTCCTGCCCCAAATCTTGTCTTCTGAATAAATTATATTAATCAAATTAGGATTGGAAATTATATATTTTTCATAAATGAGTTATATATTTTAAAAATTATACCTAATATTCATAGAATTATTTTTCAGTGAACATTAATAAAATACATTAATCTTTTGTTGCCCAATAGCAATCTCCTGGTGACTGTAAACATTAATGAGAAAGTATAAAATATGTTCAAAATACTCCAATTAAAAGTGATGATAACATACGATTAGAACCATTGTACTGAAATGTTAGTCGATAAAAAGTTTATACGTTTCAGTGTCTTTATTTTAAATTATCCCTTTCAGATTTGTTTTCAAGACTTTTTTTATTCAAAAATAAAGTAGACAAAATCAATATGTTATTTAGTTTATATGTGAATAATTAGAAACATGGTAAATGATTTGTTCAGAAATTTAAATATTAAATTTGATTTTTCAATTGATTTCTCATAATCAAGTCAATGAAAACCATTATGGTATATATAGCCATTATATTCAAGCCTATCCATTTTTGTAATTATGTATAGCTCAATAACCATTTTATGTTAAATATGTAATTGCTCTAAATATTTACCATAAAACAGTCTTTCCAAACTTAAGTTTTTTATGTATAAAGTCTTATACATTTTTGTTCATACAAGCTATATATTAAGATTACTTCACTATTACTATATATATATATCTATTACTATTAACTATTACTATATATGTATATATATATATTGCATATTAAAGAGTAACTATCAGTAGAAACCTGTGTCAGTCCAACCTTGAGTATAAAAAAAACATAGAACTGTACCCATGAGAGACTTCATAAACAGAACTAAGTGAGACTTGGATCTTCATTTATACTCTACTAGAGGCTCGGTACACGAAATTTGTGTACAAGGGTGGGGGGAGGGTCCCCTAAGCCCAGACTGCATGCTCTCCAATCCGGGACCCCAATGGGGGATGTCCAAGCGCCAGCTTAGGCCCGATCCCGGGGATCAGACCTAAACCAGCAATCGGACATCCCTCTCACAATCCTGGACTGCTGGCTCCTAATTGCCCACCCGCCTGCCTGTCTGGTTGCCCTAACTGCCCCCCACTGCCAGCCTGACCACTCCTAACTGCCCCCCCCTCACCCACCGGCCTGGTCACTCCTTACTACCCTCCCTGCTGGCCTGGTCACGCCCAACAGCTCCCCTCTGCTGGCCTGGTCACCCCTAACTGCCCCCCTCCCTGCCAGCCTGGTCACCTCTTACTGCCCCCTCCTGCTGGCCTAGTCGCCCCAACTGCCCCCCTCTGCTGGCCTGGTCACCCCCAACTTCCCTCCCTGCCGGCCTGGTTGCCCCTCGTAGCCTGCTCTTCAGTCATTTGGTCGTTCCTCACTAACCCCCCTGCTGGCCTGGTCACACCATGCAGCCTGCTTGTTCAGTCGTTTGGTCATCCCTCACTAACCCTCCTGCTGGCCTGGTCACACCATGCAGCCTGCTTGTTCAGTTGTTTGGTCGTCCCTCACTAACCCACTGCCGGCCTGGTCATAGGCAACCATATTATGATGGCGTGAGGATTAATTTGCATATTGCCTCTTTATTATATAGGATTATATTTGGTTTATACTAAAGGTTTGCTTTGTAGGGAAGCCTACAATTTTATTACAATTATAGTGAATTTATTTTGTAATCCTCTTAGGCTAACTCATAATGCAATTTCTATGTAATGTAATACTGGTGTAAATAGATTGATTTTAACAGAATCTATAGTAATAATATTAAGAATCAAACATATTGGGTGATTGAGCTTAAATACAATAGTCTCCATACAATAGTCTTCTTATGGAATCTAATTGGCCAGAGGGGAACTAGACTTATTTAACAATCAATTTCAAATTGTTACAGATTGGAGAATTAGAAAAACTCTACTGTGCATGCCCTCATGCTTCTGGATAAGAAAATATGCTAAATTGAATGTGAAAATTTCTGAAAAATTAAAATAACTATTATGCTAGTACCCATGCACTTTTACCTCAGCATATTGAACATTGTAATAATTATACCACAATAATGGGCTTATTATTCACAGAAGGGTCAATTTAAACATTTTTCTTTGTTTTCAATGCCACAGAGTTTAATGGTATCTGTAAAATTTTTCAGAACAATATACTTCAGGTCTCATCAGAGGCAAGTAAATGTGCATGAATCAATGCAAATACATCAATAAGTATCAAAAAATGTTACTCAATATTGGTAAGTAAAAAGGTATTACTTTCTTCAGGGGAAAAAATAGGCACTTGAAAGCCAACATTTCTTTCAGTTTTTCATTTTGCTTTCATCTGGAGAAGCATACTTAATAGCTCATTTTGGGTCAATGCATGCTTTTTCTTATCTTTGTTCCCCAGCACACAGTCTAACTACCTGTGTGTTTGTTTGCCCATTTTTCTAAAACTGTATTATATGTGTAAGCTTCTTTTGTAGTGGTCAAAATGGGGCAATAATTTTTTTTTCCTTAATAAATGTCTTTACTTTAAAAGTTAGTTCAGCTTGAGTGAATGGTATAAAGAAATAAGATTTCAGATATGTTGAGGCAAAAGGAAGAACAGAAACATAAAATAGGAGGGGAAAGGCAAGGGAAAGAGATGAGAGAGAAAAGATAGAATGTCAAAAAATAGGTTTGTGTAATGTCTTCAAATTAGGAAAGTAGGAAGTAGCAAATATTTCCTCTTCCTGAATATAAATAGAATCAAATGCAGTAACTGTCCTGTTGTAGATGAACCCTAATTCATAGGAAATAAAAAGAGAAGATTAAATTATAAGTAGTACAAGAAGGCATAAATATAGGTATGTAGGCTACATAGAGAAAGAGAAGTGACAATGATTTAACTTATCCAGCTCACTTTTATTCGTAAGGGAACACACTGGATTTGCACAGAGAAGCAAGCAGCGCCTTTGAATTTGGAAAATTTGTAGTTTTTTCAGGTATGGTGATGATTATGACTTTTAAAAAGCAAGGAAAAAAGGTTCTCCAGTAATTTCTGAGTCAGAAATTGTCACCGAGGAAGAAGAAAATTACTGTTCTAGTTCACTTCTGAGTGTAACTATTAATGAAATCCATGTAGCCTCTGGTAAAACTTAAAACTGCACCCAAATCTAGAGAGATCACTTTAGAGGACAACCATGCTAATGGATCAGATGTTTTTGTATGATTCTAGTAGGATTCATGCTTGAGGGGTAAACAAGTTCATTATATTATTTATACAACATACACACTAAACACAAGAATCTCATTGTAATTGAAAAGTACCAAAATAATACCAATAGTAGAGTACAGACTTAAAACCTAATAATAAAAAGCAACAGATTAGTAAATGCCAAATTGCCAAAGCCTTCACTATTGTCCCTGAGAAAAATCAATCTAGTTGCTGAATGACAGAAATATAGGCTAGTGAGTAATAATACGTTTAAGGAGAATAACAGCAACGAGTTCTAAGAAGCCTACTGCTTGTTACCACATTTTACGTCTCTAAAATCAGAGTGCATTGTTCATTGACAACTATCAAAGTTGTTGGTCAGATGGCAGTCATGGAATTCACATTGCCGGTTCATGCATGCACTTGATTGTTTATCCTGATGACCTAACAGTGTAATTGCAATTCCTGTTATAAATGCAAGAAATTATTAAAGAAACATTTAAGGGAAAGAATATGAATCTTAGTTGTTGTCTGAAAACCTTTTATCTTACCTTCCAGTAAGATCAAGTAAGCAATAGCATCAAAATATACAGAGAGGGTGTCAGTGTCTTGGAAAATATCTTGAGAGAAAAGCACTTTTATAGAGGAAGGCATCATTACTGCTGCACTGAAAATTATATCCTGTAATAAACATCTATCTCACTGTCTCTTAGTCAAAAAGTGATCCAGAAGAGTCAGGCTCTGAATTTGCCACAGTATTAAGCATAGCTTAATAAATATATTTATATTATCCTTTTCATTTGTGTACAGTACAAATTAATATTATGAAATATTTTATATCATTCTAAAAGTTCTTCCAATGAGTATAAAATCTCTAAATTATAAGAAAGAGTATGTTGACAGTTTTTTTTCATTTATACTGGTTCATGAAATAGGGCAGGTGTATAATCCATGGTACCTTAGATTAGATTTTTGTATAGAATTTATTGGGGCAAAATAATATAAGTTTTAGGTGTATAATTCTAGAATACATCACCTGCATATTGTGTGTTCACCACCCAAAGTCAAGTCTTCCACTACCATTTATCCCCCCTATACCTTCCTCCACCTCCTCCCACCCAAATGGTATTTGCTTAGCGTTGAGCTGGGAGAAGTGGCTATGGTGAGTTCCAGCCCAAAGTCCTGTCTCTGTTTTTACTAGCACCCAGATGTCTAGATTATGTTGTTCCTGCCAACACTCTGAAACAAACGAGGCATAAACCAATCCTCTTAACAGCCCCTGAAAAAGTTGGTGTATTGGGAGCACAGACCAACTCTTTCCCTCCCCAGGGAGGGAAGTAGAACTTTTGAATTCCAAAGAAATGGGAATTTTCAGCTTTGTTATGTATTGCCAAATCACCTTCCAGAGTAATCATGCCAATCATTTCTACCTTCAGTATTCCATGTGTCTCCTCTTTTGTCTCCTTCTAAACTCACAAGCCTGTTCCTCTGTCACGGTGTCCATTTTTGCATCTTGCTACACTATTTTAGATTCCATGTTATCAGATTGGCCCTATCAGGATCTGTAAAGCCTGTCCCCTTCCTCTTTCTTCTCCATTATTGTCTTGGCTCCTCTTGATGCGTTTTTCTTCCATATAAATTTATGATCAGCTTGCCTAGTTCCAACACAAACAAACAAAACACCGAGGTTCTCAGTGGAATTGCATGGAGTTCCTCTTCAGTGAGGTGTCTATGATAGTCAGACTTGTAAGAAATAGGAAGCCGAATGGTGGTTGCCAGAAGGTGGGGAAAGTGGGAAGTGGAGAGTTGTTACTTAGCAGGTATAAAGTTTTGGTTATGCTTGATAAATAAGTTCTAGAGATCTTCTGTACAAAATAATGGCTTTGATTAATGCTATAACATTGTACACTTAATTTGTTAAGGCTGGGTTTCATATTAAGTGTTCTTCTCACAATAAAAAAAAAAAAAAGGAAAGGTTAGCCCTAGCTGGTTTGGCTCAGGATAGAGCATCGACCCATGTCCTGAAGGCTCCCGGGTTTGACTCCAGTCAGGGCACATGACTGTGTTGTGGGTTGGATCCTCAATAGGGGGCGTGCAGGAGGCATCTAATCAATGATTCTCTGTCATCATTGATGTTTCTAGCTCTCCCTCTCCCTTCCTCTCTGAATCAATAAAAAATATATTTTTAAAAAAGGAAATGTTAAAAAATATAACTTGATGTCATATTATTTTTTTAAAAAGAGTTATATTCATTTTGGAAAACTTCATAAGTAATCTGACATATTCACCTGCAGTCAATTTGAATTTTCTCCTTGAGTGCCTTATATATCTGACTATCTTTGATCATTCTCTTTATTGGCATTTCTTTCTTTGGATTTTTGTAAAAGTTGCATTTAGCTTCATTTTTATCTAATTTTTGACTATGTCTTGTACTGTACTTCGTTGTCATATTCCAGATGTCTCTGTGATTTTCTTTTTATCTAATTATTCCATTCAGCTTTTAATCTTTTAAATCTAATCTATCAACACTGTCTCTTTTAATCTTCCCCTGTATCCCTTTTTGTTGTGGCTCTTGATCTTTTTAGCTTAGTTTATCACTTTATAAAAAATGACTCATTGTTCTGCTTTGTTTTATAATTTAGAATTTTAAATGAGAGAGAAGAAAGTTAACAACAATATAAAACTTTTAATAATATATTAATTCATCAGTTTAACATCAGATTCAATTTAATTATGACTTGTTTTCCTGCATTGATTGAAATACTTCATATGGGTAACAAACCCATTTTATCCATGTACTGCCTTCACAGAAAAAATACTGATCCCCAAAAGCACAAAATAGGTCAAGGGCAATCCAGTTATTAGCTGCCTATAATGTGAAAAGAAAAGGGAAGTAACTTAGTTTTTATTTTTTTAACCCAGACACATGTATATTTAATACTGTCAATAGCTCCGATGGCAATATTTTCAACAGTAATTCATAAATTTATGTAACAATATTGCTAAATTACAGTAATTGAATGCAATAGTAAGCCAAAAATCATTTGGGCAATGTAGACCTCAAATATTGCTAGAAGCAGAGAGAACTAAGGCACGCAATGTAAAATAAACATTGTAAGTGGCATTGAAAGTTAGTCCTTTTGGAATTAACTGCTTTGAAACTCAGGACCCAAAACTAGAACATCAATCAAGCAGATATAATTTTTCTATTAATTATATATAAACTAGTGGCTCAATGCATGAAATTCATGCACATTAAAAGGAAATTAATTAGAGGAAATATTTTAATATTGCTATTTGCCCTTTCTCTATAATAGAAGTGTCAGAGATGAAAGAAAATTAGTAAAATGTGTATGAAAATCTTCCTCCTGTCAGAGTCTGGGCACACCGTGGGACCCAGAGTCAAGTCCCCGCACACCCGTGTGTGGCTCGAAATCACATGAGACCCAGACACAGCCAGCACCAACCCCGTCAAACCCCGCAGGGTGAGAGTGCAGCCTCAGGTTCCCTGACTGGGCACTGGGCAGGGGATGCAGCCTCAGGTCCCCCATCAAGCCCTGCCAGGTGGGGGCAGCCTCAGGTCCCCAGCCCTGGTGCCAGGGGAGAGGGCATGGCCTCAGGTACCCCGCTCCCTATCGCCGGGGCGGGGGATGCAGCCTCAGGTCCCTCAATCCGGCCTTCGATCCCCCAGCCCCAGCATGAGGGCGTGAGGGCACGAGGGCATGACAACCATTTGCATATTAGCTCTTGATATATAGGGTATATACATGTTCACATATATGTGTATGTACATACTTATACACATATCAGAGTTACTATTTGTGGACCACTCTGCTATATATTTTTAACATACAGTAATATAATAACTGATTTTTACCTCAAGGTTTATTTTTTTTTAGTTGCCTTCAAATTTAAACCATATTCATACCTTGGCTGAAAAGCCTCCTGAGTAAAACTGTGCTATGTTCTGATACCTAAAGATGAATAGAGCAAAATGAATGTTTTCTGTGATGTGATGAATCTAGAGGGGAAGACAGGCATAAAACCATAAGCAAACTGTGAAAGCTCTATTTAGACCAGAGAGAAAGAAAATCCTATATAATAAAAGCTTACGTTGCATTGTGTGACATTGTTACAAGATAGCTGCCACAAGATGGCCACCCTCACGTAGTCACAAGATGGCCACCACAAGATGGCCAGCAGGGGAGGGAAGTTGTGGGTGATTGGGCTGGCAGGGGAGGGCAGTTGGGAGTGATCTGGCCAGCAGGGGAGCAGTTAGGCATCAATCAGGCTGGCAGGGGAGTGGTTAGGGGGAGATCAGGCTGGCAGGCAGACAAGTGGTTAGGAGCCAGCAGTCCCAGTTTGTGAGAGGGATATTCGACTGCCAGTTTAGGCCTGATCCTGGAGGAATCCCAGATTGGAGAGGGTGCAAGCCGGGCTGAGGGACACCCCCCACCCCATGCATGAATTTTGTATTCTAGTATTCTAATAAAATAATACAGGGAAAATAATTTATACTGATACTAGAGGCCTGGTGCACAAAATTCATGCACTTGGCAGGGAGTCCCTCTGCCTGGCCTGCACCCTCTTGCAGTCCAGGAGCCCTCTAGCCTAAGCCATCAGTTGGACATCCTTAGCGCTGTCGCAGAGGCAGGAGAGGCTCCTGACACCACTGCTGCACTGGCCAGCCCTGAGCCCGGCTTCTGGCTGAGCAGCACTCCCCCTGTGAGAGCACACTGACCACTAGGAGGCAGCTCCTGCATTGAGCATCTGCTCCCTGGTAGTCAGTGCTCATCATAGCAAATGGTCATTCTGCCATTTGGTCAATTTGCATATTAGCCTTTTATTATGTAGGATGATTACCCACTATTGAAGACCTAACAATAATACATATATATGATTTATGATAGCTTATTGAGAAAAAATATGAAAGAAATAATTTTTTTAAGAGAGAGAGAGAGAGAGAGAGAGACAGAGAGAGAGACAGAGAGAGAGGGAGAGACAAGCTATTATGGGTTGATTTGTGTCCCTCATAAATTAATATGTTGAAACCCTAATCCCTTAGTTTCTTAGAATGGGATTGTATTCAAAGATATGTCCTTTAAAGAGGTAACTGCATTAATATAGATTGTTATGGTGGGTCTAGTACAATATGACTAGTCTACTTATAAGATGAGAAGATTAGAACACAGAGAGATATCAGATAAATGAACATACACAGAGATAATCATGTGAGGACACAATGAGAAGGCAGCCAGTCATCTGCAAGCCAAGGAGAGAAGCCTCAGGAGAAATCAAACTTGCTGATATATTGATCTGCCTTCTAGCCTCCACATCATGACAAAATAATTTTTTGTTGCTTAAGCCACACAGTCTGTGTTATTGTTATAGTTTGCCCAGCTAACTGATGCAGGGTCGAATATAATCTTTTAAAAATAATTCTAGCTTTTTGTCTAATATTTTAATCTTTGCTTTCATGTGTTTTGATTTATATGTCCTGATAAAGAGTTGTTGATAAGCACAACAAAATATTTTAATATAAAATAATTTTATTATTTTACTAGTAAATATATTATCATCATCATCATCATCATAGCCAACTTTTTACCTCACAAATACAAGTTCTAACTCCTTTTTTAAAGAAAGATTTTCAGTAAAATTGCATTAGTTGGAGACACAGCACCAGGTATATTTTAGTTTAAAAAAATATTTTTGTGCTTAGAGGTATGGGTATTTT
Organism: Myotis myotis; assembly: GCF_014108235.1. Classification (NCBI taxonomy): domain Eukaryota; kingdom Metazoa; phylum Chordata; class Mammalia; order Chiroptera; family Vespertilionidae; genus Myotis; species Myotis myotis. The sequence goes on from NW_023416379.1 coordinate 42,539,778, forward strand.
AAAGATTTTTGTTTCAAGTTCAACAGAACTCACTTGTATTTTTCTAATTCTGTTTTATTGTTTCTGACTTAATCAATGCCTAAGGCAATGACCAGATCTCTTTTTTGTGCTTTTTAAGCTTCTGTTTAGAGGTGAATAGTGGTCTATTCTTGAGGATGGATACCACATCTTATTCACAGGGCTTTGCATGGTAGATATGCACACTGAATTAAATCTGAATGAGAACATGTAATACATGTATGTGGTTGTTCATGTGTTTGTGTATCTTCTGTGCTATATTGTCATTTTTTTCTTTCCTTTAACAATTTATTATCAAAAGACTCAAGCAAGATTAACCTGCATTGCATTATATGTCTTACTGAAATGTGCAAGCATGGCTGGTAGATGCCTTGGGAGAGAGATTAGTGAGACTGTTGTAAAATTGACCCTTTTGAATTTCAGCTGCTAGTCTAGTGGATAAACAGGTTTCCTGAGTTCTGTGAACTGCTCTAACAAATTAATTGAACTCAAGGAGGGAGATGTGGGAACCTCTGATTTATAGCCGGTCTGTCAAGAGTACAGGCAATAACCTGGACTAGTGATTGGCATTCTGAGTTGGAGGGTGTCACAGGACCCTCCAATTTGTAGCCAATCAATCAGGAGCACATCCGAAGTGGAATGAAGCACATGCCTGTGGAATCTGATGCTATCTCCAGGAAGATAGTGTCAGAATTTAGTTGAATTGAGTTGAATTCTCAGACACCCTGTTGGTATCTTGACACTAGTTTGTTGATGTGAGGATGCCCAGCCCACACGCACATTGGACTTGGGTCCAAAAACCCCAAAGACTTACTCTCTATATATCTAATCAGTTTGATCAACATTTCCCAGCATATATTCCAGCTCTTATAATCTATAAATCAATCATAGTATAGTTATACTTATATAAGGTAATTTAAATATATATGTAGATTTCATATATATTAGATTAAACAATCTAATATTAGTGAAGGAGGAAAAGAACATAATATAGAATCAAAATGTCTATGGTCATTTTGATCTTAACTGGTGTCATAGTTCATGTTGATCAGTAACCAGTTCTCTAACTTGATTCTTTCACTTCACACTGTCTCCTAGAAATTGAAGATGAGACAAATGTAATTTTTCTTACTTCCTTAGTTTTAAGAAAAGGAGGGTCCTGGAGGATATTTTAGTGAGTTTCACTATGCCAGGTATGCAAAAAAAACTAAATAGAATGTGCTGAGATAAATTACTCTGAATTTTAAATAGCAGATAACCAAATATCAAGGAGGAGTCCAGAAGGTATCAGTCATAAAAGGGAAGAGAAAATTCTCAGCCAGAAAAGGCAGAGAAATAGGAAGAGAGGCTTAAAGGAACTATGGAGGACATGGGTGTTAATTATTTATTTTGTTCTTATTGTTTTTGCTGATTAAATGTAAATGACTCTGTGGCCCCAAACTGCCAGTAGATTCTGCTACATAGTCTGCTACATACCCTTTGTTTGCTTCTGGTGGAAATTAAGGAGGAAAGGTCATAGTCCTTAGCTTCACATGGGACAGGAAGAGTTGTTTCAAATACAGATATAATATAAAAGCCAAATAAGCATTACAGAATCGTAAGTGCTTATGGAGATGTGACAAAAAAAAGCAAATACCTCACCAATATCTAAAGAGTTTAGGGGATCATGACAATAAGGGAATTACATTATGAATGAGATGTGAATAAAAATTTTTTTGAGTCTCAAAGGCAACTTCACTGAACATATTGAAAATATATTACATAGTTCTTCTTCTCATCACCTATATTCAAAATATTTAACATCTAATAGTGGTTCCAAATTACGTGGGCTTGTATATCTTGTAGTTCTAGAAGTCATTTCTAAAATAAATAAAAACTATCAAGCTATCAAAAAAACACACTACAGTAATAGAACTATGTCAAAAGGATACAGGGAACCAATTAAAAAGCTATAAATGGGCAAAGTCTAAACTATTTTTAAAATATATTTAGAGGGGCTGGACATGGGTTTTATTTTTATACAGAATATAACAGAAAGCCTTTGAAGAGTGGTAAGCAGGGGTTCTAATGTGATCTGATTTGAATTTTTCACAGATTACAGAATGTAAAACTGCTTTTAAGGAGGATCAGAACGGCTTCTGGGAGTTCAACAAAGCATTATTACATTAGTTGAGATGGAGAAATGAGAGAGGCTTGGGCTATTTTGATGAATTCCCACCATTGATAGGTGTGTGTGTGTGTGTGTATGTGTGTTGAGAGTGTAAAGAATGGTAGATAGGAAGGGTTGGTAGAATTAGTGGATATTAAGAGAAAAATGGCATGGGAATTGACTTTAAAAACAAGAGACTTCCAGTGAGTAATTAAAACAACGGTGGTGCATCCATACAATAGAATATTATTCAATGATAAACAGAAATGAACTATCAATCTACACAAAAACCTGGATGACTCTTAAATGCATACTGCCGAGTGAAGTAAGTCAGTCTGTAAAGGCTACACTCTATATAGTAACATTTACACACTCCACAAAAGGTAAAACTATTGAGACAGATGATACATCAATAGTCATCAGGGTTTGGAGAGGGGAGGGTTAAATAGGTGAAGCACAGGGAATTTCTCTAGGGCAGTGAAACTGTTCTGTATAATATATAGATGGCAATGAAAAAGGAAACATGCCTTTTTTCATGTTAGGTGTGCTTTTACATGGTAAATGGTAGATGCATGGCATTATACTAATACATTTTTCCAAACCCTTAAAACCATACAGAACACAGAGTGAACCTTCATTTATGAGAATTTAAAAGGCCTCACTGGTGAAAGTGGGAAAAATAAATGGTGCTGATCTAAGCCACTTTAAAAATTACTGTACTCTGTAAGAATAAAGACAAAAGGAATGGTGCATAAATACTGTACTCCAGGTGATAAAGTAGTTTCCCATAGGATAGGGGATAATAACTCTGAAACCACTATACATGCGTATTTGAACTGAACAATTATGTAAATGGATTGTGGGAAAAAGGTTTGTAACTACTGGAATGGAAGGTCACATAAGCAAGGAGAGGAGTCCATGATGACTCAGGAGGTAATAAATTAAAGTTAGAGACATTGATATGAATTTATATATCATAAATCAATAGATATAGATGGTTACAGATAGAAATATTTATAAATGCACTGGTTAGAAAGCAAACATATGTTTTATTTCTATATTCTATTTCCTTGTTCTCTCAAATAAAAGGGCCTAGAAGCAATGATATTACAGTAGCAACAAGCCTACCTAGTGTCCATATGTTGGTTTCTAATAACATTCTCCAATCCGAGAACAAAGGATTCTTGGAGAAATCAATGATTCTAGGCCTGGGGAAATAGTCAAGATGGGCCTGGATATCTTGTAGTTCCAGAAATCATTGCTAAAATAAACAAAAGCTAACAAACTATCAAAACTACCAAAAAGCCACTACAATTATAGGACTATATCAAAGGGATACAGGAAAACCAACTTAAAAAGCTCTCAATGGGCAAAGGCTGAACTATTTAAAAAATAAATTATTGCATTATAGCCCAATATATAATATAAATATCCAGGAGTCCACAGTGATATAAACAAATTATTGAGTAAATAATAAATGGGAGAGAAGAGACAAATCTCTAGTGCAGAAGAATTCCAAATAATATATTCTCCACATTTAAGAAAGTCAATCACAATGATGTATTCAAGTGTGGGCTGCCCTTACTGATTTCCTTCCAAAGAGCAGAATATAAAGAGGGAGAGAGAGGAATAATGTTACAGTAAAGAACTTGAGAAACACTACCTCAGCCAGGTGATCAAGTGCAAAATCAACAGTGATAAGTAATTTTGACAGTAGGTATCATTTATATGATGTACTATAGGAATGTAAGATGTTAATAAGTGGTAAAAATAGATGAGATAGCCCAGCCAGTGTTGTTCAATGGTTGAGCTTCAGCCTTTGAACCAGGAGGCCACAGTTCAATTCCCAGTCAGGGCACATGCCTGGGTTGCAGACTAGGTACCAAGTGGGAGGGGGGGGCGTGCAGGAGGCAGCCAATCAACGATTCTCTCATAATTGATGTTTCTATTTCTTTTTCCCTCTCCCTTCCTCTCTGAAATCAATAAAAAAGTATATATATAAAAAAGTGAATGTGAGGTAAATGATAATCCTCTGTATTATCTTTGTAATTTACCTACAAATCTAAACCAAAAAGTTATAAAAGCAGTAATTATTATTATTATTATAGATTTAATACCTAAATCTTTACATCTCTAAATTCTATTTCCTGCAAAATATTTAATTCTGTTCCATGCAAACTAAGAAAGTGTATTAGACCCATTCCCAGCCTCACTTCTACTCCTGTGTGTTAGATCAGTGCCGAGAAGAACGAGGCCAAATTAAATTAAAAACAAAAATTTATAAATTTATTGTCACATCTGCGAACAGCAAGGCTGAGACCAAAATGGTGTCAGCCAAGCAAGACTAGGGATGGTGGCGTATTTATATGTTTTTTACGAGGCTGGCAGTTAAGCTGGATACAGGTGCAGGTGTTTTCAGGGAGCTGGGTCTAGAGCTGCTCTTTTTGGCCACCTAGTTGTCTCATGTGATACCTGAAGTGAGAATAACAGGAAAACCAAATGAAGAGAGGGCAGGAGCCCCAAGTAGGGCAGAATGGAACAGAACTGAGCGCAGGGGGAGGTACAGAATATGCCTAACACTATGAAGTTCATATCAGGATGTTTAATTCCCTCTTTCTTTAAAACAGCAAAAGAAAAAGAAAGAAAAAACTTACTTGCCGTGTAAAATCCAAACTGTGAATCGACCTCCCAATCCTTCTCTTTTCTATACTTGAGAACTAACCTCTACAAGGAAAAAAAAATCACACCAAGATAACCAATTGGATCCCAAATAACTTCCAATACTTTAGCATGAAGTGTTAGAGGATATTGTTACCCCTTTGCCCATTTTTATATCCTTTATACTTTATGTTTTCCCTGAGGATGAAGAGTGCCTCCTTCTCTCAGCCATTGTTTCCATGTGTGCACATGCTTCCCTTCTTTCTAGTATCCTCAGATATTCGGATCGCCAAAATCTTTTCTGTAGTCCATGGGGTCAGCAATTCTCCTCTACTCACAATTCTGTCAACTTTCAAACGTTGTCAAAATATACTCATCAAATAAAACCTACACCCAGCAGACAACAATAGCAGTGATAAGCACACATTTCCTCTCCATTTCCTCATTTTCTTTTCATTGATTGCCTTTAATTAATGTATCTTATGCATTTGAAATATATTATTCCTGTCTTAAACATAGATCAAATACACTATTAAAATTATTAACAAAATATCTCAAATAATAAGGTCACTAAGTAAAAAAGGCAATAGAAGTAATTTTGCACTTACAGTGCAGTATAAAATAAAGACAAAAGAATATCTTGTACTTAAAAATTATTGCATAAGTAAAGCCACCTAAACATTTTCCTCTTTGTTCTGTTAATGTAAAATGGGTTCATATTTTTTAAAACATAAAATTTATTTTTCTCTTAGGGTTTACTCTTATTATAACAAAGAAGCTAACAACAAATAAGAAATTTTAAAATAAATATGTGAACACATGAAAAATTTTTGTATCTTTCTTTCTCTCTCATAAACTATTGTTTTAGTGAAAAACTTTTATGACATCTTAAATTAATCTTTTTAGAAGCATATGATTTCTCCCATTTCAAGGAAGACTTCCCGTATCTGTCATAATTCAAGAAATATGAACCACGATACTTTATTACATTTTAGCTTTATATTACATAATAGCATTGCAAGAATGTACCTGGCATTGATATGAAGTTTGAGAATTAGGAATGACATGACTGATTAGAGCATTATTGTAGATTGCATGATGTGAGAGGAGTTGGTAAAACAATAGTAAGTCCTTAGCTTTCCTATATTCTTCCAGGGAAAAAATGCACTTGGTATTCTTTTACCTCCTTTTTTTTATATACATACTAGAGGCCTGGTGCACAAAAATTTGTGCACTCGGGGGGGAAACAGGGGTCCCTCAGCCCGGCCTGTGCCCTCTCGCAGTCTGGGACCCCACTGGAGATAACGCCCTGCTGGCCTAGGCCTGCTCCCGGGTGGTAGAGGGCAGGCCCAATCCCTAGGTGCAGCCCCTGGTAGGTCTCAGAGCAGGGCCGATTGGGGAGTTGGGGCACCTTCCCCTGTCATGCACAGAGCAGGGTGGATTGGGAGGTTGCGATGCCACCCTCAGTCACGCTCAGTGTAGGGCTGATTGGGGGGTTGGGGCACCACCCCCTGTCACACTCAAGGCAGGGTCGATGGGGAAGTTGCGGCGTCACCCCCTGTCACGCACAGAGCAGGGCTAATCAGGGGGTTGGGGCGCTGCCCCCTGTCACTCACAGAGCAGGACCCATTAGGGGGGTTGAGGCTCTGTACCCTGTCATGCACAGAGCAGGCTCGATCAGGGGGTTGGGGAGCTCCCCCCTGTCACGCACAGAGCAGGGCCAATCAGGGGGTTGGGGTCCCGCCCTCTATCACCCACAGAGCAGGGCCGATCAGGGGGTTGGGGCGCCGCACCCTGTCACACACAGAGCAGGGCCGATCAGGGGGTTGGGGCGCCGCATCCTGTCACACACAGAGCTGCAGGGTGATCAGGGGGTTGGGGAGCTCCCCCGTATCAGGCACAGAGCAGGGCTGATCAGGAGGTTGTGGCCCCGCCTCCTGTCACACACAGAGCTGCAGGGCGATCAGGGGGTTTGGGCGCTGCCCCCTGTCATGCTGATCCTGGTGCCAGGAGGCCTCTTGGCTCCACTGATCCCGGTACTGGGAGGCATATTACCCTTTTACTATATAGGATAGAGGCCTGGTGCATGGGTGGGGCTGGCTGGTTTGCCCTGAAGTGTGTCCTGGATCAGGGTGGGGGTCCCCACTGGGGTGCCTTGCCAGCCTGGGTGAGGGGATGATGGCTGTTTGCAGCTGGTCACACACCCTTCAGGGTGGGGGTCCCCACTGGGGTGCCTGGCCAGTCTGGGTGAGGGGCTGAGGGCTGTTTTCAGGCTGGCGGGTGACTGAAGCTCCCAACTGCTCCTTTTTTTCTTTTTTCTTTTTATTCTGGGCCAACTTTAGCTCTGGCTCCAGCTCTGAGGCCTCTGCTGCTGAAAGCAGGTATCTGGTTTGTTTGGGTTCTATAATCGAAACAATGTATAACTCCAGCTCTGAGATCCCGGTGGGCTGAAAGTAGGTTTCTGGGGTTTTGTTTAGCTTCTATATTTGTTACAATGTTTCAAACTGCAAGCTCAGAGGCCGGCAAGGCAGGCGGGGAATGTTGGAGTCCTCCGTCACCTAAGCAAGCAAGCCCCATGTTAGCCTGAAGCTGCCTGGCTGCTGGCCGCCATCTTGGCTGGCAGTTAATTTGATATCGCCCTGATTAGCCAATGGGAAGGGTAGCAGTCGTACGCTAATTACCATGTTTCTCTTCTCTCTTCTATTAGATAGGAGATATATATATATATATATATATATATATATATATATATATATATATATTGTGTTTTTTTTTCTTGTTTAGGTGGTAAGTATGGTAGCTATGCTAGGGAAGAAAATGTAGTTACCTTTATCATTATGTCCCCCTTGTTAGATACTGTTTCATGCTTTTTTGATACCTCACCCAAATAGCAAATTCTGAACTAAGGACTCCTTGATCCACCAAGTACCTAGTTTACTGCTAGATTTTGAGTAAGCTTGAAAGGCATTTAATTTCAGTCTTTTATAATTTAACTTCATGAAAAATCAATAAATGCAATGAATCCCATGTTGGGAATTGACTCTAAAAATATTTGATTCTATAAGGGGGAAAACCTTGGACATTACTTAGATTCAGTTTATCATTAATAGTTACTCTAATTGATGTGCTTAAACATGTTATTTATTTTATGCAGACTTCTTTGAAACACATTCATTAACTTGAATTTTAAGAAGTATGGTGAAGTTTTCTTCTTTTCTCTTTGGGTTTGTTTTATGTATTTTTAGCCTACAGGCCACGGTATAGACATATTGATATTGATCAAACTCAGTTCACTGAACTGTGAAGTGTGGGTGTGAAGCTTAGAGGTGCTAGAAAAGGCTTTATGCATAAAGCTTGTAAGAGCAATCTGTTCATGTTCAAAATAGCTTTCCTGTTCCTTGCCTTGTGGTTCCAGGTATGAGACATATGGACTCTCCACTTCTATGTATATCTGAGACTGTAACTCAAATCAAAATAAAACGTTCTTCCTTCTATTTATTATCACAACAGAAAAAAGTGTGTCATTTTCTTATTTAAATTTTATTTTCATTTTATTTTTTAAGAACAGTGTTCATCTGACATTTTAAATCATACATTATAATCAAAGCTCAATGTTTACATGTCTTTTCATGTGCTACAATATTTGAAGTTCTTTTTAAATTGAAATTTTAAAAATATATTATAGTTTAATAATTTTTTATAATTAGACTAATTATTCAATAGTTTTTATTTTATGAAAATTATACATGTTTTGTAATAATATTTTAAATGCTTAAAATCCTACAATCTTCAAGTCTTTTCTCACTTTTAACAAAAAATATCCAGTAGTTGTAAAACACTACATATTATACTTGTCCATCTTATCTATAACATACATCCATCTCTAATTTACCAAAGTGTGAACACTAACTTCCAGCAATTTAACCATGTGCAGAGCTCACATTAATTTTTTTTCCAAATTCTGCAGAAGAGATGGAGAAAATTTGCTTTAATTTAGGTACTCTTTACATCAACATCTGATAAAACCTCATGTTTGATGATTTTATTGAATAGAAGATAAATTGATAGGCTATGGGGAAAAGCTTTTAAGTTTCCAATCCATTTCAGTGTCCTTTTGATGGTGATGTCAAAGGTGTCAGGTAGGTACAGTGTAGGATGCAATGGGGAAGAAAGTGTGATAAGATAGTGGTTCTCAACCTTCCTAATGCTGCGACCCTTTAATACAGCTCCTCATGTTGTAGTAACCCCCAACCATAAAATTATTTTCGTTGCTACTTCATAACTGTAATTTTGCTACTGTTATGAATCATAATGTAAATATCTGATATGCAGGATGTATTTTCATTGTTACAAATTGAACATAATTAAAGTATAGTGATTAATCACAAAAACTATGTAATTATATATGTATTTTCCGATGGTCTTAGGCGACCCCTGTGAAGGGTCGTTCGACCCCCAAAGGGGTCATGACCCACAGGTTGGCGACCCACAGGTTGAGAACCACTGCAATAAGACAGTGTTCTGAGGCTTTCTTTTTAATATCTCCCAGTACAATTTATCAGGAACTACAAGTTTGCTTCCCTTTCTAATGGCCATTTTCTAATGTCCTCATTTTCTTTCATTTTTTCTACTTATCCTTATTACATATATATTCTCTGTTTTATTACACTCAATATCACCCATATAAAATATAAATACTATATCATAATTCTCTAAAGAATTTCCACACTTGTACTACTTTTACTGTAATATATTTACTCAGTTCTTGATATCAGTCATACAGTAATGATACTACTTTTTGTAGTTGGTATCATGACCATTTTAAAAGTTTCTACTATATAAAAACCATGTAATAAACTATTATTAGGGCCTTAAATTTGATGACTGGCCTGACCAACAAGTAAAGCCATAAATCCTGCAGTCACCAACTGACCTGTTTCAGCTCAGAGGAGCCTGTCCCCACAGCGGTACATGTTCAGAAAGTTCTATAGCCCTCCCAGATCTAGCGTGATGGTCTTCAGAGGACATTGCTGTAAATGCTTTGCTGAGGACCCAAGACCCTGTACAAGGACACAGGTCCACAGTAGCTACCATAACAAGTATTAAGTCCCTTAGTGCTACAGCCACTTAATAGAAACTTTCTGTGGTAGTGTGGAGCCAGCCTGTTCCTGTACATTGGAAATATTTTCAGGTGGTGATGACGTAAAGCATAGATAAGTTTTATTTCTTCCATCCATTCAATGCCAGAGAGAGACCTTTGTGCCAGATAGGGTCAATGGCACCAAAAATAAATTTCCAAGTCAAAATATTGAGTCCTCAGGTCTAGATGTCTTCATGTTAAACAAACATTTTTTTAAAAAAATGAAGTGCACAAAGGTCTTTATCTGACCATTGCTCCAACATGCAATAGCCAAAACCACATTGCTATGACAGCCCCTACGTGTCTCTACTTCTCCATCTTGGAGATTATTTATATTTATCCTCAGAGTTCCTGTTACTCCCTTCTGACAGTCATTATGGTACTCTACACCGTAGCCGGCAATCCATATTTCTAGTCAGTCCAGCCCACATTCCTGTTCATGGATCAGCATTGACAGCTTCGATGTTCTATTTCTGACCCTGTTGGGAGGAAACAGGAGAAGGGCTTGTGGGACAGTGTTTATAAAGTCTACAGTAGTGCCCAGTAATGTCCTAGCCTTCATGTTCACTCACTACTTACCAGAGCAACTTCCAGTCATGGAAGATACATTCATGATAAGTGCCCTATATGGGTATACAGGTTTTATCTTTCATGCCATATTTTACTGTATCTTTTCAATGTTTATATGTGTTTAGATACACAAAGACCCTTCAGTACAATAACACTGTACAGTCTTGTACCCTAGGAGCAATAGACTACACCATGTAGCCTAGGTGTGTAGTAGGCTGTGTCATCTAGGTTTAAGTACACTCTATGATGTTCCCACAAGGAGGAATTGCCTCATGACAGTTTCTCAGAATGTATCCCTGTCATTAAGTGGTATGTGACTGTATCGGCGAAAACCAAGTGAAGGATACATGAGACACCCTGGTATTATTGTTTTGTAACTTTTTGTGATTCTGTAACTATTTAAATATTTTTAAAAAGTTAAGTAAAAGTATATAAAATATAATTTTGTTTGTTTCGTTTTTTTAGAGATATTTTGTTTCTTTGAAGATTTACTAAAGTCACTGAATTAAATTACAGTTTTCAGTGTATATACAGGAAATCACTATATTTATTTTTTACAAAACACATATATTGAAGTTGTAGCTGGTTTTCTGAATTTTCAAATAGGAATAGACAGGGATCTTACACTCTTTACAATACCCTCATCCCCCTTTTTAAGTGGTAAAATTGGCTATAAAAGCTGCAACATCTTCTTTTGAATATCTTAATAGAGTCAGTATTTAACTATTAGAGTATAGATTTTAGTTTTTTAAGGAGGAAGCAGACCATACATTCAAGGGTGGTGAATAATATGGCTTTAAAAATTATGAATATAATAACTAAAAACAAATGAGCAAACAAAAAGTTTGGGAAAAAGAATTTTTAATGGAGCATCTAAGTATGATTCTTGGAGCTCTAGTATTATTTTATGTAAAAAATATTGCTCATGTGCTTAGCAGTGTAACATCTTAGAATCTTCTTTAAACACTTTATACATACAGCTTACTGAATTTTCAAAGGCTATATGTATACAGGCACTATTTTTTTTATGGCCCTGAGTCTCACAGGAATGAGTCAGTGTTAGCCAATTATAAATATCTTTATACTTTGGCCTCACTTTACTCCTCTAGGTTGATCCATTGCTGTCCTTCCCCTTAAACTTAACATTCCAGCCACACTGAACATATGTTTTATGCTCCAACAACATATTAAGGTTTTCAAATTTGTGGAATAATATTCTTTTTGGTTCATGACACACTAATAGGACACATGACAGTATAATTGTCACTCAGGCAAAGTTGGAAACTGCTAACATTTAGTATATTATTGGAATTATGTTTGATGCTTTTCTTTCCACTGTAATACTATTAAGTGCCAATAGCTAAGAAATCACATTTATGTTTTTACCCCAGGTCCAACAGATTTCCTTGCATATAGTATAGTCCAAATGTTGAATCAATTAATAAATGAAATAAAAAGTCACCAAAAATCTGTAGTTTTAGTGAAATGGTTTTTATATTTATATTCGGACAGCATTAATCTATGTAACATTATGCCAATCATTTATCTGTAGAGCAGCTGTCCAGTACTATGTATTAAGTAATAAGGTAAATGTCCTGCAATTTTTCAATTGAAAAATGCTCTGTAATTGAGCTGTTTTTTGCCAATGTCATATTTTTTTTTTCATTATATGATATCTGTGGAGAAAAAGGACTGTACTTATTTTACTATGTGTCTTGGTTTTATAAGATAAAGTAGGACAAGATGGCAATATTCCCTATTATAAAGATACTGTAATTTTCAGTAAATGGATCCTGATTTTGAAAAATGGACAAGATGTTCATATGACTTCAAATGACCTTTTACATTCTTAGATGAAATCATTTTTACCAAAAAATAGGCTAAAAGAGAAATGATCTGTTTTTTACTGTGAAAAACATATTGGTGGTAGTCAAACATATTTGATAAGCCTTACAACTTTTTACCATAAATGTGGTTTGTAGGTCCAAGTGTGCCTCATTTTCTATTTTTCTAAAAAATTAAAATTGCTTACACAAAGCTATTTAAATGGTATAATTTTTATTATTTAGTTACTTCAGCATAGTGGAAAAACAATTCAATTCCATGGGCCCAAAGTTCTTACTAAGATTTTACAAATTTTGATTTCTGATTGTGTCTAGAATAACTTTTTTTTCACATGCATATTCATTTGCTCACCTACATCGTTAAAATGAATATCCATTCTCCATTTAATTGCCTTTGCTTCTCCTCAAAAATCAGTTGACTATATTTGTACCAGCCTATGTCTGGGCTTTCAAATCGATTTCATTAATCTGCCTATTCTTTTGCCAAAACCACAGACTTTATGATTCTGACTTTGTTTTAGTCTTGGAGTCAGACTGTCAGTCCTCTGACTTTGTTCTTTTTCAGTATTACGTTTGCTATTCTGAATCTTTTGCTTTTCTATATAAACTTTGGAATTAGGTTGGTGTTAGCCACAAGAACTTGCTGGGATTTTGATTGGAATTATGTTGAACCTATTGATTGACTTGGGAAAAAGTGACACCTTGGAAAAATTAAATTCTTCTCAATATGAGGCATGGGATAAGAATCCATGATTTTTAGAGATTCTTCAATTCCTTTCATCAAAGTTTTATAGTTTTCTTCATACAGGTCTTGTACATATATTACATTTGTTATATTTACTCGTATATATTTCATTATTTGTTGCTAATATAAATGGTTTTGTGTTTTTAATTTAAATCCCAAATGTTCATTGCTGGTATATAATAAAGCGATTTCTTTTTGTATATTAACCTTGCATCCTGCACCTTGTTACTAATTGCTTATTAGTTCAAAGAGTGTTTTTGTTTGATTCTTTGTGGGGTGTTATATATATATATATATATATATATATATATATATATCTGTTTATATATATATACAGTCATGTCTTTTGTAAAAAGTTTTATTTTTTCCCTCTTATCCTGTATACCTTTATTTGTCTTATTATATTAGCTAGGATTTCTAGTATGATGTTGAATACGGGTTATAAGAGGGGACATCCTGCCTTTTTTTTTTTCAATTTTAGGGAGAAAGCATCTAATTTCTTATAATTAATTGTCATGTTAGCTATGTTTTTTAAATGAACTATCTTTATAAAGTTGAGGAAATTCTTCTATATTCCTGGTTTGCTGAGAGTTTTTATCATGAATTGGTGCTGAATTTTCCAAATGCCTTTTTTTTTGGGGGGGGGGGGAGGGGGACACGTATAGAATTTATCATGCAATTTTTTCTTTGTTTTTCAACATAAAGGATCACACTAATTGATTTTCAAATATCAAAACTTCTTTGCATACCTGAAATAAATTCCAATAATCATGGTATATAATTATTTTACACATTATTGAATTATATTTACTACTAGTTTGATGATGATTTTTACATCTATGCTTCTGAAAAAATTTAGTCTGTAGCTTCTTTTTTGTAATGTCTCCCTCTGGTTTCGGTTTTCAATTAATGCTGGTCTCATAGAAAGAATTAGGAAGTGTTGCCTCTGCTTTTATTTTTTAGAAGACGATGTAGAAAACTGGTATCATTTATTCCTAAAGTATTTGATAGCATTTACTTATGATGAATCTAACTGAGCCTCTTTCTTTCCCTTTTTGAAGATCATTAGTTGGTGTAAATTCCTTTAATAGCTATAGACCTATTCAGATTATCTACTTTTCTTTGTATGAGATGTGGTAAATTTTATCTTTCATCGATTGGTCAATTTCATCTAACATCAAAATGGTGAGTATAGCACTGTCCATGATATTCCTTTGTTATCCTTTCAATGTGCATGGGATCAGTAGTGATCACCACTTTTACATTTCTGATATTAATAACATGTATGCTCTCTTTTTCTTAGTATCATGTCTAGAGGTTTATCAACTTCATTATCATTTCTAAGAATCAACATTTTGCTTAACTTTTCACTTTCATTAAATAAATAAAATAAAAATAGTTCTAATATTTATTTTTCTAGTTACTTTGGATTAATTTTCCTCTCCCTTTACTAGTTTCAAAATATTTCAGGATACATTATTAGTTTGAGAATTTTCTTATTCTTTAAATGTGCATTCAATGGTATAAATTTTCATACTGCTTTCACTGTATCCCACAATTTTTGACTATTTATATTTCCATTTTTATTTAATTCAAATATATATTTTTAAAGTTTGACCCAGGTGTTATTTCAAAGTACTTTGTCTAATCTTCATATATTTTAGGATTTTCCAGATATCTTTCCATTATTATCAAATTCCTTTGTATTTTAATTCCATAGTGACCTGAGAGTATAATTTGTATAACTACTATTCTAAAATTTGATAATTTTTTTAGCTAAAAATGTGGTCCATCTTGGTTAATATTCCATGTGAGCTTAGGCAAAGTAGTCTATAGAACTCTATAGTTGTTAGACAGCATAGTCAATTATTTCCTGTTGATTGATGGTTTTGTTTATTTCAATTATGTCATTAATGATTTTCTGCCTGCTGGATCTGTCCATTTCTGATAGAGCAGTGTTGAAATCTCCAACCGTGAATGTATCTGTTTATCCTTGCATTTATGTATTGCCTCAATATTTTGGTTTCAGTTTTTAGGCACATACATTTTAAAGATTATTATGTTTTCTTGCTGAATTGATTGCTTTGGCATTAAATAACAAAGCTTTTTAATCCTGATAACTTTTCTTATTCTGAAATCTGCTCTTTCTGAAATGAATAGAGCTACTCCTGCTTTCTTTTCATTAGTATTAATGTGGTATGTTTGTCTCCATCTATTTGGTTGTTTTTACATTTCATTTTAAGTACAGTTTATATTTTACTTTATATGTCTTTATATTTAAAGTGAGTTTCTTATAGGTAACATATAGATGTGTCTTTTTTTCTAGTTCAGTCTAACAATCTCTGGTTTTTACCTGGTGCACTTACCAGGGACATTTAAAGAAATTATTGCGATAGTTGAATTAATATCTACCATGTTTGTTAGAGGGACATTTGTGACCTTGATCAGAAATGATCAAGTGGGCCACCAGCTACAAGTTTGACATGCTGGCCTAACCATTTAGCAACATTGGCCAGAGCACCCTTGTTCTTTTTTTAAATTCCTGTCTTCCACAATTTTATGACTTTTGTGATTTTATTTAAACATTTTCTATCATTAAATTTTTTCTTCTTTGTTAGCATATCAGTTATACATCTATGTTACTTCTTTTAGTGGTTGCTCTAGCTATAGCAATATACATTTACAACTAATTTGAGGCCACTTTTAAATAATATCATATTATTTCAATGACAGTTTTAATACCTTATTATAACAAATTAGAAAAAAATTCTAATTCCTTCCTTCCATACCTTGTAATATTCCATCATTCTTGCCATTCATTTCACTAACACATATGGGTACCTTATATTTATATATATATATATATATATATATATATATATATGTATGTATGTATATATAATATATATGTATATATGTATATATATGTATGTATATATGTATATATATGTAATTTATATTTATGTTTATATATATAAATGTAATTTATATTTATATAATTAATATAATAATTAATTATATATTACATATATAAATTAATTGAATCATTGGACACCAATTTGTTCAAAATAATAATTGTTACTATTATTGAATCAGTTAAAAATAATCTAGAAGATTTTATTTTTATCTTCATATAGTCCTTCTGCAAAGTTCTTCCTTTTGTTTGTATAGAACTGAGTTTCTACCCTATATCATTTTCCAGCTGTCTAAAAAGAACTGGTGGGATTTTTCTCTCCACACTTTAAATAATTCCCTCCACTCTCTTCTTGCTAGCATGGGTTTGAGAAGTCATGTGTGAGTATTATCTTTCTTTTTTTATTGGTTAAGTGTTTTCCCCCCTCTGGTTTCTTTCAGGATCTTATATTAATCCTTGATTTTATGCAGTTTAAAAATAATATGCCTACGTGTAATTTTTTAAAAAATTCCTCCTGTTTGGCATTCTCCGCGTTTCCTGGATCTAACATTGGTTTGGGAGAAGTTCTTGTTCATTACTATTTCTAATATTTCTTCTTTTCCATTCTCCCTTCTTGTGATGGTATTCCCGTTACACATATGTTTTGTAGTTGTCCCATAATTCTTGAACATTATCTTTTATTTTTCTTCATCTTTGTTTTCCAGTTTTGAGAATTTCTGTTGAGGTACCCTGAGGCTCAGAGATTCTCTTCTCAGCTGTCGGAGCCAGCAGGAGCACTTCTCGGCTTGGTTGTTCTGACTTGTTCTGAGTCCATAAATTCTTCTCATTTCTTTCCAACTATGCCAGGGCAAGTCCCTTCTCGAGCCCTACCCACTGTACTAACTGTTGGGAACTTACTCCAAGTTCCTCCTTTATTGCACCAAGTGTCAGAGACACGGGTCAATTCTCGGTGGTGAGGCAGACAAAGAAGCCATGAGAGGTTGTGGGTGTATAAGAATGAGTCTTTATTGCAGAAGCCAGTGGCCACATAGCCATCAGACAAGAACAGTGCTCACAGCAAAGTCCATACAGGCAGGCAGCCGGACACCGGCTGGTGAACACATATCTTTTCTACAAAGCAGCATTAGTCTCTGCACCCACAGTCCTTACCTGAGCAGTTGCACACTGTCCCAGACTCACTGCCTTATAGCGTAGTGGTACCTGAGCTCTTTTGGCTCAGCAGGTTCTCCTGTCTCCCCTTCCCAGCACACTGGCTGGTTAACATGGTAGCTATATCTGAGCTCTTATCCTTACATTGTAGCAGTATCAGCTCTCAGCTCCGTCTGAGCTCTCCTCTCTCCTGCACACATGGGAACTACGTTCTCTGTGTTTCCTGCCTCTCTCTCAGTTCTCTTGCCTCTGCTCTGCACCTCTCTCTGTTCTGCCTAGCCAGCTCCTGGTCAGTAACCTATGTTACTTCAGAGACAAAGAAGGCTAGTTGCCAACAGTGACATCAATCATTTGGGTTACAGAAGGGCAGTGTACTGTGTGTCCTTGCACCCACTTGTGGTATCTTGGTCTGATTAGGATTCCCAGGATAAGAGTCCTTGGCCATCCTGATCAGGCTCATGCTCAGAGCAGCCTTTGGCCATTCTGGTGTATTGATAATGAGGCCTCTGGTCTCCCATTGGCCTTGACTATCCTCAGACCTGGCATGGTTCCCACATCAGCCATTCCAGTTCCATAATGAGACCCTTAAAGGTATTCTTTATTTCTGTTAGTGTTTCATCTCTAGCATTTCTTTTTAGTTCTTTGAAATTCCATCTCTCTGTTTACACTACCCATCTGTTTTTTCATGCTGTCTACTTTATTCTTTAAAGTCCTTAGCATATTAATTATGGTTGTTTTAAATTTCTAGTCTGATAATGTCAATACCTTGCTATATCTGAGTTTGATTCTGATTGCTTGCTCTGTCCCTTTCATATGTTTAATGTGTGTGTGTGTGTGTGTGTGTGTGTGTGTGTGTGTGTGTAGGGGGTAGGGGCTTGTCACATTAGTATAGCTTGATGTAATACTTTTCTTGTTAGCAAGGCATGATGTAATGGTGAAGAGGCCTGCTGTAAGCAGGCCTTTAATAATGTGGTGGTGAGGTCTGTGGGTGGGGACGCATTTTATAGTCCTACTAGAGGCCTGTTGCACAAAATTCGTGCACTCTGGGAGGGGGGGTGTTTAGTCCCCTCAGCCTGGCCTGTGCCTTCTCGCAGTTCAGGAGCCCTTGATTGATCGCCCCACAGAATAGGCCCCACACACTGGCCTCAGCCTGCCTGTCAGTGGCCCTTGCCTCCCTAGGTTTTTGTATTTTCCAGCAACTGAGTAGCCATTGGTACATAATTGTTAGAAATGTTATTCCAACATTAGAGATTGATACAGAATCTTACCTAATAATAGACAAACATGTAAATTGACCATACCTTTGCTACACTAACCAGCCAATCAGGAGAGTATGCAAATTAACCCTACAAAGATGGCGGTTAATTTGCATACGTAGACTCCAAGCAGCAGAGTGAAACCTGACGGCCCCGGGGCCGGAGCAGCGAAGCCTCACATCTATTCTCAGGATAGATGTGCAGTAAAAATCTGTTGTATTGGGCAAATAAACATTAATGAGCTTGGGGAAATTCCAATTAGGAGTGACTAGAAGTCAGGTTTATTATGGAATAGATATCAAAATAAAAGCTGGTATTAAGGAGGAAATTTTTCTCATCATCTGAAGATCACTGTTGGAAAAATAGACTTGAATGAAATTTCTAAGAGAAATTGAAAGGAGGTATGATCTGGTAACAAATCATCTCATTTGGAGAAAGTCCACACCAAACATTGGCAGAGGAAGTAGCATCACCAAACAAAATCTTAACCCTTGCCCCAGCTGGTTTGGTTCAGTGGATAGAGCGTCAGCCTGCCAGGTTCAATTCTGGTCAAGGGCACATGTCTGGTTTGCGGACTCGATCCCCAGTGTGGAGCATGCAGGAGGCAGCCAATCAATGATTCTCTCTCATCATTGATGTTCCTATCTATTTCTCCTTCTCCCTTCCTCTCTGAAATCAATAAAAATATTTTTTTAAAAAAATCTTAACCCTTAAGATCAGAGATAATCAACATGGTGCTGTTATAAAACCCAAGAAGAGAAAGTTTAAAGATGGTAAAAGTAATTAATCATGATAAAATTCTGGAAAGAACCCAAGGATACCTAAGAATGAGAGTGTGTAGCGATAAGAAGGTAGCAGGTGTATAAAATTTTTAAGAAATAAATGTTATTGAAAAAATACAGAAGTAATAATAGTACCTTGTAGAGGAAATGAGATCTAATCTATGTATTCTCTTATGATTGGTTATGTTACAGGATTCCAGAGCAGGAGGAATAGAGAAACTGAGACAGGAAAGTTAACACATTTCGTACCACATAGAAATCTCTAAGACATATGCCAGGGACCGCAAGTTTATGGGCAAACTGCAGGTTATTTAAATCATCATAACTGCAGATCATAATGCACGTTAGGTGTTGTTTTTCAATAATTATAACATTTTTATTTACAAAAACAATTAATTAAACAATTAAAGTTCCTAGTACTTTTTTAGCATATGGTACTGCGTAAAACATTTTCCTCTATGAAGAGGGACCAAACAAAATTTACATAAGTATCTAGATTCGCTCCTTTTTCTATGGGCGGCACAAACTCTGCAGGCTCTCGTAGGAAATTTTTTCTTTCCACTCGCTGGAATACACGTAGGTTCATGCTGCTTCATATCACCTGACAACCTTTTGGGTGGATCTTTACGAGGTGCTCTCCTTGCACCCCCAGGGAAAGGGCTGGACAGATTTGTCTCTGGTTCCAGAGAGCCTTCATTATTGTCATCCGTTATCCAGTCTCTTGCCACTGATAGCAGAAACTGTTTATACTTCATTTTTGCTTGTGGATTGAGGACGTTGTACACTCTAAATGAATTGAAAAGTCCACAGTTTATAAGGTACAGCACTACTTTTTTTGTCCATTTCATCGTTTTCCTTAGAATGGAACAACATGAAAGGAAGTGTATCAGTTTCGTTTGTTTCCTTCCTTTTTCTGAGAGAGGGCATTTCTAAAAGTGCCAGGTACTTGAAGACGAAGACTATTCGAATGACCAAAATACAATGTAACTGCAATGCTTCATGGGTTCGTGCAATTATATAGTTTTTCATAGATTGACCTGCACGGTTTCCACCAATGAGATCGCTTCATTCAATGTGGACAAGACAGTGTGTTGACATCTAAGGTCCATAACAGATGGCTCGTGAAAAACGAGAAAACTCATGAGCGGTCCTTAACAGATGGCGCGCGAAACACGAGAAAGCTTGTAAGCAGTATGAAAGGTGTTAAAACAAGGCCAAACAGGGTGGGCAATTTGCAGCCAGCTTGTAACTAACAAGTCACTATCTTCCCAGCCAAGGACACAGAGCAAATGGTTAAAAGCCTCCCTAAGGAGAGAATGCAGAAAGGGAGGCGGAAATGGGAAAGGTAAAAGGGGCTGTTTTACTCCCTAAGTAGAGAAGCCAGCAGTCTCAAGGCTTGGTAAGGTAAAGTTGCCAGGTGCTTCTCATGATTTCTGGGAAAGCCACAACAAAGGGGAAAAAAGGGGACTTTGAGAATTAATCTGCACCAAAAGAGTTAGCAGAGGAAATCTGAAGCCTGTAGACTGGAGGGTATAAAGCCTCAGACTCCCACCCAACTGGCTCTTCAGATTAACTAACAGCCCATCTGTGCTTCATAAACCGGATGTATAGATTTGCTTGCCTTGCTTTTGCTTTTTAAAATAAAGATGCATGCTTTAATTACTTTAATAAATTGGCTTTTTCCAATGTGATCAAGATCATTCACATAAATTCATTTATATGAGAAGACAAGGATCTTTGTTGGGGACCACCCCCTCCCACTGGCTCAGGGGGCTGCCTTGTCCAGTAACACCTCTTTGGTGTCGGTGAGAGGTGCCTATAACAGTTAGATCACGTATCATTTTGAGTTCACAAGAAAGAGCTAATGGAAAGTTAGAAAATAAAGTGAGTGATCCTCACATTTCTCTCTGGTGGTCTGAAGCTGCCAATTCTCTCACTTGGTTTCACTTCAGTTTTGTGCCACTGGATAGAATTTTATATGAATGAGTGTGTGTGTGTGTGTGTGTGTGTGTGTAAAAATTATAAAAGCTATGAAAATTTGAATAAACTGTAGAGGAAAAGAACAAAATTTATTAGTATTCTAAAAACATAACCTTTGAAAAGCAGTACTTTTAGATTTGTCCGCAATGGTGATTAAAAAAGAGAATCCTGATTATGTCTGGGTAAAATATATCATAATTCTATAAATACTCTCAAACTCTTGCCACCTGATAAAAGTCTTAGGAGATTCTTTAGTTTATACTGCCCTTGACAGTAACAATAAACTTAGAAATTTCAGTCTAGCTTTTGAAATACAAACATAGCACTTTGCCTGTTTTAGGCCTACTAAGAACTATTTGTGACTAATTTGTGTATTTGCAAATTATTATTTATTATCATAGATTTTATGAAAATCTTAAAAAGTTTAAAGCAAGTACACATAAATCAAGCTTTATCCAGGGAAAAAATAAGGTATTTTTCATTATATGCTTTGCCTTTATTCACTTTGTGGAAGTCATAGAGGTCAGAAAAACTAATTAGTGTAAGGTTAGTTCAGTTTTCCACATGCTGGCTTTTCATTAATCTCTTCTAAGTAGTCCATAAACACTCAGATTACTCAATCAAAAGTGCAAAAAGGTTTTTTTGCTTTTTTTCTTAAATTCCAGCAGTCTGCAACTCTGAGATTAAGGGGTGTGATTGCATTTCCATTATTCTATGCTTCAATTAACAACAAAAGCAACAAAGGTATACTAGAATGTTAAAGTTTGCATTCCATTCATGTTAATTTTACTGAAGAAGACAACAGCTAAAGCTAGAAAATTAGCATTTAAGTCCCATAAGAGAATTAGAATCATAATTGTTACATTATATTGCTACATTATATTTCTATCATTGGAATAATACTATTTAATAACTTCTTAAAACAGAATGGTTAAGGCTTTGAAGTCTGTGAAGCAGTTTCTATGAAGCAGGTATTCCCATACATCTCAAAGTATGAAAGAAGATGCTGCACATTTTAAAACCCATTTCTGTAATTTTTCAAGTTTAGATAATTAGAAATTTAGAAATGGTGTTCTTTAAAGTAATGAAGAATGGAGGCAAAAAAAAATAGGAAATTTTGTAATTAGTCTATTTTCCCTTTTCCTCATGATGGACTTTAAACAAAGCTATGCACAATAGTGTCAACCTCTGTGGAATCTTCTCTGGGTATAGAAACTAGTTTTAGAATTATTTCTTGCATATGTTTTTTAAAAAATTTGCCTACATTTAATTGGACTTAATTATTTGTACAACGTTTTCATTTTTTCTTGGAATACATATAGTGTGTGCATATGTGTATAAGAGAAAATGCAGTAAACACAAATGTGATCCAGATTCAAGGCTTCCTGTTCTATAGTCACTTTTGAACAACTGAATTGCTTTTACTGAATAAGTGGTATTCACTGAAAAGGTAGAATTCACTTGATTAAGTGCAACCCTGATTTGAACTGTAAATTCCATTATGGCTAATAAAGGCCTCCTGAGAATCCTGAGGGTAGACTCAAATGTCCCACCATATTGGAGAAAGCTTCCCATCAGCTAAAGTCAAACTTCCCTTTCTCAGATGTATGACCTTAGAATCATGCTGACTCAAATGACCAAGGAAATATATTATAACAAATAAAGAACACTGGCAATCATTTAGGTGTAAAACAAAATGCAAATAAGGTCAGAAACTCCAAGAGGAGCACTGCTAACATATTTTGTGACACTTACTGCCAATGTAATTGGGTCTGGGATGGGAGAGTGGCTGCCCAGCCTGTAGCAGCCCACAGCTTGTGTCTACTCAGCAGCACAGGCCTCCTGCCTTACTTCCTCTGACCTATGTAACATAATGATGATTCTTCTTTATGGATTTGACAAAACCAGAAACATTACATTCTGAATCTATTATTTTTTTTAAAAGAGGAGACTGATTGTGTTAAACCAAAAAGATACTTGCTACAGCAGGGACACTGTACGCAGCAGCATTTTGTTTGATTCAGCAGCTATCTGCCTCTGGCCTGCACTCACCTCTAACACTGCTGAACAAGTGTCATGGGAAGACAACCTGCATAAATTTGAAAACACAGAGGTTGTGGTCTAACCGTAAGTTGACATATTGGGTCCATAGTTTTTAATCATCTCGATTGCATCAATTCCTTTCTTTTGGTCAGTTCTAGGTATTTTGCAGAATTGGAGCAAATTATCACTCACGATAGCCCTTAGCTACTTTTATTGTTCACGATATCATGAGATACATTTGTTTCTCCAATTATTACCAAATGAGTAGGTATGATAGGATTAGCAAGTGACTCAAATTCAAATCAGAACCATGTTCTGGAATAGCTTATTAGTGCCTCCACATCAGTATGGAAGCAAAAAACACAGTCACATCCAAATAATGGAAGGAGAACTATTCATTTCATCTTTCTGAGCTAGCTCCTCCCTGTCATACAGGGAATTTAGATATACAGTTCTGCAAGAGACTAATACATGTGTTTTTCTAGTAGAGATTTATGATTGCCTCTACTACTCCTTATATTGTTTTTTTTTATTGCATAATAAATGACCACAAATGTAGCCACTTAAAACAGCACAAATTATTATCTCACAAGGAGGACCCAAAGTAGACTAGCTGGATCTGTTCAAAGTCTCACCAGGCTGAAATCAAAGTATTAGCCAGTGAAGATTCATCTTAAAGCTTGATGAAGAAGTTGTCTGCTTCTTACTTCCTTCAAATTGATGGAGAAATTCAGTTTTGGTGGGTTTTTTTTTGCAATTATAGGAATTA
This sequence comes from Myotis myotis, assembly GCF_014108235.1. Lineage (NCBI taxonomy): Eukaryota > Metazoa > Chordata > Mammalia > Chiroptera > Vespertilionidae > Myotis > Myotis myotis. The sequence goes on from NW_023416379.1 coordinate 42,563,795, forward strand.
AATTACTGTTTTCTTTCTGCCTGTAAGCTAAGGACCGCTCATACTTATCTCCTTGGTTCTTTGCCATGTGGTCCCCTCTATAGGCAGTTCATACATAAATATTTGTTTTTAAAGCCAGATAGAAACATTTATCTTCCTTCAAATACTTTTTAAAGGACTGAGTTTATTTTAGTAATTCACTTAATTATGACAAACCTACCCAGGACAGTCTTCTTTTTTATTAACTTTAAGTCAACTGAATTGGGATAATAATTACATCTGCAAACCCCTTCATTTTTATAATAAAGTATAACCTAATCATGGACGTGAATTATATCATATTCAATCTCACTCACATTCAAGGGGACTTGTAAACCAGGTGGTGCTGATCTAGGGTACACTCCCCCCAAAACAAAAGGTAACCAACTTCTGAGTATAAATGATGCTATATTATATGATTTACCAACCTGACTTAGGACATGAGTTTCATCAGAGATCACTTCCCTTAAATCTATTTCCAATGTTCCCTCTTACATATGCAAATATACTAATTATTGTTGGTGTGAAAGAATTTCAATATAAATGTGACTGTTGGATATAAAATGGAAAAATCTCACACATATGCTCAGAAAAAAAAACAACACACTTAAGGACAAAGAAACTGATTTCCTGTTAATGCCTAATTTTTTTAAAAAAACCTGTAAATATTGGAATTTTCTTAAATGATAGGGAATTGGTCAAGGTTTGCTTCATAACAACGTTGGGAAGTTTTGCTTATGGTTTTCAGAGACATGAACAAGGAACAATCCAGGTTGGGTTAGTCTTCCAGAAGAGGCTGAATTGAGCTTTGCTTATATGACGGGACTGGCTTTGTCTGCTTGGGGAATTTTCAAGACTGGCCTCTGGGTGTTTTTTTGTTTTTTGTTTTTTTGGGGGGCGGGGGGGGGGAGGAAAGCACTCATGTCCTTTAGTCTCTGATTTTTGACTTTTCATCCCTTTCACAATGTAAATGTATGGCCTGACTGCAAGGACATAGATTTATAACAACTAAATTTTAACAGACTCTAAAGTCTCCCCTCTTCACATTCCCTCCTGCTAAATATAGCGTACCCCCAACCATCAACAAACTCACCTGAAGCTTATTAAAGCTTCTTCCGAATTACAATTCCTCTGGTATTCCTGAATAAACTCATCTTACTGACAATTTTGAACTTTCCTCAGTTTACCACTTTGTTTAGGTTGGCCTTGGTCATAACCCATAGCCATCAATATTTAGGGGAATAAAGATCTAGAAGCCCCATGCTTGTTCAAACTCTGCATACACTGCTGCCTAATATCCCAAGGATGTGGTACATCAGTGAAGTTATGTAACAGATGCCTCCTAGTATTACTTGCCCTGGTCACTCAAGTAGCAATGATGTGCTACTGTCATTAGAACCAAAATTACTCATGAATGCAGTGATCCTTAGACAAGCTAAGTCCATATATATGCTTCTTGGGCCTCACCAGACACTTGGGAAAATCCAACAGAAATGCCTGAACCTGTGCACCTGAAACTGGTTGAATTTTAACCAGTGTGACCCCAATAAATTCAATAGAAATGAAGGGGAAAGAAAGAAAGAACGAAAGAAATGCCTGAACCTACATTAGGAACATGGTTTAAGTTCTTTCCCCTCAAGGATCTGGGCCCCTTGCAGAGCAGAAGGCATTCATGTCCTTTAGTCTCTGATTCTTGACTTTTCATCCCTTTCACAATGTAAATGTATGCCCTGACTGCAAGGACATAGATTTAGAACAACTAAAATTAAGCTATTTTCTTTTCTTGAAAGAGAAAAACAAAACACAATTTATCTCAAAGACGATCTTTACCATCATAAGCCTGTGATCAAAATCAATATAGTCAAGGTTTTCTGGATGATAATGCTAAATAGTTTTGATTTTTATGAAAGGCTACATCAGTCAACATTTTTATTCTCCTACGTATTTTCCAAATTTTAGAAGCTTTTTTCCTTGTCGCTATTACATGCTTTCCTTTATTATACTGTCTACAGTAGTAGATGTGATACAAATATAATTCCAGGCTGATTGCCTGCAGGGTAAAATTTGATTTTAAAAGGACTTTGGAAGCTTTCGGACTCACCATATGCATACCATTATATTTTCATTTATACTGTCAGATAGAGCACACTTTTCTGGGCACTGTTCTAAAAGCTTAATAAGTATGATTTAATTTAATGACATTTAGTACTCAGAATTTTGGAAGGGGAAAGATGTTCTTATTAACTTGTTCTTAACAGATGCAGAAAGGATACACATGCAGATTAAGTTCCTTAGTAAGCACACAGTTAGCTTTTTTTAGGGCCTGGATGTATGATCCTGGTCACTGCTTTCTGGCACTTCTCTGGTCCCTGAGAGAATTAATGACAAACCAGGAGTACTGTAGTTAGCCACTCATGAATATGAATGCAAGACTCCTTAGGAATTATACTGAAAAAGAGCGAAGGTAAGGCATACAGATTCTACAGGAACAGGGGGAGAAGCAAAAGCAAAATCCCCCTATTTCATCATGTTTTGAGGGGGAGGATCTTTTTATGTCCCAGAACCTCTTATGAATCTTGCAAAGTTTCATTTTTTGCTACTAAATAGTTTTGTGTTGTTGTTTTTTTTACATCCTCTGAGTAAATTCAGTCATGAAGATCAGCTCATATTTTTTTATTTCTTTCTTTATGCGTTCATGATTCATTAGTTACTTTGATCAGAAAAATCTCTTGCTGTGATGCCACGCAAAGCCTTCCAAGAGATAAGTTGATTTATTTTGGCAAGACAATGTGTTAATCTCATATTTTATAAATTTATTATTCTACTCATGTTTTTGTTATTTATTTAATTATTTATTTCTTTACTTTAGACATGTGTAATATATATTTAAAAATAGTCCCTTGTACACCATGTTATAGTTTTCTTTTTGTAGGACAATAGTGATTATGACTTCCTTATCAACAGTTGCAATTCAAGAAAACAGACTGTTGTCCATAGGATTTTTGTTCTAATCTAGACTCATTATCTTAACCACTTGTGAACAAACTAATGCATAGTCAGAAATGATGGTAGAATGATAGCAGAGAGAATTGATAGGAAGATGCAGAATACTTGAGAAATTTGTTTCCTGGTGTCCTTTGGCAGGATTCAAATGCAGAAATTTAATAGGACACAAGGAAATGAGTCTAGAATGCTTAATTATTACTTTGTAAAGTAATAAAGTTAGAATTACATTTTATTCAGCGTTTCTTACTGGTGATAGTAATAAGAAAAAAATATATAATCCTGGATAAAGCCTGAATAATTAGAAATTCCAGTTATCCCTGATTTTCTCTGCTTCTCATAAGGATATCATACAACTCAATAATGAAGGATGCCTATTGCCTTCTCAGCTTATACATCATCATCAGAAATTTCTTAATCTGCCAGTTATTATTCAGATTTGAAGCTTGGAAAGTAAGAATTCTCCTTTGTGTCATCCTGAAATTGTAAGAGCATTATTAAATAAAGAGTAATTCTAAAAGCTAAGATAACCTGAAAAGCATTTAGAGCACGGTATAAAGAAGTTATGTCTTCTTGTTGAGAAATATATTGCATAATGTAATATAGCCACACCCCTACCAGTTATTTGCAAATAATGGTTGAACAGTAGTGCCAGCATGAATGATTAAAGATGAATAACATCAACACAACACCTTCTGATTTAAAGATAAATTAAACTTGTAGGCACACAGGCAGAGGGACAGAACACTATTGTTGCACAGTTGATATTTTCAGAGTTCTCACATTTCTTATATAAGTTGCTTTTTAAAGTGCATCTCTGATGCAATATATATATATATATATATACTAGAGGCCCGGTGCACAAAAATTTGTGCACTCGGGGGGGGGGGGGGTCCCTCAGCTCGGCCTGTGCCCTCTTGCAGTCTGGGACCCCTCAGGAGATAACGACCTGCTGGCTTAGGCCTGCTCCCGGGTGGCAGAGGGCAGGCCCAATCCCTAGGTGCAGCCCCTGGTCGGGCTCAGAGCAGGGCTGATTGGGGAGTTGGGGCGCCGCCCCTGGCATGCACAGAGCAGGGCAGATCGGGAGGTTGCGATGCCACCCTCAGTCATGCTCAGGGTAGGGCCGATTTGGGGGTTGGGGCACCGCCCCCTGTCACACTCAAGGCAGGGTCGATGGGGAGGTTGTGGAGCCACCCCCCGTCACACACAGAGCAGGGCCCATCAGGGGGTTGAGGAGCTCCCCCCTGTCACTCACAGAGTAGGGCCAATAGGGGAGTTGGCGCACAGCCCCCTGTCACACACAGAGCAGGGCTGATCAGGGGGTTGGGGCGTCTTCGCCTGTCACGAACAGAGCAGGGCAGATAGGGAGGTTGTGTCCCTGCCCCCTGTCACACACAGGGCTGCAGGGCGATCAGGGGGTTGGGCACTGCCCCCGTCACACTGATCCCAGTTCCGGGAGGCCTTGCGACTCCGCTGATCCTGGTGCTGGGAGGCATATTACCCTTTTACTATATAGGATAGAGGCCTGGTGCATGGGTGGGGGCCTGCTGGTTTGCCCTGAATTATGTCCTGGATCAGGGTGGGGGTCCCCACTGGGGTGCCTGACCAGCCTGGGTGAGGGGATGATGGCTGTTTGCAGCTGGTCACACACCCTTCAGGGTGGGGGTCCCCACTGGGGTGCCTGACCAGTCTGGGTGAGGGGCTGAGGGCTGTTTTCAGGCTGGCGGGTGACTGAAGCTCCCAACTGCTCCTTTTTTTCTTTTTTTTTAAATTCTGGGCCAGCTTTAGCTCTGGCTCCAGCTCTTAGGCCTCAGCTGCTGATAGCAGGTATCTGGTTTGTTTGGGTTCTATAATCGAAACACTGTATCAGCTCCAGCTCTGAGATCCCGGCTGGCTGAAAGTAGGTTTCTGGGGTTTTGTTTAGCTTCTATATTTGTAACAATGTTTCAAACTGCAAGCTCAGAGGCTGGCAGCGGCAGGCGGGGAATGTTGGAGTCCTCCATCACTGAAGCAAGCAAGCCTCATGTTAACTTCAAGCTGCCTGGCTGCCGGCCGCCATCTTGGCTGGCAGTTAATTTGCATATCACCCTGATTAGCCAATGGGAAGGGTAGCAGATGTATGGCTAATTACCATATTTCTCTTTTATTAGGTAGGATATATATATATATATATATATATATATACACACTAACTATTCAGAAGAAAAATAAAAGACTAAAATTCAGACAGGGTAGAATGTTTACCTAGGATGACATAAATATTAGAGCTGTGACTAAAGTTCATATATTCTGATTCCATATCAAATGACAATTATGCTATACTGTACATTGAAAAATAGATTTAATTATTGATATGATAGCATACTCAAGAAATCAAGACATTTAATAAATATTAGGTAATGTATGTCAGGCACACTTATATGTTTTGTGTTTACACAAAAGATAAAACAAAATCTTTACCCTCATGGAATTAATAATCTTGAGGGGGAAACAGGATATTAACACAAAATTCATGGATACATACATGCTAAGAAGAAAAATAGCGATAGCTTTGTTTGGAGCAAATGTGGAAGCTGCCATTACATCAGAGTAATTTCTCACATGAAAGACCCACTCATACAATGATCAATTTCAATGTCTCCTATCATTCGAATTCATTTGTCATCATAATATAGAAGATTTGTTACTGAAATGCTGATGGTTCCCTCAACAGAAAAACAATGTAAGAAAACTAATGTTAATAGAGTGTTGATCATTTAAAACACCAAGCAAATCCAAGGGAGTATTTTTCAATACAAAAATGAAATGTCTTTGCTTTGAAAGGTATATATTTTCTTTCTAATTAAATAACATTCATATAATAGCATATTGGTATTTAATAAGCTGGCTTAAATCTATAAAACACACTAATGAATCTAACAGAAGGATAGATTAGGACATACTGTGAGAGAAAAGCAATCACAAATAGCCCAACTGAAGTTATTCAACATACACAGAGTGGAAAAGCTATTGTTCAAAAAATTGTAAGTATGAATGTGTGCACACATACATGTGTGTTATACTCATATCTATAAAGTATAGCAAAGATTTAGATTTTGGAAGCTTTCAGACTCCCAAAACAACTTGTTACTACTTAGCTAAACAAAATTGAGGGCAGATTGGGAGGATAAATGGTAATATTTATAAAGGGCAGAAAAGCCAATTTGGTAAGAAAAAAGAGAAGGCACTTTAGACTGTGATATGCAGATGATTTGAGCCATCTAAAAATAGATGGAAGTGTTTCTTAATAAGGGGCCAGAATTTTTTAAAAAATAAAATGAAGAAAGAAACAGAATGAGAAAGCAGAAGAGAAAAATTGAATGGAGAGAGGGAGGGATGGAGGGATAGAGGGAGGGAGGGAGGGAAGGAGGGAGGGAGAACAAAAAAGACTGCAGATGTTGTGGACATTACAAGAATTGCTTTTCACTTTAAAAGTCTAGAGAGAGCTGTAGATACATCCTTATGCTTTGAGTGATTAATCAATGAACGTCTAACTGGACTCCCCAGTTGACGAAGCTTAAAACTATAAATCATACTTCAATTTCGTGTGTTTTTTTTTGTTTGTTTGTTTGTTTTTGTTTTGTTTTTTTTTTTTAGTTCAGGCAATAAGATACTGATAGTGGGCAAAAAACTATTGCATTTTGAATGTTTAAGGGACTGATTTTTTGGTTAAGTTACCTAGACATCCTGCTTCTTTCTCTCCTGCCTCCTGAAGTCTGCTTTCAGCCATTTCACTGCTCATTAACACCTCCACCTCTGTTGGGAAGGTGATAAGGAGGGAGATTAAAACCAAAATCCTTCTGTGTCTTGGATAAAAGCACAAACAGAATAAGAGTTATTAGTAGAAAATTAAATTTGGAGAATAAATATGAAGTTCAATTATCCCGACGTGTTCTTTCTCTATTTCTATAAGCAACTGAGAAATTCTTGCGTTGATATTTTATTCAATTTCCTACTATTTTCCTACAAAAGCAATCATTTTAGTCGAGGGACTGAGCATGGATTAACAGTTACACCAACCCAGAGTGCATTCACTGCTTTACTGACATCAAATACATAATCTGTGTATGAGTGTGTATGTATTTTCTTCTGTTTAGTGAGAGAAATTCACAATGACCCACATTTTATATTCCTGAAGCATATCTTCCTTGTCTGGGTAGAATTACTTTTCTTTTCTCCATTTTTAATACATGAATAAGTAAAACCATCCAAAGTATTTTAGAAAAGAGTAAATCACATTGGAGATACTTCCGGGATTATTTTCTTCCTTAGCATATAGGAAATCTGTTTCTGTCGGTCCTTTCACGTGGGGTTTTTCTTTTCTGGCGGGTGAGGGGGGAATGGAATGGAAGTTGATTGTGATAGAGATACATTCCAAGTATCTCTTCTTGTTTATTAAGTAAATATTAAATTCGAATAACATTAAATTATTATTCTGGATGAAGAGCATAGTGGCATTTTTTTGTCTGTTTGTTTTTTCCTTCTGGTTGTGTTTTGTTTTTATGTTTAGGGGTTTAATATCTTAATTTAGGTGATTTGATCATGTGGGAGAAAAAATGGGAGAGTTAATTTTAGGGTAGCAGATATTGTGTCTGGTTATGGCCCAGCACCCCCAGGAGGTGCTGTAGTCTGAGGAGCAATTTAAGACAAAAGACTCTGGGTATCTTGAGAATCCTGCATTTGAGTGTAACTTTCTGGAGTAAATAGCTCAGCCCAGTTCTGAAATACAGTGAATGAAGGCTCTACGTATTCTAGCAACAGCAGATCTAGCAATTGTGCCCAGAATTTTATGATTTTTCAAGACACAGTGTGGAGAGTATCAAACATTTCTTTGTCATATGAAGTGGAGGTAATGTGGGCAACATTTGGAAAAATAACAGAAAAACAGGTAACATTTGGGTATATAATTTTCCTATTTTATTATGCCATCACACTGTATATATGCACGCATGTATATACACATACATCTACATGTAAATTTATTTTGAATCTTACTATTTTTTAAAAAATGGTTTTCCCCTATGGCAAATCATTAAAACAGTACACATACAATATAACCTATTTTTATTCCATTTTATTATAATGAATATATAAATAGTCTTTATATTTTCCCCCATGTCATTATGAAGTTCTTGCTTTAAATTTAAACATCAACCCAAATTTCCCCAAATATTATGTGATAGAATTTTTTTGCTCTTGTAGCTCATGAGCTCAATCACCTAATCATAATTTTATAGTGAAATTGAAAGTTATTTTTATATCTAGTTTCAAAGGCCATCATGAATTTTATTAGTGTTTAAGAAAAGTTAGCCTAATTAAATTGTATTAACTGTATTATTAAAAATAATATGCAGTATTTCAGGGTTTTTTTTTTCTTAAATATTAAGAAGAAATATAAACCTGGATTCATGAGAAATATAAAAATATCTTTTAGAATTCAGGAAGATGGCGGCGGTATAGGCAGACGCGTCCCAGGTCGTGTCCCTGAGCAAATGGAGTGAGCAGCTGAAACTAGTAACATCCACCCCGAATTGGCGAAATTCCTCAGCTGGCGAGACGGTTTACAGCCGGGAAGAGCAGAACTCCCCTGGAAAGGTAAAAAAACCAGGGATTTGGGCAGGAAAGTTTGCCAGACCTCTGAGCCCAGAGAGTCGGAGGGAGACCGCGTGGCAGACAGCCGCGTCCCTTGGGACAGGCACAGCCCCTGACGGGGGAAAGGAGAACCGCGGGATTCCTGGCGCTGCCGGGGGAATTGAGAGCTCGGTCTGTGATCACAGAGGACTGAGCCTAAAGGGGGCAGCCTGAAGAGCTGACCAGACCATGCAGTCCCGGTAAGAGAAGAAGCTTACAGAAACCAAGCCTTCCCCGTTTCCGCGGCCGGCGTTTGTTTGTTTGTTTTCACTGAACCCTGTTCATGGGACATTTCGGATACAGACACTCACCTGTGCTGAAGAGAGGGAGAGTGTGCGGAGGAGTGGAATCTGGGGAGAGACTGAGGAGAGAAGGGGGGCCGGGAGAGGTGGCAGTGAATTGAGTGCTGAGACACCCCTGAGCCCACGTCTGAGGCAGCCATTCTCTCCGGAGAGTGAGACTCCTCCCCCCAGCCCCCAGGCAAGGAGCACAGCCACACCCAGATTCCACCCTGTAGGAGATCAAGGATTAAAATAACCTGATCAGTCCCTGGGAGTTAACAGGGTCTGGCCTATAGAGGGATTTTCAATCCCAGCAACAACACAGCACTGGTAACTCTTACGCAGCCAGCTCTGGGCAGTGAACTTCCACTGGACAGAGAGGCCCTGTAGCCTCAGAGGCCAACCCCAGAACACTGCCACCCAGAGGCTGACCCACAAACTGACTCTTTGCTAAACACAAAATAAGGCAGTCTGGGAAACAAATGCGGCTTGCTTTAAAATAAGGACTGTGGTTTACAACACAGAGGAACAGTGTATCGCAGGGAAACTCAACACTCTCCTGAATACCTGGCAGGTCTAAGGCGAGCCACACTGAAGAATAGAAGAACCGAAGGACCTTCACTACTGCAATATTTTTTTTTTTCTTTTTTCACCTTTTAACTAAGAAACCAATTTTTTTTCTTTTTTTTTCTTTTCCTCTTCTTCTTTTTTTTTTTTCTTCTTTTTTCCATCACCTGATTTTACCCTTTTAATTACTACCTTCTTATTTTTAACCAGTATTATTACTGCTACCATTTTACCATTTTTTTTAAAGTGCCATTTTATTTTCTCTTTATTTTATTTTGGGATTAGTGTTCTCCATTCTATTTTCATCGTTATATTATTGGTTGTTTCTAGTTTGCATTTATCTCCAGGGAGCTGTTGCTGGAATTTGTTGGGATTAATGGCTGTTCTATAGGAGTATTCTCCTCATATAAAAAGTCTCTTCCCCTCTTCCACTTCATTCTCTCTATTCGCTCTTTTTTTTTCTTTTCCTTTCTTTTCTCGCTTTTACTTTCCCCCCTCCTTTTTCCCACTTTCATTTTTGCACTCCTTTTTTTGGTCCCTAATTTTCTTTTCTTTTTTCTCTTTTCTCTTTTTCTCTTCCTTCTTCCTTATCCCCTAATTCTCTTAATTCAGGTGGTCACCTTTATTTGGGGTTATTAATATCGTGAATATATTTGTGTATAGTGCCTGGTACGTGGTGCCTTGTTGTGTTGTATTTTGTGCCTTTAAATCAACACAGCAGATCCAAGCAACAGCAACCTCCTGAGCACCACACCCTCTGCTGAGGAACAGCAGCTGTACGTGAAACCTCGCCCCACCAGCCAGAAGAGCCACCACAGCTGTGAACAGCACCCACCAGAGGAGTTGCTGCCAACTGAAGAGCAGCTGCTACCGCAACCGCCCGAAGAGGAACCGCAGACCAAGGAGTCACTGCCACCAAGGGAGCAGCCACTGAACGACTCAACGTCTAGATATGTCAGTGAGATCAAACATGGGTAGACAAAGAACCCCCAAAGGAAAGAGAAGGAGGACTCTCCAGAAAAGCAGCTAAGTAATACAGAGGCATGCAACATGACAGAAAAAGAATTCAGAATAAGGGTCCTAGAGTGCATAAACCGGATGGAGGAAAAAATCGACAACCTCAGCAAGAAGCAAGAAGAAACAGATGAAAAAATCGATAACATATGGAAGAAGCTAGAAGAAACAGATGAAAAAATCGATAACATATGGAAGAAGCTAGAAGAAACAGATGAAAAAATCAACAACTTAAGTAAGACCCAAGAAGATATGAAGAGTGATATAGCTGCAATGAAAAACTCCATTGAAAGTATCAACAGTAGACTAGGAGAAGCGGAGGACCGAATTAGTGATTTAGAAGACAAGGAAGCAAAACACACCCAAAATGTACTGCAATTGGAGAAAAAAATGAAAAGACAGGAGGAGAGCCTAAGGGAGCTTTGGGACAACATGAAACGAAACAACATACGAATAATAGGGGTACCAGAACAACAGAAGGATGAACAAGGATTAGAAAACCTATTAGAAGAAATAATATCAGAAAACTTCCCTGAGGTGGGGAAGAAAAAAGTCACACAAGCCCAGAGAGTCCCAAACAAGGTGAACCCAAAAAGACCCACACCAAGACACATCATAATTACCATGGCAAATGTTCAGGACAAAGAGAGAATCTTACAGGCTGCAAGAGAGAGACGGAAAGTTACATACAAGGGATCTCCCATTAGATTGTCAAATGATTTCTCAACAGAAACACATCAGGCCAGAAAAAAATGGACGGAAATTTACAAAGTGATGCAAAGCAAAGGACTGAATCCAAGAATACTCTATCCAGCAAGGCTATCATTCAAACTTGGAGGGGAAATAAGAAGCTTCACAGACAAAAAAAGGCTAAGGGAGTTTATCACCACCAAGCCAGCAATGCAAGGAATGCTAAAGGGACTGGTATAAAAATAAGAAATAAAAAGCTCAGAAAGAAAACAGCCACACAAAAACAGAAATGCCTACAAACAAGTACCTTTCAATAATAACTTTAAACGTAAACGGACTAAATGCTCCAAACAAAAGACATCGAGTGGCTGAATGGATAAAAAAACATGACCCATACATCTGCTGTCTACAAGAAACCCACCTCATTAGAAGGGACTCACACAGACTGAAAGTGAAAGGATGGAAAAATATCTTTCAGGCAAATGGAAAGGAAAAGAAAGCTGGGGTAGCAATACTTATATCGGACAAAATAGACCTCAAAGTGAAGGCCATAACAAGAGATAAGGAAGGCCACTTCATAATACTAAAGGGATCAATACAACAAGAAGATATAATCCTGGTAAACATATATGCACCCAATGCAGGAGCACCCAAATTCATAAAAAAACTCCTGGAAGATATCAAAGGAGACATCGACAACAATACAATCATAGTAGGGGACTTTAATACACCACTGACAGCACTGGATAAGTCCTCTAGACAAATAATCAGCAAAGATATAGCAATCCTAAATGACTCACTAGATCAGATGGACTTAATAGACATCTTCAGAACACTTCACCCGAAAGCCAGGGAATATACATTCTACTCAAATGCTCATAGGACATATTCAAAAATAGACCATATATTGGGTCACAAGCAAAGTATCCCCAAATTCAAGAAAATTGAAATCATAAAAAGCGTCTTCGCAGACCACGATGGCATAATATTAGAAATAAACTACAATAAAAACAACCCAAAATACTCAAACACCTGGAAGCTGAATAGCATGCTATTAAATATTGATTGGGTTACCAATGAAATCAAAGAAGAAATTCGAAACATCCTGGAAACTAATGACAATGAAAACACAACAATCCAAAACCTATGGGACACAATGAAAGCAGTCCTGAGAGGGAAGTTTATAGCTCTACAGGCCTATCTCAAAAAACAAGAAAAAATGGTAGTAAATCATCTAACTCTACAACTCAAAGAATTAGAAAGAGAGCAACAAGAAAACCCCAGAGTGAGCAGAAGGAAGGAGATAATAAAGATTAGAGCAGAAATAAATGACATAGAGACCAAAAAAACAATACAGAAAATCAATGAAACCAAGAGCTGGTTCTTTGAAAGGATAAACAAGATTGACAAACCTCTAGCCAGACTCACCAAGAAGCAAAGAGAGAGGACCCAAATAAACAAAATCAGAAACGATAGAGGCGAAATAACAACAGACCCCACAGAAATACAAATGATTGTTAAAAAATACTATGGACAGCTCTACTCCAACAAACTAGACAACCTGGAGGAAATGGACAAATTCCTAGAAAAATACAACATTCCAAAACTCAATCAGGAAGAATCTAAAAATCTCAACAGGCCAATAACTATGGAAGAAATTGAAGCAGTCATCAAAAAGCTTCTAGCAAACAAAAGCCCAGGACCAGACGGCTTCACAGGGGAGTTTTACCAAACATTCAAGGAAGAACTAAAACCTATTCTCCTCAGACTACTACAAAAAATTCAAGAGGAAGGAACACTTCCAAGCTCATTCTATGAAGCCAGCATCACCCTAATACCAAAACCCGGTAAAGACAACACAATGAAAGAGAATTACAGGCCAATATCGCTTATGAACATAGATGCCAAAATCCTCAACAAAATCTTAGCAAATCGGATCCAGCAGTACATCAGAAAGATCATACACCATGACCAAGTAGGATTTATCCCAGGGATGCAAGGATGGTACAATATCCGCAAATCAATAAACGTGATACATCACATAAACAAATTGAAAGAAAAAAACCACATGGTCATATCAATTGATGCAGAAAAAGCATTTGACAAAATTCAACACCCATTTTTGATAAAAGCTCTCAGCAAGGTGGGAGTAGAAGGATCATACCTCAACATAATAAAAGCCATATATGACAGGCCCACAGCCAACATCATACTCAATGGACAAAAACTAACACCATTTCCCCTAAGAACAGGAACAAGACAGGGATGCCCCCTCTCACCACTCCTGTTCAACATAGTACTGGAAGTGTTAGCCATTGCAATTCGGCAAGAAGAAGAAATAAAAGGCATCCAAATTGGAAAAGAGGAAGTAAAACTGTCCTTATTTGCAGACGACATGATATTATACATACAAAACCCTAGAGACTCCATCAAAAAGCTACTGGACTTAATACATGAATTTGGCAATGTAGCAGGATACAAAATTAACCCCAAGAAATCCGAGGCATTTCTATACACCAATAGTGAACTTTCAGAAAGAGAGATTATAAAAACAATCCCGTTTACCATCGCACCAAAAAAATTAAGCTACCTAGGAATAAACTTAACTAAAGAGGTAAAAGACCTCTACTCAGAAAACTACAGGACGTTGAAAAAAGATATAGAGGAAGACATAAACAGATGGAAGAACATACCGTGTTCATGGATTGGTAGAATCAACATCATTAAAATGTCCATACTACCCAAAGCAATCTATAAATTCAACGCACTTCCCATTAAAATTCCAACGGCATACTTCAAAGATCTAGAACGAACTCTCCAAAAATTCATCTGGAATAAAAAAAGACCTCGAATAGCTGCAGCAATCCTGAAAAAGACCAAAGTAGGTGGGATCTCAATACCAGATATCAAGATGTATTACAAAGCCACTGTTCTCAAAACTGCCTGGTACTGGCACAAGAATAGGCATATAGATCAATGGAATAGAATAGAGAGCCCAGAAATCGGCCTGAACCAATATGCTCAATTAATATTTGACAAAGGAGGCAAGAACATACAATGGAGCCAAGATAGTCTCTTCAATAAATGGTGCTGGGAAAATTGGACAGATATATGCAAGAAAATGAAACTAGACCACCAACTTACACCATACACAAAAATAAACTCAAAATGGATAAAGGACTTAAATGTACGACAGGAAACTATAAAAATTCTAGAAGAATCCAAAGGCAACAAAATCTCAGACATATGCCGAAGCAATTTCTTCACTGATACAGCTCCTAGGGCACTTGAAACTAAAGAGAAAATGAACAGGTGGGACTACATCAAAATAAAAAGCTTCTGCACAGCAAAAGAAACCATCAACAAAACAACGAGAAAACCCACTGTGTGGGAAAACATATTTGCCAATGTCATATCCGATAAGGGCCTAATCTCCAAAATTTATAGGGAACTCATACAACTTAACAAAAGGAAGATAAACAATCCAATCAAAAAATGGGCAAAGGACCTAAATAGACACCTTTCAAAAGAGGACATTCAGAAAGCCAAGAGACATATGAAAACATGCTCAAAGTCACTAATCATCCGAGAGATGCAAATCAAAACAACAATGAGGTACCATCTCACACCTGTCAGACTGGCTATCATCAACAAATCAACAAACGACAAGTGCTGGAGAGGATGTGGAGAAAAAGGAACACTTGTGCACTGCTGGTGGGAATGCAGACTGGTGCAGCCACTATGGAAGACAGTATGGAGTTTCCTTAAAAAACTGAAAATGGAACTCCCATTTGACCCTGTGATCCCACTTCTAGGAATATATCCCAAGAAACCAGAAACACCAATCAGAAAGGATATATGCACCCCTATGTTCATAGCAGCACAATTCACCATAGCTAAGATCTGGAAACAGCCTAAGTGCCCATCAGTAGATGAATGGATTAGAAAACAGTGGTACATCTACACGATGGAATACTATGCTGCTCTAAAAAGGAAGGAACTCTTACCATTTGCAACGTCATGGATGGAACTGGAGAGCATTATGCTAAGTGAAATAAGCCAGTCAATGAAGGAAAAATACCACATGATCTCACTCATTCATGGATAATAGAGACCATTATAAACTTTTGAACAATAATAGATACAGAGGCAGAGCTGCCTCAAACAGATTGTCAAACTGCAGCAGGAAGGCCGGGGAGGGTTGGGGGGCAGGAGGTAGGGGGGTAAGAGATCAACTAAAGGACTTGTATGCATGCATAGAAGCATAACCAGTGGACATAAGACATTGGGGGATAGGGGAGGCTAGGGGACTGTCTAGGGCGGGGGGATAAAATGGACACATATGTAATACCCTTTGTAATACTTTAAGCAATAAAAAAAAAAAATATCTTTTAAAAATATATTTTTATTGATTTCAGAGAGACGGGAGAGGGAGAGAGAGATAGAAACATCAATGATGAGAGAGAATCATTGATCGGCTGCCTCCTGCATGCCTCTACCAGGGATCGAGCCCACAACCCGGACATGTGCCTTTGACCAGAATCGAATGTGGGATCCCTCAGTCTGCAGGCCGACGCTCTGTCCACTGAGCCAAACCAGCTAGAGCTAAAAATATCTTTTTCTCCTTGTATATCCACTCTTTATAAAATTTTGTTATAATAGAGACATGCTGTATATCAATTCCTATTTAAAAAATAAACCTGTCATTATAATATGCCACGATGATTGACATGCATTATGTTCATTATTCAGAAAGGCAGTGTTATTCCAATAAGACAAATTATTCAGTATATTCTGACCTTGCAGAGTATACTAATAATAGTTTTCTCTTCCAAAATGTTTCCACATGTGACAATTCTTATTTCCTGTGGCATTTTAAGAAAAGCTGTACAATCAGGCATAAATATATCAGTCTACCTATAAAAGTTCACTACCCAAATGGCAATTCCATTTTCAATTTTCCTTGGTAAATAGATTTTGAATATTTGAAGGAGAAGTTTTTTTGTTTTTTTCAAAAGTCTAGAAGATGAAAATGGCATTCTTGTCAGAGCTCCTTTCACTCTGATGAACACCAAAGTGTCATTTGGAAAGTTCCCTTGGTGTTGCAGCAGCCTCCAAGTACATTAACAAGCAGATTATCCCAGAGACAGGAGCACAAACACATGGCTTCTAACATGGCTTTGCAACACAGAAAGCAACAAAGGGGCAGTTAAGGGGCTGATTAATACTTAAGACAGGGTGAAAGTGGGTAGAAAGAACACCACCTTAATCCTGTAATAACCAATGCTCTTATATTCCCTCCGTCCCTCCCCCTTTGCTTCCTCGCATGCCTCCCTCCTTCTCCACTGTCCCATCTCTTCTCTCTCTCTCCACATCAGATACCCCATCTGATGACATGTACAAACCCAAAGTTATGAATGAACAAGAGGGTTCAGCAGACAGAGATTCGCAGAACAAACACTCTATCAGAGAGATTCAGACCAGCTAACTACTCCTCGCCATGCTATTTATAGCTCCTCAGATAGCCAGGTGAACAGTCATGTTCTTTTATTTATTTCTGTGGAGTAACAGGTATGGGGGCAGAGTGAGATCATACCAGTTGTCACTAGTGGATGGGGGGAGGGGCAATTTAGGAATGATATAGCTACCAATCTAAAAGTAACATGATCTGTACCTTATGATGTATTTTTTCTGTCTCTTTCCATCTATATGTAAGATTCTTGTTTGCTCTATCATTTTAATCATATGTATTCCATTTATGCGACCTTTAATGAATCTTACAAGTTTCTGACTTACTCTCTATATTTCATATATCTTATGAATTCTGCCTATATATCACAAGCTATTAGGCCATTTAATATCTATACTTAGCATTTTAGGATATTATTATTATCACTTTTTATTTGTTTTGTTTTTGTTCTCTATAGCAGAATTAATACTTTCAAATAATACTACAAAAACTCACCTTAAAATTGATGTTCAAAAATTATTCATTAGTACCTTGCCAATTGATTCAAATAGTCATTCACAATAAAAATGACTGTATCTGCAACAGCTTAGAAGCAATATGACCTATATTGAGCAATATCATCTAACAGATCATTGAAATGACATAAAATGACTGCTGTTAAATATTTTATTAACTGTGTTAAAAATGTGTGTGGGGAGTACATAAAGTACCAGACTCTGTTTGTGCTGCTTTTTAAAAAATATATATATTTTTTATTGATTTCAGAGAGGAAATGAGAGGGAGAGAGAGATAGAAACATCAATGGGCCTCCTGCATGGCCCACGTTGGGGATCGAGCCTGCAACCCGAGCATGTGCCCTTGACTGGGAATCGATAAACCCGGGGCCTTCAGTCCGCAGGACACTCTACCACTGACCCAAACCAGCTGGGCTGTGGTGCTTTATGTTCTGTGTTATAATTTGATGGAAGGGTACCAGAGAAGTGTATTTTAAGCTTCACTCAACTTTAATAATGACTTTCTAACCGGTTAAATGAGTCTTTACACAATAGATTGATTTTCTACAAACTTCCTTAATGAAACACCAGAAAAAAATATATGTTCCATTATTAAAGTTAAAAGATGTTGTTATCTTTAGCTTGATATTGCAAAGGAACTGCTTTAGCTGCAGTCATTTTGGCAGTTGACAAACTAAATTCTGGACTTATTACCATGACCTAAATTTTTCCCTACACTATTCTGCTCAGAATTCCTGACCTATGCCATGACTGCTGTGATAACGGGCCATTTCCCCCCCACCTTTTTTTTTTCTTTGTTTTAATTTATCTTTATAGTTGAAAGTATTACAGATGTCTCCTTTTTTTTCCACCCCGCCCTCCACCCTCAAGGCCTTCACTGTGTCCATGGGATATGCATATCTATAATCTATAACAATAAAAGCATAATATGCAAATCGACCAAACGACCAAACAACAGAACAACCATCCGGATGACCTTCTGGACGACCACGCTATGAAATGCACTGGCACCAGGCCAGCCAAGGTGGATACAATGCGATTGGTCAGGGTGGGGGCCGTCATCACCCCACGATCACCCTGTAGAAGGAAGCCCCGGCCACTAACTGGCTGGGTGATCGATGGAGGGGTGTCTGCCATTGCCCCAAAGAGGGAGGCCCATGTCTCAGAGCCCCAGCAGGGTGGGCGGGGCCTCCCTCTATGCAGTGATAGATCTAGGGGCCCCCCGATTGATTGTCCCACAGAGGGAGGCCCAGGCCACCAGACAGCAAGGCTGTGGCGGGTGTATGGGGCCAACCAGCGATGGCCCCACAGAGGGAGGCCTAGGGTAGCCAAGCAATCACACCTCATGCCTTTCATCTGTAGAGGAGGTGACCGGTGGTGGGAGAGTGGGGGGCAGCGGCAAGCAGTGGCAGCAGCAGGGGTGGGGCCAGAGGCCAGCAGCCAGGGGAAGGAAATCTCTGATAGGCCCTGATTGCTGACCAGGTTAAGGACCCTACCCGAGGGGTCCTGGATTGTGAGAGGGCACAGGCCGGGCTGAGGGGCCCCCCCACCGACCCATTGCACAAATTTCATACACCAGGCCTCTAGTATGCATATAAGTTCTTTGGTTAATCTCTTTGCACCCTCACCCTAGTCCCTCTGAGAATCCTTAGTCTGTTCCATGCTTTTATGTCTCTGGATCTATTTTGTTCATCAGTTTATTTTGTTCATTAGGTTCCATATATAAGTGAGATCATGTGATGCTTGTCTTTCTCTGACTGGTTTATTTTGCTTAGCATAATGCTCTCCAGATCCCTTCATACCATTTCAAAAAGTGAAAGATCCTTCTTTTTTATTGCTGCATAGTATTCCATTGTGTAAATGTACCACAGTTTTTAATCCATACACCTACTGATAGGTACTTGGGCTGTTTCCAAATTGTAAATAACACTGCTATGAAAATAGAAATGCATATATTCTTTCTGATTGGTATTGCAGGCTTCTTATGACCTCCTGCTTTTTGAAGGAATTGTTTTAGATAACTTGTAATGGTGAATTCTTTCTTGGCCTCTTTGAGATGTAAATCTATTTATTTATTTATTTATTTATTTATTTATTTATTTATTTTAATTATCTTTATTGTTGAAAGTATTACAAATATTTCCTTTGTTTTTTTCCCCATTGACCCCCTCCACCCTGCACCCCCACTCCCAGGCCTTTACCACACTATTGTCTGTGTCCATGGGTTATGCATATATGCATATACATAAGTTCCTCAGTTATAATGTAATCAGTGGTAGAATTTATCATTGATTCATAACAATATATTATGGATCAATAATTTATTAAATGTATATTTTATCGTATTTATTGTAAGCTCTCAAAGGACTGAGACCAATCTGTTTTAACAAATTACATTGCAATTAATATTTGCTCTTTCTGAACCATCCTCATCACCCTTTTCTCTCTTCCAGGGGCTTAGCAGGACTAGACTGACTTCTAGCTCTACAAAACCCCTCCTCTGTACAAATGCCATCTCCTGGGAAGTTTTCCTCCCTGGCACTATGGGACTTTTAGGTTGACCCTCTGAGATACTAAGTAGCACACCTTGCGCTGAGGTCTGAGTTATTGTCCACCAGACCTTACTTGCCTACCCCTGAGTTACCAGAGTAGCTGGGTGACACTTCATCTTCTTATATCTCATTCCCAAATCTATGTGGATTGCACTCTTGATCTCTAGGTTTTGAAAATCTCAATATTTTTTCCCATTTCTAAATGCAATACCCATTTCTTCATTTACTACCCCTACATTCATTCCTATTCATTTTGCCAATTAAACTCTTCAACAACTGTTTAATCAACTTCTTATATTAAACCCCATCTTTTGAAATAGCTACTATAGTTTCTGTTTTCTAACTGAATTATCTCTGATACATCGTGCCGACCCTCCTTCATTTTTCATTCCTTATTGATTGCCTCAGGAAAACACCTTTTCAGAATTCTGTGGTTGGCTCAACTTTCTTAAATCCATTTAATAATTCTGAAAGAACCAAAATCATGTATAAAGTCCCTCTCTGCTTAGAACTTCAGGAGTTTCTTCGTCCTGAAAGTAAACTCAGATTAATACAGACTTTGATTTGGAGAAAACAACAGAAGGATAACTGGAGTCGGACCTAAGAGAGAACATCTCATAAAAGTAAATCTAACCCCTTCCCTTTGTCATTTTTACTTATATCTGTTTCATTTCTGTTGGTTATAATGCAATTTTCTGGAACTATTTGCATAACAGTTTTTGTTATTTCAGGAATTTTTCTCTGTCCCTGACTTGAAATACTTAACTTCAACTACAAATTATACTTACCCTAGGCCTTTTTTCTTCTTCCTTTACCTAGGTGAAAATTGCATAAATTGACCATGTATTAAATACTATAAAAAGTGTTATTGCAACTTTGGGAAACAGTTATATAATTCTGCATGAAGGGCTTCAGATAAGACTTTATGCGAATATCTATAATAATATAAGCATAATATGCTAATTAGACCAGACATTCCAGACGTCCTTCTAGACAAAGCTGCTGCAGTGGGGGCCGAGGCAGAGGTGGTTAGGGGAGATCAGGCAGGCAGGCAGGTGAGCGGGTAGGAGCAAGCAGTCCCAGATTGTGAGAGGATGCAGGCTGGGCTGAGGGACACCCCCCCACCACCACCCCATGCATGAATTTTGTGCACTGGGCTTCTAGTAGTAAAATATTGTACCAGAGGGGTGTGTTGGAATTATCAGGGTTAAGGAAATAAAAATGTGAAGGCTGATATAAAGGCATGTACAAACTGTATTGAACCAATCATTTGTAATTGAATTTATTGGGGTGACATTGTTTCACAAAACAGATATTAAGTGTCAATTCAATAAAACATGATCTTTACACTGCATCATACACTCATTGTCCCAAGCAAAGTTTCTTTCCATTGCCATCCCCCTTACCTTTGCCCACTTCCACCAGCAATACCCCTTTCTCTCTACTCTCTATCACTACTCTATTCTCTGTGTGCGTGTGTTTGTTTGTGTGTGTTTGTTTGTGTGTGTGTTGGCTAATCCCTTCACATTCTTTCATCCAGTCCCTCCCTCTGACATATACCCATGTTTCTGTACCGATTTTGTTTATCAATTTATTTTGCTCATTAGATTCCACATAAAGGGAGATCATATGTATGTGTCTTTCTCTGACTGGATTATTTTAGCCACTGTGAAAAACAATATGGAGTTTCCTCAAAAAAAAAAAATTTAAATGGAACTGCCTTATGACCCAGCAATCTCAATTCTGGGAATATATCTTAAGATCCCAAAACACAAATTTAAAAGAATACATGCATCCTTGTGCTTATTGCAGTATTATTTACAATAGCCAAAATCTAGAAACAGCCCAAGTGCCCATTAGTAGATGAATGGATAAAAACAAACAAACAAACACACACACACACACACACACACACACACACACACACACACACACACTGGAATACTACACAGTGGTAAAAATGAAGGAAATCTTACCGTTTGTGGCAGCATGGATGGACTTGGATATTTTTTTGCTAAGAGAAATAACCCAGTCAGAGAATGAACCAATACTTGGTTTACTTATACATATAGGTTTGGATGAGCCTTATGGCATATCAATAACCCACTAAATCAGTATTTAATCTGATTTGATCAGATTTGCTTATGATTTTACTCTGACACTGATCTCTAATTGTACCCTCACATGTGATTTAATCCTTTTGCTTAAGGCTTTACATTATTACCTAATTCTAGAATCAGATATATAAATATATTTTATATCTTCCTCATATATTTTATCTATTTAACTTAATCTCATTATCCACCTCTTCCACCAGGCATGGCATTGATTCTATGTCCAGATGTTGTGATTGGCTCACTACAGCTCCTGTAAAATCTCTCAGGTGCTAACTCTATTCAAGTGAGTTTCCATGCTATTACAATGATTTCATGATTCATATATCTGCCCAAATCTCTAATTTCCTGTATACGTTATGTTCTCATCCATAGCTTCTCTTGCAATGCCTCCATGACTCTGTGCTTCCAAACTCCCTGGATAGTCCTACCAGAAGAATTGTGCCTACTGTCCACTGCTGAGCCTCCTGTGTATTGATTGGATCACTGTATTCTTTGTATGGAAGTATTCCTGATCTAATCTAGAGTAAAAGAGGAGTGAATAAAGATAACAAGAAATTTGCATTTCTCAGTGGGATTGAAATATAAGGAGCCTAGGTAGAGAAATAGTAAGAAACAACTGAGGGAGAAAATTTTCTGGGTATTGTGGGTAGGAAATAGAAGAAAAATGGGGATTCGTTATGAAAGGGCTATTACTGGTAGTGCATAAAAAAAGTTGCTTGTGAATTTTGTTAGTTGGGCAAAGAGAAAGGTGGACAAAATAAAAGTTTCTCATTTGTTATTTCCTTAAAAAGCAACTATTCAGGACAGTAGTTTTCTAATCTATATAAGTGTAAGTTACGGACATAGTATAGTAGCCATAGTTTTAGCACCACTTATAAAGTCTTCTGGATATTACATTTAAGATGGAATTATTAAATTGCCTTTGTAAACCTACCAGGATTGCATGCACAGTGTAACTGTGGACCTGGCATTGGTAATAGTCAGTCTAACTCAGGTACCCTTATTCCAAATCCCTTGTGCTTTCCCCAATAAATCTCCGTTCTTAATATAGTGCATAGAAGCACAGTCTATATTATAGCATATTCAAGGCAAGAGAAAGGATAAGTATTATTCAGATACGTTTCAATTTTCAATTTCATAAGACAAATACCTTTAGCATTGTTTTGTTTCAATATCTCAATTCACTTATTCAATTCACTTTGCAGTGATATAAAATAGAAAAAAAGAAGTTAATATCATCTACTGATCTGGTTTCCCCACTAGAGACCAGCTTGCTTGCTAATTCAGTCATTTTTTTTTCTTATTAGATAAATTTATGCAGCCACTCGGTCTTTTATGCTAATTGAAAAAAATGCTGATTTTTGCACTGATGGACTACAAAACTTCACTGGAGATTTTCTATGATCATGAGTACATTTGATCATTTTAAATAGAGCCCAGGGACCAGATAGCAGGGAGACTAATTCATCTCTGTTTGGGAGGTCTGTACCCAACATAAAGAGGCATTTCTGATTCTACTCATTACTTCTTCTGAGAAAAAGAATTTTGAGCATTTTATCGGTGTTCTAATAAGGAACAATTCACTTAAATAATGCAATTTAAAATCTGTATGTGATTTTTAAATATCATAATTTGAATGGGCAGAAATATTCGGTGAATAAAATTAATAGGCCTTAGAATTATCTTACTTTTATTTAAATTAGATGCCAAAATTAATATTTAAGAGTGCCTTCATATCATATCATATCCACCTGTGGCTACAATGAAATTAGCATGATGTTAACATTAATAGCAGATTTCCTCATCTTCACAGCTGTGGTTCGCCCTACAGATCCTTGTCCATTTTAAGGAGCCTCACTTTCACTAATGATGGGCATTAATTCCTTCCTACATTCTTAAGAAGATAATACTTTAGAAAATTTGCCCCAAAATATAAGCATGGGTTGGGGATAATTAATTCCTTTCTCCAAACACTGTATTTCCTTGTTTGGTAATAGTCAGTCAAACTCAGATATCCATATTTCAAATCCGCTGATGCTTTTCCCAATAATTTCCCAATAAATTATTAATATTTTTATTGAAAAATCACTATGTGGCAGGCAGGCTCTATATTTCAGATGTTAGGAATTAAATGATGAATGTGAACATAAAGGATTCTTCTGTCATGAACTGTTCATATGTAGAAGACCATGAGAGATGAATAATAAATAACAAAAAATAAAAAGTAAAAGAAAACTGTAAAATAAAATGAACAGGCCGAAACCGGTTTGGCTCAGTGGATAGAGCGTCGGCCTGGGGACTGAAGGGTCCCAGGTTCGATTCCGGTCAAGGGCATGTACCTAGGTTGCGGGCACATCCCCAGTGGGAGATGTGCAGGAGGCAGCTGATCGATGTTTCTCTCTCATCGATGTTTCTAACTCTCTATCTCTCTCCCTTCCACTCTGTAAAAAATCAATAAAATATATTTTTTTAAAAAAATGAACAGGTGAATGTGGTAGCGAGTGACAAAGGTAGATGCTTCTCTACATAGAAGTATTAGAGAAGGCCTTTCTGAGAAAATGACATGACCTGTACCTTACGGGATGAAGAACTATCTACAAAAACAAAACATGGAGGGGAGGGCTTTTGACTTACAAAAGGCAGTGTTTACATATCCCTTTCTTTCTAGACTACTAGGGTAAATGGACTAAAAATTATAGGATAAAGCTATCACTGAATGTAAGTAGAAAGCTTCGTAAAATAAATAATGTATTTATTGCTTAATTGTGAAATGTATGATGTCCCTAGTTTTGAATCACTTTTTCATTCTATTGTTCTTTTATATTATTTACTCATGAGTTGACTACACCATACAACTTAACCAACTAACTCTTCAGATTTTACTTCTTGAGGGGAAACTCAGCTTCTTTTGATATAATTTTCTTGTAAGACATCATCTTATTATCTGAGTAGTTGAAATCAGCCCAGCTGGTGTGCTCAGTGGATTGAGCATCTTCCCATGGGCCAAGAAGTCTGGTGTTCCATTCCCAGTCAGAGCATATGCCCAAATTGTGGGATCGATTCCCAGCAGGGGGCATGCAGGAGGCAGCCAATAGATGTCTCTCTCATCAATGTTTCTATCTCGCTCTCCCATTCCTTCCTTTCTATCTCAAAATCAATAAAACATTTTTTAAAAAAGAAATCAGCAACAATTTTCTTATATGCAATCATAGCCACAGGCCAGAAAGAAAACTCAAGTTCTTGTATCTGATCTACAGGTTATTAGATTAAAAATGGGATCAGTTCTATTAGTTTAAGTTTAACACTTTGGTTATCTATTTGGAAATCATCACAAACTCTAAACCTAATCAACTGGCCAAAGGTTTGGGCCAATATTTCTTAGAGCAATACAGAATTTTGAAGGATTTTAAGCTGACTTACTATTTTTGAATCTGCATTTAGAAAGGATTACTCTGAATGAGATATACAAAGGCCAATTAATAGGTACAAGCTTCTAAACCTTTATTTGTTTATTTTTCAATTACAGTTTATATTTAATATTATTCTGTATTAGTTTCAGATATTTAGAATAATGGTTAGAGAATCATGCACTTTACAGAATGGTCCCCCCAATATTTCAAGTACCTGACCTATACGTAGTTACTACAATATTATTGGCTACATTCCCTATGCTGTAATTTACATCTCATAACTATTCTGTAACTACCAATTTGTAGTTCTTAATCCTGTCACTGTTTTATTTTATACATTTAACATCATTTTTTTCATGTAATCTTTCTTTAGTTAAAATGATAGATTTTTATATATTCTGGATTTGCTGAAAATTGTATATATCAGTATAAATCAATTATATAACCAGATCAACAGTAAAATTTTTGAAGTTACTGTGTGATAACATTGAAACTCAGGGCTATTAAAGCTGAGAACCAGATTCCAATTTCTAATAACTGAAAGCAGGAATTGCCTAACTTAAAAGTACTGTAGAAATTAGCAAATTGTTTTCCATCTCTTAGCAGCAATTTAGTCGTCCAGTTTTTAAAGTATTGACATAAAAAATAATCTAATTGTTTAATAGAAAAATGTTCCTTTTATTGCTTACTGCATGATTTTATGTAAAGCACTATTCAAGAATTCCCATTAAATTCCCACTCATTTCAATATATATGCAAGTCAGACTGCATTTAAGAGCAGTCTTAGTCCATCCTTATGCATTGAACTATGATCCTAACACTGACCAGCTTGTACTCATGTCAGAATTTGTGATTACTGGAAATATTTATTCTAGAATTATCTGGCCCCTAAAGCTATTGATCTGATGCCAAACCTTACTGCATTTCTCCATTTATTTTCAACTGATATGCTGAAGTTGACCTTTGCTTTGCTCTGAGAAAATAGGGACTGTGGTGTAGCCAGGGATGTCTTTCTGTGTAGTTTCTTATTACAAGCATGTCTGTGACAATAAGTATGTCCTTGAATGCAGTTCTTGAATTAACTATAATTTTTTTTGGTTAATCCTCACCTGAGGATATTTTTTCCGTTTTGATTTTTTTAGAGAGAGTGTAAAGGGGTAAGGGAGAGAGAGAGAGATAAAGACAGAGAGAGAGAGAGAGAGACATCTATGTGAGAGAAACACATCGATTAGTTGCACCCAGACCAGGCCCAGGGACTGAACCGGCCCTTGACTGGGAATTGAACCTGTGACCCTCTGGTGCATGAGCCAATGCTCTAACCACTACTCAATGTTGGCCAGTGCTTAACTATAATTTTTAATATTGTAGCTTATTTACCACAGCTTATTTTGGATACTTCCAAATGATTATTGTAATATTTTCAATTATTAACTGCAGTTGTATTTATTTAAAGAGACATGTATAATCACATATATGAAGCTTTTGTGATTTATTTCCAAATTTTGAATTTGAAAGCTATGGAAATGTGTAAATCATTACACAAATACCAGGTGTTGTATTACCAAATTCACTAAAACATGGGTTTTTATTCTTTGGATAAATTGCATTATTCAGTATGAATTGTTTTAAAGAAATTCTGTCTTGGATCTTGGTGATGGGAGTGGATATATTTGTGTAGCTATGAATGAAGCTACCCTTCATTTCCATGTTGCTGTGCTGCTCAGTTAATTTCTTTCCTTTTAGCCCTAAATCAACCTATATTCTGGCCCAAACTTGAAGCCATTAAATTTCATTCACACCCATTTTCAAGATTAAGGGCTTTGATAATGTTCAATCTCATTGAAAATTCTGCTTCCAGTATATTATTTGAAGATAATGTGGAGCAAACCTTAGGGATGCCTGTGAACTGTATTTTCCTTTGGATATATTTTTTTAATTTCTCTATTGATTAAGGTATTACATATGTGTCCTTATCCCCCAATTCCCTCCCACCCCCCATTCATGCCCTCACTCCCCTGGTGTCTGTGTCCATTGGTTAGGCTTATATGTATGTACACAAGTCCTTTGGTTGATCTCTCCCCCTTATCCCCACCCTCCCCTACCTTCCCTCTGAGGTTTGATGGTCTGATCGATGCTGCTCTGTCTCTGGATCTGACTTTGTTCATCAGTTTATATTGTTCATTATATTCCATAAATGAGTGAGATCATGTGATATTTCTCTTTCTCTGACTGTCTTATTTCGCTTAGCGCAATGCTCTCCAGTTCCATCCATGCTGTTGCAAATGGTAAGAATTCCTTCTTTTTTACAGCAGGGTAGTATTCCATTGTGTAGATGTACCACAGTTTTTAATCCACTCATCTACTGCTGGGCACTTAGGCTGTTTCCAGATCTTAGCTATGGTAAATTGTGCTGCTATGAACATAGGGGTGCATATATCCTTTCTGATTGGTGTTTCTAGTTTCTTGGGATATATTACTAGAAGTGGGAACTTTATATGAAAAATGCTTCCTCAACTTTTCAAAGAGAGCAAGAAAATGTTTCTTTCTTTATTCTTTAAAATGAAAAACTCTTAAACTGTTTATTTTCCATACTTTTCTGGGAAACATTCTGAAATAAAAGGAAATAAATTGTGATGTAGAATAATGAATGGTTGAAAGAGAATTGTGGAAATGCGTGAGAACAATACTTGTTTAAGTATTTCCTTGGGTTTAGCTGCATACTTTTCCTTCCCATGGATTAAGTGTTTAATCCAGGGGTCCTCAAACTACGACCCGCGGGCCACATGCAAATACAAATATTCTATTTGTTCCCGTTTTGTTTTTTTACTTAAAAATAAGATATGTGCAGTGTGCATAGGAATTTGTTCATAGTTTTTTTAAAAACTGTAGTCCGGCCCTCCAACGGTCTGAGGGACAGTGAACTGGCCCCCTGTTTAAAAAGTTTGAGGACCCCTGGATCTTTCTTTCTATTCCACTATCATTAAAATAAATACCCTTTTTGTATTAGCTAATTTGAATTGAATTTCTGCCACTTCTAATTTTTTTCCCCACTTCTACACAAATAACCACCCAAAGTAATAATATATTTCAGAAAGTTAAAAGTTTCCCTAGGTCCTATTCAAATATCCCAACTTGAACAGCTCTATGCTAAAAAGTTCATCCATCTTTCCTGTGTCCCAGTACTTCTTCATCAGAAGACATCTATAGTCATTCACACTTACTATGTTGGATTATAGTTTATCACCACTTTCCGTCATTCTCTGAGCCTTGGTCAGAAGGAATTGTGTTCTATTTATCTTCATTTCTCTAAGTCAATTTATTTTATTATTATGGTTTAATGCTTAAGTGTGGACGACAGTAGAACAATGTGATGCTCTGAATATTATTACAGATTTTTGAAGTTAAATGTTGAACCCTAACCTATATAAATATCTATTCTTGAGAGCCCTTGACAGCTGATCAACCACCTCTGTTTAAATATGGTATTGATTCATGAGATAACTTGTACAAGCAATAAATAACTCAATGTAAATTGACAATCTCAGTGCCACTTTTTAATCTCCATAATCACAGAAAATACTATTCTTTAAATTACTGTATTTATCAGGTAAGGTTGCCATTACAAAATACATCAGACTGGGTGGCAACATATAATAATGAACAACCTAAAGAATGCTTTAGTAGTAATAAGGATTCTCTCCTGTCACCATCTACTTCATAATCTAGGCCCTACTAGGCAATCTCAGCTTCTCACAATTACAGGCAAGTTTCTTGAGAGGAACTCTCTACATTTGAGACTGGAAGACAAGTAGATAAGAGTACTAACAGGACACTGCTGGGTCCCTACACCTCTCACATATTTACTGAGATAAAAATTGCTGGAGGAGGTAGTGCTCGCCTCTGGTTGAGAAAATTGGGACTGTGGTGTAGCCAGAGATGTCTTTCTGAGGATTTAACTCCCAGGTATCCCTATAAACACTTAAAATACCTTCACAGGTCATGAAAATATGTATACTTTTGGTGATATTCTGGCTTTTTTTATGAACTAGATATATTCACTGTAACAATAAGGTAGTCAATAATTTTTTTTTAGTTTTCCTAGATATTTTCCAGGTGCAGTATTTTCCAATAAGCCCCCATTGTACATATTTAACAATATAAGTTCAAGAGTTTTGAATGATCATCTTTATTACAGGTTATAAATAAGTTGTAGCATCAAAAAGTTTAGAAATTGTTATAGCAGAGAAAGAGCAATGCTTTGTTTGCTTTATTAAGGCAAACATCCATGCTATTTCTGAAAAATATTTTTATATATGTAAAGAAACTAGGTTAACTGAGGGAAGAAAAAAATAAACATTCATAATGATATCTATGCTGTGGATGCATTACGGTGGCTACATACTAATAAAACAATCAAACATGTAGATGAACTCATCAATCTTTTCAAATATATAATTCTACAATTCCATTTGATCACAATAACCCAATTTTTTTCTAAAGGAAAATCTAATAATAATAGAAAATTTAGCTAAATTAATTGATTCAAACTTGTCTATAAGTACTTACACAAATCTAAGCCAACAGTAACATCTAAATAAAATTAGTTTTCTTATTATAAAAGACTAGGATTAATGAAAGAATGAAAAGGGGGTTTATATTTTTCAAACATATATTTATATTTGGTTCAAACATTGCTTTCTGTAAACTGAATCTCTTGGGAATCAATAATATAATGAATAATAGTCATTAGTACCAGCCTGCATTTATATGTGCTGACACATTTTTCATGTCACTTGTAATCTGCTAGTATTTTGCAACCCAATAAAAACCTATTTGGTTAGAAAATTACAGAGGCATCGAAAAGTAGATTATCATCTTTCTGGGCAACCATTATTTATAAGGCAATTTCTTTAGCAGTATTTCTCATTTGATTAGTTTAATGTAGGAGTAGAAGTATAAATATTTAAGTACATTACGAAAACAAGATGGTAGGTAATTATTGGTAAGGCTTTTATTTTCATGATTAACTTCTTTTAAAAGGAATTGTTAACAGAAAAATTTTTGAAGCAGAGAGACTCAGGTTAATAGTTCATGGTACATTCTGTTTTGCCAAAAGAAAGCAAATCAAAAGGATGTTGAAAAACATACATTTGAAGTCAGTCAAGCTATCTTACTTCATTAGCTTGGAAACTGAGCACAAAAACAAACATACAAAAGACAGTGTCTGGTTCATGAAATATTTGCGATGTTGAAACACTGAAAATCAAAAGGTATATTTTGAAGGAAGATTACATTTTAATATTCAAATATCTTACATTGTTGTGACAATTCAACATTTTTCTTTGTCGTTAGTACATATCATCTAATTTGCTCTTCACAAAGATCCTCTGAACATCTTTAGTTTGAAGAGTTGTGTAGAGAAATATCAGAAGGATGATTACAGTTACAGAGAGTTTCCTGAGAGCTAGTCCAGTGTTGTATTACTCATGTCAGGATTAAAACTTCCACACCCTCCACAGAAAGGTGAAAATAGCTTTCCTTGGGTATGAAACCAAGGAAGAAAGATATAAATGTGACCAAAGGCAGAATTTATGTTACTAAATCAGAATAAACTAGAAACCCAGAATGGAAGTCTTGCTCCCTTAGCAATTTTAGTCTATTTTATTTTATGAATGATTGACTCATAGAAACAAAACATTTTTTATTGTTTTAAGAATCAGTAAAATGAGATAGATGAGCCTTTATGTGCCAGTGGAAAAGTATTTTCTAGTGTTTTTTTTCTTCATTCTTTTTGTAAAGCTCTGTAATGTGAAGTATGGTCACCTTATCTTATACAAGTGGAAAAAGTAAATACTATAGATGAAATGTCCAGCTTTAGCTTCATGTAAACAGTGTTACAAATCATTTCAACAGCTCCAGGACTGGTAAAAATAGGGAATTGTGAACTTCTGAATTCCATTTTCATTTTGGTATATGAAGCCCAAACCTTCAAAAATTCTTCAAAGAAGTGGATTCATTTATTTTTGAATTGAATACTTCAATTAGTAGTTGACTTTGGGTGTAGGAAGAGGCAGCACACTCTTTTGGAGCAGGCTCAAATGCTAAACACGGGAAGAAAAGCTTCTTAAACAAAGGAGGAAATAAAGAAAACCTGCTGGCATGAGGAGAAAACAAGGCACTGACTGGGCTCTGTAGGAACTTCCTAAGGAAGTTGGGAGAGGGGCATGGGCTCCTGCTCTAAAGCAGGCACGTGCCTTTACAGTGGGAGAGAAAAGAGAAAGGCGCGGTTTGTCAGAGAGCAAGCCCAATATAAGGCCTGGCTGACAGGATGGGGAAAACCCTTATAAGTAACTAAACTTTAACCAAAAAGAAAAAAAAAAAAAAGAAGTATTGATGTATTTCTTTGATCTTATCCATAAATCCAACAATGTTATGAGAACTAGAAAAAATAAAGGCTTTTGGAAACATGAAAGATAGAACACCAATTTAATCATCCAAACTCCTCGAGATCTATATCTGTTTCTTGTTTCTCTTAGCTCCAGTGTGTGTGTGTGTGTGTGTGTGTGTGTGTGTGTGTGTGTGTGTGTGTATTTTTTTTTTTTTCAAAAGGCAATGCTAGATGTCTAATTTTGCAGAATCATCCTGCATAGATTTTAATTTTCTCACCAGTCCCTGCCCTTATTCCTGGAGATTTTAGTGAGGTTATTTGTTTATCTTTTATTTATGTATTGAATCTTGATAATCAATTTTCTCTTCCCTCCCCTACTCCCTTCTCCTTGTCCTCCTTCTCCTCTCTCCCCCTTTCTCTTTTCTTCTGCACTTCATTATTTATGTGTTTGTAGGCAGAAGAGACCTTAAGAATATAAATTTCACCACACTATAGGAGTCCTAATTGTTGCCCTTTTTGTAGTTGACTTTCCTCTAATAACCATAAGATTTTTATGTATGTCTAAGTTATATGTATTTACTCTAATAAATATATATATATGTTTATATTAAGTAGATATATTTTACAGTGTTTTCTTCTATTTAACCCCAGTAATTTCTCCAGACTTAGCAAATTCTGACTTATAAGTACATGAATACATTGAATTATAAATATCTTACATCTCTTATTTTTGTATTTTTAAATTATTTCAATTATTCCAGATGGATAATAGCATATTGGTAAGGCATGGCGTTTTATTTTTATTTTCCTGTATCAATTCACAACCGCTAGTTACTCTACTCCCCAGCTCTGGAAACCTATTTTGTACTACCAGTTTCTATGATCTTACTTAAAACATGTTATTATTATAACAGTTATAATAATATTATTTATTATTATTATTTATCATTATTTTCAGATTCACATATATCTGATACCATTGGTACTTGTTTTTCCCTGTCTGGTTTGTTTCACTTAGCAAGATATTCTCTAGGTTCATCCATGTAGTGGCAAATGACAAGATTTTCTTCTTTTTTTATTTTTTTATTTTTTATTTTTTTTTTAAATATATTTTTTATTGATTTTTTACAGAGAGGAAGGGAGAGAGATAGAGAGTCAGAAACATCGATGAGAGAGAAACATCGACCAGCCGCCTCCTGCACATCCCCCACCGGGGATGTGCCCGCAACCCAGGTACATGCCCTTGACCGGAATCGAACCTGGGACCTTTCAGTCCGCAGGCCGACGCTCTATCCACTGAGCCAAACCAGTTTCGGCTCTTCTTTTTTTAAAGCTAAATAATCCATCGTATAAATGCACCACATTTTGTTGATCCATTCATATATTGACTATTGGTAATACGAATGATATCAACATGGGGTACAAATATTTCTTCACGGTAATGATTTTTTTTTTTCCTTTGGTTATATACCCAAAGAGAGATTGCTGTATCATGTGATAGTTGGTTATTTAATATTTTGTGGGATCTCCATATTGTTTTCCTAAGGGTGTTGCACGAATTGCCATTCCCACCAACAATGTGCAAGAGCTAAATTTTCTTTTCATTCTTGCCAACACTGATTATTTCTTGCTTTTTTTTTTAATAGCCATTCTAACAGGTGTGAGGTGATATTTCATTGTGATTTTCATTTGCATTTTCCTGCTGATTAATGATGTTGAGAATCTTTTCATGAACTTCTTGGCTATTTGTATATCTTCTTTGGAAAATGTCTATTTAGGTACTTTGTCTAATTTTACATTGTTTAGCTGTTTTCTGCTATTGACTTGTAAGTTTTTTGTATATTTTGGGTATTAAACTCTTAATTAGACATGTAGATTGAAAATACTTTCACCCATTTCACAAGTTACATTATCATTTTCTTGACGGATTCCTTTGTTGTGTAGAAGCTTTTTAACTTGATGTAGTCTCGCTTGTTAATTTTTGCTTTGTTTCTGCTGCTTTTGATGTCAACTCTAAAATATCACTGCCAAGATCAACGTCAAAGAGCTTACCCCTCTATGTTGTTTTTTTAAAGACCCAGACCCAGCTGGCCTCAACCCCATTGGGCGAGATCCAGACCTGGCTGGCCCCACCCCCGTCAAGCCCCTCAGGATGGTGGGGTGCAGCCTCAGATCCCCCATCAAGCCCTGCTGGGCGGGGGGCACAGCCTCAGGTCCCCCAGCCCAGTGCTGGGGTTGGGGGCATGGCCTGAGGTCCCCCATCAAGCCCTGCCAGGTGGAGGGCACAGCCTGAGATCCCCAGTCAAGCCCCGCTGGGCGGGGGTCATGGTCTGAGGTCCCCTGGCCAGGCGCCGAGGCAAGGGAGGGTGCGACTTCAGATCCCCCTGCTCGGAGCCAGGGTGGCAGGGTGCAGCCTGAGGCCCTATATCAAGCCCCCCAGGGTGGGGGGGGGGCGCAGCCTTAGGTCCCCTACCCCAGGCTGGCACCACGCAGCCTCAGGTTCCTGCTGATTGCTCCTTATGGCTCATTATGGGAACCCTGCCTCTACAGTGGGTGCAGCCATCTTGTGATGGTGTGATGGCATGAGGACCACCTAGGCTTTTATTAGTAAGATGTCTTTTTCTATTTCTGTGAAAAATGCTTATGTAATTTCAGTAGGGAGTCTATATTAAATCTAAAGGTAGCTTTGGGTAGTATGGATATTTTAAAAATATTAATTATTCCAATTAGTTAATATGGAATATCTTTTCTTTTATCTGTGTCCTTTTCAATTGTGTTCAGTAATATCTTAACATTTTTAGTGTACAGATTTTTAACCTATTTGTTTAAATTTATTGCTTAGTATTTTATATTTTTGATGTTGTAAATTGTATTCTTTAATTAATTTCAATTTCTGATTGTTGGTGGTGTATAGAGACACAAAATTTGTTGTATATTGATTTTATATTATGTAACTTTATTGAAAGAGTTTATACTTTTAACAGTTTTTTTTTTGTGTAGTCTTTAGGGTTTTCTACAAATAATTCATGTCATTTATAAATACAGTCAATTTTATTTTATTTTTCTGATTTGATTTTCTTTTATTTTTTTTTATGCCCAATTGCCCTACCTAGGACTTCTAGTACTATCCTATCTAATAAAAGAGAAACATGGTAATTAGTGTACGACTGCTACCCTTCCCATTGGCTAATCAGGGCAATATGCAAATTAACTGAGAGCCAAGATGGCGGCCGGCAGCCAGGCAGCTGGAAGCTAACATGAGGCTTGCTTGCTTTAGTGATGGAGGAAGCCAAGCTTCCCCGCCTGCCTTGCCGGCCTCTCAGCTGCAACTCTAAGCAACTATGTTACAAAAATAGAAGCTAAACAAAACCCCGGGCTTCAGCCAGCAGGACCGCAACATTGTTTCAAATACAGAAGGGTAAACAAAGGCCAGAAACCTGCTTTCAGCAGTGGAAGTCCCATAGCTGGAGCCGAGCCTCAGAGCTAAAGCTGGCCCAGAATGAAAAAAAAAAAGAATAAAGGACAGGTTGGGAGCTTCAGTCACCCGCCAGCCTGAAAACAGCCCTCAGCCACTCACCCAGGCTGGCCAGGCACCCCAGTGGGGACCCCCACCCTGATCCAGGACACCCTTCAGGGCAAACCAGCCGGACCCCACCCGTGCACCAGGCTTCTATCCTATATAGTAAAAGGGTAATATGCCTCCCAGCACTGGGATCAACGGAGCCGTGAGGCCTCCCAGCACCAGGATCAGTGTGACAGGGGGGGCAGTGACCAAACCCCCCTGATCGGCCCTGCTCTGTGTGTGACAAGGTGCGCCACCGCAACACCCCCCCTCCACCCCCCCGGGCCCTGCTCTGTTTGTGACAGGGTAGAGCCATAACCTCCCCATCGGCCCTGCCATGAGTGTGACAGTGGCGGCACCCCAACCCCCCCCTCCGCCCCCCACGAGCCCTGCTCTGTTTGTGACAGGGTAGAGCCATAACCTCCCTATCGGCCCTGCCCTGAGTGTGACAGTGGCAGCGCCCCAACCCCCTGATCTGCCTTGCTCTGTGTGTGACAGTGGGCGGTGCCCCAACTCCCCT
This sequence comes from Myotis myotis, assembly GCF_014108235.1. Taxonomy (NCBI): domain Eukaryota; kingdom Metazoa; phylum Chordata; class Mammalia; order Chiroptera; family Vespertilionidae; genus Myotis; species Myotis myotis. The sequence continues at coordinate 42,599,572 of NW_023416379.1, forward strand.
ATCGGCCCTACTCTATGAGTGACAGGGGGGAGCTCCTCAACCCCCTGATTGACCCTGCTCTGTGCGTGACGGGGGCGGCGCCCCAACTCCCCAATCGGCCCTGCTCTGAGCCCGACCAGGGGCTGCACCTAGGGATCGGGCCTGCCCTCTACCACCCAGGAGCGGGCCTAAGGCAGTAGGTCGTTATCTCCAGAGGGGTCCCAGACTGCGAGAGGGCACTGGCCGGGCTGAGGGACTCCCTCTCCCCACCCCCCCGAGTGCACAAATTTTTGTGCACCGGGCCTCTAGTCCTTTATAATAAAAGCCTAATATGCTAAGTGTCCACTCGACTGGTTGGACATTCAACAAATCAAAGCATAATATGCTGATGATATGCTAAGGACACTCAACTGCTTGCTATGACGTTTACTGACCACTAGGGGCAGCAGTCGACAGTAGACTAGGTGCACTGACCACCAGGTGGCAGATGCTCCAACCAGGAGGTTAGCTTGCTGCTGGAGTTCAGCTGGTTGAGACTGAACTTGATGGGCCAGACACTCCCTGGAGCCTTCTCGCGGTCCCTTCCCAGCTGGCCAACCTCCCATGTCTTTCCCTGCTATGATTGTGCACCAATGGGGTCCCTCAGCCTGGCCTGCACCCTCTCACAATCTGGAACCCCTTGGGGGATGTCAGAGAGCCAGTTTCGGCCCAATCCTACAGGCCAGGCCAATGGACCCCACTGGTGCATGAATTTGTGCATCAGGCCTCTAGTTTTAAATAAAAATGATAAGAGTGGGCATCTTTGTCTTGTTTTTCATCTTAGAGGAAAAGCTTTGGTTGTTTCACCATTAAGTATGATGCTAGCTGTGTGCCTGTCATATTACAGTCTTTAGTATGTTGAGGTACATATTGAATTTGGTCAAATGCTTTTACTGCTTCTATTGAAAGATAATATGAGTATTATCCTTCAGTTATAAAAAAAAAATATCATATTGATTGATTACCAGATGTGGAACCAATCTTAAATATCTGGAATAAATCCTACCTGTTCATGGTATATGATCCTTTTTATGTGTTTTTGAATTTTGTTTGCTAATATTTTGTTGAAGAATTTTGCATTTAAGTTCATCATGGATGCTAGCCTATAAATGTTATTTTCTTGTAGTGTCCTTGATTGAATTTGATATCAGTATAATGCTGGGGTCATAAAAAAAGTTTGAAAGTATTCCCTCTTTTTTTTTTTTTTTAACAGTTGGAGAATTGGTATTAGTTCTGCTTTAAATGTTTGGTAGAATTCACTAATGAAGCCATCTGATTTTTGGCATTGTTTGTTGGGAGATTTTTAATTACTGACTCAATATCCATAGTAGTAACTAGCCTCTTCAGATTTTCTATTTCTATCCATTTTGGAAATCTCTGGTGATTATAATTGTGAAATAATTGTCTTTTCCTTCCCTGCATTTTTTGTAGACAGCATGAAATGGGTTTCCTTAACTCTGGGCTGCAAATCAGAATTTATTTAGCAATAGAAATAACTTTATGAATTACTTTTAGCTCCATACTCTAGCTAACTAAATTTTATCATGTGTGTAGTATTTATGGATATTCATGGGAACTTAGCCACAAAATCATTTTTAAAAGTTTATCTTTATTGTTTAAAATACTACAGACGTACCCTTACCCCCCCACCCCCCTTGATCCCTTCTATCCTATCAACTTTCCAAACTATAAATTTTATTTCTGGAAAGAGAATAAATAAATTTGTAAATAGAGTTTTGTTTAACACATGATTTCAATAGATTTATTTATTTTATATAGCTCTATTTATAATCTATACTTTGATGTAAAATGTATAAGTAATGCTAATAGTTTTAGTTTTATTTAATTGTAAATACTTTTGATATAAGAATAAATGGTGTAAACACTTCATATTTTGCTTATAAATTATACCTCAGCCAATATGTATTTACATTTTTTACATAACTATTGTAATAAGCTTTATTTAATAAATCACAATAATATATCAAGAACTACAGCTAGTAAAATATACATAAGCTATTTTTTTCCATTAAAATTTATATTAGAACAAAAATCACTTTTTGATGTTTAAAAATAACTTGGGATTAAAATAATGTGTATGCTGGAATTTCAATTCTTAAATAATTAATTTTAATAATCATTGGAAATTTTAATCAATATATTTCTGTGTGTCACATGACTATAATTCACTTTATACAAATCAGTGATCCCAAACAGCAGCTATGTCTAATTTTATTTACTTAGCTATGTATAATTTTCATATTGTACAATGTACTATATTTTTATATATATATTATTAAATGCAATATAAACAAAAATTCTATATCATAGGATTTATTTCTAAAAAGCATAAAACCAAATTTGAGTTTAAATTTTTAGCTTAAAATTGTTTTCCAAAAATTCACTGCTACTATGTGAAAGACCTACGCACTAACCCAGTGGTCCTCAACCTTCTGGCCCTTTAAATACAGTTCCTCATGTTGTGGTGACCCCCAACCATAAAATAATTTTCGTTGCTACTTCATAACTGTAATGTTGCTACTGTTATGAATTGTAATGTAAATATCTGATATGGCTGAAACCGGTTTGGCTCAGTGGATAGAGTGTCGGCCTGTGGACTGAGGGGTCCCAGGTTCGATTCCAGTCAAGGGCACGTACCTTGGTTGCGGGCACGTACCTTGGTTGCGGGCACATCCCTGGTAGGAGATGTGCAGGAGGCAGCTGATCAATGTTTCTCTCTCATCGATGTTTCTAACCCTCTATCTCTCTCCCTTCCTCTCTGTAAAAAATCAATAAAATATATTTTAAAAAAATATCTGATATGCAGGATGGTCTTAGGCGACCCCTGTGAAAGGGTCGTTCAACCACCAAAGGGGTCGCGACCCACAGGTTGAGACCAATAGTTTCTAACACTAACCTAGTCATTTGTCCTCCTTTTGCTAAGTATAAAGATTTGTCACTTTATTCAATAATTTTTATATAGTATTACTCCTAAAAATGTATTACACATGTAAACCAATAATATTTAAAACCAGCCAAAAATTTTAGTAACCTCTAGAGTTTTTGTTTTTTAACTTTGACAAAATTGCAACCTTAAATATTGACTTAATCAATAATAATAATATGTTTTCCTACAATCTATTTATTATTATTGTTATTATTAATAGTAGTACTTGGTAACACTATCATAAGAATTCTTTGTCTACCTAACTTCAGTTCCATTTAGCAAAGTGTATATAGCACATACTATTTTCAAACCTGTCAGTATATATTACTGTGTACTTTTGATTTTATGGTGAATAGAGAAGGCACAGTAGACATAAGTCTTTAAGAAAACAGCTACTGTCTTTCAGAGATCTGAAGAGTAAGTATTGAGAAGACTGTATCAAACACTCATGTTCAATTTGTTAATTAATATTATTTTGCTCCTTAATAATGTATGCTTTAACTGTTGTCCAAAATGACAAATAGGAAGGAAATGCAGTTTATGTTTTCAAAATGCCATCTTAATTTTCTTTTATAGAAATGGATGACGCTAGTGATGGTTTAAAAAAAAAAAAGAGAGAGTTTCTGTTTCCAAGGTAACCAATCTAAATTAATAGCAGCTCTACAGAACTTCATGTTCGGGATATAATGTAAAAAGTTCAATCTTTGGTTCAGAAATGAAAGACAAAATTGCTATATTTTATAATTGTTTTGAAAACATTTATATTTCAAAACTTTAGGCTGAACTTTTAATTTGAATTATGCACTAATATTTATTCCTGCAAAAAAGAACATTTTCTGATGATATTTCAACTGAAGCCAGAAATACCACTAGTTCCTCTCAATTCCATTCTATACACAATAGAATATAAAATTTGATTTGCATGTAATAATTCTTCAATAAATTATTGTGGAGAACTAACACTAACTTATTGTCCCTAAAGAACGTGTGACCTTCTCTTATTCTCATATGGTTTTTTTAATTTATCATCGGTGTATGTATATATGTATGTGTGTGTATGTATGTATCATCTATCTATCACCTACCTATCATCTATTTATCACACATTTTCCTCCTATATTTTAATGACAGAATCATAGAGGTAGCAAATGAATTGCTCTGAGGTTTGATAACATGCATTCTCATTCCAGAGTCTAAACTCTTAGCCTTTCTGCTGTAATACCTTACAGAAGAGAGTGCAGCAGAGTGATTGTAATAATTTACAGAGAAGGCAGGAATGATTCAATACACTTGTTATTTATTAAAGGAGTGTTGCAGAGGAAGGCTTTAAAATTTCTGGGAAACCTGATATTAAGACAAAAGCAACAGAAAGATCAATATATAACAAACAGTAAACAATTAAGACTGTAGAAATGAAATGTTAATAGTTTCCAAGAGCAATAATGGCCAAAACTAAGCTTACATTGCTTATGTTTGTATAATTTACCTTTAATACGTTGATGAGTATGTGTGTGTGTATGCATGCATGTATGTGCATGCTAGCATGCCTGTACAATGAGAAAGGAGAGAGACTTGGTTAATTTTTACATATAAAAGATCATTCATAAGACCGAGGTATTTTCATAAAAACCTTGTAATTTCAAATATCTCAGCCAGTAATAACTAAAAAGAAATCGGTGAGCCCTAGCCAGTCTAGAACAATGGAGAGAATGTCAGACTGTGGACTGAAGAGTCCTGGGTTTGATTTTGGTCAAAGACACATACCTCAGTTGCAGGCTCCATCCCCAGCCCTGGTTGGTGTGCCGATGGGGGGCAAACGATCTATGTGTCTCTCTCACATTGATGTTTGTGTCCCTCTTTCCCACTCTCTCTAAAAATCAATGAAAAAATATTCTTGGGTAAGGATTTTTTTAAAAAAAGAATAGGTGAAAATGAAATTTATTCATTTGAGTGAAACACATTGAAAATATGTTCATTGAACTATTCTGTAGTTTTCTGTCATATATAGGAAAGTAGAGGCCTGGTGCATGAATTCGTGCATGGGTGGGGTCTGTCTGCCCACCCCAATGGGGGCGGATCAGGGCCGGGGCAGTGTGGAGTAGGGGATGAGGAAGGTTGGCTGGTTGACCTGGCTCCTATCGGGGTGGGGAGAGTGATGGGGCGGGGCAGGCCAGGGGGAGGGGCCACAGGCAGTTGAGGGGGCTGATCGGGGCCCTGATTGGGCTGGTTGGCCACTGCAGTGCACATCATAGCAACCAGTTGTTCTGGTCTTTTCAGTCATTCTGGTTGTTCCGTCTTTCCAGTCACTTGGCATAGATAGATACCCATTCCACAACCTATTTGTAGGCAGTGGGAGGGGGGAAGGATAAAGAGCTAAATAGTTAATGCTTTGGTTAGGTATAACTAGCTAAACATAGTCCTATAATTTTAAAATCAACGTTATTGACTTGTGGATCACTTAGGTTCAGTTAATAAGCCATGTCAATAGAAATGTTGGTAAGAGAAACTAAGTACCAGTACCTAGATCCTAAAGCCTAAGGAGGACAGAAATATTTCTTCCTATCCATCAACTCATGGAGTCATCCCTTTGGAATCATGGAAACGAATGTTTCTGTATATCCATAATATGAAGAATTAAGTTTCACCCTAAAATAACATTAACTTATGAGAAAATCTGAAATCCAAAGCTTTCCTAGAGTATTGACAGCAGGACCCATTATGAAAAATTGTCCTAAAATGAGGCCCTTTAATTTCTAAGTTCACAAGTCTGAGATACATGTAAAATACAGGTATACCAAATTTGTCTCTATAGTAAATAGCATTAGGCAGAAAAAATAAAATAATTATTTTAATGTCAAATTCATCCTTTTATATATACAAGATGGATAGTGGTTGGCATAAATTGATTACCTACTGAATTCATGAGATACCTAAATAATATTTAGAGGTCATCAGCTGGTCCAAATCCACATAAGTGTTCTTCCTATAAATCAATATACTCTGACCTGTGAGAGATGGAGAGTAGTTTAATACTTGCTTTCTGTCTTGAGGTGAATTAGAAATGTCATCTGTACAATGATGCTAAACTATAAATCTTATACAGAGACCTACATCTCAATTTATTAAATTCTTCAGTACTCCTAATAAAAAATTCCCTGGAACCTGACTAATGAATTCTAATTTTCTGATAAAATTCCTTATTTTGAATATTTTCTACTGTCAGAGGTTTCTCACCTGAGTGAAATTCTACCTGTTTGTCTTTGCCATTTTTTAAGTTTTCCCTGGAAATCTTCTTCTAAATACCTTCCATCCTTTCAGCTGCACTTTAAATTTCTGCCTGTACTTTATTTGCTACATATAGCAAAACTAAGCTAAATTGCTTTACATTTTCATTAGTATGTGTGTTTTTACCCACACATATAAGACTCTGTGCTCACCACTAAAAGGTATGCAAAGGGAATAGCAAACAATTTGAAGAAACAAGGTAGTTATAAATAACTTATAATAAATACAATGTAGTAATTTGCATAAAATCTATTATAGCAATGTGTGTTATACATATTTAGTGGAGAGAGATAGAACTTTGTATAAGGACACAGGAAATGAAGCTTAAGGAGATAAGTATTAAAGGCGGAGTCCAAATTTGATAATAAAAAAATGATAGAATCAAACTATGTGCATGTGAGAGACAATTTGGTGTGGGGTGGAGCAGGACAAGGAATAGTTCAACATTAAAACTTAAGAAGTGGAAGAGATATTATTTTGGACATATATGTTATTCTTCAAGTCACAAAGAGAACATCCAGGTTTTTGGTTAGCTTTAAATTGGCTAACTACATGTCCAAAACACAAAGGATTAGCTTGTCCATAATTGTGAGAATTCTTTTTCTGTTTTCATCCCATTTCATATATGTTTCCTTTTCTGACACAGAGAGCCACAAATGGAATTTTTTTTCTTCTACTACATATGTTACAATGTTGAAGTAGTTAGGATGAGTCAAATAGATATGATATACAATGTATTTTAATTATTAGTTAATCAAATTTGACCCTATGGAAGAATATATTTAACAATGAAAGTGTGTAAAGACCCTAAACATTCTATTGTATAATTTGACTTCTAAAAATTTACTTTTAATATTTCTGAAATATCATTATGCAAAGTAATTAAGATGCAGACTTCATTTTAATATCTTATCAAATATTTATGCAATGCTGTCATGAATACGCTGTATCTAATTTAAAACTATTAAATTTATTATTCATTATGTATTAATTATTAAAAGACTTGATATTAAAAGGGAAAAATATTTTTGAAAAAATAAAAAGACGTGAAAATTACCAAAATTCAATTCAACATGAACATAGCCTCTGATGAATAAAGCTTTTGATGTAGAGGTGAGGGTGTTGATCCCTGAGTACTAAGCAAAATATAATTAAAATTTTTGAGGGTTAATTATAGTACCAACTGTATTTGAAAATATATTTTCAATGACATAAAAATTAATTATACAAAATATAGGTTGATTTGGGGATTTTTAAATTACTTCATTCTTCTGTAATAATACTATGTTCATAAGCTAAAAAATAGCAATATGCGTTGACAAGGATGTGGAGCTGCAAATCTCATGAATTGCTGGTGGAAATGTAAAATACTACCACTTTGAAGAATGGTTTAGCTGTTTCTTATAATATTAATTGTACACACGGCATTTTAAACGGGGAAATAACAATATATGTCCATCAGCTCATGGAGTCATCCCCTTGGAATCATGGAAACAAATGTCCCCACAAAGTCTTGTACAGTAAAGTTCTAACATCCTAATTTTAAAAGCACCAAACTGGAAACAACCCTAATGTACATGAAATACACAGATGAAGTGCCATAGAATTGTATACTTGAAACCTATATAAGCTTATTAAATGATGTAACCCCAATAAATTTAATTAAAAACAGGTAATGAAAAAAATTTTGATATATTCATACAATGGACTACAACTCATCAATAAAAATTAACTATTAATCCAAGCAAAAATATGAATAAATTTAAAACAAAACAAAATATGATATTGAGAAAAATGAGTTACCAGTGGATAAAATTAGTGGCAGGAGCCTCAGATTGATGGCAAAAGGCATGAGGGGACATTCTGGTGATAGAAATATTCTATCTCTTGTTTTGGTTGGTAGTTACATGGAAGTATGTAGTCGCTAAGTCTTAAGAAAGAGGCCACATAAGTTCTGTGCATTTTATGTTATATAAATTATACAACTAAAACTTATAATGAAAACTTCTTAACATGACTTTAAATCAAGTTTCACACTAAAAAAAGTATGTTCATTTTATATAGTAAAATATTTTCACATTAAACATTCTTCTGAAATTTTGCTTGTAGAGTGATTTCTTAACTTAAAAAATGCAAAAATATTAAATTGGTTAATATTGTTTTCAATTAAGGTATTTTCTTTAAACAAGACCAATAAGTTAAGTGTAAAATTAACAAGAAAATATTGAAATACAGAGTTCCACACTGCCAGTGTGTTATAGGAGCAACAAGTCATGGGTGACCTTCTGATGCCCTTCTGAACTGCTATGCCAGCAAAATGAAGTACTGTTCAGAGAATAACATGCACACTTCATGAAATGACCCCCAGAATCAAGATTGTGCAGGATTTGTGACTGTTTATAAAAAGATTAATAAATACCTAACTCAATTCTGGAACCCATTGAATAGTACTGTTAAACATTCTATAGTTGGTGTATATTTGCTCCTACTCTTTATTACCCACATTAAAGTTATTTCTTATCAGTGACAAATTTGTGTGTGTGTGTTTCTGGATGTAAAACATTTAAAAGGGAGGGAGGCTGAATAGCACATACGTGTATACCATACTTCAGAATTTTAGTCAAGAATAATGTCTTAGTTTAGAAAATTTTTGTTAAATTTTAACCTGTTATTACATTGATTGGTGGTCTATATTAATTTAATTTATTTTACTTTACTTCTCTTATATATATAGAAACTCTGATGCCAGTAATTCTTTTGGTTCCTTTTGGAATGTTTTAATGTTTGGGTTTCAGAAGAATATTGTACATTCCCACTAAGAGCTAATTAGGACAAAATTAACACTTTTTCATTCAATAGTAGAATATTTCACAAAATTTACTTCAAGAAATGGTGTATGCCAACATATTCTATTTCTTTATATATTAAATCATTAATTAGATAAAAGAAATCCTCCATCTCATAATAAAAATGAAAGAAAATAACCACAAAATTTGATTATTTTCTATGTAACTGAAACTTCTATATTGGACTAATTTTTTCTTGATTCTTATGTCACAAATAGTAAATAAAAGAACTAATGAATACATTTACAAATATATGTGTCAGGAAATTTAATATATGTCTTTCATCTATTAGTCTAATAACGACTCTACTATATTAGGTATTCTCTAAAGGGTGAATAAATTCAATATGATTAAATTGTAATGGGCAATACTTAAAAAATTATTTTACGCCAGTGATGGCGAACCTTTTGAGCTCGGCGTGGCAGCATTTTGAAAAACCCTAACTTAACTCTGGTCCCATGTCACATATAGAAATTTTTTGATATTTGCAACCATAGTAAAACAAAGACTTATATTTTGATATTTATTTTATATATTTAAATGACATTTAACAAAGAAAAATCAACCAAAAAAAAAGGAGTTCGCGTGTCACCTCTGACACGCGTGTCATAGGTTCGCCATCACTGTTTTAGGCAAACTATGACACTCCACAGAAAATGTCCAAATACATTCAATGCGGATATAATATAAAAAGAATCCAATTTATGTAACGGTTTCCTGGCCTAAACTGCTTTTCACCTATCTTCTTTGCTGTTCTCCCTATTGTTACTGCCAACACAAAAATAAACAGGAGTCTTAGTACTTGATGGTTCTCCTGTCTGTTTTTTATTCTCAGCATATTATACTAATTCTTTCTTTTTAACTTTTATTATTTTCTGAAACAAACTCTGATAGCAGACACAGCATTTTGGATTCAGGTGAGGAAAAGATTAACTGAAATACACAGAAAGCTTTCATGTGGATAATCTGAGAGAGGGGGAGCACGGGAGGAGGAAACATAGATAAGGCATCTAAATGTGACTGCGACAGTCAAATTTAAAATTAACTGATTGCTACCACGTATTTAAACCAAAGCAAGGGTTTTAATTTGTTCCACTCATTTATTGCAAGTAGCTTTGAGGAAGTTTGTTTATCAAGCCAGTGTCTAAAAATTTTGTTTCATTCAGATATACTGGGAAAATAAAGAAGAACTGGATTTTTAAAAAATTACATGAGACTATTAGAAAGCCATATTTGAGCATAAACTGAGTATGAATTGAATAAAAGGGCTTTATTTTCAATATAGGAAGGGTTCAAGAGGGAGGTTTCTCTAGGTTTTAGTATGTCAAGCAACAGGAAATTCTAAACTAAATCAATTAAATGAAGATGTTATTTAAATTAATACTTTTAAAGCTTTATGTGTAAACTAGAGGCCTGGTACACATAATTTGTGCATGGTGGGTAGAGGTTCCTCAGCCCGGCCTGCACCCTCTCATAACCTAGGACCGCTGGCTCCTAACTGCTCACCTGCCTGCCTTCCTGATTGCCCCTAACTGCCTCTCTGCCTGCTTGCCTGATCACCCCTAACCCTTCTGCCTGCCTGCCTGATCACCAATAACCACTAACCACTCACCTGCCTGCCTGATCACTCCTAACCACTCACCTGCCTGCCTGATGGCCCCCAACTATTCACCTGCCTGTCTGATCACCCCTAACTGCTCACCTGCCTGCCTGATTGCCCCTAACCACCTCTGCCTTGGCCCCCACACCTGGGACCCATGCTTCCCTTCTCCGGCTGGCCACAGGCACCTGGGATCCTGGCTTCCCTCCCACTGGCTGGCCACAGGCACCCGGAACCCGGGCTGGCTTTGCCCGGGGCCGGGCTATGTCAGGAAGGCTATCCGGAATGACGTCAGGTCTATCAGGTCTAATTAGCATATTATCCTTTTATTAGTATAGCTAGAAGTTATTTTTATTGTATGAGTATGCCCTACATTCATATTAGGCTACATAAAGTAAAATGAAATTTTCTTGATCCACTTATCTGTTAACACTGTTTCAATATCTTGTCTTGTGTAAATATTGCTGCAGTGTATAAGGGGATGCAGATATCTCTTTAACATAGTGATTTTGTTTCCTTTGGTTATATACCCACAAGTGGAATTGCTGAATCATATGGTAGTTCATTTTCAATTTTTTAAAAAATATATATATTTTATTGATTTTTTACAGAGAGGAGGGGAGAGGGATAGAGAGTTAGAAACATCGATGAGAGAGAAACATGGATCAGCTGCCTCCTGCACACTCCCTACTGGGTATGTGCCCACAACCAAGGTACATGGCCTTGACCGGAATCGAACCTGGGACCCTTGAGTCCACAGGCTGCCATTCTATCCACTGAGCCAAATGGTCAGGGTTCATTTTCAATTTTTTTAGGAACCTCCATACTGTTCTCCATAGTAGCTGCACCAATTTACATTGCTATGAACAATGCTCAAGGGTTCCCTTTTCACTGCATCCTCACAAACACCTTTTTTATAATAGTTATCCAATAGGTGTGAAGTAATATCTTATCGTGGTTCTGACTTGCATTTCCCTGATGATAGGTGATGTTGAGCACATTTTCATACCTACTGGCCATCTGTATCTCTTCTTCAGAAAAATGTCTATTCAGGTCCTTTGACCCATTTTTAAAAAATTGGGCTGATTTTTTTTTCCTTTTTCTTTATTGATTAAGGTATTACATATGTGTCCTTACCCCCTCTTGCCCTCATCCCCCTGCTCGTGCCCTCACACCCCTAGTGTCTGTGTCCATTGGTTAGGCTTATATGCATGCATACAAATCCATTGGTTGATCTCCCCCATTCCCCCCACCCTCCCCTGTCTTCCCTCTGAGGTTTGATGGTCTGATCAATGCTTCTTTGTCTCTGGATCTGTTTTTGTTCATCAGTTTATGTTGTTGATTATATTCCACAAATGAGTAAGATCATGTGATATTTATCTTTCTCTCACTGGCTTATTTCACTTAGCATAATGCTCTCCAGTTCCATCCATGCTGTTGCAAATGGAAAGAATTCCTTCTTTTTTACTGCAGCATAGTATTCCATTGTGTAGATGTACCATAGTTTTCTAATCCACTCATCTGCTGCTGAGCACTTAGGCTGTTTCCAAATCTTAGCTATTGTAAGTTGTGCTGCTATGAACATAGGGGTGCTTATATCCTTTCTGATTGGTGTTTCTATTTTCTAGGGATATATTCCTAGAAGTGGGATCACTGGGTCAAATAGGAGTTCCATTTTTAGTTTTTTGAGGGAACCCCATACTGTTCTCCACAGTGGCTATACCAGTCTGCATTCCCACCAGCAGTGCAAGAGGGTTCCTTTTTCTCCACATCCTCGCCAGCACTTGTTGTTTGTTAATTTGTTGATGATAGCCATTCTGACAGGTGTGAGATGGTACCTTATTATCATTTTGATTTGCATTTGAGCATGTTTTCATATGTCTATTGGACTTCTGTATGTCCTCTTTCGAAAAGTATCTATTTAGGTTCGTTGCCCATTTTTAGATTGGATTGTTTATCTTCCTTTTGTTAAGTTGTATGAGTTCCCAGTAAATGTTGGAGATTAAACCTTTATTGGAGATAACATTGGCAAATATGTTCTCCCATGCAGTAGGCTTTCTTATTGTTTTGTTGATGGCTTCTTTTGCTGTGCAGAAGCTTTTTATTTTGAAGTAGTCCCATTTGTTTATTTTCTCTTTAGTTTCCATTGCCCTAGGTCGTAGGGCCTAGGAGCTGTATCGGTGAAGATATTGCTTCAGCATATGTCTGAGATTTTGCTACCTGTGGATTCCTCTAAGATTTTTATGGTTTCCTGTCTTACATTTAAGTTCTTTATCCATTTTGAGTTTATTTTTGTGTATGATGTAAGTTGGTGGTCTAGTTTGTTTGTTTTTTTGCATATATCTGTCCAATTTTCCCAACACCATTTATTGAAGAGAACATTTATTGTCTTGACTCCATTGTATGCTCTTGCCTCCTTTGTCAAATAAATGAATTTGGCAATGTAGCAGGATATAAAATTAACACCCAGAAATCTATGGCATTTTTATACAACAATAGTGAATTTACAGAAAGAAAGATTAAATAAACAATCCTAGTTACCATTGCACCAAAAATAAAAAATAAAAATAAGATACCTAGGAATAAACTTAACTAAGGAGGTAAAAGATATATACTCAGAAAACTACAGAACACTGAAAAAAGAGATAGAAGAAGACATAAACAGATGGACGAATATACCATGTTTATGGATTGCTGGACTCAACATCTTTAAAATGTCCATATTACCCAAAGCAATCTATAGATTCAATGTAATCCCCAATAAAATACCAACAGCATATTTCACAGACCTATAACGAACTCTCCAAAAATTCATTTGGAATAAAAAAAAGACCCCGAATAGCTGCAGCAATCCTGAGAAAGAATAACAAAGTAGGAGGCATCTCAGTACCAGATATTAAGCTATATTACCTAACCACTGTTCTCAAAACTCCCTAGTACTGGCACAAGAACAGACATATAGACCAATGGAATAGGATAAAGAACCCAGAAATTGACCCAAACCACTATTATCTGCCCCATTTTTAATCATTTTTTTTTAATGTTGAGCTATGTAAGTCTACTTATTTCACATATTAATGCTTATCAGATATATGATTTACAAACACATTCACATATTCTACATAGGTTGTCTGTTTATTTTGTTGATGGATTCCTTGACTGAGCAAAACTGTTTAGTTTGAGATGGTCCCACATGTTTATTTTTGCTATTGTTGTCATTGCTTTTGGTGTCAAATTAAAAAAAAAAAATCATTGCCAAGACCAATGTCAAGGAGCTTACCTCATATTTTCTTCTGGGATTTTTATGGTTACAGGTCTTATGTTCAAATATTTAATCTGTTTGGGCTGATTTTTGTGTATGGTATAAGAGACGGATCCAGTTTCACCCATTGTATTTGGCTGTCCAGTTTCCCCAACTATTTATTGAAGAGACTATCCTTTCCTCATTGTATATTCTTTGCCCTTTGGAAGGTGCAACTCTTTCCAACTGAAAAGTATTGTAACCTGAAAACATAATTTTTAAACAAAATAAAATTTAAGTTAAATAAAAGAAAGAAGACTAGCAGAATTTTCCTTATAACAACGATACACTAAATGTTGATTCTTCTATTACTGGAGCTTCATTGCCTCCATACAATGCAAATACTACAATGATAAGAAACTTGCTTCCTCATCCCCATGGACTTTTCACCCACTCACAAGTCATAACACTGCCCACGAATTGTGAGTGTTTATCTTCCTATAATTACCCAATAGTCACTCTCAGAGCTTTTTAAAAACACCAGACAAAGAAAAAATAAAAGATCACAGGTTACAATTCTATAGAGTACCTATAAACTCCTTATTCAAAATGTCAACTTCAAATCTCATGTTGTTTATTCTTTATTGATTACAATGAAGTATGTCATGTCCTTTGGATCTTCATAACAAGGTCTTTATTTCAGGAACATTTAATCCTTCTGACCTTGTTTTACTATAAAAAAAAGCATGTAGGCTTTTTGTCCAGTACTGTAGTGCTGGCTTTTATTTGACTACTTGTATCTGAAGCACTCTCCTAAGACTTCAGGGATATTGGTGTCTTCCTCCCACTATTGCCTAATTTCCTTTTGATGTTTTCTTCAGAATATATGCAAGAGATTTGTATTTCTAATTTAGTAGAATAGGCATATCTTTATCCTTTTTTTCTCTCTCAGAAATTAACCCAGTTTTCCCAGTGAATGAAGAATTAGAAAGGCAATTTAATGTACCTGTAACCACAAACCATAATATAGAAAAAAAGGACTGCTGAGAAATAAAGATCAATATAACACATGAGACAATGTCAGGAGAATTCTAAAGAGCATGTAAAGTTGTTCCCAATAAAAATTGCATGAGAGATAGGATAGAAAAGAAGGAGAGGGAACAGAAACTTTGTTGCAGGAAAGTGTAACCAGTGCTAAGAAGGAAATCCTCTTCCATTAATGAATGGGATTTTTTTCAACCAGAATTTCTTCTCATAAATTTTTATTATTTCATCAAATTTTTAAACAATTTTGTAAATTCTGGTTTTGGCTATTTTAAAATAGGTTTTTTTGTTTTTGTTTTTGTTTTTTTTTATTAGTTAAGGTATTACAAATGTGTCCTCATCCCCCCCATTAACCCCCAACCT
Organism: Myotis myotis; assembly: GCF_014108235.1. Taxonomy (NCBI): domain Eukaryota; kingdom Metazoa; phylum Chordata; class Mammalia; order Chiroptera; family Vespertilionidae; genus Myotis; species Myotis myotis. Next base: position 42,614,916 of record NW_023416379.1, read on the forward strand.
CTCCCCCACACACAAACTCATGCTCCCATCCCCCTGTTGTCCATGTCCATTGGTATGGCTTATATACATGTATACAAGTCCTTCGGTTGATCTCTTCCCCTTACCCCCGCCCTCCCCTACTTTCCTTCTGGGGATTGATAGCCTGATTGCTGTTTCTCAGTCTTTGGGTCTGTCCCTTTTCATAAGTCTATGTTGTTTTCTATAATCCACAAATGAGTGAGATCATGTGGTATTTATCTTTCTCTGACTGGCTTATTTCACTTAGCATAATGCTCTCCAATTCCATCCATGCTGTTGCAAAAGGCAAGAGTTCCTTTTTTTTTTTACCGCAGCATAGTATTCCATTGTGTATATGTACCACAGTTTTCTAATCCACTCATCTGCTGATGGGCACTTAGGCTGTTTCCAAATCTTAGCTATGGTGAATTGTGCTGCTATGAACATAGGGGTGCATATATCCTTTCTGATTGGTGTTTCTGGTTTCTTGGGATATATTCCTAGTAGTGGGATCACTGGGTCAAATGGGAGTTCCATTTTTAGTCTTCTGAGGTAGCTCCATACTGTTCTCCACAGTGGTTGCACCAGTCTGCATTCCCACCAGCAGTGCAGAAGGGTTCCTTTTTCTCCACATCCTCTCCAACACTTGTTGTTTGTTGATTTGTTGATGATAGCCATTCTGACAGGTATGAGATGATAACGCATTGTCGTTTTGATTTGCATCTCTCGTATAATTAGTGACTTTGAGCAGGTTTTCATATGTCTTTTGGCCTTCTGTATGTCCTCTTTCGAAAAGTGTCTATCTAGGTCCGTTGCCCATTTTTTTATTGGATTGTTTATCTTCCTTTTGTTAAGTTTCATGAGATCCCTGTAAATGTTGGAAATTAAACCCTTATCGGTGGTATCATTGGCAAATATGTTCTCCCATGTAGTGGGTCTTCTTGTTGTTTTGTTGATGGTTTCCTTTCCCTCATGAACATAGATGCCAAAATCCTCAACAAAATCCTAGCAAATCGGATCCAGCAGTACATCAAAAAGATCATACACCATGACCAAGTAGGATTTATCCCAGGGATGCAAGGATGGTACAATATCTGCAAATCAATAAATGTGATACATCACATAAACAAATTGAGAGAGAAAAACCACATAGTCATATCAATTGATGCAGAAAAAGCATTTGACAAAATCCAACACCCTTTCTTGATAAAAACTCTCAGCAAGATAGGAATTGAGGGATCATACCTCAACATAATAAAAGCCATATATGACAAACCCGCAGCCAACATCATAATCAATGGGCAAAAACTAAAACCATTCCCCCTAAAAACAGGAACAAGACAGGGATGCCCCCTCTCACCACTCCTGTTCAACATAGTACTGGAAGTACTAGCCATTGCGATCAGACACGAAGAAGAAATAAAAGGCATCCAGATTGGAAAAGAAGAAGTAAAACTGTCCTTATTTGCAGATGACATGATACTGTACATACAGAACCCTAAAGACTCCATCAAAAAATTATTAGACTTAATAAATGAATTCGGCAATGTAGCAGGATACAAAATTAATGCTAAGAAATCCATGGCATTTCTTTACACCAATAGTGAACTTACAGAAAGTGAAACTACAGAAGCAATCCCATTTACCATTGCACCAAAAAATTAAAATACCTAGGAATAAACTTAACTAAGGAGGTAAAAGACTTATATGCTGAAAACTACAGGACACTGAAAAAAGAGATAGAGGAAGACATAAACAGATGGAAGAATATACCGTGTTCATGGATTGGTAGAATCAACATCATCAAAATGTCCATACTACCCAAAGCAATTTATAGATTCAATGCAATCCCCATTAAATTACCAACAGCATATTTCACAGATCTAGAACGAACGTTCCAAAAATTCATCTAGAATAAAAAAAGACCCCGAATAGCTGCAGCAATCCTGAGAAAGAACAAAGTAGGTGGGATCTCAATACCAGATATCAAACTGTATTACAAAGCCACTGTTCTTAAAACAGCTTGGTACTGGCACAAGAACAGACATATAGATCAATGGAATAGAATAGAGACCCCAGAAATCAACCCAAACCACTATGCCCAATTAATATTCGACAAAGGAGGCAAGAGCATACAATGGAGTCAAGACAGTCTTTTCAATAAATGGTGTTGGGAAAATTGGACAGATACATGCAAAAGGATGAAACTAGATCACCAACTCACACCATACACAAAAATAAACTCAAAATGGATAAAAGACTTAAACGTAAGACGGGAAACCATAAAAATACTAGAGGAATCCACAGGCAGCGAAATCGCAAACATATGCCGAAGAAATTTCTTCTCTGATAATGCTCCTAGGGCAATGGAAACTAAAGAGAAAATAAACAAATGGGACTACATCAAAATAAAAAGCTTTTGCACAGCAAAGGAAACCATCAATAAAATAGGTTTATTTTTTAAAAATGGATTCAAGTTAGTTCATAGTTATACATTCTTTTTCATGTTGTCTGTTTTTCTAATATCAATATTAATATGCAATGTATGATGATATGACTTGTCATTATATTGTAGACTCTGGCTTAATTTGAGAACTCATGTTTACTGGCAGAAATTATTGATGCTACTCCTAGCAAATGACTTGCAGGAATTTTCCTCTTGCGGTAGTTATCAATTCATTCACTTGTGTTATTGCTTCCCAGATTGCACGTGGGCATCCATACGCACATATACACACACTGCAATGTGTGGGCCTTGTGAAAGTATTGGCAAAGACTGGAATGGGACTTTTTTGTCAGGAACTTTAGGTGTTTTAGTGATTCTAGAATAGTTTGGGATTCTAGGATAGTTTGAATATTAAGGGCTCATATTACATTTCTCATAACCTATAGATAATATACACATAAAATCCATACCTGTGCATTATATTGGTCTAAGGGTTTTTATTTTTAGCAGGTTGATTAATGTTGTCAATATTGATCCATAGCACCAGGCATTATATTATTCTTGACATATATTGTTTTATTGCTCATCTTCATTTCTGGACATATCCATAAGGAAGCTCTTGGATTCTAAACAAAATGGCAGACAACAACCTAATTACTGAGCACTCCTTCCGTTCTGTACAGTCTGTTCTATTTCGTCCAGGGCTCATCCACCCTTCAGCCTTCAAGACAGGCCTGCTAAGTAGGGTCCTTTAGATCTTCCACTTATTCTATACCCCTTTTAAGCTTCATAAAATACATACTGTATATTGCTATGTATTAAATTCCCAAATCCACTGTGAATTATAGAAATTTAATTGTTATTTATTATCTATTGTTCAGAGTCTATGGTATTAAGCAGGGCTGCATCCTGTATTTATAATAAATGAAATGCTCTACTCTAACCATCTGTGTCCCTACGCTCCCATCTTTATTGAAGATCAGTCATCAAGTATTTGTTATAGCATCACTATGGACAATTTCTTCCTCTACAAGTATCTGCACAAGAAGCCTTACTTCTTACTTACCTATATAGTTAAAATTGCCTGCGCAGTACTTTGCATAAAGTTGTTTTAATGACTTTTGCAGAAAGAGTCAATTTCTCACTGGCATCTCATTCTTCCAATTTTAGACAACCTTTAAAAGTGTTTATAATTATATTTTGCTCTAAGTAGGTAATACTGGTCTAAATTAATTTTGGTCTAAATTAAAATGGAATTCTCTCAAATACTACACGGATTTCCTGTGTATTTTCATTTATTGTGTATGACAATAACAATATGACTGTACACAAAGACTGTTCTAGTAAAAGAAAACCTTAAAGCAGCATGACAATGTTTATAAGTTTCTATGAATTTCCTGTAAGCAAAAGAGCTTGTGATGACTATATATTTTTGTTATTTACTATATTACTGTAGTTTCAGGGAATCTGAAACAAACAAATACAGAAACCAGTGATGAGACCAACAGAAAAATAAAACAGAATGCATTTTAGAGCATAACACTGGTAGGCCACATTAGTTATATACTTGCTATTTGCCAAGTTCAATATAAATCCTTTATAGGAGTTGGCTCATTTAACTCTCAGAACAACTATATAAAGTTGATACTATTGATATGAACCTTTCACAAATGAAATAATTGAGGCATCGAGGAGGAAGTAACTTGCCCAACACCAAATATTTGGTAAGTGGTAGGAAGAATATCAGAATGCAGAGGATTTAATTCCAGAGTTCACACTTTTTGTTGTTAATTCTCATGGGAGGATATTTTTTTTCCATTGATTTTTAGAAAGATAGTGGGAGGGAGGGAGAAAGAGAGAGAGAGAGAGAGAGAGAGAGAGAGAGAGAGAGAGAGAGCGGAGAGAGATTGAGAGAGAGAGAGAGAGAGAGAACGCTACGTGAGAGACACATGGATTGGTTGTCTCCTGCACATGCCCCGATCTGGGTGGGGGGATTGAACCTGCAACCCAGCAGAACTTACATGTTTAATCACTACCTAATAGGTTTGTCCACCTTAAAGTTTGTTCACCTTCAGGATGTTTGGAATTTGGAGGCAAACTCAACTCATGGTTCTTTTACCGTGAGTGTTAAATAATCTTCGTTTCATAGGTGTAGATGGTATGCTTGTAGCACAACAAAGATGTAGGTCAGCACTAACATTCCATCGTCCCTGCTTATTTCTTGTTTTTTCAGTGTTTCAACATTAGATGTCTCACAAATTATAGATACTTCTATTCCATCATGTGTTTTCCAATTACCCTGTAGCTAGTCAGTGAAATAAAACTAATTTCAGAATACCCCACCTAATTAGCAGTTTTTGCCCTGATGCCGTACACAGTATGTGATGTTGCCATTGATTCTAAGCCATAAATATTGAAAACTGCGATTATCTCCCAAGAAGTAATATATATTTAATATATATGTAAATGAACCTTGTATAAACCATGTTTTGTTGAGCTTGTTTCTCTCCCCGACGTGCAAGGGCTGGCTCTGATTATGAGCATCCCTACGATGTCTGAGTTGCCTCACTCCCACCCCCAGTAATTTTCCTGCTTACTAAAAAATCTCCCCTAAAGATTTTCAAGAATTCTTACAAGTATGCACAGGCATCTAATCTGTGAAAAGGGTGCCTCAGCTAGATGCTTGTGTCTATCTTACTGTTAGGAAAGGAAGAAAAGGAAGCCCCAGGACAGTATTTTTCAGTTGAAGAATTTCTCCATATGTAGCACCTAAGCCACACTGTTCCACATTATTATTTGTGCAAGAAGAAGAGAGAGGGGATCATCTATATCTCTGTTTCTAAATTAAATTTGCAATATTAGTTAATATTCTTTAAGAAAGCACCTTCCTTTGATTCAGTTGGAGAATTCTGATTCAATAGGACAAGAAAAGACCCTGGACTGTGCATGCTCTCACGGCATCCTTCCCTTGCTGCTTTGCATCTAAGTCACCGAGTACATCATCCTCTTTTGTAGTTGGAGGGCAATTTGAGTTATAATCTCAAGGTTAAAAAAGTCAACCAAATATTTTTTGTTAAATATAGTCAAATGATTATAATTTTATACTGTAAAATGGGTTACTTCCCTCTTTGTTTTCTCTATTTCTTCATGCCAGAAAATCCCTTTGGTTAGGCATCTTATTCAAATGCAGCTTCAGTTGAGAGTTTACTGTTTTCAGAATTGCTACATCTTAAGTACACTAAGTTTCTAGAACACTGGCCTTGAAATATAAGTGCAGATACTATACTAGAGGCCCGGTGCACGAGATTCATGCACTCAGGAGAAGGGTCCCTCAGCCCGGCCTTCACCCTCTTACAGTCCTGGAGCCCTTGGGGGATGTCCCAATTGACGTCTTAGGCCCGCTCCCTGGGGGAAGCGGGCCTAAGCCGTCAGTCGGACATCCTTAGCACTACCACAGAGGCGGGATAGGCTCCCACCACTGCTGCTAAGCTTTTCAGCCATGAGCCCAGCTCAGGGCTTCTAGCTGAGCAGCACTCCCCCTGTGGGAGTGCACTGACCACCAGGGGAAGATCATGCGTTGAGTGTCTGCCCCCTGGTGCAGTGTGTGTCTTAGCCATCGGTTGTTCTGCTGTTTGGTCAATTTGCATATTAGCCTTTTATTATATAGGATAAATCTATGTTTCAGTGTTGGATAATGGAAATAATTAAATTTGCCAAAAATACTAGTACATTTGGTGAATCAATGTACTGGTGGACAGAGAAATACTCTACAAAATGACATGGTTATCATTTTAGTTCTACTGCTCGGAGCTGTCCATTTCTGTCAGGGCAACTTCTGGCTAGTGTTGGAAAGGTGACTTTTGACTTCTACTGAACTACATTTTTCACTCTTTTTACAGGAAAAAAAGGATAAATTATGTGCCTTTTTTTTTTCCTGCTCATTAGTATAGTGTCAAGCATATAGGAAGTATCTTCCTTAAAAGACTGAACAACTAACTGACTAAACCAATGCAGTGCTGATTTTTTAGTCACTATAAGTAGGTTATTTGTTGTGCAAAGGAAAGTGTGCTCTGAAAAAAGTAAAGTTTCAGGATAAAACTTGAAGGCATGGAACGGTTGTTTTTTAAAGACAAATAACATCTCATATACATAAAATACTCATTTATTTCCTAGAACAGAGTAGACACTTTGCAACCATCTCATGTCTACTTTTAGATTCTTATTTGAGTACTTTGTTTGGGCCAACTAGATTTATTATTGAGTGGTGCTTCTGGATCAAATGTTACTAGTTGCTCAAAATGATAAAAAGCATTATCATATAGCTAAATGCTTATCAGAATATTATATTTACAATTAAAATTTATCTACTCTGAAAAGCCTAATATAATAAGTAGACAGTAATAGTTGTGCAGCAATAAAAAGAATGGAACTTTTCATTTGCAACAATAATGCCTACTATGCTAAGTGATATAAGAAAGACAAACACAACTACTGTAATACTTCACTAATGTGTGGAAGAGGAGGATGAGAAGGAAGAGAAAGGGTAAAATGTCAGATGTGACTAAACTGACTCTTGACTGAAAAAGCCACTATTGGCAGAAATTTTGTAAGTTATACCAACAAATAAATGTAACATTAAAATCTAGCATTTATAACAAGAAGACTGCTAAGGAAAGAATAGAGTGGTTCATTTTAATTAGAGGAAGGACTAAAGCCAGAGGAAGGACTAAAGCCACTTAATGTGTATTTGAATCATCTGAACCCTCAATTCAATTTAGCTGATTCAGTAAAAAGAGAAAGTTGTTACTCGACATTTTGTAGATTAAATAATTCTTTGAAGTTTAGCTTTCAGTAAACTACTTTTCTGTTATATCCACTGTCCAGCAATTATAGGGAAGAATGTCTTCCTAGGTTGGGCTTCTGTAATGAGAAACTTTTAAAGAAAGTTTTGATGGAAGAAAAGTAAATTTAGTAGATAGTCAAAGATGGAAAGCATTCAAGCATTTTCCTACAATTTAAAGCCAGCAGAACAGAAGCGCTAACTCTTCACTGTGAATATTCATCACCCCCCCCCCAGTACCTCCCCACAACCTCCATAGCTTCTGATCGTAATAGCCTATCTATGAAAACTGGAATCTAGTCCTTATGGATGAGGGACCTACCACTCTAGCAAATTTCTGAAAGTACATAAAAGGAAGAGGCAAAATGATGAATATTAGGCGGACAGGATACGGTTCAAGTTGGTTAAGAAAATTGAAACCAAAGATATAATATTTTGTAGTTTTTAAAACTTTTATTTTTAGAGAGAGGGGAAAGGGGGGAGAGAGAGAAAGAGAGAGAGATTTATTTTTTCACTTATTTATGCATTTATTGTTTGCTTCTTGTATGTGCCCTGACCATGGATCAAACCCACAACCTTGGCATACCAGGAGTTACCTGGACAGGGCTACTATTCTGTGGCTTTTGAAAATATGATTGCCAAAAAAAAATGAAGAATACATAAATAGGAAAATCAACAAATATCAAATATTCATCTTTTCTTTAAGTTTTCATTCCTTTAAAAATATACTTCTATATATATTAGCCTATAAATATATAAGGATGCCATGTACTTGAATGTGTACTTTTGTTCATGTATGGAGACATATATATGCCATTATTACAAACATTTTTACTAGTTAAGTGTCATAGCTGACCTACACCTGCTCTTCATTTCCTTCAGTTAAGACACACACACAAAAGGTATTATCAAGACAGCATGGTGTTAGTAATACAGCATCTTAGCCTGCTTGTGCTGTCATAACAAAATATCATGGACTGGGTGGCTTAAGTAATAGAAACTTATTTTTCAAAGTTTTGGAGTCTGAGAAGTCCAAAAATCAAGATTCCTGATAATTTGGTTTCCGGTCAGGACCCTCTTCCTGGCTTGTAGATTGCTGCCTCCATACTGTGTCCTCACATATCCTCATATGATGGAGAGAGAGAACAAGATCTCTTGTGTCTCTTCTTGAAAGGGCAATAATCCCATCATGGAATAATCCCCTATGACCTCATCTAATAGTTTATTTTTAGAAACTTTCTAGTTGAGTATAATTACCCTTGTGATCTAATAATTCTGAGAATATGGTGTTATAATTCAGCATATTGTTGCCTTGTTCCACTTTATAAACAACTGAATAAGTTCAATAAATAGGTCTTGTTTGCTTTCCCTAGAAGTAAAGCAATTAAGATATGTCCTCTTTCCCATGAGTATGAACGTGTTGCGTTATAAAGCTAGTCAGCTTTCAGGGGCAGAAAGAAATAGCGGCACAGGTTTCACCTGCCATAAAATGAGATGCTCTATTGGGACAAAATAAAGTTGGAAACCAGTGCACTCTAATATAATGGAAATGTAACAGTGCTAGATTAAGTAATTATTTCCTTCCCCTCAGTACTTAAAGAAAAAGAGTACACTTAAAAATTCAAAGCACTGATGGTGGGAAGACATATTTAAAACACATTTGTAATTTATTTATTAGTTTTATAAACACTTTTAGCTTACTTAATAAAATATTTCAAAGTTATCACAAAATATTTTTTATTTTTCCAAAATACAAACAAAAAACATGATTACAGGGTTTAAAAATGCTACAGAGACAGTAGATAACACATAGAATTTTGTAGAAAATAGATTTCCTGATTGTGAGCCTTAGGCCAAGAAATATTTTCAGAACACAAAAATGAGTCACAGAAAAATATAGTACATGAAAGGTTAGACACAGGGGGACAGGTAGAAGAAATGCAACACAAGTGTAATGGAGATTCAAAAAACGAGTGCTGAGCAGAGGAATAAGAAGCAACAACATGAAAATAACAATAAAAACTAAAACCAACAGAACCCCCTGCCCCCATCCAAACCAATATTGGGCCCAAATATATTTTCCTGTCCTGTGTTAAACAACTCTGTGACCAGGCATGTTTAAGAAAGCATGTCTTTGTATTGAATAATCTGATTTAAAGCAAAAATAACTACTTGCTCCAGGAAATAGTTGGACCTGGCAAATATAACTGTAAACCAACTAAAACAGCACATTTCTCAAGCCTAACAGTTTAGTATTCAAGTCTCCCTTCAAAACCCTTATCTTACTGTGTCCGCCAGTACAATAATATTATATCATAAACTCTGCCTATTCCCAATTAGTTTCTTACCTTTCAAAAATCTACCTTAGAATAGTAGATCACCCAGGATATGCTTACACTTTGATATGAAGAGCAAGAGTTAAAATTTATTTATTTGATATTTTCAATTTTAATAGTCAAGTCCTAGAAGTGATACTTTATTTATAACATCCATTTAATAAAATTTTATCCACTCTGCATATAATGCTGCAAAGTATTAGAAAACATGAGGATAGTTACCAGTACCAAGGAACTTTGGACTTTTCAAAGAAATACATGGCATTTCAATATACATGCATATATATAAAAGGATAGTCTCAAATATCTGGAGGCTTTTCCTCCCTCTCTTCAGTAAACTCTAACTGCTGCTAAGTCAGCTGCTTACTAATGAAAGGTAGACATTTACAACCAAGAATGAGGCTGAATATTTTAGGCAACACAGGTACTAAGTTATTTTTAGAGAGTACTTAAACTTTATGGATTTATGGGATTCCTTATGTATATATGAAAACGCAAGCCTTTTTCCCCTCACCCAAGAATCTCTCCTTTGTTCCTATCAAACAAAAATCCGTACATATGTATAGAAATGGCCACTCCTCATTAGCTCCCATGATGTTTGTCATCCTACAGTGGGAAACTTGGCACATGGGTGCTATGTGCATACCCTTGAAATTTGACATGTCTCCTACCTGAGAGCTTGCTTAATTGCTTCGTGACAAGAGCTAGTCAGTCTGCGGACTTTCAGGGCTTATTCCAACAGGCCAAGGAAATCTCTCTATAATAGGACAGGGCAGCTGTCAGCGCTCAGGCAGCTTAACTTTGTAAGCTCACCTGTTTCTTTTAAATATCACAGCCGACTTTGAAAGAGACACACATTTTGGATATCAGTACAGCAGCATTTTCTCTACAACTTCCTATCTTTTTTTTTCTAATTTATTAAGTGGCATCTCAAGAAAAAGACAGTTAACCTTCTTATACCACCATTAATTGGTGAACGATCATAAGTTCATCAAACATTGTATAGACATAAGCAATGTGCTAGATATATATTGTACCTCTGTACAAAAGAAATATAAAATGTTTTTTTTTTTTATTCAAAGGAATTCTGAATTATTTAAAGGATTCAAGGTAGGAGAAAACGTTATTAAGTGAGAACTGGTCATTGCCAACAAGGGCGTACAAAGAAGATCTAGAGGGGATGAGAGCAAAGAAAGTCCTACAGGAGAAAGAAGGGCTGGGTTTCAGCCAGGTGAAGAGACAGTTTCAGCTGATGGACGGAAGAAAGGAAAGGTGTGCAGAAAGGAGTAAATGCTCTGTGTCATAAGAAATTAGGTAGCTACTTACGTTTTAAAATATAGATTAAATAATATCTTGTCCAAACCAAGATTCCTTTGGAGAGTGCTAAGCAGTAAAAATAACATATTATTTTAAGTTGCTTTTTATTGTCCAAGAATTGATTTTATTATCAAGATGAACACATTACAATGCTTATGGTATATTTAAAATTATTTTTAAAAATAAAATTCCTTAAAAGAACAACAATAAAAAAGTGTATGTTTAGTTAAGTAAAACATATGAATAGGTGGTACTTTAAGTTTAAAAATATTGAATATCAATATCTATGGGGCAATCAAATACAGTAGAGAAAACGATATATTTTTTAAAATACAGTAGAGAAAACGATATATTTTTTAAAATACAGTAGAGAAAACGATATATTTTTTAAAATACAGTAGAGAAAACGATATATTTTTTTATTTGGGTTATTTACATATTAAAAATTAGCATAAACAGAATAATTTCTATTGGTTTATGTTTACCTACTTAATTGGCTTCTTAGGTTCAAGTGTCTCTAGTGCCTTATTGCAGATATTGATAACCAGAAAGGTGAGCCGGCGTGTTTTCCCAGGGTCGTGTCTCGCGAAGCTGAAGTATGAGCTCCTCAGACCAAGAGATTTAAGCAAAAGTGTGGAAAATGTATTGCAAGCAGTTTCAGACTCCCTGGATGGGGAAAGGGGGCCCAATAATGGGCTGCCCATTAAAGCCTTGTAGTCCAGGGTTTATATTTGCTTCAAGCCTGCTCTATGTCTACCTGTGTCACCACCTGCTTGACTCCCTCAATTGTTCTTGCCCAGCAATGGACCTGAACTTCCCCTACTTCTGTGTGTTCTTTCTCTGTGCCTATGCTGAACTTTCTGTTTCTATGTGTCAGTACACCTTATTGTTGCAGGCCTTCCCTTGTTTTCCCTTGCTTTCTCATTTTGAGTCCAGAAACACTTTATTATTTCGGCTTGGTTGGTTTCTGTGATTAGGCTGCTCAAACTGGGTGCCTGCCCCTGCCTGTGTTCCACCTGCCTTTGTTTTCCACTGGACCCCTGCCCTGTCTGCCTGTGTTCAAGTTAACCCTCTCAATATATTTCAGAGGGCAATATTTTTTTTCTGTATAGAATTAATGTTTTTATGTAATAACCTGCCATGTTATTTAAAATTGCATTTTATAATTAATAGCTTTGAAATCATTGACACCATTATTGAATCTTTTCTGAGGGCCAGCAAAGGTTTTTACCATGTATTTTTTTGGTGTACAGTTCTATGAATTTTAACACATGTACAGATACATGTAACCACACAGCAATCCGGGAACAGACAGACCTGTTACCCCAAGACACTCCCTTCTGATATTTTTTAAGTCATCCCATGACTCTCTCTCCTTTGTCACTATAGATGTGTCTTCTTAGAATGCCATGTAAATAAAATCAAATTCTTTGTGAACCTTTGAAATTAGCCTCTTTAGTACCTTTGAGAGCCATCCATATTAACGAATATTTAGATTATTTATAGGTTTTTTTTGATCTACGAATTATGTGAATACACATGTACGTGTTTTTGTTTGAAGGTTACTTTTTCTTTTTTTAGGGTATATAAATAGATGTGTGATTACTGCGCCATATGGTAAATATGTGTTTATCTTTATAAAATGTTGCCAAACTCTTTTCAGAGTATCTGTACCATTTCCCACAACTACTGGCAATGCATAAAAGTCCCAGTTGTTCTGCATCTTATTATCAATTGATATTGTCAATATTTTTTATTTTAGCCATCTTAAAATGGGCTATTATTTAATTTGCACTGTAGGTTTAATTTGCATCCTCCTAACTTATGTCCTTTTTTAAGTTTTATATGTATTCTTTGATGCAGTGTCTGTTCAAGTCTTGGACCATTTTATTTAATTGGGATTTTTGTTTTCCTTTTGTTGCAAATTGACAGTTCCTTATGTATTCCTGATACAACTTTTTTTCTGATATGAGATTTGCAAATATTCTCTTCTAATCTTTTGCTTCCTGTCACTTTTAAAAGTTCTTTGTCTACCACCAGGCCAGAAATATTTTTCTCCTATTTTTTCCTCCAATGTTTTATAATTTTAAATTCTACATTTATAAGCCACTGTGACTTATGTTTTCAATATATGAGTTTTAGATCAACTATAATTATTAGCTTATGCATGTTCAATTGTTCCAGCATCAATTGTTGAAAGGATATCCTTTATCATTTTATTGCTTTTACCTTTTGGTCAAAAATCTCTTAGCTAAATATGTATGGGTCTATTTTTGGATTCCATATTTTGTTCCATTGATCTATCCCTTTGCCAATAGTACACCCATAATAGTGTATAGTGCATGGTAAATGCATTTATAAATATTGGCATTGTATATAAATTTCATATAGATTCCTTAATATTCTACTAGATATCAAGTTATAGAAAATGTCACACAAACTTGGTATTTAATCTGGGCTATTTTACTTAACAGAGAAATTATGACTTTGTACAAGTTATATAGAGGATATAACCTTCATTTTCTATTCTGTAAAATTGCCATAAATTACACAAATTATAGGAGCAATGTAGGTATTAAATTAGCCAGCTTATCTAAAGTAAATAACATTTAATATATGTCCTCAATAAATGTTACTTATTTTTGCTCTTTATTCTACCTAGCACTATGAATTTGCCCAGTTTTATTTGATATTAGTTTAATAAAATAACCATTTAAAAATGCATCAACGTGGAAAAAGCAACCAACTAATATAAATATAATTGATACAATCTTCTGCATAATTTAAGAAAACCAAAACTATTAATATAAAGATAGCATAATCATAATGAAAGCTACCTTTCTAGGTTATGAGATTTTCAGAGAAAGATTACTATTTTCCACTTGTGACCTTGAGCTAGGGACAAAAACAAAAGGAGCATATCATGCAGCTCAGTACCCGTTGAGATTTAGTACACAGAGAACTAATCCATCTGTTTATGGTTCCTTTTTTGTCCCTAGATAACACTTAGTTAAAAGACACATGCTTCAACCTTCAAGATAAATTATCCTTTCAATTCTTAATGGTTGTAAGTGATAAAATCCAAGAGCAAATCAGTGTGTGCATTAAAACTGGTGACATCTATGCCTTTGACTTGCTGAATAATTATCAAGATATTTAAAGGTTAAATAGTTATTTATACATTCCTGCATAGATGGAGTTCATGAATATAGTTGTCATTGCTCTCAACATTTGAGTACCATATATGAATAAGTGGCTAGATGAGGCACAAAAATATTTCAAATGAAAAATAAAAATGAGTAAGTGAATAAAGATCAGAGAACTTGATGTCAACATTCAATGCAGTAGTCATCTAAAAAAACAAAACAAAACAGAAAAATGCGGAGAGGGGCAACTGATCTCATGGAACATGTTTCTTCTATAAACACTCTGTTAGTACGCATCTGAGAGCAGTCCCAGAGGCAACCTCAATAAATGTGCTTTGAAACATTTTTTCCAAAAAATAAAAAAAAAGCTCAAGCTGACGTTAATTATATGCCTTTTATTTCAACACCACAATAAAATGTTCATCCTTTAATAGTGCTATAATGTCCACTGAAGCTATGTTTTGGGATTCTTTTAGGTTATATGGCAATAATTCAATTCTTATGAGAGAGTATTCTTCTCCCTCTTTTCCTCCCCCTCCCCCTTCATCTCCTTCTCCTTTTCCTTCTTTTTTGATATACTATTCCTACACAGGCTGGGTTGAATCTTCTATTCCCACCAATGAAGTCAACAAACAGATAAGAAACATATGGTAAGATGATTAGATTTCCACATGTATTACATACTTTCTTTTATGTTCCATATAAATCTATCAATATGCATTCTTCTGAGTAAATTATACATATACTAGGGGCCTGGTGCACGAAATTCGTGCACTGGGTGTGTGTGGGGGGGGGGGGGGGGAGTGTCCCTCAGCCCAGCCTGCCCCCTCTCACATACTGGGAGCCCTCAGGCGTTGTCCCCCATCACCCTCTGATCGCCTGATCGGCCCCTTGCCCAGGCCTGACGCCTCCGCCAGAGGTGTCAGGCTTGGACAGGGGACCCCCATCTCCCCCCAATCACTGCCTCTGGCCCCCGCCCAGGCCTGAGGCCTCTGGCCCAGGAATCATGCCTGGGCAGGGGACCCCCATCTCCCTCTGATCGCTTGCTCCACCCCCCCGCCCAAGCCTGATGCCTCTGACCCAGGCTTCAGGCCCGGGGAAGGGGACCATCATATCCCCCCAATCCCCGGCTCCGCCCCCCACCCAGGCCTGATGCCTCGGCCAGAGGAGTTGACCCTCATCACCCTCCGATCACCAATCACCGGATCGGCCCCTTGACCAGGCCTGAGGCCTCCGGCAGAGGTGTCAGGCCTGGGCAGGGGACCCCCAGCTCCCCGCGGTTGCAGGCTCTGCCCCTGCCCAGGCCTAACGCCTCTGGCTGAGGCATCCGGCCCGGGCAGCGGGGACCTGCAGTGGCAGCGGGGGGCGCCGCGATCGTGGGCTTCGCTTTAGGCCCAGGCAAGGGACCCCTAGCTCCCAGGACTACCAGCTTTGACCATGCCCAGCTCCCATCGCTGGCTCCACTCCTACTTCCTGCTAGCACTGGCCAGGGCGGCAAAGGCGCCTGATTCTCTGATCATGGCTGGGGGGCAGGGCAAAGGCGGCCCTGGGGCGGCAAAGGAGCCCCCCAGCTCTTAGCTCCCCCCTGGGTTTCTGATCACTATCAGTGGCAGGGGGCTTCTTCCTACTTTCCCTTTCGCCTCCCTGCATTGTGCCTACATATGCAAATTAGCCACCATCTTGTTGGCAGTTAACTGCCAATCTTAGTTGGCAGTTAATTTGCATATAGCCCTGATTAGCCAATGAAAACGATATCGCCATACGCCAATTACCATTTTTCTCTTTTATTAGTGTAGATATGATGTGTTTTTCAACGTGAATGTAACAATTCAGTTACTCATGCAAAAATACTCAGGAGAATGCTGATGACCAAGGAAAGTGGTGGCTAACAATATCTGTATCTCTCTACACATTCTCAAAAAAAAACAACAACAAAACAATGCAGATTCTCCATAAGCACTCATACAATTCAAAGGCCTCACACTTAGAATATCAAGAAGACAAGAAAACTACAATCAAAGTATCTGTAAATTTTTTAAAAAAGCCAAATTTTAATGCAATTATTTCTCACACTAAGCAGCACTATTCAGTGAAACTTCTTAGAAGAGAAAAGAGGACATCAAGGAAGATTGACTTAAAATCACTGTCACAAAGAGAAATTCCACCATGAGTGTACAAATTCTAAACAATGTGACTTTTTCAGAAGATTAGACACAGGGGAGGGAATGAAAAGTGGGCACAGTTCATGGTGGTAAGCTTTGAAAGGCATAATGGCTGGGAAAGAAAAGTGTACAAGAAAAGGAGTGACATCTGTTTGAATATTCAGTGGTAATGGTAATGGGTGCAAAACTGGGGAATTTGGGGTTCCACAGAGAAAAAGAGGGTGACCCCATACACAAATACCAGAGCTGGCACAATCCCTCCTCCAAACACCAAAAATAAGCATAAAAACCACAATGAATGATTTAATGTTTGTATTATTTAGGATTCTCCAGAAAAACAACCAACAGGAGATGATAGATGATAGATAGATAGATAGATAGATAGATAGATAGATAGATACATTCATACATACATACATACATGCATACATACATAGAAAGATAGATAGATGATAGATAGTTAGATATTTGTTATGAGAATTGGCTCTCAGGACATGGAAGCTGACACATGCCATGATATACTGTCTGAAAGCTGAAGAGCCAGAAAAGCAGGTGCTATAAGTCCTCTGAATCTGAAGGCTTGAGAACCAAGAGAGCCACTGGTGTTACTCCAATCCAAGGCCAACAACTTAGGAAACCGGGTGTTTGCTGGTGTAAGTCCCAGAGCCCAAGGGCCCAAGAACCAAGAGCAGGATATGAGATGGTAGGAGAAGATGGATGTCCAACTCAAGAAGAAATAAAGACTATTTGCACTTTCTCCACCTTCTTGTCCCATTTGAGCCCTCAACAGATTGGATAATGGCTCCCCATATTTGTGAGGGTGAATCTGCTTTACTCAGTTTACTGATTCAAATGTTAATCTGTACTGGAAACACCCTCACAATCCCACCCAGAAATATTGATTTATCAGCTATCTGGGCATCTCTTACACCAATCAAGTTGTTAAAAAAATTAACCATTGCAAAGTTTACAATATCCTAAAGAAGTTTTTAGCAAGCAGTATTTAACATCATTTTAAAGGAATAATATATGATAAACAATTGGCATTTATTCTAGTAGTACAAGCTTAGTTCAATATTTGGAAATCAATTAAGATAACATACCATTAATGTATGAAGGAGAAAAATAACATAATTATTTCTAAAAATGATGAAGTCTTTAAGAAAATTAAATAATTGATTCTTATAAAAATACTAGAGGCCTGATGCATGAAATTCGTGCATGGGTAGGGCCCCTAGGCCTGGCCAGCGATCAGGGCCAATCTGTGGGGTGACCGGTAGGGTGATCAGGGACCCCCGCTGGCACCTGTTTTGGCCAGCCTGGTGCCACCCGCTTGCTGGCCCCGCCCCCTACTCCCACCCACTCGCCAGCCAGCCCTGCCCCCCGCCCCCCGCTGCTGCCAATCACCTCCCTCTGTGGGGCAACTGTCTGGGCAATAGGGGCCCCCGGGCTTGGGACAGCTCCTGCATTGAGTGTCTGCCCCCTAGTGGTCAGTGCACATCATAGTGACCGGTCGTTCTGCTCTTTGGTAGATTTGCATATTAGGCTTTTATTATATAGGATAGCTAAAAATATAAAAATTCATACATATTTCCTTAATATGATAAAAAACAAATTAGTTATAAAAACAATATTTTAGTTAACAGGAAAACAGTGGTATTTACACTAAGATCTGACACAAATTAAAGATACTACAAATTAAAGACTCTTATATTTAATACTGTATTGGAAATACATGCCAATCCAATTAGAAATAATATATAAATTAGGGCCCAAAATTGTAAAAGAGAAAGTACAACTTTGTATTGGTACATAATAGGATAATATACTTGGAAATCTCAAAGAATCAATAACAAATTTGGCTTAAAAATAAAACAATTTAAAAACAAAGAAATATAATATTAACATACAGAAATCAAAAGACTTCTTGTTCATAAACAATAACCAGTGGAAAGATATAAAGATATTTACTATAGCAACACCAATATTTAAACATGTTTAGAAACATATTTAAAGAGGACACAACTAAGATGGCGGCATAGGTAAACACCGGGAAATTATTGCCTCACACAACAATTGAGAATTACCGCAAAGGACCGAGCAAACATCATCCAGAACAACAGAAAGGCTGGCTGAGTGTAAATTCTACAACTAGAAGGAAAGAAAAGCACGCTGAGAGCCAGAGGCGCTGCGGAGGTGAAGTGCAGAGGTACGGCGGCGCGCGCGCGCGAGGAAAGGGGGTGACGCCTGAGGACGCGGCTGTCTTTTTGAATCACAAACTCCCGACGGCTCTGAACTCCGGTTCCAGGAAGTCTCTGGGGACCCAGGTCTCATACGGGGAGAAGCTGGTCTGTCCGGCAGCGAGCGAACTTGAGGGCGGCTTTCCCTCAGAGGTGCTTGCAGCCGTTACCGGAACACTGAGACGCGCGACTTCGGGCGGAGAATCGGCCATGGCCGCTTTCTCCGCCCTCTGACTCCCTGAGACCCCGCCCCACCCAGGCTGCGGCAGAGGCTTTTGCATGTGAATGTACCTAACTGCAGCCGAACCAGGCAGACCCTGAACTTCCAAGAGAAGGCCCAAGGCCCCGCAGTGGCTTGCATTGCTTCACAGCTGAGCCTCTTCGTGGCTCCTGCTGTGTGGCCTCAGGCAGAGGCTGAATTAGCACCTCCTTAGATCCAGGAGCCACTGTACCCAGTGGTCAGAGGGGGTTCATCCAGACTGCAACTCCTCAGATCCATAAGGGACGCACTCAGGGAGCAGACTCAGTGAGCACCAAAGCCCCACTGAAGCAAGTCTTGCCCCAGAAGGGTGTCTTCAGCACAGAAGTTCTCCCACTTTAGACACAACTGATTCTCACAGCCAATTGGCCTGGAGGTCAATTCCTCCCAGTGATTCTACAACAACCAAGGCACCAAGAGTGCACCAAGAGTGTCCACCCCAGGTAACTGGGGAGGCTGAGCTACTGGGCCCTACAGGACACCTGGCGCACAGGGCCACTCTATCAACACAGGGAAGCTGCCAAAATGCGGAGACAAAGAAACAGGTCACAAATGGCAGAAATGGAGGAAAGCAAATGATTGGATATAGAGTTTAAGGCCACAGTTATAAGGTTTTTCAAGAATTTTATGGAAACCGCCGATAAATTTAATGAATCCCTCAATAAGTATAGGGAGACCATGGAGGACATGAAAAAGGACCAGCTAGAAATTAAGCATACACTGACTGAAATAAAGAATAATTTACAGAGATCCAGCAGCAGAAAAGAGGATCCCAAGAATCAAGTCAAAGATTTGAAATACAAAGAAACAAAAAATACCCAACCGAAAAAGAAAAAAGAAAAGAGATTCCAAAAATATGAAGATAGTGTAAGGAACCTCTGGGACAACTTCAAGCGTACCAACATCAGAATTATAGGGGTACCAGAAGGAGAGAGAGGGCAAGATATTGAAAACCTTTTTGAAGAAATAATGACAGAAAACTTCCCCTACCTGGTGAAAGAAATGGACTTACAAGTCCAGGAAGCGCAGAGAACCCCAAACAAAAGGAATCCAAGGAGGACCACACCAAGACACATCATAATTAAAATGCCAAGAGCAAAAGATAAAGAGAGAATCTTAAAAGCAGCAAGAGAAAGACAGTCAGTTACCTACAAGGGAGTACCCATACGACTGTCAGCTGATTTCTCAACAGAAACCATGCAGGCCAGAAGAGACTGGCAAGAAATATTCAAAGTGATGAATAGCAAGAACCTGCAACCAAGATTACTTTATCCAGCAAAGCTATCATTCAGAATAGAAGGTCAGATAAAGAGCTTCACGGATAAGAAAAAGCTAAAGGAGTTCATCACCACCAAACCAGCATTATATGAAATGCTGAAAGGTATTCTTTAAGAAGAGGAAGAAGAAAAAGGAACTCTTACCATTTACCACAGCATGGATGGAACTTGAGAGCAGATAAATACCACAGGATCTCACTCATTTGTGGAATATAATGAACAACATAAGCTGATGAACAAGGACTGATCCAGAGACGGAGAGGCATTGATTGGACTGTCGGGACTTGGAGGGAAGGTAGGGGAGGGTGGGGGTAAGGGGGAAAGATCAACCAAAGGACCTATATGCAAGCATATAGGCCTAACCAATGGACATGGACAACGGGGGGGTGAGGGCATGAGCGGGGGTGGGGGGGGGTGGGGGGTAGAGGGTAACGTGGGGACAAGGACACATATGTAATATCTTAATCAATAAAAAATATATATATATATAAAAAAGAAACATATTTAAAGAGAAACATGTAGTTTATAAAAAAAAACCATTTTAACCTATTTCGGAAAGACACAAAATAGTCTTGTATGAATGGAAAGAAATGCGATATTCTTTAATAGAATAATCAACATCATAAAGATGACTCCTCTTCCTGAATAATTTTGTGAATTTAACACAATCCTGATAAATGTTTTTACAAAATTTATGGATGTAGACAAGCTGATACAATTTTGTAAGACCAAATAGTACAACTGGAAATATGGGGGTGGAGGCAAGATACACAATATTAAATATTCTCTGAAGTCATGCTATTCAAAATAGTGCAGTGCTGGTGCATAACAGACAAATAGATCAATGAAAGAGGATAGAAAGTCCAGACATAGATCTGTGTTAAGGGATATCATATATATTATAAAATTCACACCACAAAAGAAACCATGAACAGTATAAAAAGGCAATCTTCTGAATGGGAGGAGATATTTACAAATGATCATCTGAAAATAGATTAATATCCAAAATATATTTTTAGAAAGCTCATATAATTCAACATCCAAGAAAACAAAAAAAAAATTGATTAAAAAATGGGCAGTGGACATAAATAGACATTTATCCAGAGAACAAACAGATGGCCAAAACACATGAAAAGATGAGTGAAAAGGTGAAAGGGATTAAGAAGTACAAATTGCCAGTTATAAAAATAGTCACGAGTATGTAAAGTACAGAATAGGGAAGATAGTCAGTAATATTTTAATAACTATGTGTGCTGTCAGATGGGTACTAAACTTATTGGGGTGATTCCTTTGCAAGGTATATAAGTGTCTAGTCATTATGTTGTATACATGAAACAAATATTATATGTGAACTGTAATTAAAAATAAATTAATAAAAAATAAAATAATATTGCATCTGAAATTACAAGGGCACAGATTGACTTTTTAATGCATGGTGCTTAGATAACTGCACAGCCAGTTGGGAAAAGATAAGATACATTACAATACACAAAAATAAACTCCAAGTACCGTAGGGCTCTAACAGAACAAACAGGCAGCAGAAGAAGACGCAGGTAAAGTTTTATATATTCTAGGTGTAGGAGAATATGACGTAAAATCAGGAACGAGTAAAAGAAAAATATATTCAAATAACTTCAAACTTTTACATAATAAAATATTATTTTAACTCAGTTAATTCTAAAGATAACTGTAAATTGTAGAAGACATTTGAAACATCACACATAAAACATGATATCTTTAGCATATAAATAACTTTAAAATGTTAGGAAAAGAGGAAAAAACTGAGAAAATATAGTCAACAACAAGTAGACAAAACAAAATCATATTAAGATCACTTGATTATTTTTTAATGAGTTCATGTTTGCTAACAATGAGAGAAATAAAAATCAGATCTAAAAAGAACGCCCATTCATCACCTATTAAACCTGGTAAAATTGCCATACCTGACAACAAATTCTGCTGGCAGGCCTGTGAGAAAACAGGCTGATGAAAATTCAAAATGGTACAACACTTAGAGGGGTGGGTGTGAGCAGGATGGAAGATACTGAAGAGAGAGGGACACTTCTCTAGCATATCTGTATAGTTTTTCACTTTGGGAACAATGTGATTATGAATCTTAAAATAAATAAAATAAACTTGGATAAGGAAACAAATAGTGATATAGTATACAAACAAAAACAAAAGAATAACATGCTCACGCCAAAGGGTAAATTTGAGTCAGAGAATTAGTACATGAGAGCACAAATAGTACTGTATTTTAATTCAGTTATGTAGGTGAACAAGAGTGTGTCTCATATATATAAAAAAATTGAGACATTTAATTTTGTGCTGCTATTATATACATTTAAACTTGTGTTTAACCTAACCTAACCTAACCTAACCTAAGTGTTAAACACAATACTTTTCTATATATCCTCAGGCTAAAGCCACAAATAACTATAACTTCAAATGGAAGTCTAGTTAGAAGTTTGTTTTCACGATGTTATAGGATAGCAATCAGAAAAGTACTTTCTGTGTATATAAGGGTTGAGCAGTTTAACAGATGCATATTCAGAAAAGTCTTAATAAAATCAAAGGATATAGAAAGACTGTTCAGACAAGCCTCTAATTGCCTGATGGACTTTCAGGCACAGTTGCCCAGAATCATCCCTATTCACATATAATGTTCTTCATCTTTGGAGTGTGAACTACTCCAACTTGTGTGGGGCATCTTGGTTTTAGAAGAGCTTCCCAAATGTTCCCAGTGGGATCTTTTATGTCCTTCTTGTCAGATAACCTAGCCAAGGTGTGCAAGTGATTGTAAGTGATCAATATGCCAACTGGCCTGGCGACAGCAGGGAAATCTCAAACTTTAAATAGCACATTATAAATCATTAGTTAGCACTCTCATTTTTCTTTTGGCCAAAAGTTAGTTCCAAACTTCCAGACCTCCCTAGAGATAAGCATTGAACTGTCCTAGTCAGCTGAAAATAACTTACACAAGTACTCATACTTGTAGAAGGAGAGGTAGAGTTAGAAATAACACCATTTAGCAACTATCATAATAATTGAATCAGACAAACTCACGAGTGGGAGTTAAACTTATGGGTAAAAGCTTAATGAAGAGCAAGATATTTACATATTCTCAAAGTAATTTCCCACAAATTATGTTCATATATATATATATATATATAAAACAAGGAGGAGCTGGTAATTTTACAGTGGATCAGTGGATTAACCTAGCTAAAATAACCTTAGGCAAATCATCAAAGTTAACATCACCAGTAATGGTACAAGCTGACAGCATGTGTCCCTTTCTCAGTCATTGAGGAGGACACAGCCTCACTTCAATGATAATGCTGTCAAAAAATGCATCATTTGAATGGAACCATTAGCAAGCATGAATCAAAACCAATTTTTTTTAAATGTCAAGTTCATGAAAACTAAGAAAAGGCGAATGAACTCTTATAGATGAAAGAGCATTAAAGAAATATAGCAAATATAATAAATGGTCTGATCTGGAACCAGCACCAAGAAAACAAAAGTAACTAATTAGTACATTACTGGAGAAATTGATGAATTTTGAATGAGTACAATTGATTTAGTAAAATTACTGTATCAATGTTCTAATTAATAATTTTGATAATTATACCATGGTTAGAGATTCTTGGAAAATGTACTTTGAAGCATTTAAGTTTAAATGTATATAATAGCAGCACAAAATTAAATGTCTCAATTTTTTTATATATATGAGACACACCCTTGTTCACCTACATAACTGAATTAAAATACAGTACTATCTGTGCTCTCATGTACTAATTCTCTGACTCAAATTTAAGCAATAGTGAAAACATCAACAGAGCTAAAGAAATGTTATTTAGTATGACTATTCAATTACACTACACAGTGAAATAATGTGCTGATTATTGACTAAAGTCTTATGGGTTATGGTAATAATAATTTAGATCTCCCTGGCCATTTCCTTATTTTAAGTAACATTAAATAATGAAACTACAAACAAATCACTAAAGTTCTCAGCTTTTAAAGGGAATAGAACATACTGAAAATCACATTATTTAATTTAGACCAACTGATTAAAAATAATTATTAAATTACTGACACGAAGAGAAACAAAG
The DNA here is from genome assembly GCF_014108235.1 of Myotis myotis. Classification (NCBI taxonomy): domain Eukaryota; kingdom Metazoa; phylum Chordata; class Mammalia; order Chiroptera; family Vespertilionidae; genus Myotis; species Myotis myotis. Next base: position 42,639,051 of record NW_023416379.1, read on the forward strand.
AGAAAGAGGGCTAGTATTTTTCCTTTACTTAGCATATTTTTTGGATGTTTGTCTTTGAGGGAGGAGTACATGTATATTGGGGCTGGTGCAGCAGATTAGATGTATAGGAAATTTAAAAAGTGGTTTAGTCCATTTTGCATGCATATAAGAGAGTAAAAACTACATTTTATGATACATAATGTATTCTTTATTTCTTTTTAAGTTTGTTATGTATGGACAATTTCTAAATATTAAAATACAATTGCCATAAACTAATATTCTTTCCTACTCTAAATTTATGGAAAGAAATAGATAATGAGCATACATTGTATAATCACTCATATATAAATTGTGGATTCATAAGACATTGAAAAAATTAATAATAAGTATCAACAGGTTGCCTTTCAAAGAGGTTATACAACCAGAATTATATGAATCATCTATTTAACCATGACCTTTCTGATATTTGAGTTTTGAAATATTTTAATTTATTAAATCCAATACTCACTTCTACATTGTAAAATGTGTTCCAAATTTAGCTCCTCCAATACTATTATTTTTGGTTCTCATCCTACTTACCTGTTTTCCTTGTTTTCTACAGCGGTCCTTTCTTTTAGGTGTCTTTTAAATAGAGCGTTCCCTTAAGCACCTGGTACCCATGGTGCTGTTGTTTTATTACTCTCCATTCTACACCATGTGGGTAACTTTAGTCATGTAAAATCCCTTTTCCAAATATTCCTTAATAGTCCCTCACTAGAATGCATTAAGAGTCAAGATTGTCTTTTTTTTCCCCATCTTCTCCCTCAAAGTTTATGATTGCATCTGGCACATTGTAAGTATAAAATATACAGCATATAACAGTTGACTGAATGAAACTGTGAAAGATAGAAAGAATAGACAGAATAAATTTTTTTTCTGCAAAAAGCTTTATTGTTTCATTTGGTCCAATGCATGGGAGAGGGCTCCAAGATGTTAAAAGAATGGCTAGTAGTTTCAGGAAGAGGCTCACAAAGCCAGACACCAGGGGGATGCAGAGGGGCCTTTCAAAGGCCTCTGGGCTCCACAGACTCCTAGTCCGCTTGAGGGTGAGCCTTTCGAAGAGATACTCGCCCAGCCCAGCCCGGGGCCCGCCAGCCTGCGGACATTAGTCAGGTGTCGCCCATCTTCTTGATGAGTTTCACCTCCTCACCAGGAAGTGGTTCTGCAGGAAGCCCCAGAGATGAGGGCCTGTGCGGGTAGAACCCAGGGCCTGCAGCTCCAAAAGGGCCTGGCCAGGTTCCTCTCCAAGTCCAGGGCGGCCTCCATGGCCTCACTCACCTTGGGAGGCTTCAGCGTCCTGGAAGAGAATGTGGTCACTGCACTGTTTTGCAACTTTAAGAGCCGCTCAGCGCCTCGCGCTTCTTTCCCCCCAACTCGCGGGGAAGTGGCCCACGCCCTCAAAGCCACAGCGTCTCAGTGGAAATAGAAGCCCAGAGAGAGGTAGGTGCTGGGGGCCCGCAGGTGCAGGCTGGCCAGGCGGTTGACCGCAGCCTCCACTTCGGTGGAATAATTCTGACGAATTTGGGAGCTCATGGTTGTTCGGCAATAAGGAGTTAAGGTAGGAAAAAACCTGGTGTGTTGGCTGGTCCCGGAGGTGGTTCCGAAGGTGGTGATTGGATGAGATGCCGGAGAGTGGCGGGAGGCTGCAAGGAGTCCCTGGGTCTGTTCTGTCCAAACACTGTTGAAGCAAGAGACAGGTCCGGGACCACCGAGGGCACTGCCCAGAATAATTCTTAATGTTTACACTGTACAGTGAAAATAATCACCATCCTTTGCCATGATCCTGGTTTGATCAATTTAATATTGTAATAGTGTTTTCCCCTATAGTAAGCATTTTAGTATTCCTCTTCTCATCACACCAAATATCCTTGTAGTTTTATTGTTTCCGTACTCTCTAATCTTGTACAAAAATTGGGGGTACAAAATATTTAGATCAATAAATAAAAGCAGGGTAAAATTTGACTTTTAACTGAGGCAATCAGATTAACACCAGGCCACTGATACATAACATAATTTTTTAGGTATTTCATACAGTGTGCTGTTAAAAATGGAAAACTTCATATTTATGTTATGGAATAGTTGTGGTAACAAAAGAAGGAATTCTCTCTTCCCTTTACATTTCTGTATTTGAGCTTAAAAATAATAAAATATTCTTGGTAATAAGAGAAACCTTTAAGCTGCTAAATTTGGTATTTGTTATAGCCACAATAGGATGCTAACATAGTTATACAAAACCAAAAGCAGAATAAAACAACCACCTATTCTTATCCAGTTTAGGAACTAAAAACAGAATGGCTTGGAAGAATCAAAAGATAGGCAAAGTGTTCCACACACATCTCTATGACAACCCATTGGATGGAATAATAAATGTACATTTCAGCTATTGTTGGACACAGATCTGCTTAAGTTTCAAAGGTTTAGACCTAAGGACGATTAGTGCACATGCTAGGATCAGTTGCAACTACATTTCTAAAATTTTCAGGATTTTCTCCACAATTTCCAGTAGTTGGTACAACTAGAAAATCAGATAATATAAGCCATTGCATATTAGCAGGGAACTTTGTGCATCACCAAGGAGGTAAAATCTGAAAATGAGCCTAGTTAAGTGAATGCTGTCAAGAAAACACTTTGAATGTGTGCACTCTCATAATCCAGTTGTTATTAAATACATTTTTATGTTGACATATTTATTAATTGTGCAAAATCCTTAATAAAGTATTGAGTAGTGCTTATGAGAAATAATTAAATATAAATATTTGGTAATAAAAGGTCAGCAATAAGATACAAAATCAAATGATGAAATGTGTAATTAGTGAAATCATCCTTTATATGAAGACAGTTATCAAAAGATCATAAGGCATTTATGAGGACTGCAATTGCTCAACCAACAGAAAGAAATTAAGCACTGATCTCTACACAGCACTATGCAGAAATTTTGAGTGTTTCAACTGTTATTGGAATTCTAATAAAAATGATTTCCTTATATTCTCTTTATATATTTCTCAGTATAACATTATGAACCCCAATTTATGGGTCATTCACATTTAGATTTAACACTATATTTTAGATGTCCTGGAGTTTGTAAAACGACAACACATTTATGTTACTCAATGTTTATAAAACTTTTATTCTTTGAATTGACCAAGGTTTCCTTGCTTGTAATAGTTTGTTATTAACCAAAAGCTTGTAGACTCACATGTTTTTTAGTAATCTAAATAGACATCAAAAGTTAGTTCCAAACTTTATCTTCAAGGATTCATTTCAGAGTAAATAGAAGCAAATGTGCACTATAACATAAATCTAATAAAGATATATCTATGTCATTTTAATATAGAATAATTTTCACATACTTTGAAAAAGTGGAAATCAATATGAGTATCTACCTTAAAACTTAAAATAGACTTGTTGGAGTAAGAATACTATTAAAAAGGGGATTACTAATAAAATTTTCAGGAAATACAAAAACATTGGTTTATCTTAAAGTAGAGAGATCAGGTATATAAATGATGGATTAGAATAAAGGTGTGCAGGAGCGATTATTGGATTTCTAAAATCAGTAGATATTGCATATGAAAATTATTATATCACAGATATAACTTATTTTTTCTTAGAATAATATGAGATATTAAACATTTACATTATCTTAAGCAAAGCAAAATCTGAGGAGTGGAGGAGGAAAGAAGGTCTTGGTTGTAGCTATGATCTAGACAGGGGTGGGCAAACTTTTTGACTCGAGAGCCACAATGGGTTCTTAAACTGGACTCAGAAGAAGGAGCTGCGGCGGTGTTTCCCGACGTTGCCATGTTAACACTGCTGCTGGTGAAGGAGCGGAGGGGAGAGCAAGAGAACCCTCCGTTCTTTCGGCTCCGTGGGCCGGATAGAACAGCCGAACGGGCCGGATCCGGCCAGCGGGCCGTAGTTTGCCCACGGCTGATAGCGTATCAGGGGACAATCTGAGTAGGTGTGAAGGACGAGAGGGTTTTAACACACTCTCAGGGCAAGGAGATTGAATACAGTTTAGGTATGTGATCAGGTAATATAATGTACATAATGTATAATTTATATTATTTGACTGGTGGTTTAAGAATAAAGGAGTTGGTGTCTGAAGAGAAAGTGAAAAATGGTGTACTTGCATAAATCAACCATTATTTTTCTAGCCCCTTGGTAATTTATCACTTCATGAAATCTAAGGTGAAATTCAGCAATTATAAAGAAAATAAAATGTAGTAGATTTTTATATACCTTAAGTAAAACTTTATTTTTATAGTTGTATTGGAAAGAATATAAATCATTCTTTAATGTAACAAATGAAATTGCAAACTCCACTAAATTTACTTAAAGATATTAGTGACAAAGTAGTCCAACAATCTATATCATAAAAGGCCTATGGTCATTATGCCATAATGGTGGAACAACCAAGCAACCGGTCACAAGAAGGTGCATGGAACACCTTTTGTGGGCTGGCGAGGTGGAGCTTGCGTGGGGCTGGTGGGGCTGGTGGGGCTGGCGTGGCGGAGGCGGGGCCTGCGGTTTGTGCAGGGTGGGTCTGGGGTCCTACCGGTGTGGCGGGTCTGGATCTCGCACAATTTCATGCACTGGGCCTCTAGTAAAATATAAATTCTATCTATAATAATAAAAGCACAAGATGCTAATTAGACTGACATCCTCCAGCGACAAAGCCAGGGCTGCAGCCATGGAATCGAGGCAGCTGCTGTGAAGGCCTATTCTTGCGCGAATTTTGTGCATTGGGCCTCTAGTATAATATAAAGTTCCCAATTAATAGAGATGTGAAATTGTCTTTATATGCAATATCCACCTATTGGTGCATGCTTGTTGAACCCAAAATTAAAATATTTTAAAAATGAAAGTTATGATTAATAATTTTTACAAAAGAGAAAACCAGCTTCAGTTCTTTCATAAAATTTATCTAAAGGGTTTGTACATCACTGCAGTTGGAAGATTTGTATCATCATTTCCTGAAGATTACTATGGCCCTGAAATAGGGCTTTATAAAAGATGGTTAATATATAGGATAGCATTCCTCACTGCTGGCAAGTATTCTCAAAGAACCTTCACGGGTGAAGATGAATATCATAGTGAATATTAGTATCTTCTTTTATCCAGGAGGGCAGCAGAGACAAATGGTTTTGTCACTACCTCTTTATTCAGGCATAAGACAGAATCACTCCCTGCAGACTGTAGGCCTGAGGTGTCGTACCTGTGTTCAATGAACCTTGAGTACAAGAGATTTTACAAAACGAATCACCTTTTGGGTAACAGTACTACTGACATAATTGCATATAAATTTTTTCATAGTTTATATGAGGAACTTTGCAAAATACAAAAAAAAACACATGAATACACGCATACACAGAAATATTTAAACACTCACAGTGCAAGTCTGTCATACCATTATTTTTAATTTCCAAAAAAAATAAAAGGGGAAAGGCCTCTCCTGAAGGCAATTGTTTTAGATATTTCATATCCTCAATTTATCAATGTCAATACCTGCACCTACTCAGGCTCAAAGAAAAAAACTGTACCTATTTTTTGCCAAAACAAACTTCTTTACTCACTTTTGACTTTATCTCCACCCAAATTCTAAGAATTTTTACATTTACTATCTGCATCTTTTAGAAGTGTTTATAAATTAGCATTTCCTGAAAAAAAAATATACATTTAAAAATAATTTTATATGTTTTATTAACTGCTTTTTCAAAGGTTATCCCATTTTACAATTCAAAAATAATCCATGAAGGTTTACTTTTTGGTCCTATCTTTATTGTCATAATAAACATCATTGATTTTTCTAGTGCTGCTTAAGTGAAATCTGTCAGCTCATTGCTGTTCTAAATTATACTTGTCACTCTAAAATGATTCAAACAATTATTCACACTCTTCCTATGAATTGTTCTTCTATGCTTTTTTTTGTTTCTTATTTCAAGGAGTGCTTTTGGCAAGAATATTTACAATCACATACATATATTTATATTCTTTGAAGATACCAAAGAAGAATCCCATTTCCATCAACCTCCAAATAATATTGGAAGATTTTGGAAATAAAAATTAACCCTTCGGTTCTCCTGATCCACGATTGTTTCTTCTCCAAGAAGTAATTTGAGCATCCAGCTCCCTTAATTTTGTAGTTTAGTCATTTCAAGTCTACCATTATAATCTACATGAAGGCAATGAAAAGGAAAAAGTATGAAGATCGCATATAGGATAATTTCATGAAGTGGCATACGTGATTTCTGCTTACATCATATCATGTAGAATTCCATCTTGTGCCTGCAGTGTACTAAAATGAGACTGAAAATTAGTCCAGTTGTGAGTCAATGATAAGGTGAAACATGTTTGTTAGCACAATGATAACACTTGTCCATCAGCCAGGTGAAAGAAGGAGGAAGACCCCATAGCCATGAGCCTCATAAGATTTTTCAACATATTTGCTTCTGTCAAGCAATTTGGTGTGTGCTTGAGGAAGAGGTTATATCCCTGGCATAAAAAATCATACTGTTAGCCCAGTCAGCATGGCTCAGTGATTGAGCACTGATCTATGAATCAGGAAGTCATGGTTTGATTTCTGGTCAGGGCACATGCCCGGGATTCAGGCTCCATCCCCAGTGGGGGTGTGCAGAAGGCAGCCCATCAATGATTCTGTTCATCATTGATGTTTCTGTCTCACTCTCCCTCTTTCTTCCTCTCTGAATCAATAAAAAACATATCTTTTTAAATATATTGTTAGTGGTATGAAATCCTAATGTCTGTGTAGCAGTATTTCTATTTTGGATTATTTCATACTTATCTCAGGATAAAAAGGTTATTCTTCTAAATCCATGAGAGTAATAGACTATGAAAAAAAAATTTAGTCAAATTGGCCTCATTCAAATACTATAGAATGAACAGTTTATAAAACATGCTATAGCTCACAGTTTAATGATATACACATATAAGTAAAAAAGAATAAAGTAAAATGAATTTCAAAAGTCATAAATATACTAATGTAATTTTGAATGTACTCTAGTGTATTATTATTTACTCATTTAAAATCATAGATTATAGTCTCAGGTTATCAGAAAATTTGCTATCCAACATATTTTCAAGAGCAAGTTACAGAGAGGCAATGAATTATCTTTAACATACAAATATAGCACTTATACTTTCTTTATTAAAAATTTGTTTCTGTAAATATTTTATGTCCTTTCTTACAAAGATGTCTCAATTTTCAACCATTGCCTAGTATTCAATATTTAAGCATATGCCATATTTTCTTTAACCAGCGTGTTTCCAGTACTTTCTTAACACAATTCTGCAATAAAAGTCTATCTATCTATCTATCTATCTATCTATCTATCTATCTATCATCTATCATCTATTATATACCTATCTATCTATCTGTTATTTATCTATCAGCTATTATTAGAGGTTGGAGATTAGACCATTCCCAAAGGACAGCATAGTTTTGCAACTTGTCTCCTGTTCAAGTAGAGTAAGATATGTCTCTAATAGTGTATACTTCTTAGACAATTAGAAAAATTTTAGTCTAGCTGGTATTGGTAATGCAATGTTACCAAAAACATTATAGATTCATATCTAGCTGATCCATTTTGCTCTATGGCTCAACAGCACTCTTAGAACATTGTTTTAAACACATTAGTTAAGTTTACTGGATTTTTTACTACAGAGGTCTTTGTGTAAATCTTCTTATTATTTGAGATCTAGAATTACTTGGATTCTTCAATCCTGTAAGAAACTCATATTCCATGTTGCCTCTACTACCTTTTATTCCTACTTAGATATTCTCTAGTCCTTTTCTGAGTTCATATCTAAGATCTTCCAAAATACATTCAATAATATATAATATTTACTATTTTAAAACTCTCCCCTTTAGAGTTACAGCAACACTTGTCTGCTTTGTAAATTATAGCAGATGAAATCTTGCCTTATGATTTAGCACTAAATAATGTAACTATACAACCTCTAATAATTTCTCACCACCTACTGCACAATCTCAAAACTGATATCACCTTTTGGAGAATTGTCTCAGCAGCCAACCATTTCAGGTGCCAGCTTCTATCAGAGCTGGCTTCCAAATGCTGAACAGTTAAATTTCATGCTGAGGATGCTATTTGTATTTCTCCAGACGTGCACTTTAGCATCTCTCAGCTGCCAGGTGTGTTGTCAGCTAGGTTCCCTATAAACTGATCCTGACCAGTGGGAGCTTCCATGTTCTAGGTTACAAGCTCCTTACCTGGGGAAGCCCACTTTTAGTGCAATTCAACATGGGAATGCGTTACTAGAAGCCCTGGCCCTCTTCCTTAATCTGGGGCAACTCTGAAGAACCACCCCACTTCATACTTCTCCCCATGTGATTGATGAGCCCTTTGTTGTGAATGAGGTATTCATTTCTATGTTACTTTAAAGTAGTAAACTTATATATAAGTAGCGTAACATACTCAGTTGTAATATTTATTTTGGGAACTTTGCAAAGCAATTATTTCTTTTTAAAATAAAGAAATAGTTTAGTTAGGTCTGTGAGAATAAATAACGTCTTTGCAATGAAAATAAACAATGTTAAACATTTCATTTATGAGCAATCTGGAGTTTTACCATAATAATATAAAATGTGTTGCATGATAAGTAGCAATACGTAGAAGCCTACATATAATCAATCATATTTTGGTTAAGAAAGTACACATTAATAATTACATGGTAGACAACTACTAAGTTACTCATATAGAACCACGCAACTTTGATTTTCCTTTATGAATCTGATGTAAGGAGACTCTTATTTAGATTGTTCAGGTCAATATTTTCTATAATAGTAATAATAATACCCAGTAATACAGCCATTACTGTTCTTTGAGACGTTATCATTCTAATTTCTACAAATCTGTATTACTCTTTTGTCTTTACATTGTCTTAAATTTATTTATAGACATACACCACTTTACTATATTTTGCTTTATTGTGCTTCACAGATATTGCATTTAAAATAAAACATTGAAGGTCAGTGGCAATCCTGCTTTGACCACGCCTATCCGTGCCATTTTTTTCCAGCAGCATTTGATCACTCTTTCCTCTCTGTCACATTTTAGTAATTCCTTAAATATTTCAAGCTTGTTCATTCCTATTATATTTTTATGGTGATCTGTGATTAGTTATCTTGGTATTACTATTGCTGTAAAGATTTTTGAAATTAAAATCAAGACCTTCCACCAGCAAAAGATTATGATTTGCTGAAGACTCGGGTCATGGTCAGCATTTTGAGCAATACATTATTTTTGAAATTGTTTTTCTAGACATAATGCTATTGCACAATTACTAGATTACAGGATAGTATAAACATAACTTTTATATGCATTTGGGAAATCAAAAAGGATGTACGACTCTCTCTATTGAGACATTCATTCCATTGGGATGGTCTGGAACCGAACCTGAATATCTCTGAGGTATGATTGCACTTTTCTTTAAATTTTTATCAATAATTAGAAAATTATTCTGAATTCTTTAATTATGGCAGTAATTAGAAACTGTTTAAACTGACTTGAGAACTTCTTGTGGGATCGAAGAGTCAAAGGTATGAATCAAATATGCATAGAATGAGAACATCAGTTGAACATTTAATAATGCATTTTGCGATATTTAGTGAGCACTTACTAAATGTCAGGCCTTCCTTTAAGTGATCTGCATGTATGTGTGTCTGTTTAATAAATAATTCTTTCAATAATCCCCAGAGGCATTTGCTCTCATTGTACCAATAATGCAGAAAAGCAAACTGAGTCAGAGAAACATTAACCAATTAGAGATGGCGACCAGCTAGTAAGTGAGAAAGCAAGGATTAAACTCAGACAGTCTGAGGAGAGAGTACATGCTTTTATCAGCATAGCTCATTTCTTGAAAGCTCACAACGTGTCAGCCTCTCTATTAGGTAGATTATATACATTATATCATTTAATTCTCATTACCACAACATGAGGTACATATAATTATCCTTTATCCTTACCTCTGAGAAGATTACAGAGGCTTAGGGAGTTTCAATAATTTTTAAATAGCTCTCACCTATAAGGTGCACAGTTGGGATACATAACCATATCTGTTGGACTAGCCCACTGTACGTATTAAAGGACGCTATTTAACGTTTTCCCATATTTTTCAGCTAAATTAGAATAATAGAACGTTCAAAGAAACTGGGCTCATACTGGAACATTTAATATTCTACTATTAAACAAAGATATCAATATGCATGTGTGATTATTTCCACCAGTTTTTCACTGCAATACTATGCTTCAGAAGCCAGGACGCTTTTGAGCATGAGCATAATCCAAAGCCATTCAGCATCTTTCCTCTGCAGTGTCACACTGGACTTTGATGGAGAAGGCATAGAAAAAATATGTACTTTGCCATGTTTTATTTTTTGTCAGAAAGCTATCGACAACCCCAGCTGCCTAATACTGTCACTAGCTTAACATCTGCTATATGCTTGCAGAAAAGTGACAAGTGGATATATTTACATATCCCTCAGCCACACTCTCTGCTATCAATGGACTGTCAAATACATAGTTGATGGGAACATCAAAAAATTCCTAGACTACCTACCAGTTCAAATATGTCCCTCCTACATGCCCTAGCATATGAGTTTGCTTGGGAATTATATCTATATTGTATCTATATAAGCTTTACCACAGTGAAAGGAAGTACTCAGATATTTTTAAACTATATTTATATAATCTAAGTTATTTGCTTCATTATGTTGAATAATTAAGATAATTGTTATTTAAATGGAGAATGGATACTATGATTTCATTAATGCTTTGCTTTTGAATTATTTTGTTGACTCTTAACATTGTTAACAATTAGACATTTTAAAAATACAAAGGTAAGAAAAAAACACAATAAATATAAGCCTTCTTCACTCTGTCCATGCTGTTTAAGTAATGAAACATAGGCCATTAGACTGCGATGGCCATGAGAGCACAAAAAAATGTTTATTTTCCATTGTGAAATTCTAGTGTTCAGTATTTAAATTGGGTCTAACTAGTGTTCGTCACACTAATATATATGTATGGGGAATTTATATCCCATACAACTTTTTAAAAATCTTTTACAGTTGCTCTGATTATTTTCCTTGGTACGCCTTAAAATAATATTGTATTTATTTTGAAGTTTTAATACCAATTTTCCAGAGATATGGAAATTTAAAACTCAAAATTTAATATTCACTCATCTTTGATAAATTTTCTTCTTTTATTTTTCCATTATTAGATTCTCTCTTCCGGGGCACTTTATTTTTATAACTTCAATGTCTTTTAAATAATATTTTGCTTCTCATATCAGAAATTTTATTAAGCTTTCAGCTACTTTCTAAGTAAATATCCTTTTTATTGAATTTTTCAAATTAAAAAGTAAATTAATTTTACATGGATAATTAGAAGCAATGCTTACAATACAACTGTACAAATTTAAGTCAAAATAATTATATATGTGTTTTGATAAAACTTCAGTTAATGTATCTTTGAAGCAGAAGTAACACCTAGAGATGGCTAAGTTAATGAATGACACATAAGGCAAAGCAACAGAATCAGGCTTTTTTTGCAGACTGGGGACAATGAAATGTTTAGTAGCTATTTTGCAGCACAAACATGAAAAGATACTTATATAGAAAAACACCCTCACAAAAAAACTGAAGACGGGTGAATTTTTATCTCTTTTTATTTTTAACAGTTGAAGTTCTTTATTTACTCTTTCCTTTTACATTTTCCTTCAGCACTATCTTGCAAGTCCATCATGTTTTCAACATTACTCTATTTCTCTTCTTTGTGCTGCTTAAATTCTTCATAGGCATCTATTTTTCCAACTCTGCCATCTCACAAATTCCCCTTTATCTTTAACACACACACACACACACACACACAAATACATTCCTCAGTATATTATATTTCATCTTTGTTTTACAACTTTATTTTATGAGGTTCTTTTAATACAATTTTAATTGATGACAATATATTAAGTCACAATTTTCATTTTCCCTGTGACACCTCTGCTTATTTTCTTCAATTTTTTTCAGTTTTTTCCCTCTTCTCTTATAATAAACTAGAGGCCCAGTGCATAAAATTCATGCACTTGGGGGGTCCCTTAGCCCGGCCTGCACCCTCTCGCAGTTCGGGACCCCTTGGGGATGTCTGCCTGGGATTGGACCCAAGCCAGCAGTCGGACATACCTCTTGCAATCCAGGATCCCTCGTTCCTTACCGCACACCTGTGCGCTCCTTGCCACTCAGCTCACTGCACCTTAGTGCTGCTACGGAGGCAGGAGAGGCTCCTGCCACCTCCGCTGCTCTCGCCAGCCATGAGCCGGCTCTGGCTGAGCAGCTGTTCCCCCTGTGCCAGTGCACTGACCACCAGGGGGCAGCTCCTGTGTTGAGCATCTGCCCCTGGTGATCAGTGTGCATCATAGCAACTGGTTGTTCTAGTCATTCCTCCATAACAATCGCTTGGGCTTTCATTATATGGATATGTATTGCTCCTCACCTAATTTTTATTTCATTGCAAGATTATTCATTCTTCTGGAAAAGCTATTTTCTGGGTACTGATGTCATAACAGGACAAATATATCTTCAAGAATGAGACGATTTCTTCCTGAAACATACTATTAGTGTGAGCTCTTTTAATTTCACATTATCACAATCAGAAAATGTTACTCACAAAGACTACTCATAATGCAGAATGTCTTTTTATCTTCCCTCCCATTATTCCCACAATTTTTTGTTGTTGTTCATAAAACTTTAAAATCCTGTTTTTCTTCTCAAAAATACCAAATCTGGTTCAGGAAATATACCCAGCTGGCCTGCATGTATATTTTTATGTTTATAAAGAGGTATTATTAGACTTTAATTTTAGATTCTGCCACTTATTTTAAAGAACAATGTTTTGTTTACCTTATATTATGTAAATAGTCATGGTTATACCTTTTGAGTGTCTTTTGGATACCTGAACTAGACACATATGTGTGCGGCTATGTATATGTACACATACTTACATTTATGGTTGTGTGTGTGTGAACTTTGGAATTCAGATACTTCCTAGTCTCATGAATGATGGCTTTGTGTCTTGCTATTTACCTCGTTGCTTTTGAATAGTTCTCAGAGAAGAAGAAAGCTATCATTTTTAATTATTGTGTTTATTAAAATTTGATAGTTATATTTATTTTTCATTTATATTTTAATTGCAGTTTACATTCAATATTATTTTGTATTAGTTTCAGGTTTACAGCATAGTGGTTAGACAAGCATATGCTTTTAAAAGTGATCCCTCTCATATTTCCAGTACAACTGGCACCCTGCATAGTTATGACAATATTATTGACTATATTTTATATGTGGTATTTACATCCCCATCACTATTCTGTAATCTTGCAGTTTACTTTCTCAGAAAGAGGGCTATATTATTATAGTCTATAGGTCTGTCAAAAACTGTTTTACCAAGGAAACTTCTGTAGATCCCCAGAAAAAGTGACATAGGTAGTCTGAAAGAAAGCCTGAAGTTTGATGCTGCTGGTAATTAGGTTTTGTCTTCTGGGCCACATTGTTATTGGCTGCACACATTTTCGTTTGAACACCAACTGCTACAAAGCATATGGACTTCCAAAGCAGCCCCATATGCTACATAAAGGCTGAGTGCTATCTACTTAGGATTCAAACAATGATGAGATTTTATGATTGTGAAGTTGGAAAACTTTAAACTCTTTATCTAGTTTAATGCATATTTTAGGGACTCTAAATTACAGATTCTTGTTTCTGTGCTGTTTTCTTTCTCTTTATGTATATTTGAAGCTTGAGGAAGAATGTTTATAAAATATAAAACATATTCTAAATGTATTAAAAGAGAATAATTGGAATGCCCATTTTCATTTACAAATAAGAGCATCATTTTTTCAGATGTCACCAAAATGGCATAGTAAGAGGCTCCAGACTCTTTTCCCCCATAAAAATCAATAATTAGGCAGCTATACATAAACCAAAATAGCTTTGGGAGAGCTTAGGAGTTTACATAAGAAACTTCAGTAATAGAGTGGGACAAAAAATCCTGACAATAATTGCACAAAAACTTAAAGAACAGTCTCATTTTGCCCGCATCATCCCATTCCCCAGGCTGGCATTACTCACAACCAAGAGGAAACTCCCTGGCTCAAATGAATCCCCTAGCCAGGAAAGGGAGAATGGGGTGCGCATCCCTAGCCTTCTAGAGCACTCCAAGGACCGGCGTCCGTGTTACCCACGCCCAACCTGGCAAAGCTGAGATGTATAGAGAAGTCTTGGAATAAGGCAGAGAGAACAGGTCTGCTAATACCTACCACAGAGCAGTAGCAACTGCAGTTCCAGAGCCTGCTCTGCAGAAGACCCCAGAAGCTCTCACTATTGAAGAAACCAATGGCCAGCACAGCCACCATGGACTCCTGCAGGTTTTACCACTGAGAGTTTCCCCACACAGATTTCTGTGCTTGTAGTTAACAGCCACCTCAGTCCCTCTCCATTCCCTCCCTTACCTTCTGCCATTGACTGGGTACACACTGGCAACCATCCCTGGCCTCTGTGGCTGCATAGTCAGCATTAGCTGACCCCCATCACTATGCGGGCAATAAGGGATGGTCCCTTCAGCTGTGCACCTGCATGCCACTGGCCTTTACTGCTTTCTGTATGCAGGTGGCGAGATCCTCCAGCCATAAGAGTGCATGCCACTAGCCAGGGCCCCACCATTACTGTGGGCCTGGCTTCAGGCCTCTCTCCTATCACTGGCCTGCCTTGGTCAGTTCATTTGCAGATAATGCCTGAGGCTGTGCACCTGTATCTTGCTGGCTCAAACCCTTCATCAGCCTCCCACTCAGTGTATGCTGTGACCTCCTGTAGTGGCCCCTGTTCTGGGGAAGTCTAATGTTTCATTGGCTCAGGCCTCTGGGATCCCTAACATGGGCATATTTATGTATCCATAAGAAATAAATAATCTAATAACCTTCCAACAAAATTTATTACAAAGTAGTATATTATTTACTATGAAATATAATCCTTGTTACATAAATATTTGGGGCAATGACTTTTTAAATTTATTAAACATATAAAGTTTTAAAGGTGAAAATACTGTGTAAAACCAGAAATAAAAATAGCCAGTTTTCATGTAGCAAAAGAGACTTTGGCACATTTAATGGGGATAGAACTTTCTTTTATCATACTAAACATAAAAAAAAAAACACAACAAAAGTACAGTGTGAATAATAGTTTGTACTTGAAAATATTATATTTGTCAATCATAATCTAATAATATTCCAAATATGTTGAAGGAGATAAGAAAATCAACTACACTTTAAGGATAAGCACCACAAATTTGATGTGACCAACTATAACTTAAAATTTGATGTATTAATTTACCTAATGATACTCCTTTTGAGTCTGAATAGTAACACAGAACTGGGGTTGATCAACCTCAGGACTGGACAAATTTATGTAAGTTTAGGAAACTTCAGACAATTCTGACAAAGTAATTGTCTACAATAACTAATACACTGCTCTTTCCAAGGGCTTTCCCAGTAACAAAGAAAATAAAGTTAGATAAATCTGGCACCTATTAAAAAATATAAGCAAGTTAAAATGAGACAGTTGTTTCAGGGACTGAATTTCAATGAGTTTTGTAAGATCCTCTAAAGTAAGTATCTTGAGATACAAGTGCTAATATAAGAATTAGATAAGAGTACTAGATAAGAGTATCAGGTAAGAGTGAACAATAGTACATTCTATACTGTTATTCCAGTAGATCCCGGGTTCTTTGACTAATAGCAAAGTGTGAGTGGGGCACAAGAAGGTATTTAACAAGATAATTTATGTCATTAATAATATTAACTAAGATTCATATAACAATTCACCATATATTAACAAAATAATATGCCACATCTTATTTATTTATTATAATAAGACTAAGATGTAGATAGCAATAAGTTCATATTTTACAGTTAATTCAATTGAGGTTTATAGCATTTAAGTAATGACCAAGATCACAGTGACATAAAGAACTTGAAATTTGAACTCAGAATCTCTTTTATTAAATACTAGAGGCCCAGTGCACAGATTTGTGCACTGGTGGGGTCCCTCAGCCTGGCCTATACCCTCTCGCAATCCAGAACCTCTTGGAGGATGTCAGATAGCCAGTTTGGGCCCAATCCCAGCAGGCCTGATCCAGACAGGAGGGAGCCCGATCCTGTGGGTTGAGCATCTGTCCCCTGGTGGCCAGTGCACGTTATAGCAACCGGTTGCCTGGTTGTTCAGTCGCTTAGGCATATATATATATATATATATATATATATATATATATATATATACTAGTGGCCTGAGTGCACGAAATTCGTGCACGGGGGGTGGGTTGTCCATCAGCCTGGCCTGCACACTCTCCAATCTGCTTGCCCCCAGCTGCCTCCCCGCCAGCCTGATCACCCCCACTGCCCCCCTGCCAGCCTGATCGCCCCCGACTGCCCCACCCTGCCAGCCTGATTGTCCCCAACTGCCCCCTCTCTGCTGGCCTGCTCACCCTCAACTGTCCCCTCTGCCAGTCTGCTCTCCCCTAACCGCCTCTGCCTCAACCCCGCCACCATGTCTTTGTCCAGAAGGACATCCACAAAGGTCTCTCGGAAGGTCTCCCGGTCTAATTAGCATATTACCCTTTTATTAGTATAGATTATTTCTTCCCAGAGTACTTCTTTATGTACATTCTTTTATTAGATATCTATTTTTTAATTCACAAAAGTCACATGAAATAGTTATTTTCTATAAATGACTCATTAATATCAAATGATGCTTTTATTTGGCTTAAAATATCCAGCATTATTTAAACTTTCCTTCTTAACAAAATAGAATTGTCCTATTTAGATAAACTTGGTCTTTTGGAGCCTCCACAGAAACATGTAATTTAGAGATTGTCAAATTCTTTCTTCTCTGGCCATCAATCCTTTCCCCAGGAGGGCCCTTTCCTAATAGCAGGTTGACTCTAGTACTTATAGATCAGCAAGGAAAAGCTATGAATTCTTCACATCACCCAAACTAAATACATGTGAATACATAAGAGGTTTTCTAAGATAGCTATTTCTGAACCTTCATTCATTAAAGGATTGCTGAGTGCCCAGTATATGCCAGGTACTGTTCTTAATTTTGGAGATACAGTTATAAACAAAACAGGAAAAACATATTAATTCTCATGGAGCTTAATCTTAATGAATGAAGAAAGGGGACAGGAAGAGAATGAACAAATAAATACAAAATGTTTAGATGGTGATAATTGTTACAAAGTAAAATAAAGCAGAGACTCGATATGGAAATGAAATAACAGCAAAGATTTCATAAAGCTAGTGAGTGCACTCTGTGGATGCCTGTGGGAAAGGTTTCTATGAAGACACGCTTGACCCATGGGAAGGGCCTGCCTAGGAGTAAGCGTGGCATGTTCAGGATGCACAGAAGAGGCCAGTGCGGCTGGAACAGAGCATCAGGAACGGGATAGTGATTAGAAATAATGTCAGTGAGGTAGCAGGGGGGCAGATCTTTTAGGATCTTTAAATTTTATTCTGAGAGAGATGAGAAGCTACCAGATAATTTAAAGCAGAGGAATAAAATTCTTTGATTTACAATTTAAAACAATCACATTGGCTGCTCAGTGGAAAACAGACTGTAGGAGGGCAAGATAGGAAATGAGAAACCAAGTGCAGGCCTCATTAAACAGTTCATATGAGAGATAATGGAGGCTTAAAACAAGCCTGACAGAGGTGTAGATAGTGAGAAGCACTCACTTTTGTAATATATTTTTCAACATAGAGCTAATAGGGTTTGCTGTCAGATTGTAGAAATTATTGGACAGGTTCTTGAATAAAGCAATTGGGAAAATGCAGTTAAAATGCATTAAGATCATCTTTTTTAGTAGTATCTGAGATAAATAAAACTCATACTATTTCATCTTATTTCGGTATGCCTATAATGTATGTCTTTAGTTTTGATATTTGCTTAGTAAAGAGGCAAATGTAAAACAAAATGGTGTGAATGTGGAACTATTGTAAATAAAATGGATCTTCCAAATCAGTTACTGAGGTGTTCTGTTTAGAAACAAAGTAGGGTCCCCACTGATTCACTTTGGCATTTTCTGCTGATCACACTGGTTGTTTGAAATTGGAAGCAGTAGCTGAGACAGTTGGCACAAGCAGGACAAGTGGAAATGCACATAGCAGCACGTAATTGTATCACAACATGAACAACTCTAGGAAGTGTTGCAAAATGAAGAGTGTCTCCCAGAGTAGTATTCGTTTTCTTTAATATTTCTAAAAAATATTTATTGTTGAAAGTGTTACAAAAGTCCCTTCCTCCCCCCCATGGGCCCCCTTCCACACCCCACACCCCAATCCCAGGCATTCACTACCCTATTCTTTTTCTATGTGAATTCTGAAAATTGGCCTTGTCACTTCACATTGAGTACATAGAAAACTATATGTCTTTGATTTTTAACTTTTCTCTGGAATTAAGATGATGATACTTCCTATTTACATATTTTCTTATTGGGAATTAATTTGATTAAACAAATTAATTGTTTTCCCTATGAGTTATTATAATTAACAAGCACAAAAGCCTAGAGTTTCATTTTCTCATTTGTACTTTGGAAAGCCTAACAGTCCTTCACTCATGTCTTTTAAAAAAAATTCTTTATTGTTTAAAGTATTACATATGTCTCCTTTTCCCCCCATTGACCTCTCCCTGTCACTCCCACCCCCAGCACATGTACTTACCCCCCTAGTGTCTGTGTCCATTGGTTATGCTAATATGAATGCATACAAGTCCTTTGGTTGATCTCTTACCCCGCCCTCCCTTGCCTTCTCTCTGAGGTTAGACAGTCTGTTCAATGCTTCTCTGTCTCTGGATCTATTTTTGTTCATCAGTTTATGTTGCGAAGTATATTCCACAAATGAGTGAGGTCAAATGAAATGTATCTTTCTCCGACTGGCATACTTCGCTTAGCATAATGCTCTCCAGGTCCATCCCTGCTGTTGGGAATGGTAAGAGTTCTTTCCTTTTCACAACAGCACAGTTTTCCATTATGTAGATGTACCACTGTTTTTTAATCCACTCATCAGCTGATAGGCACTTAGGCTGTTTCCAAATCTTAGCTATTGTACATTGTGCTGCTTTGGTGTTTCTGATTTCCTGGGATATATTCCTAGAACTGGGATTACTGGGTCAAAAGGAATTTATATTTTTAATTTTTTGAGCAATCTTCATACTGTTTTCCACAGTGATTGCACCAGTCTGCATTCCCACTAGCAGTGCATGAGGGTTCCTTTTTCTCCACATCCTCACCAATACTTGTCATTTGTTGATTTGTTGATGATAACCATTAAAAGAGGTATGATATGGTACCTCCTTGTTTTGATTTGCATCTCTTGGGTGACTGAGCATGTTTTCATATGTCTCTTGGCCTTTTGTATGTCCACTTTCAAATAGTGTCTATTTAGGTACTTTGCCCATTTTTTAAATTGTATTGTTTATCTTCCTTTTGTTATGATGTATGAGTTCCCTATAAATTTGGGAGATTAAACCCTTATCAGGTATAATATTGGCAAATACATTCTCCCATGCAGTGGGCTTTCTTGTTATTTTGTTGATGGTTTCCTTTGCTGTGTAGAAGCTTTTTATTTTGATGTAGTCCCATTTGTTTATTTTCTCCTCAGTGTCCATTATCCTAGGAGCTCTATAGGTAAAGATATTGCTACGATATATGTCTAATATTTTGCTGCCTGTGGATTCTTCTAAGATTTTTATGGTTTCGCTTCTTACGTTTAAGTTCTTTATCTCTTTTGAGTTTATTTTTGTGTATTGTATAAGTTGGTTGTCTTGTTTCATTTCTTTACATATATCTGTCCAATTTTCCCAACACCATTTATTGAAGTTGTTTTGACTTCATTGTATGCTCTTGCCTCCTTTGTCAAATATTAATTGAGCATAATGGCTTGGGTCGATTTCTGATTACTTTGTTCTGTTCCATTGGTCTATATGTTTGTTCTTATGACAGTACCATGAAGTTTTAAGAATATTGGCTTTGTAATATAGCTTGATATCTGGTATTGTGATCCCTCACACTTTGTTCTTCATTTTCAAGATTGTGGTGGCTATTAGGGGTCTTTTTAAAATTCCATATGAACTTCTAAAGAGTTTGTTTTTGGTCTGTGAAATATGCCATTGGTATTTTAATGGGGATTGCATTGAATCTATAGATTGCTTTGGGTAGTATGGACATTTTAATGATGTCAATTCTACCAATTCATGAACACTGTATATTCTTCCATTTGTGTATGTCTTCCTCTATCTCTTTTTTCAATGTACTATAATTTTCCAAATAGCTCTTTTGCCTCCTTAGTTAAGTTTATTCCTCAATATCTTAATATTTTGTTGCAATGGTAAATGTGATTGTTGGTTTTTTTGGTGTGTTTTTTTAGTGTTTTTTTTTTCTGTGAGTTCACTATTGGTGTATAAAAAAGCCAGAGATTTCTGGGTGTTAATTTTGTATCCTGCTATATTGCCAATTCATTTATTAAGTCTAGTGGTTTTTTTTATAGAGACTTTAGGGTTTTCTATGTACAATATCATGTCATCTCCAAATAATGACAATTTTACTTCTTCTTTTCTTTCTTCTTCTTGTCTGATCACTATGGCTAGCACTTCCATTACTATATCGAACAGGAGTGGTAAAAGTGGGAATCCCTGTCTTATTCCTATTCTCAGGGGAAATGATTTTAGTTTTTGCCCATTGAGTATGATGTTGGCTGTAGGTTTGTAATCTAAGGCCTTTATTATTTTGAGTTATACTCCTATTCCCACTTTTCTGAGAGTTTTTATTAAGAAAGGGTCTTGGATTTTGTCAAATGCTTTTTCTGCATCAATTAATATGATTATGTGATTTTTTTCTCTCAATTTTTTTATATGATGAATCACATGTATTGATTTGGAGATATTGTACCATCGTACATCCCCAGAATAAATCCTACTTGGTCATGGTGTATGATCTTTCTAATGTAATGTTGGATCTGATTTTCCAGAATTTCATGAGGCTTTTAGCATCTATGTTCATCAAGGATATTGGCCTGTAGTTCTCTTTGTTTTTGGTGTCTTTACATGACTTTGGAATTAGGGTAATGCTGGCTTCATAGAAAGAGCTTGGAAGTGTGCCTTCCACTTGAATTTTTTGGAATAGTCTGAGGAGGATAGGTTTTAGTTCTTTGAATTTTTGGTAAAACTCCCCTGTGAAGCCATCTGGCCAGGGCTTTGGTTTACTGGGAGTTTTTTTTATTACTGTTTTAATTTCCTCCATAGTTATTGGCCTATTCAGATTTTTCAATTCTTCCTGATTGAGTTTTGGAAGGTCATATTTTTCTAGGAATATGTCCATTTCTTGTAGGTTGACAAGTTTGTTGGAACAGAGTTGTTCATAATATTTCTTTACAATCCTTTGTATGTCTGTTGGGTTGGTTGTTACTTCACCTCTTTCATTTCTGATGTTGTTTATTTTGGGTTGTCTCTCTTTGCTTCTTGGTGAGCTTGGCTAGAGGTTCATCTATCTTGTTTATCTTTTCAAAAAAACAGCTCTTGATTTTATTGGTCTATGTATTGTTTTTTTGGTTTCTATTTCATTTATTTCAACTCGGATCTTTATTATTTCCTTCTTCTGCTTACTCTGGAATTTTCTTGTTGCTGTCTTTCTAATTCTTTAGGTTGTAGAGTTAGGTAATTTATTACAAGTTTTTATTGTTTTTTTGTTTTTTGTTTTTGTTTTTGTTTAAGGTAGGCCTGTAGAGCTATGAACTTCCCTCTCAGGACTGCTTTCACTGTGTCTCATAGATTTTGGATTGTTGTTTTCATTGTTATTTGTTTCCAGAATGTTTTTTATTTCTTTTTTGAACTCTTTGGTGACCAAATCATTGTTTAATGACTTGCTATTTCACCTCCAAGTGTTTGAATTTTTTGATTGTTTTTATTCTAGTTTATTTCTAATATTATGCCATTGTTATCTGAGAAGATATTTTATATGATTTCAATCTTCTTGAATTTGAAGAGGCTTTGACTGTGTCCCAGTATGTGGTCTATGAAAATGTCCCATGTGCATGTGAAAAGAAAGTATATTCCAAAGCTTTGGGGTGAAATGTTCTGAAGATGTCAATTAATTCCATCTGATCTAGTGAGTCGTTTAGGATTGTTGATTCTTTGTTGAATTTTTGTCTAGGGGATTTATCCAAGTGATGTCAGTGGTGTATTAATGCCCTCTACTATGATTGTATTGCTGTCGATCTCTCCCTTGATATCTTCCAGAAGTTTTTTAATGTATTTGGGTGCTCCTGCATTTGGTGAATATATGTTTACCAGAGTTATATCCTTTTGTTTTATCATCCCTTTAGTATTATGATGTAGCCTTCCTTATCTCTTGTTATGGCCTTCACTTTGAGGTCTATTTTGTCAGATATAAGTATTGCTACGCCAGCTTTTTTTTTTTTTTCATTTCCATTTGCCTAAAAAATATTTTTTCATTGTTCTGAGGTGGGTCCTTTGTAGACAGCCTATACATGGGTCATGTTCTTATCCATTCAGCCACTCAGTGTATTTTGACTGGAGCATTTAATCCATTTACGTTTAAGGTTATTATTGCTAGGTTCTTGTTTGTAGCCATTTTTATTCTTTATGCCTGTGTTCCTTTTTTCCTTTCTATTTCTTCTTTTCACAACAGTCCCTTTAGCACTTCTTGCATTGCTGGCTTAGAAGTGATAAACTCCCTTAGCCTTTTTTGTCTGTGAGGCTCCTAATTTCCCCTTCAATTTTGAATGATAGCCTTGCTGAATAGAGTATTCATGAATTCAGTCCCTTGCATTGTATCACTTTATATACTTCATTCCATTCCCTTCTGACCTGATGTGTTTATGTTGAGAAATCACTTCATAATCTAATGGGAGATGCCTTGTAGGTAACTCTCTGTCTCTCTCTTGCAGCCTTTAAGATTCTCTCTTTGTCATTAACATTTGCCATTGAATTATGACGTGTCTTGGTGTGGGTCTTTTTGGGTTCATCTTGTTTGGGAATCTCTATGCTTATGCGACATTTTTTCTTCTCTAAATTAGTTAAGTTTTCTATCATTATATCTTCAAATACGTTTTCTAATCATTGCTCCTCTTCTTGTCCTTCATGCATTCCTATTATATGGGTGTTACTTTGTTTCATGTTGTCTCAAAGCATCTTTAGGTTATCTTCCTGCTTTCTAATTTTTATCTCCAGTTACTGTTCAGATTGGGTGTGTTTTCTGCTCTGTCTTCTAACTTCCTAAATCAGCCCTCTGCTTTTTCTAATCTTCTGTTGAAACCTTCCATTGTGTTTTTTATTGTAGCTATATCATTATTAATTTCCTCTTGATTCTTACATAAGTTGATTTCCTCATCAAGATGATTTAGGAAATGTATGACCCTTACTCTGAATTCTTTTTCTGACATATTGCATGTCTCTGTTCCATTTAGTTCCTTCTCTTGTGATTCTTCTTTTTCTTTCCTTTTGGGGTTGTTTTATTGTCTCCCCATTTTTGTTCTCAATGGATGGCCCAGGTGCTGGGTCACGAGGCACCTGTGGCTGAAGTGGCAGGCTTAGTGGGAGGATCATGCTTTCTGAGACTTGCCAGAGGGCCCAGGTGCCGGGTAGCCTGGGGCTTGTGGCTGAAGTGGTGGGCTTGGTGGGAGGGGAGTGCACTCCGGAGCTCATAGGAGCCTGCGGCTGGGGATGCTGGAGTCCCAGCATCTGTGGATCTTCAGATGAGGTAGCAGGTCTTTGGCCAAAATGGCTACAGGGTCTGGTATGTTGTCTCAGGCCAGTCTGGGTGGTGGTGAGGCTAGGCTCCTAGTCACAGCAGATCTCCCCTTCAAGATTGTGTGGTTTCTGTGCCAGAGCCAGCTCCCCCAGGAGTGTTTGAAGCAATAGCAGGGGTTCAGAATCTAGGAGAGCCTGGTCTTCCAGTCCCTGAGACTCCTGCAAGATCTAACTGTCACACACACACACACACACACACACACACACACACACACCACATCCACACATTCCCCTTTTGCTCCCTGACTCACTCACACTCTTTTTTTCACTGCCATCCTGCCAGCTACCATTTTGATTCTCCTCCAACTCCTTTATAAATGGTCTTTCTCAGTGAACCATGGTATTCTATGTTTATTTCTACTAATGGCTATACTTGTTCAGCTTGTCAGTTACCTTGTATTTTTATTTCATAGTAATTTCTAATTTTATCTGTCTCTGTCAATAGACTATGAGCACATCAGGAAACTTTCCATATTCAAATTAGTTCTTAAAACATAGCTCAGGACCTTAGCGAGTCATTAAAAATAATTCACTAAGTGAATAAACATATGATCTAATTCTTGCATATAAAATTGTGTATGAAATTTTTGAATTTATAAAAAGTAAACTTTGAAGCAAATATCTTTGCAAGATTGATTTCTGTAAAGACAAAATTAGTTAATTTCACTCAGGCTCTTTTGTTTAGCATAGTGATTTCAAGATTTATCCATACTGTTGCATGTATCATGAAGCTATCCTTTTATGTTGGTGAGAAATAGTCTACTTAAGGGTGAAAAGACTGAACACTAGCCCTAATAATGAAGTCCCTAGTAATTAATTGTCAATGAGTCATACTCTGAAGAAATCAAGAAGATAAGAAGCAAGTACATTTTCTCTCAACGTATTTTTAAACATCTCTTTTAGTTTCCACTTTGTTATTTTCACTAATCTGTACTTGGAAGAAAATATCAAACAAACAAACAAAGTGTTAAGTAATGTTAAATTAAATAAAACTTCTCTCTCTTATACTAATATAACTTTGATTATATAATCAGAGCTTAAAATTCTAAGGCATATTTTATTTCACTTCTAATTTTATCAGTTGCTTCTTTTTTAAAATTATATTATTTTATTTAGTCTTCTCCCATAACTACTAGAGCAGTGAAGAAATTTTCATCACATTGCACTCTCAAATAATACAAATTCTCTTTACAGTAAGTTCTTAACTACTTTTAATATTTACTGTTTCCTCAACTTTTATATTTGAAGAATTGCTGATGATGTGGGGGAAATAATATAGACTTTAAAGCCAAGTTAGTTCTGTTGTGTCTTTTTTCTTTTATAATTTGTTAACTATGTAAGCAATCCAATTTTAAGAGTAAAAATGATGGTACAGTGGGGCCTTGACTTACGAGTGTCCCGACTAACGTTTTTTGAGATACCAGCTGTCTCTCGGCTAATTTTTTGCATTGAGTTGATAGAGTAATTTTAGTTAACGAGCTCCTTAACGAGCTCGGTCTCGGAACGAATTAAACTCGTAAATCAAGGCCCCAGTGTACTTAATAATTAATAATAAAAAATAAAACAATATGGACCCCAGTAAATCAAGAGAGATGGACTTTCTAACTATAGGAACAAATATGGAAGCAGGAAAAGCAGAGTGGTATTGAAATAATTCTGATAGCTTGGACTAGGGTGGTAGCAATACTATTGGTGAGAAGAACTCAGATACTGAATATCATTAAAAGATAGAATTAAGAGAACTAGAAGTAGACATTCTGTTTTACATGAAAAAAATAGAAAAGCCACCTAAAGTACAAGAAATATTTATAACGTATATAAAAATAAAGTATTTTTATCCAAATGTATAAAAACCCTAAAATTTAAAGTGGCAAAGCACAAGCAGAGGAATATACACTGAGTGGCCAGATTATTATGACCACCTGATGTTTGTAGGCAAATTAGCTATAATTTCACACTGAAGTAGCTAGAGGGCCAGACCATTATAAATAGGGAAGCAGGTTGTTTACCATGACAGTAGAAGTGATTTTTTTTCTGAAGGCAATTTAACAGCCTTTGAATGTGGAATATATTTATATACTGGTAGCCTGGTGCACAAAAATTTGTGCACTCAGGGGTGAGGGTGAGGGGTGGGGCCAGACCCCTCAGCCCGACCTGCACCCTCTGTCATGTTCCGGGACCTCGGCCACTCCTGGTCTAGGCACAGGCCTACAGGCTTGGGGCAGCCTGGCTCCCGAGGCCCCATTTTATCAAGAGAACAGAGTCGGCGTTAGTTACAGTCATCACCGAACCCAGTACACTGCATCTGTGCATACAACTGCCTCGTTCATGTGCCTGCTTCGCCCTACTGAATTATTAACATCTTGAGGACATAGCTCTGTCTTATCCTGCTTCACCTTCAGTGCCTGGCCTGGTTCCAGGGACCTGAGAGGTTTTGCTGAGTGAGTGAATAATGAGTGAGTGAATGAGTGAATGAATGAGCAAGTATGTGAATGAGCAAGCAGCTACAGGGCGGGAACTTCTGCCACATTGCCATGGCAACATGGCAGAAGTTCTGGCCCCACTCCCGGCTGCCTGAGGCCCACCCCGGGAAAGTTCCCGCCCTGCTCCCAGGGGCCTGGCGCCCCTCTCCTGGCTGCATGCTGAATTACTAACATCTTGAGGA
Organism: Myotis myotis; assembly: GCF_014108235.1. Lineage (NCBI taxonomy): Eukaryota > Metazoa > Chordata > Mammalia > Chiroptera > Vespertilionidae > Myotis > Myotis myotis. The sequence continues at coordinate 42,665,642 of NW_023416379.1, forward strand.
CATAGCTTTGTCTTATCCTGCTTCAACTTCAGTGCCTGGCCTGGTGCCAGGGACCTGAGAGGGTTTGCTGAGTGAGTGAATGAGTGAATGAATGAACAAGTAAGTGAATGAGCAAGCAGCTACTGGTCAGGATAGTTCAGACTCCACTCTCAGCTGCCTGACGCAAACCCCGGGCAGTTCTTGCCCTGCTCCCAGTGGCCCCACTCCCCTCTCCCAGCTGCATAGTTTGCGCAGGGCAAAGGCAGCCCAGGTGTGCGTGTTGGCAGATCAGTGCATTAGCACCTGCCAGCCTCTGATCCCCTCGGGAGGGCCGTTTGTGGGCGTGGCCGGTGGAGGATCGGTGCATTAGCACCCACCAGTCTCAGATCCCCACAGGAGGGCTGTTTGTGGGTGTGGCCGGTGGCAGATCGCTGTGGTCCCGTCCACCAGCCCTGGGCCGGGTCCCATACGGGCTGCCTGCTGCCTGGGTCACAGATAGCAGTCCCAGATGGCATTGAGGCAGGTGGGATGGCGCTGTCCCGCCCTACCTGCAGTATGCAAATTAGCCGCCATCTTGGTTGTCAGTTAATTTGCATATCATCCTGATTAGCCAATGGGAAGTGTATCAGAGGTACGGTTAATTACCCTATTTGTCTTTTATTAGATAGGATGCTGAGTGGCCAGATTATTATGACCACCCCATCAGTACTTCGTTGGGACACCCTTTGCCTTTAATACTGTGGCGATTCTTCTTGGCATTGATTCCAAAAGATGTTGAAAGGTGATGCGAGGAATCTGACACCATGCCTGATGAATAGCACTGTCCAGTTCTGTGAGATTTGATGGTTGTGGAACCAGCTGCCTGATGGCTCTTTTAACTTTGTCCCACAAATGCTCAATTGGATTGAGATCTGGTGATTGTGGGGGCCACCTAAGCAAGGTAAAGTCTCCCTCATGTTCTTGAAAGCACTCCTGCACAATACGAGCACCGTGGCATGGCGCATTGTCTTGTTGGAAGAAGCCATCTCCATTGGGATACGCCATCAACATGATAGGATGAACTTGATCAGCAACGATACTTAGGTATGTTGTGCTATTCAGGCGTTGTTCCACACGAATTCAAGGGTCCAAATCATGCCCCAAACCATAACACTGCCCCCACCAGCTTGAAGGGCTGTACTCATGAATGTGGGGTACATGCTTTCATGCTGTTTCTGCCAAATTCTCACTCTGCCATCTGCATGATACAACTGGAAACGTGATTCATCGGACCACATGACTTTTTTCCAATGCTCGACTGTCCAATCCTTCTGTTCCTGTGCGAATCGGAGACGTTTTATCTTGGTAACTGCAGACAGCAAAGGTGTTCGAACAGGCCTTTGGCTTCCATATCCCATACGATGTAGTGTACAGCTAATTTGCCTACAAACGCCAGGTGGTCATAATAATCTGGCCACTCAGTTGTGTATAGGTTGTTAAATTGCGTTGTTTTACCCATATCTTTAGGGGAAAAAATCACTTCTACTGTCATGGTAAACAACCTGCTTCCCTATTTATAATGGTCTGGCCCTCTAGCAACTTCAGCGCGAAATTATAGCTAATTTGCCTACAAACGTCAGATGGTCATAATAATCTGGCCACTCAGTGTACATCCCATGATTGACTTATTTCTAAGATGCACATACCATTACTAAACTGTTTTATTATAACTTTTATGATCTACTTTCTTAGCAACTTTCAAATATACAATATAATATTATTAGCTAAAGTTACCTTATATTACATCTCTATTTTACCGGAAATATTTGTGAAAAGCTTTATATGAAAATATATTCAACCCCATTAATAATCAGAGTGATATGCATTTAAAATTGATAGAGATGGATTTCCACCACCCTACATGGGATTATAGAGTATCCCTCCTTCCATAGAAAGCTAAATGGACAAATATATGAAACAGTGTTTCCAGACATTGAATAAAAGTCAGTCAGGGCTATAAATCCCTGAATTAATGAAACAAACAAACAAAAAAAATGAGTCCTATGATTTTTCTGCTTTTAATCTAGAGGTGTTTATCAGACCCTGGAAAGGGGAGGGGGGCCCATGTAGGGCATAATAGTCTCCTGAGATGAGAAGACAGAAGTTACAATTCACAGATACTGGGATACATGGATTTGTGAAGCTAAATATTAGAGAAGGAGCTATTCAGAGGAAGAGTTTCAGAAATCTACATAGGAGGTCTATTCTAAGATACACATACCATTACTAAGCTGTTTGAACTTCATTAAATTCAAGAGAATAAAATAAGAATGAAAGCTGAATTCTGGTTTGGCATCTATAAAATACTGGAGGGAAACCTGTCTACCTAGAACTCTAAATGAAAACACACACACACACAACACACACACACACACACACACACACACACACACACACACACACAAGTGTTGATTAATGTCTAATAGCCAAAAATTGAAACAACTCACTCATTCATACTAATTAAAGCTGTATAGCTTAACAAACTGTGGCATCTCTATATAATGGAATACTACTATTGGTTGCATTCAGAGTTGTCCTGAATTGATGTAAGCGTTTCTGTACACTAGGTTATTTTATTGTTTCCCTGGAAATTGCTGGAATCACACCTCCTTGTGAGCAGTCAACTGAAAGAGCAAGTGCATATGTTCTGAAGGGGAATTCTGACCATGCACCATGGCTACATTACTTTTTCTTTTATTTTTTTTTGGATTTTAGGTTCAGGATTATTTCTTATATAATCCTTTTACTCTTTCTACATATATTATATATGCCTCCTTCTATATATCAAATATTTCCAAATTAAAAAAATAGCAATTCAAAACTACATCATATGGGTCAGAAAAAAATCAGTGTTCACACACACACACACACACACACACACACACACACACACAAATATGCACTCTTCCCTATAATATGTATAGGACACAGACTATGACCACTTGAAATATAAGCAATTGAATACATTATGTGCATGGTTTTTCACTGTAAATATATATTCTGAAGATTGAGTATATGAAATATGAAACAATATGAGGATTTATGCATTGGTACAGTAGAAAGAATGCAATGCTACAATCTATCTTACAAACACAATAATGGATCAGAATTTCTATTCATTACTGAATGTCATCTTGTGTCCCACATACTTTCACATAATTTCATTATAAGAATCCTCATCTCCCTGGCTCATAGCAACTTTTGAAACTCTTTTTGTTTTCCAGGCTTCCTTAAAGAGTTAGAAGCAAATGTAAATAATGTGTTTTGTTGATTGATGTTTGAATCCTATGAAGTCTAGAATAAGATTTGCTGAGAAAGATACTTGGTTTAATTAAGGGATAGGTACTGCATATGAAAGCACTGGGAATGAAATATTGAATGTCTGTGTATATTTGATAAGCACTTTCTTCATCTGTCACATGAAGAAGGGAGGATCATGCTTTATATTTTGCTAATGGATTTTCTCTCTGCTAACAAACTCAGAGCTTGAAGTAAAGGAAGATTGCCACACATCTCCGTTTCTGTGATTTCCATACATCCATTTCCCTGATACTTTATTCTTAAATTGCAGATTTAAAATGTACTCACACTTATTTATGCTTTATGCTTGAGGTTATGTTTTGTGATTAAAGAACAAACTAGACTAGAAAACTATATATTTTCTCTTTCCCTTTATAAAACTACTACGAGATTTCAGAAAAATGACTGTTTAAAATTGACAGTTTTAATGGTTACATAGTTGTTGTTTGAAGATGACATGCCAAATGAAAAACTAATAAATATTAGAATAATATGATACCAAATCACTAGACAGGGCCATATTTTATTTATTATTTTAATTAATTTTAAACTAGTATATTAAAAAGGCAGTAAGAGCATATTTTAAAAATGAATTGCTCAGCCCTTGCCAGTTTTGCTCAGTGGATAGAGCGTCAGCCTGTGGACTGAAGGGTCCTGGTTCGATTCCAGTCAAGGGCACATGCCCAGGTTGCAGGCTCAGACTCCAGTGTGGGGTGTGCAAGAGGCAGCCTATCAATGATTCTCTTTCATCATTGATGTTCCTATCTCTCTCTACATCTCCCTTCCTCTCTCTCTCTAAAAACCAATAAACATTAAAAAAAAGAAATTGTTCATCAACTAACAACATGTTATTTTATTTCAATAGGCAACTGATTTTTTTTCTTTTCTCCTAGAAATATTATTTGTATACACATATATAATCAATATCTATCTATCCATCTTGCAATTTTTTTTTCTAGAAATGACCATCAGAATCCATTAGAATAATGATTTGGTGTTAATTGTGCTCATTGCATTACATTATCAGAAAATGTAAGACTGTGGATCTACCGCTTTCTCGTAGAGCTTTGAGAAAGGGCAATTTCATCCAAATAGTAAAATTCTCACTTTCACACCTCAAAACTCTTTCCTTCTAACTCTCATGGTCCCTGTTGGCACACAAGTGGAAAAGAGAATCATCTCTATGCATGAAACACTGGAGACACATTCATCTCCTCCCACCTATAACTCACTTCTCACAATAAGTTTCTACTGAGTTAGGAACTAGTGAATGTTCTTTCCGACAGTGAGAGATTCAGTAACTTGGGGGAGTGCTGCTTTGTTTTGAAAATGGGGCCAGGAAAGAGACAGCATTGTTGATGAGGAAACATCATGGAATCAGTAGAAGACTGTACTTCTCTGCCCCATTCAGTTTAGTAATTCATAGTTTATTTTCCTGAGAGTCAAATGGACAAGTAAGACTTAAATTATCCTGTATAGACTTACAAAGATGATTATGTGCTGGGTGAATGCACAGAAGCATTGCATAAAATACAAACCCAGATCTGAAGAAGACAAAAAGAAAAGGCCTCAGCTAAGTGTTCCCATACATGCAGACTAATCCATGCAAGGAACTAACAACTATCAATCCATTGAGAAAGTCAGTATTTGTCCAGCTCCCTCACAGCTGGAGCTGGTAGTTTCTAGATTCATTCATCATGTTTGGAGAAATGAATAGAAAAGACTACATTATATTTGATTTTGAGGTATTTGTGAACAGAAAATTCATTCACATCTATTTTTAGTATATTAATTAATGGTATTCACTTAATTAAGCCTTTGGGGGTAAAAATAACAATTCTGAGAGAAACAGTTTTAATATCCTGAGCTGAAATTGAATCATGAATAGCTAATTTTAAAATCAAATATGCTAATACTTACTATTTTCATCTCTTTTCCTGCTATAATATGTGTATTGTATTATGACACAGACCTCAAACTCATATTTTACAGGGAAAATATAACACAAGTTTTATTTTTTAAGGAGTGGTTTTTATATACAGCCAGAGGCTTCCTGTTCCAAATCATTCCTGTCAAACATTTAAAATATATACACCTACATCCTACCTCCAGCTTTGAATGAGAATTGTTCTGATTGTTGTCTGAATGCAACATAGCTCTATCTGAGAAAACTTTCCCAGGGCTTCTCTATCTGCTAGACCATGAAAGTAAACACTTTATGTTTATTGAGCAGGATTTATGAAGCTGTCAGTGAACTGACACATGGCAATAAAATGTATTGTGGCTGGAGTCTAGATAATCTACAGCTGAATGAATTACACTAATTCTGGTGCTTGCATATTCATGCTGTGGAAATAGTTCTTGTAACAGATTTCTGCATTGTCTGCAGGTGCCACAGCATGGTTAGAAGTAGAGTTAATTGCACTCTAGGACATGTGGGAGTTCACACACGTCCATGGAGTTGGCTTGTTTTCTGGAAGAGTATTCATGATTTGTGTAAGGAAGCCAAGACACCCATAATTAAATTATCACAACTGCAAACACTTAACTTTTGAAAAGACATTGAAAATAGAGGGGTTTCTAACTATTATGTTAATATCAAAATTTTATCTCCATCTATGTGCCATTTAACAAGTTCACTTAAATTCCAAGTTTGTTACTCAATAAAAGAAAAATGTTGGCTATATAACTACAGCCAAGCTACATGCATAGCTGGTATACCTCCTAGCTAAATGAGAATGCCTAGTTCTGCAAGCTTAATTAGAAGAGATGTTTTCCCTTATGGGGCATATTAAAAGCAAAGTGTTTTATTTACTTTGGCAGAAGGTACATTAGGGAATCTGTGAAAGAAGAAGAAATTAATCTTAAAAGAATTCACACACTATTTTCTTATTGTGACCCAGTATACACAGCTGCATTGCATGATGTAGAGGGAAAAAATGTCTCAATTTTTTGGATTTTTGCATTGGTTAATGATTAGGGAATTACCAATGTTTATGTTAATTTTTTAGAGTTTAATTTTATTCAGAATAATCCCATATGCTAATAGTTCTGTTTTCACCCAAGCCCCTTCCATTTCTTTGTTATGGTCCTTCCTTGGCTTACAGAGCTTATTCTCTGGAAGATTCTGGCTTTTACCCTTCTATTCAGTAATAGCAAATATTCTGATGACTCTATTGCTATATCAGCATGTTAGATATCAGAAAAAAATGTAAGAGATGTGTTATAATATTATTAACAGAATAAATGTAATAATTGTCTAAAGTATGAAATTTGGGTAATTAAATTCCTGTGTAAATAAAGGAAATGTTATATTTATTAGAATGGTAGCATTTTTTTTTTTTAAGTAATGGGGCATGTAAGGTTGTAAATTATGGGAAACTATAAGTTGTTAATATGGTGCTGGTAAAGTTTGTATCTAGGTTAAAGCAGTAATATTATGGAAGGAAGACCAGAATAAATATTAGGCCATAAATCTCATGCTAATGCATTTGAAAGGCATGCAAACGGTGACTTGAAGAATTTCTAAAACAAAAATCTGCAAATCTCTTACATCTAGAAATCTTTCTGACAACTGTGTAAAGGATGAATAAGGTAAAAAGGAGGTAGGTACATCAGTATTAGATTCAGGTATATTAATTAAAAGAAAAAGATTTAGTGTCTTTAATATTTAGATTGCAGCATTAAAGTGAAAATTTGTAGAGTAACTGTTAATTTCTGTTGACAATGCATTTTATAGATTGTGCTGCTATACATGAATTAATATAACTGATGTAGTTATTGATGTAACATATTAATTTAATATAATAATACTAGAGGCCCGGTGCACGAAATTCGTGCACTGGGGGGTAGGGTTCCCTCAGCCCAGCCTGTCCCTCTCACAGTCCGGGAGCCCTCAGTGGATGTCCTACTGATGGCCACAGTCTGGCAGCAGAGGCTCAGAGAAGGCGTCCTGTGTGTGTGTGTGTGTGTGTCCCCGCTGCCTGCCCCCAGCTGCATAGGAGGCTCAGAGCAGGCACTCCATGTGTGTGTCTGCTGGGGTCCTGCCCCCAGCCACACCATGGAGGCTTGGAGCAGGCACCCCTCTGTGTTGATCTCTCAGGCTCCTGGCCTCCACTGTGTGTTGTACTCTCCCTTGAGCTGTGGCCAAGGTGGGGTGCTGCCTGCAGGCTGCGCTTTCCTGCTCACGGATCGCCAGATCGCCCCAGAGACCTGGGGGCAGGCCCTCCTGGGTGCTGCCTGCAGCCGCACTTTCCTGCTCTGTGATCGCCATGGCAACCCAGGAGCTGGCCCACCTCGGGGCTGCCTGCCAGCTGCACTTTCCTGCTCTGGGATGCCACGGGGACCCAGGAGCAGGCCCACCTGGGGGCTGCCTGCAGGCCCCACTTTCCTGTTCTGGGATGCCATGGTGACCCAGGAGCAGGCCTGCCTGGAGGCTGCCTACAGGCCGTACTTTCCTGCTCACCGATCACTGGATCACCCCGATGACCCGGGGGCGGCACTTTCCTGCTCTCTGATTGCCATGGGGTCCCGGCTGGCGACGGGGCTTAGGCGGCACATGGGGGTCCCGGCTGGGGGCAGGGCTTAGGCGGCACGGGGCTTAGGCGGCACACGGGGGCCCCAGCTGGGGCGGGGATTTGGTGGCGTGGGGCTTAGGCGGCGCAGGGCTTAGGCGGCACACGGGATCCTGGCTGGGGGTGGGGCTGCACACAGGGCCCGGATAGCAGCTCACGCTGTCCCACCCTGCCTGCAGTATGCAAATTAGCCGCCATCTTTGTTGGCAGCTAATTTGCATATCATGCTGATTAGCCTATGGGAGGCGTAGCGAAGGTACATCAATTACCATCTTTGTCTATTATTAGATAGGATTACTAATAACTATTCTCTTTTTCCCTAAGTGTATTCATGTGTGATGCAGATAGCCAGTGTACCTAAATTTTTATTAAACCTCCTGAGTTATACAAGGAAAATTCTGCTTTGTTTTCAAAGGAATAAAAATATGTAAATTATATGAATAAGGCAATATCACTTGTAAAAATACTTGACCATAAAGTAGAACTTACTAGTGTAATCATAAAAGTCAGTTTTCCTCCTATAGCCATAAATTTCAGTTTTCTGTTTGAAATTTTAAATAAGAATTTTCAGGTGAAACAAATAATACAAACACATTGTAGAACACAGAAAATAAATGATTTTATCATAATTAAAATAACCACAACTGATATATTTTCTTTTGAGGAGATCCTTCCAGATACCTACTATTTACTGTGCAATGTTGCTTATTTAAAAATGAAGTGACACAGGGCCACAAAATAATCATGAAAAATGTAAATATAAATAACTATATTAAAATATAAGTGTGTAATATAAGTAAATATATGTAATGTATTGTAATAGTATATTTACTTATATTACCATATATGAAACATATATTTAAATACATTAATACATTTTCAAACTGAAAATCACCCTCGAATGCATTTTGTAAAACATAGAACTCACAGTAACAAAGAGGTGCTTAATTTTATTTTTTATATAATACTTTCTTTGGGAAGTATTACTAACCTCCAAGTGTTACTGGAGAATACTCCTATAAAGTAATGATATAGGGAGATTCTATCTATATGATTCTTACAGAGCAAACAGTTTAAACTATAGTAAGTACATAAGCAAGTCACAGAAATTTTTTACTCAGTTTCCTTCCTCTTATATTTTGACTGGCTTCTACAATAAAATATAACACTGACTTTGTTCAATAAAAACTCAAAACAAAATATATGTCATACATTTACATGGCTAAATTATTAAAACATACATATCTATTACTAATTTAGATAACAGAATGGTTGCTACCAGTAGGGAAGGGGTGTGGGGGGAGGAAAGACAAGAAGGTAAAAGAATATGGTGAAAGAAGAACACTAGATTTCGGGTGGTGGGCACACAATATACAGGTGGCATGTTATGAAAATATGCATCTGACACTTATACAATGTTATTTTTAACCAATATCACCCCAATACATTTAATTTTAAAAATACATCAGGAAAACTATAAAAGAGAGGATATATACTAAAATGTTATCAGTGGCTCTGTTTGGGTCGTGAGACTGATAGTGATTCTTGGCCTGGCTGAAGTGGCTCAGTTGGTTGAGCATCATCTGATGAACCAAAAGGTTCCCGGTTGGGGGGTGTGCATCGATGTTTCTCTCTTTCCCCCTCTCTCTTTTCCTTCCTCTCTCTCTAAAATCAACAAAAACACATTTAAAAACAAGAAAGTGATTTTAGTTTTCTCTGATATTTTTGCATTTTGTAAATTTTTTACAAATCCTTTAAATACAAAAAGTTAAAGACAAATAAATAAATTAATATTTAATTGAATTTTATTCAAAATTTTCATTTCTCCATTTTGGGGCAATACATTTGATTGCTGATCTTTCTTCATTTTGTTAAAAGCCTTCAGGAAACGTTGACGCAATAAATTGAATATACATTTTTCGGAATAATATTCCAGAAGTATCTTTATTTAGTAACAGTTACTTTATAGTTCTAAACAGGCAGGCCAAGAAACTTTTAAAATTATACGGATAAATCATTAAACATTATTAGAGAGGGTAGAAGTTTGTTTCATTTCATGTTTATTGTTTGAAACATTTATTTTTTTATTCTACATATATTATTAAGTAACACTATTAATTATGTGCCAGAAATTGTTCTAAACATTTGGTATATCTATCAGTGAAAAAAAACTAACAGAAATGCCTGCACTTTTTGAGAGTTGGATTTTAAATTCGTACAAATCTCTTACATTTGTACAAGAGACTTTGTATGTAGCTACTAAGTATAATTTAAAAAGCATCTTAGACATTTGTTATTTGGCTCATATAAGGCTTTTTCTTTAAAGCCTCATGGTTTCTAAAAAGGCATTATGCTATTATAATGCCAATTTTACTTTATAACTACAAAGCCATGTATTTCCTTTGGACATTTTCTAATTTAATGCATGCACTTTAATTTTATCACATTATTTTTGTAATTAACTTTTATTGAGTTTCGTCTCATCATGTTACTTAAGGTTCTTTAATTAAAATATTTGTTTGACTCATTAAAACAAATTAGAGATAGGCAAGTAAAATGTTCATTTTATTTTGCCACAAATATACCATAATTAGTGACTCAATTAAGGGTTGATTGATCTGTTATTAGGACCAATTCTACAGAGAGATGTATTATATTTGCATTAGCCCCAACTAAATATAAAGTATTATATTTACTATTTATAACTCTTTACTTAAAAAATATGTCTTATTTTTAAGATGAAGTTTATTTGAATTTAGTATTTTTATGCTCAATAATTCTACCATTTCTCTAAAAATGATACCACATTTTTGGACTGGAACCTGGATTCTTTGTCCACCGGAATCCAAGAATGAATCCACCAACAGAAAGTGGTATAGCAAAGGTGGAGATTTATTGAAGAACAAGTACAGACTCCCATGTAGGGCGGGGAAGAGTCCCATTGAATTCTTTTCCCCCATGGCTTATAAAGGCTGCAGTTCCCTCATTTCCCCTCCCTCCCACCCCTCCTACTATCCCCTCTGATTGGTCAATATTCCCCTTTGAATTGGTTACCATAGTGATTCCTAAAGCCCTCCCTCCTCAAAGTCCTTCCATTCCTCTGAGCTTTCTTCTTTTCCACATGAATGAAGGGCTTCCTTCTCTTTATTTTGTAAATATAGACCTTTCCTGGCTACTTCCAGTTCCCTTGTCTTATGGAGATGTAACTGCACCAGGCTTCCTTGTGTTATGGAAATGTACCTTCTCCCAGTCTGCAGCCTGCCCTTTTCCATGGACCCCAATTCTAAAAAATCCCTAAGCCTGCCTATGTTACCCCAAATTTCTGCTTCAGAAGCATCCTTTACATTTGTGTTAGTTTTATGTTTGATAATTAATGACCAAACGTTTACTTCAATGGAACATTTAATATATTAACAAATAGCTATTGTCAATAATTTTATAAAATTTAATTATACTCAAATTACTTCATCTTCTCTGTTTTTTTTTTTCATCTAGTTTGTTTCAAAAGTTAATTCATTCCAGCAGCATTTTAAACTCTGTGTGCAAATACATGTACATAAGTGAGTGATATGGCTTTAGTAGATTTAGAAAATCCCCCATATTTTCTTCCACTTTGCCAACTTAAACAGTCAAATGCATACCCCATATTTCTTGAAAGATCCAATCATTCCTTTCTCTTTAAAATATTCTCACTTGGCTTCTGGGACACCACATATTCCTGAATTTTCTATTTCCTTTATTTATTTTTATTTTTTACAGTGGTCACTAATGGCATGCCTTGACAGGAAACCCGATAGTTTGGAGTGTGAAATATCACAGAAATATAGAAATGTGGAAGCGCGCAGCTCTGAGTAACTCCCCTTCTTCTTATGAGTTACATCCTTAGGTACCAATGTGACTGTGTCTTGTCTAATGTTATAAATTCCCGAGTTCCAGGTTCCTTGGCTCCTCCAACCTCAGAAGTTCCTCATTCCCTGCAGACAGTGTCCTGTCTGTTTAAATATACAAGCACCGTCGTAAGGAACTGAAGCATAACTAATGCGGTTCTGTATCCACTCACGTTCTTATTTTGTATTTCTTCTACACTCTGTGTTTGTTGGTTTAAGTGTAAACCAAAGTGAAAGCAATAAAAAAAAATCAAGCTGGAGTCGTCATTCTGCCCATACTCTTTTCTGGATTGCTCCTTTTGCTCTGGTGCAGTTCACAACACCTTCTCAGACTATTTTGTCAGACCTTTTTTTTTTTCCCTACCTCTCAATATCAGAGTTATAGCAAAGCATCTAAATAATTCCTGAACTATATTATTCAATCCAATGACTTTATTGTCTAACCCCCAACCTTGCCCTTAAAACCTAGCACCCAAATGCCTTCTTGACATTTCCACTTGGATACTGATTAGATGACTCAAGCCCAGTATTTGAAAACTCAGGTTTAATTCCTTTCTCACTTTCATACTGCTCCTCCCTCAATTGCCTGTAAGCAACAATATAATTTGCCCATATTTTTCAGGGCAGGTTCCTTACACTTATATTTTTTTCTCACACCCAAAACACTAAACACCCACAAACTATTCTACCCAATTAACATACACATCTTAAATCACCAATGTCACCAATATCATAATCACTCTTGCACAAGCTATCATCACATGCATTCTGGTCTACTATAATATTTTCCTAAATGATCCCACTGTTTCCACCTTTAGATCCCTACAGTAAATGTTCTCTACAGCAGCTAAGATAACTCTTAAAAAGGTATATGTCATTGCATCCCCTTGTACAAAATCCTCCAAACACTTTCCTTACTCTTAAAATAATCCAAATTTTCTGACACATGCAGGCTGCACATAAGCTGATCCTGACTCACTGCCTTCTAATCGCATTGAACTCTGCTGATCTTAGAGCTCATATAAACACTGCCCCACCACAGGACTTTTGAACTCACTATTTCATCTTGCTACATAATGCTTCGTCCGTATGTCTAGATACCAAATGAATTCTGTTCAACATTTCTTGATTCTGAAGACATTTCTTTAGTTGGAAATTTCCTAATTATATTACTGTCTAAAATGGCACATTCCGATCACTATCTATCCCTACATTCTGCTTTATTTTCTCCATAGTGTAATTCACTAACTAAAATTATGTATTAATCTTTCCACCATCTGTGACTGCTGACACCAACTAAGACTGCACATAGTAGTTACTGTCATGCTCCACTCTGGGGTTAAGCTCCAGCTCTGTTGTTACAGCTCCAGCAGGGTAAATGCATTATTCAGTAAAAACCAAAAGTGTACTCCACAGAGAGAGGGGAGTTTTATTTATATAGAAAGAAATTCCTGACCATGGTCCCTCATTGGTCCATTTTTATGTAAATGAAGACTCCAAGCCTTCATAGTTGGGTGCAAAGAGCACCATCCTGATTGGTTGGAATGGAGCTGCTCTGATTGATTGGTGAAGATGCAAATGAGAATATAGCTGCAGGCTCCACATCCTACTATACGAAAAGATGTTCAACATCACATGTCATTAGGAAAATATAAATTGGTATACCACCATGCTCCTATTAAAACAATAAATAGCTAAACACTGACAACAACAACTATTGGTGAGGATGAAGTAACAGGAACTGTCTTTCATTGCTGATGTAGACCCAGAATGGTACAGCCACTTAGGAAAACAGTTTGGCAGTTTCATACTAAACTAAACTCTCAGTCCTACTGGTCAAACTTCAAACCTAGGAGCTCCCTTATATTGGTGAACTCAAGCCTGCAGAAGCGCAGAGCAAGAGGCTTGGCAGCCCAGACTGTGGCTTTGCACTGAAATGCAGTGAACATGGGAGGCCTCTGTAAACAATGACTTGCTAGACTCTGGTTATGAATTTGGACCTGATTAAGCCCAAGAAGTCTTTTTGGCAGATATATTCTCAGGGTCAAAAATATGCAACAAAAATATTTAATATATGAAGATACTATTTTTATAATTATAAATTATGAAAATGTTAAAAATTAATTTCTCCAGCATTTGCAATAACCTGCTGGCCTTTCTAATTTCTGTAATGTGTCCTAACAAAACACGTTTATGACATGGTAGCATCAAAGGTAAGAAAAATAAAACTATGTCATTAATATGTCAATTTCTAGAAAACATTATTTACAACCTGATTAAATATTACCAAAAGTCCTGAACAGATACCTCATTAAAGATATTTATGAAAATGGGAAATAAGCATATGAAAATATGTTCAACATCACATGTCATTAGGGAAATGCAAATTGTTTTACCACCATGCTCCTATTAAAACCACAAACATCTACACACTGACAACTACACTGGTAGCATTCATTCTTAATCCAAGTCCTTTCTGGGTCCCTACATATCTGCCATTCACCTAGTTTGACTGCTAAACCCTTTGAGGATTTTGTCAGCTAACGGAAAGCCCATTTTTCTGAGGCTAGTTAGATTTATTTCACTTGAAACACAAAATTAATATAAACACCTACTCAGTATTGGGCAATGTGCAAAGAGTTAATCCAAGATTGTATAATGGCAGTTTAGGGAGAAAAGTTTTAAAGTACTAAAGAATAAAAGGAATGTATCCTTTAAAAATATATTCTGAGTGGGATGGTTAAAAATTTGACTTTCAGCTTACTTCAAAACACCCCAGGTTATAAAATACTAATGTTACAAAGTAAGTGGAGCTCATTTCTAATGAGTAGATGCCAATAGATTAGCATTTTAAGTATGGATGACAGCATGATTGCAACAAGCATCTGTAAAATTATTGCTTTTCATCTACATTAATTTGCTAAATTACTGCCATGCAAATAGCCCCAAGCCATAAATAAAAAAGGCATTCAGGAATCATTAGTAAATTAGACCTTGGTTACCTGATTTAAAAATCAAAAATGAAATTAGGTGCATTGGTGCATAACCTACCATAGTAGAATGTAATGAGGAGGTATATGTTAGCGGAAACCAAGGAACTTTTGTGTCTAAGGAGAATTTCAGAGAATGACCACATGCTGCTTTTAGTGGTTATTGTTGGCTATTTAAAAAGAGATTGATGTGTATCGCTGTGCTGTAAAAGAATGTTTCACATGCTGAGACACAGTAGTTACCTTCGAATTTTTGCCTATGGATATAAATCTGTATATTGAGAATGTTGCATTGTACTAAGTTTATGCAGAAACCTTAGATATTACAACCATCTTGCTGAGAAGTTGCTACCAAAAGGAAGGAAAAAAAGAATGAACAATATAGAAGACTAGGTAAATAACTTCCTATGTGGCTCTATTTCTATGCAACACACATGCATGCCAATCTCTTAAAAAAATTTAAAAAAAAACATATGTAGATTAAAAAGTTTGTGAACCTTGCTTCACTTCAAACCAGGGATTCTGTTCAAGTGTAGTTATGTTCACACACTCTATTTAAAAGGAAATTCAGGCAAATCTTTTATTATTTGGAATAGTATTTAGTGTTTAATAAATTGTTTATTGAATTTAGAATTCTTAAAATGAGTTTGAATATGTGAACAGAGTCCAAAATATTAGGTAGAAAACTTAACATTTATTATTATCTCAAACTGAATCCTGAGATGAACAAAATACATAGTATATGAAAATATTAATATTAATAACCACTAGTCACAGTGAACACTGTGCTAATTTCATTGAAACTATTATCTCATTGAAACGTCCAAAAAGCATATGAAGAAAACATTATGATGCTCTCATTTTACAGAGGAGAAACTACTTTTTGAGGGATTAAGTAATTTTCCTTAGATTACAAAGAAAAAATGTTGGTTGGGACATTTGATCTCACTCCAATGAGCACACTCTTTTTTATAAATTTATTTTTATATTGAGTTAATTGGGGTGACATTGGTTAATAAAACCACACAGGTGTCAAGAATACACTTATTGATTGCCCACATATTAATGTGTACTACCAAATGGAAATAATCAATATTTAAGAAAACATATTGTACAGCCTGTAATGTAGGTACACAGAAAAAGTCAGTCATTGATACTTAACATATATTAAGTTTTGCACTGCATATTTTTATGTCAAATATTCAGAGAAAATTAATTATCTACCAAGAGCCTGCATTTATTAGAAACAATGTTTTATTTATTGTCCTTTCTTTTTTAAGTTAAGATTGGGCACTAAAATAATCATTTAAAACAGTGATGGAAACATTAGCTGTGTCTCTCAGTAACCAATCTGTTCCAATCAAACTGTTTATATAGGAAATAATTCTATTGTATTGAATCATCTCTCAATATTTTGCCGTTGTCAAAAAGTGATGACAAATATAAGCAATCAAACATTGTAAATGTGTTTTCATTAGAAAGCTTTTCAATTGTAATTCTGTTTTGCTTCTTAATCTTCTTATATGTAATCTCTAGGAACTGCTGGAAGATGAGAGGCACACAGATTGCTTGTCTACTTATTTCCTCCCCCGAGATTTGTCTACTGCTTCCAGCAAGCTTAACACAATCTCTCTATAAACAAATCTATTCTTTTGTCTTTCTTAGCCTTATCTGTCAAGTCCATTTCAAGAGTCTGGGTATGAACAAAATAATGATATGGATAGAGAGATTCACTAGGACTTATACCAGACTCGAATATTAATGTGGTAAGTGCTTTGCTTTTGTGGAGGCAAATCATAGGAGAGGGTCATATTGATATTTCTTATAGTGATACTAGAGTCTTATATTGGTTTCAGTAAAATAAATAGAGACAAAATAGACTAGCTTTTATATGAAATATAATAAACAAGTGTTATAAAGTGCCTGAGAACAATTTTCTGTCCTATCTATGATGTTAGAAAGTTTAGCAATATATTTATTTATGCCCACAAATTATACTAGCACAAAAGTAAATAAGACATTCAGAAATACTTTAACAATATACTCATCATATCATCAGATTATACAAGGCTTGCATACCTGAATTGGGCAATGTTCAGGCTATAAGATTAAATAAATAATAGATTAGATTAAATAATAGAATAACCTCACACATACACTCCCACAGAGGTATATTTATATACAGACGCATACACATGCTTAAACCATTAAAATAGAGGAAAAAGATCACAAATTAATATCCTATACATATAGACGTTTACAAGACAGCAAGCTCCTAAAGATGACATATATGTATTTTATTATAACTTAAGTGATATGTGCATTAAGAGACAAATGTTTAGATATTTAATCCATACAGATCCATATATTCCTATTTTGTCTTTTTTTCTTTAGGTTTTATACATTGCTATAGTAATCAAGCATAAATTCTAAGATTCCAAACATTTTACAACTCTAATGCATGTATATTTATCATTATTAATGTAAACAGGTGGTAAATTTATTAGTAAAAAATAATCAATTTATTGCTTTCATTTCTTTAAAAACAAGGAGTGAGTATATAGATTTTGAATACATGAATAAGTGAACAAACAAAACATGTACTTAACAAGAGTTCTATGTGAGAAAGGCATTCCCAAGTTCCATGCTAAAAGAAAAAAAACACACAGAAATATAAAAAATGCAAAAAAAATATCTTATGTTTGCTCTTTAATTATTTCTGTTTTATTTACAAAATAAGAAGATTTTTATTTCTGAGTATGTTTCTCTCCATGACTATAGAGCAAATGAGTTTACATTTTAAAAATCCACAATATTTGGCAGAGAGAAATAAGCATACTGTTAATATTTATTAATAAACACACAGTTTAAAAAATTATTGTTATTAGTATTTTTAGTACCATCTGTTTCTCTGTAGTCACCTTCTCTTCCCCTCTTTTAATAAAGAATGGATATACAGGTATATGCTGCTTTTTGAAAGTCCATATTATGCTACATCAGTTTATGAACGACCTAGATTAGTACCTGTTTTCCTTATCCTGAAGAAATTAGTAAGGGATTTTTGCTTTCCAAAAATAAATAAATAAATAAAGATGAAAAAAGCATTGAGAGTTTGTTTTGCAGTGAGTCATTATAGAGGGAGTGTGAACCCCACACAGCAAGAGGCACCACCAAACTCCTATTATTTGGTGCATCCATGATCAACATGTGTTCTAAGGTATCAGAAAAGCCTAACAGAGTTTCTGAGTGTGTTATGCTTAGCATAAAACTGGATACATTTAATCATATTTGGCATGATTTGGTTGGATATCTTTTGTGTCTGGGATATGGGAAAACTCAAAATTTTTTCCATATAAGTTACTGGTAGTTACTTCTTTGTTTATGCCACTTTGGCTTATGAAAGTTCTCATAAGAACACTGCTTATGGAGAGAAGGGAAAACCTACATACAGGGTGGGGCAAAAATAGCTTTGTATCTGATTGTATGGAAAATAATAAAATAATTGATAAATAATACAAAAATAAACTGTTTTACATACTCAACTGTAAACTTACTTTTGCCCCACTCTCTAGGTATATATCCATTCTCTCTCTCTCTCTCTCTCTCTCTCTCTCTCTCTCTCTCATCTATACCATATTTTCTTTAACTGTTCATCTGTCAATGGACATTTGGGTTGTTTGTATGGAATGTTATTCAGCCATAAAACATGAAGGAAATTTTGTCATTTGTGACAATATGAGTGAATCTGAATGACCTTAGCTTAAGTACAGTACGCCAGAAACAGAAAGATAAAGGTAAATATTTCATGATTTCACATATATGTAAAATCTAAAATAAAATAAAAAAAACAGCTAACCTTATAGTAACAGAAATGGTGGTTACCAGAGATTATGGAGAGATTAAAAAAAGAAGTAGAAGAAGAAAGAAAGTAAAATGATGGTTGCCAGCGTCTGAGGGTAGGGATTCAAGGGGAGTTATTGTTCAACAGATAGAGCTTCAGTTTTGCAAGATGAAAAAATTTCTGGTCATGCATAGTAGTGATGGCTGCACAATAATATAAATACTAGAGGCCTGATGCATGAAATTCATGCAAAGGGCTCGGCCCTTACAGCCCTGTCCGGCCCTCTCAGCCCTGGTCGGCCCTCCCAGCCCCGCTTCATCCAGAAGGTCATCCGGAAGAATGTCTGGAAGGTCATTCAGCTGTTCATTCTAATTAGCATATTAGCTCTTTATTATATAGCATACTTAATATCACTGAACTGTACACTTAAAAATGGTTAAGATAATAAATTTTGTTATGTACATTTTGTCATAATAAAAAAATTTGATGTCCTCCTGTTATCTATGCAATGTTCCTGAACTACAAGGTGACAATAATCTTAAAAATATTCACATCTTTATGTTTGTCTCACTATTATTATGCTTTTACTATATTTGCCCTCAGGAAGCCAATAAAAAAAAGATTGAAAGAATTGCTGAATCCTTATACACTGAGTGGCCACATTATTATGACCACCAGACATTTGCAGGCAAATTAGCCGTACACTGCATTGTATGGGATACGGAAGCGGAAGGCCTGTTTGAACAGGCCTTTGCTGTCTGCAGTTACCAAGATAAAACATCTCCAATTCGCACAGGAGCACAAGGATTAGATAGTCAAGCATTGAAAAAAAAAAGTCATATGGTCCGATGAATCACATTTCCAGTTGCATCATGCAGATGGCAGAGTGAGAATTTGGCAGAAACAGCATGAAAGCATGCACCCACGTGCATGAGTACAACCCTTCAAGCTGGTGGGTCCAGTGTTATGGTTTGGGGCATGTTTTCCTGGCATGATTTGGACCCTTTAATTCATATGGAACAATGCCTGAATAGCACAACATACCTAAGTATCCTTGCTGATCAAGTTCATCCTATCATGTTGATGGCGTATCCCAATGGAGATGGCTTCTTCCAACAAGACAATGCGCCATGCCACAGTGCTCGTATTGTGCAGGAGTGATTTCAAGAACATGAGGGAGACTACCTTGCTTAGGTGGCCCCCGCAATCACCAGTTCTCAATCCAATGGAGCATTTGTGGGGCGAAGTTAAAAGAGCCATCAGGCAGCTGGTTCCACAACCATCAAATCTCACAGAACTGGACAGTGCTATTCATCAGGCATGGTGTCAGATTCCACGCATCACCTTTCAATATCTCATGGAGTCAATGCCAAGAAGAATCGCCGCAGTATTGAAGGCAAAAGGTGGCCCTTCGAAGTACTGATGGGGTGGTCATAATAATCTGGCCACTCAGTCTATATGCAGGTAACTTTTGCATTGTTTACTTAAGTTTGTGTTTAATAGAAAGAAATATAAATTTCAAATGCCAAATACAAATTACAAATGTCAAATGCAAATACGAATTACGAATGTCAAATAACAGTTTTGTGTTAACAATTCAGGATCTTTTCCAAAACAAGCTTAATAGACTGTCTTTCCATATTAAAATTCTTGACTGATAGTTTGATATTTTAGTTCAACACATTATAATGCATGCATTATATAGTTTAGTTAAGTCTTACATAGTACTATGATCATCTTTCCAAATCTGGTAACCATAATTGCAGAACATTGACAAATGTGTAAAGAGAGTATTGGTGGAATAGTATCTTTCCTTAGAATGCCTGCCTATACTTAGAAGGCCAAGGCAATTTCTTATTTTCTATTTTTCTTTTTTAATGAATTTATTGGGGTGGCACTGGTTGATACTTTCAACAATAAAGATACATTAAAAAAAGAATTTCAATAAGTAGAAGGGCACTGGTAGGATTTTTGTTAACAGAAAATTAAACTTTACAAGTCATGTTTAACTGTAAAACCATCGGCTGCTTAAGCCAAAGTATGTTTAAGTGTGTAACAAATACTATGGTCATATAATCATTGACTCTGTGGCAACTCTGACATTTCTAAATGTGGAAATTTTACTTTTCTAATCAAAATATAACCAACTCTTGGATAACCTTTCCAATCCACAGCAGAGCTTGGAGAAAAAGAAAAATCATCACATCAGTACAATAGAGAGGGTAGAGAGGGAAGTCATCTCTGGAACAATAGGGGCAGACACTTTTGAAAACCATCAGAAAGATAGTGACTTTTCTTATAATACTGCATAGGGTTTCCGGGACTGCTGGCAAAAACAGTTCTCATGTATAAAAATATCCAGAGAAAGAAGATAGTGGAAGTGTGAATGCTGAGTAGTATCTGCAGTCACAGGAGCTGAGAAGTCTCTGCAGTCATCAAGGAGTCTCTGCTACAGGGAAGCTGACAAATCTGCCCAGAGCAGGATGTGGTGGAGACTGCCATAGGCACAAAGATAGGTGGTGATGCAGGGATGTGACTGAAAAGGCAGACCCGTTTTTCCTAACCATGTCTGTAATTTGTCTGTGAGGATGAGATATATTTAAATTAGATTATCTTTAATGATTTAATAAATTGCCATTTATTCCGTTGTGTTGTGTGAAGTCTCAAAAAATTCTTGCCTCAGTGAAAATGATGGATCCTGAAAAAAAGGAGAAAGATCCATTTTGTGCAATGATAAAACTGCAGGGAGAAGGCAGTCAATATAAGATCCAAGACTCGGTCCCATCCACATGGAAACCCTCTCCTGAATGCTTACAAGCAAGGAGGAGCAGCGCAGCCAAGATACAACCAAGACGCCTAAAGCTCAGGATTTAGGAAGGAAATGGTTGAGTACTGCAGTGTCCAACGGCAGATTGATCCTACCTGTGGGTCCTATGTAGTTTGGATAAAACACACTAGAGTTTAGTTACCATGAGTTTGGACTCACACAGATGATGAATCATTAGCCATCATGGGGGGATAAAAGGACCCCGCTCTTGAGATGCTGTGCAGAATAAAAGAAAAGGAGAAGATACATGAGCTTGAATAGCAGCTGACTCTAGAGCAAGCCCTTTGCTGAAACTGCTATGGAGGGATAGTCTAGGTTATTGAATCCCTGATAATAAAAGGATTAAGGTAAATTTATTTTTGTAATAGGATTAGAATGTTTACAAGGAGTGAGAAACTAGAGAATCAAATATTGACAGTTGAGACTTGGACAAAACTCCTGCATCTGAGGAGCAGAATTAGACCTGAGGAAGTCAGTCAGGAATAAGACGGAATTTTTTTTTTTGAGGTTGCTATAGCAATTGATGGTCTTTTGTGGTTGTTAACTTTTTAAAATCCTTACCCAAGCACAGTTTCTCTCAGTTATGTTTTATAGCTTTCAGTGCAGAAGTTGTAAACATCTCTCATTAAATTTATTCCTATTTTGGGGTGTGTTGCTATTGCAATACAGTTGGTCCTTGAACAACATGTGGGGTTGAGGCTGCCAACCCCCACCCCAAGTGGTCAGAAATCTATGTTCAACTTTTGACTACCCTAGAATTTAGTTGTCCCTAGGTATTCTCAGGGGATTGGTTCCAGGACCTTCCACAGATACCAAATTCCAAGGATACTCAGATGACTTATATAAAATGGCATAGATCAATGCATACTGTCTGCTCTTGGCATCTGGGGACTCCTAACCTCTGATCAAAAACAGTACAGATATTCATTGAAAAAATCCAAGAATAAGTTGACCCATGCTGTTCAATCCTGTGTTGTTCAAGGGTCAATTGTAAATCTACTTTTTGTTTCCTGATAGTATAAAATGTGTATTTTTAAATGCATCCCTCCATCCTGCAGTATTGCTTGATTCACATATCAATTCTGGTAATTTTACAGGTCACTCAAAATTTCTGTGATACAATCATGTTATCTCTAAATAAAGACAGTTTTACAGCTTCCTTTTAAATATTTATGGCTTCCATATCTTTTCATTGCTTTATTACAATGATCTTGGTGGTCAAATACAAAGTTGCCTAGAAGTGGTATCCTTGTTTTGCTACTGATGTTAGGGAAAGAGCTTTTGGTATTTTGTCATTAAGTTTGATGTCAACTGAATCTTCTCCAAGTTTTACTATTTTTTATAAACCTTACATTAATTTTACACTCCAGAAAACTACTTTGTAACTTTGGTTTTCTTATAAAATACATTTTTTTCTCTTTTATTGAAGTATCTGTATTTTCAACATACTTGGGATGGTTACACAGGTGACGAGAGAGACTAAGAAACCAATCAGGGATAGGTAGTTGGAGAGGAGATAAAAAGGTATAAGTTCGCAGAGACCACTTTATAGTTCAGAAGAATTATTGATCATATCCTTGCAAAGATCACTTATTAACATTTACTAGGTAAGCCTAAAAGCTTCTCAATCCTCTCATGAACCCATATAAACACAAGTGCATTCATTCAATCACATAAATAAACCTATGTGTTAAGAACTAGAATAGCAGCTGAAGATATAAAGATTCCAACTCATATTAGTTCTTCCTAGGTAACTAATCTTCAGGGCTGTGGAGCTAAGTTGACTATTCCTTTCCTTGCCCAGATCTCCCTGACCCCCATTTGATGTAGATAGCTCGCTTACTTGCTTCTGCAAATATAGAGAATAGCATTTACTACACAGAATGCAAACGTCAGTTCACTTCTCTGTTCCATTGATGGACTGAGCCTAGTGCCTAGTACAGTGTGAGGCGCAAGTTGGACACAGCAAAAAATTGTTAAAGGAAAATTATTAAATGAATGAATAAAATGTATTATATCCTTGAAAATATTTCTGAAAGAGATGAAACTTTTTGTAGGGATTTTATTATGAGGCTAAAAGCTTCACAGAGGAAGAGAAACAAAACAATATCTTAAAGTATGTTTAGGAAGTTTTAGACAGTGAAATAGTGAGTGGCAAAGGAATTCCAGTTAACTGAATAATGTTTGTCTAGCATCGAGAGGACATGTTTTGCCCTCCTTGGGGACATATGAAAATGCAAATAAAAATGAAATTTGTCATGCAGAAAAGCAATCACTTGCCTTCTTTTCAGATCCAATGAGGAGGAATTGTCCTGAACATGTTTCCTCAATTCCCAGAGGCCTGGTTTTTTATTTAAGAGTCTTGAGTGTAGCTAAGCAGCATTATTTTCAGCACAGTGTTTCATAACATCTATTTATCTATCACTCAATTAATCTACCCATCATCAACAGCGATCCTTATATGTTTGTATCCGTATCTATATAGCTTGTATTTACTCAACTCCTATCCCTCTGTTTTTAGTAGGGGAAACTGTAAAGCTAAAACACTGTATTTACAGATTGTTTTTGCTGCTAGGATTCTGGATATCATTTAGGTTCTGCCAGTTAATTTCACTCACATAAGATGAGCAGAAGAGAGGTAGAGGTGATTTTCCAGAGCTACTGGCTGGTAATAACAGTAAGCGAGGTTATTTATAGTTTTGCTGCAACAGAGTTCATCCGCCATTGTACAACTTCATGCAGGAACATATACATTTGGAACATAGACCTGTGCCGCACCAGCATGGCTAAGAGTGAACCTGAGGAGGGGCGGTGAAGGATTGAAGAAAAGACAGACAAGAGAATACAGCTGGGGCTCGGTGGATCTCACGTGCCTGGATGAGGACACAAGAGACCCAGCCTACAAGCCAATGCTTTATTTTATAGTTTGATTAAAACAAGGGTAGATTAACATGTATACAAATGTTCTTATTTTGGCAACACTTGCTGGACCTCCCACAGCCCATTAGCCACTTAGGGAGGAATTAGGGAAGGCTACAAGGTCAGGCTAAATTATGCTGGGAGAGCTCTGCCCTCCAGGCTGGGACTTGTTTGTCGCCCTGCCACAGGTCAGCCTGAGGCTTGACCCTAGACCCACTCCCTACAGACCCCAAATATGAAACTGAAGCAAATATACTTCAGATTCAAAGATCTGGAGGTGGGGAAAAACAAACAGAAAAAAGAACAAGTACAAATGAAACAATTTTAATGAACCCAGTTGTTAATAACTGGAAAGGAACAAAGGGAAGGCCAAATTTTATAGCTTGCAATTTGTGCAGCTTTGCCAGAAAGCTGCAATTTAAATGCATGTGTTACCAACTGGGGTTACAGTCTGGGACATCGATTCTTCTCATTCTCGACACAGAAAAGATTTTTCAAAAATTCTTTATTGTTTAAAGTATGTTCTTTATTGTTTAAAGTATTGTTTAAAGGAGTACATATGTCTCCTTTTTCCCCCAATGACCTCTTCCTGGCCACTCCCACCCCCAGCACATGCCCTCACTCGCCTAGTGTCTGTGTCCATTAGTTATGCTTATACCAGTATGCATGCATACAAGTCCTTTGGTTGATCACTTACCCTGCCTTCTCTCTGAGGTTAGACAGTCTTTTGGATGCTTTTCTGTCTCTGAATCTATATTTGTTCATCAGTTTATGTTGGCTATTATATTCCACAACTGAGTGAGATCATGTGATATTTATCTTTCTCCAACTGGCTTATTCCACTTAGCATAATGCTCTCCAATTTCATCCATGCTGTTGCAAATGGTAAGAGTTCTTTCTTTTTCACAGCAGCATAGTATTCCGTTGTGTAGATGTACCACTGGTTTTTAATCCACTCATCTGCTGATGGGCACTTAGGCTGTTTCTAAATCTTAGCTATTGTAAGTTGTGGTGCTAGGAACATAGGGGTGCATATATCCTTTCTGATGGGTGTTTCTGATTACTTGGGATATATTCATAGAAGTAGGGTTACTGGGTCAAATGTAAGTTCTATTTTTAATTTTTTGAGGAAACTCCATACTATTTTCCACAGTGTCTGCACGTGTCTGCATTCCACCAGCAGTGCACAAGGATTCCTTTTTCTCCACATCCTCGCCAGCACTTGTCGTTTGTTGATTTGTTGATGATAGTCATACTGACAGGTGTGAGAGGGTACCTCATTGTGGTTTTGATTTGCATCTCTTGAATGATTAGTGACTTTGATCATGTTTTCATATGTCTCTTGGCCTTTTGTATGTCCACTTTCGAAAAGTGTCTATTTAGGTCCTTTGCCCATTTTTGATTGGATTGTTTATCTTCCTTTTGTTAAGATGTATGAATTTCCTATAAATTTGGAGATTAGACACTTATCAGATGACACAGATAAGATTTTAAGGTCAATGAAAATGAAAGTAAAGCAAAGTGGGGTTTATGGAAACTTTCATTTGCATTCAGGGATGACTGACAGAAATGATCTTTCTTCTAGGCATTCCTTTACCCATAATGCATACAGAAAACCCATGGGGAGCAGGGTCAAAACCTAAGTGCAGATTTTATTATAATTATCCCATTATAGTAGGGTTACATTGAGATCATGTTGTTTTCCTCTAAATTTGCACCAAAAAATGGCTGACTCCAAACCCAACTGCTAGCAATCTGCTAGCAGCCTGCTTGGCTGCCCATGGAGAGGCATTCTGAATGCTATGTTGGTTTGATCCCTGTTCAGGACCCCAAGGCAGGCCCCACCCCAACTGCTTATGTCTAACTTCCTACTAACAAATGCACAGTAAAGTCTGGATGAAGTAGGGAAGGTACTTGTCTGCTGTTGCTTCTTGGTTCAAGCTCCTGGCCTGAGGAGCTCTCCTGTTCCCGCATTTGCCCACATAGCCTTAGGCTATGTGGATCCCACACAATGGATGAATGGACTACATCTAGCCTG
Source organism: Myotis myotis (assembly GCF_014108235.1). Classification (NCBI taxonomy): domain Eukaryota; kingdom Metazoa; phylum Chordata; class Mammalia; order Chiroptera; family Vespertilionidae; genus Myotis; species Myotis myotis. The sequence continues at coordinate 42,692,036 of NW_023416379.1, forward strand.
ATGCTACACCAGACCCAGATACTTGGAACAGATACTCTGGACACTGGCTTTGCTCCTAGCTCTGCTGAATCCCCAATAGCATATCTTCCCGGGATTAAGGGAAGTAGGACTTGGGAAACCAAAGAATGCAATTCCATGCAAATAAAAATCACTCATATTCTCATGCAAATATCAGAAAATTATTTTTCTCCAGATAGTGTAAGGTCCAGTGAGATCCCCCACTTCCACAGGTGGATACTCCACTCCCACAGGTAACATGAGTGCTGTGATATAAGGGCAGAAGGAAGCCGAAGTGGATGTGCTTCATGAATAGGGGAGATGATGGAAGATGGAAATCAAATTATATGTAAAGCCTTGAAGTCCATGGGAACAATGGAATTTATTAATTTGTAATGGAAATTTACTGGTAAATTCAAAGAAAAGGGTAATATGATCTGATATTTGTTAAAGAGAAATTCAGAGGCCCAAAATAGCATCATTCATGCTAAAAGCCCAATCTGGATTTAATGTCTGACCTAATTCTGACCTAACTGTAGTTTGAATCTCTCCCAGAAATGTAATCTTAATAAACCAGTCTAAAATTTTCTGATTAAGCACCAGTAACCTGTTATATGAGTCCTCTCCATTCCCATAGAGAGAAGAGATAATCTGTATGATAAAAACTTTTGCCTTTCCCTCTCCCCAAAAGATGTCCTCCTCTAAAAATAAACATTTCTTTCCTTTTGTTAATAGCTCCTTTCCCCCCACCCTTTTTCTTATAAAAACCTTACATTTCATACAACCTCCCAGAGTTGCTAGATGGGATGCTGCCTCATTCATGAACTGTTTAATAAAGCCAATTAGATCTTTAGGAGGGTTTGTTTTTTAACATAATAAAAAGTTGGCTACTGATAAAAGGGGCTCTGTAGGGGGTCAACATAGGGGCCAGGGAGACATGAGAATCATATAGATACACAAGAACACAGTTCACATTAGGTTTTTGTTATGGAAATGTAAAGGTATTTGTAATCCAAATGCATTTTTATTTATATCTTTATATCTACTATTTTGAGGCATGATTACTGTCTGCATTTGAGTTTCTTCCAAATTTGGGATTTTCTAATAATTTTAGGATTTTTTTCATAATTGCATCCATTTAACTAAGATATAAATGATTTGGAGTAATTTCATTTATAAGGTATTTCTCCAATGGAAATCCATACCTCCATAACTCCATTAACTGTGCTCAACCCAGACTTATAAGCAATAGATTTTGGATACCAGTATTTTTTTCCTTCTGATATCAAATTCCTGAAGGAAAATACTTAATCTGATTTTCAATATATGGACTTTTCAATGTTGAGTTTAGGATTAGAGTTGGAGCAACCAAAACAAAATGATACCATGACTCACCTATTGCATTGTGACAATATGTAAAATATGTAAAAAGGTAAAAAGTTTTTTCCTAACAACACCATGACTTAAATGAATGTTGGCAACAATAAATATTATGACCTGACATTTAGATATTACAGGCAGATATTTTTTTTTTTTGGGGGGGTCTGGGAATTATTAATTATGTTGAAAATGTATCTTACCCTTCCTCCATCTCTTAAAGTAGAAAGAAAAATGCATCTTAAAATCATAAACAAGCTACAAGGTATTAGAATGGCATATTGTAACAAGATAGACTGCCTCTCATAACAAACAAAAATATCGAAGAGGAAATAGGAAGCTAATTATGAAGCACTGTTCTGTGGCATTTTCTGTGCTGTCATATTAAAAAAGCTTGACAGATAAAGTTAAATGGTGTGGCATGGCAAAGCAGGCAGTTAACTATCCCCCCGCCCCCACCTCTCTCTCTGGAAGTTGCCAGCCAGTCAAGTTATTGATTGCTAATGAGAATAATGAATATTGCTAGCAAACCTGACAGAAACATCCTGATACATCATGCAATAATGAATAGCATGAACTTGTCAAAATGTATTCTTGAAACTTCAGTCCAGTAGGTCTTAATGATTTCAATCTATGTAATGAATTTTCATTGTGTGGCTTTTGAAAGTACAAAATACACTTATGATCTTTCTTCAGCTTTGTGGTATATGAGGTATGCTTCAAAAACAGTGTTGTTAAGTGTCCTATCATATAATTACTCTTATTATCAGGATATATGCACGACTATAGTTGTCATATAAATACATTATTCAAATGAGTTATGTGTTTTATTGTTGTGTCAATCTATCTTTTTTGTTTTTGAGGCGATTCCCAACATCTAATGATTCTTGGTGATTTCTTTTCATACTTGTAAGTTAGGCATTAAATGCGACAGAAAGCTCAGACGTATGGACTGATTTGTTCACCGACAGGCCTTTAAATGCACTGTGCACAATGAGACCAGGCTGCTCTATGTGGAGCATCAATTCCCATCTCCATCTTGACCAAAATCTGTATCGGAGGCTTTTTTCTCTTGGGTTGGTGAGTTTCCTGAAGAGGACTCCAAGTTTGGCCTAATGTTATTTGTGAGTTTAAGGTGTAGAGAGGGAGGTTAACAAAGTGAGGCACTTCTTCCCACCTTCAGCAGGCTTTAGTGGGCCGCAAAATTGAGTTTCTCTTTTTCACCTTTCCTAGGAAGTGAATTTCCTTTTCCAACAGGAGTACAGGAGGACAGTCCCTCCACTAGCTAGTGATAGGGATACTGATTTCCTTCATACACTTTCAAACAGTCCTCTTTATAGCATCTCTCCCTTGCACATATACTTTCAGAGAGATGCAGTGGTCCCAAATCACTGAGAATTTTCAGGGAATTCTGTGGAAGGAATCTATAAGATTCTTGGACTATACTTCACCCAATCCTAGCCATTAACTTAGAATTTATCAGACAGAGGGATGTATGTAAACACTGTCATTGATTATTGGTACGTCTACTTTTCTTCTTGCAAACTTCATTGGCATTTCTTATCTGTAGTTATCTCTGCTTCTTATATCTAGCCTTGTGGATATGTTATTTTTTATATCTATTCAATTTTGTTTTATTGGAATTACAGGAGTAGAGATAATCCTATGTATCCAATTTAAAAGTTTAACTTAACATTTTCAATTTTATAGTGTTAACAAATTATCTAGAAACTCATTTATTTATAATTTATCATCTTAACAATTTACCCTTTTCACTTATATTAGTGTACAAAAACATATCCCATGTGTGTATCTTCAGTTTTTGTCCTGAAATTTTAAAATATTTGTTTTTAACTTGAACATTTATAACTATAATGTATTCATTAATATTTATATTAATACAATTGTCTAATGATCTCAAACTAAGATCTCCTTGAATTTATTTCATTCTCTCCACCAACTGTGCCTATTTTACCATTTAATTCTATTGCAAGTTTATCTTTTTATCTCTTTTAAGTATTCTGTGGTTTTATGTGTTAGTTAAGAAAAACTGATGGTATTTCACTTTCAATTTATAAGTTTAAATCTTTTATATTATGTTTTATAGCAAATATACTTATTTCAAATTTCAATGCCCTTATGCTTTTATATTTTTATGTTTCCTTGATATTTCTTTCCATTATGATCTCTTCTTTTTTGTTGGCTTTCATACTCTTAAATGATGTACCAGGTAAATATCCTTTTAGAATCCTATTTAAAGTGCATTTATAAAATACTTTTAAATGATGTGGCCTGTAGACATCTTTCTTTTAGAATCCTAGATAAAGTGCATTTATCAAGGGCATGCTATATTAATATATTATAGTGATTAAATAATTATATTTGCAGTATGATCAATATTCCCATATTGATATATTATTATCCCCGCAACCTTAATTACATCACTCATCTTCCCTGATCCACATTTTCCTCTTCTGTAAAATGAATATCATAATAGGTGATTTAGGAGTGTCACAGTATGATGAGACTACCACTGACTAACTGCAATAAAAAGATTCAGCTAAATGTATTTCTTGTTATATTAAGCAAGAGCTATGCCAGTTAGGTACAATCTCTCTGAATCTGAGAATAGACTTCTCATAATGTATATATTTTTAGAAAGTGTAGGATTTAGAGATTGTGAACTTTCAAAAGCATCAGTGGGATGATATCATCCACAGACGCATGATCACTAAAATAGAACTTTTGCTAATTGGTTGGCACTCAGAGGTGTACCTAGTGGAGAGAGTCTGTGATTGGCTAACTTTAATAAAGAGGAGCTGTAATTGACAGGTTGGTGTGCAAAAGTACGCGTAGCAAGGAAGTATTTTGCTTATTGAATAAATAGGCTTAAAACTGTTTTGGATTGCCACTTTTATCATGATTATAAGGCAATCTTTTTCTAGAAGGGTAGGAACTTTCTTTTTCTTTGATTTAGAGGAATAAGTACAATGTATGTTTCATTTAGTACTGAGTGTATTATAGTTACTATTGTCATTAATATTATAGTTAATTTTAAATAAAAATATAAAAATTTAGCAAAATCTTCCCTATTATGTCTCTATATTATGAAATTATCTTCTGAGAAAACTTCTACCACAATGAACTTTCTCCTACTCCAAAGTTTATATTTGTGTTATTCTCTACGAGTATAAAATATAAAGTATTAATATTCTATACTTTCTGTCTATAGTGAGTGTTCTTTATTTTTAATTTATTCCTACAATGGACTTTTATTGGATGCCAATAATGTGACTATGTGCCTTATATATCTCCTCAGCAAAGAGCAAAATACACACACGTGCACACACACACACAGGAGGAAGAAAGAATGTAGTATCCAAAATAGAAAACACATAACAAGTAATTCATGCTTTAATATTGTAATGAGTGCTAAAATGAAATGTATGTTATTGTGAGTCTTGGGGAACAGGATCACTGAGAACACCATTTCAACTTAGACATAAAGTATGAGTAGGAGTTAACTAAGAAACGGATGGGTGATTGGCAGTTAATCAATTATCCCAGTAGGGAAAGGGAGCAAAACTTGTGTTATGTAAAGATCACATTCAAGTCACTGAAAACCAGCCAGTGTGAGTATATGCTGAGAGTGGGAAAATGATCAAAACAATGCTGGGGTAATTGAAAGAGTCTTAGAATTTACCCTAAGACAATGGTATGACACAAAATGTATAGTTTGAGAATTATGTCAATAAAACTTACACTCTGAACTGAGCAGGTTGTTAAGTGGTGAATGAATAGTAAGGAAGTAAGAGAGGACTTGTGCCCAGTGAGGAAGCTGTTTTTTTATAGTCATGTTGAGAATAGGTGCACACTTTTACTGGTGGTTTGGCCTGAAGATGGTGTGGTGCGGAGCATTCAACATCTATCTTGAAAGCAGAGTTTATGGGATTTAGTGAGTAGAAATTTGGAAGAGCATGACTTACCCAGTAATTATAGTTGCAAGCAAACTGCGGTAGCAATAGCCAATAAGAATTTATTTTATCTGAGAACAATCAAGTTATCTACTGAAAAACTTTCAATACTTTCCCTCCCATGATTTAGCCGTAAATCAAGATAGTGGTTTTAACTGTTTCCCTAAAAATACTCTTTTGGGTTATCTGGTTCTATTGCTGATAAACCCCGATAAAACAATAATTTCACTTGAAATATTTTAATCTCTCTTTCCATGGCTCCTGAAAAACACTGTCCTTGCATGAAAACAGAATCTTACAAACTAGAAATCAGCTTTCAGCCAGTCTTTGCTTCATCTAAAAATTGATTATCAATGAAAAAAAGATAGAAGTGGGAATCAAATCGTGTGCAGTACAACAACCTTGACCATAAGGTAACAAAAGCTATAAATTATTTTGGCTTTTTTTTCAAAATTTCAGTGTGTGATCAATAGAATATAATGTATTCTAATTTATAGAATTATAATTTAATCAGAAAGGCATCAAATGATCATTTACATTCTTAGAGTTATTGCAGCTAGAATTGATTTAAACTATGAAAATTTTGACATATTCAGGATGACCCCAATTATTTTATATATATATATATATATATATATATATATATATATATATATACACACTAGAGACCTATTGCAGGAAGATTCCTGCAAGAATAGGGCTTTCTTGGGCCTATTCTTGCAAGAATAGGGCTTCCTGCGGGCCGGAGTGAAGCAGAGAAGGGAGCGAAGCCCACTAAGGCGGGCTTCGCTCCCTTCTCTGCTGCCTCACTCCCTTCCGTTTCCTCTGCCTCAGCTCCACTCCCATCTCCGCTGCCTCAGCTCCATCCCTTCTCTGCCGCTTCACTCCCTTCTGTAGCGCTTGGCTTCCTTCTATGCTGTCTTCAGTCTTCACTCTGCACCTGTGTATGCAAATTAACCACCATCTTTGTGGGGTTAATTTGCATACTCGTTCTGATTGGCTGGTGGACGTAGCAGAGGGATGGTCAATTTGCATGTTTCTCTTTTATTTGTGTAGATATATATGAACATTTATAGGGCATCTACATATATCTCTAACTTTCACTGGTTCTTTCAATAATAAGTGTAAAATTAGCGGTTGTGAGGACTACAATAATCTGTTGTTTATTATGAGTATCAAATAAATTCTGAAGTAGTATAAGTATCCATTCCTGGAAATGGGACTGCTAAGAGAGTCAGTATTATTCAGTATTTTTCATCCTAGTTTTTAGTCGTGGAAATCATTTATCTGTTTTCTGCAAGTTCCTTAGAGTCACAATATATTCCTGGCCATAGTTTAAGCAACTATTCCTACAAAGGAAGGACACGTTTCTCTAGTTGTAATACTGTTTATATCATGCTAACTAATACTAAATGATCCCATCTTTTCCTAATTGCATGCTAATATGTATTGTCTAGTTCCCCAAGCATTTTCTTGAAGGCAATTTGAGTCTTGGGAAACTTGCATTTTAGCATTCAGGATCAGTTTTTTGTTTTGTTTTCTTTGTGCACAAACTTTGTCTGTCAGTGTGAGTAAAAATGATTCATCAGGACATAGAAAAAATAAAAGAGAATCCACAAAGAAATAAACAACACATGCTGCAGGATGCAGTCAGATCAGACCAGCACAGTAGACTCTGTTGACTGGTTTGTTTGTGGTGTGGTTTACTAGTGCTCTTTGATCCGTAGTGTACAGTACAGCTGCTGCTGTTGCTCTCCTACATGAGGACCTTTCGTTGGCAGTATGAGAATTGAAAATAAACACAAAGAGCAAATTTTTTTTGAGCATGTTGCTATTGCTTTGTTTGTTTTTAAAGCAAAGCATCTTAAAAACATATTGAGTATTAATAAACCAAAATAGTGAGAGAAAACAACACTAAATAGGATAGATTATAAGTAGAGAGGTAGCGTAATATACATAGATTACTCAAAAATGAGAACACAATAATAAATTTCAGTGAATTTTATCATTTTACTTTGCCCCACTAATGAACAGGAAAATATGTTTCTAGATGCAGATGAAAACAATTTGATATTAAAAATGCATATATGGTGGGAGATACCTAATTGTAAAGACTCGTTTGCATAATTAGCTTTTTCCCTAAATTTTTGTTGTACTATACAGAATTAAATGTCTCAGATGTTGAACTTCTTGAGAGGCATATCCTAGTCTTTTATATTCCATGAGGGCTTAGTGAAAGCCAACCAATTAGCAAAACTAAGAGTTTTAGTTATGATGGACAGCATTCCTGACCACTTTATTTTATTTGAGCACAGACTGTTATTTTCAAATTTAATGTTTGGCCTCATAGAGACATAATTAGATGATAAATAGATAGATAAATAATTAGACAAAGGGTTGAGAACAGATAATACAAGTGAAACTAAAAAGTAACAATGCAATGGTTATAGAATTAAAATTTTGGGTTTACTTTTTGTGTCGAAGTATGTACTAGTATGCTTTTATTCTTTGTATCCACTGTAGCTAAGGGGCTAAAAGAAGAGCACAGAATTTAGATAGACTACTATTTACTCCCTCTCTATGTTTCTAACATTTTTAATATCATCAATATACATTGTAAGTGGTCTTTATTTGAGCACCTGATAGCTACATGGTTTTGCTCCAAAAGGTTTTTTTGCTCATCCACTTATTTAAGAACACATAATGAATGAGGCATAAAGAACGTTATTTTCCATCTCTTGATATAAAACTCTAACATAAACAAATTCCCTAAATAGTGCTGGTCATATTGCTAAGAACCACATCCTCAATTAATATATAGTGAAATGTTGAAAGTTTCTACATGTACTCCATATAAATTACAAATATCTAGAATAATAAAAGCATAATATGCTAATGAGACCAGGCAGCAGAACGACCTTCCAGACGACATTCCAGATGAAGCCAGGGCTGTGAGGGAAGCCTGGATCCCAGGTGCCGGAGGAAAGCCAGTGCCAGCAGTGGGGGGAAGGAAGGCCTACTCTTGCATGAATTTTGTGCATCGGGCCTGCCTGTAGTAGTTATATATTGGGGAAGATCTGGATTTCTTTTAAAAGCAGGAAAATGAGAAGGATCACACAATGTATTGCAGAATCATGTCTAATTGCAATTAAATGAATAATCAATAAGAGTCAATAAGAAAAAAAATTATTAGTTTACTACCAATGCATTTTTCTATAATGAATTCTTCTAATGCAATTATAAAAGGAAAGTTGTTTTTCTCATTTTTTTTTCCAAATTAAAAGTTCATTAAATGAGGGCCTTGTTAAATAAATAAAAATTCATCTAACTTCACCATATATCTCATTACAACAGAGTCAATTGAAAAGAAAATTAATAGAAAAATATTTTGGCTAAATTGAAAAAACTTAGCCTGTACTGTAGAAATGCACTGTGTTGCTATAATGTGAGATTTATTATTATTTATCATTTGTTGTAGCCACACAAAAGGCATAAAGAAGACATGCCCTTGCCCTGGGGGCCTACAATCTTAGGAAGGTAAGTTTAGCAAGCAAAGTAGTTGAAAAAGGAATTGCTGCACATGAAACTTTTATTCCCATTCTCCCTTTATCTTAACCATCTGTTAAAACAGCAATTTGAAACATAGCACTGCTTTACAGGAATGATCAGTTAGCTAGAGACCTTCATGCTGTAGGTACTAGAAGTTTGTATTTAGAAAAAAGGGTACCTTTGGGCTACAAAAAAGCATTAGTGAGTCATTATTTCAGAAGGCAAGATTTTATGGTACTAAATTATTTTCTGTAACTTTGAATGACTCTGAAATACACAACTGATCACTGTGGCTATAATATTTCAGTTTCATTGGAGACATTGCTCCACATATGAAAACTGAATACAACTGCATAGATTGCACCCAGAGAAAAGAATACTGAAAATTGCTAGTGAGACCAGGAGTCAGTATGAAATAAGAAAGAGAAAAAAAAACATCATGGAGAAAGTGGCACTTGGAGAAGAACTAGGAGAGAAATTACCGAGGTATGTTTGTGGGAAAATGAACAGACTTACCTGGGTATGATGAAAGGACAATTTTGGAGAGAAATGGGAAATAAATTTGGAATGCCAAAGAGTAATAACATGGAGTAACCTAGAACCAGGGCAATGAAATTAGGGGCAACTCCTCTTACCCATCTCATTCTCAAAAGAATGGTTAAGTAACATATTTAAGGTAGCAAAAAGAGCTAATCTCATATTAAAATAAATTGATTTTCCTTGAGTGTCAGATTTCTTAGTTTAATATCTTCAAAAAAATTTAGGTGAATTTGATATGAGTTAGATAAATCCTATTTTAGCACAATTTGAATTGAAAGGGCAGCAAAATATTCTTTGGCTAAAACAGACTAATAGAGGTTATGCTCAAATAAAGATACCTAATTGATTTGATCTACCCAAAAGCATACATGCACATACAAAACAACTTAAGTATATGAGATGTTTTATTAAAGGGACTAACCAATTGGTAAATTGTATTATAAAAAACAACTTCATATGATATTCTTTAAGTATATGAAATTGGTATAACTAGATATAAGTAATATGCTGATAGTATGATTTATATATCTATATATAATTATATATAAGTGAAATAGATTAGTATTGCAAAGCCTATTCCTGTAATAAGTCTATATACTATATTAATAAGATTTTTTTCTGAGACAGGCAATCCTAATTGCAAAACTCAGTCATTTGCTACCTTTTTGTGTTTATTTTCTTAATTTTTATTTGGGGATTGTAATAGATAATACTCGGTAAGACTCAATTCAGTTGAGATACATTCATGTATGTAAATCTACCTGATTACTTATCTTCTTGCATTATTTCCTAGTTGTTTTGTATTTGTGAATCTTGTCTTCATGCTTGATATTTAGGTTTTTAGTATTTATGAACTCTATCTTCTGATCACTTTTCATTGTCCAGAAGTGGGGAAAAAATCCTTGTGAAGCATATTTTTCAGTAGGAAAAACAAACAAAACGTAGATATGTAACAAAGGTTTTTACTTAAGCCTGATGTAGGTAATTGTGCAAGCTATAAAGTAATGTTTATAGAAAATAAAGTTTTGTTAAAAATTCATGGTAGTAACTTTTGAGGAGAGTCTACCTAGATAAGATGGATATAGAAGTCCTCTCTGAGACTATGACAGCTAACAGGTGAGGTAGGGTCAATCATCCTATATAATACAAGGCTAATATGCAAATTGACCAAACGGCAGAACGACCAGTTGCTATAACACACACTGACCATCAGGGGGCAGACGCTCAATGCAGGAGCTGCCCCCTGGTGGTCAGTGCACCAGAAGCCAGGCTCACACATGGCAATTGCAGCAGTGGTGGTGGCAGCCTCACCCACCTCCCCAGCAGTGTTAAGGATGTCTGACTGCCGGCTTAGGCCTGCTCCCCTGGACATCCCCCGAGGGCTCCCGGACTGTGAGAGAGTGCAGGCAGGGCTGAGAGACCCTCTCCAAGTGCACGAATTTTATGCACCAGGCCTCTAGAACTTGTATACAGAGAAAGAGCATTGGTGCTATGAAGGAACTGAAAAGCTATAACTTAGTTTAGAAAGATTATGATGAAAGTGACTAGATGTGCTCTATAGTTTTTATTTCTGCATTTTTTTCTGAAGACATCTTGATTTTTCCATTTTCAAATTTGCCCTTTCCATCCTCACCCATGAAATTTGGAAGCATTTACCCCACCTAAACTTCCAGGGATAGACAATGTATATCTTAAACCAATCATTATATTCCATTATTCTGTTCATGGAGATTATTTCAGGAAGTATATGACCTTGTTTGGCTGAATATTATTCCACTAGACTAGATGCTCAGTGCATGAATTTGTGCACTAGTGGGGTTCCTCAGCCTGGCCTGTGGGATCGAGCTGAAACCTGCTCTCTGACATCTCCTGAGGGGTCCCGGATTGTGAGAGGGTACAGGCCAGGCTGAGGGACCCTACCAGTGCATGATTGGGGCCAGGGAGATTGGCCAGCTGGGGAGGGACAGTGGGAGGGCTCCAGAGTATGTCCGGCCCATCTCTCTCAGTCCCGATCATCTGGACCCTAGCAGCAAGCTAAATTACCAGTGATAGCATCTGCTTCCTAGTGGTCAATGCATGTCATAGTGACTGGTCGACTGGTTGACTGTCTGCCCCCTAGTGGTCAGTGCACGTCATAGTGAGTGGTTGAGTGGCCTTAGCATATCATTAGCATATTATGCTTTGATTGGTTGAACAGATGACTGGACAACCGGAAACTTAGCATATTAGGCTTTTATTATATACTAGAGGCCCAGTGCACGAATTTGTGCACGGGTGGGGTCCCTCTGGGTGGCCTGCAGGGATTGGGCCAAAACCTGCAGTCCAGCACTGCCTGCAGCTCCTACCTGCCACTCCCGCTCATCCCAGCCCCATTGTGCCTGCCGTGGGCTCGCACCCAATCAGTCCCGATTGGGAGAGGCTCATGCTGCCACAGGAACGCTCGCCAGCCATGAGTCCTGTATCTCGCACCCTCCCAAGGGGAGTGGCCTGCAAAATCAGGCTGAAACTGGCTCTCTGACATCCCCCGATGGGTCCTGGATTGCAAGAGGGCTCAGGCTAGGGTGAAGAACCCCACCAGTGCATGATGAGGCCAAGGAGGGACCGTAGGAGGGCTCCAGGGTGTGTCTGGCCCATCATGCTCAGTCCTGATTGGCTGGACCCCAGCAGCAAGCTAACCTACTGGTCGAAGCATCTGCCCCCTGGTGGTCAGTGCACGTCATAGTGACTGGTTGACTGGTCAACTGTCTGCCCCTGGTGGTCAGTTCACGCCATAGCAACTGGTCGACCAGTTGACTGCCCCCTGATGGTCAGTGCACTTCATAGTGAGCAGTTGAGCAGCCTTAGCATATCATTAGCATATCATGCTTTGATTGGTATTTTGGTTGTTCTACTGTTTGGTCTATTTGCATATTACCCTTTTATTATATAGGAGGATTTTGTGTGTGCATGTGAGCATGTGTATATACCACATTTGGTTCATCAATTCTTCCACTGATGGATACGTAGATTGTTTCTATATCTTTGTAATTACTGTGACTAATGCTGAAATGAACATGGGTGTGCAGACATCTTTTGGAATTCATGTTTTCTCTTCCTTCAGAAAAAATACTCCAAATTGGAATTGCTGGATCACATAGTTCTATTTTTTTTATTTTTGGGGAAGCTCCCATACTATTTTTCATAGAGGCTGCATTAACATATATTTCCATCAACAGTGCAAAAGGGTTACCTTCTCTCGACATAGTCAAAAATAATTATTTCTTGTGTTTTTCATAATAACCATTCTAACAGATGTCTAATAATATCTCATTATTGTTTTGATTTGCATTTTTCTGATGTTTTGTTCTACATATAGCATTTCTTTTCATATTCCTGTTAGCCATTTGTATGTCTGCTATGGAAAATTATCATATATTCAGGTTCTTTGCCCTTTTTTAAGAAATCAGATTTTTTTTATTCTATTGAGTTGTCCCAGTGTGTTATATGTTTTGGATATCAACTTTTATTAGATAAATAGTTTTCAAATATTTTCTCCCATTTCATAGTCTGCCTTCTCATTATGATGACCATTTCCTTTTCCATGCAGACGTTTTTTAGTTTGATGTAGTCCCACTTGTTATTTTTCCTTTCTTGCCTTTGCTTTTGGTATCATATTCAAAATCTATGTTATAAAAAGCCAGTGATTGTAACGGGGTAATGACCAAATGACCGGTCACCAAGAGGTGCATTGATGAGTCTTGTGGTGCGGCGGGTCTGGGTCTCGCACGATAGTGCGCGCTGGGCATCTAGTAGTAGTAGTAGTAGTAGTAGTAGTAGTAGTAGTAGTAGTAATAGTAATAACAATAAGTAATTGCCAAAACTAAAGTTAGGAGATTTTCCCCTATGCATTTATTTTTCCTAAGATTGTTATGGTTTAAAGTCTTGCATTTAAGTTTTTAATTCATTTTGAGGTTATCTTATTGAATCAGGACTATTGCTCCTTGCACTCTGGTTTCTGTATTTTGCTGATGGAAGGAACAGACAGGAGACCAAGTATACTTTTCCCCCTAGTGCTCCCTGATATTGCATATTTTATAACGATCCATTTATCTTCCAATAACTGCAACTCCTAAAAAGGGTCTGTTTTCCAGACTTGATTTTTCCTAGGTTCCAATAACACAATTCCTTTTGCCTTCTGCCTAAAGAAGTAATGAAGTTCCTTGGCTTATAATCATAGGCACCTCACCAATCTTGGTTTGTTCCTTTGATCCTAACCATAAATCTTTATAGTAAATAGCTTTTTATTTTCAATAATTGTGAATATTATATAAACAGGTAATTATTTATCCTAGCTGATTTTAGGCATTTTTGTTTCTATTTTAAGATTATTAATATGAAACTCTTATGATTGTTTTATTATTTAAAAAGCAAATTGTCTTAATTTTATCTTTCATTTTTGTAATATTGATTTTTTTCCTCCCCTTTCTTAGTGCATCCAAATTTCTATATAGCTGTTTCATTTATAATGAAACATTTTTCTAATAAAAATACTTTAGTTTTGTTGATGAGTTATATCTTTAGTTTCCTTCATGTCAATATATGTCCCTATATTAATTTATACATTTCTTCAATTTTAAGATTTTGTTATATTTTTCTAACTTCTTGAATTGATGCCTTTGCCAAGTTATTTTTTTTCCATATTTTTCAATAAACATTTAAGTTTAAATATTTCCACACAAGCTTTGCAATATAGTTTGTTTCTTGGCATTTCAAGATCAATTTTGATTTCATTTTTATATTAGAAACATAATTGGGTTTTTGCCTATTTCTTGCATTGAAGATCTGATTGGGAACAGTCCTTCATGGACTTCATGGTCTCCAGAAAGTTCTCAAAGAGCTGGATTTCCTCCTCTGGGATGAAGGGCCTGGGACCCAGCAGCAGGACCTCCCAGCAGGTTGAAGGCGAGCTGGTGGGGGAGGCCCCTCTGTGATACCCACACAGCAGCGGAGCGCAGCCACTGGCTGGACGTCCTCAGAGGAGAGCCTTGGGCACAGTCAGCACGTCGTCCTGCAGACTCTGGGCGGAGGGTCCCGGCACTGGGCGGACTGTCCTGCAGACGCTGGGCGGAGGGTCCCGGGACTGGGTGGACTGTCCAGGCTCAAAGCACATTTTCCAGCAAAAGGACCGGGGCCAGATTCCGCCTCTGTGCACACCTTCAGGGAAGGAGAAAGCGCTGGCTTCATCTCATAGGGCTCCTTGTCCACTTTTGTGGGTGAGTCAGTCACTTTTTGTGAAGGGACAGGTGGTGGGTGGGTGTAAAGGACCCCAAAAAGTCGATGGTGGGCTCCATGTAAACGATCTGGAAGGCGTGGAAGAGCTGGGAACACAGTAGTTCTGCAGGGACTCGGTTCTCTGAGACAGGATCAGCGGGCAGTGCACCTCCGCAGGCCCCAGGCCTCTCTCAGACAGGACCACTGCCCTGAGCCGCTGGGGCTGTCTGCTCGCAGGCTCTGCTGGGGCAATACCAGGGTCCTGTTACGTATCAGGAACACAGGTGCACCATGGAAACAGCGGAGGGCAGCATTGTATGATAGGGACCCTGAGGTGGTGTCTTCCCATCACTTGAGGCCAGTTGAATATTAGCAGACAGGTGGGTCACAGCCTTATGCTCCCGGGTCAAGTGTCTAGGGACCGATGTGGAGGAAGTGCAGAAAGTCGTCCCCACTGGAGACATTCAGGTATCCCAGGATGTCTCTTGACTGACCTAGTACTTCACTTTCTTCCCGATACAGTCACTAGATAGAGTCTAGTGGGCTCCACACGCTCAGGGAACAACGCCCACAGTGTGCAGAGGACGCCTCTATGTCACCTGTGCCTGAGATTTCTTCACTTGTTTCACCTTTTAGCAGCACTCGTTTAAATAGCGACACAATGCCAGGCTGCTTGCCCATTGCCAGCCTTACCATGTCAGTGCGTGCAGCCCCGTCTCAAAAGCGAGTGAGGTTATTTTAAATTTAATTCACCAAATTTTAATGCATTATCCATGTCTCAATTCATTCAGCATTTAATCTTGGCTTTATTATAAGGAAAGCTATTTTTAGAGCTCTTATATACAAAACATAGTTAATAGCTGTTTGCATATTTTGGTAGTTTATAAAAACTTCACAGAGAGAGAAACCAAGATGGTGGCATAGGTAAACACCGGAAAGTGCTGCCTCCTACAACAACTTCAAAAATACAATGAAAAGACAAAATGGACATCATCCAGAACTACAGGAAGGCTGGCTGAGTGGGGATTCTACAACCAGAAGGAAAGAGAAAAGCACACTGAGACTAAGAGGAGCTGCGGAACTAAAGTGCAAAGGTACGGAGGCTCGAGTGCACGCTGAAAGGGCTGGCAACTGAGGATGCGGCTGCCTTTTTGAATCGGGAGGGAGTCACAAGCTCCCAATTGCTCTGAACTCCAGTTCCAAGAAGTCCCTTGGGACCCAGGACTCATACGGGGAGAAACTGGACTGTCTGGCAGCGGGCAGAACTTGGAACTTGAGGGCGGCTTTCCCTCAGAGGTGCTTGCAGCGATAACCGGGACACTGAGATGTGCGGCCCCTTAGGGCAGGGCTGAGGATCAGCCATAGCTGCTTGCTCCGCCCTGTTGATTCCCTGAGACCCTGCCCCACCCAGGCTGGGGCAGAGGCTTTTGCATATGAATGCCCTGGCCCTTTGCAATCTGAAAATTAAGTAACAAATTACAGCTGGGCCACACAGACCCAGAACTTCCAAGAGAAGGCCCAAGGCCCCACAGCAGCTTGCACTGCTTCACAGTTGGGCCTCATCTGGGCACCTCCAAACCCCCCAAAAAGGAAGGGGAACCTGCAGATCTCTTTGTAGCTCCTGCTGGGTATCCTCAGGCAGAGGCTAAATTAGCACCTCCTTAGATCCAAGAGCCAGTGTACCCAGTGGTCAGAGGGGGACCATCCAGATTACAACTCCTCAGATCCATAAGGGACACACTCAGGGGGCAGACTCAGGGAGCACCAAAGCCCCACTGAAGGAAGTCTTGCCCCAGAAGGATGTCTCCAGCACGGAAGTTCTCCCACTGCAGACACAGCTGATTCTCACAGCCAATTGGCCTGGAGGTCAATTCCTCCCAGTGATCCCAACAACAATCAAGGCTTAACTACAACAAAACTGTGCACAAAGCCCAGAAGGGGATGCACCAAGAATGTCCACCTCAGGTAATTGGTGAGGCTGAGCCACTGAACCCTATAAAACACCTAGCACAGAAAGCCACTCTATAAACACAGGGAAGCATAAAAACTTTGTGGAGACAAAGAAACAGGCCACAAATGACAGAAATGGAGGAAAGCAAATGACTGGATATAGAGTTTAAAACCACGGTTATAATGTTTTTCAAGAATTTTCTGGAAACCGACGATAAATTTAGTGAGATCATGGAGGATATGAAAAAAGACCAACTAGAAATTAAGCATACACTGACTGAAATAAAGAATAATATACAGAGATCCAATAGCAGACAAGAGGATCCCAAGAATCAAGTCAAAGATTTGAAATATGAAGAAGCAAAAAATACCCAACCGGAAAAGCAAAAAGAAAAAAGAATCCAAAAATATGAAGATAGCGTAAGGAGCCTCTGGGACAACTTCAAGCGTACCAACATCAGAATTATAGGGTTGCCAGAAGAAGAGAGAGGGCAAGATATTGAAAACCTATTTGAAGAAATAATGACAGAAAAATTCCCCTACCTGGTCAAAGAAATAGACTTACAAGTCCAGGAAGCACAGAGAACCCCAAACAAAAGGAATCCAAAGAGGACCACACCAAGACACATCATAATTAAAATGCCAAGAGCAAAAGACAAAGAGAGAATCTTAAAAGCAGCAAGAGAAAAAAAGTCAGTTACCTACAAGGGAGTACCCATAGGACTGTCAGCTGATTTCTCAACAGAAACTATGCAGGCCAGAAGGGAGTGGCAAGAAATATTCAAAGTGATGAATAGCGAGAACCTACAACCAAGATTACTTTATCCAGCAAAGCTATCATTCAGAATTGAAGGTCAGATAAAGAGCTTCACAGATAAGAAAAAGCTAAAGGAGTTCATCACCACCAAACCAGTATTATATGAAATGCTGAAAGGTATTCTTTAAGAAGAGGAAGAAGAAAAAGATAAAGATAAAAATTATGAACAGCAAATACATATCTATCAATAAGTGAATCTAAAAATCAAGTGAATAAAAAAATCTGATGAACAGAGTAAACTGGTGAATATCATAGAACCAGGGGCATGGAAAGGGAGTGGACTGACAATTCTTGGGGGGAAAGGAGTGTTGGGGTACAGGAAGAGACTGGACAAAAATCGTACACCTATGGATGAGGACAGTGGGAGGGGTAAGGGAAGAGGGTGGGGTGGGAACTGGGGGAAAAAAAGAGGAACAACTGTAATAATCTGAATAATAAAGATTTAATTAAAAAAAAGAACTATAAAAAAAACTTCACATTTTAGGAGTTCTATACATCTTACATTTTATTTTAGGTATAGAGTTTTAATCTATTTCTGACCATCCTATCTAATAAAAGAGAAACATGGTAAAAAGCCGTACACCCGCTACCCTTCCCATTGGCTAATCAGGGCAATATGCAAATTAACTGCCAGCAAAGATGGCAGCTAATATGCATACTGCAGGCAGGGAGGGCCAGCTCGAGCTGCTGTCCAGCCGGTGTGGCACCTAAGCCCCAACACCAGCGGGACCCCAGTGTGCGGCCCTGAGTGGGGGGGGGGGTCTTGGCGGCTGGAACAGCCCCCTAAACCACGCCCCCAGCCGCCCTGTGTGTGACCCTGGGCTGCAGGGGGGGGGGGGGCGGGGGGGGGGGCTTGGAGGTTCGAACAAGCCGCTTAAACCACACCCCCAGCCGGGACCCCTGTGTGAGGCCCAGGGGGTGGGGGGTGGGAGGGGGCCTCAGCAGCTGCAGTGTTCGGACCCAGGCCCCAAGCCTGCCCTGGGCTCCACTCAAGGAGGGGCTGGGGGCCTGGGGTTTACTAAACCTTACTGGAGCTGCTCCCCACACTCCAGCCCCTGCCACAGAACCACACCGCCTGTAGCAAGGCTCCTGGCAGCTTCCTGATGGGTGGGCAGCAGGAGAGCTGAGTAGAGCGGGGCTGCAGGGAGCCACGGAAGGGCTGGGCCGCGGGAGCCAAGCTCCCGGGGGTCTGAGGAGAGAGCCTGAAGGTGGAGGAACCTTTGGCAAAGCGGCTGCCAGGAGCCGCGGCCATGGGGTCTGGAGGTGCGCGGACAGGCCTCCGCCTGATGGGCGATCCTGGGCATGCGCCATGGCTTCGGGGAAGCGGCTGGCCAGGAGGCAGGCGGCCCAAGGGGCGCAGAGCGGAGCCAAGGTGGGGTGCACTGGAGAGGGCTCAGGCCTGGGCAGGGTGCTGGCGGGTGGGGATCTGCCTTGCCTGCAGAGAGTGAGGTTCTGTATTGGCCCCAGTAGGCGCGAAACAAGAGGCGATGACTGCAGGCGTGGAAGGACGCCCAGGAGGAGGGGCGCAGACTCGCAGCCCTGAGGCGGGGGTGGAGGGGCGGCGCCACCTCAGTGGAGGTGCGCCCCACTACTGGGTACCCCACTGCGGCGGTTTGGTGAAGCTCCCGGCGCTGAACGGGCCTCGCCGCGGCCTGAACACTTGAGAGGCCAGGACTCCTGCTCCCACCTTGGCCCAAAAACAAGCCTGCGCCCGCCCTGCCCCCAGTTCTTGCCCACCCCATGGGGGTGCACACCTGCACAGTGAGTCCAAGCCTACCACCTGCTCCCCAGAAGAGGGGCAGTAAAGAATGGGGTGGGGCGGGGGAGAGGAAAGAATGTGGAGCATCCATGATGAAGAGGTGCTGGAGAATGAGGCTTGGAAGCCTCACGGGGAGGTTTGTTCTGTTTGCCCTGCGGCTGTCCCTTAGGAAAGGTGGAGAGCCGGCTGTGAGGGCTCCTGTGCAAGGAGTCCAGTTCCATAGCCAACTGGAATTGGCCTCAGTTTCCTGCTCTGTAAAATGTGTTAAGCGTGTCCCAGTGCCTTCACTGAGCTTTGAGGGCCAGTTGAGATACTATATAAAGAAAATGAGGGAAGAAGTGAGAAAGAAAAGGAAGGGCAAGCAACACAAAAGAAAGATTGACAGGAACCTGTAAACCTATTGTCATTTAAATAGGGAATAGCGTCAACAGTGTTGTAATGACGGTATGAAGCCAGGTGGTACTGGAAATATCAAGGAACACTTTGTAAAGTATATGATTGCCTAACCACTATTCTGTAACTAATAAACCTGAAACTAATACAAAATAATATTGAATGTAAAGAAATGAAAAAGGAGTGAAATTTTTCTAACTTTCAAAGTTTAAATAAAGGCTGTAAAGGAAGGAAGGGGGAGAATAAAAATAGTGTTTTTCATTTTACCATTTTATTGTCTTTTCAGTATATGAAAAAGACAGTTGTCTTTATATGGTGCTTTTATGCTTTTCTAAGTCATTATCTCATTTGATGTTCAGGGCAATTTAAAGACAAGATAATTATTCCCTCCACTATTCAAAGAAAGGAAATCTTGGTGCCTGGCCCCAATGATTCAATCGTCAATCCCTTATTGTAAAGCAGGGTTAGTGAAATTTTCTGTGAAGGGTCATATCTATACTAATAAAAGTCTTGGGGGTGATCTGTCCAGCAGGGGAGGGCAGTTGGGGATGATCAGGCCGGCAGGGGAGCTGTTAGGGGGCGATCAAGCTGGCAGGCTGAAGCAGTTAGGGGCAATCAGGCAGGCATGCAGGTGAGTGGTTAGGAGACAGCGGTCCAGGATTGTGAAAGGGATGTCCAACTGCCGGTTTAGGCCTGATCCCAGGAGTCAGACATCCTGGGATCAGGCCTAAACCGGCAGTCGACATCCCCCAAAGGGTCCGAGATTGGAGAGGGTGCAGGCTGGGCTGAGGGACACCTCCTCCCATGCACGAATTTCGTGCACCGGGCCACTAGTTATAAAATAACACACTTTTGCATGCAAATAATTTTTGCTAACAATCTTAAAAGGTATTCTTACATATCAATATTTCTCATGATAAATTTCAAACATGTATTTTTATGTTAAGACATAGTATGTAGAATAGTTTACATAACACTTTATTCTCCAAAACAATTGATAAATTACTATATTTGGTACTAAAACTGAAGTTCCAAATGTCTCAACTTACTTGCAGAAATAGTGTTATTTTATACATTTTTATTTTAACAAGAAAATAAGCAAAATTTCCTCTTCCACTAACATCCCTCTCTAGGCAAGTCTAGAAAATGGAGGAAAGATAAGGAACTATTTAAATAAAATAATTCAGATAATTAAAAATTATGTTAACATGTTAGAGTTCATATAGACCATAATACTTCATATTTTTTATCATTAATACTTTTAGCTCTTGAAAATGTATTTTATTTATTTTTATTACTATTAAATTTATTTGGGTGACATTGGTTTGTATATGATAAGGCTTCAAGTGTACATTTATATGATATATGATCTGTAAAAAACATTTAAATACACACCAGGTAAGTATGCTCAGTGGTTAGAATGCCTTGGGTTTAATTCTCAGTCAAGAGAGGCAATTGAGGCACATCTATGTTTCTATCTCCCACTCCCTCCCTCCCTTCCACTCTCTCTAAAAAATAAAAAATATCCCCTGAGTGAGGATTAACAAAAAACAACAAAAAATTTAAAGACCCAATGATTACTTTTTTTCCTCTCCTATGTAATTTTGGTTAAATTTTTAATGAAAATTATAAAGATGCATTCATCTCTAAATAATATATTACCTAATATCGAGAATGATGCTTACAATAAAATTGCAAAAATATGTAATTAAAATTGTAATAAATTATGTCAGAGGGTACATATTTGTACAACTTAGGACTGTCTTTGAATAACTATGTCCAACAGTAGCACCTCACTGCACATTATTTGTGTCATTCCAAATCCTTCTCATTCCAAATCATTTTTGTGATATTATTGACACACTACCAAAAATTTATAATAAAACTTACTGTTTTTGAGTAATTCTTTAGTCTTATTTATTATGCTGTGATTGTATATCAATGAAAATTTTCCTCGTGTTATATATACTCTATGCAGTATTTTATTCAAATTCAAAAAATAATTATAAATTTTATTATTTTAATATTGGAAAATTACTTGAACTACTTTAAATAATTTTACAGAAATATATAATTTCAAAACATTTTTCCAAGTCTACAATTTTGCTTTAGTAACTTCACTATAATCATAATAATAAAAGTACACTTTGATATTTCATTTATAACAGAAATGTTATTCTTCTTTATAAATTATACTAATAACAAGGCAAAATGGATCTGAACAGATGCTTACAAAGATAATTCATAAAGCTGTCATGTTTATAAATAAATTTATAATATTTTCAATCATAAATGCATAATTTTTCTTTCAAAATTAGAATAGGTATATCATTCAGCAAATCTTCATTAAGTTTTTAGGGATAGACAATTACATAAAGATATTTTTTCAGAGTATTGTTACATATACCAAATGGAAATCAGTGATTATAAACAGTATGGAAATTCTCATTGTATTACATTTTTGTATTTAAACTCTCCAAATGTTGCTACCTTATAAATACTGCTAATTAATCTCAATACGTCAATCTGTTTGATTACTAACCATTTAAAAGTGTTTGGGGTTAATTTCTTTATTTTCCTTGCAATTCCGCATACTAAAATAACAAATAAATACAAGAGTTCAAAGATAATATATGGGTTTGGAAACATTTTCCAGAGGAATCTATTTTGAGAATCAGACCACTGAATGCTCCACACTGTCTAAAAATAATGCAAATGGCTAAATGTAATCCAGGTGTTTTGTTTGTTTGTTTTAATTCTGAATCTTCAGCACAATTAAAACCTGTTTGTATGAATGAGAGACAAAAATGATGAAAACTCAAAATTGAATAAACATCTAGAAAATTCAAATATCTGTTGCCACATATTTTAGATAATTTCAAGTTTGAAATATTTCTTGTAATCTCTGTTGATGTCCTTCTTGAGTTAGTCTCCACAAGGATTCATAAACCTAAAAGATTCATTTTAATTGTGATGACATTTTCCCACCATGAGCTAGTCCATTAAAATCACATTGAATGAGATTGCAGGTAAAGTGCTCAGCTGTTGGTTAATTCTCAAGCCTAGATAAAACCATTTAACTCCAAATATCCTGCTATGATTCAAAGTAACTATCTAAAACACTAGTCAGTGAAATGTGAAGCTTTTAAGTGCTTTTCTTGAGGGGTTGGCTTGATATCTAGCACAGTAATATATTTTCACTTTGGAAGAACATTCAGAATAAAATTATAGAAAAATATATTTCCTTTTTTATTTGTGGTAATAAATCTATTCAGCAATCAAGAATTTAATATTATAGTTTACTTCAATCTTTATTTTTGCTAGTAAAAAGGCAAGATCTTTAAAGTACTATTTTTATTTCCTAAATACCATTTCCTAGAGAGCCCATCATTTTTCAATGATAAAGTAGTTCACATTGATAGACATTCATATAAATGTATCATATTTGAGACCACTATTCATACTACTAGAAGGATGCTCTAATATCTAGAACGGTGCTCTAATATCTAGATTAGAACATTTCTCATTCATGAAGAACAGTATATCCCAAAATGACTCATTACACTGAGTCTTATTATTAATTAACAATATATTAATCAGTTTTACAAACATGTTGTTATATAAAAATTTATATTTTATTATGTTTACAATGCACTATTACATAAAGCATACAGTAAGTATGGAACAAAAGCATGATTTTTGAAGATGTAGTTTATTTACAAACTTCAATGCATATTTTCTTGGTAAACTTTGTCAAAACTATTTTCTTCTTGAGCATCAATTTATTCATCTAAAAAGGAGAATACTCCTACTATATAGGAATATTTTAAGAATAGGTTTTCCATTTTACAAACCATAAGATGTTACAATAATATCAGTGAAGTTCATGAAAGAAATTACATACAAAAATAAAAGGAAAATATTATCCTACATAACAGACAACATTCATTGAATCCAGTCATAGATGGTTGATGAATTACATCAATGTTTCAATCTTGATACATAAACCAAATTAAAATGTATTCATAGTTATCTTCCATTATGGTTTTATAGATCTGGAAGAACCAAACTCATAGAAACAGAGATCAGGATGGTGGTTTCCAGCGGGTGAGAGGTAGTGGGATGGAGTGAAAGTGGTTAAAAGGTAAAACTTCCAGTAATAGGATAAATAAGTCCTAGGGATGAAATGTATTGCATGATGAATATAGATAACAATAATCTACTGTATATTTGCAAGTTCCTAAGAGTGTATCTTAAAAGTCCTCACTACAAGAATAAAAATGTTTATAACTATATGAAGTGATGGATGTTAAGTAAACTTATTATGGTAATTATTTTTAATATATACATATATCAAATAATTTTGTTGTACACAAACTTATATAAGTCAACTATATCTCAATAAAACATTCTGTTCGATGTTTCTATGTCTCTGGATCTATTCTTGTTCATCAGTTTATATTGTTGGGGAAAAAGGGGACATATGTAATACTTTCAACAATAACTATGTAGGGGGAAAAATCTTGTAGGGGGAGAAAGAAAATTGCAAACACAAATGAAAGAAATGAATGAACACCTAGGTAAATGGAAATAAAAACTTTGTAGGTGAATTTAAAGATTCAATATTGTAATATGTTAATCTCCCCCATTTTATATCTAGATCCAATAGAATTTAAGTCACATCCTTCCATAATTTTGGATATATTGACAAACTAATTCTAATATTTATATGGAAAGACAAAAGAACTTGAATAGCAATGACTATTTTTCAAAAAGAAGAAAAAAATTTAAATACTCAGAATACCCAATTTCAAATCTTATCATAAAGCTACAGTAATCAAGACAATATGCAGAACTCATTGAGGGTTTTCCTCTATTTTTCACAGTGAGAAGCTGGTGGAGATTCTGCAGGTGAAAATCATGAAAGCGCAGAGGGATACCTATGACTGGTTACCCAGAGATTTTTTAACTCAAAATACTCCACACTGAGCTGCCAGCAGATCTTCAAGGCAGTTTAAGTGTATCCACTGGCACTGGCGCCCACAGTGGCTTCTGTTGCAGGTAAGATGTTATTCTCTGATTCTCTGTGTCTGCCTCTCTCTCCAGTTTTGGGGGCAGCACTTTACCCTGTGACTCAATTCTCTGATGCATCTCTGAATAGTTGTTTCAGTTTATTTAGCATTTTTTTATTGTAAGGATGGGAATATTAACTTCCACACTATTTACATGTCAGTGCAGAAATTATATCTGGAATTTTTAGACTCTATTTTTACAATTATTTTCATTTAATTTCTTAGTTTTGATTTTTGGGCGTCATGAATTTTGGGGGAAGGGCCTTTCTACCTGGGGATACAACAAGTGTTCAACTAAACCTAATACCTAATGCTATGTTCATTGCCTAGTCACTTTGAGCTGTTTGTGCCAAAAAAAAAAAAAAAATCTGAGGGCACAGGAAGTTGCTCTTATATTGGTAGGAGTGCCTGACTCTGATTATCATAATGAAATAGAGTTACTGCTGTAAAATAAAGACAAAGAAGAATATGGCTGCAACTTGGGAAATTTAGTGATGTGTTTGTCTATGCTTCCATATATGAAGATGACCATGAAGAGAGAATTATAGGAACCATGTACTGGCAACAAAACAATTACTTTGGAGATAGTAGTCAGGGTTATATTAATGGGCAACCTGCTTTTATTAGCAACAGTACTAACTGAGGTTGTAGAAACCTAGAATGATAGGTGGAGAGAGAGGTGATATGCATGAACTATGGCCACAGGATGAACTGTGTACAGGGAACTGCAACTTGTTAACTATCTCCTTTATTTCCTTTTTATAAAACTGCAACTATTCTGGGCTGGCACAGCTCACTGGTTGAGCATCAATCTATAAATCAGGAGGTCCTGGTTCCATTCATGGTCAGGGCACACATCCGGCTTGTGGGCTCGATCCCCAGTGTGGGGCATGCAGAAGGCAGCTAATCAATGATTCTCTCTCATCATTGATGCTTCTATCTCTCTTCCTTCCTCTCTGAAATAAATAAAAATATACTTTTAAAAAATTGTAACTAGCTACAAGAATCAGTGAATCAGTAAATAAAGATAGTAGATCTAAATATTGCATGAGGTGAAATGTAGCAACACACATTATATATAGATACTGATGGCTTTCTAATCCTAGTCTCTGTGTGTACCTCCATCCAAGGGCATTCTCTGTCCATGAAAGTGTAGTTTTTAAGTGACTGAGAACTAATGATCCCAGAAGCAGCTTCAAATAATGAAGGAAAGGAGGTAAATACCACAACATTTTTGCCTGTAGGTGAGATAAATCTGAATTGATTTCTACAAGTCTTTCAGAGGCTCACTAATGGGATAAAACCCATTTGTCAGTGTGCTAACTCACTTATTAACAAACTCTTGAATGACTATCTCACTCTTCCCGTCCCTCACTGTGTTCCTGGAGAAGATTTCTAAGTAAACTATTTGTACCATACATGTCATTTTGGAATAATAGGCTGAGAAAGCCATCCTATGAAAGTGTCTTTCTAAAAAATCTTGGGTAAATATAATTCCTAATGGGAGTATGATCTACTTAGAAACGTAAGAGAACAATGCTAAACTCTCTTTCCTGAAATTTTGCATTAGATTGGATTAGATTACATTCCCTTGAATGAAATTATATATACATGTAGATATATAATAATTGTTTATCTATAAAACCAAAGGAAATCAACCTTCCAAAATAATAAATTTATTCAAATATCCATAGATTACCTAATATACTAGTAGGAAAATATGTTTATGCAATAACCAAAATATGTAATGTAAAAGATTCTCCATTTCAACAACAACACCAATCACAAAGTACCTAGAAATAAAAGTAAAGAATAGTGTTTGTTATCTACAAGGTGGGGCAAAAGTAGGTTTACAGTTGTTTGTATGGAAAATAATACAATAGTCCTATATAACAAAGAGCTAATATGAAAATGGTCATCACGCCCTCTTGCCCTTGTGCCAGGGCCAGGGGACTTGAGGCCGGCTGGGGGACCTGAGGCTGCACACCCTGCCACAGTGCCGGGGACAGGGGACCTGAGGCTGTCCTGGGGGACCTGAGGCTGCGCCCCCCATCCAGCAGGGATTGACAGGGAACCTGAGTCTGTACGCCTCACCCTGCAGGGCTTGATGGGGGTGGGGGCCAGCGTGTCTGGGTCTCACATGATTTCAAGGTGTGCGTGAGTGAGTGGGGTCTTGGCTCTGGGTCCCGCGGCATGGCCCAGACTCTGACAAGAGGGAGATTTTCATATACATTTTACTAATTTTCTTTCAACTCTGACACTTCTATCATAGAGAAAGGGCAAATAGCAATATTAAAATATTTCCTCTAATTAATTCCCTTTTAATGTGCACGGATTTTGTGCACCAGGCCACTAGTTAATAAATAATAATACAAGAATAAATTCTGTGTTTTACATACTCACAACTGTAAACCTACTTTTGCCTCATCCTGTATATGAAGAAAGCAACCAAGTTTTATTGATTATCATAAAAGAAGTCTAATAAATTTGAGTTAGATAAAAGGAAGAACTTGTCATTCAGAATGGATTTACTGTGGTGTATCTGATTTAGAGCTGCAATATATTCAAAACATGGTTTGAAGCAGGTACAGGCTTCTCTTGCTTTGACCAACTCAAAATTCAAAAAATGATTTTGATATTGTCAATATAAGAGACAAAAATAATGCTGTGTACATTATTCATAAGATCTAGCCTTCTTTATACTTTCTTGTGATAGCTCTGAGGCTGGTTAGTGAGTGTGTACTGCTTCTGTCCTAAAGGAATATAAATTGCTTCTGATACCCCATCTGTTACCCCTTATCTGTTGTGATGCACATTGATACCCTTTACCAAGTGCTTGAGGCTGGTTGTAGGATATGTTTTAGTGAAGATACTGCTTTCATTAAAGAAGCTGGGATTATTTCAAATTAAGATTAGAATAGGCCACTGTCATCCACTGTGATATGCTTTTGCAGAAACCAAAGTACTGAATTAAGTGGGGATATCACAGGACTACCATTTCTGCATCTTGTAAGTCTATGCAGTTTGTCCTACACTGTGCCATTCTACTGAGTGTTGCTGTTGGTATACTATTTTGAGTGGTGCTATAATGGCTCTGAAACCACAATGAGAGTTCTGGGACTCCTTACGTATATCCATCTTTATCATGCATTCAGAGACCATAGAAATAACCCAAGGCCACAGATTTATTGGAAAAACTGTAACATGAACTTGGACTGGGACTGGAAGGTGAATTATCACTCTAAACTGGGGTGAAGGGATGAGGAGGGATGGTGGCTTTTGGATTCCATAATGTCACTTCAGTGTCAGCTCACACTTGGCATATAATAGCCCTGGGAAGATCTGAGTATTTCTCTTTCCTAGTATTTAGTTACTATGAAAAATGGCTGTCAGTTCATTTGAAGAGAAAAGTTATTGGTCACTATAGAATACACTTCTTAGGTATTATGGGGCCCTTCTCCAAGCGGACCTGGCCTTCCATTACATCAATGAGCTCTAGGTCTCAGAAATTGTTTTTGTCTGGAAATTGGACAGAGAATAGTGCTTTGTAATTATCATAATTGCCATTGGTAGAGGTCTTGATCCTTTTTGGTTACATATGTCCAGAAATGTTTGTTTAGGATCTACATTTTTCTTGCTTCCTGAGGCACCATGGCTTATTTAATATTGTCACAGAAACCTGTAGGCCACGTCCTCTGGGTTTAGGTTCTGGCCTTGCTGTCTGTTACATCCATCTATTCTACCACTTACAGTTAAGTGTTGCCACGTAGTCTGAGTTATTCTGAAATCCTCTCCTTACCAGTGATAATAAGGAACCTAATTTCATAGCAATATATCATACATCAGCCCTGGCCTACAGTAATGCTGAAGAGAGAGACATATTGATTTTAAGAAATTGTGTCTCACAGTCGGGGATCTTGGCAAGTTCAAAATATGCAAAGTAGGCCTGTAGTTTGGAGACCCAGAGAAGGGTTGCAGTTTGAGTCCCATTGTAAACTCTGGTAAAATTTCCACTTGTGCTAAGGAAGTCATATTTTTCTATTAAAGCCCTGATATTAATGTTTTAATAAACAAGTCTGATTAACTCATTGGATTTAAGCCTCTTTGTGCAATTTGTATCTTATTATTAAATGTAGAGAAACAATTTGTCTAAGGAAACAAATAGAGCAGGGAGTATTAGGAAATTATTTTTGAAAAATTAATTCCATTTTTAGTTGTATTTACATCGGGATAATTATGTATTATTTATTTATTTATTTATTTATTTATATTTTATCCTCATTTGTATACAATTCTTTGTCAGATATGTTCTTGGAAAAAAAATTATCTGTTTATTGCTTTTCATTCTCTTTAGGAGAATACAAGTTTTATGATGTAAATATATTTCAATTTATTAGTTTCTTTTTTTCCTTCATAGTTTGTGAATTTGGTACTTCTTTGTGCAAAATTGTGAGGACTTTTTCATATATTTTATTCTAAAAAACTGTTTTACTTTACACATTTACAACATGATTCATTTTGAAATAATTTTTCAATACATTGTGCAGACTAAAGTTTATTTTTTAATATTTATGTCAAATTATTCTAACACCCTTTTCTGAAAAGGTTATTCTTTCTTTATTGAAATACTTTTGCATTGTTGTCAAACATTATTTGGTCATATTCTTGTAGTATATTTTTCCCTTCAATTTGTTTCATTCATCTACATGTCTATCTTCTTTACCAATACCATAATGCCTTTATTCCTGTAGAATAAATCTTTAATCACATAGTTATTTTAAACTATTTTGTTCTATTCTACTTACTTTGGCTTATATTTAAGTTTTAGAGTCAGTTTGTAAATAAATACAAAATTCTTGCTGGTTTTATAGGTTAAGTTGAAGGGAATTAATATTAGAACTAGTTTGAGCTATCAGTACTAGGTGTGGCTCAGTTGGTTGGAGCTTCCTCCCATGTACCAAAGGGTCATGGCTCGATTGCCATTCAGGGCACATGCCTAGGCTGTGATTACATTCTCAGTTCAAATGTGTATGGGAGGCAACCAGTCAATGTTCTCACATCGATATTTCTCTTTCTCTCCCTTACTCTCTCTCTAAAAAAAAGGGGGGGTGGGGAGGGAATAAAATGAGTTTGTGTAGATGGCCATTGAAATGTTGAGGAAGTTCTCTGTTATTCCTAGATTGATGAGGGTGTTTATCATAATGGATGTTGAATTTGGTCAAATGCTTTTCCTATATTAATTGATATGATAATGTCCTTGTAATATTTTTAGACTGTGGAGATGGTTATTTCATTATAGATTTTCAAATATTGACCTGACTTGCTCTCCTGAGATAAATCTCACTTGGTCATGGTTTATTATTCTTTTATGTATTGCTAGATTTGATTTGTCAACATTCTGTTGGGGATTCTTACATCTGTGTTCATTATAGTTTTATTTTTTGTTGTTATTTGAGTTTTTGTTTTGTTGTTTCTTTTGTTTTACTTTTGTATTATGTTGGTGTGGTTTTGGTATAGGAGTTTACTAGCCAAACAAAACACTTTATTTTTTATTTTCTAGTAAAGGATTATTGTTGAATCAGTACTCTTTCTTCTTTAGAAGTTTTACAGAATGTATCATTTAAACCTTCACTGGCCATATACTTGTTCTTCAAAATACTTTAACTCAATTGAGTTTCTTTAAGTTGTATAGGAATATGCTATTTGTTACACTTCGCTGTGTCTGTAAGTTTGTGATATTTAGAATAATTAGTCAATTTAATCCAGCCTGTTGAATTGATGAGCATAGAGTTGTCCTTAATGTCCCCTTCCTATGCTTTAATTGCCCACATAATCTAGTTACATTCCCTTTTTAATTCCTAATATTGGTAATTGATGAGACCCTGGGATCATCATTACTTAAAGCTCTAGTGATGATTACAGTATGCAACAAGTTTCATAATGACTAATATACATTCTATACGCCCAGTGAAATAAGTATACAGGTATATTCATGAAATAAATAATTTTTAAAACATGATGTGATTCTCTAAAAATAAAAGTAAATGTATTTATATATCATCAATTAATTTTTGTTCCTGCTTTTGTGAGAAATCATTATTTACATATGTAAAACACAATGGTATCATGGTCTCATGTAACTAACCTGGTATGATGAACTTCTGTTAAGGAAAATACAGACCTAAAAAGATTTATTTCCATGCCTCTACCTCTATTCTGAGGCTAATATGTGAAGAGCAGGGGAAATCAAAAGCAATAATAGCATCATTAGTAAGCAGTGTTTGTGCTGATATAAAGTATATGATACAAATCTGCTAGATGTTAAAAAGAATCAGTAGGACAAGGATAAAAGAAGTTTAAATAAAGGAAAAGCAAATAGGAAAAATTTTGAGGAATTCTCCTTTTTGATTTATTTATTTTATGTGAGAAAAAGGAAAAGGAGAAAAAATAATTGGCTGAAAGAACTGAGAAAATGACACAAGTTAAACTAAGATATTCTCAGGTTAACATTTTACTCTGTTACAGTAGACTTTTATTTTTTTTAAAAAAAAATATGGTCTTTGAACATACTCTGTATCTGAGGTTCAATTCTCATTATATTCAGACTTGCAGTTTCATCCTTGGAATCCAGGTGTGAATGGGAAAAATGATTATAATTATCTGTCCTTTATTTTTGATGTCCCAAAAAACTTGTTCAATAAATGTAGTATGAATTAACTGAGTTCCTATAAAGACCAAGTCTTTGCTAAATGTTGATAGAAAAAAAACTGAATATAATCATACTGTGAGGAATTCAACCACCCTACATACAGAATCAAGATTTACATATGAGACCAAAAGTTTCAGCATGATTGATAACAACAATGAGAGAAATAGTAAGTGAGCAAGGTACATTACTGAAGGATGTACTGTAGATAGTTCTAGATGTAAACTTCTATTAAAATGTATACTCTTATAATTAAGAAAGAGATATTCACATTTTGCTATGCACCATTTCAGCATCCTGTAAATATAAGAAACATAACAATCCTATATAATAAAAGGCTAATATTCAAATTATCTCCTCGACCAGGAGTTCCACCAGGAGTTTGACCAGGGGTTGGGGCTGGCTGGCCAACCGCCGGCAGCCCCTCCCCGCAGCCAGCCTGGCCCAATCGGCCCCAATCAGGGCAAGCAAGCTGGACCCCACCCGTGCATGAATTTGTACACCGGGCCTCTACTAATATTATATTTGTCTGTGTCCATGTTTTGGCTAAAAGAATGATAAAGTTATGAATTGAAATGTTTTATCTTTAGTGACAGATGGACAGGAATGAGTTTGATACTTTTTCTTGGATGAATTAAAAAATATATTTCTTCAATAAATCTTGTCCAATTAAGTGATTTTCATAAAATATTTTGGGAATTCTATATATTTGAATCAGTATTAGATCAATAATGTTTGTCCACCTATTAAAAAAAAGTAGTGTATGTTGCATTAGAAAAGTGTGCACTATAGTGAAAACTGGTATTGATTTAAGCATTTTACTCTCAAATTATGCAACTAAAAGGGGCCCGTGTCCATATGTCTCTGAGCTGGTGACCTCACTGATTTTTTTATGACACCTGAAATCTATGTGCTACTCTGTTATGTTTCTTCTGCCTGTCTTAATTCCGAAGGATGTATGTTCTCTTCTTACATGAAAGATCGTCTCGGTCTCAGCCATTCCCATTTAGTAAAACAAGATGAGTTCAATATCACATGTAATAAAATTAGCCAAAAAGTACTCTATTTTATAATTGTTGCATATTTAACTTTTCAGTGTTGACCAAAAATTCAGTTTTTGTATGTGGGTAAAATAACAACATGCGTTTCTCAAGAGAAGGTAGGACATAAATTAGGTGGAGTTCAGGATTGAAGAGACAAAAAGGAGCTCACTACTCCTGGAGGAGAGGCCTTGTGGTTAGCTGATGTAACTAAAGCTGTAGATATTACTAGGTCCTCAAAAAGGAAACATTACACTATGACATCCGAGAAAAGAAGCCACACCATCTGATGGCTGGTTTCACAGGCAGCTAAAGAAATGGAAAGGGCAAAGGTCGCTCTTTGTATCTTTCTTATTTCCCATTGTTAGCTTTCTTTCCGTAGTCTTTCCCTAAAGATTGGATTGCTATCTCCTAGGAATTTATTTCTAACCTTTTTCTCTTGTTTTTCAACACACCATCTGCAGGCAATTCCATGTTTCCTTTTGTTTTTCTACTGATTATGTGAGCCTAAACCCAAATGAGTATTTCTAGACCAGACATTATATTGAATGCTAAGCAATTAATCCTAAACAGCCAATGGTCTTCTATACTTGGATTTATATCAAGAATTCCAATTCAACACTAAAAGGAATTCATTATTTAACTTCTAAATTTAGTATTTCTTTAATATTGTTTTATCAACAGATAGCAATAGTATTCATTCATAATGAGGGAGGATTATTTTCATATTGGTAAGGAAACTTTTCATTTTTATATAATTACATATTTTTGTTCACATGTCAAGTTTTAAAGTTATTATAAATAAATCATGAAAATCATCTTTATATAGAACAAAATAAGGGACTACATATTAAAATAATATTACAATAAATATTGAAATAGCTGACAGACAACAAATAATTCTATACATATTTGATCATTTATAACACTTTTTGATTGAATTTATTAAGATTTTTAAAAACTGAAATTACAGAACCAAATCATTGTTTTAGTTATTAACCATAATATTATTTATCAACTATAACCTTGGTTCAGATATTTCTTGGTTTCCAATATTCTGATATTTTACCTGATATTAAATATTTTATAAAAAATCACAACATTTTAGACAATGATTCAACCTTCCCTTTTTCAATTGCAGTTTAACGCATATTAGGTTATTATCTTTGAGGTTTCAGATGTCACATGTGATCTCACTACAAGGAGAAGAGAGTTTGTTATATTGACAGTTAATTAGCAGTCTTAGGATTAAAGTGGTTCAGAGATATAAAAGAAAAATAAACAAGGAAAACAAGCATGTAGGAATTTGCTTTTTACAGGGAATCACAGAAAATTATTTGCTAAAAATTAAATGTCTCTACAGATAGTCTTTTATATTACATACTAGAAGCCCGGTGCATGAAATTCGTGCATTTGGGGGCGTGTCCCTCAGTTTGACTTGTGCCCTCGTGCAGTCCGGGACCCCTCGGGGATGTAGCAGTGCACCAAGCAGCAGGCAGCCAGGGAGGAGCCTAATTGGGGCTAGGTGCCGATCTGCTCATGCTCATCCTGGCCTGCTGTGCCTGCTGCGGAAGAGGCAGGAGAGACTCCTGCCACTGCCACTGCGCTTGCCAGCCGTGAGCCTGGCTTCTGGCTGAGCGGCGCTCCCCCGTGGGAGTGCACTGACCACCAGGGAGCAGCTCATGCATTGAGCATCTGCCCCTGGTGGTCAGGGCACATCATAGTGACCAGTTGTTCTTGGTCATTCCACGGTAATGGTCGCTAAGGCTTTTATTATATAGATGAAGTCAAATACTATTCTATTTTTACTCTGTCATCACTGCTCATGATGTAATGTTACGTATTATAACTTTTAAAAACTGCAAACAACAGTCATTTATTTTAGTCTAATTGATACATGATAAAACATAATTTAATATTGACTTTGTATATGTTAAATTTAGCAGTAGTGTTTTTTATCAAAACATTTCAAAATATTTCATAGAAAATTATGATGATAATGTTGGAAAAAATAATAATTCCAAAGTGATAAGATGATTCTGAATCTATCAGTGACCATATAAATAAGACAATTTTTAAAAGTCTATTAGTTTAGATTTTGTTTAGAAGATTCTCAACAATCTCAAAGCTTAAGATATTGTTTATGCAAATCAAAGATTATAAGTACAGACAATTATGACAAATTAAGGGAAAAAAGAATCAATTGGATTTCAGGCATGATTCAATCCAACTACATTCTGTGTTTTCAATTGATTAGGTTTCACTATCAAATTGGTTGCTTTATTAATATTTAGAATAAATCTTAATCTTTAGATTATTGGAGATATATAAAAAATCATTTGAAATCTATCTTTTTATTTATGGAAAACTAGCACCCCTATTAACCTATAAACCAGATTCAATGTGTTCATAGTGCAGACAAAAATCAAAATTGGATACAACAGGTATTACTATTTTTATTGTGGGTTCTACTAAAACTTGGGCATTAATATATCCACATAGTCTGGGTTCTTATCAAACTGGTATATGGTTAATGTTATATGGTATCAACCTTTCTGTTATTGCTCTTATATTCACAGTCTTTCTTACCATGGGTGAGAAATTTCTTTTTAAACTACGTTCTCTTATGCCAACTTTCATAGTTAGCACTATTTTCATTTCAACTGATTTATCCACTTCTCTTTCACATCCACAATTCAGATAAATATTACAGTGAAGTCATATTAATGATATGCCAGACCTATTTAACACACGTCTATTCTAAAATTCTCCCATCACTTTGGTCATCACTCCTAATATTACAGTACCACTAGAGGCCCAGTGCATGGCATTTGTGTACTGGTGGTGTCCCTAGTGGCTGCCAGCTACCAGCCGGGGCCTCCCTTCCTTCCTCCCACCACCTGCCAGCACCAGGGCCTCCCTCCCTTTCCCCGTCCGGCCCGCCCCCTAGTTGAACTCCTGGAAGAACTTCGGTCGAGGGGACAATTTGCATACTATGCTTTTATTATATAGAATTGTTATAGTCTTCAAATATAAAGCATGCCCCCTCTCCTCTCTATTAGATTATTCTAATTCTACCATTGAGGAATACCTTTACAGAGTGTTTGGTATAGTTCACACTATGTCTTAACCTGGGTATTTAAAACATCAACTGTGTATACCATGGATGCAGCATCTATTTAAGGAATTCTATCCTTATTAATGAGTTTCATCCCATGCTAATTTTTGGTGGTTGTTGTTGCTGTTGGGTTCCATCTCAAGGCTGCAAGTTTCTCCTTTAGAGAGTTAGGTTTTCTATGTTATTAGAGAGTGTGAGGAGGTTCACTTACTGCTGGTTCATGAGTCTACTTGTGAGCATTTTATGTGCAGTCTTTAGGCTCTGTGGCCAAGCTGTCACACATGCTACCATACAAAGCTGATGGAGCAATAGAGCTAGAAAGGTGAAGGGATTAAGAGCTAAAAATTATTAGTCACAAAATAGTCACAAGGATTAAAGTACAACATAGGGAATATATCAATCCTATATAATAAAAGCCTAGGTGATGTCACGCCCTTGCATGATGTCATCACAAGATGGCCGCCACAAGATGGCTACCCTCATGTTGTCACAAGATGACCACCATGGCTGGCAGGGGAGGGCAGTTGGGGGCAATTAGGCCAGCAGGGTAGAGCAGTTGGGTGCGACCAGGCCTGCAGGGGAAGGCAGTTGGGGGAGACCAGGCCTGCAGAGGAGGGCAGTTGGGGGAAATTAGGCCAGCAGTTAGGCATCAATGAGGCTGGCAGGAGAGTGGTTAGGAAGAAATTAGGCTGGCAAGAAGAAGCAGTTAGGGGCAATCAGGCAGGCAGGCAGATGAGCGGTTAGGAGCCAGCAGTTCTGGATTATATGAGGGATGTCCCAGATTGGAGAGAGTTCAGGCTGGGCTGAGGGATACTCCCCCATGCATGAATTTTGTGCACCGGGCCTCTAGTAATGTAATAACTATTTATGGTGCTAAGGGTACTTGAAATATCAGGGGATCACTTTGGAAAGTATATGATTGACTATCTACTATGTTGTACACCTGAAACAAATACAAAATAATATGGAATGCAAAACAAATAATAAAATGAAATACATACATACATAAATAAAAATAAATGATTAAGCTGTAATCATTTTTTTTGAAGTTTTCAGCACAGATAACTATCCATGTATTATTAAAGTTGGATATGGTTCTTTAGCTGCGCACGCACACACACACACACACACACACACACACACACACACACACACATATATTCATTTAATGGCTGCCAATATGTAGAGACTAATTATCTCCTTCCAAAGCCAAAAGTCTTTTCATGCTCAAGCAACTAAAGCGTATTTTCCATGTTGCTACCCTTAAAATATTCACTATAATGAATTTATTTTATTTCTCATGCTTTCTTAATTTCATTAAAATTTATTATACTTTCTATTCATGTAAAAACATAGATGACTTCTAATGAGACTTATAAGTAATTCTGGAATGTCACAATGACATTTCATTGCAGGTTGTTATCTAGTTGTAAATCTTTTTCTATTCTAGGAAGGTTCATACCCCAAAAGATTTCTCAGAAATGGCAGCAAAGCCTCCTGTGACAGATTGGATATCGCATCTTCAGCAGAATCTTTTTGTCTTGGTACCTAGCTTTAAAAAAAGCCTAATGTGTCTAAAATGTTAAAACTGAAAACCTCTAAGAGGGCACTTCAGAGAAACTGCAAGCCTTTTGAAGGTCTAACACTTAAAATGTTTATCACAAAATTTTGTCAGATATCCTATGACTTTTTCATTTTTGGGTACTCACCAAATGCTAATAAAGTAGTAATGGAATACATATATAGGTAGTAATGGAATATATATCCAAACATAAGACTTACATTTTCAAATGAATAATTCTCAAACACAATAATATTATCAGGTTTTAAAAATCAGTTTCAATCTCAAATAAAACTTAATTTCAGTGATAAATGCTATCAGTTTGTCTTAATCCACACCCATATTAAAGGAAGATTTTTCTACAATTTTCATGGACAATTGCTTTGAAATTTCATATTTCTTTGGGGAAATTGTGTTCCAATTAATACATCCCTGGAAGGTACCTTCTATTTTTCTTCTGCTTTATTCTAATCAGTGTAATGCAACTTTCAACTCAACATTTTATTTTGAAAATTATTTTTATATTACAACCTCTAGTTCATTTATTTTAACTGCAGTTTAGGATTCCACTTGTGATGCTGTTATCTATCATTTTCTTCTCATTGAACAGGATTTTATTTTAGTATTTGCTATTGAAAATGCTATGACAAATATTACTTGAATATGGACTCATATAGAAGTATCTAGAGTTTCTGAAGGGCATACATCTCAGAGTAGAATGACTGTTGTAAATTTACCAAATAATGATAAATTGCTTTCCAGTGGAAGTTGTGAAAATTGCCTTTTCACAGCAGTGTGTGACAATTCTCACTTCACCACATCTTTAAACACCTTGGTATTTAACTTCTGCCAGTTACTGTAGAATCCCAAAAGATGAAATAAATGCTCAGATACCTACCTGGTGACTCAAATTGTATTATTCATATAGCTATCCATGAGTAATGCTGAATTTAAATACATACCAGGACTTCTTAAAAAATTAATCAGAGTAGTACCATATATTCTCAATGACAAAAGTGCAAAAATATTAAAATTTCCATATATTTGTTAGCTTTGTATTTTCTAGGCCAATCTATTATGAATTAAAACATGTTTTACGTTGTTATTATTTATAATTTATAATGCTAGAATGCCTCGCTCACACGCTTCAACAGCAATGATGAGGCATGAAGATTCATTCTTCAGTTTACGGTGTTTCAGAAATATATCCATGGGATAAACTCATTTTTATAAACACAGTTGCTCAGATGTTAATATAAACATCATATTTTACTGAGCAGATTTCAAAGTTGATCAATGCTAGTTGGTACAGAAAACTATTGAATCACTTAGTATGACACAGGATTAATTTCCTATTAGAGAGCTAAAGTTCTATTGAAAATTTCAGGGAAAATCATTTGTCTGACATACAAATTTGACTCTTAAATAAAGTGAAACCCTCTTCCTGGAAATTAGCATTCTTTTTTTTCTTTGTAGATGAGATTACCTATATGAAAGGTTAATTGCCACTAGAATGACATTTTTCTCTCCATGTGAAGTTTTGTGTATTTTGGGGTTTTTTTACAGATTTGAAAAAGATATTGTCATCTGTTTGCACTCTGAGAGTTTTGCACATGATAAGAATTATTTATTGAGAAATAGAAGCTCAACAAATGGCTCATAATTTGAACATTTTTTCTAAAATTAAAGATGCTTTTTCACCCTATTCTTGTTAGTCCAGTAAGGAGATTTTAATTATTTATTGTATGGATATGATTTATTCCATTTAGAATTTTATAAAAACTCTTAAGTGATTGACATAGGAGGAAAAAGTATATACATGTATACCACTGTATTATACATATATAATCCTATTGCCTACATCAAAACACTTGCAACTTCTCTCTTGTTAGAATATCATAATAAATTTCATATTTACAATGATTAGATAAAATACATACTAATACTGTTACTGGAATTGAAATAGTTTGGAATCAACTGCTGAGCATAGTTTTAAATGTACTAATAGTTTTGACTTCTGTAGGGCTTACTTGAAAAAAGAGATAACACATCACATTGTAGCAAAGGTGTCATCAAAGGAAGTCTGTGAATATCACTCAAATAACTTTCCAGAGACAAAAACTATAACAGTTTTTGTTAACAAAACAAAAAAAAAATTAAATAGAAATTGCTTACTAAGTGGAAGCATCACATAAGAAAACAATGACAACAAAAACCATTAAAGAAATAGCTTAACTATAGAAACGGAAGAAATGGTTACCAAAGCAAGAGGAAGAGAGGCTGAAATAACTAAACAGAGAAGCTTGCTGGAGATCCCTGAAGAGATTAAATTCAGATTCTTGAGAAGTAGTGCTGCTATGCTGCTGCTGTGGTCTTTGAAATCAAAGGACCAAAGGAACTGAGGTCAAGATTTCTAAGAAGTGAACACTGGCCAACTGGTATTGAGGCCTTTAAGGAACAACATAAGACTGGTTGTTAAGAGTATAGAAAAATTGCTAAATGGATTTAGTGGCTGTTGCAGGAACAGACTGCCACCTCCAGGGTGAAGGAGCATTGCAAAGTGTTGCTTTGAGAAACAAGAAGCAAAACAGAAGCAGGAAGAAAACTACAAGCCACAACTCCCTTCTCCTTTCTCAAGTTTGCCAATCACCTTCTATTAGTAAAAACTAACAGGGTAACTGGCCAAACGGAAATTGGTTTGGGTAGTCCCAGGTCCAATATCATGAAGTTGTATAAAGAAGAGTAGATTTAAAGCTGAGAGAGACAACAGCTTAGGAGTTGGCAAAGTAAGAAAAGGGGTTTGAGAATTTAGGATTTTTTTTCCCCCTGAAGTATGTATGTGAATATGTAATAAATGAAGTGGAAATAGACAAAAGTAAAGAAAATTAAATGGTTAAAAGCCTAGTATACTAATCAATAAAAATATAAACAAAATTAACTATATCACAGGATGAAGAGGTTGTGGACTAAAAGAAACCAAATACTAAACATGGCAAGCTCAGGGAAAGCCTCGGTAGTGGCCTTACAAACTTAGAGACCTGAAGTAACCACATCAGAGGTGGTCTAAAATTAAAACTTGTAAAATAAAAGCAGTTTATGGCAGGTAATCATGTCGTAGGCTAGAATCTTCCCTGGCAAAGGTCAATCTTTACCTTCATTGAGCCTATTGTCTTTTTGCATCTATGATAACATACCTTTGGAAAATCAAGGTAACTTCCCTTATTCCAGACCCTGCCAGGCACAGCAACCCCACCAGAGTAGAGACCACAAAAATCCCCTCATTGTTATTGCTATGCTGTAAATTGTTGACTGTTGACTATCCTATGCCCACCTACATAAAAGATGTTTATGTCTATCATTTTACTTGGTATCCAATCCCAGAGGTTTCCCCACTTTGCTTTCTCCTGCCTCCCTGATCTATCATCAGTGGATTTCATGTAACCCACTCATGCCTCCTCTTTTGATTGCAATGTTTAAAATAAGGTGCAAAACTGCCATTCTCTGGAGGATTTTCTCAATCAGTTGAGATTTTGCTTTCCAGCAATTGTCCTCAGTTTGGTTTAAATAAATGCATAAACTATCTACAGCCCTGGCCGGTGTGATTCGGTTGAGCACCATCCTGTGCATTAAAAGGCACTGAAAGGTCTCTGGTTTGATTTCTTGTCAGGGCACATACCCTCCCTTCCTCCTTCTGTAAAAAAAAAAAAAAAAAAAAAAAAAAAAAAAAAAAAAGAAAGAAAGAAAAGAAAAACCAAAAACAACAACAACAACAAAAACATATTTAAAAAAGAAACTCTCTACAAGTTCGAATGTTTCTTGCCTTGACAAGGTCATCACTTAAAAAAAACAAAAGGCATATTTTTTTTTCATAAATTTGAGAACTTAGATGAGTTGACAAATTTCTGGAAAACAAACTGACAAAAAAACTACCAAAACTGAAACAAGAAGATAGGGAAGTGCAGTATATACATGCACATTTGTAGATGTGTATTATTAGCCCTGTTGTCTGTGTCCATGAATCTTTCTTTTAAATTAGGGATAGATGGAAGCTTCAAAACCAAGAGTTTTTATGAACAGACCAAAGATAACATCATACTTAAGGAAGTAAAGAAAATTGAGTGATTTATTGGGACAAAATAAAATAATCAGTAATTTTGTAATTGTGACCTAAATTCTGGCTATGGGCATATGTTACCAAAGTCAAGAAAAATAAGTCAATTGACATGAGATTGTGAAAAGATATTGACAGAGAAGGCTTTGGGATTTGTGATACATACTTAAAATTATGGTAAAAGTTTGAGATGACGAAAGCTGAGCCAGGGCTCAAAGGATGCGAACAGCGTTGTAACGCGAGGAAGAAGGGAGGAAGTAGCAATGCAGAATGAAGATGGGGGTAGCTGAAGGACTACCCCCACTCAACAGAACTGGTGTTGATATTTATATCACTGTGGTGAAATATTGGGATAAAGGAGCAAATACTAACCCTGAGGCTTCGTGTGAATCCAAATACTCACCATCTAAGGAGACTGCAGGGAAGCAGTTTCCCAGGAAAGATTCAGGTTTCATTTCCTTCAGGAAAGAGGAGAGAGCCTTTGACATAGAGAGGTCTGCAGGTTTGGGAGAGCAGTTTCAGAGAGCACACAGAGGAGGGGAGAGATGGGGAAGACTCAAGTGGTTGTGGACCAATTGGATAAATTAGGAGGATTATTGCTGTATTTGGTAGGTGTGGAGGAAGCAGAGGGTTGCTGACTTTGATGAGGGACTTGATGCAGTATTCTCACAAATACTTTGATTTACAAATATTCTGAATAAAAACTTAGTGTAAAAATAAACTTTTAATTACCAAACATTTTTCATTATTCAGAAGATCACAGAGAAAGACTAAAGTTTATGATTGTATAAATTTCTTTTAGTTTCAACATGCTCCCTACAGATTTTTTTTTTTTAAAAAAAATCCTATTCGCCGAAACCGGTTCGCCTCAGTGGATAGAGCGTTGGCCTGCGGACTGAAAAGTCCCAGGTTCGATTCTGGTCAAGGGCATGTACCTGGGTTGTGGGCACATCCCCAGTAGGAGATGTGCAGGAGGCAGCTGATCGATGTTTCTCTCATCATTGATGTTTCTAACTCTCTATCTCTCTCCCTTCCTCTCTGTAAAAAAATTAATAAATTATATATTTTAAAAAATCCTATTAATAAAGGTAACTTTTGGCTGAGTTTTTTTCTCTAGGAAACTGACTTTTTTTTCCAGCTATTTCTTTTGAAGAGAGAATTAGAAAAGAGTGTGTCTTGGCATAGGCAGGGGGTTTTCATTATCTTGAAATATAAACAACGTCAAGCTGGGAATAAACACGAATGTAGAAGGTAACAGCAAGGTCACAGAGAAGGAATTTCTTTAGAAAAGTTATCAATATTTTTAAACTTCAGAAATAAATTCATTTACCTTTATATGACACCTATACTTAAACATACAGCTTCTTTTTCCACTGCTCTCAGCTTTCCCCCATTGTCAGTCTTACTTTGATTTTGCAACTGTAAAGTATGCCTCTCCAGCTATTATCTTCTTTATATCTATGGGTCCTGAAGAGGCAGTTTAAGAAAGTTCCTAGCCTTTGAGTCACCCAGTTCTCATCTTGATCTCTGACAACCCACTTTCAGCTCTGTATTCTCATTTAAGACTCCTCCCATAGAGTAGCTACTGCCCGTAGGAAGTTAGCTATTCCATGTGTTCTATATATTTCTAAAGTCTCAATCTTTTTGCATGTACCTACTCATGATCTTCCTAATTGTCATTACATTGTTATCTTCGCCGTATCTTCATATTCTTCCTACTTAAAAACCTCAACACATCTTCTTCTTTTAGAATAGAAAGATATTTTTTAATTTTATTTTTTCCACCACCATTTATCCCCTCTATGCCCTCTTTCACCCCCATCCCCTGCAATCATTACACTGTTGTCCAAACACATCTTACTCCATTTCAAAATTGTCTCTGTCAGATATATGTTCACAATGAAAGAATTTCCTTTCTCTTTCCAGTTATATCAGCAATTTTCCCAACTTTTTTTAGTTTAACTCATTCTACAGAATATATTTATCATTTTATTACCCTTTCATGTTCTCTCCATTCTCTTTCCAATGGTCTTTATCTTTTCCCATGTCTTCAATTACTATCCCATCAATTTCAATTCCATTGGTCTCTCTACTCAGGACATGTTCTGCTTTATTCAATTCACTATCTATACCTTTACCTGTGACATTTTCCTATATGTTCCATTGCCATCTAAAACTTAATGTGACAAGATCAGACTCTTGAAATTTCTTGCTAAACATCCTTTCACACTTCCTAATTCCATTACTCTCTCAATTTTACCACTGTGAAACTTGGGCATTAACTTTAATGCCTTTTTTAATATCTCTCTGAAGGCCTTATTAACAGTTTTTGCCCCGTATAATGTCTATAAAGATACTTCTTTCTTTACTCCTAGATTAA
The DNA here is from genome assembly GCF_014108235.1 of Myotis myotis. NCBI lineage: Eukaryota > Metazoa > Chordata > Mammalia > Chiroptera > Vespertilionidae > Myotis > Myotis myotis. The sequence goes on from NW_023416379.1 coordinate 42,735,630, forward strand.
AACTACAGATGTCCTGATATTTATTTTTGGATATTGTGAATTGGTTTGCTCTGATGTTCCAGTTTCTTCCCTATTACACTACTTTTCCTAATACACTCACAAACTTCATTATTGAAGTTAATATTGCTTTTCCAGAGTTTTATTTTATCATTATAAATCATCTTCTAGAGATGATTAATAATCAAAAGCAAAGTCAGATCTTCATTTCTTTAGCTCTGCATCTACTTACATATATTCTTACATCTATTAATATATTTAATGTTATAGTCTTCAGTGTCTCATGGCTCCTTCATATATATGTGATTCATAATATAAGCATATTTTTTCTTACTCTTAGTGACATATCTTTTAACCAAAAAATAATCTATGACATTTATTTATACTTAAAACTTGCTCTAAAAATGGTTATCCTATTGCAAGACTTCAAATGTTTATAATATGAAATAATTTTCAATAAAGTTTCTTCTCATAAATGACAGGTGGTATTGAAATAGAATGATCTGAAATTTTGTGAATGGGTGCTTACTTTGGATATTAAACTAACCCTTTTCAATGTTTCCTTTTTTAATTCTATAATTCTTCTCTATGATTTTTAAAAATTATCTTTAGTCTCAATCCTATTGTTTTGTCACTGTATTTACTAGAAGTGTTTAAGATAATAATAGTTTAAAAAACTTATCTAATAATATGATTTAGTAATAGTACTCACATAAAGTTTCCAAGCATTATCATCTTACTTTTTGAAATTTAAGTAATATGTTGAACTTCACTAAAGGAAAAGTTTGAATTTTTCTGCAGTGTTGAAATGTCTAAACAATATTTATACTAGTGTACCATAATAGGTTAAATGTTTAAATTTTGTAAAAAGAGAAAGTATTTATGTCATTGCTGATAATAAAATGGGAAATTTATGTAAAAATCATTCTTAGGTTTTAGTATATTAATAATGTTTAATTCTGAATACCACAAGCACACTCACCGACATTAATATTAAAGATATGTTTTTAGAACACCTGATATGTGATAGGAATATGTCAGTATATTTCATCTTATTTTGTGTGGGTGTACCCATGCACAGAATTATTTATAAACTAGAGGCCCAGTGCATGAAAATTCGTGCACTTGGGGGAGTTCCTCTGCCTGGCCTGAGCCCTCTTGCAGTCCAGGACCCATTGGGGGATGTCCGACTGATGGCTTAAGCCTGCTCCCCATGGGATTGGGCCTAAGTTGACAGTCAGACATCCCTCTGGCATCCTGGGAGCTCTCAGATGATGTCCACCTGCCAGCTTAGGCCTGTTGCCCGGGGGATCGGGCCTAAGCTGTCCGTCCGACATCCCCCTGGTAGCCTTGGAGCCCTTGGGGGATGTCTGACTAATGACTTAGGCCTGCTCCCCCCGGGAGCACACTGCACTGCACTGGCCAGCCATGAGCCGGCTTTTGACTGAGCTGTGCTCCCCCTGTGAAAGCGCACTGACCACCAGGGGGAAGCTCCTGCATTGAGTGTCTGCCCCCTGGTGGTCAGTGTACATCATAGCAACCAGTGGTTCCTGGTTGTTCCGCATTAGGGTCAATTTGCATATTACCCTTTTATTATATAGGATAGTGTGTAGTATGCTTGGATCTTTTAAAAAGGATATAAAGCCATTTTCTATGAAGAAATCTGAAGAAAAGATTTACTATTTTTTTCCTTGCCCAATGTGCAAATAGACTTAAATAAACTATAATTTACAAATATCAAATAACTTTTTAGGCATTTATTTGCTATATTGTAGTTGGAATTAACTTTTTAACTATAAGATCTAAAATATTATTAAAACTAACACCTACATTATATATTATAATTGGGAAAATAATGTGTGATATTTTATTCAAGTAAGTAAGTTCTCTTTCATTTTTTAAAAAATGTTTTCACCAAGAGACTAGGGTATTTACTAATGTATCTGTATTTCCAAATTTCCCCTTTATGAAAATTTGAGGGTTTTTTAAAAATACAATCTTGGAGAATAAAAAAAAAAAGAGTCAAATTTCAGAAATTTCACTAGGTAGCTGAGTATTTGATGTATAATAACATTTACTAGCTGTCATTATATAAATTAAAAGTATAAGGCACTCTGCATATTTGTGGGAGGCCAAATATATATGTACTCCATTTCCTTCAATAAAAATTTTCAAATGAGGCCTGGATAAGCATTATAACAGCTGTATTTTAAGTTGGCAGAAAATGAACTCAGTCACTTCAAAGTGTTAGCTTGCTTATATATTGTAAACATAATTTTTGAGAAAGCGTTTTCATTTTATTATACAAACTGCCAAGTTAACATAGCTGTGTGAATCTTTGTCATTGTAGGAACAACTTTCTCTAAAAAACTTTATATTTTATAATTCCCCAAACTCATACATTATGTGTTTTTTTCTTTCTTTTCAAACACAAATTGAATATGTTTTTCATCCTGGTTTATAAGATGAACTTTAAATATAGTAGTAGCTAGTCAGGTCATTTTGTGTCTTATTCTTAACAGCCTAGCAAACTCACCCTTCTTTACCCACTATGAATTTAAAATGGTTAACATTTTTTGAAGCTCTATAGAATACAATTTTACAATTAGGGACTTTGTTTTAAGAGATATTAAGCAGGGAGGTACCTGCAACCAGATATGTGCCCTTGATGGGAATTGAACCCAGGACCCATTGGTCCACAGGCTGATGATCTCCTTACTGAGCCACTGTGTATGTGTATTTATCTGTTACTCAGTGTGTTTTATAGTCCTAATATAAGTTTTTAAGAATTTATATGAGCGACATGTGATTTAATCAGACAGAATTCAATCTAGAGCATAGAAAGAAGCTCCAAAGAACTCTAGAAAATGAAAGACTTCTATAGGTAGAAGGGAGAGGGAACAAGGAAGTTATATTAAGTGAAGAAGCTAGTTTGTTATTGCCATTAATTTCCTTTAGGGGATGGCACAGGTATAACAGGAAGATTAAATAACTAGTACTGATCAGGTGATTCCCGATTGACTGGTTTAAGGTTCCATTTTGGGGAGGCCTGAAACTGTAATTAAGTCTCAGATTATTGACGAGGAACTTAGCATAAGTGACTCCATTTTAAATATGTGGTCTTTTTTGTAACAGTGCTTACATATGGGGAAAAGATGTCAAACTAAGTGAGCATTACCTTAAGTCTTTAATTCTTTAAGTCTTTTAAATACATTTTACTGATCACTCTTTTCCTTCTACATTAAACATTTTGAGAAGCTGCCAAAATCTGGGGAGCTGCTGCCTGTCAGGGAAGAAGCCTCTTTATTGGCTTTAAGTAAATAGTGTGTTAGCTCTCAATAAGGAAAGCCGGGCAACTTCTGCAGGCTCCAAACTTGCAGTCACATCTAAGGAATCAATATTTCGTGACCATGTGTCAAGCTGAGGTTATACATTTCCCCTACAGTGGCCCTGACCTTTGCATAGCAAACATGACTTGGTTGGGTTTTTTAGCCTTTTCTGGACCCCAGCCATTCACACTATTAAGTCCCTATTAAGCCCTTGGCCTGTCCTCCAGCTTTTCCTGTCCTCCAGCTGCAAGATGAGAATCTCTTTACATGTTGCCATCGGGATCCCCTGGTTTTCACACTTGCTTTCCAATTACATATTGGTCTCCTGCAGCTTTTCATTACCTTTTTGCAGGGTATTAATGGTGCTGAGCAATCACTATTCTATCCCATTTTCTTTAAGTTTACCATTTCCCTTATGCCTCTAAAACTTCTGATAAATTGTACCAGCTAATACATTCCTTTTGACTGTTATGCTCTGCTAATTCACTACCTGTGTGACTTTTAACAAATGGATTGCCAACTTATATCAGGGGCATTTGTGCTCATCACCAATGAAGAGTTGGTTCCTTATTACTAACAGGAAGAATGGTAAGAGGTTCAGTTAGAAATATCATCGCCTTCTTTCTTGCACCATTCCTGAGAATTACTGGTTGTAGTTTGCTTCTGAAGGAGAAGAAGCTGAGACAGAGTTTGCCATGCTAAGTATTAATTAAGAATCAACACCTGGGGAAACAAACATAAGGTAGGAAGAAGCACTGGACACAGGAGGAGTTCAAACTGATGACTGGAGGACTGTTGGCCAATTTCGTGAGGACCTCTGGAATGAATACATCCTGTCAAAATTGTCCTACATTGGGAATTACTAGGCTGATCCATCATTGTGTATGGTAAACACAGGAGAAGCGTGGCCTCGGGTGAAATGGTTTACTGTAGAGGAGTCAAACCCTAATGAAGATGACAGTTGGAGTGATAAGTCCTTCTTTGAAGAGGACTCAGGGTGGTGTACCACAACTATAGCTATATATCTAACGTGGGGTAGTGTTAAACATAGAATAATTATTTTAACTCTCAGTACAGTATTGTTTCACCATGTTATTTCAGGTTAAGAAATAGAGCAGCGTTTGCCTACAATTGAGAAAAAAAATTTCATTTTTTTTTCTTTACTCTTAAACCAATACTGCTTTTAGTGATACCTTTCTGCTCTAAATACTAGTGGTGTATAGGGTTCTTATCACTTGGTTTGCAATTGTGTATGTATATTTATCTTTTCCAACTGAATGTGTTTCATAGTCCTCATATTTAACTCTGTACACATGGATTGCCTATTAGTATCTGCACAAATCATCTATGCTAAATCATAAGATAACCCAGGCTGAAAAATAAATTTAAAATTATATTTTTCTCTCTGTGACAAAAATCCTACATAATAAAAGAGAAACATGCAAATTAACCATGCCTCTGCTGTGCTCAAGCCATGCACACCAGCCACGCCCACCAGCCAATCAGGAGAAAGTATGCAAATTAACCCAACTAAGATGTCTGTGGGCACGGAGCTGGAGCAAGGAGGAGGCTTGGGTTGCCCTGGCGATGGAGGAAACCAAGCTTCCCGTCTGCTCTGGTCGGTCCTCAGCTCCGCTCAAGGCTACAAAGTTTCAATTATAGAAGATAAATAAATCCCAGAAAAAAAAAAAAAAGAAAAGAAAAAAGGAGAGGCTGGGAGCTTGGGTCGCCAGGGATGTGTGGCCAGCCTGAAAATGGCCATTAGCCCCTCACCCAGGCTGGCCACACCCCCACAGGGTGAGGGTCCCCGCTGGAGGGCTTGGCCAGCCTGCAAACAGCCATCAGCCCCTCACCCAGGCTGGCCAGGCACCCTAGTAGGCACCCCCACCCTGATCCGGGACACCCTTCAGGGAAAACAGGCGGCCCCCACCCATGCACCAGGCCTCTATTCTATATAATAAAAGGGTAATATGCAAATTGACCCTAACAGCAGAACAACTGGGAATGACTGGTCACTATGACACACACTGACCACCAGGGGGCAGACACTCAATGTAGGAGCTGTCCCCTGGTGGTCAGTGCGCCCCCACAGGGGGAGCTCTGCTCAGCCACAGGCCAGGCTGATGGCTGCCAGCACAGTGGTGGTGGCAGGAGCCTCTCCCGCCTTCTCAGCAGCGCTAAGGATGTCCGACTGCAGCTTAGGCCTGCTCCCCGCTGGCAAGTGGACATGCCCCAAGGGCTCCCAGGCTGCCAGAGGGATGTCTGACTGCCAGATTAGGCCTGATCCCCCAGGGAGCGGGACTAAGCCAGCAGGTGGACATCTCCTGAGGGGTCCCAGACTGCGAGAGGGCACAGGCCAGGCTGAGGGACCCCCCGAGTGCACAAATTTTTGTGCACTGGGCCTCTAGTAATATATATTTGTTTTTAATAATTTGTAAAGTAACTTTAAAATATTTATATTTAGAAGTAATAAGTCCATTCCTTAAAACTAACAACATTTTTTCTAGATATTATTTGCTTTATTTATTTATTTTCTTAACTTTATGTTTTTCCTGATCTATTGCACTATATTTTGAATTCAAACAAGTTGACATTGCAGTTTCCTGGATTAAGAAATCAAACATTTTACCGATATAGCTGCAGATAGTAAAATATTTAGAGTTTGAGATGGAAGACTTAAGAAATAAAAGGCCCTCGTCAAATATATAAAATATAGTTTTATATAAGACAACATAAAAGTCTAATTTTCTTTCCATTTTCAATTTTTAAAATCATGGAACTGAAAGAAAAATAAAATATATGGATGCATGCAAATTTAAATAAAAGCAGATGAGTGGAATGTTTTTTACTTGGCTGCATTTATCATTGTAAGCATCCTTAAATAAATGTAATTCATTTGATAATCTTATTATTTGTTGTTTTACAGCCCCTATAATGTCAATTTGATGCATGTAGTAAATTTTTGTTCAAGTTGAATAATATCCTTATGCATGTGTAGCAGATGCTTTTCTATACCAAATGATTCTTAGTCTGTCCTCATCAAATACATAAAGTCATTTCAGAATTGCATTCATGCAAATGAGAATTACATGCATGTAAATTTGCATTTGGAATGAATAAATTCTCTTTTCATTTCTGTTCTTTATTCTAAACAACAAACTATTTTTTTGTATCTTATAACATATTGGTTCTAAGCTCAGGATGTCGATGACATTAAGCCAAAACAGATGTTTACATCCAAGTGATAAGACCAGACATTTGTAGTTATAATGACTTCTGTGGCATTTAAACTTCAAATATTTTAAAGTAAAGAACATAGAGCTCCACCCAGCTCTTGTAACTCAGTGGTTGAGCACCCTCCTATGAATCAGAAGCTCAGGGTTTAATTCCTGGTCAGGGCAAATGCCCAGGTTGTGGGCTTGATCCCCATAGGGGCTGTGTAGCTGGTCAATGTTTCTCTCTCATCATTGATGTTTCTGTCTCTCTCTGCCTCTCCCTTCCTCTCTGAAATCAATAAAAATATATTTTAAAAAAAGAAAATAGAGCTCCATAGGACAAATTTTTATTTGGAATTTTTTTTTTTTTTTGAAGAAAATGATGACAACTGTCATATCTAAACAATAGGTATTTGATTAATACAATGCACTTTTAACAAAATGATGTTTCCTTACAATATTATAAAGAGCAGAAAACCTGCCCTTGCTGGTTTTGCTCAAGAGCATCAGCCTGGTACTGAAGGGCCCCAGGTTCAATTCCAGTCAAGGGCACATGCCCAGGTTGCAGGTTCGATCCCCATTAGGGGGCATGCAGGAGGCAGTCGATCAATGATTCTCTCTCATCATTGATATTTCTATCTCTCTCTTCCTCTCCTTCTCTGAAATCAATAAAAATATATTTTAAAACATTTTTTTTAAAAAAGGCAGAAAAGCCAAGTATTCATGAAATTTATCAGGAAAGATATACCTAATGTTTAAAATTAGTTAAAATTATGTTCTTATATCTAATTAGGAAAATTTTTAATTAAGTGTTTTAGATTAAGAGAGTAGCTTACATTAAATTAAGTATTGCCTTATGAGGTCCTAAGAGTTTTATGTCTTGTGACTTTAAAAAAATAAATAATGGAGGTTATCACAAGGAGATGATTCAAAGTTATAGTATTCTTTATTTTGTCATTATTTATGCTTTGAATACATTGAAATTCAATATAACAATGAAAAAATCTATAGCTGTGCATACAGATTTTGATATAAAGTATTAATATAGTGATTGCTAGAGTTAAACTTTTATAAACAGTAAAAAGACCTCTGAGGCAGAATAGACTAGGAACCTACAAAGCTTAAGCATTAAAACTGACCAAAACCTGAACACTTACCCAGAGGCAGAGTTGTTCAATCAGTTCAAGGGTCAAACTAAAAATGTCACATAAAAGTAAAGCATGAAAGGCTTTGCAAATATGTGTCCTCAGGTTACTAGCATGATACTTGAATATAATTTTGAGCTTCATATTTTTTAATATGGATTTCTAATTGCTCCAGTACCATTTGTTAGGAAAGATGATCATTTCTCCACTAAATTGCCTTTCCACCTTTCTCAAAAATCCTTTGTTCATATAAATGTGGGTCTATTTCTGGACTCTGTATTCTGTTCCATTGATGTAGGTGTTTATCTCAGTTCTAAGACCATGGCGCCTTTATTACTGTAGCTTTGTAGTAAGTCTTGAAATCCAGTAGTATTAAACCAACCTGCTTTTTCTAAATAGTTTTGTCTAGGTAGCTTTCATTTCTATGTGAATTTTTAGTATTACAAACAATTGAAAACAACCTCATGAGGCTTCTTGGAAGTAAAACCTTCCCCAGTAAAGCTTTTTGCGGTTTGTTTTTTTAACGACTATACTTTATACGATACCATGATTGCAGTCTATGAGAGACCCCAAATGGACTGACAACATAAACAGTGAGTTGGGAATTTCAAGTTTCTGGTCCAACATGTAAGAAGCTTGGAAATTGCAGCTCCAACCATCAACAGATAACAAGCTGGACAGATTGAAAAATCAACAACACCTCTTGGGTCCTTAAGAGACAGGAAGACACAAGGCAACCCCCTGCCCCAGGATTGGAGAGTAACACAGGCCAATACAGGGAGTCACCACTTATCAGAGCAGAGGCTCACAAGTAAAAATTACTCTTGAACCAGAGCTATGGCAGAAAATCCTGAACAGTAACTGATGAATTATAGAGGCTCAGTGTGCACAAGTATGAAAGTAATACACCCAGGTGGACTCAGTCTTAGTGAGGCCTTCAAAATAGAGTAAGATTTACCTCCAGGAGTTGGACCAGGTTCCCTCAGTGAATATTGGACAAAAAATACCCTCTGGCTTCTTCTGGCAGGTGGAAGGATAAGGGCCATTAACAAGGCCTGCTCTTAGGGGAAACTAGTTAACTAGAGGCTAACTGACCTGGGGGAGGGAAATACCAATTCCATCCCACTCTGGCCATCCTGTCCCATTTAAGGGAGCAGAAAAAAATGGGGATGCTCTTGCGAAGTGCACAGTCCAGAGGCATATGCCCATCAGAAGACTGAGTCCCAATCATAGGACAGGGAAGCATTTCCTTTTCTCACATGCCTCACCACCACATTCTAAGGGCCATTCATAGCAATTCCATTTACCCAGCACATCATATTCAGCTATCAAAAAAAAATCACAAGGCTTACCAATGGCATAAAATATAGTATGAAGAGACATAGCAAGCATTGGGACCAGACATGTTAAGAATGTTGGAATTATCAGACTAGGAATTTAAAACAACTGTGATTAATACACTGAGGGCTCTAATAAAGTATACAGTATGCAAGAACAGAAGGACAATGTAATCAGAGAGATGAAATTCTAAGAAATAAGAACAACAACAAAAAATAAAAATGCTAGAATGGCTTTGATGTGCTTACCAGTATAGACTGGACACATTTGAGAAAAACTGAAAAACAAAGAGAACAAAAACCAAAATAAAACAATAAAATGTTCAAGGACTATGGGACATCTATAAAAGGTGTAAAATATTCATAACAAGGATACCAGAAGAAGAAGAAAGGAAATAAAAAGAAGAAATATTTGAAACAATAATGACTATTTCCCCAAATTAATATCGGACACCAAGTCACAGATCCACCAAGATGGCTCAGAGATCACCAAGCAGAACAAATGTCAACAAAACCAGACCTCAGCATGTCATTTTGAAATTACAAAAAAATAAGGATAAAGAAAAAAAAATCCTGTAAGAAGCCAAAGTGGGGGGAAAACACCTTATGTATAGAGGAGCAAAGATAAGAATTACATCTAACTTCTCTTTAGAGACCATGCAAGCAAGAAAGTCAGTGGAATGAAGTATTTCCCATCTCTATACAACATTATTGAAACTGTCTCAAGAACATGAACTGCATTATTGAATGGCTCACAATGTATATTTCTTCTCTCTTAGACATCATTTTCACCCATCACCTGATGTCCACTGTCTTGAAAAAAATTTTTTTTCATATATGTTGTCATTTATTGTATCATGTTATGTTTTTGAATAGAAATGCCTATATACATAATAGTCAGTGATATTGTCTCTTGAAGTTCTTTGTTTGGTAAATGTGAACAAGCTTTGGAGCAGATTTTTTTTTTCTTGGAAGCTATTCTGTTACCTATTTTAGTTAAAAATATTTTGGAAACTTAAGTGCTTCTCAGGATAATGCAAAATCAGAATCTTCCCTATAGTATAATTGACCACAAGATCTCTAAAATTTATTTATACCAGTTCATAAATATTATCTATAATAATAAAAGTGTAATATGCTAATTAGGCCGGAGGTCCTTCCGGGATGAAGCCAGGGCTGCAGCCTTGGGATCGAGGCAGCCGCCTCAGCTGCAAGAGAGGGATCCAGGCAACTGCAGCTGTGAAGGCCTTGTCTTGCACGAATTTCATGCATCGGGCCTCTAGTTTTAGAAAAAGTTTAAACATTAATAAACAGCTGCTATTTTCAAAGAAATGCAACTCTACTTTTAACTGCAATAAAATAGAAAAAAGTATTGATTACAATTGTATTTGTAAGCATACTAAATATTTTAGATGGGTCTGACATACAATACTGAAAATTGATTTATTTCAGAGAATACTATTATGTTCCATTGATCTATATTTCTGTTTTGATGCCAGTACCATGCTGTTTTGATTACGATGGCCTTGCAGTATAGTATGATAACAGGTAGCATGGTTCCTCCAACTTTGTTCTTCTTTCTTAAGATTGCTACTGCTATTTAGTGTCCCTTGTGGTTCCATATAAATATTTGTAATAATTGTTTTAGTTCTGTGAAATATGCCATTGGTTTCTTGATAGGAATTACATTGAATCTATAGCTTGATTTGGGGAGTATGGGCATTTTAATAATGTTAATTATTCCTATCTATGAACACTTGTTTGCATCTCCCTCAATTTCTTTCTTCAGTGTATTATAATTTTCTGAGTACAGGTCTTTTACATCTTTGTTTAAATTTATTGCTAGGTATATTATATTTTCTGATGCAATTATAAATGGGGTTGTTTTCTTAGTTTCCCTTTCTGATAGTTCCATATTGGTGCATTAAAATGCAAGCAATTTCTTTTTTTTCCCTTTTTAAAAATTTTTATTTACTTTATATTTTAATTTAAATTTTTTATTGTTTAAAGTATTGCATAAGTCTCCTTTTTCCCCATCAACCTCTCCCCAGCCACGCCCACCCCCAGCACATGCCCTCACCCACCTACTATCTGTGTCCATTGGTTTTGCTCATATGCATGCATACAAGGCTTTTGGTTGATCTCTTAGCCCCTCACCCCTCCCTTCCCTCATAGGTTGGACAGTCTGTTCAATGCTTTTATGTCTCTGTTTCTATTTTGGTTCCTCAGTGTATGTTGTTCATTATATTCCACAAATGAGTGAGAGCATGTGATATTTATCTTTCTCTCACTGGCTTATTTCACTTAGCATAATGCTCTCCAGTTCCATCCATGCTGTTGAAAAAGGTAAGAATTCCTTCTTTTTTACAGCAGCATAGTATTCCATTGTGTAGATGTACCACAGTTTTCTAATCTTCTCATCTGCTGATAGGCACTTAGGCTGTTTCCAAATCTTAACTATTACAAATTGTGCTTCTATGAACACAGGGGTGCATATATCCTTTATGATTGGTGTTTCTGTTTTCTTGGGATATATTCCTAGAAGTGGGATTGCTGGGTGAAATGAACATTCCATTTTTAGTTTTTTGAGGAAATGCCATACTGTTCTCCACAGTGGTTGCACCAGTCTGCATTCCCGCCAGCAGTGCAAAAGGGTTCCTTTTTCTCCACATCCTCTCCAACACCTGTCCTTTGTTGATTTGTTGGTGATAGACATTCTGACAGGTATGAGATGGTACCTCATTGTTGTTTTGATTTGCATCTCTTGGATGATTAGTGATTTTGAGCATGTTTTCATATGGCTCTTGGCCTTCTGTATGTTCTCTTTCAAAAAGTCTATATAGGTACTTTGCTCATATTTTGTTTGGATTGTTTATCTTCCTTTTGTTAAGTTGTATGAGTTCCCTATAAATTTTGGAGATTAATCCATTATGGGAGATAACTTTGGCAAATATGTTCTTCCATGCAGTGGGCTTTCTTATTGTTTTGTTGATGGTTTCTTTTGCTGTGCAGAAGCTTTTTATTTTGATGTAGCCCCATTTGTTTATTTTCTCCTTAGTTTCCATTGCCCTAGGAGCTGTATTGGTAAAGGTATTTCTACAACAAATGTCTGCTATTTTGCTGCCTATGACTTCTAAGATTTTTATAATTTCCTGTCTTATGTTTGTCCTTTATCCATTTTGAGTTTATTTTTGTGTTTAGTGTAAGTTGGTGGTCTAGTTTCATTTTTTGCGTGTATCTGTCTAATTTTCCCAACTCCTTTATTGAAAATCCTGTCTTGACTCCAATGTATGCTCTTGCCTCCTTTGTCAAATATTAATTGAGCATAATGGCTTGGGTTGAACTCTGGGTTCTCTGTTTTGTCCCATTGGTCTATATGTCTGTTCTCGTGTCAGTATCAGGCAGTTTTGAGAACAGTGGCTTTGTAATATAGCTCAATATCTGGTATTGTGATCTCTCCAACATTGTTCTTCTTTCTCAAGATTGCTACAGCTATTCGGGGTCGATTTTTATTCCAGATGAATTTTTGGAGAGTTTGTTCTAAGCCTTTGAAATATGCCATTGGTATTTTAATGGGGATTGCATTGAATCTATAGATTGCTTTGGGTAGTATGGACATTTTAATGATGTTAATTCTACCAATCCATGAACGCGGTATATTCTTCCATTTGTTTATGTCTCTTTCTATCTCTTTTTATAGTGTCCTGTAATTTTCTGAGTAAAGGTCCTTTACCTCTTTGGTTAAATTTATTCCTAGGTACCTTAATTTTTTTGTTGCAATGGTAAATGGGATTTTTTTTTTTTTTTAGTTTCTCTTTCTATGAGTTCATTATTGGTGTATAAAAAAGACAGATTTCTGGGTGTTAATTTTGTATCCTGCTACATTGCTGAATTCGTGTATTAAGTCTAGTAGTTTTTTGATGGAGTCTTTAGGGTTTTTGATATACAATATAATGCCATCTACAAATAATGACAATTTTATTTCTTCTTTTCCCATTTGGATGCCATTTATGTTTTTTTTTCTTATCTGATCACTATGGCTCATACTTCCAGTACTATGTCAAAAAGGAGAGGTAAAAGTGGGCATTCCTGTCTTGTTCCTGTTCTTAGGGGAAATGGTTTTAATTTTTGCCCATTGAGTAATGTTGGCTGTAGGTTTGTCACATAAAGCTTTTATTATTTTGAGGTATGACCCCTCCATTCCCACTTTGCTGAGAATTTTTATCTCAAAAGGGTGTTGTATTTTGTCAAATTCAAGCAATTTCTATATGTTTATTTTGTATCCTTCTACTTTCCTGAATTTATTTATCAGCTCTAGTAGTTTTATTGGTGGAATCTTTTGGATTCTATATACAGTATCATGTCCTCTGCAAATAGTGACAGTTTTATTTTTTCCTTTCCATTAGTATTGCATTTATTTCTTCTTCTCTGATTGCTGTGGCTAGGACTTCCAATCTGTTGAATAGGAGTGGTTAAAGTGGACAACCCTGTCATATTCCTAATCTTAAAGAAAACGCTTTTAGGTTTACACATTGAGTATGATGTTGGCTGTGGGTTTGTCATACATGACCTTTATTATGTTTAGTATGTTCCCTCTATTTCCACCCTTGGGTATTGTTGGTGGTAAAGCAGACTGGTGCAGCCACTGTAGGAAACAATATGGAGGTTCCTCAGAAATTTAAAAATGGGCCGAAACCGGTTTGGCTCAGTGGATAGAGCATTGGCCTGCAGACTGAAGGGTCCCAGGTTCGATTCCGGTCAAGGGCATGTACCTGGGTTGCGGGCACATCCCCAGTTGGGGATGTGCAGGAGGCGGCTGATCGATGTTTCTCTCTCATCGATGTTTCTGACTCTCTGTCTCTCTCCCTTCCTCTCTGTAAAAAATCAATAAAAGATATTTTTAAAAAAAAATTTAAAAATGGAATTCCCTATTACCCAGCAATTCCACTTCCGGGGATGTATCTGAAGAAATTGAAACACTAATTCTAAAAACATATGCTCCCTTATGTTTATTGCAACATTATTTATAATAATCAAGATTTGAAAGCAGCCCAAGTGCTATTAAAAAAAGTAGAAAATCTTACCTTTTGTGACAGCATGGATGGACCTGGGCAGCATTCTGCTAAGTGAAAAAGCCAGTCAGAGAAAGACAAGTATCATACAAAATAAATGAACAAACGAAATAGAAATGAACTCATAAATACAGACTGTCAGCTGTCAGAGGGGAGGGGAGTTGGGGGGCTGGGTGAAAAAGGTAAAGGAATTCAAGAAAAACAAAACAAAACTCATAAATACAGACAATAGTATGGAGATTACAGGAGGGAAAGAGTAGTGGAGGGAAATAGAAGAAAAGGGAGGATAGTGACACAAAGGGACTTGACTTTGAATGGTGAACACACAATACAATATACAAGTGATATATTACAGAATTGTATAATTGAAACTTATATAATTTTATTAGCCAATGTCACCCAATAAATTCAATAATTTTTTTTTTAAGTAAAAGCCTTTCACAACTTTCTATATCCATGAAAAAAAACTTACCTCAAAGGTAAGAGTAAGTTTCAGCATGACGTAAGGGAGGATGCATTTTGTTTTCGTCCTGAGATCATGAAAAAAAAGAGAAATACCAGATAATGGGAGTAGGGGCTGTTGTGCCCAGATTTCAAAGTTCCCAAGACCTCCAGGGAGCCAGTCAGTCCGATGCAAAAGCAAAGAGTCATTTATTTCAAACCTAGGTTTGGCTCCCCTGCCACACTCACCGATGCAACGGTAAGCTCCAGTGGCCGAGAGAGAGAGAGAGGCCTGATGGGACAGGGGGTTTTAAAGGGGGGTGGAGTGAGGGCAGGAGAGGGGACTGTGGGCCCCGCCGATTGGCCAGGCGCGAGTCGGTACAGGATGTGGTCATAGTGATGGCGTGCACTTCCCTTGATTATTATTGGTTAGTCCAGAGAAATCCTGGGTGTGGCTAGCAGCGGCTTCTTCCCGTGAGGAAGCACATGGCACCGTCCCAAAATGGAGGACCCAAGGCAAGATGGAGGGCGCAGTCCTTGCCTGGCTCTTGCTGCTGCCGCTCGAACTCGCCACAAGGCAGGATGGCCCCCCCGCACAGCACCAGCAGCCGGCCTGCGGGCAGACTGGGACTCCAGCGCGTCTGGGCGGCACAGGCCCAGCAAACGGGGTGCGGCCGGTGGAGTGGCCCAGCTCTGGAGGAGCGGCATCCGCTCGGAGCAGGCCCGCCCATGGGGCCGGTGCACTGCAGCATGGCGGCCTCCCCGAGCTAGGGCACGCGCCCCACTCCTCTGCCGCCGCTGCTGCACTGGGCCCGGTCCGGGGGGCAGCGGGCGGGTGGCAGCCCGCGCCGGGCTCCCGCCGTGGGCCGGGGAGCCAATCCCCCCCCCCATGGGGCCCGGCGGTCGGCCCACGCAGGCCCCGGTCCCCCCGACCAGGCCCCAAGGGCCGCATGGACCCCCGGCCCCAGCGCGGGCAAGCAGGGAGCCGACCACGGGGGAAGGGAGGAAAGAGCCAGGCAGTGAGGCCTTCCGCTCCCATGACCTCCCCCGTGGTCGGTCGCCGCCCGGCCCCACCCCTTGGCCCGCCGCTGGCCACCACGCAGCCGGTCCGGACACTCGGACCCGCTCCGCGGAGGCCAGGCCCTACGGTGGGCGCGGAGGGATTTCAGAGCCCAGCGGCCAGACTCCTCCTCCCGCACCTTTCAGGGCAAAGGGGAATTAATAGACTGACATGATGATGATATTACATTGAGTCAAATTTCTCAACGTTTGAAAAAGTGGAAGATATTTTAAGAAATATGATGCTAGTGATCCCCATTACTATTGTTTTATTACTATGATATAAACCTCTTTTCTATCTGCATGCAGAAATTGTTCAAATTTGAAGATACAAAAGCATGCTAAGAGGGATTGTTGATGTAGAAGTTAAATTGAGTTTGATAATCACATTGATAGTGGCATGAATCATTGCAGAGGCTACAGAGCCGAGATGATAGGGAACCATAAAAAAAAAAGTTAATAAACCTTCATGAGATATAGAAACACCTCAGTTTATGAAATTCAGGTCATGAAGCAATGTTAACTGGATATACCTAGATGGAGATCTTATACACAATTTATATACCTATAGGCATAAAGTCCCATACTTACAGCACCCAAATGGAATTTGTGCAGTTTGCACAGACATTACAGTGAAGACATTCTACTTACTAAACAAGGAGACTGAAGAAGAGGGGAAAAAAGGCAATAACTTATTATGGTAGAAGAAAATAAACATAGGTTATGTTAAATTTTAGACTAACATCCTATAATTTTTTCTTCCATTTTTAACCTTTTGAATATAGCCAGAATCACAAATGCTGACTTATTTGAATATCAACTATAACCAGTGACCAAATGGCAAAGAATGGATTTTTTCCATAGATTAAGATGTTATGCTTAAGATGCATACATTAATAAGATGTAGAGCAAGTTATACTTTAGATATAATATTGCACTTTCATACTTGTCACTAGTTTATATAGCACTTTCAAAATTGACAAGCATGTCATGCATTGTCAAGCCCCTTGTTTTTATTCAGTGTAATAAAGTTTTAAAAATTGGCACTGCATTTTAGTTCTAAAAATCTTATATGTTTTGAAATGTGTAATTCTAACTCACAATAAAAGAAAAGTAAAAAGCTGCTAAGAAGATGAATGCAGAGATAAGATGACATTTAAAATTTGGAATAGAAAATGAGTAATAAAAACATTCTTTAAATGTTAACTTAGAACTCAACATATCTTTAGAATTAGTGAAACCTTATCATTGATACCAATAGTTTATATTTATCTTGAATTTAATGATCTATTTCATAATTATTTTGTTCACTTCGGGAGTGTTTCAGAATTATGATGGAATTATGACCAGCAAAATAAAAGAAACTGCGGAAAAAATATACCACTTATACATTTGTGACATTCACACTTGAGAATATTAGACAAAAAGCACATTCTCCCTATAGTTGGCATTTGAGTTATTATGGAAATTGTTTTGGTTAAAGTGATAATGTATCATTTTTATAGTTGAAAATATGCATCTGAATTTATATTATCTCTAAATTATAAGTGTTAGGAATGTAGTTGAGCATTTTAAAAGTGATATTCTAAACAGAATATTGTAATACAGAGCTAAAAACACTTTCACAGACACACAAAAGAATTATAAGACTAATAATCAAGCAAGTGGAGCAGTATAAGCTTCAAAAACTTAAGGATCTTCTTCACTAACGGCCGAAGTTTACAAGGAGCTCTTTATTTATTTTTATGTTATTTTACCTTAGTAATTTTACACAGAAGAGTTCAATTACTTTCAAGCTTAATGAATTTAAAATGTTATTTGTTACTTCTCTGAAAATCCTACCTGCCAAACTGTGAAAACCCCAAGAGTACATGGGATTTAAAGATTTCTGACACATGGAGAGGTTTCCTAAGCTTTTCTGAAACAACCAAACACTGAAATTCTGAAATAAACCCAGGGTATCATGTGGCTCATTTATAATTCTCTTCTCATGATGGGCAGTACAGAAATCTTTCTTCAACTATTTGATTAGATTCAGTGTTCACACCTCATAGTATAGGCTCAACACCTCCGTTCTTTAAAGGGTATGTGCAGAAAACAGATGATTGTGATTATAATTTAAAAAATAAACAGGTTAATTTTAATAACTTTAATTTTACTGTGTGATGCAATTGGAGTTTACTTTATACTTTTATTCAGTGCACTCAATTAAACAAGTATTTACTGAAGCCTTACTTTGGATAAAATATAGTATTCGGTTCTGTGAGACAAAAAATAAACATCTGTTCTTATGTAACTGATAAGCTGCTTAAAATATTTGATGATTTTTTTCAAATAAATATAATAAAAATAAAAATATAGTCAGTCCATTTAGTACAAAATGGTAAAAGTGCTGCAGGCATTGGCAATGACAGTTGTTGTTTCCAATTGAGACATGAAAGACCTGAACTGGCATATGAAAGATATGTAGAATTTTACTTTATATCATAAATAATTTGTTTTTACTTTAGGCAGATTTTGCTAAAGGCTCATGAGAACTCAAGGATTCAAGAACATATATAACTCTGATACCCAAAGCTAACATAGCTTCTAGATACATGCTGCTTGGTTGAGATGTGAATAAAGTGTGCTATTAATATTTGTTTAAAGAGTATATCACCGACATATATACAATCCAAAAATATCTTTAATTCTCAAATATTCACTGATAGAGTTTATTATTTGAAGAAAAGAAAATAATCAAATACAATAGTGTGAGATGACAATGCAACAGGCAGAAATTATGGAAATTATGACTTACTAGTATTATTTGGTTTTAAATATAAAGAAATGGTTATAGATATCTAGCAATATAATTGTCTGCAATCACCATTCTATATTTGCTACATACTCATGGGTGCTGTTATTGGCTAGTTACTTCCTTTCTCTGTGTTTATTCCCTCAGTTATATTAGCAGCTGTATCAATGGTCAATCCCCCGACTAAATATTTGTTAGGCACTTAGTAGATACTGTTCAAGGCATCAGTAAACAAAATAGGCCAGAAAACAACTGCACACATGGAGCTTACATTTTAGAATAATGGGCAGTAAACAATATGATAAACTAGAATCCCAGCGGGCGAAATTGTGTGGCCCCGCCGACCCGCCCACCGCCTTGCCTTGCTCGCAGCCCTGCCCACCCACGCCGTTATTTGGTCATTACGGCATTAGGGCCACTGGGTTTTTGTACTATAGATAGGTAAAATGTATAGTGTGCAAGAAATATTAAGTGCTATGGAAATTAAACAATCCAAAAGGGGTTTGGGTGTATTAAAGGAAGTTTTATAATTTTTCTAGTATAATCCAAATATTATGGGGAATAACAACTTAAACCTAGTTTTTATGTTGTAAAAGCATAGAATTACTTTAACCTGTGAAGAAGGATAATGTCTAACATTTGTATATTTTTCTTATTTAATAAATAGTTTAAAATGTATTCTTATTCTGCCCTAGCTGGTTTGAGTCAGTGGATAGAGCATCGGCCTGGGGACTGACGGGTCTCGGTTTCAATTCTAGTCAAGGTCACATGCTCAGGTTGTGGGCTCGATCCCCAGTGGGGGGTGTACAGGAGGCAGCCGATCAATGATTCTCTCTCATCATTGATGTTCCTATCTCTCTCTCACTTTCCCTTCCTCTCTGAAATCAATAAAAATATATTTTTAAAAAAGTATTCTTATTCTAACATCTCAAATATATGTCAAAACAAAATATATATTTAGACCAGGGGTAGAAAATTATTGCCCACAGACTAAATCCAGCCCTCCACCTGTTCTTGTATTGCCTGTGAACCAAGAATGATCTTTACATTGTTAAAAATATAATCAAAAGAAAAATCCTACATTGTGACACATGAAAGGTATATGAAATTAAAGTTTTAGTGTCCATAAATAAAGTTTTATTGGCACACATCCATGCTCATTCATTTTATGAAAATGAGTTATCTTTATGGTAAAGATTATGAGACTGAGCTAAGTGTAAAAAAGTTCACAAATACGTATAGCAGAAAGAAACAGTCCTCATAACTTTATATCCCTAGCCTACTTCAGTATACAAAAATATCTTTCAGGTAGATTAAAACATACAAAAAATGCCATCACATATATTTAATACATGTGAAGAATAGTATGTCTATTTTATAAATCAACCTATTCTTTATATATATTTATATACTAATTAGTTTTGAAAAAAATTAATAGCCTAAGAGAAACTAGTAACCTAATAACCTAAAAGAAAACTAATGAGCTAAAAGAAAATTTAAGAAGTTTAATATGTTAAAATATGCCATTATATATTCATTCAAAGAAGTTTTATATAGCTTTAAGAAGAATAAAGAAATTATATAAAAATAATTGTTTAAATACTTCAAGGTAATCATTTTTAACTATTTAATGGATAGTTTTGTAGATCCACAAATTTATTTACAATTGATCAAAATTACAATAGTGTGAGAAAGTAACATATGCTATGCAAAAAAAGGTCCAATTATAATAATTGACAAAATATATAAGACATGTGAAAGTCCTGCAAGCATTTAAGCAAAAAATTATACTAATATTAAACTGAGCTGTGTGTTTATATATGCAGGGGCTATTTTTTATATCTTTTTAAGTTGTCAAATTCTTCATATATCAGAAATGAAAGTTAGTTTGTCTCTTCATTTATTTCAAATAGCACGTTAAAGTACATAATATTTAAGAAAGTTCCCTATCTATCTATATAAAAGCCAAGCAACCAGAAAGACAGAATTACTGGAATGACCAGAACAACCAGTCGCTATGATGCACACTGCAGTGGCCAACAGGCCCGATCAGGGACCCAATAGGCGCCCCCCAACCTCACATGGCCCCTCCCTATGGCCGGATATGCCCCCTGATCAGCCCTCCACCCCTATTGGGGGCCAAGCCGGTCAACCTCCTGGGCCCCTCCGCCCCGGCCAGCCTGCCCCGATTGACCCCTACAAGCCAGCGGGACCCCACCTGTGCACGAATTTTATTAACCAATGTCATTCCAATAAATGTAAGAAATAAATGGCATGGTAACTTTATTTCTCTCATTACACAAGTTTAGAAATGTTTACTGTCATGAACATAACCTAATAATAAATACTCATTACTTTCACCAATACTGTATCAATAATAATAATCATTGAGAGAACCAAGATGGCGGCTTAAGGTATAAACCTGTACGTGCTGCCCCCCACAACCACATTAAAACTACAACTAAAAGACAAAACAGCTATCATCCAGAACCACGGGAAAGCTGGCCGAGTGGAAGTTCTATAACTAGAAGGAAAGAAAAAAGTGCATTGAGACTGGGTAGGAGGTGCAGAGGTGCCAAGAGCAGAGGTACAAAGGCGCGTGTAAGGTGGGCTGCAACTGGGTGCACGGTTTTTTTCAATCAGAAGGGGATACAAGCTCCCGAATGTACTGAAATCTTTTATGGCGAGACTCTGGGGACCCATACTCCTACGGGGAGAAACTGGACTGTCTTGCAGTGGGTCGGAAAGCGAGGGTGGCTTTCTCGCAGAGCTGCTCGCAGGGATCATTGTGACTGTGGGGGCGCGGGACTCGGGGACACAGAGACACCGACACACAGAGAAGCGAGGAGTCATGGAGACGGCTGACGACAGCCATTGCTGTTTGCTCCGCCCTGGTGATTCTCTGAGACCCCGCCCCACTCAATTTACATCCCCATCCAAGCAGGGCAAAGATTTCACTTGCCTTTTTGCAGCCTAACCTAACAAACTGCAGCTGGGTCAGAGAGCTCCAAAACTTCCAAACACCAACAAACAAAGAGGAGAAATCTGCTGATATGGCTGTAGCTCCTGCTGGGTGGACTCACACATTGGTTGACTTGGAGATCCAGGAGCCAGGGTACCCAGTGGTCAGATACCAGATTTCAACTCCTCACATCCATTAGGGACAGACTCAAGAGGCAGACTCAGTGACCACAAAAGCCCCACTGAAGCAAGTCCTACCCCATAAGGGTATCTCCAGCACAGCAGTTCTTCCACTATAGACACAGTGGGTCCTCACAGTCAGCCAAAATGTGGAGACAAAGAAACATGTCAGAAATGAAAGAAATGGAGGAAAGCAAACTACTGGACATAGAGTTCAAAACCACAGTTATAAGGTTACTGAGGAATCTTCTACAAACCTCCAAGGAACTTAGTGAGACCTTCAAAGATCTTAATGAGAATGCCAAAAAAATGGAAAAGGACCAGTCAGAAATTAAGCATCCACTGACTTAGATTAAGAATAATATACAGAGATCCAACAGCAGACTAGAAGATCCCAAGAATCAAGTCAAAGATTTGAAATACGAGAAAGCAAAAAACACCCATCCTGAAAAGCAAAAAGCAAAAAGAATCTAAAAATATGAAGATAGTGTAAGGAGCCTCTGGGACAATTTCAAACATACCAATATCCGAATTATGGGGGTGCCAGAAGAAGAGAGAGAGCAAGATACTGAAAACCTATTAGAAGAAATCATGACAGAAAACTTCCCCTACCTGATGAAAGAAATAGACTTACAAGTCCAGGAAGCGAAGAGAACCCCAAATAAGAAGAATCCAAATAGGACTACACCAAGACACATCATAATTAAAATGCCAAAGGCTAAAGACAAAGAGAGAATCTTAAAAGCAGCAAGAGAAAACAGTTAGTTACCTACAAGGGAGTACCCATACGACTGTCAGCTGATTTCTCAACAGAAACCATGCAGGCCAGAAGGGAGTGGCAAGAAATATTCAAAGTGATGAATAGCAAGAATCTACAACCAAGATTACTACACCCAGCAAAACTATCATTCAGAATTGAAGGTCAGATAAAGAGCTTCACAGACAAGAAAAAGCTAAAGGAGTTCATTACCACCAAACCAGTATTATATGAAATGCTGAAGGATATTCTTTAAGAAGAGGAAGAAGAAGAAGAAAAACATAAAGATAAAAATTATGAACACCAAAGTGACAACAAATGAATATCAACAAGTGAATCTAAAAATCAAGTCAGAATAAACTGGTGAATATAATAGAATCAGGGGCATAGAAAGGGATTGGACTGACCATTCTTGGGGGGAAGGGGGTTTGAGGAGTGCGGGAAGAGATTGGACAAAAATCTTACACCAATGGATGAGGACAGTGGGGGGGCGGTAAGGGCAGAGAGTGGGGTGGGAACCAGGTGGAGGGGAACTATGGGGCGGGAAGAGGAACATCTGTAATAATCTGAACAATAAAGATTTATTAAAAATAATAATAATCTACACTAATAAAAGACAAAGGTGCTAATTGACTGTACCTTCGCTATACCCACCAGCCAATCAGAAGACTATGCAAATTAACGCAACAAAGATGTCTGTTAAATTTGCATACTGCAGGTGGGGTGGGCAGTGCCAGACGCCCCCTGTGGGATCCCGGCCCCAGATTGGGGACTGGGGAGGCGGGTGGGAAGCGCCAGACACTACCCAGGGAGACAGAGCCGGCGATCACCCTGGCCAGAAGACTGAGGCTTGGTCAGGGGTGGAGCAGGCCATCAGAGCGGGCTGGGGGTCCCCTGCCCAGGCCTAATGTCCGGCCAGAGGCTTGAGGCCTGGGAAGGGGCAGAGCCAGCAATCGCCTTGGGCTGGGGGCACCCTTCCCAGGCCTAAAGCCCCAGCCAGAGGCCTGAGGCCTGGGTAGACGATCGGAGTGGGCTGGGGGTCCCCTCCTAGGCCTAACGCCCAGCCTAAGGCCTTAGGCCTGGGCAGGGGCTGAGCTTGGGTTCGGTGTGAACTACAGAGGAAACACCTTTCTTGACCGCTCATTGACTAAGCTCCCTGTATGCCACTGGTAATATTCTTAGTAACTTGGGTAATAAGAATCCAAGAAGGTGATGTAGGGTTTTTCCACCTCACTCCTGGAGAAAAAAATGAAGGTCTGATGCTGGAGGGGCTAAGAAATATCATATCCTGCCCTAGCCGGTTTGGCTCAGTAGATAATGCCTCGGCCTGCCTACCACAGGGTCTGGGTTCAATTCTGACCAAGGGCATGTACCTAGGTTGCAGGCTCTTCCCTGGCTGGGGCCCAGGTCAGTGCTCATGCAGGAGGCAACCAATCAAAATGTTCCTTACACTTTGATGTTTATCTCTATCTTTCCCTTTCTCTTCCACATTCTCTAAAAATCAATGGAAACATATCCTCAGGTGAGGATAAAAAAATATAAAGAAATGTCATATCCTATGAAAGACACATCTTGAAAATGCCTAAAGAAACTTGTCATTTTTTTATGGTGAAGGGACTGGAGTCCATGTTGATGACAACACCTTGGTGGCTGTGGTAACTGGCAGTGGCTGCAGCAGCGGAGTGATGAGGCTGGTGCCTTCCCCTGATCAGCCTGGTCACCTCCCACAAAGGGAGGCCAGACTGCGGCTTAGGCCCTCTCCCCAAAGGGAGCAGGGAGCGGGCCTAAGCTGTCAGTAGGACATCCCCTGAGGGCTCCCAGACTGCGAGAGGTCACAGGCTGGCCTAAGGGACCCCCTACCCCCGAGTGCAAAAATTTTTGTGCACTGGGCCTCTAGTAATAATAATAAACATCAAATCTGTTAGTGTTACACAAATATCTCAAGCACAGAGTGTTGTCCCACAGGACTACACTTCCTCTTATGATAAGTACAACTGAAAAAAATTATTTTTCATAACATTTTTAACAATAAACAGAGAATAGAGGATTCTCATGACTATTTTTTTCAACTGTAAAATAAGGTTCTGCAGAACAATTTGTTAGCTCACTCAGAAAAAGGCTATAAGGTTGATAAACAGTTTCAAAAATGTCTATGAAGTCATAAAAATGCTTTATGAAAAGAGAAAAGTAGCCCTAACCGGTTTGGTTGAGTGGATAGAGCATCGGCCTGCAGACTGAAGGGTCCCAGGTTCGATTCTGGTCAAGGGCATGTACCTTGGTTGTGGGCACATCCCCAGTGGGGAGTGTTCAGGAGGCAGCTGATCGATGTTTCTCTTTTATTGATGTTTCTAACTCTCTATCCTTCCTCTCTGTAAAATCAATAAAATATATTTAAAAAAAAGAAAAGAGAAAAGTAAATTTTTAAATGAATGTATTATTTCATTTAACATGTTTTAAATATATAAACTATCAAGACATTTAATATTTGTAAATACATATTAAATAATTTTTAAATCTCTCTATATAAAAGCCTAAGCGACCGAATGACCAAACGAGCAGAATGACCGGAACGATCCAAACAACCAGTCACTATGACGTGCACTTACCACCAGGGGGCAGACGTTCAATGCAGGAGCTTCCCCCTGGTGTTCATTGCACTCCCACAGCAGGCACACCACTCAGCTGAAAGACCTGGCCGGCGGCTCACCAGCCTGGCAGCCACTCTCTCAGTAGTCCTGCAAGCCCAATCTCCAGAGGACGGGTCAGGCACCGATGGACCAGAGCCACCATCACAATCCCAATAGTGCCACTGGCCTCCTGGAATTCTGCCTTGGGCACTGCCGCCGCTTTCCCTCCCTTGACACTCTGCAAGGAAGAAATGATATAAAAGCAGCCTCCAAGTGACTCCTGACAACCGGTGTGAACTTCAGCAGACAGATCCAGATCCTGGGCCAGCAAGGACATCCCACCGCCCGCCTGGAGGTCCGATCGTGTCCTGGCTACCCCCTACCCACCTTGGGACCCCACCCATACACAAATTCATGCACTGGGCCTCTAGTTAATAATAAATACCTTAACACCCCAAATGTTCATAATTGTGTTTTGTTATGGTGACTAATAAATCTACTAGAAACCTGATGCATGAAATGTGTGCATGGGGGTGGAGGGGGGGTGTCCCTCAGCCTGGATTGTAAAAGGGCACAGGCCATGCCAAGGGACCCCAATGATGCACGATCAGGGCTGGGTAGTGATGCAGGAGATTGGCCAGCCAGGGAAGGACCACTGGAGGGCTCCAGGACATGTCCTGCCTGTCTCGCTCAGTCCCAATTAGCTGGACCCCAGCAGCAAGCTCACCTACCAGAGTATTTGCCCCCGGGTGGTCAGTGCACATCATAGCGAGTGGTTGAGTGGCCTTAGCATATCATTAGCATATGCTTTGATTGATTGAATGGCCGACCAGATGACTGGACACTTAGCATATTAGACTTTTATTATATAGGATTATTATTTTTAAAAAGTCCTATGTTTGGTTTAAGAGGAACTTACTACCATGTTATTTGCTCAGTATTTTAGCCCCACCCATTTATATCTAAACTAATAAAAGAGAAAAATGGTAATTGGCGTACGGCGCTACCCTTTCCATTGGCTAATCAGGGCTATATGCAAATTAACTGCCAACTAAGATTGGCAGTTAACTGCCAACAAGATGGCGGTTAACTGCCAACAAGATGGCGGTTAATTTGCATATGTAGGCACAATGCAGGGAGGCGAAAGGGAAAGCAGGAAGAAGCCCCCTGCCACTGACAGTGATTGGAAACCCAGGGGGGAGCTAAGAGCTGGGGGGCAGGGCAAAGGCGGCCGCCCAGCCATGATCGGAGAATCAGGCGCCTTTGCCGCCCTGGCCAGTGATAGCAGGAAGTAGGGGTGGAGCCAGCGATGGGAGCTGGGCACGGTTGAAGCTGGCAGTCCCAGGAGCTAGGGGTCCCTTGCCTGGGCCTAACGCGGAGCCCACGATCACGGGGCCACGGCAGCTGTGGGTCCCCGCTGCCCGGGCTGGACGCCCAGGCCAGGGGCGTTAGGCCTGGGCAGGGGCGGAGCCTGCAACCGCAGGGAGCTGGGGGGGCGGAGCCGGGGATTGGGGGGATATGATGGTCCCCTTGCCCAGGCCTGAAGCCTGGGTCAGAGGCATCAGGCTTGGGCAGGGGGTGGAACAAGCGATCAGAGGGAGATGGGGATGCCTCTGGTGGAGGCATCAGGCCTGGGCAAGGGGCAGAGCCAGCAATCGGAGGGGTCTGGGGGTCCCCTGCCCAGGCCTGACGCCTGGGCCAGAGGTATCAGGCCTGGGCTGGGGGAAGAACCAGTGATGGGGGGAAATGAGGGTCCCCTGCCCAGGCCTGACGTCTCTGTCAGAGGCGTCAGGCCTGGGCAAGGGGTCGATCCTGCGATTGGAGGGTGATGGGGGTCAACGCCTGAGGGCTCCCAGTATGTGAGAGGGGGCAGGCTGGGCTGAGGGACACTCCCCCCCCCACACACACACACCCAGTGCACGAATTTCGTGCACCGGGCCCCTAGTACTTATATAAACATGGTATATGATGTATAATTTTGGGTGTGCTTTTTTTCTTTTTTTTTTTAGTGTGTACTCATTACATAGGTTTAACTCTTGGTTGTCTTTTTCTTAAAATGTTTACATCTACATTCACATGGTGAACTCATCCAGTCTTATGACTGCAAACAGCATTTATAGGCTTGTATCCTTCAAGTTTAGATCTCCAAATATTTCTCTCCAAATTCTAGCTTTATATAAAGCTTTATCTAGCTATATATATATATATATATTTATATTTATATCCCAGTGCACGAAATTTGTGCACTTGGAGTGGGGTTGTCCCTCAGCCCAGCCAGCACACTCTCCAATCGGGGATCCCTCTCACAATCCGGGACTGCTGGCTCCCAACTGCTCGCCTGCCTGCCTGCCTGAATGCCCCTAACTGCTTCTGCCTGCCAGCCTGATCACCACCTAATCACTCCCCTGCCAGCCTGATCAACACCTAACTGCTCCCCTGCCAGCCTGATTGCCCCCAACTGCCCTCCCCTGCTGGCCAGGTCACTCCTAACTGCCCTCCCCTGCTGGCCTGATTGCCCACAATTGCCCTCCCCTGCCAGCTATCTTGTGGCAGCCATCTTGTGACCACTTTGGGGTGACCATCTTGTGGGGGGTGACAGTCAATTTGCATATTATCTTTTTATTATATAGAATATATATATGCCAAAATCAGTGTATCTAAGACTGAATTCCTGATGATTCACAAACACCATCTCCATTTACAAATATTTTTTATGTTGGTTGATGGAAGCACTATCTTCCCAAGTGTTTGGTCCAAAAACCTTGGACTCATCTTTGAGTTACATTCTTTTATTTCCTTTCTTTCCTCTTTCCCTTCTTGTTTCTTTCCTTTCTGTCACCTTTTCTTCCCACCCCATCTTTTTCAAATCAAGCAAGTATAAAACTTGTATTACCTACTATTTCTTAACCTTTTTATACTTTTGTTTTCCATAGTATGCATTACCTGCTAATATCCTGTATTATTTACTTATTTATTGATTAGTTTGTAGCAATATATTGATTGATAGCCTTAATGTTTACATCTTTAAGCTAAAATATAAGCTGTGAGAAGGCTGAGATCTTTGTTAGATATATTCACTGATATATTCAAAATGCCTAAAACAGAAGTCAATGAATATTATCTCTTGAATGAATGAGTAGAGTTTATTTATGTTATGTTGTCATTATTTAGCTGGTATTGAGCACAGGGACTGGAATGTAACAGTGGCTTGAAGTATTTCTGAAAAAAATGAGTGCCAGAATACAGTTAATTGTGTGAGCTTCTGAAGTGCACTGCACTTGAATAAAATGCACTTATCTACACATGCCACTTGTGAAATATGTTTGCTGGCATCAGAAAATTTAGTATTCTTTTTTTCTGACTTGATTAAAACTACTTATAATTAGCAGGGAGGAGGGAGTCAAGGGGGAAAAAAGGGACAGCTGTAATACTTTCAACAATAAAGATAAATTAATTTTAAAATACTATCTATATTAAGATTTTAAGTCATATG
Organism: Myotis myotis; assembly: GCF_014108235.1. Taxonomy (NCBI): domain Eukaryota; kingdom Metazoa; phylum Chordata; class Mammalia; order Chiroptera; family Vespertilionidae; genus Myotis; species Myotis myotis. The sequence continues at coordinate 42,764,040 of NW_023416379.1, forward strand.
ACCTTTTCTCCTCTTCGTTCTATTAGTGTTTAATGTCCTCTTCCACTCCATTTCATTTTTTAAGTAAATATTACCAATTAGAAGATGATACACTCAAGCGGACATTATCGTGCCAGACCTCATATTTCCAAGCACAATAACAGTCAGCTTCGTTTCTAGATGCCATTCTCTTGCAGAATTGCTTATGCTTATCTGCTGATTATGACACAATGGACAGCAAAATTTAATAAATATTGCTATGCCAATCAAACTGAGGTTCTCTTATTCTGAGAAGAATTAAACAGTTTCATATCTCTCTTTCAATCACGTACTTCTCCGTGCTAAGAAAACTACTCTGGATGATAGCCTTGCTGGATAGAGTATTCTTGGTTCTCAAAACTGCCTGGTACTGGCACAGGAACAGACATATAGACCAATGGGAAAAAACAGAGTACCCAGAGTTCCCAGGGGTGGGCAAACTTTTTGACTCGAGGGCCACAATGGGCTCTTAAACTGGACCGGAGGGCCGGAACAAAAGCATGGATGGAGTGTTTGTGTGAACTAATATAAATTCAAACTAAACATCATTACATAAAAGGGTACAGTCTTTTTTTTTTTTTTTAGTTTTATTCATTTCAAACGGGCCGGATCCGGCCCGTGGGCCGTAGTTTGCCCACGGCTGCGATAGAGCATCGGCCTGTGGACTGAAGGGTCCCAGGTTTGATTCTGATCCAAGGCATGTACCTTGGTTGTGGGCATATCTCCAGCAGAGGGTGTGTAGGAGGCAGCTGATCGATGTTTCCCTGCCATCGATGTTTCTAACTCTCTATCCCTCTCTCTTCCTCTCTGTAAAAAATCAATATAATATATAAAAAAAGAAAACTGTGGTACATCTACACAATGGAATACTACACTGCTATAAAAAAGAAGGAATTCATATCATTTGCAACAGCATGAATGGAACTGGAGAGCATTATGCTAATCGAAATAAGCCAGACAGGGAAAGTTAAATATCACATGATCTCACTCATTTGTGGAATATAATGAACAACATATGTGAGAAACCAAAAAATAGAACCAGAGTCATAGAAGCATGAACAGACTGTCCAACCTATGAGGGAAGGTGAGGGGTGAGGGGGTAAGAGATCAACCAAAGGACTTGTATGCATGCATATGAGCAAAACCAATGGACACAGATGGGGGGCTGGGGAGTTGGGGGTGGCTGGGGAGAGGTCATTGGGGCAAAAAGGAGAATTATGTAATGCTTCAAACACTAAATAATTTAAATTAAAAAAGAAAACTCTGCATCCTTGCTCCATTCTAATATAATTTTCAAGATAAACAAATCTTTTTGCATCAACATAAAGAATGTCATCTTTACTTAATTTAACTTTTTTTCTGAAACTTATTCATTTTAATTATAAAGAGCTTAATTGATATTTTCTTTATGGGAATCAATAGTATAGATCAGTGATGGCGAACCTATGACACGCGTGTCAGAGGTGACACGCGAACTCATTTTTTTGGTTGATTTTTCTTTGTTAAATGGCATTTAAATATATAAAATAAATATCAAAAATATAATTCTTTGTTTTACTATGGTTTCAAATATCAAAAAATTTCTATATGTGACACGGCACCAGACTTAAGTTAGGGTTTTTCAAAATGCTGACACGCTGAGCTCAAAAGGTTCGCCATTACTGGTATAGACCATCAGTCAAAATAATTTAAGAGCTTCTATTTTTAAAAAAATTGCTCATTAAAAATTATACAGTATTTACCTATCTATCATCTACTTACCCATTTATATTATTTTCTGATATATTAATTTGAAATTTTCTGACAAAACAATACAATATCCCTCTTTAAGCTATTTTTCTAATAATTTCCAAATCAGAATTTAATACATGCTGGTAAAGGTCCAACAACTTTAATTCTTTAATGTTCTGAAAATAAAGATGAAGAAGCATAACATTTGGGATTTATGAAAACTTAATGATATTATTGAAGACTAAGTTTTCAAATTGAAGAATCACACACACAAAATAGACAAATTAGTATCAGTCAGTGTAGAGTCGTGTAAAATTTTACTGATTTTTTTTCAGTATTGTTTTCAATGAGTTACATTGTAAATAAAAGTTCTATTATTACACTGATGGCTTTTGTCTAAGAGTAAAATATGTTGGTCTAATGATTGACAATGTACTTGTCAGAAACAGGACACATCACTTTTCCTGCCAGACCAGATGCCATGGTAACACCTGGTTAGTGAAAGTTGAAGAAATATTTTGTAGTTTTGCATTTTTTAGAGCTGCTGGACTGTAACAGATATGTATTAATTGGAAGTAGATGTGACAGCTTGCAGCAGTTGCTGAGATAGGAAGCAAACCATCAGCACCTGTCAAGGCTAAGGACTGAGAAAAGATGAATCAAATCCTGTGATGTGTGACTTCAAACACAGTGTCACTTCTGTGTGCGCATCGTTTGTAAGAAGTGTTGGGGAAATGTGGGGTTTTGTTAATATATAAATATTTTCATCAGTGTCTTAAAGATATGAAAAAGAATAATCACCTGTCAAGTTAAAAGGGGGTAAATTATAAATTCAAAAGAACATATAAAACGTTGACAGCTCTAATGATATACCATCACCATGATTTCACAGTGCATGATGCATGGATGCATGAAAGATATTCCAAATAGGAATTGGCAGTTTAGTACAAAAACAACATTGCCCCCGTTCTAGCAGGATAAATGTGATCAGGCAGTTTCAGATAACAAAGCCCCCCAAAATTAAGATCATATTTTCATGCTATTCAATGATAGAAAACTAATGCTATCAATAGGTCTCTTTTTCACTATGCTAAAAATTGTAAAATGCTGTTTTCTTTCTTTGGCCAGTGCACATCCTATCAATGTATTGAGAAGGAAATACACAAATACTTTCTTTGGTATTTGCTTGCTATTTTCAATCCCCATATAGTTTTACTCTGATAATGTAATAACTCTCTATTTGATTGAAGCAATATATCTGAGAATAGTTAAATAAACAGAAAGGGGGTGATGGGGCAGAGTTGCAGTTCTAAATATAGTCTTCAAACTTCTTCAACCAAATCAAATTTGAGGTTATTATTGATGTGTAACTGCTAACCTTTTAAGTGAGTCAAGGGCAACAAATGAAACAAAACTTTAAAAAACAATTTAAAAATGTTCCCCATCATTTAATTTTATTATTTTTATTGTTTAAAGTATCACAAATAGTAGGACAAATGTCTCCTTGTTCCCCCATTGACCTCCCCCCGGCTCCCCCTGTCCCTCTCCCAGCACATGCCCTTACCCCCCACCCAGTGTCTGTGTCCATTGGTTATCCTTATATGCATGCATACAAGTCCTTCTGTTGATCTCTTACCACCCCCAGCCTTCCCCTGCCTTCCCACTATAGTTTGACAGTCTGTTTGATGCTTCTTTGACTCCATATCTATTTTTATTCAGCAGTTTGTGACGTTCATTATATTCCCCAAATGAGTGAGATCATGGATATTTATCTTTCTTTGACTGGCTTATTTCGCTTAACATAATGCTCTCCAGTTCCATCCATGCTGTTGCAAATGGTAAGAATTCCTTCTTTTTTACAGCAATGTAGTATTCCATTGTGTAGATGTACCACAGTTTTCTAATCCACTCATCTGCTGACAGGCATTTAGGCTGTTTCCAGATCTTAGCTATAGTGAATTGTGCTGCTATGAACATATGGTGCATATATCTTTTCTGATTGGTGTTTCTGTTTTCTTGGGACATATTCCTAGAAGTGGGATTACTGGGTCAAATAGAAGTTCCATTTTTAATTTTTTGAGGAAACGCCATACTGTTCTCCACAGTTTCTGCACCAGTCTGCATTCCTACCAGCCGTGCAAGAGGGTTCCTTTTTTCCCACATCCTCACCAGTACTTGTCGTTTGTTGATTTGTTGATGATAGACATTCTGACAGGTGTGAGATGGTACCACATTGTGGTTTTGATTTGCATCTCTTGGATGATTAGAGACTTTGAGCATGTTTCCATATGTCTTCTGGCCTTCTCTATGTCCTGGGGATATCATGTAGATTTAAGCTATATTTCAGGGAAACCCTCAGTTCTAAAAATCCATCCTTTAAATCAAGATTGCTGAAAATCTATTAGAAAATGTCTTAATAAAAACTTAGGTGACTTCTTACTGTTCTTTGTTATTTTCCTGACATTTACCATCTTTCAAATACATATTGCTTTTCCTTGAAAATGGACATAACTCTGGGTATAGCTGACATGGGTAAATATCAAAAGATGTGGAGTCATTCAGAAAATATTGCAATTGAATAAGTAAAAGTGATTTTAAAAGATTCAACATTTCTGGTGCAGATGGTGAGGTAATAACCCTTTCAAAATGTTATTTTCTCATTTGTTTATATAAAGTAGAAACTCTGTTATAAGTAAAAATCTATAACTAAAAACGAAGGCAGTGCACCCAAATTCTATGACAAGTTTTGCATTTAAATGAATTCAAACTAAATGTTTACTTTATTGAATGCTTACTCTTATTATAATCTGAAACAACTGGATGTGGACATATGCATAATCACACAGACATAAAAACTGATGCAAACCTATATACCAACACAGAAATAATTGGTCATGGTTAATACTGAATCATGGGAAATATAGCACAGTAAAATTATTAGCATGTATTATACACAGATTTTAAAATGAAATAAATTACCCAGTTTCAAAGTTTTAATAAATAAATCAACCAAATATATTTTAGCCAAGATATCACTTTTATTCAAGACTAGTAGCCTGGTGCATGAAATTCGTGCACATTAAAAGGGAATTAATTTCCCTAACCAGTTTGGCTCAGTGGATAGAGCATCGACCTGCAGACTCAAGAGCCCTAGGTTCAATTCTGGTCAAGGGCATGTACCTTGGTTGTGGGCACATCCTCAGTGGGGATTGTGCAGGAGGCCGTTGATCGATGTTTCTCTCTCATGGATGTTTCTAATTCTCTATCCCTCTCCCTTCCTCTCTGTAAAAAATCAATAAAATATATTTTTTTTAAAAAGGGAATTAACTAGCAGAGATATTTTAATATTGCTATTTGCCCTTTCTCTATAATAGAAGTGTGAGAGATAAAAGGAAATTAGTAAAATGTATATGAAAATAATATATAAATTTATTAATAAACAGTAACAAAAGGATATAATAACAACAGAGGAATGATATAAAAACAACAAAAAATGATATAAAAACAACAGTGATGCAAACAATGACTGATAAAGTGATTAAACTTATTCTAGTATCTTCCTGTACACCACATTAAGAGTGAAAACACTTTCAGAGTGCTTGACTAATTTCCCTTGTGATGAAGTACTTAGAACTTTAACTGTAACATCACATGCTCTTCAAACTCGAGAGAAAGCAACATATAACTGACCATGTGCAAAAACGGGTTCAGGTAGGAATATGCCTACTTTGTCTAGAGTTTGTCCTTGTGATTTATTAATAGTCATCACAAATGCTGGCATCATGGGAAACCATCATCGAATCAATTTAAATGGTAGGCCGGTGTCAGATGGAGACAAATCAATTCTTGGAATCAGAACAACCTCTCCCTCTGCAGATCCTGTTAATACTTCAGCTTCGATAATGTTAGGTCGTAATCTTTTGATAGTAAATCTGGTACCATTACAAAAACCCCATTTACTATTGAGATTTCTCAATAGCATGATGATAGCACCCACTTTCAATTTTAATTTATGACACAGCATTCCCAAAGGAGTAATACTATTAAGAAATTCAATGGGAAAATTTTCCTTTTCAGCATCATCTGTGGAATCAATGGAATCATCACTCAAATATGTGTGAAAATCTCTGAGTATCCAAATTTTCTTCATTTAATTTTTGAACATGTTCATTTTGGGGACAAAGAACTGCACCTTTAGATATATTTTTAATATTATCTATAGCAGTGGTTCTCAACCTTGGCTGCACATTAGAATCACCTGGGAATCTTTTTAAAATCCTGATTCCTGGGCCTCATCCTCCAGAAATTGTTTCTTTGTTATGGGGTGGGGCCACAACATCAATAACAAAGAAACAGAAGTAAAGCTTTATTATGGGGCTGCTACAGTGTTTTAGACAGGTTCAAGCCTTGGACTGATGAGAGGGCACAGTCCTCTCATTGCCATGTGAAAGCCCCAATTATAGCCAACAGCTGTAGTTGTAAACTTGAACCTATGGTCCGAACATGTGTCCCCATGTGCCTGAGTGATGTAGGCTTGATAGAGTTCACGTGCATGTAGTTGAGTAGGATTGAAACCCAGGAGAATGTTGTAAACATCTTGGTCATGCCCTTACTTTGCCTCGTAGCATCTGCTATAAAATAAAGGCATGGCTATGGGCATGGTCGCTGTCTCTCAGAGAAGCAGCATCCCACTGAGACCCAGCTTTCATTCTCTTGTCTGTCTTTTCTAAGCCTTTCAGCACCCCCCCACCCCCCCGACACACACACACTTAGGTTCACCCCTGGCCATGCTGGTGTGGCATACTTTAGAAAGAAATGCCTTCATGCTCCCAGGGCGGGTTCCTGCCTCAAATCCCGCCCTTATAGGAAACAGCTCTGGGAAACAGCTCAGGGGAGGGCACAACCGTTGCCAAGACAATCCCTGCAGGACTGACTTCCTTCCACTTGGTCGCAGTGGTTCTTCTGGACATGATGAACACCACCCATGGTTTTTATATAACTAAATATATTTAGAAAGTTTTGTAATTTTTTTACTGAAAACATTTTTGTCATGTGCTTTTTATAATTCAGTTGTTATATTTTATATAACAACTAGAGGCCCGGTGCACGAAATTTGTGCCCTGGGGGATGGGGTTCCCTCAGCCCAGCCTGCCCCTCTCACAGGCCGGGAGCCCTCAGTGGATGTCCTACTGATGGCCACAGTCTGGCAGCAGAGGCTCAGAGCAGGAGTCCCGTATGTGTGTGTGTGTGTGTGTGTGTGTGTGTGTGTGTGTGTGTGTCTGTCTGTCTGCTAGGGCCTGCCCCTAGCCACGCCATGTAGGCTTGAAACAATTGCCGTGTGTGTGTGTGCGCGCATGTGTGTGTGTGTGTGTGTGTCCCCACTGGGGGTCTGCCCCCAGCCACATTGGAGGCTCAGAGCAGGTACTGTGTGTGTGTGTGTGTGTGTGTGGTGTGTGTGTGTGTCTGCTGGGGTCCTGCCCCCAGCCACACCATGGAGGCTTGGAGCAGAAGCCCCTCTGTGTTGATCTCTCAGGCTCCTGGCCTCCACTGCATGTTTTATTCTCCCTTGAGCTACGGCCAGGATGGGGGTGCTGCTTTCAAGGCAGGCTTTCCCACTCCCAAGTCTCCATGGCAACCGGGGAGCAGGCCCAGCTTGGAGCTGCCTGCAGGCCGGGCTTGCTCTCCTTCTCCTGGATCCCCATGGCAACCGGGGAGCATGCCCCGCTGGGGGTTGCCCGCAGGCCGGGCTTTCCTGCTCCCGTTTCAGGCCTAGTTTGGGGTGCCCACAGGCCCCACTTTTCTACTTACCAATGGCAGGATCACCACAGTGACCCAGGGCCCAGCAGCACTTTCCTGCTCTCCAATAGTCATAGGGTCCCGGCTGGGGGTGGGACTTAGCAGTGCGGGGCTTAGGCGGCACGGGGGTCCGGCTGGAGGCTCAGGTGGCACACAGGGATCCCGGCTGGGGGCAGGGCTTATGCCCCGCTGCCCAGGGTTGCACATGGGGCCCGGATGGCAGCTCACATTGTCCCGCCCTGCCTGTAGTAGAGGATAGAGGCCTGGTGCACGGGTGGGGGCCAGCTGGTTTGCCCTGAAAGTGTCCCAGATCAGGGTGGGGGTCCCTCTTGGGTGCCTGGCCAGCCTGGATGATGGGCTGATGGCTGTTTGCAGCTGGTCACACCCCCTTCAGGGTGGGGGTCCCCACTGGGGTGCCTGGCCAGTCTGAGTGAGGGCCTGAGAGCCTGTTTTCAGACTGGAGGGCAACTTAAGCTCCCAGCCTCTCCTTTTTTTTCTTTTTTTTTTTATTTTGGGATTTATTTACCTTCTATAGCTGTCACTGGAGCTGAGAGCTGGCTCCAGCTCTGAGGGCTGAAAGCAGGTTCTGGGTCTGTTTGGCTTCTATAATTGAAACTCTGTTGCCATCACAGCAGCTCTAAGCTCTGAGGCCGAAGCTGGCTGAAAGCAGGTTTCTAGGTTTGTTTGGCTTCTATAATTGAAACTCTATTGCCATCACAGCAGCTCTAGCTCTGAGGCTGAAGCTAGCTGAAAGCAGGTCTCTGGAGCTTGTTTAGCTTCTATAATTGCAACATTGTTTCTTAGACTGCAGCTCAGAGGTTGGCAGCGGCAGGCCGGGAATGTTGGCTTCCTACGTCACAGGAGCAAGCATGCCTCCTGTTCGCTTCAGCTGCCTGGCTGCTGGCTGCCAACTTGGTTGGCAGTTAATTTGCATATCCTGCTGATTAGCCAATTGGAAGGGTGTCGGGGTTATGGTCAATTTGCATGTTTCTCTTTTATTAGATAGGATGAAAACTTTAAAAGATCCATGAAATAATGACATTACTCTGATAAAGGCAATCTATTTAAACATAAAGGTACTTTTTAAACTGTTACCACTACACATTTTTTTATTTTGCTACAAATCAAGTTACTGGTTTTGCTCACTTCAGAATTTGAGGTTGATTAGCAGACAGCTTTGCTCACAAAGACCAGGACTTCATGTGACCACAAGCCAAAGAGTAAAACTAATGGTAGCCGGGATCCTGCGAATTTTATGTTAAGGGGGGGAATCGATACATCTGGAAATTCAACTTCATTTGATAAAAGTCAGAACAGTTTATTCCAGGGATATGATCCAACTCTATTTCCCCCCCTAAATCATCTTCTTTAGCTTTATAAAATGGCAAACCTGGGTAGCTATTACATCCAAATCACTCATGTTTATCAAACTGTCATTTGGTTTAAAAGATTGATTCTGAAGAACGTTTATTTTTTTTTTTTTGGTCCAATTTCTGATGGTGAGGAAACTAATATTTTGCTGTGGTTTAAGACAGCATTCTCTAGGCGAAATAATGACCTTATTTCTCGTCAAGGCATAAATTGACTATTTCTTCCTACATGGTTGGAATGCTATGAACACAGTGAAATTAAACTGGATTTTTGATAACAAGGGGAAAATAATTTAATGCTATTGATGCATATAATTATGGATGCTGTGCTCAGAGGATTCCCCAGTCATGTACTACTTTTTATTTGAAATTTTTCTTTGGAAGCCAAGAGGATTTTCACGAGGCTCCCTCAGTTCCTGCACAAGGGGCTGCATAATGGGAACTAAAAGGTACCAGCCATCATGATGAATGGGGGACAAAGGGAAATAATGAGAAGACAGAAGAAGAAATAATAACTGGTGCAATTATGTGGGGTTTTTAGATGGATTTTGAAGGATGAGTTGAAAAACAGATTGATGTTCTTGGGATTTCTATTTTGAAAGTTGACATCACATGATAAAACTTGAGGGAAATTGAGGTATTTCATCAGCGCTTTGACTATTAAGTGTTACAGCAAATTGGTTCTATCCATCCTAATTTGGAGATTTTCAAATGAAATTATGAAGATCATGACTTATGATGGGAAACTATTTGGATAATATGTTTGGTTCCATCTCTGACATCTACAGAGTTTGGAAGTTGTTGTTCTCATCCTTATAAGAAAAAGCTGAACAAGTTGAAAATTTATGTCTTTTCCTGGACCCATTAGGGGACTGATGTCACGTGGCAAATCACTGCCCAGAAATCTGGAGACATTGCCAAACTAGAGTCATAGGAGGGATGGTCTGGAGCCATAAACTTTAGGAATACTTAAATGCTAATATTGATGAAGTTCTAGAGTAGGGATGGGGAACCTCTTTTTTTCTGCCAAGGGCCATTTGGATACTTATAACATCATTCACAGGTCATACAAAATTACCAATTTAAAAACTAGCCTGCTATATTTGGTCAAACATTTAATTAACTCACCCCTAATGCCTTGGCAAGGCCAGACCCAATCATTTTGTGGGCCTTATATAGCCTGCAGGCAGTATGTTCATCACCCTTGTTCTAGAATTTCAGTGAGGACTATTTTAAAATTGGAACCTTCTAGAGGCCACGCTTTTAGGAAGACCCCACACTTTCGTATGTTTTACCTCCATGAATACCACTGGATTCTCGTGGTGATAAGCCAAGAAAGACCCTCTCCTGTCTCTGGAAAGGGAAGGAAAGAATAAACCTAGGGGGAAAGACTTTACCAGAGCCTTATTCTACTGGGAGGAAGGACATTTCCTCAAACCCAGCCACTCTAGGCTCCCTATTATACCTAAAGAGAAGAAAAGAAGTTATGAAATACAGGTGCATTTCACAGCTGAGGGACACAGGCCCACTAAGAGATTGAGAGTTTATCATAATATCATCAGATATATTCTTTCCCCCACATTTTACCACCATACCAGTAGAGATCCAGTATAATAAATGTAACTTACATCTGAAAGACCTTCAAGATACTGACTGTGTCTGAAGAGTAGTTCCTAAGGAAGCCCAAAGACAGATGAGTAAAGCAAGCCTAAAGAAGGAATTTCTAAGAAAAATAAAAAAGATGGCAAATAGATACAGATTTAAACCCTCTGGCATGTACAACTATAGCACATTAAACAAATCACAACTCATGGCCAAATTAACATAACCTTGTACTGAAAGACTATATATCACATTTTGATGGCCCTGTACATTATATCTGGCTTTAAGCAAAAAATTTCAAGGCTTGTTAAAATGTTTAAAAAAAGAGAGAGAGAATATAGCCTGAGATACAAAGCAATCATAAGTAGACTCAAATATGACACAGAGTTTGGAATTACCTCACAGAAAATTTAAAACAGTTATGATTATCATGTTAAGGTCTGTATAGTAGTCCCTCCTTAACTGTGGTGTAAATGCTTCAAGACCCTAGAGGATTCTTATAACCCCAGTGAGCACCAAACCCTATATAAAAATATTTTTTTCTTATACATATTTACCTATGATAAAGTTTAATTTGTAAATTAGTCAAGTAAGAGATTAGCAACAATACTAAAATAGAATAATTATAACAAAATGCTCTAACAAAGGTTATGTGAATGTGGACTCTCCTTGTTCAGGTATTCCACCCATAAACATAGTGCCTTTTCCATTTTAAGTACTTACATATTAAGCACTGTGACAGTAACTTTTTGCTGTTTTTGATTTGCAACAGCAAAACTGGCACAAATTTCACTTCCCTTTTTCAAAATTTCATAGACAGATTTGTTTTTACCCTAGATCTTAGTAACCTCAGCATATAGTTTTCCTTGTTGAGAACTTTCTAATTTTCACTTAAAGGAAACACTTTATAGCTTTTTTTTTTTTTTTTTTACACATTCCGATTGCCAGCCTCACTACTCTAGAGCTTTTAGGCCATTATTAAGTAAAATAAGGGTTACTTGAACACAAGCACTGCAATACCATAAAAATAGGTCAGATAATCACGATGGTACTCAGTGACTGGTTAGCAGGTAGCATGTATAACATTGAACAAAGGGATGTCCCGAGGTTGGGACAAAACAAGACTATGTGAGATTTCACCACACAACTCAGAAGAGTCTGCAATTTAAAACATATGAATTGTTTATTTATGGAATTTTCTATTTAATATATTCAGACAGCACTTTGCTGCAGATAACTGAAACCATGGAAAGTGAAACTGCAGGTAAGTGGGGAATATTGTAAAGGAAAAGGTAGACATAATTCAAGAACAGGTGAGTAATGCAAAGAGAAGGAAATTCTGACAATGTAAGAAATGATAGAATAAAGCAATTTAGCATAAGTGATGAATGCCTTTATGGACTACTGTTTTAAGGTTAATACATTTCTTTGATGGGCTCATTAGTATACTGGACAATGCTATGAGAGAATCACTAAAGAAGAAAATAGGTCAAAAGAAACTTTTAAAACTAAAAGGCAAGAAGGAAATCATTATCATCATCAGAACATAAGAATTGGGGGGTGGGGTGGGGGCTCAAAAGGTGTAATAAACACATAATTGGAATACCAGCAGAGAAAAAAAGAAAAAAAAACTGAGCAGAAGAAATATTTGAGGTAATAGTGGCTGATTTTTAAAAAAAAAAAAATTAATGACAGACATGAAAACAAACATCCAGGAATTTCAGAGAAGACTAAGCAGAATAAATTCCAAAAATTCTATACTTGGACCCAGTTGGTGTGGCTCAATGGTTGAGCATTGACCAAGGAATCAGGAGGTCACAGTTCCATTCCTGGTCAGGGCACATGCCCAGGTTGCAGGCTCAAACCCCAGTAGGGGATGTTCAGGAGGTAGCCGATCATTGATGTTTCTCTCTCATCAATGTTTCTACCTCTCTATCCCTCTCCCTTCTTCTGTCTCTAAAAATTAACAATTAAAAAGAAAACATTTTTAAAAAATCTATACTCGGATGTATAATACTCAAACTGTAGAAAACCAAAGACAGAAATAAAATTTTGAAAGAAGATGGAAGGAGGGGGGCATGTTACCTATAGAGAAACAGGAATAAAAAATTAGACCAGACATTTCCTCAGAAAATGCTCAAGCAAGAAGAAAGTGAGGTGTAATTTTTAAACTATTAGAAAAACAATATTATAGAATTATTCAAGTGTATGACCCTTCAAAAGTGAAGGAGAACATAATAATTTGTCAGACAAACAAAAAATGGAGGGGATTCATTTTAGAAGAACTGTTTTGCAAGAAATGTTAAAAACAAATAAACAAAAATCAGGGAGAAGGAAAATGAGATTGGTCAAACACTTCAATCTACATAATAAAAGGACTAACTTCATAGAAGAAATAAAGGTAAATTACAATTTTTTACTTTTTTGACAAGTATCCAAATTATACATTTGATTAGGGTAAAAATATTTCAGTGTATTGGGTGATTATACCATATGAATAAGGGAAGTGAACATTATCAATAGCATAACAGATGAGTGGAAAACATTTAGAATACTCTCTTACATGCTATCTATACCAAGTACTAGTATGAAACAGTATAGTGTTATTTGAACGATGATAGATTAATTAAAATGTGCATTTTTAAATACTAAGGAAACTACTGATCAAATTTGAAAGTATAACTAAAATGCTAAGAAAAAAACATAAAATGGAATCACATAAAATATTTACTTCAAATACACAAAGACAGAAAAGGAAGAGAAAGAGAACAAAGAACAAATGCAATAAATATAAAACAATTAAAAACATGTTATATATTAATTTAATTATGTAATAATTATGTTACATGTGAATGGTTTAAATACACAAATTAAGGCAGAAATTATTAGGATGAATAAAAAATATCAAACTATATGATGTCTAAAATAATATCACTTTGCTCTAAAGCAGTGGTTCTCAACCTTCCTAATGTCGCAACCCTTTAATACAGTTCCTCATGTTGTGGTGACCCCCAACCATAAAATTATTTTCGTTGCTACTTCATAACTGTAATTTTGTATACATGTGTTTTCCGATGGTCTTAGGCAACCCCTGTGAAAGGGTCGTTCGACCCCCAAAGGGGTCACGACCCACAGGTTGAGAACCACTGCTCTAAAGTCTCAGATAGGTTAAAAGTAATGGGCTGTAGAAAGATATGCCTTGGTAATACTAATCAAAAGGAAGCTGGAATACCTATATAAATTTCAGACAAAGCAGACTTCAGAGCAAGGGAAACTCTAATGGATAAAGAGAGACTTTACATAATGATAAAGGAGTTAATTCTCTAAGAAGACATAACTATCCTATATAATAAAAGCCTAATATGCTTAGTGTCTGGTTGGCTATTCAACCAATCAAAGTGTAATACACTAATGATATGCTAAGGCCGCTCAACCTCTTGCTGACCACCAGGGGGAAGACACTCCAACCAGTAGGTTAGCTTGCTGCTGGGATCTGCTAGCTTGCTGCTGGGCTGATTGCAACTAAGTGAGATAGACCAAACACGCCCTGGAGCCCTCTTGCAGTTCCTCCCCAGCTGGCCAACCTCCTGCATTCCTCCCTATCCCCAATCCTACACCAGTGGGGTCCCTCAGCCTGTCCTGCGTCCTCTTGCAATCTAAGCTGAGGGACCCCCCCCGCCCCCCGACGTGCACGAATTTCGTGCACCCGGCCTCTAGTTCCTGTATATGTTACTGTACCAGTAAATCACATAAATACTTAACAAGAGAAGATCACAATACATGGTAATAATAGGACTGCAAGAAAAAAAATCACCAGTCCAAAACTGTACTTAGAGAATTGAACATCCCTTTTTCAGTTAATGATGGTTCAAGTGGGCAGAAAATCAGCAAGAGGTTAGTTGACCTGAACAGCCTTATCAATCATGTTGATGTAATTGACATTATAGAATACAACATCTAGCAACAGTATAATACACATTCTTCTAAAGCCGACATGAACATTTGAAAAAGATAGAATGTGTTCTGAGCAACAATGCATACCTTAGCAATCTTTTAAAGACAGTGTCATATGGAGAATATTAGACTACAATGGAGTTGAAATAGAAATCAATAACAGACAGATAACTGGTAAACCCCCAATTATTTGAAGATTAAGCTGCATACTTTTAAATAACCTGTGATCAAATAAGCTTCAAAAGATTTTTATAAACATTTAAACTAAAAGAAAATGAAATCAGACCTTATTAAAATATGTGGAATATAGTGAAAGCAGAATTTAGACAAAAATTCCTAGCATGAAAGCACAAATTATAAAATAAGAAAGATCTACATTTTCTTGAGCTTCCACCTTTGGAAACTAGAGAAAAACAGAACAATTCAAGTGTAAGGCAAGCAGAAGGAGAGAAATCATAAAAATTAGAGCTGAAATCTATAAAATTTAAAATAGGAAAGCAATAGATAATATCAATAAACCAAAAAGCTGGTTCTTTAATAAGACAAATAAAATTGATACATTTCCATTGAGATTAGTAAAAAAGAGAGAAGACACAAATAATAACAGAAATGGAAGAGAGGCCATCACTACTGGTTCCTGAACATTAAAATAATAAAGATATACTGTTAGTAATTCTCTGTCCCCAAATTTGATAACTTAAGTAAAATGAATCAATTATTTAAAATACACAAATTACAAAAACTCACCCAGGAGAAACAGGTAACTTCAATAGACCTACTTTTTAAAATTCTTTATTGTTTAGAGTATTGTGTATAGTATTACATATGTCTCCTTTTTTCCCCCATTGACCTCTCCCGGCCACCCCCAAGCCCCAGTACATGCCCTCACCCCCTAGTGTCTGTGTCCATTGGTTATGCTTATATGCATGCATACAGGTCCTTTGGTTGATCTTTTACATACTCGCACACCCACCCCACTGTCCCCTGCCTTCCCTCTGAAGTTTGACAGTCTGTTCCATGCTTCTCTGTCACTGGATCTGTTTTTGTTCATCAGTTTATGTTGTTGATTACATTCTACAAATGAGTGACATCATGTGATAGCTTTCTTTCTCTGACTGACTTATTTCCCTTAGCATGACATTCTCCATGTCCATCCATGCTGTTGTGAATGGCAAGAGTTCTTTCTTTCTTTACAGCAGCGTAGTATTTCATTGTGTAGATGCACTGTTTTTTAATCCACTCATCTGCTGATGGGCACTTAGGCTGTTTCCAAATCTTAGCTATTGTAAATTGTGCTGCTATGAACATAGGGGTGCATATATCCTTTCTGATTGGGGTTTCTTATTTCTTGGGATATATTCCTAAAAGTGGAATTACAGGTCAAATGGGAGTTCCATTTTTAATTTTTGGAGGAAACTCCAAACTTTTTTCCACAGTGGCTGCACCAGTCTGCATTTCTACCAGCAGTGCAAGAGGGTTCCTTTTTCTCCACATCCTTGCCAGCACTTGTTGTTTGTGATTTGTTGATGATAGCCATTCTGACAGGTGTGAAAATTGTGGTTTTGATTTGCACCTCTCATTGTGGTTTTGATTTGTATCTCTTGGATGATTAGTGACTTTGAACATGTTTTCATATGTCTCTTGGCCTTTTGTATGTCCACTTTTGAAAAGTATCTATTTAGGTCCTTTGCCCATTTTTTGATTGGATTGTTTCTCTTCTTTTTATTAAGATGTATGAGTTCCCTATAAATTTTGGAGATTAAACCCTTATCAGAGATAACATTGGTAAGTATGTTCTCCTATTCAGTGGGCTTTCTTGTTGTTTTTTTGATGGTTTATTTTTCTGGGCAGAAGTTTTTTACTTTGATGTAGTCCCATTTGTTTATTTTCTCCTTGTTTTCAATTGTCCTTGGAGCTGTATTGGTAAAGATATTGCTACAACATGTGTCTGATATTTTGCTGCCTATGGCTTCTTCTAAAATTTTTATGGTTTCTCATCTTAAATTTAAATCCTTTATCCATTTGTATTTATTTTTGTGTATGGTGTAAGTTGGTGGTCTAGTTTCATTTTCTTTTGCATGTATCTGTCCAATTTTCCCAGCACCATTTATTGAAGAGACTGTCTTGATTCCATTGTATGCTCTTGCCTCCTTTGTTAAATATTAATTGAACGTAATGGCTTGGGTCAAATTCTGGGTTCTCTGTTCTGTCCCATTGGTCTATATGTCTGTTCTTGTGGCAGTACCAGGCAGTTTTGAGAACAGAGGCTTTATAATATAGCTTGATATCTGGTATTGTGATCATTCCAACTTTGTTCTTCTGTAGGGGATACCTACAGACTTGGTTTCTATGGAATAGAAAATTTAGACTATTGATTTATAAACTCTATCTAAAGAGTCCACTTACATAATCTGGAGTACAGAAAGACAAAATATATTCTGAAGACTTGAATTATGAGCTTCAGCTACTGCTTGGGTCACAGTTAATATCCTATATTTACCATTTTACTGTTTTTCAGATGATCCTGTGGAATAGTATCAGTGAATCATATAGGACAGATGCTAATGAAAAGCAAAGCTTGTGCATTATATAAAACCAATTTCAAAATTTTATAATTCAAGACAGCTGCCTGAATAGGATGAGAGTCAGATTGCAGTGGCTGGCCTGATATTTCACAAATTAGTATGCTCATTTAAATATATCAAATGTGACTTTGGATGAAATTTATTTAAGGACAGTGGAAGGGGAACTTGAGCAGCCTTTAAGCGGGTATATTTAAGTGTGAATTTGTGGCTTAATATTATCTATAACAACCACTAAGAGTTACACAAACGGCATTTATGGGGAAGTGATGGTACACACAGACAATCTGCAAGTGTACACAGCATTTTGGAATCCACATAATGTTCTCAAATTGCATGACTCTCATTAATGTTCAAAGGCAATGATATATGTGGAGGATTAAGCAATCATTCCAGATATTTGGTGAGGATTTTAGCAAATGCTCATGGGGTATTGTGTCAGGCTATCATAATGTTATTGGAGGCCAGAAACCATATTAAGGAAATTATGATCTTGAGAATATTAGAGGGAGCTGTGTTTTAGAAGATAAGGGAGATCTACCATGGCTGAAAATCAATCTGGATGGGTAATAAGGCCACAATTGAAAAGATTAATAATGACTCTGAATAATGACTCTAATGCAGCATTTATCAGCCATGTGCTGTTGAAATTTTGGACCAGATAATTCTTTGTTGTGAATGACTTTCTTGTGCATTGTAGGATGGTTAGCAATATACCTGGCTTGAACTCTCTAGATGCTAATTGCAAGGTCTCAGTCCTACCTTTCAAGAATGTCACCAGGCCTTGCCTGTGTCCTCAGGAAATAAAATTTCCCCTAATTGAGAACATATGCTCCACTGGATGACCATAGCCATCAAGAATGATGGGGAGGGATTACATCTTCACAAAGGAAAGACTATTAGATAGGAAATCATGGATATTATGATTTTGAAGGTCAGGGGCTGTAAGTATTTAAGAACCACGCTAAAAAGTGAAATTATTAGAAGTCACTATGATAAAGCTAAGTTTTAGGAGGCCACCACTGATGAATATGGCTCTTATTTTTGCTCTCTAATAACCCAGATACCAGGGATTTAAAAAGTCTGTCTTCCTGTGCTACAGTTAGTTGGCA
This sequence comes from Myotis myotis, assembly GCF_014108235.1. Classification (NCBI taxonomy): domain Eukaryota; kingdom Metazoa; phylum Chordata; class Mammalia; order Chiroptera; family Vespertilionidae; genus Myotis; species Myotis myotis. The sequence continues at coordinate 42,782,205 of NW_023416379.1, forward strand.
TTGGACAAACAGAGATAAAAACTGTATTGTCTTATGGGAAATAGATAGGTGGGATTTTATAACAACAGCTGGGCACTGGTATCTTTAAAAAATTGCAGCATGATATCTGACATATAGCCATCCTCACCAAACAAATAGAATTCAGACTTTACTGAAGATCTCTATTCACATTGGGAATATGTGGTACATTTTGACTAAGGTATGGCAAGTCAAACTTTAACCCTCTGCCTCAACTATACTACATGTAACAACTATAATACATTGTTAAAATAATTTTTTTTAATTCTATGATATAATTAAAGTCATACTGGCATGATCTTCAGGATAAGAAAATATATGGATGGGTTTATTTGAAGCTCACAACTGTTGAAAGAACTGTGGAAAACCTTTGTCTATAAAAATAAGTTTGCACTAAGTACAATAAATTTAAAATATTCAAATAATTATGGGTGCAAATGACCTAGTAAATCAATAGAAAAAGACCAGGGAAGAAATTCAATCATGATTAACATGGTTTGAGGTAAGAATTCCTTTTCCACATTGGATTGTTTGTTGGAGCCTTTGCAGGGTTGCTCTTTTGTATGATATTTTGCAGAGAGCACAGTAGGAAAAATAATGAAAATATACATAAGAATTTTATAGAAAAGCCATATTGACAAAGGATAAACTATGTTCAGTTGCTTGTGACTAAAATAAAAAATCTAAACATTTCTGTAAGGCCTACAATGACTTATATATTTCTTCCATCTTTTCTGCATGATTGGTTCCCAAATCATGATTTTTGGCAATGACCCAACATTTCACACACACCTCTCACACATGGTTTTAGAACATACTATACTTACTGCCTGAAAGAATCTTTAACTCATATACTGCTCCACTAACTGGTATTTCCTTAAATGTCCCCTAAAAACTAAACACAACAACTAGTAAAGTTAAAATTGCTCACCTCCTAATACTCAGAAATTTCTCATTTTATACATGTGTATAACAGCAAAATATTCATGCTGCATTTCAATATCAATTTAATTGCAATTCCTTTAAATAGACATAATGAATAGAATACATTTAAATTAAAATATCATAAATCAAGGTGAATGAACTAAAAAACATGTTATAATCTAAGTTCGAAAAGTATATTAAGTTAAAAATAAAATTAGTGAACATATGCTTAATTTAATATTTTTATAAAAATGCTGAATTAAGAAAATTAAATAAAATATATTTTAATGATTTCATCATCTTAAATTTCATGCATTACATGATTGAACTTTAATTACTTAATATCACTTAAACTCCTATATGGAGAAATGAGTGGGAGATAGACTGGATGTGTAGAGGCCAATTAAATGGCTAAAATGACATGAGGAATAATTTTTTTTAAAAAAAAATATATTTTATTGATTTTTTACAGAGAGGAAGGGAGAGGGATAGAGAGCTAGAAACATCGATGAGAAAGAAACATCGATCAGCTGCCTCCTGCACACCCCCCATTGGGGACGTGCCCACAACCAAGGTACATGCCCTTGACTGGAATTGAACCTGCGACCCTTCAGTCCGCAGGCCAACGCTCTATCCACTGAGCCAAACTGGTCAGGGCCATGAGGAATAATTTTTTAAAAAAATTGTATTTTGACAATATAAATGGAAAGATGTGGACAAATAATGTTAAGGTGGGAGTAATGCAATCAGACAAGAAAGAGGTGAGAGAGACTTAAAGGGAGTTGTTAATGAAAATTGTCAGAGTACTATTTTCAAGTATGGAAGTGAATGCTGACAGAATTTGTTGGAATGGGGTACATTGAAAAGGGTAAGTGGAAGAAGAGGTGTGGATAATTATTTGACATCTGTTTGCAACACAGTATGTTGAGGTCCTCTGATTCATTCAAATGGAAATTTTGAGTGTGTAAATCTATATATATAAAAACCAAGTGACTGGAATGACCGATCGCCAACCTCCCTGCTGCGTCCCCTCCCCCCGGGAGTGGGCCAGCCGAACCCCACCAGTACACGAATTTGTGCACAGGGCCTCTAGTAGATATATAAATCTAAAACTCAGAAGAAAGGTGAATACTGGAAATAGAGGATTGTGTGTAAACACATGAATTTTAATAATCATCCAAGGAGTAGATTCAATCAACTTGAGAAAAGACCAATGGTATTATAAAAGGATACCAAGAAAAAAAGGTGACCAATTCTATTACTGGACAATTACCTTGAGTAAGAAGAGCCAGAAAGAGAAACATAAAAGGATCATCAAGATGGGGAGGAGGAGAACCAGGAACCTATGGTGTCTCTGCATGCTGGGACAGACTGTCTTTAAAGACTGAGTAGACTGCTGTGCTAAATGCTGCTTTTCAGTAAATCAGGGTAGAGCATGAAGTGTACCTACTGGACTTAGTGACATTTACATTATTGATTGTCCTTTTTGAGAACATTTAAGAACATTACTTATAAGACAGAGATAACCTTGATAAGCCAATCCCTGGATTCTCTGCATGAAGCTTTCATTGTGTCCAATGAAGGCTGTGATCTTCAGACACGGAAATCAGAAGCAAGACAGAGTACTATTTTCATTTCATTTAAAAACAAGCAACACCACCAAAACGGACCATACAACCAAACCAAGAAAACAATCACCTCTGGGCCTTTATTTGTTTCACTTTTTTTTTCCCCCCCTAAGGAAAAATCTCCAAACAAACAAACCTAGAACTTAAACAGAACAAAAAAAGCTTCCAAATTTGAAAATTTACCAAAAATTATTATTACACATCAAACTCACCTTATAGTGTTATCTACTTTCATAAACTCTATTTCCAGTAGAACTCTTGAAGAACTGGTTCAAGCTGATGATAAAGGTCTCTTTCAGGGGGTGAGACTGTGTGTATTTGATGATACATAAAGGAATCATTTCAATAAACTAGGTAAATAATTTGGAATATATTGCTTTTCCAGCTGTCCTCGGGGCATCATTTTAGTGGATGATTATAGGCAAATGAATATTATCTTATAATTTTCACATGAGCACCAGAAGCTTTTCTGTTAGCTCCAGATTGTGCTTAGTCTCTAATGATATTTTATAGAATCCTATCAGCTTGTTGGGAAAGCTCAGGGGATCCTCAATGATAGCCAGCAGGTTCTTTTTGTTTTCTTCCTTTTTGAATTTGCATATTTAAAATGGCAACTATTTAATAGAATTAGTTAATTGGTTGTAATATTTTGGTAATAAGTGGGAAAAGGTGCCTAGGACCCTCTTCCATCTCTCCACAGTTTCAAGGAGGGCTTGTTTTGAATTATTTTCTGCCACCATCACACCAAAAGAGAAATCTAGTTTGGGTTTTTTTTAATCCTCACCTGAGGATACTTTTTATAATGACTTTTGGAGAGAGGAAGAGTCAGGGGGGAGAGAAATATCGATGTGAGAGAGAAACCCTGATCAGTTGCCTCCCATACACATCCTGACCGGGAATTGTACCTGAAACATTTTTGGTGCATGGGACAATGCTCCAACAGACTGAGCCACCGGCCAAAGTGTGAATTCTACTTTTTTAAAGCATAGAATTAACATGCCATTTTGCCCTTTGGAATATCTTCATCATAATTATTGCAGATATTTTCTCTTTAAAATTATCTAAGACAAAATTTCCACTAATTTTCAAAGTTCTTTCAAGGCTAGAGAAAGTCTTAACTTTTGCATAATATATACTAAATGCAACACTTCAACTCTGTACAGAGGTTAATCTTATTGTTTTACTTATAATTCCTGTTCTTTTTTGTAAAATCAAATATATGTTTTTTGTTTGTTTTTTTTGTCTCTATTTTTTAGTAACTTCTCCCTTAATACCTTTTTTATTTGAACCTCGATAGCACAGGATTAATATATGCAATTCTTAAATCCTTAATGCTTCCTAGTATTCTATCCCATATCCCTTTTCTAAACCTACTTCTTAGCATAATCTTAGCACAGAGGAATTCTGTGTCACTAATTATTGTGCTGTACGTGCCTGAGTACTTAAAAATGCAAAAACACTCTCATAAGAACTACAATTGAATCTTTATATATATGATATAATTATCTATATATAATACACACATGTATGCATGTTTATAATAAAATATATCTTTTATATCCAATATTATACATACACATATTTTAGTTACTACAGTGTATATTCTGCATGTTTATATATGTTATGCAAATTGACCATACCTTTGCTATGCCTTAAGCCACACCCACCAGCCAATCAGAGCAACTATATGCAAATTAACCCAACCAAGATGGCGGCCGGCAGCCACGGAGCTGGAGCAAGCAGGAGGCTGGGTTGCCCCAATGATGAAGGAAGCCAAACTTCCCCCCCTCCTGCCCTGGCCGGCTCTGAGCTCTTCTTAAGGCTATAAAGTTTCAATTATAGAAGGTAAATAAATCCCAGAATAAAAAAAAAAGAAAAAAAGGAGAGGCTGGGAGCTTCCATTGCTGGGGGAGAGGGGGCTTGGCCAGCCTGAAAATGGCTCTCAACTCCTCATCCAGACTGGCCAGGCAACCCAGTGGGGACCCCCAACCCTATAGGGGGTGTGGCCAGCCTGAAAACAGCATCAGCCCCTCACCCAAGCTGGCCAGACACCCCAGCAGGACCCCTACCCTGATCCGGGACACCCTTCAGGACAAACCAGCTGGCCCCCACCCATGCACCAGGCCTCTATCCTATATAAGGGTAATATGCAAACTGACCTTAACAGCAGAATGACTGGGAATGACTGGTCACTATGACACCCACTGACCACCAGGGGGCAGACGCTCAATGCAGGGGCTGCCCCCTGGTGGTCAGTGCGCTCCCACAGGGGGAGTTCTGCTCAGTCCCAAGCCAGGCTGATGGCTGCCAGTACAGCGGTGGTGGTGGGAGCCTCTCCCGCCTCTTCAGCAACACTAAGGATGTCCAACTTAGGTCTGCTCTCCATTGGCAAGTGGACATCCCCCAGGACTCCCAGGCTGCCAGAGGGATGTCTGAATGCCAGCTTAGGCCCAATCCCCCAGGTAGTGGGCCTAAGCCAGCAGGTGGTCATCCCTCGAAGGGTCCCAGACTGCAAGAGGGCACAGGACAGGCTGAGGAACCTCCCCTGAGTGCACAAATTTTGTGCACCGGGCCTCTAGTGTGTATTATAAAATTCAAATTTCAGTGAACTTTAAATACACATAAATAAACACACAAACACACACACATACATACATATGCACATACTTTAGTCTCATTAATAAATATTTGTATAGTGCCATTCAGAATTAAATAGCACTAAAAATATTTAGAATTGTTATGCATTAAATTTTCCTCTTAATCAAATTTTAGGCCTTTTATTGCCTGAAAAATGCACTTAGTTGTCATCAGTAAGTGTCCTTACCCAAATAGAAAATTCTCAAAATATGTGTTAATCAATATCATGTGATTAAAAAGTAATGAGATATCTTGAACTTTGATTCATTGACACCAGTTGTCTTAATTTATATAAATAGTCAAATTTCAATTCCATCACAAATATATAATAATAAGGTTTCATTGACTACAGATAGCATTAGCTCATTTCTGTAGAATACTGCTAGGAGAAAATATAGATGCAATATACAGTTAAATAAACTACGTGATAATTTTAGCCACTGAGACAGAAGTGGAGATAAAGGAGACCATAGGTGGAATAAATGGTAAGGGAAGGAGACTTGACTTGGGGTGTGAACAGACATGTACAATAATATGTTGTGCACCTGAAACTTGTATAATTTTGTTAGCCAGTGTCACGCCAATAAATTTAATAAAAAGGAAAACAAAAACAAAAGAAATAAAAAAATCAGAATTCCAAAAGCTACAGTCCTTTTTTTTTTTTTTTTTTTTTTTTAACATAGTGGATTTTACTCCACCTAGTTTGGCTCTGTCCTAAAGTAGATTTAAATTTATCAGAAAGCACCCCTCATACTATTGCTTTTATATATTTAGCTATGTATTTCCATTGCCTGGATGCTTTGTAGCAATTCCTAAACTCATTGCATTCTGTTGTTTCCAACAAATAGTTTATTTTTATAATTCGCCAGGGTTTCCGATACTATGGGTACCAAAGAGGGTGTGGATCCAGGAGAGTTTGATATCAAGAACTTGGTCTGACACTACACACAGTTGGGCAGTCTCTATTTGCAGCCCTCATGTTTTCCTCCATTAACAAAATGGAAACAGTGCTCCTATAGAGTGTTATTTATCATTATTTATTCACAAGCAATGAATAAATAAATAAAACAGACTCCTCGTTGATACCTGACAAAGTATTTGGAATTTAAACCTGCCAGAGCTCACATTTCAGGTTATTTCAGGGCCCTCATTATAGATATCAGGTAATGGAATTTAAATTGGATTATAGAGACAGATTTCATTTATCAAGATTTAGTTAATCAAATGTCATATAACAAATGTTCATTAACATTTTAAAAGTCATGTTGAACATATGGATTTTATTCCCATAATCATGGCTTAAAGATATGAACGATTATATAAGCAAGTTGCCCACTTGTTCTATTTCCATACTCTGCCAGTATTTTATTAACGACCCTCAATTCTGTGAAGGACTTAACTGCATTGTAAGTGCAGGGGGCATGAAGAGTCCGATAACAGCACAGCTTCTTCTGTTGGTTGCTATTAATCATGCTGATCTGAGACTCTCAGTGTGAATATAATTGGACATTAGTATTAACTTCTATAGATCTGTATAGTGGCATGTTTGGAAATGGAGGGTGCCTTGGGACCCAGGTATTTATGTAAGATGTGAAAAATCTTAGAGTATTAATTATTTGCTATTGTATAGAGTATTGTATGTATTTTATTTAAATGTAAAATCATATACCTATTTTTTAACCCAAGTCAAACATCTATTCTTTTTTTAATTCTCATGTAATTTTTAAGATGTGCCTAATAGTCACAGACTGTGCTTTTCCAAAACACACTATATTTTTTCTTTTCTTCTTCTTTGTATTGCATTTATTTAGGCAACACTGGTTAACAAAATTATACAAGTTTCAGGTATCCAATTCTGCAGCACATTATCTGTACTCTGAATTGTGTGCTCACCACCCAAGTCAAGTCTTTGTCCCTCACCATTTATCCCCATGATGTCCTCCTCCCCCTAGAAATCACAACACTGTTGTCCACTATATATATAGTATTGGTTTTTAGAGAGAGAGGAAAGGAAAGGGAGAGAGAGAAGAATTGATGTGAGAGTGAACCATCAACCAGCTGCCTCCTGCATGCTTCCTACTGGGGATCAAACCCCTATTCCTGCATATGCCCTGATAATTGAACTGCAAACCTTTCAGAGCATGGGGAGATGACCAACCAACTGAGCAACACTGGTCAAGACTCCCTATATTTTTTCAAGATGAGAGACATCTCTCCTAAAAGGGCCTGCTATGGTTTTCTTCAAGCAAATTTTATCTTGACAAACAATCTCATAACTGAAAAAACTTTATTTTAAAAATGCACAGAATATGTTTCTAATAAATGTACCCCATAAATTTACCATGCTTAACATAGTTATGGTAATCTCACTATTTTCGCTTTGTAATCAAGAGTTAGTTGAATTGCATGCTATTTAACAGACTACACACCACCAGTTTTTAGTGGCAACACAGCTGGATTCATTTTTCAAGATGAAAGATCACCCACTATAAACTTGCACTGCTGGTGAGGCTGAAAAAATACTCAGATGTAAGATTTAAATTGGCTACAAGGGTAGACATTTCTTTGCAACCCCTGGGTAGTATTTTAAGCAAAACTGAAATATTTAATTTTAATTAGAATATTGAATTAGATTCTAAGTCAAATCTAGGACAGAGTTACAAAGGGAGCTGTCTCATTGTAGTTAAAAATGCTAAAATGAATGTAGTGCACTCCAAACAGAACATATATGGAATTTCAACTAGAAAGCAAAGATGGAAAGTGACTGATAACAGTTGCTAGAAATTACCCCATGGGCAGAAAAATATGAACAATTATAACGCTTCAAGAAGAATACAAATAGGCATTTGGATAATAACCTTCCTATAAATATAATTATAGAAGTTTTAATCTTGATATTAAAATAGTTTTTCTCAACTAACCTAAGTAACATAATCTCTATTATGGTTAATATCCTTGATTAGCACAAGAATCTAATTGCATTGGACAGCTCTTATAATTCTTCAAATCCTTCTGTTCCCTCTACTACAGCTCCCACTGCTACAGCTCTAGCCAGCTTCAAAGCAACCCAGCAATTCTTTGCATTTGAACTAGAGCCATGTAACTCCTGCTTCTTGCTCTTGGGCTTCTTTGAAACAGGAAAGTAAGTAGAATGCCTGGGATAATACACTCAGGACTAACTAGAAAGTTCACCGCCATGTCCTAAAGCCCCCATGACCATTGTGGAATGGGGGCCAATGGGTGTATCATTCTGAGATGCTCACTGAGCTACTCAGCAGGTTTCATGAAATGGAGCACTGGCCTTAGAGCAGTTGGCAATCACCATAAAGCATTGCTGCCCTGGTTTTTCATCCCTTCTTGTTTGACATCCTCTGCCACTTACAACTGCTTCCTGGAATGATTTTCCAAGTAAACTACTTCCATTCAAGTCTATATAATAGATTCAGAGACATAAGGTGAAACATATTTCAGACAATAAGCAAGAAAATTGTTAAGTTTATAACTGCAACCATTACTGATACTTAGAATTTGTGATTGAAACCTTTAAATGTCTAGGCAACAAGTATATTCTCTTGGAATACTCCAACTTTTATGTTTATTACATTTATCTGTACATAACTGAAGTTATTTACATATTGGATGTAGTTATTGTTTACTATATAGTTATCGGCTTGAGGTAGTTTGTGTTCTTGGGAAAGTCATTGCAAATAGAAGATGGCTGTCAAAATTGAACTTCCACAGAATGAATGTGGAAAATTGGATATGATGCAAAACTCTTCCTTTTCTTGATAAAAGTGAGACCAGTGGGGATGGATCCGAACTCCCCAGTTGCATTGTGCTATTTCTGAAATCATAGCCTATCCTTTCTGCTTCAATTAATTGTGGTTGCTGTGGTTACAGTTATGACTGTGGTTGCTAAAGCTTCTGAAGTTGCCATGCAGATTTATAGGTGTACAGTTTTAATAGGTTACATATTCTGTTTGTAGTGTTTATTGAGAAATGATAATATTCAAGGTACTGCAACATACACTATTTAAAAATTTTATAACAGTGATATATGGAGATTTCCCCTTTATATTAAGAGAATACAAAAAAGGGAAGTTGAATAATGTAACTATTCCATATTTCTAGAAAATAGCTGGTTGAGATTTAAACTAATGTTTATTACTTCAAAAGCAGGAGCGCTTCCTTTGGTTCTTGCATAAGCTAAGTATTCATCTATCAATTTCCATGACACACATGATGTTTTAGAGCCATTTGTTCTTTTTGAAACTGGAGTCCTGGTCCAGAGATATGTTTCACAAGAGCTAGTAGAAGAATATCCTATTCATATCTGGAAATTCTGGATCAACTGTGCAAAAATTGATAATTTGCTCCAATTTACATTGCAATTTTTAGTACTACTCAAACTTAATATAAATATAAAAGTAGTAATGGTATCCTATATTTTTCCAGAGACTTATAATCATGAGCCTTTGCTAATAGTTCCTATCAGTCTTATAAATAATTGCAATTTCAGATGATGCCAGAAATCATGAAATATTTATTTAGTTTTATTTCTTTAAGTGAAGATAGTTTGATTACGCTTTCAGCTCAATCTCATTAGTTTATTCTGGCATTGGCTCTTTTCTTTCTAATCAACTGCCTTGGCAACTATTCTAACTCCCCCTTTTCATGGACTAACTTTTCCAACCTGATTGGTGCTCCAGGGGACACTATGCACATAAACATAATGTGAACGGCACCCCTATAATTGTGCAACATGATCATTTACAAGTTATCTGGGTTTTGGGACTTTATTCTGGATCTTCACTTATTAGTTGGTTATTCTAGATGAACCACATACTCTACCAACTTTATAAGAAGAGAGTTACAAAAAGACTCTTGAAGTCTGATCCAATTTAAATTGTATCTCACAACATATTTATGAAGTTTCATACATATGGATGGTAACTGCAAGTTATTCCTATTTCTATTCTATATCACTTTTATACTTCATTGAGAATATAGAAAAGTAAAATAAATAACCATAGTAGTAATGTCATTTACTCAAATTTTTTGGGTGTTTTGTTTAATTTGTGGTTTTGGGATTTTTTTGTTTGTTTGTGTTTTGTTTTTTTGGAGGCATAACTTTGACAAAGAAGTTTACAGTCATTATTCTCTATGTACCTTTAAGAATATCATTGGGTTTTGAAGTGCTAATGTAGTATTTTATAACGTTTCTCTCTTGGAGTCAACCTGAATTGACACAGATTTTAGATATGAAATCATTGCATTTAATGCTATTTAGAGTTGACATCCACAAGTTAGAGTGGAAAGTTGGGAGCATAAGAAAAGTTTAATAAATATCGGCCTACAAATTTCTACTAAGAAGCAAAATAGGAAGGATCAAAGGTAGAAGCTTTACCACAGCAAAAATTCTGAAACATTAACAGTCATGTACAAAATGTGTGAGTATATATATATATACTACTAGATTCAGGTAAAAATTAAGTTTTTAAAGTTAATATTTCCCCATCCATGCAGAGGAGAAAGAATCTCTCCTTTGGTTATGATGTTGTGAGAAATGGATGTAGGGCATTCTTGAGAGTAACCACTTAAACTGAAAGAACATAGGCTGGAGAGGACGGGATGGTATTAGGGGAGATTTTTGACATATGCTAGCCATGTTGCCTAATACAACAAAGTAGCATACTGATGCATACTGGAAAAAACCAGAAAGAATAAAATACAGCCACATGTGATTTGTTTTTGTTTAATAGTTAAAACTTTGCTAACCAAAAAAGGTCAAAATGTACCAGAAGCCATTTACTTGGAACTAACTTTGTGCTATTTTACTTTTCTAGAACTCAAATCCTCTCCAATGTAACAATTTTGCCCTCAAACAGGGATTTAACCCAGAACCAGAAGGGCATCTTTGCCAAATGGCAAGGGCATTAGGCCAACTCGGTAAGCAAAATTACATTAATGAGAACAAAAAGTGCCACAATGTGTACCAGGAATGGAGGCTATTTTAAACAGAAAAGCTGGCAGCTAAAAATGGCAGTTTGTGGCACACTAATTTGGAAAACAGAAAACTCTGAGGAGAAACTACTCAGAGATAATCAACATGATACAGAACTTGGTCAAATCCCTGAGTTTGATAAAATTTGAACTGTTAATATCACACAAGCAATAAGTTTCTCCACTTTTAAAGTTTATATTCTAATTAATTGAGTTATACATTCACCTCTGTATGATTCAGTTTACTTATTATTTATTAGTAAGTGATAATAGTACCTATTTAACAAAGTTGTTGAGAGAAATCCATTTGTTAATGCATTTAAAGTCCTCAGTACTGTGCCTGTCATATAGTAACTACTCCATAAGTGAAGTATACACAGGCATATGTCCAAAGATGTTTAACATTGTCTATGAGAAAGAATAGTACAAACATAAGTGCTCTAAAATAATGAATTAGTTATATCTTCTATGTATACAGCAATAATATTCAAAACTTAAAATGGTAACATAAACATCTAATTTATTGAGTTGAAAATATGCCCCTTTTAAACTGTTAACTAAATAAAGTAGGTTAGAAAATATCATTATAAAGATTTTTATTGATATAAAAATGTGTTTGTATATGTTTAGGTATGTACTATATATATAGTTTTAAGATTATATATCAGTATTTTGAATTTGTGATTTATTTTAATTTAGCTAATGAGATAACTATAGCTTCTTCATACCTCTCTCTCTCCCTCTCTCTCTCTCTGTCTCTCTCTGTATTTATAAATGAGCATATGTTATCCTTAAAATTAAAAAATAGCTATTTGGGGTTTATTAAATTTAAAATTTTAAACTTACTATTCTCAGTCTAAAAACTAGCACAGGTTTAAAAACCAGAAGGATAAAAAACAAATAACTATAAAATAGTACACAAAGATTTAATGTGTGGTATGTATTGACTAGGATAAAGTCCAATTAAGACTTTTTATTTGCACAGGAAAGCATTATGGACAATATGTGAGTGTACTATGTGAATATAGAGGGGAGGTGTATATGCATTAGTGCGCTGAGAAATCCAGTCAGAGAACCGAGCTAATAGCAGGCTTACTGCACACAAGCAGAGGCCAAACTTCCACAGCTTTGGCATATAAAGCATTTTAGATGCTAAGATGACAGAACTGCTCATAAAACCATCTGTTATTTACTGATCCATCTGTTGGTCCGCAGAGAGCCATCAGAACCAAAGAAATTCTTTGGTCTGAGAAAAAGCATAATTTCCATTTTTTTTGACTTAGAAATAGCATTAATGACTTATAGAGTCAGTATTTTATTACAGCAGACCACAAAATGTCAGTTTGTATTCATTATAATTATCATGATTTATAATTAAGAAAATGTAGTATCACATATATCTGTATGTAAACATATATATGCATAAACAAATGTGCATAAAATACTAAAGGTAAGCATTAAGCCTCTGCATAGATTTGTTCGTTAAGTAGTCATAATGCATGAGAAAATAGCATTTTTTTTGTTAAGCACTTTGTAAACAATCCTGCATTGCCAAATAGCAGATGAACTTATTTTAAAAATGTTCTAATCAATGTGCTTGGCATAATCCAATAAAATAAACATCGGATCTTCAACAGTTTTCACATGCTTTAAGAAAATTAAAATGAGAGATTGCCACAACTTTTGTAATTTATAAAATTGTAAGTAACTTAGTTATAAAATGAAGAGGTCCAATTTTAAAGATAAATTGGGGTTCAGTGCCTATATATCCTTATAATATGTTCGAATAGATTACTTGATTATAAAGTAATACAAAATTGCCTTGTTTTACAAAGTTGAACTTAGGTATAAAGCTCAAAAATTTTAAAAGAATAACATACACTCAAACACATGCACACATGTAACCAAATGTTTGTTTTCTATACCTATTTTTCTCCTCCTTCTTTTCTGCAATTACTAGTGTCTAGAAGTTTGTTCTAAATAAAGACAGAAAAGTTGCCTTAGTCTTTGAAAATGTTATAGTATTCTATTATGTAGTTGTGCTACAATTATCTAATCAGTCATTAAAGTCATTTAGGCTTTTGCAAATTTACTGTTATGTAAGATACTACAATGAATACACTTATACCAACAAAAGTTTACACTATAAGCAAATCTATAAGATCAATTCCTTGAAGTATAATTGCTGATATATTTCAATTTTGATAAATATTGCAAAATTGTTCACAGAATTTACTCTTCTACCCACAGCATATAAATTTCTGTACATCAACAAAGTGAGTTGTCCATATTATGATTTTCATCAGTCAGTTTGAAAATAGCATTTAATTATAATTTTACTAGAGGCCCGGTGCACAAAAATTTGTGCACTCAAGGGTAGGGGGTTCCTCAGCCCAGCCTGTGCCCTCTCACAGTCTGGGACCCCTCGGGGGTGACCACTTGCTGGCTTAGGCCTGCTCCCCAGGGGATTGGGCCTAAGCTGGCAATCAGACATCCCTCTGGCAGCCTGGCAGCCCTCAGGGGATGCCCACTTGCCAGCAAGGAGCAGACCTAAGCTGCAGTCGGACATCCTTAGTGCTGCTGAGGAGGCAGGAGAGGCTCCCACCACCACTGCTGTACTGGCAGCCATCAGCCTGGCTTGTGGCTGAGCAGAGCTCCCCAATGTGGGAGCACACTGACCACCAGAGGGAAGCTCCTGCATTGAGCATCTGCCCCCTGGTGGTCAGTGTGTGTCATAGTGACCAGTCATTCCCAGTCTTTCTGCTATTAGGGTCAGTTTGCATATTATCCTTTTACTATATAGGATAGAGGCCTGGTGCAGGGGTGGGGGCCAGCTGGTTTGCCCTGAAGGGTGATCTGGATCAGGGTGGGGTTCCCACTTGAATGCCTGCCCAGCCTGGATGACGGGCTGGTGGCTGTTTGCAGCTGGTCACACCCCCTTCAGGGTGGGGGTCTCCACTGGGGTGCCTGGCCAGTCTGGGTGAGGGGCTGAGGGCTGTTTTCAGGCTGGCAGGCGACTGAAGCTCCCAGCCTCTTTTTTTTTTCTTTTTGTTTTATTCTGGGATTTATTTACCTTCTATAGCTATCACCAGAGATGAGAGCCCGCTCCAGCTCTGAGGCCGTGGCCGGCTGAAAGCAGGTATCTGGGTTTGTTTAGCTTCTATAATTGAAACTCTGTTGCCATCACTGGCTCTCTAAGCTCTGAGCCTGATGGCGGCTGAAAGCAGGTTTCTGGGTTTGTTTAGCTTCTATAATTGCAACATTGTTGCATCCAGAGCTCAGAGTTGGGCTGCGGCAGGTGGGGAACCTTGGCTTCTTCCGTCACTGGAGCAAGCAAGCCTCATGTTCACTTCTGCTGCATGGCTGCTGGCCGCCATCTTTGTTGGCAGTTAATTTGCATATCCTGCTGATTAGCCGGTGGGAAGGGTAGTGAAGTTACAGTTAATTACCATGTTTCTCTATTATTAGATAGGATATGCATTTATAAATGAGGTTTAAAAGTTTCTTGTGTTTAAAACTCATTCTTTTGTTCTACCTAGAGCTCTCACAATATTCTATATTGACATTATTTGTTACCCTTTTATCTGATTTTAAGAAATATCCTAATATATAAAAAGCCAGGGGCCATCAAGACCGAAACAACCGGACAGACGACCAAAAAGCGGGCCGAGTGGGGCAGCAAGGCCGGCAGGGGGGTTAGTGAGGAATGACCAAACGACTGAACAGCAGGCTGCGTGGGGTGACCAGGCTGGCAGGAGAGAGGCAGTGAGGTGTGATCAGGCTGGCAGGGTGGTGGCCGTTAGGGGTGACCAGGCCGGCAGAGAAGGGCAGCTGAGGTGGTCAGGCCTGTGGAGGTGGGGGGGTCAGTTGGGGGTGATTAGGCTGACAGGCAGGTGAGCAGTTAGGAGCCAGCAGTCCCAGATTGTGAGAGGAATGTCTGACAGCCAGTTTAGGCCCAATCCCTAAGTAATTTCATAGTACTTAGTAATCTTTATGGAAAATGGTACTTTGTTGACTTTGTCCTCAACCTTGCATACTTTTTGATACACAAAAGAAGTCAACTCTAGTTCTATGTTGAGATAAATGTTTTGTATATCAAAACTATCTGCAAATTGAGCTTCTACTTTGAAATTATAATCAGTAAAAACAGTTTCCACTTCCATTTATAATATGGTTGATCATGTCAGGGCAATGCTTTGCTGCAAAAACTAGGCACAATTAGATGTATTACAAAAAATCTTATTTTACATGTATCTCCGAGTTGTGAAGCAAAATACTGAAAATTCAGAGAAGGTAGCTTTTTCTAAGGTGAGCAGATCAGCACCATTCTCTTCCATGATTTCATTTGCCATTTATGGATGCCAATTGAAGTTAGAAATGGCCATAAAACCGGAGGAAATAAAACCAGTAAAATTTCAGCAATCACCTGAGACAAGCAGGGAATACAATTGAAAACTTGAGGAGCCCAAATCCATGATGGTCTCATCTCAAAATATTTGCTAGATTTTAATGCTACATGGAGCCCAATAATAGAATCTTGGGAAAGTTTCATGGAAATTTTCAAGCCTGTGTTTAGTACTTATCTCTGTTGTTACTTATGTTCATATAATTTTTCCTGCTTTCTATGATATACTAGTATTATGCTATTTGTATTTTTTAAGATTGAAAATTTAAAAAGCAGCTGAGTCATTTTGTCTACTTGTTATGTGACTCATGGAAAATTTTCTCTATTGAACGTTTATATGTGACACTAAGATTTTAATACTTTGTTATGAAAGTGTATATAAATTAGGAAAATATTTTTAATCTTTCTAATCTTAGTTTTTCTCCTTATGGCTACTAATTATCCTGCCAGTCCATTTACACCTCAATTCTGGATCCATATATATTCTAAACTCCAGCCACGTCTCTTTCCACATAAGTTCAATGGTCAGGTCCTCCATTCTCTGCTCTTTCGGAGTATTTTCCCTTGCTATCCTCTTGCAATGTTATTGCTAAGTGGCACGACTGTGCAGTCGCTTTCTCCATTTGGATAGCGTCTATATATCAAGCAGGCTCCCCTGCAAGCCAAGCTCGAACTTTTCCTCCTCCATCAATTGGCTTTAAAACATCCCCATATAACTTCATGTGTGAGCTGAAGGAAAGGCATTGCCACATTAATGAATGACACCAGGATCTGCTGCACACTCCAGTAGCTCACTCACTTGTGCCCTCTGGTTTTATCTCTCTTAAAGTTCCATCATTAGCATTTCTGACTTACAGTACACTGTCGCTGGGCCTGTCCAATTTTAGGCTTTGGTGAGTCTGACTGAAGGTGGGCCACAATAAGTAATTGTGGCCACATGGTCATTTGATGCCACACCATCAGCAACTTTATGTTTATCAAGACAGCAGTGCTCACTGTTTTCCAAAAGTGCTTCGCTTTCTGCTGGAAATCTAGAGGTCTGCATTATGATATTCCCTTAGAGATTTGCTGTATACTCTTCATGATAATTTTTACACTATTGATATACCTAATATCATAGGACCTGCCCTGGGTTATGACTGAAATTCAAGGCTGCCTGAACTGCAGCTTGAATCTACTGCCTAACACCCTCTTATACTGGGCTCCATGCTCTTCAGGCAAACTTTGATGTCACCCAGCACATAAGTCAGACCAGTATTCTCAGGTGTGGAATATGCTCTCTCCAAAACCCAAAGAGACTTATTAGGCACTGTGCTTCCTCCATCATGATGATAGGTGCCTGATGCAGTAGTGTATTCTACTCTCTTGTTAGTTTTTCCTGGGATGCCCATAACCATTCAAGTCCTAAACATTGTATAGTAATGTCAGGCTCCTGAATATGTTTATGCTTCATATCTCACCTTCTGGAGTACTTGTGTGTACCCAAGGCATTACATCTTCTTCTTCCTCTTGTGCAATTAGCATGACATTATTATAATGTAGTGGATTAAGGTGATATGCTTTGGACAATCCAAATGGCCAGGATCTCTTCAGACTATTTATGAAAGATTGTGAGAGTATAAACAAAGCAAAAGAACAAAATTGTAAATACATATTGTTAATTCCATGTACATTTCTGCAGTCCTGATAATGATAGAAACATTATCAAATCAATGGTGCAATAAAATACATATGGAGATTTATTAATCTGTTCTAGTAAAGATACCATGGTAGCTACTCTTTGCATCATTTTTGGTTGAGTTTGTGGTAACCTGCTTTGATTCACCAGAATCTTTTTGCTTTCTTCAGAGCTGAGACTGTTGACTAAAACTCTATGACAAAGATCACCTTGTATCTTTAACCTCTTTAAAATAGGCCAAAATCTTGGAATACAATATGGTTTTATTTACTCCTTTGGTCTGTAAAGAATTGAAAAAAGTGTCAGAGACTTTTACTTAAAAATGCCAAATATCTTGACTATTATTTTAACTATTATATTAACTAAAATTTTATTTTATTGTGGCAGAACACTTAACATGAGATATACCCCCTCTTAAATCTTTAAGTGTTCAACTCATCTATACTAATAAAAGGGTAATATGCTAATTATGGATTGTAAGTTTTCTTTTATATGAAATTCAAGAACAGTAGAACTAATCAATGATACTAAATATCAGAAGAGAGGTGCCTGTGGTGTTGCAGGAATGGATACTATGGGAATGGAAACTGACTGGAAGGAAGCATAAGAAAACACTCTCAGGTGATTGAATTGTTCTATATGTCGATCAGTCTTGTAGTTACATGAGGATCATG
Source organism: Myotis myotis (assembly GCF_014108235.1). Classification (NCBI taxonomy): domain Eukaryota; kingdom Metazoa; phylum Chordata; class Mammalia; order Chiroptera; family Vespertilionidae; genus Myotis; species Myotis myotis. Next base: position 42,800,172 of record NW_023416379.1, read on the forward strand.
AGTGTATATGTTCATCAGAAGTTATTTTAATTATGTAATTAAGAACTGTACATTTTGCTTTATAAAAAATTTTCCATAATTAAAATTGTTGACTACTCTAAATATATAAACACTGCAAAGAAAAGCCTCTTGTACACAAATAAAGAAGATGCCTTTTTATTGCCACCAAATGAAAAGCTTACAAAGAACCATGTATTAATCAGAAAATAATACTGGCTAATATAACCCAAATTCATAAAATATCAGTGATGTGACATGATAAATATTTATGTCTCACTCATATAGCATTAAAAAAATAGTAAAACAGAAGCCACATATCTCTTCTGAGGATTTTGAGTCCAAGCTTTGTCTTAGGAACCCTGTCTATTTTTATCTGGCATCTCTGTTCCTTTTAGCATCATGGATGAGACAGTGGTAAAGCAGAATCTAACAGACCATCTTAGAGGCTAGTCCCAAAATTGGAATAAATCACTTCTTCAACTTATATTTTCTGAAATTAATTACATAGCATCTAGAATTCTAGATGATGATATGTAAATATACAAGTGGACATAGATATTGATGATCCAGCAAAGGAATTTGTAAACTTTCTGCATAAAGAGAGAAGAGAAAAGAGTCAAATTTAGATCTAGCCCTTCTCTACCAGCGGACATATTATTCCTTTTTTTTTTATAAGACTCACATTAGAGAGTAATGAAGCACATATGTAGCCTCATGCAAACTGAGAGCTCTTCCTACCAATATATAATTAGTAGCAAATATGTTGATTAATGTAATGAAAGAAAATAAACAAACACCTTGTTTATGAAAAATTGGCAATAAAAGTGGTATTTACTATGAATATAAAGCAATTGAAATTATAGAATGAATTTTTAAAAATAATAATCTGACTCAAATTTCCTGTCATTAAGAGTCTGTGAGTGGCAATGACTTCATATTATTATTTATGTCCTAAATGAGAAACAGGTGGCCACTGATGTTTTGCTGCCAATTTTCTGATAAGCATCGAGTCCATACCTTGGACAACAGAGTTTCCACTGCTACTCCACTGTCATCTTTGTTTGCAAAGGATCAATGCAGTCTAGAGAGCCACATCTTGGAACCAACCTACAAAAGATTTACAGAACTAAAAATAGTGCATAATATATTTTAGTATTCATAACCCTGGGGTCACGTTATGTTCAACACAAATAGGTTTTCTTTCCATAGAACTCTAGATTCATAGGACAATGATGTCAGGATAGTCTTTGCATAGTATTTATTGTATTTTACTCTAGTACATATGAATTAAACTTTTTTCTCCAAGATTTCATCATCATCATATGCAAATCAGCTGTGCAAACAAATCCCCTTGGAGGATATTCACCTGCCAGCTTAGGCCGACTTCCCAGGGGAACAGACCTAAGCCGCAGTCAGACATCCTTAGCGCTGCAGAGGAGGAAGGAGAGGCTCCCGCCACCACCGCTGCACTCGCAGCCATCAGCCCAGCTTGTGGCTGAGCAGTGCTCCCCCTGTGAAAGTGCACTGACCACCAGGGGAGAGCTTCTGTGTTGAGCGTCTGCCCCCTGATGGTCAGTGAACATCATAGTGACTGGTCGTTCTACCATTAGGGTCAATTTGCATGTTACCCTTTTATTATATAGGATAATTATTTTTTAGAATAAAACAGATTTTGAAAAGTAATTGTCACCTTTAGCAAAAGATAAGGACTAACCCTAAGAATGGGGAGAACCTAATAAAAAAGACAACAAAACATGTATACACTTCACACAAACACCCTCACATATATACATATACTTACATACACACCAAAAATAAATAAATAAAAATAAAAACTTGCAAATGGCCCTTTGCTAGGCTGAAAAATGACCTCTTTCCTAATCCTAAATTTGTGAATATTGTTACCTTAAACAATAAAATAGACTTTGCCGTTTTATGTAAGTAAAGACTATTTGAGATAGGAAGATCATCCTGAATTATCTGGGTGTTCCCAATGTAACCCACAAGGGGCCTCACAAAACCAAGACAGAAAGCTCAATGTGAAGACAGGAAATGTGACAACAGAAGCAACAATGAAGATGTGAATATCTAAGCTTCTGTCTTTAAAGATAGAAAAAGGGACCAAAACCCCCGAAAATGCAAGCTAACTTTAGAATCTGAAAAAGACAAGGAAACAGATAATGCCCTTTAGCTTTCAAGAGGAACACAGACCATACAACACCTTGAAAAGACTCTCGACCTGAAGACTGTAAAATAAAAAATTTATGCTGCTTTAAGTCACTATGTTTGTGATATATTTTTATAGAAGCCATGGAAAAACCAGTACAATCAATATACTTAAAAATTTACTACTCAAGCCCAATCAGTGTGGCTCAGTGGTTGAGCGTCAACCTATCAACCAAGAGGTCAGGGTTCGATTCCCTGTCAAGGCACATGACCAGTTTGTGGGCTCGATCCCCAGTATGGGATGTGCAGAAGCAACCGATCAATGATTCTCTCTCATCATTGATGCTTCTCTCTCTCTCTCTCTCTCTCTTTCTCTCTCTCTCTCTCTCTCTCTCATTTCCTCTCTGAAATCAATAAAAATATATTTTAAAAAAAGAAATACAAAGGAATAGAATGAGTAGACATCATTTTACACACTTTCTTGATGACTCTGTCCTCTCTGTTCTGTCCTAATTTTTGCATAACAGCATGCAGGGAAATAAAGAAAATGCACAAGCAAGTTGAGAAAAGTTTAACTTGTTCAACAGACACATCAAATTCCAGATAGTTTCAGTGAGTCTTTTTGTCAATTTCCTATGCAACTAGCCAAATCCTAATCCATTCAAATTATGAGATTTATTTTTCATTTATATTAACAAGAATTTTTTTTACCAACATTAAAAGTTTTTAATTTGGCTGGTGGTCAACAAGTCCACCACTATGTTTATTTAGGCAGATTTCCTTCCTTCTTCTGTCAATTAAAGAAAAAGAAACATGAAATCACCTGCACTAACTGGTTACTGTTAGTACATATGCACGGATATATTGGAATACTTTTTTTGATAAGTCTTTCTATAATACAATTCAAATTATTTGGCCTCAATCCAGGAAAAGGTGTTAAGGAAAGCTATTAAATTTTAAAGAAGTATTTTCCCTTTTGCAATGTGATAATTATATGGGGCTTTTTTTTTTACTTTAAATACTTACACATTGCTTATTCTTGGCAGTGCAGGATGCTAGCTATTTTTCAGGGGTACTGCTGTGCTCTTTTAAGAGAGCACTTTAAATGGTAAAAACAGTAACAGGCCCAAAGCAAGGGTGAGCATCACCAATTCCCTGAATATATGACAATATTAAAGGCTCAGACATGGAAAGAAAGCCCTCTGCTGCCAACTGTTCAAGTGAATGGGTCTTTAAGATACTGGCCTTGGAATGCAACTACTCTTATCCTCTATTGTGATTCTGCGTTGGTGTTAAATGTATAACAAACAACCTTGGGAATATGATCAATCTAAATAATAGTTCAAATGAGTTGGAACAGATTGGGTCCCTGCTCTATTTACAGTCTGTTCACTGTATTTTATGGTTTCATTAAGTCCCCTGGTGCCAAAGGCTGGGTTTTCCCCAGCCGCAAGCAGGATTTCAAAGCAGCTTCTGTGTCACTATATTCAAGTAAAGCTATATCGTGTTTTGGCTGATTTGAGAGAGAGAAAAGAAGTACCCATGAAGTCAACCTTTATTGGTTTTCAATTTTAATCATAAAAGAAAAATAGAGAGGGTTACTAAAGAAGGAGGAAATATGGTTATAAGGAATATACCAGAAATGTAGGTTAAAATCATTCAGAAAATAAAAACTTTTAATTATTTTGGAGGTTAATATAAGAAACCTGTTAATAAAGTATCATGAAAATTCATGGAAGAAAAATGAGAAAATTATTTATTAGTTTTCATTAACATGAGAAATAAATATATTTGAAATGGGAAATAAAATTGTCTATCAAGTTAAAACAACTTCTGGATGATATTTCTGAAGATTTAAAAATATATGTTCCAAGATTTTTGTAGAAGAAAATATATGTTTACCTTATGATTCATATAAAAATAACAGATGATTAATGAAAGTTCCTATCATTTCTCAGATTTGGTACATTACCAACGGCATAATGAAACATTTTCTAGAAATTTTGCATGATAATATTCATTTACTTCATTAAAGTCTTCTATTGCCACATTTGTTTCTATAGCAAATAATAACTAATGTAAATTTTGAGTATTTCTTGAACAAATTGTTGCTGGAATAAGCAAATGGACTCTACCTGGCTCTCCTAAGAATCACAGGAGAGTTTAATAGAAAACCCACTAGAGATATTTTCATATAGAAGAGATTGCAGCTACTCAATTAACCTGTAAATCTACAAACAAAAAAAGGAAATCTAGAGATATTACTGAAATATTTATTTGTTCTTATCTCAATAGTTATAATAAATAATACAAAATTTAAAAAATTGAAGATGTATACAAAATCTACCTTTGAATGTATTTAGTAAATGATTAACAATACAGTTCAGTCATTTATTAATATAGCAGATGTTTTTTGTTAGCTGTTGAAGAAAGCATTATACTCTCTGATATGAACCATATTCTAAAGATTATTTTTATTTCAAAAAGAATCTGTAAATAATCTATTTAATTATAGGCAAACCAATTTGAGCAATATTTCAAATAAACTGCATATTTGTAAAAACTTGTTTACAGTAGAAACCCACATTTGGGAAATTTTTCATAACCATATGATTAACCCATATATCTCTATAAAATATGTTGAATTTTGCTGAAGTCTTCTTGGTGAACCTTCCAGTAGTTTTCTGGCCTATCCTATATAATAAAAGCCTAATATACAAATTGTCCTCTTGGGCGTTCATTCGACCAGGAGTTCGACTGCTCACTATGATGTGTGCTGACCACCGGGGGGTGGCATGGAACATGGCGGGTCAGCAACATGGCACTGGCAGCGGGTGGCAGTGGAGGCGCTGCTGGCCCCGATGGACCCTGACGAGAGCAGGACTGTGGTGGGATGGTGGAGCAGGTGAGTGGGTGGCACCAGGTCAAGGTGGATGTGAGTGGGGGCCTGATCACCCTGCCGATGCCCTGCAGACGGTGACCAACTGCTGCAGCGGGGAGTGGGGCCACCGCCTGTCTCCCAGCCACTGAGGGAGCTGGGCGGGGGCCCTGGCCTTGGTCAATCTCCCTGCAGGTGGGATTGTAGAGCAGATGAGGGGGCGGTGCCAAACCAAGGCAGGTTGCCAGGCGAAGCTGCGGGGCTGTGAGGCTGGAGCTCAAGCTGGGTCCTGATCTCCACAGGCCACCCCGAGGGACCCAACCCATGTATAAATTCATGCACCAGGCCTCTAGTCTCCATCCATCATAAAGACAATAGTTATAATTATTTTTAATTATCAATATAGTATACATATTTTTTAAAAAAATAGATATGCAAAAGATAGTATAAATACAAAAATCCTCTTCATCACTAAATTTAAGTTAACTCACCTATTTCTTTAGTGGTATAAGGTTTTTTGGCCTTACTCATTGTCACGCATGTCTGTCAGTATGCTGGAAAAGTTTTCACAAATTGAGACACAGGCAGTGAGAGACCTAAGAAAAAAATGAGTCTAGGCATTCTATTAATGCAATTGCCACATACAATATTTCTATTTTTGTCATATTTCTCATTATATTTTAGTACATTTTTTCACTGCTTTTGTCAGTCTTCTTTTTCTCTCCTCACATTATCTTGCTTTTTATATGCCTCATTACATGAATTTCAGCAAGATAACTGGCTAACATTAGAATATGCTGAGTAGCAGATGTTCCTTGCAATCCATTTAAAATTTGGCTGAGAAATATGATCTTAACCTAAGAAAAAAAAATGTGATATAGGCTATTTTTTTCGTCTTTATTGTTGTCTATTATCTTTGTAGGAAATTGAATAATGTCTCTTAATCAATATTTCCCTCCTAAATAACCACCCATAAATGCAATATTTGTCATTTATGGTATATTTTCTTAAACAAGAAAACATGGTTGAATTTTTTTTATAATGGATATAGGGAAGAGTGTTCTAATCGTGCAATTAAACGTCTTTGATAAAGTTAATTTCACAAAAGTGCTTTACGTGTGAGAGAGAGATATCTATTGGTTTCCTCCTGCACACATGGCAGCCTGGGCCAGGGATTAAACCTCCACCAAGTGCCCGCCCTTGAACAGGAATTGAACCTGCAACACTTTGGGAAGTCTACTGGCACTCTAATCACTAAGCCACACCAGCCAGGGATAATTTTGACATTCTTAATTTAATTAAGGTTTAATTATTTTGTTATATTATTTATATCCATTTGTATATAAAGATTCATATATAAAAATAACCTTTTACAAAATATTTTTAGTAGTAAAGAAAGATAATCAATGTACATTTTCCATTGGGGAACTACATATAAAAAAATAGGAGATAGTTATAATGGGATATATTAGTAACACCTTAAAACATTTGTTTCAAAAAATTAAAACAATAGAATATTCACAGGAGAGAGATAAATGAAAGAAATCAAGAAATAAAATTAAATATGCAATAGTAACAAACACACAAAATATCTTAACAGATATATTTATTTATTTGGGAGCTATAACTATATATTTTTTATGTTTTCTTTTTCAAATCAGAGTTATCTAATTTTTTACTAACAAAAAATAAATAGAATAAATAGCCCTGGCTATGCTCAGATGGTTGAGCACCGTCCTTGCACCAAAAGCTCACTGGTTCCAATCCTAGTTGGGGCACAAGTCCAGGTTGTGGGTTCAATCTTCGGTTTGGATGCATACAGGAGGCAACCCATCAATGTTTCTCTCTCACATCAATGTTTCTCTCCCTCGCCTTCCTTTCTCCCTCAAATCAATAAAAACACATTTTTTAAAAAGAAAAATAAATAAATGGTCAATACTACATATACAAGAATAAAATAAATTCCAAATGAATCAATTATCTAGAGATTTAAAATAGAAGAAGCCATATAATATTAGAACAAAGCATTAATTATTTTATAATCTAGATGTAGGGAAGAGTGTTCTAACCATGCAATTAAACTTTTTTGATAAAGTTAATTTCATAAAAGTGCTTTAAAATATGCAACCTAAAAGTTAATTTGGAATATATAAATACCAACAATACCTTGGGATGGTGGAGGTGGAAAATATATACGTGTGTGTGTGTGTGTGTGTGTGTGTGTGTGTGTGTACATACATATGTATGTGTGTATATATATGTATATGCAAAACCTTATTTAAAATTATACATAAATATATTTAAAAATCCCCTATTCATATTAAAAGATATTCAATTCCACTCACAGTTAGAAAAATACAAGTCTATAATACAGTGAGATACCACATCTCCCTTAACAGATTGGCAAAATTAATAAGTACAATAACACATTACTTTGGCAAGGCTTTGGGGAAACAGGGACTCTCATATTGCTGGTAGGCATGCAAACTCGTGCAACTATTTGGGAAAGAAATTTGGGAATATCTAACAAAACTTCATATGTATTTGCCTTCTGATGCAGGCATCTCACTTTTGGGAATTTACCTTGAAGGTATATATGAAACAATACAAAAATGCATATGCACCACATTATTCATTACAACATTACTTGTAATTACACAGTATTGGAAAGAAACCAAATGCACATCATAGAAGAATTATTGAATAAACTGTTGTACTCTGCAGGCTTAAAAAAGAGGATACCTTATTGTAATGAATTATCTATATAATAAAAGCCTAAGCAACCATTACAGCAGAATGACCAGAATGACCGGTCGCTGTGATGTGCACTGACCACCAGGGGGCGGGCATTCAATGCAGGAGCTACACCCTGTTGGTCAATGCACTTGCACAGGGGGAGCGCTGCTCAGCCAGAAGCTGGGCTCACAGCTGGCAAGCGCAGCGGTGGTGGCAGGAGTTTCTTCCACCTCTGCAGCAGCGCTAAGGAGCAGCGAGCTGAGTGGTAAGGAGCAGCAAGCAGGTGAGCTTAAGGAGCGAGGGGTCCCAGACTGCAAGAGAGATGTCCTACTGCAGGGAGCGAGCCTAAACCTTCAGGCAGATCTCCCCCAAGGGATCCCAGACTGTGAGAGGGTGCAGGCTGGGCTGAGAGACACCCCCCCTCAGTGCCAAATTTTGTGTACCAGGCCTCTAGTATTAAATAATTTTGAGTAAGAAAGACTTAATTAAAATGGGTATAACACTATTATCCAATGGGAGGAGGGGATAAGAAAAAGGTGTCTACTCATTTATGCAAAGAGAGGCACAGAAAGAATAATGCATTTTTTAAATATTTGAATTGCAGAAAACATATAAACATGGTGCATTTTTCAAAATATATTGCCTACTTTTATATTTATGTCCTATGGATACCAGAATATATCACATAGTGCCTTTGTTCTTAGGGAATTGATGATCCTATATAATAAAGAGGTAATATGCAAATTAACCCTCATGCCCTCACAAGATGGCTGCCTACGACCAGGCTGGCAGGGGACGACCAAACGACTGAACAAGCAGGCTGTGTGGGGCGACCAGGCCTGTGGGGGGGCGGGGGGGGCAGTTAGGGATGATCAGGGGGCAGACAGGTGAGCGATTTGGAGCCAGAAGTCCAGGAGTGTGAGAGAGATGTCCAACTGTTGGTTTAGGTCCAATCCCTGGCAGTCGGACATCCCCCAAAGGGTCCCGGATTGGAGAGCATGCAGGCTGGGCTGAGGGGAGCCCTCTCATGCACAAAATTTCATCACCAGGCCTCCAGTATAGTATAACAAGAAATGTAAATCAACATTTCAATATTTAAAAGCAATAGAGCAATAGAGATTCATTGGTATTGTGATGGATGGATGTGTATATGAGACATACTACACAAAAATGGTGTGGTGTATTTTGAAAAGTTTAGGATTGTTAATCTAACAAAGATTAGGTGGTTTCTACTTTTATTCCCTGCTATTATTATTATTATTATTATTATTATTTTAATCTTTATTGTTGGAATTATTACATATGTCCCCTTTTTTCCCATTGACCCCTTCTAGCCCACACTCTCTTTGTACACCAGGCCTTTACTACACTATTGTCTGTGTCCATGGGATAAGCATATATGCATATAAGTTCCCTAGTTAATCAATCCCCTCAACTCCGCATCCCTGCCTTCCTTCTGAGTTTTATCAGTCTGTTCCATGCTTCAATGTCTCTGGGTATACTAGTATTTCATTTATCAGTTCATTTTGTTCATTAGATCCCACATATAAGTGATATGTGATACTTGCCTCATTTTCTTAGCATAATATTCCCCAGGTTCCTCTAGGCCAGCGGTTCTCAACCTGTGGGTCGCTACCCCTTTGGATGGTCAAACAACCCTTTCACAGGGGTCACCTAAGACCATCGGAAAACACATATATAATTACATATTGTTTTGTGATTAATCACTATGCTTTAATTATGTTCAATTTGTAACAATGAAATTGGGGGTCCCCACAACATGAGGAACTGTATTAAAGGGTCATGGCATTTGGAAGGTTGAGAACCACTGCTCTAGGCTGTCTCAAAGGGTAAGAGATCCTTCTTTTTTATTGCTGCATAGTATTCCATGGTGTAAATGTACCATAACTTTTTTATCCACTCATCTATTGATTGACACTTGGGTTGTTTTCAGATCTTAGTTATTGTAAATTGTGCTGCTATGAACATAGGGGTGCATATATCCTTTCTTATTGGTGTTTCAAATATATTCCTACAAATGGGATCATTGGGTCAAATTGTAGTTCCATATTTAATTTTTTGAGAAAAATCCATGCTCTTTTCCATGTAGCTGCATTCCCACTAGCAGTGTACTAGGGTTCCCTTTTCTCCACGTCCTCACCAGCACTTGTCATTTGTTGATTTGTGATGGTAGCCATTCTGACAGCGGTGAAGGGATACCTCATTGTCTTTTTAATTTGCATTTCTCTGATGATTAATAACTGAGCATTTTTTCATATGTCTCTTGGCCATTTGTATGTCCATTTTGGAGAAGTATCTATTTAGGTCCTTGCCTGTTTTTAATTGAATTGTTTGTCTTACTTTTGTTAGGTTGTATAAGTTCCTTATATATTTTGGATTTTAACCTTTTATCAGATATATCATCAAACCTGCAAGCTAGAAGTACAAAGCGTTTTCAGTAAATACAGTGATTTTATTGTGGAAACAGATACCTATCAGTGCAGAAGCTTAGATCTTCCAAATCTTCTTCAGTGTTACCTCTGCTTCTGTTGTCACATTTCCCCTCTTCACACTGAGCTTTCTGTCTTGGACTTATGAGGACCCTTGTGGGTTACATTGGGACCACCCTGCTAATTCAGGATGATCTTCCCATCTCAAAAGTTCTTAACTTACTACTGCAAAGTCTATTTTGCCAATTAAGGTAACAATATTCACAAATTCTGGATTAGGAAGAGGTTTTTTTTCAGTCTAACAAAGGGTCATTTGCAAGTTTGTCTCTGTGTTTGTGTGTTTGTATGATTATATGTATGTATACATGTGAGGGTGATTACGTGAAGTGTACTTGTGTTTTGTCCATTCTATCAGCCTTTTCTTCATTATTAGGGGTAGTCCATTTCTTTGTGCTACAGGTGACAATTACTTTTCAAAATCTGTTTGACATTAAAAATAGCTTTTTTTCCCCACGGGATTTTCACCTACCCAACTCTGAGAATCCTTTTTCAGACACCTCCTCAGTGTCTACTGATAATTAAAGACTCCGCCCTCCTTTTCAAATTATTGTCATTTACACAGTGAGTCATTCCTTTTTCTTCAGATACATAATAAAGTCTTGTTTTGTAGTGTGTAAATCATGTGTATTCTTAATATTTAACTATCACCACAAAATTAAATTGACTCCTTGAATATGATTTATAAAATGAATTAGTAAATATCAACTAAAGATTCTGTAAACCCCTTTATTAGTTAGTGTAACTACCCCTAGATTTGGTTGGGAATTCACTTGGCTTTAGAATTATACAAAAAAACCCCACAATTTCAAGTATGCTCCAGAGAAGTAGTACTTATGGGAATATGTGTATACTGTTCTGACTGTTTTGCAGACTTGCTACAGTGTTTTCCCAATTTTCCTTCAGTTCTTCTTTTCTTTGTATCCCAAAAGAAAACCTCAGGCAATAGCTGCTGCAATAAATTGTTATGAGTGTTATGTTAGAAAAGAAAAGGTGCTCTGAGGCACAGGCAGGGCATATTTCTATTCTGTGAGGTTAGGAGTGTCCTCCCTGAGGAAGTTTGAAGGAATAGAATGAATGTTAATTATATGGGACAGTTTTCCCAGGTAGGTCCATTAGCATATTTAAGAGTTTGAGGAAAAGTTAAAGAAAAAAATCCATTTGCTTATCTACCAGCTCTTTATCTCTCTGTCTGTGTTTTTCTCCTGGAGCTGAGGTTAAAAGGGCAATTATAGCCACAAACTAACACAACATGCCGTATCACCTGTGCAGAATCTATAAGAAAATGGCCTAACATCAATTTTGTGGCCCTCACCCCATCTTATTACAAAAGGCTTTTATTGAAAGCAGAGAAATGTACTTGGAACATATTTTTGGAATGCTATGGGATGTGCTGTCCTTTCCCAGTGAAAAGAGAAGATAATTGCTTTCCCCCTCACCTCAGGTTAATGAGCCAAGGGACTGTCAGGAAAACAGGGCACATAGATCAAATTTCCAAGACACATAGGTTTGTAAATAAAACAGGAAAAGTTTGGGCCAGTGTCTTGAAATGGCACAATAGTAAAGCAACTGCAAGTTAATTGCACTTATATTTGTGTCAGTTATAGAAAAGTATTGAGGAGAAGGGATTGATGAGAATTTATATGGTTTTTATTGTACACAGCTGGCTAGCAGCAAGTTTGAGTCATCTTTAAGAGGCTTCTCTGTAGAAGGGGATGACCCCAACACAATGAAAAGATTTTAGGATAACCAGGAGCTGAGTGAGAAATTATAAAGGACTGGTATCATTAGGAAGTGTTTTTGTATATGTCCAATGGGAGAATCTTCAAAAACAATGAAGTTATCCAGAAAAAAATGATCAGTTTTAAATATATACCAGAATTAGAGAACCTCCAAATCAGATTAAAATAGTACCATATTCCATAAATATCTTCCTCATTGTAGTTTTAATTTTAATCTCTCTAATGATTAGTGAACGTTGAGCATTTTTTCATATGTATATTGGCCATCTGTATGTCCTCTGGAGAAGTCTCTATTCAGGTCCTTCCTTTTCCCATTTTTTAATTGGACTGTCTGTCTTCCTGGTGTTGAGTTATATAAGTTCTTTATAAATTTTGAAAATTAAACCCTTATCAGATGTATCATTGTCAAATATGTTCTCCCAGACAGTGGGTTGTCTTTTCATTTTGTTGATGTTTTCTTTTGCTGTACAGAAGCTTTTTACTTTGATATAGTCCCATTTTTTTTCTTTGTTGTCCTAGGAGGTATATCAGCAAAAATATTATTATGAAAGATGTTTGAGATTTTACTGCCTATGTCTTCTAGGACTTTTATGGTTTCTAGTCAAACATTTAAGTCTTTAATCCATTTTAAGTTCATGCCTGTGTATGGTGTAAGAAGGTGGTCTAGTTTTATTATTTTTTTGTATGTATCTATTCAATATTCCCAGCACCATTTATTGAATAGACTATCTTTACTCTATTGTATGTGTTTGCTGCCTTTGTCAAATATTAATTAACTATAAAGGCATGGCTTTATTTCTGGGCTCTCCATTCTATCCCATTGATCTATACACCTATTTTTATGCCAGTACCATGCTGCTTTTTTTTTTTAAATTCTCACCCAAGGATATGTTTTATTGATTTTTAGATAGAAAGGAAGGAAGAGAGAGAAAAAATTATTGATGTGAGAAACATTCATCCGTTGGCTCCCAGATGCACCCCAACCGGGGAATGGAACCCACTAGCTAGGTATGTGCCCTGACCAGGAATCAAACCCACAACCTTTTCATGTACAGGATGCTGTTCCAACCAATGGAGATACCTGGTGAGGACATTACCATGCTATTTTGATTACCAAGGCTTTATTGTATAGTTTGATATCAGGTAGTGTGATTCCCCCAACTATGTTCTTCTTTATCAATGTTGCTATTGCTATTTGGGGACTTTGTGGTTTTATATAAATTTTTGGAATATTTGTTCTAATTCTGTGAAATATGCCATTGGTATCTTGATAGGAACTATGTCGAATCTATAGATTGCTTTGGATAGTATGGACATTTTAATGAAAAATATTTTTAAAAGCCACTGTTGATTATTGTATTATATTAGTAAAAGTAGAGGTAATACCACTTTTCTTTCAGCTTTCATTCACCTTATGTAAATACAGTGGGGCCTTGACTTACAAGTTTAATTCGTTCCGTGATGGAGCTCGTAACTCAAATTACTCGTATGTCAAATCTTAAAGTGAACGAGTGAGACACGTGATGCTGGGCTGATGTTGTGGTGTTCACTGTGATGTTCGCTGCGCCAACTAGCAGTAGGGTATCTGAAGCTGGCTTGTAACCCGAATTTTAGCTCGCAACTCAAAGCAAAAATTCGGCCGAGAGACAGCTCATATCTCGAAAAACTCGTTAGTCGGGATACTTGTAAGTCAAGGCCCCACTGTATATGGTATCGTCTATATCAGTGGTTCTCAACCTTGGCTGCACTTTAGAATCACCTGGGAATTTTTTTAAAATCCTGATTTCTGGGCCTCATCCTCCAGAAATTCTGTTTCTTTGTTATGGCGTGGGGCCACAACATTAGTAACAAAAAAACAGAATTTCTGGAGGATGAGGCCCAGAAATCAGGATTTTAAAAAGATTCCCAGGTGATTCTAATGTGCAGCCAAGGTTGAGAACCACTGGTCTATATATATAAAAGCCTAAGTGACTGAACGACCAACCGAATGACCAGTCGACCGGTTGCTATGATGTGCACTGATCACGAGGGGGCAGATGCTCAATGCAGGAGTGGTCAGTGTGCGCCCACAGCTTACCTCCATGGCTGGCCAACCTCCTAAGATTCCTCCTCACAGCTGGCCAGCCCCAATCGGCCCCAATTGCCTGCCAGGCCAAGGGACCCCACCTATGAACGAATTTGTGCACTGGGCCTCTAGTTATATATAATATATTATATAATTATATTTTGCATGTAAATTAAATTGTAAGCAACCATATTGAAATCATTAATAGGGCGATAGATGATGTTTACAGGCCTCAAAGTGAGTGTGATATTTACTGCAACAAACATATTCTTTTTGGTAATACCATTTTCAATTCTGCCTCAACAGTTCTTTAATTTCATTCTCATACATTCTGCAACTGCTTTTACATATTTATATGTACACTTGTCTACTAAATTCACTTCTTTTTCTCACTTCCACAATAGCCACTGACAAGTAAAATTACTACTTGACACCAATATGCTTTTAAATATAAAATGGAAATTCATATTGACATGGAATGGTAGCTTTCTCTTTTTAAGTGGTTGTTCAGATAATCTAAAACATATATATGCATTATATAACTATTAAAAAAGACCCACAAAACTTTTTAAAAAGTAAGGAACTTATCAAATCCTTAAGAATAAGCCAGTTTAGGCTCCTGCTGGGTTTATGGAACCAAACTGGAGAATCACTGGAGAAGTGGGATCTGGAATTGGGCAAGCCTTCAAACCCTGGCTTTAGCACTCGCTGGTGATATGATCTTGAACAAGTTACTTAACCTTTCTAGGATTTCTTTTGTTCTTATGTATAGTGGTTAAACAGTAACACTGTCTAACAAAGAAGATTACAGTGCTCATTACATTATTAGTTCTTGTATAGCTTCATCTCTGAAGGAAAAGAAGAGGATAGGCCAGCGAAACTATAGACAGTATTAAAGATGCTGGAGTGAACTACCTGGATTATTGATTTACTAGAACTTTGAAGCTTGAGTTTTGTAGCATTCTAACATCATCTAAGAGTTGACACTGCATTGTATGGTTTTAATAGCTTGCTAACTTTTACATGGGTCCTAGATTAAACATATTATAAAGAAAAGGTTTTTGATACCTTCAATCCTTTTGATTTCCATCTTCTATGCTATATTTTATTAATTTTGTACTCCTCAACAGACTGCTCCTCAATCTTGAAAGTGGACCTGTGTCTTACTTGAGTTTGCTAATTGGTTATTATTTATTTAAGTCAATAATTAAATAAATATTTATTAATCCATCCTATTCTACTTCATGACTGTAGTATATCTTAAAATGGGATAAAATAATTATGTCAAAATATTTTATATTAAATTATGTGTCCAAACTATTACCCAGGTATATTATTTTTCAGAGTGTTTTAATCTAATAAGATCTTTATTAGTGAAGTATAAATGGGCCAAGTTGGGCTTTGATATCAACATATTTAAGTCCTATCCAGTTATCTTCCAGAACAGTGGTTCTCAACCGTCTTAATGCCACAACGCTTTGATACAGTCCCTCATGTTGTGGCGACCCCAATTTCATTGTTACAAATTGAACATAATTAAAGCATAGTGATTAATCACAAAAACAATATGTAATTATATATGTGTTTTCTCATGGTCTTAGGTGACCCCTGTGAAAGGGTCGTTTGACCCCCAAAGGGGTCGCGACCCACAGGTTGAGAACCACTGTTCCAGAACCAAGACATTTCATCATCACGCTAAATGCCAAATTCATTAACTTTCTTATTTGTTCAAAGAACGGGAAAAAGATATTACCTAAGGAGAGACCATGAGTCATTACAAGGACTAAACCTAAGAGCAGAACTGACACAACTTTATTTTATTTTTATTTTAACATTCTGTGTTCAACTTAGCATAGCACTTTGGATGTATGAGGAAAATTAATATGAAAATATAAATTAATCAATTGTGAAATCACACAATCACAATATTTATTTTAGGATATAAGAAAGCAGTTTTACAAATGCCTATGAATAGGGTTCAAGTGAAGAAGTACTCTTGAGTGCATAATTAACCTCCCTTGAGTACTATGAGAGTTAATGAGTTAATGTTCAAAAAGTAATTTGAAATATTTTTATGAGAAATGCCATTAAATAATTTATAACCTCAAATTGTTCATTAAATTTCCTGAGGATATAATTATTACTGTCAAATGTGACCTACAGTATAAAATTGCAGCTTTTACCCCTGGAAATTTCAAAGACAGTAGAATGTTTGGTCAAAAGTACATATAGAGGGTTAAAATCTAAAAGATAAAAAGGGCTCACTTTATCTATAACTAAAAATAATATATTTTAGTACATTTTGAACAAAGAACTTACCTTAAGTTAGATAGTTAAAATATTAAAATACATATAGGTTATTGAATAAGTATTTAATCATTTCAAAACACCAATGAAAAAAGAATTTTTAGATGAAAGCTAAAATATTACTGATGTGATGGTAAGAAGTAATTGATGTGCAAACATATTCAATTTGTGAAGTTAAAGGGTGGAAGAGATGACAATGGATAAAGTTGTTATTAAAATCACTGCAAAACATTGATATGATTATGTAATTTTTGTCTCTCAAGCTGTTTATGTGACGTATCACATTTATTGATTTGCAGATATTGTACCGGCCTTGCATCCCCGGAATAAATCCCATTTGGTCATGGTGTATGGTCTTTCTAATGTAATGCTGGATCTGATTTACTAGAATTTTGTTGAGGATTTTAGCATCTATGTTCATCAGGGATATTGGCCTGTAATTCTCTTTCTTTGTAGTGTCTTTATCTGGTTTTGGGATTAGGGTAATGTTGGCTTCATAGAGAGCTTGTAAGTGTGCCTTCCTCTTGAATTTTTTAAAATAGTCTGAGGAGATTAGGTTTTAGTTCTTCTTTGAATGTTTGCTAAAACTCCTTGGTGAAGCCTATGGGACCAGGGCTTTTGTTTGCTGGAAGTTTTTTGATTACTGTTTCAATTTCATTGGTAGCTATTCATTGGTAGTTATTGGCCTATTCAGGTTTTTTTATTCTTCCTGATTGAGCTTTAGGAGCTTGCATTTTTCTAAGAATATGTCTATTTTCTTTCTAGGTTGTCCAGTTTGTTGGAGTAGAGTTGTTTGTAGTAGTTTTTTTTTTTTTTTTTTTTTTTTACAATTCTTTGTATGTCTGTGGGGTTGGTTGTTATTTTACCTCTTTCATTTCTGATTTTGTTTATTTGGGTCCTCTCTCTTTGTTTCTTGGTAAACCTGGTTTGAGGTTCATCAATGCAGACTGGTGCAGCCACTATGGGAAACAGTATGGAGTTTCCTCAAAAAATTAAAAATGGAACTTCCATTTGACCCAGTGATCCCACTTCTAGGAATATATCCCAAGTAATCAGAAACACCAATCAGAAAGGATATATGCACCTCTATGTTCATAGCAGCACAATTTACAATAGCTAAGATTTGGAAACAGCCTAAGTGCCCATCAGCAGATGAGTGGATTAAAAAACTGGGGTACATTACACAATGGAATGCTATACTGCTATAAAAAAGAAGGAACTCTTACCATTTGCAACAGCATGGATGGACCTGGAGAGCAACATGCTAAGTGAAATGAGCCAGTTGGAGAAAGATAAATATCACATGATCTCACTCATTTGTGGAATATAATAGACAACATAAACTGATGAACAAAAATAGATCCAGAGACATAGAAGCATCAACAGACCGCCAAACTTCAGAAGGAAGGCAGGGGAGGGGGCGCAGGGGAGTAAGAGATCAACCAAAGGACTTGTATACATGCATATAAGCATAATCAGTGGACACAGACAGCAGGGGAGTTAGAGCATGTACTGGGAGGTGGGAACGGCCAGGGAGAGGTCAATGGGAGAAAAAGAAGAAATATGTAATACTTTAAACAATAAAGAATTTAAATAAAAAATCGCTGCAAAACAGGAATTTCATGTTTTAAAATATATACAAAAGCAGTTTATGTGTGTTTTTTGGTTGAAGACATAATTATATTAATGGCATATCCAATGCTCATTCCAATATGCAATTATATAAAATGTACAAAGATAACTTAAAATGTATCATTAATACTAGTTCTAATTTCCATAATTTGTAGAACTTAGACCTATAGGCAATAACAAAAACAGCATTTAATAGCTTGGTTTATGTCATTTTAGTGAGTTTCTTCTTTACATGATCATGGTTAATTCTTTCACTAAGAGGTATTTCAAATTCTTTAAAAAAAATTATTAGAATGACATCATCAAGTCAAGTATCTATCTAAAAGTAACAATATTTTGTTATCATTTAAAAGACTATGAAACCCCTAACCGGTTTGGCTCAGTGGATAGAGCGTCAGCCTGCGGACTGAAAGGTCCCAGGTTTGATTCCGGTCAAGGGCATGTACCTTGGTTGCCAGCACATCCCCAGTAAGGGGTGTGCAGGAGGCAGCTGATCGGTGTTTCTCTCTCATCAATGTTTCTAACTCTCTATCCCTCTCCCTTCCTCTCTGTAAAAAATCAATAAAATATATTTTAAAAATTAAATAAATAAATAAATAAATAAAAGACTATGAAAATTTCTACTGATAAGAAGAAAATAGAACAGTCTTCTTAGTAAATCTTGATTTGATTATTAAGAAAACCTATTTTTCTAATTGATACATTTCCTTTTTAAATTTAATATGAAATGTACATAGTCAGAAAAATGAGATACTGTGTTACTGGCATTATTAGGAGGGAAATGCCTTAGTAAGCTCTGAGTTGTAAACACTAAAACTTTGGCTTTATAATGAGATGTGTGTTAATGGATCACTTAATTGTCTCACTTTAAAAACATCTTATGTACCAAGATTATCAGTTGGCACACTGAGCCGTGCAAAATGAGATACAATGTTCATGCTATTTAGAGTCATTGATAAATATTTATTCCTGATAATAGACTATAAACATAGGCTTTAATGTAGTTTTATGTTGTCTAGAAAAATATAAAAATTTTCATATTGCCTCTTTTCCTAGTAACAAGGCTTGAAATTGTTCTATCTCTAGATGCATTTGAATAAGAATACTTTTGCAATTTTTTTTGTATTTTAAAAGGGTTTTAATATATTTTTGTTGGTAAATTTTACTAGCTAACTACAGTTTATAGGTGATGGGGTATATTCTACTAACTCCTGATGATAAGAAAACCAGAATCTCACAACATGCTAAGGGCAAAATAAATCCATAGTCTTACATTTCCCCCCTAACCATGCAATTCATTTTTCTTATATGAGGTGGCTGGAAACCTCTCCTCTTCCGTTCTGAAAAGGTTGGGCTGTGGCTGGAGCCTGAGGCACAGACACCAAAGAGCTTTCTCAAGGCAAATGCTTTCTGGAAGATTTTGGATAAGTAAGCCTCAGGGTGGATTCAACTGGCAATTATCCTTGTTATCACAGATCACAGAAAACTATGTCTGTACCTTGAAGGAAAATGTTCTCAAAGGAGATGAACTTTAAACTGGATTCCCAACGGATTACAGAAGTGGAAAAGGAGGTGGAAGGCTAATACAAATGGGGAAATAATATGAGACATTAAAATAACTATAGACAGAATCGTATATAAAGCATTATAGGAGCCAAAAAGATGGACTACATGGGAAACATTGAAATTATGTTAGAGAGGTAACAAATGAGTGATATATTTTAATAACCATCTCTAGATTGTGGAGGGTATTCAGTTCTATGTTAGAGTATGGCATTAAACCGTACGTTAAACATCACAAAACTTTTAATCATATAATGCATTAGTTAACAAAATGGAACATGCATTAGTTTAAAAAAACAATTAAACATGTACCTCTGTATGTTGTTTATTCTGTCTAACAAATCATGCCAAAATTGTAATGTCTTAAAACAATGAGCAAGTTATATGTCTTAAAACAATGAGCAAGTTATATGAGCAAGCCCCATCACTACCCCATCAAATGGTGCCACAAAATTCTTTTGGGTCCACACCCCAGCCATTACTTGAATCAAATACTGGGCACTCAGCTCACTTCCAATTTCACCACAATGGGCACCATCAGTATTATCCTTATCATCTTCCATCCCCATTGTACATGAAAACCCATGCTTTCCCTGGGAACACTAATATTTTTTAGCAATGCCTTACTTAAGGGACTTTTTTCAATTAGTTATAAATATTAAGCAAATTTTAGAAAAGAAACAGTCACTAGATCACTTTATCTAGACAAACCAACAAATTTGAATATTTTAATCAAATTTTCCTAAAAATCATCCCTAAAACTAGAGGGGAAGTGGAAATCATTTTTAAGTTTACTGCAGACTCGTTTGTACTGTTCTGGCACCTTAACACTACTAACCTTTTTTCTTCTTCTCTTTTTCCTATTGCAGTTTTTATGGCTGGTACTGGGATGGGATGGTAGACAGAGGATGGAGAGTATACCTCTGGTTTGAAATTCCCTGCCAAGATTGACCCCTATTGAGCCTAGCAGTTTGTAGTCCTATGAGGTTTTACTCAGATATTTATAGTATGAAAAAGGAAGATGTGTTCCCTTGCGGGGAGGGGGGGAGAAAAAAAATCCTATCTCAAGTTATTGCCACAAGTATATATTTCAAGTCTTATACTGTGGCACTAGTTACGTGATCTTGTGATTAAAATTTAAATCCCTTTAGCATAATTCATTCACATAGAACTTGCTCAATAAATAATAGTTAATAATGGCATACTTTGATGAAATTATATATGGTTAATTATTAATTTTTAACCAGAGAGTAGAAATAATAACCCTCAAGTATTAAACATGAAGAAAAAAATTAAACATGAAAACATGTTCTGCAATTACATTGGAAGAATATGGGAGACGAAGACAAGATTCAAAATCATTGAAGGAATAGCAATTTATCCTTGAATAAGCTGACTTCTTGATATAGTAGCACCTTTCAGAGGCTCAATTACTCTTCTTTGGAGGAGCTTAGCTGTTGGCTAGCACTTTGATGTCTAATATTTTTTATTCCTTTCAATGAGCTTTTCCTTACTTGGATCACTACTGTAGTACCAAAAACACAACTTCTGTTTCTGAATGAAATAAACAGCTCACAGGAGATTTTGTAAAATATTTTTTATTGTTAGCAACTACTGAGAAAACAGCCCACCCTTCAAAATTCATAACAACAAAAATCTTAATTACTCTGCCTACTCTTAGATCTATATTCGTTTTTACCAATTAGGCACTTAGTAAAGACAATAACACATTGAACAAGTGAGAATGAGGAGGTAGTCAGAGATTTATTGATTATATTGGGATACTCTCTGGTTAATGGTTCAATGTAATGCCAGGTAATATTTTTTTCCCTACATTAGGAGACGGGCAGGCTGCCAACCACTGCAAGATTACCCAGTTCAGACTTGGAATAAACATAGTAAGAATGAAACCACTATTATAAACATATAAAGCAAATGGAAATCTTTAAATGAATTTATAAATTTAAAAGATGAAGAAAAAACAGAGCTGTGGCCACTTTTTATTTCGTTCTTCTGTGGTATTATGTTCTGAAAATGTTTCTGGTATAGTTGTAAAAGAAAACATGTTGTTTATTTGCTGTGCATTGCCCCTGTCAGGTAGTGAGTATAGGGTCCTCATGAGGAAGAGGTAAATAAAAAATATATATGTATTTGTTGTTTAAGAAAATTTTACCAGTTTGGATAGTGTGAGTACATAAATCACCTATCAGTAGATTTAATTTATAAACATAAATCCCGTATTCAACAGTCATTTTCTAAACCAAAATCTATTGCTGTGCATTTCTTCTCAGTGGGTTTTGCAAAAAAGCTTCCAATTCACATCTCTTTCTTTATACCACCAGCACATCTTGGCTAATCACTTTGACAGTGGCACACGATGCACAGCTCCAGTGTGTGTTTGAAAATAACTAATGTTATATTAACACCGCATTTATTCATTGTGGATGAGACAAAACTGGAAGTGAGTTGGATATGCTGTCACAGACCTTGACAGATGAAATGGATGGAAGCTTCTCTCCTCTCTTGCTTTGCCTTTACTCCTGGGGAAGAAACATGTGTTGAAGTTTTCAGGATTGAATGGCCTTTACAACCTTGTGTGGTCAACAGTGTTGGAAATGACAGCTAAACTGAAAGTGAACCACATACAAATGGTATAAAATTTACAGATTGTCATCTTCTCAAGATACTTGAAACACCCCAATGTTTAATTATTAGTAATTTCTGTATTATCACAATAAAGCATAAAATTAACATTTTCTTCAAGTTACAAATCAAACAGTAGTAACAAGGTCAAGGGGGGGAAGTAAAATCAGGCCCAAAGAGGGAGGTAGTGATAAATATGACCAGAATGTCAAATTTCAGTTACTTTTATTATTTTATTAACACTTGCTATTTGAAAATTAAATAAATGTAATACTGTGTCTGCTGATTAGATAGATTGGGTTAACTTAGCTATATATATCTTACTATCCATTAGGTTAGTCAGGCTTGCTCACAGAGCAGTAGGACACTTTCTAGAAGCTTATAAAGCCTGAGATCTAGTCTGGGAACTGGAACACTATCATGTCTGCCACTTTTGTATGTGTGTAAAAGCAAGTTACAGCCCAACCCAGATTCTAGCAGTAGGAAAATAGACATAATGTCTTGATGTGTTGATGTGAGGAGCTGAAAAGTCACACTACAAAGGATTTGAATCATGGAAACATGGAAAATTGAAGCCAGATTGAAGTCAGTCTATCACACTAATCATGTAATTGTAACACCATAATATGATTTTTAAATATTTAGAAAATAATTTCTATAGCTGCGAAATACTCTTAAGAGTTTAGATAAATAGATTATAATACAGTTATTTACATGCATAATTACATGCATAATTGGTAAAAGGGTCATAATTTAAGGTCATCCAGGTTAAAGAGAAAAAGGCAGAAGTGAAATATACACTTATAGAGCTTTGATAGGGAATGGACCTTCTGGTACTTAAACAGATACAAGTCATTGAGTTTATTATTCTCAGTAGGAAGAGTACGAAAGAAAACACAGGTAATAGTATGTTAGAACAAGTATATATAAGTTGGTGGGGAGATTTTGCCTTAAAAAAACATACAAGAGCATTATGCTAAACAAAATAAGCCAGTTGGAGAAAGATAAATATCACATGATCTCACTCATTTGTGGAATATAATAGACAACATAAACAGATGAACAAAAATAGATCCAGAGACATAGAAGCATCAAACAGACCATTAAACCTCAGAGGAAAGGCAGGAGAGGGTGGAGGGTGGGGAGGTAAGAGATCAACCAAAGGACTTCTATGCATGCATATAATAAGTATAACCAATGGACACAGACACTAGGGGGGGTTGGTGAGGGAATGTGCTGGGGAGTAGGAGCTGATGGGGAGAGGTCAATGGGGGGAAAAGGAGACATATGCAATACTTTAAACAATAAAGAATTTAAATTAAAAAGTATATGGCAAGCTGAAAGAATGTCAGCAAAAATTATTCAGCAAAAATAATAACCAATTTTTTAAAATATACTTTATTGATTTTTTTACAGAGAGGAAAGGAGAGGGATAGAGAGTTAGAAACATCGATCAGCTTCCTCCTGCACACCTCCTACTGGGGATGTGCCTGCAACCAAGGTACATGCCCTTGACCAGCATCGAAACTGGACCCTTCAGTCCTCAGGCTGACGCTCTATCCACTGAGCCAAACTGGGTAGGGCCCAAATTCTTTTTAAAGTATTTAAATAGGCTTTAAAGACTTAGGAGCACAATCCACCACTTTGAAATTTTGCATCAAATTGTGCCAAGCATATGCAAATAATTGATAAGCAAATGAGTGAATACTAAACAAGTACGAGTATACATATTTTAAGATATCTTCTTATAAAACTAGTTCAAAATATTTATGACATAAAATACCTCATATGCCTTTTTATAGATATACAGGTAACTTTAAAAATGCAAGGTTCTGAGTGATCCAGCTATAACCTGATTGGCAGAAAATTGTGTCAATCAAGGGATAGTTCACCTGGTTTGAGCTTTAATTCCTGGAAATTTCCTTCAAGTGAAATAGTCAGTCAGAGAAAATCAAATGCCATATGACCTCACTTACATGTGGAATAAAAAGAAGAAAATAAATGGACAAATAAAATCAAAGTAGACTCTTAAGACACATAAGAGTGAATTGGTGGTTGCCAGAGGGGAGGGGAGTTAGGGACTGGATGAAAGAGGTGAAGAGATTAAGTACAAATTGGTAGTTACAAAATGATCACGGGGATGTAATACTTCATGCATTTAAAAATAATTCAATATTTTCCATTTGTCCTTAAGGGGAAGGGGGGTTGGAATTACCTAGTCTTCCATTTCCATAATGAGATATCCTTGCATATTATTGACTGATTACATAAGAGAAAATTCATAATGGAACAGTAGTTTTATGCCCTAACCGGTTTGGCTCAGTGGATAGAGCGTCAGCCTGAGGACTGAAGGGTCCAGTTTCGATTCTGGTCAAGGGCATGTACCTTGGTTGCAGGCACATCCCCAGTAGGAGGTGTGCAGGAGGCAGCTGATCGATGTTTCTAACTCTCTATCCCTCTCCCTTCCTCTCTGTAAAAAAATCAATAAAGTATATTTTTAAAAATTGGTTATTATTTTTGCTGAATAAGTTTTGCTGACATCATTCAGCTTGCCAGAGCCAAATTTACCAATTACCAGGTATACTAGTTAATAATGCAGATTTTATAATCAAAGAAAACATGATAATTTCAAGAGAAACATCCAAAATGCTTTATTCAAAGTAATGTCCATTGCTAGCTACACATTTCCCCATCTATCAGGTAATTTGTGGGTAGCGTCCCAATAGAACTTTTCTTGTTTTGAAGCAAACCATTCAGAGACCCAATTTTCTACTTCTTTGTACGTTTTGAAGTGCTTCTCAGAAAGTGCGTGTGCCATCGATCGGAACAAGTGGTAATTTGAAGGAGCAAGGTCTGGTGAATATGGCAGGTGGGTTAATACTTCCCAGGCAAGATCTTTCAACATGTCTTTAACTGGTTTTGAAGTGTGTGATGGTGCGTTATCATGAAGCAAAATTACTTTGCCGTGTCTTCTGGCCCATTCTGCTCATTTCACAATCAAAGCCTGGTTCAAATTGATTATTTGTTGTCAGTAGCGATCAGTATTAATGGTTTCACCTGGTTTTAGAAGCTCATAATACACCACACCTTCCTGATCCCACCAAACGCAGAGCATTGTCTTTCCGAAGCGATTTGACCTTGCAGTCCATGTTGATGGTGGACCTGAATCAACCCATGATTTTGTGCATTTGGGATTCTCAACATAAATCCACTTTTCATCGCCAGTCACAATTCGCTGCAAAAAAGACTTTCATGCCGTTGAAGCAACATTTTACTGATGACTTTTCAGTTTTCCATTTGTCTTTCGTTCAGTTGATGTGGCACCCATTTTCCTTCCTTCAAAATCTTTCCCATTGCTTGTAAATGATCAGAAATTGTTTGCTGAGCAATGTTTAATCTTTCTGCAAGTTGTTTTGAGTTTGACACGCATCTTCATCCAATAATGCTTGTAATTGTTGGTCTTCAAACTTTTTCGGTTGACCTGGATGTTCTTTGTCTACCACATCAAAATCATCACTTTTAAAGCATTTAAACCAGCGTTCAGAAGTATCTTGAGATGGAGCATGTTCACCATAAGCTTCCCGAAGTATACAATAACCTTCAGCAGCACTTTTTTTTTTTTTTTCAAAATAAAATAATGAATTAAAAATTCCCACAAATTCTCTTTTTTTGGCATGAAATTCCACATTTTTAAGCATAAAAATAAAGGTGATGTTAACACCTTTAGCAAATTTGACATGTGAAGTTTTGAAGCTTGCTGTCAACACAACAAAATAGCATACATATCAAATCGCATATACCAGGTATATCAACATATGTGTAACTCCATCTATTGAAAAAAATCTGCATTAGTAACTGGTACACCTGGTATTTACACTAGAAGTGACTTAATTTTTCTTTTTCTTTAAACTGTAGTGCTCCTTAGAAGTCCATTGAAAAATTATATCCTACATCTCATCTCCTCTGGTATATTCTTTCTCAGAGTATATAGTTTTGATTTATTTACTTATACATGTGAAGGTGTATTGATAGAAACTTGCTCTATTTTGTGTATCTGAGAAAGTCTTTATTTTGCTTTGATTCTTAAGTGATAATTTTTTAAAATATGGAATTATAGGTTGGTGGTTGTTTTCTCTCAGCCCTTAAATATGTTTTTACTCCCTTCTAGTTTCCATACTGACAGTGCAATTTAACTGTCAACCTGATTATAACTTATCTTTAGGAAATCTATTATTTTCTCTGGAGAAATCTGTTATTTGTCATTTTTGTTCTTGCTTTATTTTTATTGGTATTCTGAAGTTTCCATATGTGTCTAGGTATGGGTTTCTTTGTATTATTGCTTCTGGAGATTTAACTGAGATTTCTGAATCTGAGAATTTATAAAATATTTACATTCATAATCTCATATACTGTTTCCCCTCTTTTCTCTATTGTTTCCTGATGATTAGATATGGGCTGGAACATATCCTTCTGTTTTCCATGTTCCTTAACATTTCTTTTATATATTTCATCTCCTCCTCTCAATACTAAATTATCTTTAATTTATTACAATTTATCTTTTTGTTCATTAACTCTTTCTGCTTTTTTAAATTTATATTTTATGTTGCTAATTTCACTTATAATTTATTTTATTATTTTAATCTGTAAACTTAGCTGCATTTTTCATATCTGCTAAATCATTTTGATGGTATTTTGCTACTTAATAACATTGTGATATATCACACATACTCAGTGTTCTGTAGCTGATCATTCTAATGACTCTAGGTTTGGCAAGTATAATTCTGAATACATTGCTTTTCCTAGCTATTATTTATAGTCCCTTGTTTTCTCATGAGTTTCTTATTTTTATCATGAGCTCACATTACTTGCAGTTTTAACAATGTACATTGTGAGTCCCTGTTTTAAGCTATAATACTCCAGAGAGGATGTGGTTCACTTCTGCCAGGTAGTGGAGGGGAACAAAAAATCTATACCCACTTTAAATTAATCATCAGCTTATTTATTTTAGAACCTTAAGGTATTGAGTAGTCTGGTCCAAAACCCTTGTGAGAGTGGGCTTTTGTTAGAAATTGGAAGGAGAGCCCAGTGTGAGGAAAGTCCCTGTCTCAGCGAAGTGGGGATTTGTGGTATATTTGTGTTTTACTGATTTATGCACTGAAGGTGAATTATGGTTTAGGAACCTCTGAACCAAGCCGACCCTTTTTCCTAGCCCTAGGTTTTGTCTCCTGATCCCAGTGAAAAACAAGCTGTAGGAGTCTCCATAAATTAACACATGCCCCCAGGGTAACTAACAGATTCTTTGTAAATTTCTTTCCCTAGATTTATGCTTTCATGCTGCTTTAGGCCTCTGATTTATCCACAGTTTCTTTCCAACACAGTAATACATTAAAAAACATAATTCTTGTACTTTATTCAGTATGTTTGCACATTTTCTGTAGTGGATCATTTAAGATTTAATTTAGCTTAATAGTATGAATCCAGATGACTTAATTTTAAAATACAGAGAAATATTGTATATTTATTTATTTCATCACCTTTTAGAAGTGTCCATCTCAGCACTTCATTAGATTTGCAATAGTTTGGTCTGTCCTCTATGAACTATGCAATTACCTATGCTTCCATTTTTCCTTTCACAGTGAAAGTCATTTCCTTTTATGGCATTAGGCTACAAGTGGCAACAGATGCACTCACATGTAATGAAGCACAAGGCCCTAATTTGGCATTGCTAGTCAAGAGTTTCCTCTTATAGGAGATGTCACTTTTTGCACTCAACAAGCTCTTCTGCTAAATTAATCGTTGGTTGGCATTTATGTCTACTTGAAACTAGCTTGCCACTTTCTCAGTATGGCACCATGACAACCTAACAGATGGGCCCAAGGACAGGCATGCCAGATGATCTGAATGACACCCAGGTTTAATATTATAGGATATATTCCCATCCTCAAATATTGACATAATGATCCACAACAAATGTGTATATTAACAAATTGACAAAATGTCTGCCATTTTAACCTTATGTAAATATAAATTTTTAAAATAATATTTCTAAGTATATGTCACATTTATATTTAAACTTCTGCATATGTCTGTCCAGAGAGCAATTAAATGAAATTGAGGCCAAACAGAATTCCAAAGATTTTTAGAATTATAGAGGATATTAAAGGCACCTTCCTTTGGACAAAGCACTGAAATATTTAAAGTCAGCTACTTGGTTTCTTCTTGCACAACTTTCCCACTAATATATTATTTCAGTTACAGACCGGTTTTCTGTCCTGCTCTAAGGATACTGTGTATCTTCTGGCTCCTGCTCTACTGTGTTTTAGATTCTTCACTTTTGCTTATTCTTTACCACCTGTCTTTCATACTCCTATCTTTCAGGATAGCTTTTACTCCTTTAGATAACTCCAGCATCTAAAAATCTTTACTCTTCGTTGTCAGTCTAGGTGCACCTATTTTAACATTATAATTTATTATTATTATTATTTTGTAGCACTACTTTCCCCTTTGAACTTTGATGTACTTAACCATAGCTTCCCGTGTTTGGCCAGCTTGCATTACTTGTAGTTGTGTCTATACCTCATTTTTATTTTCACTTGTTTGGTTTTATGCCTATTGTTACTCTTTTTAAAAAAATATATTTTTATTGATTTCAAAGAGGAAGGGAGAGGGAGAGACAGAGAGATAGAAACATCAATGATGAGAGAGAATCATTAATTGGCGCCTCACAGTGGGGATCTTGCCAGCAATCTGGCATATGCTCCTGACCAGGAATCGAACCATGACCTCCTGGTTCATAGGTTGACGCTCAACCAGTGAGCCAAATAGGGCCAGGCACTATTGTTACTGTTATGAAGAAAGTTCAGGTTTATAGTTATATTGTAAGATTATTACAATTAGTGAATTTGGATTTCCACTACACTTCTATAAAGTTTTATCATGTAGTTAAAAAGAAATGTACACAATAGTTTATCATAGCATTTTACTTTAAAAAGTTAAGGTTACATTTTACTTTATAGGGATGTAAGTAAATTTCAGAAAGCTTAAATGTTCTCTGTGAAGTCACCCAAGGATCTTCTTAAGAAGGCTTTTAGTCCTTCCTTGTTCACATTTTCTGTAGAGTCTTTCCAGGACACTTATACATACAGCTTATATTTATATAAATAGGTATGAGTTAACTTTTATTACCTATATTAAATTTCCAAATTGCTTTAGAGTTTGGCATGTAATTATTGCCTTATAAAACCCAATATTTTCTTTAAAAATCATTTAAAATAATTCTATTAAATGGAAATTAAATATGTCCACGAAGCATAGTGGACACTTAGAGTGAGAGAATGACATATAATTATCCAAATGTAGCCTAGCTATGTTGAGCTCTTGACTCTAGCTCAGAACAAATTCTTCTTCTCTGTGAACCTCTGGGATCTTTAGTGATTCAATTTTTCTTTCTTGAATATAGGTATTTTTACAATAGTGTATTGAATGACTTTTGGCTAGACCAATTTTGTTATACTGAGATTCAGAAATGCAGTTTTATTTGAAGATTATGCTTAACTAAGACAGTGGAATATTTCCTACATGAAGCCAACAACCCACTGATATAGCTCAACCCTGTAACATTACCTTAGTGCTGTATTGAGCTATTGCATTCCAGGAGCTGGACCTCACATCTGTAGTCTCAGAATTTCTGCTTTAATTATATTAGGAGATGATTAGAATCTTAAATGGAATGCTCATTGACAGTAACAAAACTCAAAAAGGCTGATAAAATTTCTATGACTATGAATTTATATACAGTTAAACATGATGTTTAAGTAGATTGATATCTATGATTACCAATTTGCTTATTGTCTTCTGGTGGGCATATTCACATAGGAAATCTAATTCTAATCAGAAGATTTCTTAGTGAAGCTGGAGACAGAGGAATGTTTTTCTGTGTTTTTTTTTAGGTAATAACCAGTTAGGGGCAGCCACAAAGAGAGATATAATGAGGCAAAGTTTATTATGTTCACAGATCCTAGAGAGTGTATAGCATGTCTGTGCTAGCATTGATTCTCATGGATTAACTTGTTTTAAATATATTAATAATTTTATTTAGTCTACTCTCAAACCTTGGATTAGGGACCCATTTGTGTATTGTTTTTCAATTGAATTTACTGGGGTGATGTTGGCCATCTGTGTCTTTTAAGAATACAGTAGAGGCCCGGTGCACGAATTTGTGCACTGGTGGGGTCCCTCCACCTGGCTAGCGATCAGGGCTGATAAGGGCCATCTCGCCCACTCCCTATTGGCTGGACCACTGCAGCAAGCTAATCTACCGGTCAGAACATCTACCCCCTGGTGGTCAGTGCACATCATAGCAACCAATGGGTCTGCCACTTAACATATTAGGCTTTTATATATATAGACTAGAGGCCCAGTGCACAAAAATTTGTGTACTCATTGGGGAGAGGGTCCCTCAGCCCGGCCTGTGCCCTCTCATAGTCTGGGACCCCTTGGCGGATGACCACCTGCTGGCTTAGGCCTGCTCCCCAGGGGATTGGGCCTAAGCTGGCAATCAGACTTCCCTCTGACAGCCTGGAAGCCCTTGGGGGATGTCCACTTGCCAGCGGGGAGCAGGCCTAAGCTGCAGTTGGACATCCTTAGCGCTGCTGAGGAGGTAGGAGAGGCTCCCACCACCACCGCTGTACTGGCAGCCATTGTCCAGGCTTGTGGCTGAGCAGAGCTCCCCCATGTGGAAGTGCACTGACCACCAGGGGCAGCTCCTGCATTGAGCGTCTGCCCCCTGGTGGTCAGTGTGTGTCATAGTGACCAGTCATTCCCAGTCTTTCTGTTGTTGGGGTCAGTTTGCATATTATCCTTTTACTATATAGGATAGAGGCCTGGTGCATGGTTGGGGGCTGGCTGGTTTTCCCTGAAGGGTGTCCCGGATCAGGGTGGGGGTCCAGCTTGGTTGCCTGTCCAGCCTGGGTGAGGGGATGATGGCTGTTTGCAGCTGGTCACACCCCCTTCAGGGTGGGGGTCCCCACTCGGGTGCCTGGCCAGTCTGGGTGAGGTGCTGAGGGCCGTTTTCGGGCTGGCTGGTGACTGAAGCTCCAAGCCTCTCCTTTTTTTCTTTTTTTTTTATTCTGGGATTTATTTACCTTCTATAATTGAAACTTTGTTGCTGTCACTGGAGCTGAGAGCTGGCTCTTGCTCACTCTAGCTCTGAGGCCACAGCTTGCTGAAAGCAGGTATCTGGGGTTTGTTTAGCTTCTATAATTGAAACTTTGTTGCTCTCAGAGCTCAGAGCCGGGCCACGGCAGGCAGGGAACCTTTGCTTCCTCCATCACTGGAGCAAGCAAGCCTCCTGTTCACTTCAGCTGCATGGATGCTGGCCGCCATCTTTGTTGGTGGTTAATTTGCATATCGCCCTGATTAGCCAATGGGAAGCATAGCGAAGGTACGGTCAATTACCCTTTTTGTCTTTTATTAGATAGGACTAGAGGCCCAGTGCCTAAAATTCATGCAAGGGGCGGGAGGTGGGATCCCTCAGCCTGACCTGCACCCTCTCCAATCGGGGACCCCTCAGAGGATGTCTGACTGCTGGTTTAGGCCCAATCCTGCAGGGCCTAAACCGGCAATCGGATATCCCTCTTGCTATCAGGGACCACTGACTCCTAACCGCTCGTCTGCCTGACTGCCTGATCCCCCTAACTTCCCTAACTGTTCTCCCCTGCCAGCCTGATCACCCTTAACTGCCCTTCCTTCCTGGCCTGATTGCCCCTAACTGCCCTCCCCTGCCGGCCTGATCATCTCTAACTGCCCTCCCCTCCACTCTGATCGTCCTTAACTACTCTCCCCTGCTGGCCTGACCACCCCCTAACTGCTCTCCCCTGCAGGCCTGATTGCCCCTAACAGCCTCTACCTTGGCCCTCACCACCTTGGCTTTGTCCGGAAGATGTCCAGTCTAATTTGCATATTACCCTTTTATTAGTATAGATTGTAACTCACAGCATGGAATGCTTGGCACAAAATTTCCCTCCAGCCCCTGGTCTTGGAGAACTCATGTCCTTCCAAGGCTCTGCTCACCCACTTCAGCTGCCACATGAAGTAAATTGGATTGTGTGCATGGAAACCCTTTGCAGGCTCCATGGGTGTGTCTTCGCTGCAGTTCTGATTACTCCAATATAAGGGGAGACACCTCATTATCAAGTAACACCATCGTGGTAAGACCCCTGCTCAGCCTACTGCAGTGGTTTTAAATAGGCCATGGGTTGCTCTAGATCAGTGGTTCTCAACCTGTGGGTCGTTTCCCCTTTGGTGGTCAAACGACCCTTTCACAGGGGTCGCCCAAGACTATCCTGCATATCAGATATTTACATTATGATTCATAACAGTAGCAACATTAAAATTATGAAGTAGCAATGAAAAGTTAAGAGTTCTTGGAGTAAAAAGTACAGTTTTGAGAATTATCACTTATGCATTCGTAGCTTAGGATTGGTACAGGACTGTTATCAGTCAGATATCAAGTAGTCAGGATGATGGAAACTAGGTGATCTGGAAGGTGGTTGCTGGGGGTCTGGTCACATCCTGATGGTCTAGAACAGTGGTTCTCAATCTTCTGGCCCTTTAAATACAGTTCCTCATGTTGTGACCCAACCATAAAATTATTTTTGTTGCTACTTCATAACTGCAATGTTGCTACTGTTATGAATCGTAATGTAAATATCTGATATGCAGGATGGTCTTAGGCGACCCCTGTGAAAGGGTCGTTTGACCGCCAAAGGGGTCGTGATCCACAGGTTGAGAACCACTGGTCTAGAGAATGTATATCAGGTGGGTAGTCAAATGGGTATCAGGATAATGTATGCCAGAGGGGTAGTCAAAAGGGTATTTAGAGGTCTAGATATATGTCCAGACATTGATGTTAGACTGGAAAGCTCAAAAGAATTAAGTTCTCAGGCAAGTTAAAACAAGAATGGAGCCTTTACTCATGCCTCATTCTTCATAATGTTTATATTTTAGCAGCTTGGCTAAAATGACTCTATTGTATATATTCCCTGTTTTCACTCTTTCTCAATATGTAATTGATATTATGGGTATCAGAAAGTTCCATCCTTTTTCCAACATTCTGTCAAATAAAATCACACTGAGTATTATAGTTTAGCTAGCTTGTGGTAGGATTATATCTAGGAAACTAAGAAGTTAGATTCTGCTGTTATTAGTGACACTAGAAGAAATCTCTTGAAATCAACAACACTATCCTTGTAACTCATTATTTTACCTTTTATTATAAGAATGCAACAATCTAACCATCCCTATTAGACTGAATGCTCCTTGAATACAGAGTCTGCAAGTTGAAATCACCCATAGTGACTTACATCTAGAATGAGCTCAATAAATATTTGTTGTATAAATGTCTAGGAAGCAATAAACAAGGATCATCTCTGGCTGAGGTCAAACCAAAGGTAATATGGTATAATCATGGGACACAAATTTGCTATCTAAATTGAACATGTTCAAGTTTTACTGGATGTTCAGATTTCCAGTAAATAATATATAGAACCATTGTACATGATGTTAGAGAACTCTGGCCAAGCAGATAGCTGTTAACTTTGAGTAACTGTGACATAGTCTTAACCTTAGCCAGTTGTGTGGCCGTCCTATGCCTTGCCATTGTCCTCCCCTCGTATTAAAGAGCAAGACGAGGCGATATGAGTTTATGATAACCATTTGGGGAGCCCATCATAGTGAAAGATTGAGCAATAAAATAAATCAGGAGTCTTAAAGCAAGTCTTAGCTTAGGCTAAGGTCTTTGACAGATTATCTTCTAGAATCTAAATGGAATGGATTTGGGTAGGTAAATTCCTACCTTGTAGGTAAATTCAATGAATGTATTTAAATAGACTTTCTGAATTTGACATTTGGTAGCTATAGTCCTTTAGAATTTTGGAATGAGTTAACAAGGGTGAGTGCAAATTAAGAAAACTTTGGACTTGGCAATGCCTGAAGGTTTCTTCGCCTTATTTTCAGAGGTGCTTGCTGTGATCCAAGCTTACCTGCTTTGATTGGCTGCATTGTGTGGCTACCACTGACTAAAATTAACCCAGAAAAGCTCTAATATTTTGTTTCTGTGAGCAGGAACATGAAAGACTCTATTGAATCTTGAAAAGCATATGCTGTTTATTCATTTGTTTGTTTGTTTTCTACCCATGTGAGCAACTATTCTCCTGGTATCACTTGAAATACTATTACTCCTAAAGCAAATCATTAGTGCACAATGAACCTTCTTGAAAAGATATCATATATCTATTATTTGTTCATTAATAACTAAGAGGAAATATTACACACATGACTGATAGAATATTTTTATAGAACTGTGAGAAGATTGGGACCTAGGGAACCAAGGTGAAGTGGTCTTAGATTTTAAGATGACTAGCCTTGGTTATTTCCTGGTCACTTGAAGAATTAAAATATGGCAGGAAAAATGGGATAAAAAGGAGATAGACAAAAAAATGACTTTTCCAATTGGAGATATAAATATATGCAATTAGGGAGTTTGGGGAGGAAGTTGTCAGGGAGTTCTCTGAATATGATGAGTTTTGTGTATATAAGTGTAAGAATACCTCCTGTCATGGAGCAGGGGTTGGGGTGGGGGTGGTCAGACATCTTATTTGAGGTTCAATCACAACTATATGAGAGAGTATTAAAAATGAACTTAGAAAATTCTACAATAGATAGATATCATGCCAGACACACATAAAAGAGGACTAGAAAGGGCCTACAGCATGTATCCAATGCTCAGAGTAAACATAAAGGAAACTAGGAGACAGGGCAAGATAGATGAGGAACTGGGATTCCCTGAAAATTGAATAGAAAATCCCCTTCACATTATGCTATGGTGAATGCTATGTGTCACAGTCATCAAAGTTCATGTCCTAGTTGGGGAATTTAACATTCTAAAAATAGAATGTATGGGTCTTAAACTCTGTTGAATTCTCCAAGTCAATGGTGTTGCCTCAGGTTCTTACATCTGCCAATCCTGAATCAAAAAATCAGAGATCAAAAGTGTAAAGTGTATTAAAGAAGGGAATGCTTACTGGTCCTTTTGATGTAGGTAACTAAAAGAAGAGTTTTTTAAAAAAATTAGTTGTAACATGGTACCTTTACTATTCTAAAGGAATCTGCTTAACACTCTGTGAATTATTATTTTTTTTTTTTTTGCTTTAAAGGTAAAAATGTTTCTCTTAGATAAACACTAACTTTGAAAAAAAGTCTAAATTTGTTCACAAATTCTAGTATTAAGGAGCTTCAGAGTCCAAAATATAATTGTTAATTTGGGAAAGTTACCTCCAAATGAATGATTGACATTACTTACCTGGAAAAAGAAAATTTGATTAATGTTATGAGTTTTTCTCTCCACAAATCCATGAATTGTGCATCATTTCATGTGTCTCCTGCTTAGACTCTGCATGCTCTCCTCAGCTAAATGTTTGTGTACCTTTGTAATTTCTAACTTAACTTTCTGGACTAACATGAAGCTATGATTTGATCAGTAAAAATTTACACACACTAATATGATTATTATAATTAGTGAATTACTGTACTGGAGAAAAAAATGGAGTTTAAGTAATTACACCAAATTTTTATTCTTGATTAAATATGCTTAAGCACTAATTTATTTTCTTATTTTATCACTAAAGGCTCAGTGCATGAATTCATGCACCAGTGGGGTTCCTTGTCCTGGCCTGCAGGATTGGGCCAAAACCAGCTCTCTGACATCCCTCGAGGGGTCCCAGATTGCAAGAGGGCACATGACAGGCTGAGGGACCTGACCAGTACACGATCAGGGCCTGGGAGAGACACAGGAGGGTGGCCAGCCTGGGAGGGACCAGGGGAGGGCTCCAGGGCATGTCTGGCCTGTCTCACTCAGTCCTGACTGTCCAGACCCCAGCAGCAAGCTAACCCGGCAGTTGGAGCATCTGTCCCTGGTGGTCAGTGCATGTCATAGCGAGTGGTTGAGCGGCCTTAGCATATCATTAGCATATTATGCTTTGATTGGTGTAACGGCTGACCAGTTGACCAGACACTTAGCATATTAAGCTTTTATTATATAGGACTAGAGGCCTGGTGCACAAAAATTTGTGCACTCGTGGGGGAAGGGGGGTACCTCAGCCCAGCCTGTGCCTTCTCGCAGTCTGGGACCCCTCAGGGGATGACCACCTGCTGGCTGAGGCCCACTCCCTGGGGGATTGGGCCTAAGATGGCAATCAGACATCCCTCTGGCAGCCCAGCAGCCCTCAGGGGATGTCCACTTGCCAGCGGGGAGCAGGCCTAAACTGCAGTCGGACATCCTTAGCGCTGCTGAGTAGGCAGGAGAAGCTCCCACCACCACCACTGTACTGGCAGCCATCAGCCTGGCTTGTGGCTGAGCAGAGCTCCTCCCATGTGAGAGCGCCCTGACCACCAGAGGTCAGCTCCTTCATTGAGCGTCTGCCCCCTGGTGGTCAGCGTGTGTCATACTGACCAGTCATTCCCAGTCTTCCTGCTGTTAGGGTCAGTTTTCATATTACCCTTTTACTATATAGGATAGAGGCCTGGTGCACAGGTGGGGGCCGGTTTGCCCTGAAGGGTGTCCCGGATCAGGGTGGGGGTCCCACTTGGGTGCCTGTCCAGCCTGGATGAGGGGATGATGGCTGTTTTTAGGCTGCCCGCACCCCCTTCAGGGTGGGGGGTCCCCACTGGGGTGCCTGGCCAGTCTGGGTGAGGGGCTGAGGGCCGTTTTCAGGCTGGCGGGTGACTGAAGCTCCCAACCTCTCCTTTTTTTCTTTTTTTTTTTTTTACTCTTGGATTTATTTACTTTCTATGGCTGTCATTGGAACTGAGAGACGGCTTTAGCTCTGAGGCAGGCTCCAGCTTGAGGCCTCGGCTGGCTGAAAGCAGCTATCTGGAGCTTGTTTAGCTTCTATAATTGCAACATTGTTTCTTAGACTGCAGCTCAGAGGCCAGCAGTGGCAGGTGGGGAACCTTGGCTTCCTCCATCACTGGAGCAAGCAAGCCTCCTGTTCACTTCAGCTGCCTGGCTGCCAGCTGCCATCTTGGTTGGCAGTTAATTTGCATATCACCCTGATTAGCCAATGGGAAGTGTTCAGGGGTATGGTCAATTTGCATGTTTCTCTTTTATTAGATAGGATGATTTTTCTCTTTTATGGCAATTTGCATTTCACACATATTCCTTGTTTTTTGAGTTGCTTTACTGTTGCTGTTGTTATTATAATTATTAGTTTTGTATTTTATGAGTAATTTCCCCTGACTTCCAGGAAATAATTTTGTTTCCATTCAAAAAGTAGAAATTATTGATCTGCACAGTTGGAAATCAACTATAGATAAAGATAAAGAATGTTAAACATAGAATTGCTGTTTCCTAATAGTTAGGTCAACCCTTTTACACCTCTTTAGAATCTTGTATATGGTTCAAGCAGTAAAGGCAAGGAGATTAAACAGTTTTTCCATTTTTAGAAATAACTTCAAAAAGTATTTTTAGGAGGTTTATTACTGTTATTTTTAAATTAAAAATAAAAGATGAAAATAGTACAAGCCATTTTTTTAATTTAAAAAAATCTTATTTTTTTTTAACCTCTGGGATTTTCTTACCTGAATATCTCAGTTAAAATAACATGATTTTATTTTATGTTAGGAAATTTAAGGGAGGCTTCATGGGAATATAGTTTTAATCTATGTTAATAACTGTCAGAATATGGGTGAAATTCTAGGATTGACTTCTACACAATTTTTTATCCCTTTAATTGTTGAAAAAAAATGCAATGTGGCTAAAGGTTATATTGGTTAAAAACCAGTGATTGCTTCTCTGAGAGAGGGAAATATTTGGTTATTTTAATGTTTTGTACAGTATTTTTATCTATGCGTAGATATTTTATAAAGTGATTATGATTTTTTCTCACTCCATTATGGGCAAAGAGACTCTGTAGGATGTTCGTGTTCTCTGCAATTTTGTGTAGATTTAGTAACAACCATATTTACTTTCCCCCCCTACATTTTAAATCTGTCTACATTTCATATATTTTTCATAGTTTCCTAAGTACTTAAGTAGGAATAATTATGTAAACACATGTTGATTCTTGACCTTAAAGATAATACTTTCAATGTTGTATTTTCAAGTACTTTGCTGAAGGAGTTTTATAGACATTTTTTATCATGGTAAAAATAAAGTTCCTATTTTCTTTTTATAAAAAATATATTTTATTGATTTTTTTTTACAGAGAGGAAGGGAGAGGGATAGAGAGTTAGAAACATTGAGAGAGAAACATTGATCAGCTGCCTCCTGCACGCCCCCTACTGGGGATGTGCCCACAACCAAGGTACATGCCCTTGACCGGAATCGAATCTGGGACCCTTGAGTCCACAGGCCGACGCTCTAGCCACTGAGCCAAACCGGTTAGGGCTAAAGTTCATATTTTCAGTATTTTTTTCTGAATCAAGTACCAAAGTTTTTTTGATTATTTCTGCTTTGTTTTGTTTTTGTCTACTATCTAAGAAACATTTGCTAATGTTTTCTTCTAGAATTATTACAGTTTTATATTTTATATTTCTATTATTCATTTTTAATTAAAGTTCAGATATATTGAGAAACTTTTCTATATATTGATGCTCACTTGTTCCAGTACCACTTCAATGTATTGCATTAAATTACTTTATTAAGTCACTTTGGCACTGTATAAAATCAGTTGTGTTTGGATGTCTACTTTTGGATTCTGTACTATCATTTATTGATATATGGAAGCTCTTTTGCCAACTTTACACTGTCTGATTATAAAAGCTTTATACTATGTCTTAAAATCAAGTAGCTTGAATCATTTTGGTCATAATTTAATTACATTTTTATAACCGTATGTAGTAAAAAACTACCAAGTTTTATGGAGTATATGTGTGTGTATCCGTGAAGCCATTGTAAGTTAATTGAGAGCATCAAATTGATCTAATGACTATAAGGAGTGTGAGAATACTCCATTATTAACACAAGGAAACAGTTGCTAGAGATGCCTCTAGTCATTTTATTAATATATCCATAGCATCCAGACTTTGGCCAACTCACTATTGGCATAATACCACAAACAAGACTAAAACAAAATGAATCTCACAGTTTTGTTGTCCAAAAACAAAAATGTTTTAAAAAAATGAAGTGTTTTGAAAATTTCAAAAAAAACAAAAGAGCTTCTAATTTGGAGAAGACACCCACTGGAAAAGTGGTCCTTAATTGAAAATTAAGTACATAAATCTATACAGTATACATGTTCATGTGCATACACATGCTCGCCCCTCTCACACACACACTTTCTTGATGTAAATATTGATATCATTACTGTTGTGTGACAATTAAACTACCACGAATTTTAAAATTGCAGAATGAGGTACAGGCATATTGTACTATATTCCATACAAAATATTATTTTATGAAGTATTAATGTAACAGATCTGTCATAATAAAATGATTAAAATAATAAAGAGCTGCAGTCAAAATATTGATTTCCAAAGCTTATGTAAATAGACTGTACATGAATGAATCTTTGTTCAGTAAAAATTCCTGTCTAGGTCTAACATTCTTTCTACCAATTACAAAAAATAAATAGAATGAAGAGGCATAAGTAGACTGGGAAACTCATGAAATGTAAAGCAATATTGGAAGGATATTTACATTAAACATTTAGAAATTAAAATAGTGTCATTGTAAAAATAAGAACCTCACAATGGTGTATCCAAATTTTGGTCACATGTATTATTTTTCTCAATAGTGTACCTTCATATGCCCTTTTCAGCTCACTCTTTTCTGTAAAGTGCTGATTAACTCCCATGCTCATTGTGCTTTTGTCCTCTGTAAACCAATGCAGTGACCATCAGGGATGCTTCCCGTGCGGGTGTTCTGGAGTGCACACAGTGCACCGAGAGGAGAGAACCGCAGGTGCAATTACAGTGTAAAGTCTCAAATTGCTAATGGTCATAACCTGCTGCAACATCTGGAGCTTATATTTTTTAAATCGTCCAAAAGGTTACTACTTTTAAATTTTCGCATTAGGATAGAGAAAAGTTAAGTCACAGATGGCATAATTTGTTTTTCATGTCACCAGAGAACTTTAATATATCATATTACAATGAAATGCTATAGACATATAAGCTACTTAAAGTATTTAAAAAGTTATGTCATTTCTAGACACATTCTCAGAGGCCATATCATTGAGGTCAAGTATTATTAACTTTGAAAAATAAGGACAATATAAAATGACAAAGAAAATGAAAATATAATTCCCTTTAAAAAACATGATAACCTTTTCATCTAAATTTTGTAATAAATTGCAATGCCTGCTCTCCAATTATGTTTAATTTTAATGAATTTAATATGCTTTATAATGAAGTAGATTGATGATGATGTATATAGATAAATATGTTTTCTATAGCATATGTTTGTTAATTAAATGTATAAGCTTATTTACACATGAAAATAAAATAACTAGATAAAAATAATATAAAATATATCAAGTAAAATGTCAGACATTTATCACAGCAATATTTTTTTCTGATATATCTTCTTGGGCAAGGAAAACAGAAAAAAAAATAAGTGGGACAATATTTTAACTAAAAAGTTTTTACACAACAAAGGAAACCACCAACAAAATGAAAAGGCAACCCACTGAATAGGAGAACATGTTCACCAATGATACATCTGATAAGGGGTTAATATCAAAAATTTATAAAGAACTTATACAACTCAACACCAAAAAAACAAATAATCTAATTAAAAATGAGCAAAGGATTTGAATAATCACTTATCCAAAGTGCCCCCCCCCCAAAAAAAAAAACAACAACAGGACAAACAAATGGCCAGTAGACATATGAAAATATCCTCAATGTTACTAACCATCAGAGAAATGAAAATTAAAGCCACAATGAGATATCACCTCACATCTGTTACAATGGCTACCATTAATAAATGAACAAACAAAAAGTGTTGGTGAGGTTGTGGAGAAAAGGGAACCTTCATGAACTATTAGTGGGAATGCAGGTTGGTGGTATGAAGTTATCTCGAAAAATAAAAAATGGAACTGCCTGTGACCCAGCAATCCCATTTCTATAATTGGTAGAAAGAATGTTAGACCTAGACAGGAATTTTTACTGAGTAAAAGTTCATTCATCTACAGTCTGTTTACATAGGTGGGAGGTGGATACAAATGGTTGCAGGAGGACCAGATAGGATGCTAATTTAGTACTGTATACAGCAGAAAATGGCAGTCAGGACTAGAGTAGCAGAAATAAAGAGAAATAAATATATCCAAAAATATCTATAATCATAAAATCATAATATGCTAATTAGACCAGATGACCATCCAAATGAACCCAGGGCTGCAAGGGAAGCCCAGGTCCCAGGTGCCAGAGGGAAGCTGGTGCCAGCAGCTGGAGGAAGGAAGGCCTACTCTTGCACCAATTTCGTGCATCGGTGCTCTAGTATCTACACTAATAAAAGACAGGCATGCAAATTGACTGTACCTTCACTATGCCTTAAGCCATGCCCACCAGCCAATCAGAGTGACTATATGCAAATTAACCCAACCAAGATGGCAGCCGGCAGCCACAAAGCTGGAACAAGCAGGAGGCTTGGTTGCCCCAATGATGGAGGAAGCCAAGCTTCCCACCTGCCACAGCCCAGCTCTGAGCTCAACTCAAAGCAACAAAGTTTCAATTATAGAAGGTAAATAAACCCCAGATACCTGCTTTCAGCCGGCCGTGGCCACCAAGCTGGAGCAAGCAGGAGTGGGTTGCCCCTGGCGATGGAGGAAGCCAAGCTTCCTTCCTGCCCGCCCTGGCCAGCTCTGAGCTCCTCTCAAGGCTGCAAAGTTTCAATTATAGAAGGTAAATAAATCCCAGAATAAAAAAAAAAAAAAAAAAAAAAAACCAGGAAGGAGAGGCTGGGAGCTTCCGTTGCTAGGGGGCCTTGGCCAGCCTGAAACCAGCCCTCAGCCCCTCACCCAGACTGGCCAGGCTCCCCAGCGGGGGTCCCCACCCTGAAGGGGGTGTGACCAGCTGCAAACAGCCATCAGCCCCCTACCCAGGCTGTCCAGGCACCCCAGCGGGACCCCCACCCTGATCCGGGACACCCTTCAAGGCAAACCAGCCGGCCCCCACCAATGCACCAGGCCTTTATCCTATATAATAAAAGGGTAATATGCAAACTGACCCTAACAGCAGAAAGACTAGGAATGACTGGTCACTATGACACACACTAGGGGGCAGACGCTCAATGCAGAAACTGCCCCCTGTTGGTCACTGTGCTCCCACAGGGGGAGCTCTGCTCAGCCACAGGCCAGGCTGATGGCTGCTAGCACAGCGGTGATGGTGGGAGCCTCTCCCGCCTCCTCAGCAGCGCTAAGGATGTCCAACTGCAGCTTAGGCCTGCTCCCCGCTGGCAAGTTGACATCCCCTGAGGGCTGCTGGGCTGCCAGAGGGATGTCTGACTGCCAGCTTGGGCCCGATCCCCCAGGGAGTGGGCCTAAACCAGCAGGTGGACATCCTCTGAGGGGTCCCAGACTGCAAGAGGGCACAGG
The DNA here is from genome assembly GCF_014108235.1 of Myotis myotis. Lineage (NCBI taxonomy): Eukaryota > Metazoa > Chordata > Mammalia > Chiroptera > Vespertilionidae > Myotis > Myotis myotis. The sequence continues at coordinate 42,843,005 of NW_023416379.1, forward strand.
CCGGGCTGAGGGACCCCCCCGAGTGCACAAATTTTTTGTGCACCAGGCCTATAGTTTATAATAAAAGTCACTCATACATATCCTAGTGACTCTAAGAGCAGTGGAGTGTTTTTTTTCCATTGTTTAGAGCAAATAAAATGATTGACAAAATTAATTACCTTTAACTTATTTGGATTATTTGAATACTATATTAAAGGTACAGGCTCTAAATATTACTTATTCTCAACTCTTTCATTAAAATTAATTTAATTTACACTTTTTAGGATCCTACATTTTTCATACTACATGGCTAAGAAAATATAATGAAAGTCATGTTATTAAGTATATCATCCTAACAAATATCATATCCAAACACATTAATATCTGTGTGGATTTCATTTATCAATTTGGTATCAACACCATCTGCTTTTAGGAACTACAGTTCCCGAAAGCTTTTTTTGGTGTGACACCTGCATAGAGTCTGCTCATGAGAGGTGCTAGTAGGGTAATTGTGAGGTGGAGGAAAGGGGAGACTATTATTCTCCAGAGGCAGTGGCAGACCTAGGGGATTTGCCAAGCAGCTCCCTAGCCCCTTCATGGCAGTTGCTTTTGTGCTATAGGTGCTGGGTGGCTGGAGGGGGCTCCCTTGAAATCACTGGTTCCTATGGTAAGGGAGGGTACTTCCAGTAAGTTCTGGATATTGAACACAGCTGCTATGAAACACCTCTGGTGAAACCACTTGATTTATTGCTGCAGGATGAATCCTTCAACCATGATTTCTGGCTCCTTGCTCTTTAATCTGCCCAAGCCAAAGAACAGCGCAGTTAAGTTTCTAATTCACTATATACAACATTATATACTGAGTGGCCAGATTATTATGACCACCCTATCAGTACTTCGTTGGGCCACCTTTTGCCTTCAATACTGCGGCGATTCTTCTTGGCATTGACTCCACGAGATGTTGAAAGGTGATGCGAGGAATCTGACACCATGCCTGATGAATAGCACTGTCCAGTTCCGTGAGATCTGATGGTTGTGGAACCAGCTGCCTGATGACTCTTTTAACTTTGTCCCACAAATGCTCAATTGGATTGAGAACTGGTGACTGTGGGGGCCACCTAAGCAAGGTAAAGTCTCCCTCATGTTCTAGAAACCACTCCTGCACAATACGAGCACCGTGGCATGGCGCATTGTCTTATTGGAAGAAGCCATCACCATTGGGGTACGCCATCAACATGATAGGATGAACTTGATCAGCAATGATACTTAGGTATGTTGTGCTATTCAGACGTTTATAATGATCTGGCCCTCTAGCAACTTCAGCGCAAAATTATAGCTAATTTGCCTACAAACGTCAGGTGGTCATAATAATCTGGCCACTCAGTATATACTTGGAATACAAAGAATACCTTCTGTTTCTCCTGATTGAACCCTAACACATCTAATTTTAGACTTTATCAGACTATGTAAAGCTACTTCAGATACATTCTCAGGTTTTTATTGTGGTTTCCAATACCTCTCTATACATATAGAACACTATAAGTCTTACTGGAATTAAAAAATATATATACAGTTCCTTTTATTGGACTCACAGCTTTTAAACACAGAGAACTTAACTTTGGATCTACAGTCCCTGGCACTGCAGGGCCTGTGCCTGGCACCAACAAATGCTCAGTCAATGTATTTTAAATGGTTGGTGAAATGTTTATAGCTTTAAGTGAACTTATTTTTACTCAGGGATCAGCTATTATGCTATATATTTTGAAAATAAGAAGAATAGTGTTATGACAGTATCTGTGTGGACTGCGAAGTATAGAATTTTTTAAATGTAAAATTTTATATTATCCTGCCCTTTACACAGCAAAAGAATCTCTAAAACCAATATTGGAGAATTAATGGTGTGGAGCCACAGTTTTATTATTTTTAACAGGTCTAAAGTTTGAGTAACCCATAATAGTTTTTGATAACTTAAAAAGCGGGAAACTTATCTCATTTACTTAAAAGAGAAATGAGAAATGAATTCCATGAAGAAAAAAATTACCTAGGGGTTATTCTGAATTTTGCAGTATAAAAGACTTTCCCATTCTCATTTTATTAGCTTCATAGATGTAACTGCAAAATTAACAAACCATGAAATTCAACACCACAGCAAATAGTAACAGATGCCTAAATTTGCAATGGCTAGAGCAAAAACCAAAGAATATATTTCAAGAATTGGAAGAGAGATCATTTTGCGTCCTTTGAAAATTCAAACATTTGCATGCATTCTACATTCCCATTTTAACGATACCTCTAGGTCTCTGGTGCACTATAGGAAACATTTCAAAACTCACTGGAGCATTGACATCATGTGTCATTCTTGCAAATATGTTGTAGACAACAGTGATAATCAAAGATACTTGACAGAACAAAAATTAAATACCACATCTTTATGTATAATACTGTCAGTTTACTCACAGTGACTGAATCTCTTTCACTTGTAATTAAAATTACAAACCAAATATTATCTCTAGTCCAATTAATATGGTAATGGTTAATGGATTTTTTTCTTCATACATTTACAAGATTAATTCTGTGGATAATTTTATTGCTGTATGTGTTTATAATTATTTTAAAAACTAGAGGCCCAGTGCATGAATTCATGCACCAGTGGGGTCCGTCAGCCTGGACTGCGGGTTCGGGCCAAAACTGGCTCCCCCAAGGGGTCCCAGATTGCGAGAGAGTGCTGGCCAGGCCGAGGGACCCCACTGATGCACGATCAGGGCCAGGAAGGGACGCGGGAGGTTGGCCAGCCAGGGAGGGACTGCGGGAGGGCTGCAGAGGGTGTCCAGCATGTCTTACTCAGTCTCATTCGGCTGGACCTCAGCAGCAAGCTAACCTACTGGTCCGAGCATCTGCCCCTGGGGGTCAGTGCATGTCATAATGAGCAGTTAAGTGGCCTTAGCACATCATTAGCATATTATGCTTTGGTTGGTTGAACAGATGACCAGACAACTAGACACTAGCATATTAGGCTTTTATTATATAGGATCTTAAACTTTGTGTAAAATAACTGAAATTATTGAGATAACATTTAGTTCATTTCTAAAACAACTAGGGGACCAATGCATGAAATTTGTGCATGAGGGGTGGGTCCCTCAGCCCAACCTGCACCCTCTCCAATGTGGGAGCCCTTAGGGGATCCCTCTCCAGTCCGGGAGTTTCTGTCTGTCTCTGCAATCATATGAGCGAATTGTCTGAGACCCCAACCCAGTTTGGTTTGGTACTCACAGAATAATAGAGGTCTTTTTTTTTCTTTGTTCCATTGGTGGAGATTTTTTAGAAGTTGCAGGATATCTTCCTTTTGATTTTTCCTTGACACTCTGAGTTTATTTATGTCTCTCACCTTTGCTTTCTCTCCATCCCCCACCCGCAACAGTAACTTGCTCCAGGCTCACTTTGCTCTAGTGTCTAGGACAGCCGTGGGCAAACTACGGCCCGCGGGCCGGATCCAGCCCGTTTTTAATTTATAAAAATAAAAAAAAAAAAAAAAAGACCGTACCCTTTTATGTAATGATGTTTACTTTGAATTTATATTAGTTCATACAAACACTCCATCCATGCTTTTGCTCCAGCCCTCTGGTCCAGTTTAAGAACCCATTGTGGCCCTGAAGTCAAAAAGTTTGCCCACCCCTGGTCTAGGAGATCTCACAACGCGACTGCCACCAGAACTATGATTCCCAGAATTCCTGGTGCTCCCTGCACTCTTGGTTTTCACTTCTGGTCCAGGGGCTAGAGAAACAAAAAGGACAGGGAACCTCAGCCACCCCCAGACCTGGCTGACAGGACCAGACACTCCAGTGGTGTCTCAGGAACCCGGCCGCGTGGCAACTGCATGTGTAGGCCTGGGCAGCCAGGGGGCAGGAACTCACTCCATGTCGGCCCGGCGACACAGCCGGTGTCCGCCCCGCCCCCAGCCACTCCGCGTTTGCTCGTGTGTGCACTGCCCACAGGCCCACCATCTTTGTTGTGTTAATTTGCATACTCAGTCCTGATTGACTGGGCGTCATGGAGGGACGGTCAATTTACATATTTGTCTATTATTAGTATAGATTACTGTCTCCAAAATAAAATTAAACTTTTTAATCCAGGTATTCAGTTTTCAGGATCTTATCCTAAAGACAGATTCAGACATGTACAAGAAAATTTATATACTAGTATAGTCTGTCACATATTGGTGATATTCCTAATGGTGAAAAAGTGGAAATAAGCTAAATATCCAATGATAGTAGAATGACTAAATATAATTTATCTCAAGTATCTATATTTTCGAAGAGATAGATTAAATCATATGGAGAAAATGTATACATTATAATAAGGAATTAACTGACAACCTATTTTAAAGGTTATAAAATATTACCTCCCACTCAAATGCATAGTTCAGATACACACATATATATATATATATACATACAAATGAAATCTGTGACTAATATATGTAAAGCAAAATTTTCATAGTGGTTATTTCTAAGACGGGACTATATGTAGATATTTTCTTTATCTCCCCCTTTGCACATTTCTATTGCTTAATTTTTTTTTATTTTAAACATTAGCAAAAGTGCAATGATTGTTTTAAAATCTTAATAGCAGAATGTAATTTAAACTATAGAGGACTTTATAGTGAGCAAGGTCTTTAATATTATGTAAATGTATTATTATTTGAATTGTGTAAATGATATTATGAGACTAGTAGATCTCTTAAGTCTTGACTTAGAAATAAAGAGATCATATAAGTTTTTATAAGATGATCAGGCATAAAATTTCAGAAGCCTGATATGTCCTCAATCAAATTCAAACAATCATACAAGTATCAATTTTTGATAATATCCTAAGGGTACAAATTCAGTAGTAGTTTTTTAAAGAAAAATAGGTAAATCATATGCTCTCATAGGTTATACACTTAGTGAAAAATAGACATTTTTTAAAAATGTTATTTAAAATATTTTAAGTATTCAAATATTATTAAATAGTTTCAGTATAGGAGAATTCATGAGAAATGTACTTACCCACATGTGGAAAGAAGGTTTATTTTGTGAAACCTTCCCAGAGAAAAATGTTTGAGCTGAGACATAAAGAATCATTAAATAGTTATAAGGCAGAACAAAAGAGCATTTTGAGCAAACAGTAGCCTTGGTTAAGACGCAATACTGGAATATGAACATTTAAAGAACTGTGAAATCCCAGCATTAGAATGTAGTTGATATTGACAGAGTAACACAAGGTGCTCTGGGAAAGGTAGGTGGGCCTGTTCAGTCAGGGTTTTCTGCCATCTGAAGCAGATTGTCTTTTATTCTGGGGACAATGGAAAGCCATGCCTCGTTTTTAGTAGAGAAATGGAATTATATTTTGTTGAAAGATTATTCTCTCTGCACCACTGAGACTGGATTGAAGGAGGAGGGACAGCAAATGAATGTTGGAAGATTACCAATAAATTGAGAATGATAGTAACCTGGACCATGGTTGTGGCAATAAAAATAGACTTTAGTAGGCAGATTTGTGGGATTTGGAGCTGTGGGAGTAGAAGAAATCATGCATGACTCACAAGTTTCAAGCTTGAGCAACTGGGTAAATGATGGTACCATTTAAACTGAACATTGGATGTGGGTAAAATTTAGAAGAAGATAACTTGTGTTTGACATGTTTAATTTGAGCTATCTCTGTGATACGTAAGTGGAGTTTTTGAGAAGGTGGTTTGATGTTTATGGATGGAATTCAGAAAAAGTCCAGATTGGAGTTTGTAAGCATTACTGTAGATGCTCATACAAATTTCACCATATTTTCCCTGAACAGCTCTTATCACTTGCCATTCAAATGATGTTCACTTTTTTTTGTCCTTGGAGAAAATATAAATAATAAATTATGACCATTAAGTAAAATAGAAAAATATTTGTGTTTCTTTCAAATAATGCTACATGGGAAAGAAAACAATAATGTCAAAATTCTGTTGTAAAGGTTTGTGTGTGTGTGTGTGTGTATAAATACATGTCTTACCTAATAATAGACAAACGTAAATTAACCATCCCTCCACTATGCTCTTGAGCCAATCAGGAGAGAATGCAAATTAACCCAACAAAGATGATGGTTAATTTGCATACGTAAGGGTGAAGCGGCAGAGCGAAGACTGAAGGTTCCGTCCGGAGCCGCGAAGACTGAAGGCTCCATCTGGAGCGAAGGCCTAGGTCCCAGGTGCCGGAGGAAAACCGGTGCCGGCAGCCAGGGGAAGGGAAGGCCTATTGCACGAATCTCTTCGTGCAATAGGCCTCTAGTATATAATAAATACTAGTGGCCCAGTGCACAAAATTTGTGCATGGGGGAGCGAGTGTTCCTCAGCCCGAACTGCACCCTCTCCAATCTGGGAACCCTCGAAGGATGTCCTACTGCCGGTTTACAGGGATCAGGCCTAACCTGGCAGTCGGACATCCCTCTTGCAATCCAGGACTGCTGGCTCCTAACCGCTCACCAGCCTGCCTGATTGCACCTTCCCTCCCCCCTGGCCTGCTCACCCTTAGCTGCTCCCCTGCTGGCCTGTTCACTCCAAATTGCCCTCCCCGTGCTGTCCTGATCACTTCCAACTGACCCCCACTGATGGCCTGCTTGCCCCCAGCTGGTCCCCGTGCTGATCTGCTTACCCCCAATGGCCCCACCCCTCACCAGCCTGATCACCCACAACTGCCCTCTCCTCTTGGCCTCTAACTACCTCTACCTCGGCCCCCCCACCATGGCTTTGTCCAGAATAACATCAAGAAGGTCTCCTGGAAGGTCTCCCAGTCTAATTAACATATTACCCTTTTATTAGTATAGATAGAGGCCTGGTGCATGGATGGGGACCGTCTGGTTTGCCCTGAAGGGTGTCCCGGATCAGGGTGGGGGTTCCCTGGGGGCATGGAGCGGCCTGGGTGAGGGGCCTGTGTTGGTTTGCAGGCTGGCCACGCCTCCATGGGTGAGGGTCCCCACTGGGGGGGCGTGGCCAGCCTGGGTGAAGGGCTGAGGGCTGTTTGCAGGCTGGCCAAGCCCCCCAGTGGGGCCCGTCAACCCATGAGGGTGTGGCCAGCCTGGGTGAGGGGCTGAGGGCTGTGTTCAGGCTGGCCACACCCCCTTCAGTGTTGGCGTCCCCACTGGGTTCCTGGCCAGCCTGGGTGAGGGGCTGAGGGCTGTGTTCAGGCTGGCCACACCCCCTTCACAATGGGGGGTCCCGCTGGGGTGTCTGGCCAGCCTTGGTGAGAAGCTGCGGGCTGTTTGTAGATTGGCCACGCCTGGGTGAGGGGCTGATGGCTGTTTGCACACTGGCCACACCCCTTTCAGTGTGGGGGTCACCACTGGGGTGCCTGGCCAGCATGGGTGAGGGGGTGAGGGTTGTTTGCTGGCTGGCCACAGCCCGGGGAAACCCAGGCTCCCAGATCCACCTTGAGCAGCGGCCACAGATGCTGGAAGCAGGTATCTGGAATTTATTTATCTTCTATAATTGAAACTTTGTAGCCTTGAGCGGAGCCCACAGCAGGCCAGGGCAGGTGGGAAGCTTGGCTTCCTCTATCACCAGGGGCAACCCAAGCCTCCTGTTTGCTCCAGCTCTGTGGTGCCGCCATCTTGGTTGGGTTTATATGCATACTCGCTCCTGATTGGCTTGTAGGTGTGTCATGTGGGTGTAGCAGAGGTACCATCAGTTTGCATGTTTCTCTTTTATTAGATAAGATATATTTATTAGAAAAAGAGTAGGATGTTCCACATAATCTTGTAAATGAGATAGGCAGGTTGTGATCAGATGTCACCAATAAATCGTTTCTAAATATTAATAGAAGTATGTGATGTCTTGGGATTGTCATTTCTATCTCAATGGTTATGCTAAAAATGGATCAAAACATTATCCCATTTGAAGTAGGTTGCAAGTCTTACCTTGAGAGCTTTTCTACCAATAGGTAAATCCCTCTTTGCCTACCTACTTACTAAAATTAGTTCTGATAGTTTGGTTGTCAGGCTCTTCTTTGTTAGAGGACTGAAAGCAACGCTGATTATATCTAAGTATTGCTTAGTGTTTCACTGAAGAGGAAAAGGTGGTGTGTTTAAAATAAAGCAAACAGTCCTGGCCAGTTTTTCTCAGTGGTTAGAGCATCAAGCTGTGGACTGAAGAGTTCTGGGCTCAATTCCCAGGCAAGGACAGGAACCTGGGTTGCAGGTTTCCCAGCCCCGGTAGGAGCGCATGCCTGTGGCAACCCATCCATGTTTCTCTCTCAGATAATGTTTCTCTCTCTCCCCTCCCTCCCTTCCACTCTCTCTAGAAATCATTGGAGAAAAATATCCTCGGGTGAGGATATAAAAAAAATACAGCTAACAGAAACAGAAACCCCATCTCTTGGACCCTGAACATCCTTTACATTATGTATTAAAACAACCAGTGTCACATGGTTCAGTGTCTTTATTACGACCTTTACATTTTCCAAGAAATTCTTAAGAGTTCCACCTGTAGCCTTAACTGTAGCCTTAATTGGCTCAGTGGATAGAGCGTCGGCCTGCGGACTGAAAGGTCCCAGGTTCAAATCTAGTCAAGGGCATGTACCTTGGTTGCGGGCACATCCCCAGTGGGAGGTGTATGGGAGGCAGCTGATCAATGTTTCTCTCTCATCGATGTTTCTAACTCTCTATCCCTCTCCCTTCCTCTCTGTAAAAAAATCAATAAAATATATTTTTAAGCCGAAACCGGTTTGGCTCAGTGGATAGAGCGTCGGCCTGCGGACTGAAAGGTCCCAGGTTCGATTCTGGTCGGGGGCATGTGCCTGGGTTGCGGGCACATCCCCAGTAGGAGATGTACAGGAGGCAGCTGATCGATGTTTCTCTCTCATCGATGTTTCTGACTCTCTATCTCTCTCCCTTCCTCTCTGTAAAAAATCAATAAAATATATTTAAAAATATATATATATATTTTTTTAAGAAAAGAGTTCCACCTATATGACCTGAGGCCCTAAATGTATTTGGATATTTTCCTATAAATTATAAGTTGCTTAAATATTAATTTCTTGGGGCATGCCTTTATCCCCTCAAAAATACATAGACATGGCTTATTTCCTAGCTTTAAATGTAATTGTAGAGAAGTCTAATGTCACTCTGTTTTATAACCCCTGTTACAGGCATATTTTTCTTGCCCTGATAGCTTTTATTTTGTCTCAATATTTCATAGCTCTGTAACTTCGACTGTGTCTTTATATTGCTAATTTTTTGTGTACTTGTCTTCCAGAACATTGTATTTACTTTCTATCAAAATATTTCTTTCTCCCATCATCACACATAAATAAAATAAAATATTATTATGATTGGCATTATTTAGAAGAAACAAATATTTGTGTATTTTACTTAATGCTCATAGTTTATTAATCCTATATTTTCTTCTATATTGCTTTTGATTCTATCTTTTATCTATCACCTATCTATCAATTATCTTTTCTTCTTTATTTTAGTTACAGGAGTGACTGTGATATTACCATCACCATTCCCTACTGTAATTTAATCCTTCTTATAGTTATGATTTTCTTCTCTCTAGTGTACATGTTTATTTCAGGCCTTTCCTTCATGTCGTTGATTTACTATCAGGCTTGCTTATATTCTTCCTTGTTTTGTTTTTCTATGTTTATTTCTAAGTTCTGTGATAGTTTTGCTTCAGTTTATTTCTCATATTGGATCTTTTATATCACATTTTGTAGTCCTTAAATAATCTTATATGTTATCTTTATAACCCCTAATATTACTGAGAGGATATGACACATCTATTGTTAAATTATTTGTTCCTCTCTGTAAAATATGTTATCCAACTGTCTCTTGTATATTTTATATTATTTTTTTACTTTTATTTTTTTCTTTATTGGTTAAGGTATTACATATGTGTCCTTATCGCCTCATTGCCCCCCTACCCCATCACTCATGTCCTCACCCCCCCTGTTGTCTGTGTTCATTGGTTAGGCTTATATGCATGCATACAAGTTGTTTGGTTGATCTTTTGCACAATTTCTGTATGGTCACTATAGTGTTTTTCTTTTTCTTTTTTCTTTTCTTTTTTTTTTTTAAAAACAGAGAGTATTAGAATATTTTCAACTTAATTCAGTTTGTTTCTCCCCAAAAATATCACTGGTACATTCTTGTTTTTACTACCACAACAAGTCCCTATTTTGCATAGTTATTCTAAAACTAGTGGCCTTGTGCATGAAATTCGTGCACATTAAAAGGGAATTAATTAGAGGAAATATTTTAATATTGCTATTTGCCCTTTCTCTATAATAGAAGTGACAGAGACGAAAGAAAATTAGTGAAATGTATATGAAAATCTTCCTCCTGTCAGAGTCTGGGGCATGCCACGGGAACCAGAGTCAAGTCCCCACCCACATACACTTCGAAATAACACAAGACCCAGACCCTGCTGGCCCCACACCCATTGGATGAGATCCAGACCCAGCCAGTGCCCACCCCTTTCAAGGGGTTGCGCAGCTCAGGTCTCCCATTAAGCCCCACTGGGCGGGGGAGGGGTGTAGTCTCAGGTCCCCCAGCCCAGTGCCGGGAGGGGGCACAGCCTCAGGTTTCCCAGCACACCCTCAGGTCCCCCAGCCCAGCACTGGGGTGGGGGGCACAGCCAGAGGTCCCTCGTCAGGCTCTGCTGGGCCAAGGGCACGGCCTCTGGTCCCCTGGCCCGGCACCGTGGTTAGAGGCACGGCCTGAGGTCCCCCATCAAGCCCCTCCAGAGGGGGGGTGCAGCCTCAGGTCCCTCGATTGACCCAGTGCCACGCAGCCTCAGGTCCCTGCTGATTGCTCATTATGGCTCATTACAGGAACCCCACCTCTGCTGTGGGTGCAGCCATCTTGTGATGGCATGATGGACTGAGGGTGAATTTGCATATTACCTCTTTATTATATAGGATAAAAATTTGAAGATTATGTGCTATTATTTGCACAATTATTTCCAAAATACCAGTTTGAAGATGAGGGCTTTATTCTGTGTTTTATTTCTGTCTAGGTGAGGGATAGCAGGTCAGGGAAAAGAGGACCATATACACTAATTTTCGTCTTCTCTCAATTATCAGAGTCCCTATGGAGGGCCTTTGTGTTTTAGAGTATTCATTAATACTAGGTGCAACTAAACCCTGCTCTGCCAGGGACAATCAGCCCATTTCTCAAATTCACCTACTTCCTTTCAGCCATTTTATAAAATTCTCTCTGCTGCTACAATTAAGGGAAATAAACAAAATTTAGGTACACTTTTATTTTGATATACTGTTATTTATATACTTTATGACATTTCTGTGACACAAAAGCATCAGTTTAACCAAAGCCACTCAAGAGGTGGGCAACATGGCTTTTTTTGAGTAAATAAAAGTTCATTGTGGATGGAAAATACAGAAAATGAGAGCATGGGGGAAATGGAAATGTCAAAGCTAGGGCAATACACAGTAGCCAGTCACTGCATAAACGTGCAGAGACTCAAATATTTGGAAGGGTTTTAGCAGTAAGTGTCAATATGTCATGATTAGATCTGTATTTTTAAAAGGCTTATCTTTTTCCAGCATGGATAATAGATTAGAAGTGTTTGTGATTGACAATACTGTTAGGGCCCAGGATAATAATCACTTTTATTTGATTGGTATAATGAGAATTGACAGAAGCACATGGATTTAGAATTGATTTAGTTGGTAAGATGATGAAACTTAGAGAAGCCTAATTAGGAGTTATAAATTTGGGAAATATTGACTTGTGTAGTAAGTAAGACTATAGATATGAACTACCTAGAAATCTAGTATTGATTGGGGAAATGAGGGCTTCCATCCGAGCCTTTCTGGTTTCCAGTATATAGAGATGACGAAGAGAAATAGGGAGGAAATGACTGAAAATATGTGGTTAGGAAACTACATGATGTTAATTACATCCCTTAAAATAGATCATTTCTCTTAGGTAAGATCTTTGCTATGCACTAATTATACAGAGGTCAGTAGCATGAAGCGGTTAAAACCAAGATTTTGGTCATCAGATACTTGGTCTATTATCAGACCCTGGATCTACTGACTGCCATTATTTGAGCTTCTACAAGTTTTATAAACCTGTCTATGTCTCAGTTCCTCTAGAGTATAATAATTGTTTTATGGCATAGAGTTTTGAGTGTTAAAATATTCACCTGGCATATAATAATGCTAAAAAACGCAACAGTCATGGTCACAATGTCTGCCATAACTGTGAACTCCAGCAGTATGTTACAATTCTCACATTCTCTGTCAAGAAAGAGCTAAATTAAATAGCTATGAAGTCAAGACTATATCTGTGAAATAATTCTAAAATTATCTACACTAATAAAAGAGAAATATGTAAATTGGTCATCACTCCGCTATGCCCACCAGCCAATCAGGATGAGTATGCAAATTAACCCAACAAAGATGGTGGATTAATTTGCATACTCAAGCACAAAGCAAAGACTGAAGATGACTGAAGACTGAAGAGGCTTGGCTTCTCTGCTGTGGCCAGACCAAAGGCCTGGGTCCTGGGTGCCAGAGGAAAACTGGTGCCGGCAGCCAAGGGAAGGAAGGTCTATTGTGTGAATCTTCATGCAACGGGCCTCTAGTAATCATAGAAAAGACAATGTATTCAAAGATTATGTCAATCCAGTTAAAGGAAAGCAATCAGAGATCATTTGAAGTAATTAGAAAAGTCTACATGAAAGTCATTAATTCAAGTTGCTTTAAATGGAGTTGAGCCAGGCTGGTCTGCCTGGAGTGGAAATTATCTTGTGAGAAGAAGTCTTTCAGGTATCAGTTGTAATTTATGGAGTTTCTAGAAAACACTGCTCAGTAAAATTATATTGTGAGCCACACATAATGGTCAGTAGGGTCATTCAGCTTTCATAGGCCTAGGACTGAAACACAACTGAGGTCAATATGTTATCTTTAGTCTGACAGAAGCTAATTCCCTTGATCAACAGACTGGAGGCTTTATTCTTAAGTTTGACACTGACCAGGATCTGATTGATGTCCTAACGGCTTGATGATCAAGGGAGTGGACATGCAGTATGCCAAACTGCTATTAGACTGGACAACGCTTTGAATTAAGGAAAAAATCATATTAAGGATATGAATTTTCTATGTGGTTACAATTTCCACCCAACTTCCTAATTTGTGCAAATGAGACATTCACAGTGTGCAGTTCTGATTGGATGGTGCAGGTTTCAATCAATCCACTGATAGATGAAACCACGGTTTTCTTGTTCTTGGTGACTTAGATGGTGTAAACAGATGGGACAGAGTGTGGGAAGCTGAGAGTTCGGTCTAAAGTTCTTCACAGTGCCATATACTGAGTATGTGAGAAGCCCCTGTGAGAAAATGGCCATTAGGCTTCTGTTGTTTTTAAGACTTGGGTCCTCAGTTGACCATGTTAAGTCTATCTCTGTGGATAAGTTTCTTCTCAGATCAAATGACTCTATCTTTTTGGGGTCCACAGAGATAATGAAAAGAGAGTCTGATCTTACAGTTAGGCAGCTTATTGAAACCTAAATCTGTTTTAAAAGTAAAGAATATGGCCTGAAAATATTAACTGATTTGGAAAGTGTATTACTTCTAGAGCTCACATGTATATTGCTCTTTATACCATCTGGTTCCATCATATTTTACTGAGGTGTGCACAGATTTTCCATTGGGCAAATGACACTTCTCATCATAAATCAACCTGTTTATATAAATGTGGGAGGGGCAATAATTTTCCCTCTAACTTTCTGGTGTAGACCAAGAGTAATTTTCGACTGCAATAAAGAATAAAGAGCATTCATTAGAGCAAAAGGAGCTGCAGCCCAGGGGACACAGATTCAGATAGCAACTTGAGTTATGCTCCACTGAGACAAAGGAGAGGCCCCCTTTTACCGGGAACGTTTTTAGCCATGTTCTCAATTAGGTCCATTTGATGTGAATGAGGCACCCAAATCATGCAGTTCTGATTGTACAGAGCAGGTCTCAGTCCATTGAAAGACAAAACTAGGGTTTCTCTGTAGTGGTTGACTCAGATGGCATTAGCAAGTGGGCATAATTTGGGAAGCTGAGATTTCAGTCTAAGGTCCATCCTAGTACACAGAATATGTGATAAGCAAATGGCTGCTAGACTCTTATTATTAGTATATAATGTAGAGCCTAGTTTGACAGTGGGTATTCCATCCCAGCACATAAATTCCTTCTCAGGGTTCACAAATGAATCTTCATTTTTGGGGGTCCATACTGGATTCTTGACTGAGATCCCCCAGTAATAAAAATACTGATTAATAGAAGAAAAACAAACAGAAGTTTAATGACATGTATGTTAGGTCGGAGAGAGCCCAGGATCGGATACATGCAGACATGTGACGAGATAATGGACTCCCCCTGGCATTTCTGGCAGATCAGCGTGCCAGACACAGATACAGGCTTCTCCCTGAATCCACAAGGACCCCCCACACAGATACTGACTCATTCCTGAATAGCTGGCTGACCCCTGCAGCTGAAACTTCCTCAACTGAATACCTCAGCTCATGTCTCTGCCTCTCACCCAACCGCAGTATAAAAAAAACACCCCCCTCCCTGTTGGTGTGAATCCACGTGCCCTGTCTTTTGGGGTACATGGGTCTCCCAGGGACGCAGAAATAAACCTTTTCCTTCCCTTTCTTTTCTGATTCACTGGACCCTCTATTTCTTGCGCCGCCTCCTGAACCACCTAACCTAACAATGTACACCTCCTAGATATAGGTGAGAAAGTTAGGAAAACTGAGTAAATCCCTGAAATTTCCCAAGACACCTTAAATACCATCTCCAGATAAAGACAAAAAAAAAAGATGTTAAGGGATGGGGACCCAGTTATAGGAGACTATCAGGAAAATTACAGTAACACAGATAAGGTCCTTAGGTTGATTTAGGTCATTGCCTTCTCCATTGATACGAGTTTATTGAGATTATTGAGATTCTCTTCTGGTACAGAGAGTGAGACACCCCTACAAATGGAGATTCCCTTATAAATGTAAATGTCTCTTACAAACGGGTAGCTTATATTGTTTTCAGAGCTTTCCCTGTGTCTGCTATTTCTTAAAAATAATAAGCCTAAAATAAACCTTATGCTCAAGAGACATATTTTGTGGTGGCGTAACCCGCTTCTCTTCGTAGGTAAGCTTTTCCATGAACTCAGTTGCTGAAATTGCTAATTAGAACTTAAAAATATAATTAACATCAAATAACAGGTATGTGGATTGATTTTTGCTAAATAATAAGTATTATTCATTAAATCTGGCATATTCCTGGCAAGCTATACTACAAGTTTCCTTACTATATAACATGGCATGAAAAATTATTATATTTTAGTAATAATTAAACCTATTCTTAGCACTATACTGTCAAACAGAAACTGAAAAAAAATTTACGTGACAGATGGTAGTGTCAGCAAAGGTAGCTAGTTATTGATATGAGGAAGATAGCTAGTTATTAATACAAGGGAAAAAGCAAAAGGGAAAAAAATAATCTTAATAAACCGGGAAGCAGAAGCAGGTAACAGAGCAGAATTCCATATTGTTTACTGGTAAACAAATTAACTCACACACCCCAGGAAATTGCCTCCAGGGAAACCTAATCCTGGGAACTGGACAGGAAATCTCCATGGGGAATTCCTCTGCTGGGTGCAGTGCAAACTACATGATGTAATGAAACTTTTGGACATGCCCAATAGGAGTCAGGGTGAGGAAGCAGAGAGGCAGGGGCTAAAGTGGGAACAATTGGAAAGGTAATGGGATTGGATAGCAGTCATGAAACCCCAATAAAATTTACTGGGAAGAGGCCCAATCCAGGCCCTAGAAAAGTTAGAAATTTGGATTGAATAATTTGAATGGTTCTTTGTCCTTTACCTGAACCAAGAAGATATACAAAGGATTATCAGGAGTGTCTTCCCACCCTGTAAATTCTGGAGGGTGTATTAATTCATCTTAAGTCACAATAAAATTTTGCTATAATGTATAAAACTTCACCATGCGTGTCCATTTGGAATTCTTTTCTCACATCACCGCAAAAGAACCAACGACATTTACTGGCAACAGTAGCATATGGCATATAAATATAATTTACTGGAAAATCTAAGAATCCAAATTTAGCAGTTTGGAAAATTCAAGTAAAAAATAAATAAGTAAGATGAGGTTAGTGTCTTAGACACAATTAAAAGTAACAAAATATAAGTAGATAAAGAAATTTAAAATAGATGTGCATTAAAAGGTAAATTGTCACAATAAGAGGATTTGTTAAGAAAAATTGGATTTAAAAATATTCCATGTGGATAAATTAGAATATTATTGAGTTCCTGTATATATCTATTTTTGTAAAATAGGTTTTTATTGATTCCAGAGTGAGGGAGGGAGAGATAGAAACATCAATGGTGAGAAAGGATCAATGATGGGCTGCCTCCTGTATGCCCCCTACTGGGGATCAGTCCCACAACCCAGGCATGTGCCCTGACCAGGAAGCCAACCTTGACTTCCTGGTTCATTGGTCAGCGTTCAACCGCTGAGCCACCCTGGCTGGGCTACATAGCTATTTCTAATACTTCTGTTCCTCCTCTAGCTATTCTCTCTTTATAGTGGATCCAAGCTAATATCTGCTCCTAGGCTACTGCTGACATGTTACACTATAGACCCTGAGAAGGAATTTATATACTGAGACGGACTTTTCATGTTGAACTGAGGGTTCAAATTTTTATAAATAATAAAGCCTAATGGTCATTTCCAGGGAGGGACTTCTCACATACTCTGTATATAAGTAATAACCTCAGACTGAACTCTCACCTTCCCTCACTAGCCCTGCCTGTTGATGCTGAGCCAACTATTATAAGGGAGTCTCTGGTTTTCTCTTTGTACCAATAGACTAAGATCTGCCCCATCCAATGGGAAAAGCTCCATAATAACCAATCAGGGTGCACAATACCAACCAGTTAGGGCAGCATGATGCAGACCAATGAGAAGTGTATAAATTTGGATACCTCATTTACATGAAACCTAACTGGGACTCTGAGTGGAAACTTTTCCTGTAAAAGGCAGTCTTCCCTTTGTCTTAGCGGAACAGTTTAGTTTGCTACCTTAATCTGTGTCTCCTAAGCTGCAGCTCATTTTGCTCAGAGAAATGATTTTTATTCCTTATTGCCAAAGAGCCGCATGTGGCTCGCGAGCGCAGTTTGCTGACCACTGGTTTACCCCGCTGCTTACCCATCTGCTGATAAGGACAGAATTAGTGCCACTATAGGTACATTACTTTGTTTCTTCTGCTGAGATGCACAGCTATGCATCTTTCCATCCCTTTCCTATCTGCAGTGCCATAGAATTGGGGAAAAATCATCTGCTCAAATGATTACAGATCTTTTAACCATATCTGAATTGAGTTTCTCTTGTGATTGCAATAGGTGGGGAGAGAGTCTTGCTTTCCATAAGCAAGTTCTCTTTTCATTTTAAAGCCCCATTGATCAGGATACCTGGAAGATTTTTCCTAGTATTTTTGCCAATGGAAATGAGGTCCTTCCAGGGAGCTGCAAGAAAAAAAAGCATTTCCAGGGGCCCATGCATGTGAGTATGAGGTGTAGTGGTGAAACCAAAATGTGGGGTTTGAGTCCAAGTTCATTGTCTCACAAAACTGAAGAATGAATTTGTGGTCAAAAAACGGTTAGTGGAAGCAAAGTTTATTAACAGAAGCCAGTCCTAGAAAAGATGCAGCTAGAGTTCCAGGAGAGTAAAAAGTAGACCAGTGTTGAGAGTCTACATTCCATGTTATAGTTGGGAGTGCTTCAGCATCCAAGCTATGTGGGATCAGGGGAGTGCATCTTCTGCCCTAGGAAAATCAGGGACCCAGCACACAGGGGAGAGCAGAGAACAGAGAGAGTAGAAGCATGTGCTTTTTAATCGAGGAGCAGATACATCCTTGCTAGCTCCTGATTAGTCCTTTCAAAGGATTCTGGCTTAGCAACATCCTTGGCATTGGTTTATACACCTTACTGCCTTGTGATTGGTTATCTGCAAGCTGCCTGTCTTAGCAACAATCCATACATTTTAAAGTTCACTTCTCACACATTAAGCTCTTCTTTCCCCACCCACTTGGGTTGTCATAGTAACTACACCCAGTTGGTTTTCCTGGTTTGCTGGAAGCTGGTCCATCCTTGCTACTTGACACAGTCACTGCAGCATATGTTTCAAGGGACCTGGCATATATGGCATACTGTTCTTAATATGTTTGCTCCCCTTCTTAGCGCTATGTGTTTTAAACCAAGGTCACCTCTCTGAGAAAGGTTTGTTTCCCCAGGTGGGAATTTTTCCCTGGAGTTAGGGATTAACAGGACTAAGGAAGGGAATAATCAGTAAAACCCCTTAACTAAGTGCCAGGCGGGTAGTTAATCACTTTAACTATGAACAATCACACTTAAACTACATAATCTTTACTTAGGATAATCTCCTTCAGTTACTTCCTTGTAGCTTAACAGAACAATAGAGTAGTGACCTTGGAATGGAGATAACAAATGCCCTAACCTTTGGAATAGAATGGATAGGATTAAAATCAACTGGTATAAATACAGATGTAACAGGAGAAGAGAGATGGAACCTGGCTGGAGAACCTGTCTAGAACCTGGCTAGAACCTGGCTAGAACCTGACTAGAGAACCTGGCTAGGCTGCTGATCAACTGAATGTGTTATTCCTTCTTCGCCGACTCCATCCACTCCTTTGGGAACCCCTGGACCTGCTGGGGCTGGACCCCAACACTGGTTCTATTTCCTCCCCCTTCCATGGTCCCTATCTCTGTCTAGCTAGTTTCCCTCTGTCTCCTCAGTGGCAAGATTTATTGGTTTAGAAAGAAAAGACTTCCCTCAGGTTCCCAGTATCTCATCTCTGTTCATCTCACTGTGGGAGAAGTCCAGCCTTGCCTTTATCAAGCCCAGAAGAAGATCCAGGATCCAGAAATTCTGTGCCATCAGTTTAGCCCATGCCAAAGCTTACTTTAGCTCATTCTCAGTTGCCAGACAGCTAGTTTAGTCTCTGTTCCTGGCTGTGCCCTGGCCCATGTGGTGTTGCCTAGGCCCCTTTGGAGCCCGAACTTGGAGCCAGCACTAGGACCTGCATGGCATCCTGGCCCCCACTCATGCTTTCAAACTGACCAATCTTTTTCCCAATCTTTCCCAGGCTTGTAGTCAGCCCTTCCCCTAACCAATCCATTTCATACATCTTTTGTGTTTCTGGGTCCCTTATCCAATCCAATATTTTTCCCAGTCTGGGGATCTCCCCTTTATGGTCACCATGTTAGCTCCTATTGTGCATTGCATGTCCCAAAGTAGAAGGACCTCCCCTTGTGCCATCCTAGCTTCTACTGGGCATGTGCCCAGCAGTGGGATTCCCCTTGATTGTTGTTATTCCTCCCTAGGTAATCCTGGCTAATCCTATATAATAAAAGGCTAATATGCAAATTGTCCCCTCAACAGAGAGTTCAACTGGGAATTTGACCATGAGGTGGGACCAGCTGACCAACCTCCTGAATCCCCTCCCCACAGTCAGCCCAGCTCAATCGGCCCCTATTGAGGTGGGCTGGCCTGACCCCACCCGTCCATGATTTCATGCACCAGGCCTCTAGTGATCAATAAAACACTTCCATCCCAATTATGGATTAGGTTTTGAGGACAAAGGATCTTCTAGGGAGCCTATGAATTCTGCGGCTTCCTAGTGAGTGAAGCTTAATGTCCCATTCAGATCCCTGGAAGATTAGATTTAATATCTGGTTGCATTTGCTCCTTTCCTTTATTTATAACTAACTAGCCACCTAAGTCAACAGTATATCTGTGGAGCATCTATTAGTCCAGTCTCACACATTCCTTAGTAGTTCTTAAATAATGTCCAGGATGAGGCACATGAGTGTGGGCTGCCTCATAAACAGAGTAGTTCTTTCTTTGCTACCCTTCTGAGATACTGAAGAATTGTGTCTCCCTTTGCCCCAACCTGCATGGCAGGGTTCAGGATCTGAAGGAGGGGCCAATGCACAAATGAAAATACTATACAAGAAATATGAATTTAGAAGGCATTGGGGGCCAGGTAGAGCCTCTTTCTTGAAGAGACACACTGACTTCTGGCCTGGTTTACTATTTATTTACTTGAATACACATTTGCCCTTTAGCAATGCTTACAGGTATGTCAAAGGTAAAGTTTAGTAAACAGTAAAAGAATTATCAGGTTAGGGAATTGCCTTGAGCCACCACTATCTCAGCAGGAACAATGGTGCTTAGTGTCAGCCCTGCTATTGCCCAAGGTCCACTGGTCTTCAGAGTTCCTTTGTGCACTCTCCTGACAGTATCCACAAGTGGTGGCTTCCCGTACCCCTTTGATTGTATCACTTCCCACATTCCTGGAAAAACTACTCTTGTCACCATCTGTTGCAAAGGTCTGTGGATGTAAGAATGTCCAACCTTTAGATAATTTTTATAAAAATTTGAGTCAAACAGAGAATACATCTGGAAGCAAGATTTCAACAGACAGATAAATGCTTCAAAGAAATGACACTTATTTTATGCATGTGGAATTAAAGAGGGAAAGTAAGAAAGATTACATGAAAGTGGAAAAAAGCAAAGAGGGGTCTGAAAAGAGGCATTTCAAAGGTGTGTTAACCTAAATGCACAGAAACACTGTACAGGTCTTGCTTAAAGTAAAACATAGGCTTTTACTAAAGAAGTTTTATGCCTGGGACATCACTACCCACCAAGATCAGTTGGAATTTATGATCAGATCACCCTGTAAGGTTATTTTGCAAAGACCCCCTTTTGCGTCCATAGGTCTTAGGTGCTGGTGCTAATAAGCTTCCTGGTGGTAAAGTGGAGCAGAATTTGCCACCTGGATATATGCCTCTTTGTCATAAGGATTTTCTTGAGCTGCTTATTTTTAAGAAATAGTAGCCAAAAGAGAAGCTCTGAAAACCAAGGAAAAGTTATCCTTTAGTAAGTTTACATTTATATTTAAAAGGGAAATCTCCATTTGTAAAGGTATCTCCTTCTTTGAACTGAAGAGGAGGAGGATAGAATCTCTAGTAATTTAGCTATGGAAAAGGCAGAGACTTAAATCTGCATAACAACCATACCCTTATTTATGGCCTTGCTTTCCTGTGACCCTCCCATGACTGGCCTCTCCCCATCCCAAACATCTTTCTTTGTCTGCAGCTGGAGATGGTTTTTAGGGTGGTAGTTTGGGCTATTTCTAGGAGTTACTCAGTATTCCTGGGCATCTCCCCTATATACAGTAGGTAGCTGTGTTATTAAATTTGTCAGTCTTTCCCCCGTCAATCTCTCTTCTATTATTGATGATTCTTAATCAAAAACCTAGAAGAGTACAGGGAAAATTATTTTTCCTATTCTACAGTGTCATGAATCCAAAAATGAGCATGTTGAGTAATTCCATGCTTTTCATTCTCCAAACCCTCTCTAATGAGACTGACAGGTTTCATACCTCATAAAAAATTTAGCCCATACAATAATCTATTCCATTATTATTATGATTACTAGTAGCCCAGTGCACAAAATTCATGCAATTAAAAGGGAATTAATTGCCCTAACCATTTGGCTCAGTGGATAGAGCATCGACCTGCAGACTCAAGGGTCCCAGGTTCGATTCTGGTCAAGAGCATATACCTTGGTTGCGGGCACATCCCCAGTGGGGAGTGTGCAGGAGGCAGCTGATCGATGTTTCTCTCTCATCGATGTTTCTAACTCTCTATCCCTCTCCCTTCCTCTCTGTAAAAAATTCAATAAAATATATTTTTTTTAAAAAGGGAATTAATTAGCAGAGATATTTTAATATTGCTATTTGCCCCTTCTCTATAATAGAAGTGTGAGAGATGAAAGGAAATTAGTAAAATGTATATGAAAATAATATATAAATTTATTAATAAACAGTAACAAAAGGATATAACAACAACAGAGGTATGATATAAAAACGACAAAAATATATGAAAACAACAAAACATGATATAAAAACAGCAGTGATGCAAACAATGACTGATAACGTGATTAAACTTATTCTAATATCTTTCTGTACACCACATTAAGAGTGAAAACACTTTCAGAGTGCTTGACTAATTTCCCTTGTGATGAAGTATTTAGAACGTCACATGCTCTTCAAACTCGAGAGAAAGCAACATATAACTGACCATGTGCAAAAACGAGTTCGGATAGGAATATGCCTACTTTGTCTAGATTTTGTCCTTGTGATTTATTAATAGTCATCGCAAATGCTGGCATCACAGGAAACCATCGTCAAATCAATTTAAATGGTAGGCCAGTGTCAGATGGGGACAAATTAATTCTTGGAATCAGAACAACCTCTCCCTCTGCAGATCCTGTTAATACTTCAGCTTCAATGATGTTAGGTCGTAATTTTTTTATAATAAATCTGGTACCATTACAAAGACCCCATTTACTATTGAGATTTCTCAATAGCATGATGATTGCACCCACTTTCAATTTTAATTTATGACACGGCATTCCCGAAGGAGTAATACAAATAAGAAATTCGATGGGAAAATTTTCCTTTTCAGCATCATCTGTGGAATCAGTGGAATCATTACTCAAATATGTGTGAAAATCTCCATCGAGTATATCAAATTTTCTTCATTTAATTTTTGAACATGCTCATTTTTTGGACAAAGAATTGCATGTTTAGATATATTTTTAATATTATCTATAGCAGTGGTTCTCAACCTTGGCTGCACATTGGAATCACCTGGGAATCTTTTTAAAATCCTGATTCCTGG
Organism: Myotis myotis; assembly: GCF_014108235.1. Classification (NCBI taxonomy): domain Eukaryota; kingdom Metazoa; phylum Chordata; class Mammalia; order Chiroptera; family Vespertilionidae; genus Myotis; species Myotis myotis. The sequence goes on from NW_023416379.1 coordinate 42,865,793, forward strand.
GCCTCATCCTCTGGAAATTGTTTCTTTGTTATGGGGTGGGGCCACAACATTAGTAACAAACAAACAGAATTTCTGGAGGATGAGGCCCAGAAATCAGGATTTTAAAAAGATTCCCAGGTGATTCTATTGTGTATCCAAGATTGAGAACCACTGATCTATAGATATAGTATTTCCAAAGGTAGCTTCAATAATAGATCCATTAAAAATGATTTCACTTCCATGCTCCGCTCCAAGGGCGGGTTCCTGCCTGAAACCTCACCCTCCAGGAAACAGCTGGGAGAGGGCATAGCCATTACCAAGACAACCCCTGCAGGATTGACTTCCTTCTGGTTGGTCACGCTTCTGGCTGTGATGTTACACCCAGGGTTTTTATATAAGTAGAGTATTATTTAATTCTTTTTTAAGAAAACCTGAACAAGGGGCATTTTTTTCTCTCTCCTTTTGTGTTTTTGTGTGAATCTATATTTACATGTTTGTTATTTTAGATCATATAAATTTATGAAAGGAGTTTTAGGGACAAAATAGGCAGGTTTAGGGAGTCATAAAGATCTTAACCATGATCTTAACCATACTGCCTACTTAAGATTTCCACAATAAAATTATGAGGTAGCTATTATCCTTCCATGTCAGTAGGGAAGTTGATAGTTTAAGTAGTTAATTTCCTGAGGTATTTTGTTTTACCTGAAAATGTATCTAAAGCATATCTTTCTAGTTTGTGTAGTGCATAGTAAGTGATCAGTGCATACTAATGTTATTATAAATATTATTTAAGTTATTTAATCAGCATGTGGACAAACTATGGCTTTAGTCAGGTCTTTGTTCCAAATGCATTTACCGATTGCTGGCACAAAAATGATGAATAAAAGTTCATTGTTCCAATTCTTTCAGTGCTATAGATTAAAACTGATTCAACTATTCTGGTTATGGTAATAGGAAAAGATAATGCCACTTTTATTATAGGTTAGTTTTCTTATAAAAAATAAATAAAAAGGGCTAACTTTTCTAAGGCACTTTTCTCTTAGACTCCATTAACATCTGTAGCACTAAACACTCCTATTATTCCAAGTTGTAGCTTTATCTTCCTTCCCAAGGTTCACATTGCTGTTCACTGAATCACAGAACGTTTTCTTTTCTAATCATGCTTTAGTTACATTTCACATCATCCTGGGTTGTGCTCCAAGGAATTTTAGGAATTGAGCACTAAACCTGAAGCATTATTAGCTTATAGCCAATAAACTCAGATATTTATTTTTATCATTCAGCAAGCAGTTAAAATAAGGACACTGGGATTTTATGGTAGTAGTTTGTACACTTACAAATGTTATGATATTATTTTTATGTCATAACCTCAAAATGATGCTAAGGAGAGAGCATGGTTTGATAGAAAGAGGATAGATTTTGGCACTGGACAGATTTGGTACAAACCCTGGCTCCCCAACATTCTCATTGCTGATTTTTATGTGTTACTTCAATTTTAGCTCTTGGTATCTCATTTTCTCAATTTATAAAGTGGGATTCATAAAATCTACCTTACATGTGTTGAGGATTCAAAGTAATATCTGAAAAGGGATTCTATAAATAGTAGTCATTATAAATTAAAGTCTTATTTCTCAATACCACATGCATTGATATAATAACCTTTGGGTTTTCCAATTTTATTTTAATGAACTTGTGAGTTTGGAGAGACTTCTTTTGATAGAAATAAAATTACCTGCTAGTATTTGTCAATTAACACTTCTAGTATTAGCATACGTTTCTGTTCGTCATCATAACCTCATCATCATCATCATCATCGTCATCATCAAATCTGTTCCCACTATCCTAGTGGAAAATCTATAATGACCTATAAGTCTAAATGGAAGGTTAACCAGGTAAAAGCTATTAATATTTTATTAGCAACTTAGCTGCAACTGTCTTTACAAAAATTTCATTTTAAGAGAAGTTTTCAGATAATTTTTTTCTATTAAACAATTGAGTCTATATCTATGTTCATTTTTTAAAATATGGCTTTTAACTTCAGCTATGTCATTGGATTCAGAAAGGAACATTCAATCATGTTTAATGGAAATAACTTGTGAAATTTGTAGAGCGATGACTTTGATGATACTTTCATTAATTGAAGGTTGCTATAACAACTGAAGGTCTACATTTACCAGCTCATAGTTACAAAGGGAACTAGCTGTCCTATATCACCTTTATTATAATTCTTAACACTAGCACATGTGTGGCATGCCTAATTTATCTCAAAATGATATTGAGGTGAAAAGAACATGATACAAATGCAAATACAGGAAATTATGTTCATTATTGTTAGCACAAAGTATCACAATTTAACTCAACTTTTCTGTCCCTGAATATTTTAGAATGTACTTATGATTTCAAACATACAATTGTGCCCAGGAAATGTTCCTCAAATTGGATCCTTATAAGATTTTCTAGATGCTATTTTAATTTTTTTATCTAGCTTTAAATCTAAATATTAGACAGATCCTTTTATCCTATGTAATATTTACACTAGTTAAGCAGTAAATACATGTTTGTTGAATGAACATTATATTAGAAAGTAAATAAATGATTTCATTTTAAAAATAGAAAAAATTAATCTCCTCTGGAAATCAACATAAAGTACAGCTGCTGGTCGTAGTAGGTGTGTAGCTCAGACATCATCTTGCTGAGGCAAGACATGTGTCAAACCATAAAAATCAGTATAGTTTCCAAAAGATAAAATTTTAAAAATATGTAAAAATAATATTATCCCTGTTTGAGTCAGCTAATTAAAATTTTAATTTCAGTCTTATCTGGGATTCTTTCTTTTATCCTCAGTGCTGGTAATTATATTTGGTAACACAAAAAAAACTAATGGAATGAAACATATTCTCCGTGGTTCTATTTTAGTAAGGTTCTATTTTAGTATGGTCAAAGGGCCTTCTTTTAATCAAATTATTTACTACCTGCTATTCACAACCCATAATTCTCTCATTAGTATAATATTCACTTAGTTGAATTTTGTTCATATTTTTTAAAATCCTGAGAAGGAAGGCAACATTTTAATTAGTCATTTAACACCTTTGTTCAAACATTTTAACAAGCCTGCACTTCTCTGTAGCACCAACCTGCCTACCTCACCTGAATATTTGAGCTCCTTTTCCTCTGCCACCATAGCTGCAGACATACTGGCTTAGTCTCATGTGTGAAAATGAGAGTGGGGAAGGACATGTAAGAGAATAGAGCCACAGTTGTCTAGTAATTATTCACCGCACTAACTATAGGTAAGAAGTTTTCTTACAGGCCCTGGGAAACTGGAGGATGAAACAAGGCTGTAAAAAGATAAGATGCCTCAATGGGTCCATGACTCAGAAAAGAAATACACTTTGAGAGCAGACCAAGGACAGGACATGCTTTGATTTGGTTGCTGCACCTGGACCCTGACCCCCTCCCGGAGTTTTTCTCGGAACGCTGATCATTCTTTGGTCCCAGGAACGGGCTGAGCTGTTTGTAACATCATAGATTAGTCACCTTGTTATCGGATTTTGAGCTCCTGAAGGTCGGACTGCAGACTCTACCCTCCCCTTTCCAAGTTACTACACTTGTAGCTCGCAGCTGCACGTAGCTGTCTTCTCCCTCGTGTGTATATAACCAGCCAACTGGCAGGGGGGGTCAGAGCAGATTTTTGTGAGTGACCGCCTGCTCTCCCATACTGCCAGCAGTATTGGAATAAACGCTCATCTATGATTCAACCCTGTCTCTGCTTAATTGGCTCAAGTGGTGACAAGCAGCCTGGACCCCTTGGTTGTCTGGTTACAAAAACATACTCTGCCTATTCCTGCCTTGATACCATCTAGCATGCTTCTACTTTGATTGTAACTATCCATATCTCACTGTGCTGAACTCTTTCTCCCAGCAGATATAGCCAAGAATACAGGACTCTCTCTCTCTCCCCACAGTTTCTGGTTTTTATGGAAGGGGCAGGTCACCAGCACGTCTGATCAAGCTCAGCTCCATATTTAAGAAGTGTTGTTTTAGGAAATTACAACTGAGATATACTTCTTCCACCCAGCACCCACTGGTAAGGTGGAAACTCTACCCTAGACATGGCAGGCAAGAGATGCCGGGCTCTGATTTCCCTCAGCCTATCTACTCAGGGTGGGAGAGACTCCAGAGAGGGAAGCTGAGGTCAGACACTGCCTCGTCACTTAGTGCCTTACAGCAGAGCAGAGTCCTCATCCTGAGAGAAGCAGGTCAGGAGACAGGGTCCCTAATCCTGGGGGGAGATGTACATGGCTCGTTTTTATGATTAGTTCTCATTTCTGTCTACTTGTTGCTTTTATAATGTCATGCAGCCCAGACCACACACTCTGAATTTCCAGAAAGAACACCTCTCAGTTTCTTTCTGGAACTCTAACAATCTTCTTTATTTCTTTCTCCTTCTGCCTGCCTTTTTCCTGGGTAAAAAGAAAGACCATTTCTCATTTTCCATAGATCCAGAGTGTCTATTGGATGCAGTTAAATTGTATAACATTATGTTTACAATTAAAACAGCACACATTTGTTTGAAATACTTTTCAAAGTGCATAGAACACATTAAGCAATGGTTGTATAACTTTCTAGAAAGTGTAGCACTAACATTTTGAGTACAGTTATTCTAGTTGGAAATCAATTTTTATTACATATTAATACATTTAATTTTTAAAACCCAGTTTTAGTATAATGTATTCTATTAGTTGCTCAGGTGGCCATAGCAAAATACCATAGATTGGGTGGCCTAAACAAAAGAAATTTATTTCTCAGAATTCTGGAGGCTAGGAAATTTAAGATTAAGATGCTATAAAATAGGTTTTACCTGAGGCCTTTTTTCTTGGTTTGTAAGTGGCCACATGAACTCTTCTTCCTGTGTGGGTGAAGACAGATATGTCTTGCCCTTCCCCTTCCTAGGAGACCACTTGTCAGATTAGCCTTCCACCTTTATGACCTCATTTAATCTTAATTACATCTTAAAAGGCCTATCCCCAAATACTGACACTCGGAGGCTTCTGGTTTCAACATGAATTTGTGTGCAGGGAGGCAAACATAATTCAGTCACTAGCATTTATATTGGGCTTTCCTGTGAATATGAACTGGAATATTGAAGCATTGCCATACTAAGAGTCTATATGAATGCTGCATATACTTAAAAATGTTTATTGGTGTGATTTCCTAGACTGATGAAGTTTAATACTTGACTACTCTTTCCTTTTAGGATGGCTTCCAAATGTTCTATAATCTTTGCTATGACTAATTTTATAGTCACGTTCATAGCAAAGTCATTATCTCTTAGCAGTTTCTGAGTGATTTTCCAAGGTTATTTCATGTATTGAGCCTGTAAACATTCCGATATGATATTTACTTCCAATTTCATTGTATAATTTTCAAATATTCCTGCATAAAATGTATTGATTAAGACTGAATTTAATACACAACCTCAACTTTTGCTTTAGAGAAGAGGATAGATCACAAACAGCAGAAATCTAAAATAGATTTGCCAAATATCAGTTAGTAACCTACGGATATTATTAAAATAATCTGGATTAAAATATTTAACTTGATGCTAATATAGTTTATATGTGCAAAATACAATAAGTGCAATATTGATCTTTGGTGAAGATGCAAAGGCAATTCACTACAGAAAGGAAAGTTTTCCAACAAATGGTAATTGAAAAATTAGAAATTCATACTCTAAAATGAAAGTTACATGCATATGAAATACATAATTTATACCCTACACAAAAATTAACTTCAATGAGTTATAGATTGGTTATCATCAAGAAGAAAAGGGATAACAGGTGTTAGTGAGGCTATGGAGAAAAGGGAGTCTTTGTGTACGGTGGTAGAAATATAAATTTCCATAGCCAATATGGAACACCATATGAAGAGTCCTCAAAAAATAAAAAAGTAAACCATCATATGATTCAGCAATTCCACTTTGGGAGATTTATCTGAAAGAGACAAAACCATCACTTGAAAAGATATATGGGCCACCATGTTCATTGCAGCATTATTTACAATAACCAATACATGGAAACAACTTAAAGGAACATCAAAGGATGAATGGATAAAGAAAATAGGATATATATTCTCCTGAAGGTTAATGATGTTGACCACCTTTTCATATACCTTTACTTTTTTCTCTTTTACATAGTAACATATAGTATTCCATATTTAGTCTTGCAGATGGAAAAGCATTCGTAGCAAAAAATTTAATAAAATTGAGAAGGAAGGCATATAGGATTTAAGGTGCACTAAAGCCTTTTTTAGTTAGTGGAATTATATACTATGGTGTTCAAAGTAAACAGGACACTATCATGAGATAAAGATTTCAACTGTAGTAAGAAGTGATTTCTATGTTGTGATAATTTCTACATCGATTCTGATATGAGTTTTCTTTGTATAGAGACCAACTCCCACACGCCCACATTAAGATGGTAGACAGGGACAGAATCACCAGAGCAAATGCTCTTACTTACGGGGAAAACAGCACTTCTGACATCCTCCTGCTGGGGAAACACTGGGAAGGCTGCAACCCTGCGGAAGAACCTTCCTTGCTTCCACCCGTTTCTGCTCTCTGCACAACCTTGTTCATTTTTCTTGATGATTTTGCTGGGAGAAATTCCTTTTTGAAAAATTAAGTTTCTAAAACTCAGGACATAGTAGGCTATGGGGACATACCGCTGTTTGAATGTCTTTCATATGTTTAAGATCACTTCTGCCTGAGGAGCTTGAAGATCCAACTTTCTGGGTCTCAAGCAGTCACCACCACGGCTAGCCTGGGGTTTCCTCGAAGTACAACTCTCAGACAAACATTGTAGGTAGGGTTTGTGCCTGTTTGACTCCTGGCATCAGTTTGCCAGGAGCCACACTCACAGTTGTTTGCACGTTAGTTCTTTGGATAGACAATACATCTCCTACTTGCTGCTGCAGGTATTTTGAGGCTTTTGGGATTTTGTGGGAAAGGTTTAATCAACCTTTTCCCTGAAATATTTTATTCAGTTAAAAATATGCGACAGATACCACCCTTGTGCTTTGATATAACCCCTAATTCAACTTTATTTGTTTGAAATTGTACTGTGTGTTTGCCTAGATTTTCTCAAACTTTTTGTAGGTTTAGCAGCCGTGGGCAAACTACGGCCCGCAGGCCGGATCCGGCCCATTGGGCTGTTCTATCCGGCCACGGAGCCCAACACGGCAACGTCGGGAAACACGGCCGCAGCTCCTTCTTCTGAGTCCAGTTTAAGAACCCATTGTGGCCCTCGAGTCAAAAAGTTTGCCCACCCCTGGAGGGGGTTTCAAAATCAATTGGCTTTTACAACTTGGAAAAGCCCTAGATTTCTGCACTTTTTATACTCCGTTTTATTTCTTCTTTCCAACCTCTTAATTCATTCCTTGACTTTATTTCTCTACCACTTTTCCATATATAGTCAATAAAAAATACTACTTATATTCTATTCTCTGAACTATTTTTCTATAGCTACATATTCAGAGGTCAACCTCTGACTTCCAAATTGTCTCAAGTCACAGTTTTTTTTTGTTGTTGTTGTTGTTTTTTTTAAATATATTTTATTGATTTTTTACAGAGAGGAAGGGAGAGAGATAGAGAGTTAGAAACATCGATGAGAGAGAATCATCGATCAGCTGCCTCCTGCACATCTCCTACTGGGGATGTGCCCGCAACCCAGGTGCATGCCCTTGACCGGAATCAAACCTGGGACCTTTCAGTCCACAGGCCGACGCTCTATCCACTGAGCCAAACCGGTTTCGGCTCAAGTCACAGTTTTATCAAATGTTTTGCCACTGTGTTGAATGGATTTCCATCTTTCTAGGCTTCAAAATGTTCTATTATAAATTTTCTTAAAGTATTAGTTTTTCCTATTGATGGCCCATATTCATTAAGAAAAGTTATATTATTCAAATGATTTGATTTTTTTAAAAATAAAACAATCTGTAACATATTTAAAATTTATTTAATAACTGCTGAATTTAAATTTGGTACATTGCACAGAAACCATCACTTACCAAATTCCAATAACATAAAGTAATCTCTCTCATACTCTATCAGATGCCATAGCTTTATCTTTGTTTTTAATAGAATGGACTAAATTAAGAAAGTCATTTCCTATTAATACCTATAAGAATATGAAAGATAATTGGAGAAAATTCTAGTAATTTGTCAAAAATGAAACCCAGATTGTAGGAAGAATAGTGATCAGATTCCTTAAACAAATTTAATATCTGTGTGACACTGCATTTGGGAAGTAAAAATGAGGGCTTATATTTTTGACAACAAGGAGTTAGCAATCACTAATTCCTTATTGAGTAGAAATCTCAATTCTCTGAAAGGTTATCCAGGGCGAGGGCCACCATAGTATGTCAGGAAGAGAACCAGGGCCGAGTTTCTGATAAGTGGAAATTAGATAAGGACCTAATTATTTAAAATAAAAGGCCATCAGTGTATTTGTTATAAACCAGTATGCTAGTTACCATAACCAGTATAGCAAGGAATACCATGTGTGATTAAACGTTAAGCTATCAATAAAATATTTTTCAATTATCATTATTTATTTTTTAAAAGTTATCACTGAACTCGTTGATACAGAGAACAGATTGGTGGTTGCCAGAGGCAAGGGGAAGGGGGAAGGTAAAATGGGTGACGATAATAAAAAGGTACAAATTTTCTAGTTATAAAAATAAGTTGTATATAATGTACAGCATGCTTAATACTACTCTATTGTATCTTTGAAAGTTGCTAAGAGAGATCTTAAAAGTTCTCAGCACACATTATCATTATCACTATGTATGTTAATAGATGCACGGGGGTGGGGTGTGGGTCCCTCAACCCGGCCTGCACCCTCTCGTAATCCGGGACCCCCTCACATAGGGACCCTCGGTCTGGCCGGTGATCAGGGCCTATCCGGGCTTTTCTTCCCCCGGCTGCCGGCAGCTGGCCCCGCCCCCACGGCTGCCACTGCTTTCCATCTGTGCAGCACTGCCCACCTCTCCCTCCCCACCAGTTGCCTCCCTCTGCAGGCGACAGGGGTGGGGTGTGATTGCTTGCCTGGCCTGGGCCTCCCTCCATGGGGCAATCGATTGTGGGGCTCCAAGATCCATACTCAGCAGTGGGAAACACCCCTGCCCCCACCCCCCCTCCACCTGGCCGGGGCTCTGAGATCGATCACCATGCAGAGGGTGGCCTGGGCCTCCTTCTTTGGGGTGATTGCGGAGACCCCCCCCATCATCTCCCCACCAGCTGGTGGCCTGGGCCTCCCTCTGTGGGGTGATTGTGGGGCGGGCACAGTAAGCCACGCTGATATAATAAAGCTCCCTAGTTTTATTGGAAAACCGGGAGCAGTTTCACTATTGTGAAGCACACCAAGTAGAACATTTATTGCTATTATGCCAAATAAATGAAGTGAAACAACAAAGAGGCCTTTAAATGAGCTGTATTTTATGGCTAAAGCACACAGAAGATTAAATGAAAAACCAACTTGGAATTCACTGTGTGTGTCAGGGAGGACAGTCCCTTCAGAGCACAAGAAGCCCCAGGCTCCGTGCTCCATGGTTAGGGCAGAGCCATGCAAGTGCCTGAACCAAGAATTTGGAAATTAGGCGTCGTGTATCATATTTGAATCATATACTTTAAAATACAAAGAAGAGAAAAAGATAAGAGCTGTTTATTGTCCAACGTCATGTGCATACAGTAATGTCAAAGGGATTTGAATTCCACTGGGAAAATGTACTCATATTTAAGTCTGTTACACATCCACAATTAAGGTATTCTAAAATGTCCTATTTAACACCCAAATTCTTTAGGCTTTACTTTCCAAACTTTTAAAAATGTGATTTTGGAAGGACAAAGTATGAACTTCTCGTTTTCATATTTTGACAGGTGTCTTCTGTCCTGCTTTTTGAATTTATGCTCAATATAATTTTTATTATTCTTATTAGCCTGAAAGACACATGTTACTATACAATAAATTTAATAATATGGGGATATTAATTTGTGTGGACCTGCGGCAATGTTAATGCTAAAGAAAAGTGGTATATACTGTCATAAGGTTTTGCAGAAAATCAATTGCTATACATATTTAAAAATCAGTGTGATGTTGGAATGGGTTACAATGATATGTTATTGATCTCTCCTTAAAATATTGTAACAACCATAATCCGTTTTCTGGGGCCATAACATTATCTATATGTGAGGCCAGCAGCGGTGCTAATGTGATATCTGTCAATTATTCTCTAATCCTTTTCTTTCATAATAACAAATTTAGAGCAGAAATTTGCTAGCCTTAAGGCAGCAAAAAGCATTTGTTTCTCTTAGTGCTGCTGTTGCTTGTTCTCTCTTTAAGTAAGTTTAATCTCTCCCCATCCTGAGTCACCTGCTTTCAAAATGCAGGAGAGTTTCAAAGGAGTAAAGTGGGGGCAGGAGGAAGGGAGGGAGCGTGGGGGGAGGGAGAGAGAGAGAGAGAGAGAGAGAGAGAGAGAGAGAGAGAGAGAGAGAGAGAGAGAGAGAGAAGGAGTTGAGCAATGACCTGTGAACCAAAAGGTCACAGTTTGATTCCCAGTCAGGGAACATGCCCAGGTTTGGTGCTCAATCCCCAGTAGTGGGCGTGCATGAGGCAGCCAATCAATGATTCCATCATTGATGTTTCTATCTCTCTCTCCCTCTCCCTTCCTCTATGAAATCAATAAACAATGAAATAAAATAAAATAATAAAAAGAAGGGGGAGGTGGAGGAGAGGGAAAAAACAAAAGGGTTGGGAGGAACAAAAGAAAAAAATGTAATTAACTAATCCCATTACTAGTGGTATATATATATTCTCACTGTTAATAGTTTTGAAAAAAAAATACTTTATTTCAATTGTCTCCATTTTTTTCTTTTTTGATTATTTTTTCCTGTATAGTTGTCTAGAAAATTCATTTACTCTTCTCCATGGAATTTACCATTATTTGGGTACACTATATTTTCATAGTTTTTTACTGTATTTATAATAGATGCTTCTATCTCACTCAGTGTTTTATATTCTTTCCCCTAGCCCCATTCCCAACAATATTCTGACAAATCATCTAAGGTTGATCAGTCAAAGTAGTTGATCAGCTTCATTCTTATTAGTGTCTATATATCCTGTATTAGTAACTAGGTTTAAATCTTTTCCTTTTCCCTCATTCCCACCTCCTCCTTTTTCCTCTTACTCCCCTTCCTCCTCCTCCCCTTTCTCCTCCCCCTCCTCCTCCTCCTCCTCCTCCTCCTCTTCTTCCTCCTCCTTCTTCTCCTTCTTTTTCTCTCTCTTTCTCTCTCTCTCTTTCCCCCCTCCCTCTCTTCTCCCTCTTCTTCCCCCCTCTCTCTGTCCCTCCCTTCCTTTCTCATTTTTCTGTTCTTTTAATTCCACTGATATAGTGCTGATATTATTTCTAGAATTATAATAATTTGGCTAAAATGAAATATTATGTACTTGTGTTATAGAATCTAGAATACAATCAAGGGTTGTAGAGTATAACCTTATTTTTCAAGCAGCTGAAGACATGCCAGTTGGAAAATATTAAAAATAATTTGGCTTTCTTCCCACCAAACATCTACCCCCAATCTAGATTTCATGAGAGCTCTTATGAACCCACATTCATCAAAAGAACATAAGTCATTTTGGAATGAAGACACTGCTTGTTATTCAGGATCTCCAAGCTCTTTAAAGACTTAAATATCATACAGCTGCTTAAAATTCTAAAGATCTCAAGTCCAGTAATAAAAAGGAGGTGGTTTTCCAACTTTTTCAAAGAAGTATGCTCATAAATAATATTGCTTAATACTGTATCCTGAAATAGCCAGGTTTGGCTCACTGGCCTATCTTGGTTCCTTCTGGACTATTCAAATTCTCTGGAAAAAAAAAAAAATTCAAGTCACACCAGTTTGGCTCAGTGGTTGAGTGTCTACCAATGAACCAGGAGGTCAGGATTCAATTCCGGTTGGGGCACCTACCCATGAAAGAGGCAGCCAATCAGTGATTCTCCCTTTTCATTGATGTTTCTTTCCCTCTCTCCCTCTCCCTTCCTCTCTCTGAAAATCAATAAAACATATAAAAAATATACCTTAAGTTGAATTGTGTGTTTTTTTTTCTTTTAAATAAGGTTGCTAAACAAAGCTACCATCATAAACCTTCATTAGATCCTGTCAATTGTATTCCATCGTTCAGGGTTTCTAAATCCTACATTTTTGTTTCCCACTTCAGATCAATCAATCCATCAAAATAAGCTAAACAGAGCCATAATATGGGAATATACAGGTTTTAGACCAACAGTCTTCTCTAGCACCTGTGTTCTTTAAATATTTTTCTTACATGAGCTGAGAAGCATGAGCCTCAGTGTAAGGTCAAGGAGGAAAGGAACGAAAAGGGAATTGAATTTTCATGTTGCTCAAAAATAGGTTATTTTAGAGGTCGTTACACTAGAGTGGGTGGATGGGGTATTGTTATCTGTGCCTGATGTCTTCAGTATACTAAGTGGCTGAGAAAACACACACACACACAAAACCACAATGTGTGTGTGTGTGTGTGTGTGTGTGTGTGTGCGCGCGTGTGTGCAAAGAGGGAGAGAGCAAAAGAGAAAGAGCCACAGAGAGAATGTAAACCAAATGGTGCAAAAGGGAAGCAATATGTGCAACAGGGAAAGGTATATTGGACATGCTCGTACTATTCTTACAACTTTTCTGTAAGTTTGGAAATAAAATAAAAACTTACAAAAACACATTTTTAAAACGTAGCAGGGAAAAGATGGAACAAGATGAAGACTAGCCTAAGACGAGTTTGGAGAAGTAGAAAAGAACCGGGCCATCTAGGGCTCCGGGGCCTGGGCGTGGATTTTCCAGCTGCACTGGGAAGGCATGAACCTATTTCCAGTAAAACCTGATTTGATGGAAAACTTAAAGATCATTGAGCTACAACCTGGATGATATTTCTTTGGTTATTTGTTTTGCAATTGTGTTTTCCCCAATAACCGCTATCAGCTACCTTTGTTTCCCAGTGGGAAGCCAGTTACTTGATTGACATCAGTGTAGCTCCTAACTTACCAATTGCTTTCAGTTTTTACAGCTATCCTCTTACAAAGCTTCTCCCTGCCTGCAGGACGATATAGGATTGTGGTTCCAAAGGAGTGGAGAACTGTCTGATGCTCTGCTCCAGGATCTAAGAGAAAGGATGGGAGTGCAAAGGCCGTTCCTTCTTGGCAGCTTTTGATGATATTATATTTTTAGAATCAATGTTTCTAAATGAGAGCAACAATATATCCCTGGGAATGAACAAGCTGACCCTCTGATTCTTTAGCTCAGGTTTTTAGTATGTGCTTAAGAATTTGATTTTAGTTGTCTTTGTTAAGGGCCAGCCCAATATTTTCCTTATTGGTTACATTTAAATATATTGATCCTTTTTAACAAAATTACTGTTTTAGGAAGTAGCATAATAAAATAGTCTTTTGTTCGCATAGTAGATTTAAAAAATAGAAGTTCAACTCTGGCCAGTGCGGCTCAATTGGTTGCAGTGTTGTCCCGTAAACAAAAGGTCTTGGATTCAATTCCCAGCCCGGGCACATATGTAGGTTACAGGCTTCAGAAACTGTCAAAGTTCTTAGACTATCATTGTTTCAAGTACTAATTATAAATAAATGGCTTTCATGCTAGATAAACAGGATTTGGGAATTATGAAAACTGCAGAAATAAACATAAACTAATATAAAGAATCCATTTAAAAATAATTGTAAGGATGGCTATGTATTTGCATATGTTTAATTCAAATATAATTTTTGCTTGGTTTATTAATGATATTTCTTTATTCATATTTTAAGTTCTAATTCTAGAAGGGCATTCAGAGAAAGAAATGGTCTCTAATTCTTTTCTCCTTTTTTTTTTACATGGGAGTTTTTATTAATATTTGCTTACATAAAGGGTAGGGCAAAAGTAGGTTTACTGTTGCACATACATGAAGCACAGAGTTTACTCATATTATTATTTAGTTATTGTATTATTTTCCATATGAACAACTGTAAGCCTACTTTTGCCCCACCCTGTAGGTGCCATGATGCTCTGAGGAATCTTTCTCCTGACAAGTGTCTTTAGGAAAACAAGTGTCTTTAGGAAAAGAACGTTCCCAATGCTTCTGATGGGCTCCATGGCCTATATTCCCCTGGAAAAATCTCCATTTATATATGGTTTTATTGAAAGCAATTAGTCCTATCTTAATGATGTCTTTCATCTTTAAAAAATAATAGTTTTGAAATATACTTCATACAAATGAGAAAATGTCATATGAAAAGAAAAAAGCTAGATCAACTCTTTAGGTCAAATTTGGCTATCTTAAGAATTAAATTGTGTATAAAATAGCAGACCACTGACAGACCTCAGTGTGTGTACTATGGTTCCTTTGTATTAGATTAGGATAATTACTAGTACTGTAACAAATAGACTCAAAATGTATATTGGCTTAAACATAATATCTATTAATATTTTGCTGATATTGTCATTAATTTAGGTGTTTCTAATTATTAGGTAGTTCTATTCCACATGTTTATTCAAGAATATAGATTTATTTTTTTCATGCAGTTTTTTTGTCCTCAGGGTCTTATTATTAGCATGCAGTTGTGGGGAAAAAAACACAACTTCCCTTAAAAGTCAACTGAAAGAGCATATATGACTTCATATCCCAGTGCTGAAAACTACTCATGTGGGACAGTGATAGCCATGGGAAACACAGGCTCAGAGATGTAGTCCTTGGCTGGACAGCCACTTTTTAACTACAATTGTATACCATGGAAGGAAAGATTGCATAGTGATAGACAACTAGACATTCCTACCTTTAAACGTGATGTATATACCAATATATGTATAACTAGAGGCCTGGTACACAAAATTCATGCACGGGTAAGGTCCCTTGGCCTGGCCGGCAATCAGGGCCAGCCGGGGCCTCCTTTCCCCCAGCTGCCGGCTGCCAGCGGAGGCCTTCCTTCATTCTGTGCCGCCCCTTGGTGGTCAATGCACATCATAGTGAGTGGTCGAACTCCCGGTTGGTCGAACTCCCAAGGGTACAATTTGCATATTAGCCTTTTATTATGTAGGACTAGAGGCCCGGTGCACAAAAATTTGTGCACTCGGGGGAGAGGGGGGGTCCCTCAGCCTGGCCTGTGCCCTCTCGCAGTCTGGGACCCTCAGGAGATAACAACCTGCTGGCTTAGGCCTGTTCCCGGGTGGCAGAGGGCAAGCCCAATTCCTAGGTGCAGCCCCTGGTCGGGCTCAGAGCAGGGCCGATTGGGGAGTTGGGGCGCCGCCCCCTGTCATGCACAGAGCAGGGCGGATTGGGAGGTTGCGATACCACCCTCAGTCACGCTCAGGGTAGGGCCGATTGGGGGGTTGGGGCACCGCCCCCTGTCACACTCAAGACAGGGTCGATGGGGAGGTTGCGGAGCCACCCCCTATCATGCACAGAGCAGGGCCAATCAGGGGGTTGGGGAGCTGCCCTCTATCACCCACAGAGCAGGGCCTATCAGGGGGTTGGGACGCCGCCACTCTCACACTCAGGGCAGGGCCGATGGGAAGGTTATGGCTCTACCTCGTCACACACAGAGCAGGGCCCTTGGCGGCGGGGGGTGGGGGGGTTGGGGCGCTGCACCCTGTCACACACAGAGCCACAGGGCAATCAGGGGGTTGGGGAGCTCCCCCCTATCAGGCACAGAGCAGGGCTGATCAGGGGGTTGGGGCACCTTCCCCTGTCATGAACAGAGCAGGGCCGATAGGGAGGTTGTGGCCCCACCCCCTGTCACACACAGAGCCGCAGGGCGATCAGGGGGCTTGGGCGCTGCCCCCTGTCACACTGATCCCGGTGCTGGGAGGCATATTACCCTTTTACTATATAGGATAGAGGCCTGGTGCATGGGTGTGGGTGGGCTGGTTTGCCCCGAAGGGTGTCCTGGATCAGGGTGGGGGTCCCCACTGGGGTGCCTGGACAGCCTGGATGAGGGGATGATGGCTGTTTGAAGCTGGTCACACATCCTTCAGGGTCGGGGTCTCCACTGGGGTGCCTGGCCAGCCTGGGTGAGGGGATGATGGCTGTTTGCAGCTGGTCACACACCCTTCAGGGTGGGGGTCCCCACTGGTGTGCCTGGCCAGTCTGGGTGAGGGGCTGAGGGCTGTTTTCAGGCTGGCGAGTGACTGAAGCTCCCAACCTCTCCTTTTTATCTTTTTTCTCTTTATTCTGGGCCAGCTTTAGCTCTGGCTCCAGCTCTGAGGCCTCTGCTGCTGAAAGCAGGTATCTGGTTTGTTTGGGTTCTATAATCGAAACTCTGTATCAACTCTAGCTTTGAGATCCTGGCTCGCTGAAAGCAGGTTTCTGGGATTTGTTTAGCTTCTATATTTGTTAACAATGTTTCAAACTGCAAGCTCAGAGGCCGGCAAGGCAGGCGGCGAACGTTGGTTTCCTCTGTCACTGAAGCAAACAAGCCTCATGTTAGTTTTAAGCTGCCTGGCTGCCGGCTGCCATCTTGGCTGGCAGTTAATTTGCATATCTCGCTGATTAGCCAATGGGAAGGGTAGCGGACTTACACTAATTACCATGTTTCTCTTTTATTAGGATGATAATTAGGGAACAACCCTTAATAAATATCTATTTTTTTACTGATTATAATATATTTAAATTCTAAAAATCTTAATTGACACCAGGAAGCATTTTCTGATTTTAGAGTATTAGATAGTAATAATGTCTACTTAAAATGCATGCATATATGAATCACAGCATATTTGGACTAATAGTTATCGGTTGTTCCTTGAAATAGGGCTTGAATGGACTTCTATTTGACTTTCCCAAACTCTTCTTTCTTTACTATGAACAGTCACCCTTTTCTGAACAGGCCGTTACTCTCTCTCAGATGTACTAGGTAATAGAATGAATTAATTTTTTTTACCTGATAAACTACAACTTTCCCTTAAATAGATCACTCGACTATCACCTACTCTATAAAACATTATTCAGTGTCATTAGACAAAATGAATGGATTTCCACATTGTGCTATTATAGCACAAGCAAAGTAGCTAGTGATGAAAACTAAAGGAAATTAACCCCTTTTAAAACACCTCTGTCTAAAGAATACTGTATTACCCAGCGGGCAAATTACATTTTTTCAAAAATGGCAACAGCAATATTACAGATTATATAAGGTAAGGCAAAAGTAGGTTTATAGTTGTTTTGTATGGAAATAATGCAATCTATAATAATAAAAGCATAATATGCTAATTAGACCAAACTTCCTTCCAGATGATCTTCCAGACGAAGTCGAGGTTGCGAGGGCCGAGACAAGCCACTGCGGCTGCGAGGGCCAAGCCCCTTGCACGAATTTCGTGTATCAGGCCTCTAGTAATTAATAAATAATTATACAAGAATAAACTCTGTTTTGCATACTCTCGGCTATAAACCTACTTTTGCCAAACCCTGTATGACTCTTTCAGAAATGAGGTAGAATCTGTCTTCCCTTTGAATCTGTGCCTGAAGGAATATTTAGAAATGATGCTGCATTACTTCCTAGTCTAGGTCATAAAGGTGACATAACCTCTCCCCCTGCGTCCCCCAACCTCTCATTTGGCACTGGGGACCCACCACCTCCTGAGAAAAAGCCAAAATTAGCTCTCCCAAATGCAGCACATGAAGATAACTAGGGACTTCTAGCCAAGAGCCAGCATCAACCACTAAACATGTGGATAAACTAGAGTTCAGATGATTCTGATTCAGGTGTTTGTTTGTTTGTTTTTTTTGTTTTGTTTTGTTTTTGTTTTGTTTTTTTGTTTTTTTGTGTGTGTGTATGTATGTATGTTTTCTTTTTTAATTGAGCAGTGTACAGGGTGATTCCTTTCCTGGGTTCTTGTCCAGATGGATTCAAAGAATAAAGCCACAGACAAAAGATGGTTGTTAAGAAGTACAGAAACTTTATTGCAAGCAAATAACTACCTCTAATTCTAATCCTAAAACTCTCTCTCCTGGCTAAGGAGAGACAGAAGGGTCCTCTAAGAAGGGTGGCTATTGTTCTCTGTGTCTTGAGGCATTATAAAGGCTATAGTTTTTTTTTTTGTCTCTTCATGACCCTTTCTAATTGGACCCTTCCCCCAACTTAGGACCCCCTTGCTTTCCTCATTGGTCACTATGCTAAGGCCAAAGCCCATGTGATGCCCCTCCTTCTTTCCCCTTATTTTGCAAAATTCCTCTATCCTCTGTGAAAATAGGTTTCCTTTCCCCATCCCCCTGATATTCCGTGTCTTTTCTTTGTCCTTCACATATTCATCTTATCTGTTCAAGTTGGAGACTTGAGACTGAAACCACTGGCTTCTCTGCTTAAAAGAGTAAAGTGGACTCTTTTTTTTTTTTTCCTCTTGACCAGAAATTTATTACTTCTATGGGTCTCCAAGATGCTCAGGCCAGAGATGTGTCTGTCCTTGGTTTATGGCTGTTTCATTGTCCAGGCCAAGATGCCTATATCCTCTCTGGACCCCTTCCCCTTTGGTCTTAAGCTAGGTAGTCAACCCTTTTCAATTCCAGCCTCTAGGCTTCCATTTGTGCTCCAAGGCATTGTGGAGTAGTCTCTATTCCCTTACTAAATTCTTTACCTCCAATAATCTGTGAGCATAATGAAAGGTTGTTTTACTGCATGAGATATCTGACATTTTGCTGCCTACATTTTTTTCTAAGATTTTTATGGTTTCACAATTTGCATTTAAGTCTTTTATCCATTTTGAGTTTATTCTTATATATGGTGTAAGTTGGTGGTCTGGTTTCATTTTTTTTTTTTTTTTTTTGCATGTACCTGTTCAATTTTCCCAACATCAATTATTGAAGAGACTGTCTTTACTCCATTGTATGCTCTTGCCTCCTTTGTCCAATATTAATTGATCCTAATGGCTTGTGTCAATTTCTGGGTGTTCTGTTCTGTTCCATTGATCTATATGCCTGTTCTTGTGCCAGTACCAGGCTGTTTGATTACAGTGGCTTTGTAGTATAACTTGATATTGGTATTATGATCCCTCCAACTTTGTTCTTCTTTCTCAAGTTTGCTGTGGCTATTCCAGGTCTTTTTTGGTCCATATAAATTTTTGGAGTATTTGTTCTAGCTCTTTGAAGTATGCCATTGATATTTTAATAGGAATTGCATTGAGTCTATAGATTGTTTGGAGTAGTATGGACATTTTAATGATGCTAAATCTACAATTCATGAACTATGTATATTCTTCCACTTTTTATATCATCCTTTTTTTTCAACATCCTGTGCTTTTATGAGTACAGGTCTTTTACCTCTGTGGTAAAATTTATTCCAAAGTATCTTAATATTTTTTTGTTGTGATGGTAAATGAGATTTTTTTTTTAGTTTCTCTGTCTGAGAGTTCATTATTAGTGTTTAAAAATGCCATGGAGTTCACCTAGGGCAAGAGAAACAAAGGGAAAAATAAATAAATGGGGCTACATCAAACTAAAAAGCTTCTACACCGCAAAAGAAATCAGCATCAAAATGAAAAAGGAGGCCACTGTATGGGAGAATATATTTGCCAATGATACATCCGATAAGGGGTTAATTTCAAAATATATAAAGTACTCATACAACTCAACAAAAGAAAGACAAATAACCCAATTACAAAATGGGCAGAGGACCTAAATAGACACTTCTCCACAGAGGATACAAATGTTCAAGAAACATATGGAAAAATGCTCAGTGTCAAATATCATCAGAAATATGCAAATAAAGCACAACACAGTACCACTTCACACCTGTCAGAATGTCTACCATCAATAAATCAACAAACAACAAGTGCCTGTGAGGATGTGGAGAAAAAGGAACCCTAGTACACTGCTGGTGGAGATGTAGATTGATTCAACCACTTTGAAAAATAATATAGAGTTTCCTCAAAAAATTAAAAATAACCCTAGCTGGTTTGGCTCCGTAGATAGAGCATCAGCCCGCAGACTGAAGGGTCTTGAGTTCAATTCCAGTCAATGGTATATACTTTGGTTGCAGGTTCAATCTCCTGCTAAGGCCTTTGTGCATGCAGGAAGCAAACAAATTCATGTATCTCTCTCACATCAATCTTTATCTCTCTCTGTCTCTCCCCCTCCCTTTTATTCTCTCTGAAAATCAATGGAAAAATATCCTTGGGTGAGGATTAACAACAACAACAAAAATTATGAATAGAGATGCCATTTGACCCAGTGACCTCACTTCTAGGAATATATGCTAAGAATCCTGAAACACCAATCAGAAAAAATATATGCATTCCTATGTTCATAGCAGCATGATTTACAATAGCTAAAATCTGGAAGCATCCCAAGTGCCCATCAGTAGATGAGCAGATAAAAAAATGTGGTACATTTATACAATGGAATACTATGCAACTGTAAAAAAGAAGGATCTCTTACCCTTTGAGCATGGAGGAACCTGGATGGTATTGTGCTAAGCAAAATAAACCCGTCAGAGAAAGATAAAGCATCACATAATCCGACTTATATGTGGAATCTAATGAACAAACTGACAAACAAAATAGGTCCAGAGACACAGAAGCATGGAACAGACTGACAAAACTCAGAGGAAGGGGAGAGGTGGGAACAAGAAGAGATTAACCAAAGAACTTTATGCAAATATGCTTAACCCATGGACACAGACAACAGTGTGATGAAAGCCTGGGAGGCTGGAAGGAGGGGTCAATGGGGAAAAATAGGGGACATCTTTGTAATACTTTCAACAATAAAGATACATTTAGAAAAAGAAAAATAACCCTGACTAATATAAACAAACAAACAACAACAACAAAAAAACCAGTTGTTTCATACCACTACATTTTGAAAAAATTTGTTAAACAGCCAGCTTTACTGATGTACCCATTTTAGAGAATGAACACCAGGTAGATTGACACACTTCAGATACTTATTGAATAACAATATCGAGAAGATTTGGTGATCTTATAGAGTCAATAAAGAGTGTAATTGAGTATGACTAACACATACAATGAGCTTAGACTATAAGCACATTCCAATACTGATAATATAAGCATAAACATATCCAAAATCAACAAACGTAATACTTTTGTTTTCTAATAATAACTTTTAATCATCTTCTCAATAAAGAATCAGAAAACTCCTTAATTTAGTATACCAAAGGAATCAGGGATCAAATCTGCAACTGAGGTACGTGCCCTTGACCGGGAATGTCCGAGGGACCCACCCTCTAACCACTGAGAAAACTGGCTAGAGTTCTTTGATATTTTTTACCATAAGCAAATTTATACTGGGATATCCCTTCCTTGTATATGACACATAGTTTCAGTTGTAAATAAGTATTTTTAAAATTGACGAAAAATACAGTTTCAGTCAATCAAATTGCAAGTTGATTCTCTGTCTCTGACACTTTCTGTGAAAGCTGCCTACTTTCCACTAGTGAGCTGTAGAGTGGCTTTTCTTTGTATCTTTGTGACCCTATGGCTTTCTGATCTTAGTTCCATTCCCAGGGTCAGGATAGTGTCCTGTCTATGTTGTGGTGATGATAGGGTTTAATTTTCATCTCATGCAACAATAGAAGTACCTCCCTGTGTTACAAGTTTATGATTGATTCTCCCAATTGGATGGCACATGAGTGCCTTACACTGTGTGACATTGTTAAACAACTGCCCTGGTTGAGAGAGCTTGGAAGTGTTCTCTTTCACCCTCGGTCACCTCTGCAATAAAGACTATCAAGCAAATTATTCTTTTATTTTGTCGCTATCCACCTGCCCAGAATCTCAGCTTCATAAGAGCAGAAAACTTGTCCCACCTTCATTTCCACAATGCTAAGACCAATTTCTCAGAAAGGAGGTACTCAATAAATATGTTGAGTGAATATATTATCTAAAATCTTAAAATTAAAATGTATATCTAACAATAATAATGGGTTTTTTTCATTCTTACCAATCATTAGCTCTGTAGTTGTTGCTTAACATTTTTAAATATTCAGCTTCTAACTCTACTCCTTTCTCTCAGTCTATAATCCCTGCCATATACTTTTCCTATAGAGGCTATTTACCATGTTGGCTACTTCAGTCAAGTCTCTATCCACCCCTGCAACTGACATACATAAAACTAAAAATCCTGAGCAACTGAAATATGTCATTTTCACCACTTTCCCAAGGCAGCTAAACCCGACCCGAGGAAAATATCATCGTGCATATAATTGACTAGAGGCCCGATGCACGAAATTTGTGCAAGGGGCTCGGCCCACGCAGCCCCTCATAGCCTCTGCTGGCCCTTGCATCCCTGGCTTCATCCTGAAGGTTGTCCGGAAGGACTTCTGGAAGGCCATTTGGCTGCTTGGTCTAATTAGCATATTAGCTCGTTATTACATAGGATTCTTGACCCCCAATGTCCAGTTTCCAACCTCCATGGCTCTTGAGAGGTGCCAGGCAATTAATTGTTTTGTTTTTCCAACAAGTTCAATTTTCACTTCCTTTTAGTTTCTAGTTTCCAAAAACATTTTAAATATTTTATTTACTGTTTTCCCTGTCTCCAGTTTTCTTTTTCTTTACAGGATAATACCTTTATTTCTCTAATACAAAACTATTGAGATTTGGTAAAGAAGAACATATAAAATATGTAGTATGTGTTACTGGAAGTCTCTCACTATGCTTCTTACAGAGATGTCTCAACCCATTATTATGAATTTAAAATTGTCAAATATACAGATAAGTCAAAAGCAGTCACTTTCGTTATGGCATCACTACTATCTCACAGCCTTCAATTTCTATTGTGTACTTGACATTTCATTGAATAGTTTATCGCCACTACAAATGCTACAACACAAATTTATAAATTCATAAACTTCCCACTCCTGTACATATTTTAACATCACTTTTGTCTCCATTATCTACATAAAACATTGTGCAGGTATTTTTTGTTGTTGTTGTTCTCACCCCAAGGCCACTCACATGTTTTGTCAATTCATCCTCCACTTCTATCTTCATTGCCATTATTTTCTTTCTAAGATCATGCCTCCATGACTACTTAACCTGAAATTTAGTGTCCTTGTTTGCAAAATACAAAGAAGTGAGAAACAAAAGGATAAAATATTTATTTTTATTCCAGGCACTGGTATACGTTCTTATACTTTTTCTTTTAAAAACATTTTAATGAAACACAGCAAGCATGCAAAAAACCCCCACAAATTAATTGCGTTACATTTTAGCGTGCAGCTCAATGAATATTTACACATGCACGTACACAGGAAAGTTTTTTAGGGCCTCTTCTCAGCCAGTTCTTTCTCCCAAAGAGCATACATGACCATCATTCTTACTTCAAACACTATTGAATGACTTTACCTGCACTTAAATTTCATATTAATACATTCATACCATTTGGGATATAGATTCTTTTACTGAGATATAATGTCTATGAAATATACCTTGTTTTTGTATATATTAGTAGTTTTTTTTTAAATTGTTTTGTTATAATTTATCTTTTCTATATTAATAAACATTTGAGTTGTTTCAAGTTTCAAAATGTTATGTGTAGTATTGCTATAAATATTCTTGGGCATGCATTCTGGTGGACATATACATAATCTCTTAAGAATGTATTTAACAATGGGATTACTGGTTTAGTTATATTGTTCTGATTATCATTGCTGCCTTTAGATAGTGTCTGGAACCATGTAAAGGCTCAAATGAACTAGATTAATATAAAAATGGCTTTATCACATAACTGACCATTAATGATGGTTTGTGGTTGGGAGCTCATCTAATTCCTTACACATCACTTGTGTTTCTACATGTTTTGTAGGCTTCTCACAGAATGTACACTGGGCTCTGGGAGGGAGTGTTCAGGAGGTCCAGGATGACATTTTAAGGCTTCTGATGACCAAGCCTCAAAAATCTCAAAGCATCACATTCACATCATTCAATTGTTTCAGCTAGTCACAAAAGGAAGGTCTGATTCAAGGAGGATGGATTAAAGGTCTGGATTCTAGAGTCACTGTTCACTTGGAGGCCATCTTTGGAGACCAGCTACCAAATGTACATTTACCTTTTGTAGATATCCAGTTTTCCAGAACAGTTGTACTAATATATGGAGACTCCCAGTCCTCCACACCATCATTAAAACTTGAAACTTGTAGTATTTCAATTGTAGCCATCTTGATGAATGAATATAGGCATATTATTGAGGCTATAATTTGCATTTTCCTAATGAGTATGTGGTGAGGAACTCTAAATCCTTACTGGAAACTTCAATATTCTCTAATGGAATGTGTATACTTAAATTTGTGCCTATTATTTTTTCTCATTTTATTTTATTTTACTATTTATAGGAACATATTTGAATATATGTATAACACATTTCTTTTCCTAGTATGTGATTTGTCTTTGCATCCTAATAAGGTTGAATTTTGAATTTTCTGTGATATTGTAATGACATCTATTATGCAGTGAATATCTTATATAGCCAGATATTTAAGGGAGAAAGTGAAAAATATGCATAAAGTTGCCTTCAAAAATAAAAAATATATGCTGAAATGCCCAGTATTCTTTTTTTTTTCCTTTTTCCCCCCTTTATTGATTAAGGTATTATAAATGTGTCCTTATTCTCTTTTGTTCCCCCATCCCCCCACTTATGCCCTCACCCCCCAATGTCTGTATCCAATAGTTATGCTTATATACATGCATACAAGTCTTTTGGTTGATCTCTCCCCCTTAACCCCACCCTCCCTTTCCTTCCCTCTGAGGTTTGATGCTCTGATCGATGCTTCTCTTCTCTAGATCTATTTTTGTTCATCGGTTTATGTTGTTCATTATAATCCACAAATGAGTGAGATCATGTGATATTTATCTTTCCCCGACTGGCTTATTTCACTTAACATAATGCTCTCCAGGTCCATCCATGCTGTTGCAAATGGTAGGAGTTCCTTCCTTTTTATAGCAGCATAGTATTCCATTGTGTAGACGTGCCAAAGTTTTTTAATCCACTCATCTGCTGATGGGCACTTAGGCTGATTCCAAATCTTAGCAGTTGGGGGTTATCAGGCCAGCTGGGGAGGGCAGTTAGGAGGGACAGGCCTGCAAGGGAGAGCAGTTGGGAGATCAGGCCAGCAGAGGAGGGCAGTTGGGGGTGACCAGGCTGGCAAGTGAGGGCAGTTAGGGATGACTGGGCCAGCAGGGGAGGGCAGTTGGGAGTGACCAGGCCTGCAGGGGAGGGCAGTTCAGGGAGAGCAGGCTGGCCAGGGAGGGCAGTTGGGGGCTATGAGGCTGGAAGGGGTGGGCAGTGGGGGCACACAGGCTTGCAGTGGGGGGCAGTTGGGTTCGATCAGGCTGGCAGGGAGGGCAGTTGGGGGTGAACAGGCCGGCAGTGGGGGGCAGTTGGGGGCAAGCAGGTTGGCAGGGGGGCAGTTGGGGGTGAGCAGGCTGGAGCAGGGGGCAGTTGGGGGTTAGCAGGTCAGCAGGGGCAAGCAGTTGGGGGAGATCAGGCAGTTGGGAAAGAAGGCCAATGCGGGGGGGTAGTTGGGGGTGAGCAAGCTGGTAGGCAGAGTGGTTAGGAGCGATCAGGCAGTCAGGCAGGTGAGCAGCTAGGAGCCAGCAGTCCCTGATTGCGAGAGGGATGTCTGACTGTCGGTTTAGGTCTGATCCCTGTGGGGTCCCAGATTGGAGAGAGTGCAGGCCAGGCTGCGTAACACGCCCCCTCCACCCACGCATGAATTTTGTGCACTGGGCCACTAGTAGAAAATATATTGAGCTTTTAATTGATCTCAGAATCCTTTCTGTGACTCTAAAACTTAAATATGACACAGAAAATAATGTTAAGTAATTATTAATGATGCTATTAAAATTATTTAAAATCACCTTTGGATATTTTATTCCAGATTGATTAGAAAAAATATATCAAAATACTGTTTGTCAATGAGCTCTCTAAATGTAGATCCAATCATTTTATTAATTTGCTTTACCAGATTTGTTATAAAGAGAATTATAAAAAAAAAAAACACATTGAGAAATTGCTAGTTAAATATATGCTATGTTGCCCTAACCGGTTTGGCTCAGCAGATAGAGCGTCGGCCTGCGGATTCAAGGGTCCCAGGTTCGATTCCGGCCAAGGGCATATACTTTGGTTGCGGGCACATACCCAGTAGGGAGTGTGAAAGGGGCAGCTGATCAATGGTTCTCTTTCATTGATGTTTCTAACTCGCTATTCCTCTCCCTTCATCTCTGTAAAAAATCAATAAAATATATTTTTTAAAAAATGTGCTATGTTTATGTAAGATGTTAATGTTTGGAGAAGCTCAGTAAGGAGTATACATAAGTGTAGAGTTTTTGCAATTTTTCCATATATGTACAATTATTTTACAATTAAATATTTTAAAACAATTATAATAACAAAAATAACTGGAAATACAATGAGCCAAAACTACTTGACAAAAAAGATTATGAAGAACAACAGATGATAAGAATATATTTATAATTAATTCAGGTTCTCAATTATCATGTACAGACTTTAGAATCAGTATGGTTAATAATCAAGGATATAAAGTACAATATCAAAAATTTCACCAAAGGACTGGAAACTATAAAAGAAAAACCAAATGCATACTTAAAACTTGAAGCTACAATAACTAAAATTAAAATCACCAAAGATCACATCACTTTGTTGGAAAGAGACTTCTCTCCTTTTTGACTTGAGTTTCCAAAGTAGTTAAAATTATGGCCAACTATGTCTTACTGCTTCTTATTAGTTTTCTCATCCGGCATCCCTTGTCTGGTCAGTCTCTAAAATCTGTGCCTCCTAAAACTCTTCTCTGATGTGACTTCAGTTCTATAAGCTCAAGATTTCCAAACTTGTGTTCTATGTGAACCTACACAATTTCTGGTCCATTGCCTTTGAATGTGTATAGTATTTACCACAAATTTGGCCAGTGTTTACTTCTCAAAATTCTTTACTTCTCTTTATTATCATTTGCATTTTTAAAAAGTAATTAAGCTTCATGAGGATTTATGTGCCTTTGAAACCCACGTAGTAGACATCCAAAATATATTGACAAATACAATTTTTATGAGGAACCTATTATAGTTTAGTGTCACACTATTACCACCTATGAACAAATGCAAATATTCTTAGTATTTATTACAATATCAGTCTTTCAAAATGAATCTTTAAAATCTTTTTTTTCATTAGAAGGGCATAATTTAACTTGTTAATGTTTTAGAAATGACTTACGTGGAAAACTAAAATGTCAGTGTTAAAAATTCTGTATGCAGAACAGAATATTTTGACTTATGGTTCTTAATTTTGAAGCTAAATAGATTTTTCTCTTGTTATTACATTTTCCATTTTAATTATTGAATGTGTTCAGAGATGAAAATGACTATGAAATGAAATGATTTTTTTTTTCACAAGCAACACAATGATTATTTTGCTGTAACAGGTACTTTGGGAATGAAACACAGTTGTTCCATGCTTATAGCCTATTTGTCCTCTGAATTACTAGACATAGTCACCAGGCATCCACATATGCAGCGGAGGAACTAATATTCCTGAGGAGGGCAATAAATAAGGCAATCTCTGCTCCTAGTACAGAGGGTATATAAGCAAAATGGAAAAACTAATCAAGCTAACTAGACTGTGCAATCATAAAATGAGATGAGGTTTATGAGTTCACTTTTTAAATGAGAAAACAAGGCACATATTTAAGATAATAGAAGCACAATTATTGTCGTAACTTCTATACAATGATTTATTGAATATAAATATATCCAACTTTTTTCTTAAATGCTACACATTGATAACAACTTTAAAAGCATTTCACCCAAGAAAAAGCTAAAAATAAAAGGCACAAAAAAAGTGGAAAGGAGTATGAGTAGAAAGAGGAAAGGGAAAAGATAATTCCAGCACCTGACAACATGGCTGAAGTTGAAAAGCAAACTAATACATGAATAATAGTTTATTAATTAATTATTATTATTATATAAAGCAGTCAGACTGAGTTAAGTTCTGTATATACATTCTGTGAATGTCCAGTGCACATTGGCACACTGACACTCTGTAACCAACCACATATTTCTCCACTGAAACATGGACAAAAGCATTTCCAGAGCTTTTAATGTTTATATGCTGAAAACTAGGATACAAGATTATAAACTAGCAATATGCTTTTCAGGGTCACAAATTCAAAAGATGTCCTTTGAGTATATCTTAAGAACTATGTTTGAGATTCTATTATGAGATAAGTAGGGTCAAATAGCCTTTAAAAATCTTTATTGTTGAAAGTATTACATATGTCCCTCTTTTTCCCCCATTGATCCCCTCTAGGACATCCTTGTCCCTCCCCCTCCCACCAAAGAAACTGGTCCAAATATATGTGCTTTACTGCTCTTTTCTCCATGTAAATTTGACTGTATCAACTTCCATCAGATTATTGATCCTTACGAAAGCAGCTGCTCAACAACATTTTGAACCATAACTTTATAAGAAATATATCTGATTAAAAACATGTCAACACAATTTTAATTTCCTCTACATTTTACCCTTCATTCATTTTGCTTCACAATATTAAAAATTCCCAAGACCTTGTTTTATATTATGACCCAAATCAAAAGCACACAATAAAAAGCCTTAGTTCCTAATTTTAATATGAAGACTTTGCATGTTAGCCATAATACTTGTTTATTGTTTTATAATAGAGATATGACTATAAAAATTTTAATAAATTTTATTTTCTTTGTGGTCTTTAAAAGTTGAATATGGAACATTAATAATTGAACAAATTTGCTTTCTTACCTCACCCAGATAGTCTAAATTTTTACACCCAAATGGTATTTTACTTTAAAGTAGTGACGATATTTCTAACATTTTTAGACTATTTTTTTGAAGTGGTCTTTGGTAAATATATCCAGCTAGAACTGCCTACATCTCATCAATTTCTGATTCCTGAATAGATCTCCCAACTTCTTAAAGGTTTAGTTGTTCCCCTTCCTTGCACTATGGCTCTTTAAAAATGAGGATGCCGCAGCACAATGTATGAAAGAACTGCACTTGTCTCCAGCAGTTCCATAGATCTCCACTCTGTGCGCCTCACTTTACTTCCACTACAGATCCCCTGGCCTATTAGAGAAGTGGGGCTGACCCACTCATGATTTTTTGATCCTGTAACTTAACCATGCTTTCAGTTTCCCAGGATCCATCTGAGGACAACTGAAAAAAAAAAAAATTAAAAAACACTACAGTAACAACACCTTACTCACCCTGTAGTGTCCCATAATTTTAGATGGTTTCATCTGCAGAGTAGCTCAAGAAATGAGCATTTTTTTATTCTTTCTTTCTTTTTGTAATTTTACTACCATACTGTATTCTCTTTCTTAGGACATATAGGTTAGTGGAACTCCATCTTTTTTCAATAGTTATGCCTCTGAAGAATGTGGCATATTCCTATCCTTATCACTGAATCACCAGTTAATGATTCTAATGCCAAGTGTATGAGTTTCTGTGTGTGTCGGGTGTGGTGTGCAGAGTGGGAGAAATTGATGGGTAGAAGGAAAATAACTTCTAAAATGTATCTCTATCTCCAGGAGATGTGAATTGTATAAAAAATTCACCTCACCACCACCACTACTATGGTTTTGATAAAGCTCCTTGGCTTAGAATCCCTATTAACAGGCAATGGAGGAAGCACAGGAAAAGGGTTTTGAATTTCTAGGAGGGAGACTTCAGAATGCTCAACCTCACATTGTGTCCACAGCCGCATCGCGACAGATTTCTAAATAACTCACAAATCACCTTCTGTCATGTGTCCGTTGTCACTGAAATTTGACTTCTGCTGCCCCTCTCCAGTCTGTCTATTTGTATGTGAAACCTACATAGTTCTATTTAAATGAGGACATTGGACTAGATGCCCATTTAAATGTTTCAAGTGCACTGACAGTTAAGAAGTTGAATATGAAGTTTGTCTGCTCAGAGCAGATGGAAGCTCTAGGCAGGGTGAGATGCAACGTTACCTGATCCACACATTGGCACTTCTAAGTCTAACTTTTAGTCAAAAAAAGCTAAACAGCATCATCACAAATATACCAAACTCTGGAAATCTTCATCCTAAACAAATAAATAAGAGAGTCAGATAGGCCTGAATTAAAACCTAAAGCAGTTCTTATGTGGATAAAACCTACTCATAATTGTGGCATATAGGCGAGTAAGTTGAAAAGCATCTGTTCACACTAGACGGTGAGTTCCTTGGGGACAAGGAAGTTTTATTTGTTTGATAGTTTATGTCAAGTATTTAAGGAGTTTTGTATTAGGCACTTTCCTAGGAGCTGAACCCTTCCATCTGGATGTTGCAGTCTAATTGCTTAGAGAAACACAATGAAGCCAGTTTAAAACCTTTCATAACTACCATAAAAGTACAGACAATGCTCTGTGGGGGCACAAGGAGAGACACCGAATCTATGTCTGGTGGAGAGGTCAAGTTCACGTGGAAGAGTTATGAAGGAAAAGAGAAGACAGGTGAGTAAGGCATGCAGGGGAGAGAGGTGAAGTGCAATGCAGGAAATAGCATCATAAGGACTATTACGTTTGGGAAAGTAAAGGTAGAGGCCAGGTTGAGCTTGAGAGGGAACACAGAAAGAAGGGTTTTGTTCCTTATTCTGAAGCAGAGGGAGCACAGAAGGACTTTTTTTTACAGAGAGTGGTATGATCAAATTTGGATTTAATAGATGCTCCATTTGCAGGACCATGGATAATTCATAGGAGTGAAAGGACAGAAAGGAGAGGTACGAGTTATTGTTTATTAACTATTTCATACTTACCTGGTTTGGATATTGTGTCCATCCCATTTTAATTGGCCCAGATTACTTTCTTCCAAAGCAGTATTATTAATAATTTTATTAAAATAAGCCGGGATAGGTTTGATACTTGGTACTTCTAGCACCGACATGGTGTTATCTAGTAATATGTGAGACCCATGTGCAGTAAAGAGCCTTCACATTTATTTGTGGTAAAATCTGAAAGTCAACCCATCTCTTTTTCCCTCGACACTTGTGACTCAATGTAACACCTTTCTTTTGAGAGCAGTAAGCAGAGAATTGACTAATGAAACTGAAAGAAAAAGTGACCCAAACTAGTACAGGCAGTGATGACTTGCTTGCTGTTCATAGTGGTGGGAAAACATTGGTTGCCACTTGATATAACAGTAAGTTGTATCAGAGTGGCCAGTGACTTGAACTGTGTGAGTTCCAGACTTCACTGGAGTCACTAGGGAATGTGGAAAGATAGTTTAGTGGTATGTGAAATACATGTACTGGTAGGAGAATGAGACTGAAGTCACCTATTTGAACTTTGGAGTGTCTCAATATGTGTGAAGAATCTTTTGATGTAATTCCTATATTTAATTGGGTAAATTTATATTTTACAGTGAAATTGGATACATTTGATAAGGCTATAATTGTTCAACAATCTGGCAAACTCCTCAAAAGAAGTATACAGGTAACATTTTACTTATTTGGTTTCATAAAAATATTTATTGAAAAAAAGCACTCTATTTGACCAAAAAAGTTGGTAACTAAGCAAATATTTGGCCTGAAATATTTACACATTGAAGGCAAAATCTTAAATTGAGGCTACCTTCCATTAGACTTTGACTCTGTGTTTATTAGATGAACTTCCATTAAAAAGCAAAAGGCAGTGTGTTCATGCATCTTAGATTGGGTTCCCTAAACACAGAGACAGTGTTGAGAAAGGGATTGATTAAGGGTGTGTAGGAAGCAGAAAGGTCATGAGAAAAAAGGTTAAAAGGATGTTGTATTGGCTGGGGATTAACTTTAGCTGGTCCTACTGGGAAGCTATGAGCACAAATCACACCAAAGAATTTGTGTCACCTAGGGTGAAGGAGCCAGGTTTTTGAACACCTTTGTTATTCTGAGGGAGCCATTCAGAGTGTGATGGGAGCAGTGCTCTGCTGAGGGGCTGGTGAGGAGGTGCTTCAACAGTATCCATTAATCCATTACAACTGAAAACAGGATTTGTGCATTTATATTATATGTTCATTTTGTTAATGTTGCATTCATTACATATGAATCTTCCATATAATTTCACTTATACTATACATAGGCTGCTGTATTTAAAAACATATCAAATGGTGATGGAAGGAAACTCGACATGGGGTGGTGAACACACATACAATATACAGATGATATATTATAGAATTGTACCTCCGAAACGTATATAGTTTTATTAACCAGCATCACCCCAGTAAATTCAATTAAAAATATCAAATCTGCAAAAGGTAGCTTAAAAACATGAAAATACCTCCTTATTCTTAACCATGTCATAGGTCCAAATGATTCAGTTATTTTTTAAATTTAAATAGGAAAAAATATAGAGCTACATTTTATAAACTGACTGCCAATTTTCAAATTTTCATAGTACGGTTTGAATTTCTTGAAAAATAGGGGTTACAGAGGAAGTACATAGACAACCTTAATTAGAGCACTGGGAAAGTAATGCTCTAATAGCTAAATAGTAGATTCTATTTCAAGGGAAGAAACAATAAAATTGTAAACCATGAAGTGCAAGTGGGTGGATGAGATGTATGTCTCATGCTTCCAGCCTCTCCTAAAGTGACAATTTTCAGATGCAGTTGGATTCTTAATAAGATAGCTGTATCAGGTACAAAGAACTGTCATTCTCACTAGCCATTAAAGAATAGCTTTTCAAGGTGTAAAAAGGAGATTGCTGTTTCTTTTTTCTGTTCATTGGCACTAGAGTTTGCCAGCAGTACATCTATCCCCACTTTGAAGTGCCTAACTCACTTTCATTTAAGTCTTTTTAATTTTTTTCCTCAGAAGTTACAACATTTAAAAACGATAGTTTAATTATACAGAATCCATAGCAAAATAAATAACTAAAAACATTTATTACATTTGCAATGATTTTTCTTTGAGGACTAAGGCAGAAACTTTTTCTAAAAGGGGTAATCTGTAAATTCTATGTAAAACTATTTTACTTTATTAAACTATTTTACTTTATTAAACTTAGTGCCAAATTTCCTCTACAAATGAAATAAAATGCAAACATACAGGTGAAAATTAATATTGGTTATAAAATAAATTATTTTCTCCTCAAAAATAGCATTTAGGGTAGCTATCCTAGGATAGTTATCATGATCTAACATTCTTTTGTTACATTCCTGTAACCTTGTGGGGAAGACTTTAAGTGAGGAACACAGGATTTGGTGTCTTACTCCCTTGTTCTTGTTCAGCTTGAGATTTTCAATTCAAATTATATACCCTCCTATTTCTAAGATACAAGATCAAAAGGAAGAAGAGTAAAAAATAATGAATGAAGGAAGTATGTAGAAGTATATGTAACTATTAATATATTAATACATTATATTTATTTCATGCTAAATATATTCATTATATATATTTTTGTTTATATTCATACTAGAGGCCCAGTGCACAAAAATTTGTGCACTTGGGGGGGTCCCTCAGCCAGGCCTGTGCCCTCTCGCAGTCTGGGACCCCTCAGGGGATGACCACCTGCTGGATTAGGCCCACTCCTTGGGGGATTGGGTGTAAGCTGGCAGTCAGACATCCCTCTGGCAGCCCAGGAGCCCTCGGGGGATGTCCACTTACCAGAGGGGAGCAAGCCTAAGCTGCAGTCGGACATCCTTAGCACTGCTGAGGATGCGGGAGAGGCTCCCACCACCACCACCGCTGTACTGGCAGCTGTCAGCCTAGCTTGTGGCTGAGCAGAGCTCCCCCTGTGGAAGCACACTGACCACCAGGGGGCAGCTCGTGCATTGAGCGTCTGCCCCCTGGTGGTCAGTGTGTGTCATAGTGACCAGTCATTCCCAGTCATTCGGCTGTTAGGGTCAATTTGCATATTACCCTTTTATTATATATGAGTGCCTGGCCAGCCTGGGTGAGAGGGGCTGAGGGCTGTTTGCAGGCTTGCCACAGCCCCTTCAGGGTGGGGGGTCCTGCTGGGTTGCCTGGCCAGTCTGGGTGAGGGGCTTATGGCTGTTTTCAGGCTGGCCAAACCCCCCAGTGGGGACCCTCACCCCATGAGGGTGTGGCTGTGGGGAACCAATATAGGGTTAAGCTTCAGACTGACCTGCTGGCAAAGTCACAAACAAGTCCCAGCTTAGAGGGCTCAGTCCTCTTAGCATAATTAGGCTTGACCTTATAACACTCCCCAGATCTTATCTGGGAAGCTAATGGGCTGAGGGAAGTGCAGGAAGTGTAACTATGGTCAAAACAAGTGAAACTCACAAGAACTGTGTAACTATGGTGACCACTGCCTTGTTTACCTCTGACTATAAAAGGTTGATGCGGCCTGAGCACCGGTGGAAGTCCTTCCTCCTGAGTTGGACTTACCCTCCTGGCCCCCAATATTCCAAAATTATCTCTTGTCTTTTCTCTTTCATTTGTGTGTGGCTTCTCTTCCAGATCCTGGACCCTGAACCACATGGGACGTGGAAGGAAACATTTACAACATGTGGCCATCCTGGGGGAGGGACTGATGGCTATTTGCAGGCTGGCCTCAGCCCCCAGCCACCCAAGCTCCCAGTGGAGGCTGGCTGGAAGCAGGTATCTAGGATTTATTTATCTTCTATAATTGAAACTTTGTTGCCATGAATGGAGGCCACAGCTGGCTCAGGACAGGCGGGAAGCTTGGCTTTCTCTATCGCCCAGGCAACAAAGCCTCCTGCTTGCTCCAGCTCCGTGGCTGCTGACCGCCATCTTGGTTGTGTTAATTTGCATATAGTCGCTCTGATTGGCTGGTGGGTGTGGCTTGGGGCATAGCAAAGGTACGGTCAATTAGCATCTTTGTCTTTTATTAGTGTATATATATTATTTATATTATATGTTCATATACACATCTTATACAAATCTTATTTCTATCAACAAAAATGTGACCTAAATATCTCCATTCATCACAAACAATACAATCTAAATTTATTTTTATAATCAGGTTCAAATCTCCCAATATGTACTAAATTTGTTTTTTTATGTAATAAGGGATATTATGTAATAGTTAATACATTACCTTCCTTCTGGATTATGGTCCCTATTTGTCATCTGGTAGACTTAGGAGTGACAGAGTGAATGGATGTTATTTCAGAAATGCAGAAGATAGGATATATATATATATATACACATATATATACATATGTGGAGAGAGAGAGAGAGAGAGAGAGAGAGAGAGAGTATGTGTGTGTGTGTGTCTCTGCCAAGAAAATGGAAAAAGAGAGAGCAACTCTCTTCTGTGCCTATGGACTGGAAAAGCTGACTCCTGCCACCCAGCAGGATTGTGAGATGAAGGGTGGGGATTTTCAAGAAGGTGGAGAGAGGGCATTTAGCCGATATATATAGCACTGATGTTTGGATTATTGTTCCCCAGTCACTTCAACATGATGTTTAGACTGACTCTACCTGTTCTTAGGAGAAGCGTGTCAATAAAAATTGCTATGGTATTTTAAGAAGCTTGTATGTCCTGAGAAAGTTTGAATCCATACTAGAAATTTCCCTTCTCCGGCAAGGCAATTAGTTGCTAAAAGAAATTGCCACTGCCTACCTAGCTGTCAATTCCAAGGACCTGTTTTTCAGTTTCTCCTGAGTCATGGGCTTCTGTTTACTCACCTGTTTCTGACTGCACATATGAGTTTATATTCAAAACCCCTACAGATAGGCTTTTATTTTAAAAATAGAATACAAGTGATGTATACTTTATCAAATGAAATAGTAAAATACTTAAGAAGATTATAGCTTGTCATAACAATCTGCATGTAAGAGGTCTTTCATGTGGGGAATATTAAAAATCAAGTGAGATTAAAGATAATAAAAATGGGGAAATAATGAAACTGTAACCCACAGAACACCACATTCTTAAAACTTATTTAGAATTCAGTAAACTGGAAAATGGGGGAAAAAATGGCAAAGCAACCCACATGGAAACCAAATAAAGTGGGTGAATAAACTCATTAATGTGGCAAAGTTTGATCTATACAAAATGGGAATTGACTTTGAAAGTTCTAGCTGCTTAAAAATTAATTATGGTTTTAAAAATTTCATGTCAATATGCACCATACACCAGCAGCTTTTCTTATTTACAGAGTTTCATTTATAAATAAACTCTACTAATTCAATAAATATTAGCATAAAGGAAGGGCCTCTAAACATCTTCATTTTTCTAAGTTATATAGGTGGACTAAATGTGAGTGGTTATACATGTAATTCTTTCAACTAAAACAACACATTTTTAGAATATTTTTATATGCCCATTTGTAGAGCCTATGAGTGCAAAACTTTGACAGCAGGAATGAGGATACGGATGTGGTTCATTTTGTGATTCATTGATTATAAAAAATGCCAGTTAGGAAATATTGCACAGTACTAGGAACAGGCACTCTTTTAGAACTATCCATGTCACATTGTGGTTAATTCCTTTTTTTTTTTTTTAATCCTCACCCAAGAATATTTTTCCATTGATTTTTAGAGAGAGTGGGAGAGGGAAAGACAGAGAGAAGTATGGATGTGAGAGAAACACATTGATTGGTTGCCTCCTGCCAGGGCCGGGGCAGAGGAAGAGCCTCTAACCGAGGTATGTGCCCTTGACTGGAATCAAACCCAGGACCCTTCTGTCCATAGGTCGACACTCTATCTACTGATCCAAACTGACTAGAGCTGATTAATTCTTTACAAGTTTTCTGTTGTTGTTTTATTTTTTTGTATACAGGAGTCTGAGTTAATATGGAGAACATTTGCTACAAAGAGATCCCAAATTCTTAAACCAGAGTAATATATTAAGACGAGCAAAAATGTATATAAAAGAAATGAAATTGTAGGGAAAGTATATTGCTGAGTTTATAGATAAAAATGAAAATATATCAAAATTGTGGAAAGAATACTGTTTTAAATTCTTAAAGTCAGATTCTATAGGAAGTCTTTTATTTGTCTGAATTGAGAAATGTATATTAAGCATGTTACATCATTTGCTTTTTAATAGAGAGAATTGATATTCTCTCAGATACCTTTAAATGCATCCCTTTCAATCCATTCCCCTCAATCCAAACTCCACACAAGCAATATTTAAATCTATATACTATAGATTTATATATATATTATAGATATGTAATATAGATTATATTATATTATAATATATATTATAGATACATAATATAGATTTCAATATTACCCTTTCTTGACATTACATTTTTTATCAGTTACTGCCAGATTAAAAACATGAAGACAAGCAAATAAAAATTTTCTACTATAAAATATAAATACAACAGTACTTTACTGTATCTTTATGATGAATTCTTTGGTTCAACAATTTGTTTTTTAAATATTTCTTTTCCAAATGTAATATTTGCCATTTGACTTTATAATTAGTTATTACATTGTAACTGAGACAAAAACCATATAAATACCTTTAGGTAATTCATTTATTTTCCAAACTGAGACTCTAATTATAATTTGATCAGCTAATGAATTATAATAAATCTTTTCCAAAGAATATATCACTTTGCTTTAATTCTGAAGCCATGCTGAAGTGTGGTAGTACCATGTTAGAAATAATAGAATTCTAGAGCAAAGGATACTTCATCAATTCGAAGAAAGTACTCATAACACTAATTCAGTATTATAATATGATCAGTTATCAGTTTTGAACTTAAGACATTTTCCATTAAGTTATTAAAAAAAATAAATTCCTCAGGTTACTAAGCAATTGCTCATTTCTAGGAAATCACCAATATCTTCCTATATAGTTGTTGAGAAAACAAGCTTCTAATTTATTTTAATTGAAAAAATATTACTCCAAGGATAAATAATTATGCTAATATAAAAATATTTGAAAATTTTATTTCTTATATGAAGAGTAAAATGATATAATCAATTTAACATACTTGGTTATATTAGAAAATCACAGACAAAAATTTATCTTTAAATCAATTCAAGGTTATCCATTGCCAGCAGGAAATAGTATTTAAGTGACTCTATAAGTTCAGCCCTGAATTCTATGACCTTCTCAACCTAAACGCTAGCCCCTCTGTTATTTCAGATTCATACTGAATAATGCCATGGTGGGCAGGCAGGATTGTTACATTTACTCTTAACAGGTACATTTCCAATTATTTAGAAGAAATCCCTCTATTCCTAACTACTTTCACTTTAGCCATATCAGTTCCAGATAAATTTATTTTAAAATGTTTGTGTTCAAATATGCTGAAGAGCCAAGCAGTTGAAAGGAGAAAGTATAATGCCAATAGTCTCAAGTCAAGTATTTTTTTTCTCAAGTCGAGTTTTTAATATATCTTATGGTAATATGTATAAGGCATCTAGAGATGTACAACACAATTTTTAAACCATGGTTTCTATTCTATCAAGAAAAAGCAGAAAAAATCATTTTTCTGTTACCCATAAAATAGTTGGACTAGGTAGATAAAATGCTCTTCTCGGAAGTGTTAAAGTGACATTTAATATCTTGGCTCTAATAATCACCTGGCAGTACTTACAGATAACACAAGATTTCAAAAGCCAAAGGTTTCAAAAAATGAGGCAGGAGCCTCAAGCAGAGCTTCGAATAGACTTCATAAAGTCCCAGGGTTTGAAAAATCTTTTTAATGCTTCTAGTAAAAGTACCCATATGCTGTTTGAATTTCTTCTATTAAATTCCCACTAAGTGATTGCACGGTCTGAAAAAAACCTTCAGTGACAGAGAACCACCGTCTTTTGAGGCAGCCCATTCCATCAGGACTGTTACAGGTTCATCTTTATAAGCCAACAAGTCTCTTCTTATAATATTTACTAATTGTGCCTCATTGGGCCATATAAACCAATATTTTATTTGGGTTTCTATTGTACGTTTGTAAACATTATATGGCTATGTTATCTTTCTTTTTACTTCTCTGTCTTACTGCTATTTTATTAACTACTTAAAGGTTTAGTCCTAATTTAATAATTTTTGTATCCTTCATGCCTAATATGGCTCTATGCATGTAGTAGATATGCAGAAAGAAATGATTGTTAAATGAATGAATTGCATTGAAATATAAACTCACTCAAAAAGCAGGCACATTATTTTGTCCAAAAACTGATAGTGGACAGAATAAGAAATGTGGAATGAGTTGGTGAGGAGTAGATTAAGGGATAGATATTGAGAAACAATGCCAATATGTTTAAGTACCTTCCTGACACTTGAATCCAAGACGAGATCTGAGATGTGTCAAATTATTTGATGTGGTGACGAGTGGCACTGATGATATTTAACCAGTGAAGAATGTTTTTAACTTGGTGTGTGTTTAAAGAGCAGTAATTATCAGCAATATAGTGCTTTGATATTATTTCTTTAAAGAATCACTGGTAAATATTATCCTTTCAAAATGTAACAAGATGATGTATTTCTCTTTGGGAATGCAAGGTGAAATTTAGAATGCACCAAATAAATCAAACAGTGAAATAAAGTAAATGGAAAGATAACTCTTTTTCATGAATTGGAAGAACTGATCTGTTAAAACTTCCATACTTCCCAGAGTGATCTATAGATTCAATGCAACCCCTATCAAAATTCCAATGGCATTTTTCACAGAAATAGAAAATTAGTCCTAAAGTTAATATGGACCCACAAAAGCATGGAAGAGGCAAAACTATCATGAGAAAGAAGAACAAAGTTGGAGGCATTAGATTTCCTAATTTCAAACTATGTTATAAAACTATAGTAATCAAACAGTATGGTATTGGCATAATAAGAGGCATAGAGCAAAGGAACAGAATGAGAGCCCAGAAATAAGCTGCTATGTATACAGTCAACTAATTTTTGACAAAGACACCTATAACACACAAGGGGAAAGGAAAGTCTTTTCAATAAATGGT
The DNA here is from genome assembly GCF_014108235.1 of Myotis myotis. NCBI lineage: Eukaryota > Metazoa > Chordata > Mammalia > Chiroptera > Vespertilionidae > Myotis > Myotis myotis. The sequence continues at coordinate 42,905,697 of NW_023416379.1, forward strand.
GTTGGGAAAACTAGGTATCTACATACAAACAAATTAAACCGGACCACTAGAAATGAATTAAAGATTTAAGCATAAGGCCTAAAACCATAAAACTATAGGAGAGCATAAGGATGTTGGTCTTGGCAATGATTTTTTTGGATATTAAACCAAAAGCAAAAAATACACAAGTGGAGCTACATCAAACTAAAAAGCTTCAGCACAGCAAAATAATCAACACAATGAAAATGTACCTTTGGATTGCAAATCATATGTTTGATAAGGGTTTAATATCTAAATATATAAGGAACACACATCTAAATGACACTTCCAAAAATAATTTATTTAAGAGAGAGAGAAAGAGAGAGAGAGAGAATGTTCTTTAAATTTCTGAGGAAAAAAAATATGTTCAAGCTTGAACTCTATAAGCATGCAATATTCAGTGAAAGGACATTTTTAGAAAGAAAATATTTCATATTTTTACATAAATGTGTTTAGAAATATACTATAAGGTTTAAACAAAATGTATCAGATATTCTGAAATGCCAAAGTTGCCTTGGTGGGTGATACAGAAAGGAATAGAGGAAAATGTATATGCTGTAAATGACATATGGCCTGTCACCAGAGGATTATGCTTCATGGGGGAACCCAAAGAACATAGCACTTACAAATGCCATTAGGCAGCTTATGGAACCGCTAAAAAAGTTCCAGAATGTCTCTTCTCTGCCAGACAGTGATGGCTGTAGCACAGGCAGTTATAAAGCTGGGCTCCTTAACATTCAGGGATGGACAGAGTCCTGATGTAATACAGAACATAAGGCAGCCCTTACTCACCAAAAGCCAGGAGGTCACAATTACTATAATTAATGACCAGTTCGGAGAGAAAGCAAAGGAGGCTGGCTCTGAAGGAATTTTTATGCTACTTTATTGAAAAAGGATATTTAAAAAATGATATTTTTTTATACCTGCATAGTATTCCATGGTGTAAATGTACCACAGCTTTTTTTATCCAATCATCTACTAATGGGCACTTAGGCTGTTTCCAGATTTTAGTTAAAGTAAATTGTGCTGCTATGAACATAGGGGAGCATATATTCTTTCTGATTGGTGTTTTGGGTTTCTTAGAATACATTCCTATATGTGGGATCACTGGGTCAAATGGCAGCTCCATTTTTAATTTTTTGAGAAAACTCCATATTGTTTTCCATAGTGGCTGCACCAGTCTGCATTCCCACCTGCAGTTACTAGGGCTCCCTGCTCTCTACATCCTTGCCAGCATTTGCCATTTGTTGATTTGTTGATGGCAGCCATTCTAACAGGTATGAGGTGATACCTTATTGTTGTTTTAATTTGCATCTCTCTGATGATCAGTGACTAAACATGTTTTCATATGTCTCTCGGTCTTCTGTATGTTTGGAGAACTGTCTATTTAGGTCCTTTGCCCCTTTTTAATTGAATTGTTTGTCTTCCTTTTGTTAAATTGTATGAGTTCCTTATATATTTTGGAAATTAACCCCTTATCAGAGGTACCATTTGCATATATATTCTCTCATGCAAAGGACTCCCTTTTCATTTTGTTGATGGTTTCTTTTGTTGTGCAGAAGCTTTTTGTTTTGATGTAGTGCCATCTGTTTTTTTTTTCCTCCTCAGTTTCCTGACCTGGAGAGCATTTTACTAAGAAAAAATAAGCCAATCAGAGAAAGATAAGTGTCCCATGGTCTCATTCATATGTGGAACCTAGTGAACAAAATAAAGTAATGAACAAAATAAATCCAGAGACATAGAACCATGGAAAAGAATCTCAGAGGGAAGGTGGAGGTCATGGGTGGTGGGTGGGGAGAGATTAACCAGGGAATTTATATGCATAAACGCATAGTCCATGGACACAGACAATAGTTTAAAGTCCTGGGAGGAGTTGGTGTGGGTTAGAAGGAATAAATGAGGGAAAGGGGGGTGGGGAGGGGTGGACATTTGTAATAATTTTAACAATAAAGATACATTTTAAAAAATGGCAAATTTTAATTAGGCTTCAATGGGAACTGAATTTCCCATTTACAATTCTATACACCTTAATTAGTCTCTACCTACCTTCCCAGCTACTTTGCCAATTGTGGCATAGTAGAGTCTTTCAAATATCTGTGCCTTATGTTCATTCATTCTTCTATGTAGAATATTCTTTCCTCTTTCTTAATTTCACGAATGCCCTGATATCTATCAATAGCTAAGTCCTATATCGTCTGCTTCATTAAGTCGAGTCATTTCACCCTTCCCAAGAAACAGAGCTACTTTGTTCAGATGAAAGCATATTCACACGGCCTGTCTTTATAGGATACGTACTTTATTTATTGGATGTGAACACTTTACATTTAGAGACTGTGGCTTGGTTCACTTTTATATTGGCAATAGCTAGTAAAGACTTCTATAAATATTTATTAATTTGTCATCTGAATGCCACTTAATTTTTTTTAATGCTTGACTCATTTTTCCAATCATGTTCTACTTGTATGTGTGTGTGTATCTCTGTGTGTGTGTTTCTAAAAAGTTCTAACAAAGCAAGTTTTTGTATCCCTATAGTTTTGGACTGGTGGCAATTTCAGCTTTTCTGTTTTGCCACAGAAAGAAACAAACACACACAACTACAAAAAACACACACAAGAATTAACAAGAGTTGGACACTCAAATGGATGAGTAATGTGCACCAAATTCCCTTAATTACCCTATAGACAATAGTTTTCAAGATGTCCTTTCTTATTCATAGTTTTAAGCAGATATAGATTTTAATCTCTCTAGTTAAACATCTATACTCTTTGCGACTAAGTGGTGCCGTGCAATGTGCGTGTGTGTGTGTGTGTGTGTGTGTGTGTGTGTACATTTATATGCATATCTTGATTTTTAGTATTTCCACTATAAGAATTCAGCCAAAGATTGTGAGGATGAATATAAATTAGTTCAACTATAGATTTCTCATATTTTAAATTGTGTCGAATAAGACCATTAATATCCAATATGAACTTCAAGGATATTCATTCCCCTGGAAGCTTTTTTAGTCTACTTCAGGAGGTGAATACAAATGCAGTAGTTATGTGATAATAATTGTGATAGAGGGAGCATGCTCACTTCTATAGCTGGTAGAAGAGTAAAATGCTTTACACTGAGGCAACTACAGTAATTGGTTTGTTCTACTCTGAGTTCAATTTAAAATGGCAATTATTTTCTGAATATGTGATTTAAATCTTCCAAGATATATTACAGTATAAAGGAAAAAAGCTTAGAATATAAATGTAGACTCGCACAGCTAGTTATAAAGAATAAAATTAGTGTCCATGAGATAACATTTAAACTTTATGTTGTAACTTCAATCAAGAATGGATTTGAATTTTTAGAATGTATTACAAGAGCATATGAATATATATAAGACTTACCATTTAAAATCACTTTAAAATTTACAGTTAAACCCTAATTAAAGATACTAAATGAGGTCTCATTTAGAATGGCCAGCTGCACCACACTCAAAATATAAAAATATCCATCTGAGACTGTTCCGTGTATTATTACATTCATGTTTTCACAATTGCATAATATTATAATGAAGGTAAGACTCTCTAGGTCACGTGATCTCAGCTCACTGATTCTAACATGTAGAACTGTTCCCGTCATGAAGTAATGGTTTGTTCCTTTCCATCACAAAAGCTCATCTTCAAATAAAATCCTATAAAGATGAATATTTAGGAATACAGCATTTGTGATTTTATAAAATGATGGAGCCTACTTACAATAATTCACAATGCAATTTAAAGCAGCAAAATTATCATTACAATAAAAATTCAGTAGAATAAGAATATTGGGAACTAATTAATTATAGTGACACTCATGATAGCAAAATTGCACTAGAGTTACATTATTTCCAAGCAAACCAGGAAAATATTATTTAATAATTTTTTTAAAAAAACATATTGGGGATGTTTGTTTTTTATATATAAAGCGTAAGAGATAGGTCCAATGAATTTTCTTATTTTTTTTTCTTTCAAGAGATATTATTCTATTTTATTAATTTTTCTTTTTGTGATGCAATGGAATTTATAATGTTTTCCACTTTTATTTTACAGTAACATGCCCATTTCCCCATCTAGTTCACCAGTACATATGGGCAAACTATACTGATCTCTGGCCTCCCTATTACTACCAGCATTATTTTGTTTATTTTATGGAAGACTGATAAAAGTATATCTGCTACTCTTTGAAATTTACATTTTTCCATACTTAGTCCCATCCTTTAAGGATGATTTTAACTATCATAATTACTAATGGATGAGGGAATGGAAGCATAGCATGTTCACAGGAGGTAACAATAAAGAAACTGGCTTAATGTTCTTATAGGTCTTCAGGCAAGGGGACATCCTAAAAACAAATGGGCCGTTTTCTTTTATGTTAGAGTTTAATTAGGAACAAAATCAGGGAAGTCCAGGTGGGAAGAAGTTGTAATAATTTTATTTAATGACTTACTTTTTCTAGGCACTATGTTTTATATTTATTCCATATCTTCCTATAAAAATGTATTTTCTGGTTATTAGTACCTTCAGTTTACAGATGAGTAAATTGAATAGGAAATGTTTAAACCTTGTGCTAGCCTGTGGATGAAATTTGAAGTGTGATTTTTTACACACACGCATACACATTTTTTAAAAAAAACACCTTATTTTTTCCAACTTATCTTATTTTTAATTTCATGTGTGTATTCATCTGTGTGCCACATTCTGTAAATAAGAAACACATTATTTCTAGCTTGTACAATGTTGCAGACATTTTAGCGCAATTTAAGACAAAAATATATATATCCACAAATTCTGGATGAACTCCATTTGTGTTAGTTCCTTAAGGCTGCCATAACAAAATATCACAGACTAAATGACTTAAACAACACATAAACTCATTTTTTCAGGGTCCTGGAGGCTAGAAGTTCAACATCAAAGTGTCACCGCATTTGGCTTTTATGATACAACTCTCTTTGGGTTGACAGTGGCTACTCTTCATGTTTTGTTTTTCCCTCTGAGCATGTGCATGTGTCCAAATTTCCTCTTCTAAGGATACCAGTAATATTGGATAGAGCCACCCTTGTGACCTCATTTAACCTTAATTCCTAAAAAACCTTATATCTCCAAACACAAATTCCATGGTAGTGGGGTTTAGGATTTCAACATATGAATTGGGGGGATGGGACACAATTCAGCATATATGTCATCTCACCAAACTCTCTCAAGTTATTCTTCCCCTTTAATATAGCCCAAAGTTATTATTTTAAACCATACATATCAAAATAGAAAATATACAATTAGATGATCTCTTTTTAGATATGTTTATTATTTTGTTACAATAAGATATTCAGAAGAAGGAAAAAGCAATTAGTATCATACATTTTTACTAAATTATAAAATATTTTTTTCTTCAGTAAAACAACTATATTAGATTAGAGATTGGTTTGGACACACTTTAATCACTCAATATTTTTTATAAGTGTTTTTTAAATATATTTTTATTGATTTCGGAAAATAGGGAGAGGGAGAGAGGGATAAAACATCAATGATGACAGAGAATCATTGATCAGAGGCCTCTTGCACACCCCACACTGGGAATTGAGCCCACCACCCAGGCATGTGCCCTGACTGGGAATCCAAGCATGACCTCCTGGTTCATAGGTCAATGCTCAACCATTGAGCCAAGCTAGCCGGGGCTATCACTCAATATTTTTTTCCAAAATACACCTACTAGGAAAGAATGTTGCCTTAGCTTTTTGCTACATCTTAAGAGATGTAAATGTCAAATCATTCTGTTGTATACCTGAGACTAATGTGACATTGCATACTGACTATAGTTTTTTAGAAAGTGTGGTTCAAAAGGAGAAGCAGCATCACCGAAGTACTTACTAGAATTGCACACTCTTGTGCTATCCCCCAATCTTACCAAATTAGAATCTGCATTTTAACATCTTTACTGAGCCCATTCTTATGTACAATAAAGTTGAAAAGGTCTGATCTAGAATATAGCAAGTTTTCCCAAGAAGCAGAATATATAAGAAATCGATAGAGATATAAGTGGGAGCAAGGTCAAGAGCAAGAGAGAATGATGCAGAGATTGATTTTCCATTCGTCATCTTTCCCCTCCTAGAGCTACCAAACTTGTATATGCGCAGACAGCATATTAAATCGCACTATTTAAAAGTGTTTAGTAATTGTTCTATTTGTTACTTTGGAATAAATGACCATGGTTTTATATGTGTTATTATTGTAGCAATTTGCAAATGAATTCCTTGAAATACTAATACTGAAGATATTTTAGAAGGAAAAGGACTCTGTGGTTAATAAGTTTGAACACATCTGCATACTACTTTCTTTTTATATACATTAATTCATAATGTGCATTAGCACATCAAATACATTGAACATTTCAGCAATACAACAGCATGTTTAATATTTAACACTTTCTGTATCATAGACCCCTTTAATCTAAACATCTATTAATAGGTGAGAGAATCAGTATAATAAATAATTGTGCATAGACTCTAGTGTACACACTGCCAAGTTCAAACTATAGCTCTATTACTTTGTAGATAAAATTTTACACAATATTTAATACATTCAAGCCCCAATTACCTTGTAAGTAAAGTGAGGTATAATAATATTTACCTGTGTCACAGTGTGTCACAAGAGTGGCCCAGATTTTTAATACACACAAACTATAATTTCCTGGAAGACATCTTAGGCAAAGCTGAACTGTGCATATATATGACATCTTATAGCAGTATATGTATAAACAATTACATTGCATATGATAGAGTTGTAATATATGTGTGTTAAATTATATACAAAAATTTGTAAACGAAATGTACAAAGTTCTATAGTCTGTGATTTCAAAGTTTATATAACACTAACATTCCTCATGCCTCACTAAAGCACCAAATTAATATATAAAAAAACACTAATTCCATCTTTTTTTGGTTTAAGAATGCATGATTTTATCATTTCATCTATATTATTTTGTAATTCTCTTTTCTCTCATTCTATAACTCTCCTGTCAGAATCATCTTAAGTGATTCGCTTTCTGTAACTTGTATTTGATCTTATAAATAGAATAAGAGAGAAATGGTTGGAACTAAGACACATTTTGAAAAATGGATTTCTAATTTTGTCTTAATAGTTTTTTATATATGCAGGAAAATAGCGTATGCATATTCAAAGGGATATGGCTTCGTGGTTTCTTCAGTATGGCTCTTAAGGAGCCTGGCAAGTTAGTGTTCATGTACTAAAAACTAACTGTACAATAAGACTGAACAAGAATTATAGTGTTAAAAGTTTTAATATACTACTCTGTTTAGTTAATTTTAACATTATTGCATCCATCCATAGCTAGGACTTTTTTGTTGGTTTTTATTCCTGTCTATTATGATTTGATTATTGCACAGCAGGTATTTAGGAAACAAACAAAACAAGTTCTAATGATATAGCAACCCAATGAACCAAACCGATATGATGCTGGCTGAACATCAAGGAACTTGAGTTTCAGATGACCATTCACAAAGACTCACAGCTTCTTCCCATGTATGCATTAGACTTCTCATTTCACAATGATTTTGTGCCTGGAAAGAGATCAGGATAATGACTTCTCATTCAGGAAGAATATATAAGTTAGACAGGATTTGGAATTAACTTTCCTGGTGCTGCACCTGAAATAATTCTCTGGCTCCTAATTTGGAAGTGTTGGCTAGAATCAACATACCTAGACTTCCCATTTGGCATTTAACCTCATGATATATCTTCAATGTATCCCCTATTTGTAAGGAGAATAGAAAATAACTCAATTATTTACTCTCATTTGTTATTTAGAGTTGTATCTGAATTAATCAAAATGTTTATTAACAAACTTTCATTGCTACAGATCATATCTGAAGTTTAATCAAAACTATTCCTTAATTATATGTAATTCTGAGCTTCCCTTCAAATCACCTTAGTGATGTTCAATTGTCTTTTGTTTATCTGTTTAAATGTGATTGACGTTGGCAGCATAAGTTTTCATTTTCTTCTTCCAGTTCCAGATACCAAAATAAAAAAGAAAAACTCAGTGAATAGTTCTCAGGAGAACCATGTATACACTTCACTTTATTTACCTTCTAAGAGAGTTATATGAACTGCATTTAAATTCATGTTCTTAAATAATGAAACTCTCAGCATTTTAAATATAGAGAACAGACTGGCAGCTGTCAGAGAGGAAGGGGACCGCAGGGCTGGGTGAAAAAAGTGAAGGGATTAAGCAAAAAACACAGAAAACACCCTAAACCAAAAACTGTTTAGGCACACACAACAGTATGGTGATTAGCAGATGGAAACGGGGGTTGAGGGAGGTAGAAGAGGGTAAAGAGGGAATAAATGGTGATGGAAAGAGACTTGACTTGGAGTGGTGAACACACAATATAATGGACAGATGGTGTATTATAGAATTGTACATCTGAAACATATAATTTTATTAACCAATATCACCCCAATAAATTCAATAACAATTGCTTAAAATAAATAATCAGCTAAAAAAAGGAAATAATTATGACTATAGTATATGCAAGAATATGCATTATAAAAAGAACTTTTTGAGTAAAGGACTTATCCTCAGCTTACATTTCACCAGAAATTAAGTTAGCTTGTTCCTAAGATCTTACATTAATAAGTAGTTGTGAACAATTTCAAATGCAAGCTAACTCTAGAGCATGCATATCCAGGGGTTTACAGTGGTGAGTATGTGAAACACAGAGTTTATTCTTATATTATTATTTCTTGATTATTGTATTATTTTCCATATGAACAACTGTATTTGCCAACCTCTATATTATGGATAACCATGCCAAGAAGAGTATGATAAAACAAAGGCTTATGTAAATGATACCATACATGTTGGTAGACAAAGATCTTTATATTTAAAAAGAAACACGCACAAAAATGAGAAACCCCTGGATATATAATCAAATGATAAAACAAAAACAAAGCAAAAAAAGGTCAAGAACTGTCAATGGTCTTTCAAGGCTAAGATACAAAGCTTTAATTTCTAGGCTTCTCCCTGCTATTCTGCAATGGTTTTTAATTTCAAACACCAATTGAAATTAAAAGGACAGAGCAAACTGGATAACCTGATATAAAAATTAATCCCCCGTGGTAATAAAATTATTTTCTATTATAGTTTGTGGCATTTCAAGAAGAGACACAGAGAATCAAAGTTCTATAGGCATCAGTATTTTAAACTAATTTTTAAAAGATAGGACAAATAGATGATAGAAGGAGATGGAGAAGTAGGAAAATCCAAGTATTACTCATTTATTCAGTGCATATAATTAAGCACAAAATATTTCAGGCAATGTTGTAGGTTCTGGGGACATTGATATACACGACAGAGTCCTTGTCATTTAACCCCAATCTTAAGACATGACTGTTTTGCTGATCATATATTATGAAGAAAATTGTCCATTTTGAACCATCATATATTACCACTAAACTCCACACCCTTTCTGTTCTCACTTTCAGCTTCACACAGGCTCCTGACAGTTCCAGAGGAAGGGAAGATTGTGCTGTGGACACCCAAGTTGTCCTTGCACAGGCATTCTGGAGTAACCCAGGAAGGTTTAGGCTTGATATTTATAAAGTGTGGACAGACATGGGGCAGGCCAGTTAAAGTGATCCCAAGAAATAACCTTTGCCTATGGGAGGACATACTGAACATCTGCCCCCACACTCTCCAGAGTAGAGGTTAGGAATAGTCACCAAAATAAAACTGAGGACTGCAATCTAGTCCTCAAATAAAGGTAAAATAAAGGTAAAGTCAAGTTTCATGTTTGGTGGAAAATGCAAAAGTCAGGAGACACTTAGGAATACACAAAAGAAAAAGAAAAATAGAAGGAGATGGCATAGAAGGAGGGCTTACAGAACAAAGAAAGTACACGTTAGGGGAAGATACATACATCCCCATTAGTGGGGAGGAACAAGCAGTTATCCCCAAATTTAAAAAGGAAAAGCTTTCACCTTAATTCATAAAGTCAATTTCTAGTGATCTTTGAAAAATATTCATAGTCATGTGCTGTTTGTGGGGTTTGAGTTTTGTTTAAGGTTATACCCAATTTAGGATAGGTTCCAGATTCTAACTTCTTAGAAAATAAAGCCTAGATACAATAAATGTTTCTGCCCATGTGCCAGTTAACAACTTACCGGCTCTCAATTCCAAATTCAGCCTCCTTTGCTCTGCTTTGTAATGCTGAAGCTGGATCCTGGCGCTCCAATAGCATCCCAGGGAATTTTGGTAAAACTCCAGTGGGAAAATTCCCAGCAAGTCTGCTAGCACCCCAGTGGATTGTTTATTGTGGGCCACCTTCAGGGGTATTGAGAGGTGGCGAATTTCCTCTCTTTTTCTTACTTAGGCACTTTATCTTAATCCTCAGAGTAACAACTGTCCCTCTATCTGCTATCTTGTTTCTTATTGACTTAAAAAAATCCATTTCAGTAGTTAAATCCCTTTTATTATATCATTTATTTATATTGAATTTTCTTTGTTCAAACCACTGGAGTAATTTTGCCTCCTTACTGATACAATAATGATGCAAATGTTTATTAGTAAGAGATTATTAGTTGTTTGAGATCAATGATTATTTAGTTGTTGCTGATTTGTCCAATTATTTTCCCTACCACATATAGTCAGATAAATCACTGTGCTCTTTACCTTGGGAAAGAGATGACCAGGACAGAAATTCTAAAAGAAAAGCACTGGGTTTGCTTTCCAAAATACTTAATCCATAGGAGACTACAGAGGATTTGTAATATAGATTAAAATGCTATGGAAATAACACAAGGGCAAAAAGATTAACCACATTTTTACCTATGCCAACTCTCCAGAGAAGAAAAGAAAATTATCTTTGTTTTAAATAATAGGTTCAGAGAGAAAGGATGAGAGGAGAAATGTGAATGAAGAACTATGCCCTGAAACCTGATTTGTTTTAAAAAGTGAGTGTTGTCTTTCTATTAAAAAAAAAAAATCTTAGCTGACTGCAAACATCTTGCGCTCAATGTTATTTCATTCAGATCTTAAGTGACTTTTTTTCTGCATTGAAATTGTATGTATAGAATATAATGCCAGCCAAAACATTTTCTTTTTTATGTGTGGTTTTTATTCCATGATGTTTTTTAAAATTTTCCAATAGACTAAATTTAGGTAGAATTGATTAAATTGGATAAAATTTTCCTATAGAAAGATATACCATATTAATCTACAGATTTTGTTATTTCTTCATTTGTAAAACACCAGCAACCTCTATGGTCAATAGCACTTGCTTATCTTCAACAACTAATAACTCCAATTATTTCTTCACTCTGCATTTCTTGTCATTACCAGGAGCCTCATTCCAATGAACTGATTCTGTGTTCAGGCCCCAAGTCATTTTTGGTTTTATCTATTCATTTTATTATAGTAGTTTTTTGAGGTCAAATTTATTTTTTTATTTCTAAATTTGTGCTTTTTTCATTTCACTCAGTTTTACTTTTGAGTTTGTATTTATTTCATTGCATTATGTATTGTCTTGAAAGTTTGAAGTATTTATTTGAAGGAGGAAATATTTTCTTTATTGAATATATCTATTCTAGAAATTAGTCTTTCTTTTTTAGCATGCCATGTTATTATCACTTCATTCCCTTTTTTCATTAATACCCATTAAAATGGAAAGGTGGGTTTAGAAAATCATACTGGAGGTTTGTAAGTATGTACTAAAATTATGAGTGAGATCTTTATAGAGTGCATCTCTTAATCACACCATAAGGTAAATTGTTCATTTACTAGTGTTTTTCTTGGTTGTCGTTATGTCTGAATTTATTTATTTTTACTGAAGCTAAATGTTGAGAAAGTATTTGGAAGTCCTTTGTATTTTTATGTAAATATTCTCCTTCTTTTTTGTTGTTTTTTCCAGTTGAGCCTATGACAGTTTCTCTACTGATTAATAGTATACTTGCATATAAAATATATTGATTCATTTTTATAGGTGTAACAAATATTTTTCACCAAAATTAGCTTAGCCTTTTAATTTTAATTATAAGCTTATTGTGGTTCTATGGTTTTTATTCTACAGAAACTTTTTTGGTTTTATAGAAACAAATCACTCAATATCTTATTTTGAGATTGACTCTTCTTTTAAACAAAAACATTTCTAAATTTATATATACATATATACATACATATAGTCTAATTTTAAATTTATCCTACCCTGTATTTTATGTGTGCTTGTATATGTGTGTATGTTTTGGGCTGATGACCTATTTTCTTCTCATTTTATTGACTCATTTACTCAATAATTATTCTTTTATGTTCATGTTAAATTTTACATAAATTAAGATTTATTTCAAGGATAATATTTCAAACTATATTATTTATTAATATGCTATGACCTCATCATATTATCAGTACATTTCTAAGGAGATTCTGTGTTCATTACTTCTTGTTACATAACATTTCTCAGCACCATTAGAAAGTAAAGAGAAAATTTTTCTTCCACTCAACGATATTTATCAATTTCTTTTCTAATACACAGAGTCATTTCTCTTTACTTCCACTCATGCTCAAATCAGAGCAAAACGATTTGAATGGAACAATTGGCTTTCCTCACCTTGAGTGCATCCATCCAGGGACAGCAATATAGTCACAAGGACACTGATTTTTTAATGTATTTTTTATTTTTACTTTTTGTGGCTTTACTATCTCAAGCTGAGCTAAGTGAAAATAGAGAAAGAGACATCAAGAGAAAGAGGTAAATAAAAAGGGGAACGTATATTTTCTATATCATGTATGTATGCATCAGGGCATCAGGTATATATATACAGTTAGATAAATGTATATAATTTATATATTTAGAAATTTATACATTTATCTGTTTATGTTAGTATTAATACATTTATGGTATATATTAATTATTATATGTATTAATATATAATATATTTGTAAAGGTTATATTGTATTATATACATTATTCCATATATATGCAATATATATCTCTGCCATCCATTTTTCTCCTTTCTCTTATTTCTAATCAATTAATACATTATGTAACTGTACTTAGGGAAGAAATTTATAAAAAACGATTAAATTTCACAGAAAACTAGGTAACTGTTTCAGAGACTACATGGAAAAAATGTGGAAGAAAATGTTTCTTCTATTTCTATTTTCATTAACTATAATAAATGTGATAACGTACAAAAGAAAGCTGGAGTGAATGACAAACGTTTTCTTCTTGCAACAGCAAATTGTGAAAAAACACATCATTTTAAAGTACTGCATAAAAGTGGATATTTTTCCTAGAATAGTGAGATTTTGATATGCTCATTTATATTTTAGATCAATCTTATGTCATCTCACCTTGCTTTAGTATTTTGGCCACCTGCTCACCTCTTCTCTTGACATTCCCTGGTCCTGAGAGTTTGGCACCTTTCAGGTTCTTTGGCACCTTAGTGCTTTAACTATGGTCTCCATTATGTGGTAGATAGAAAGGTCAACACCCAGTAGTTTCATAACATAATGTCTCTGTGTACCCGAGGGTGTATTTCTTTACCCGAATATTGTTTCTTTGATTGCTTTAACAGAGTCAATGTGTTTTCCTAGGGTTCATCTATCACAAAACAATTTACAGTCCCTTGCAAAACCCCACTGCTTTGGAAGGAATGTATTTATGTTTTCTTTGGCTCAAAGTGAATGATTCAGGTAGTACCATATCCTTGAGGCCTTGTTCTTTAGGTTCTTTTTGTTTAAAGAAAATATATTTAGGTCAGACACTGAAAAAGGAACTATGCTTAGATAGCTCTGAGAACTGGTGAAAACTGCTTGGCAAGCAAACTTTCTTAGCAAAAGTTTGTTGAACTAAAGAGCCTTAAAGCTTAAAGAGTTTATTTTTATATTACATGTAAGAGCCTTGCATTATTTAAATTGTAAAATTAATATTAAAGAAAATAGTTAAAAATTTTAATAAAATAAGACATTGTTATGTGTGTTTTTTACCTGTGTCAATGATACTTCTTCTCCATGCTTCTAAAGCAAATGAATAATACTGTGACAATTTAAATGGGCTTAGCATGTAGCTATATACCTGATGTGAACTACTGAGTCTGTAACATAAGAATGCATTAATTAGAAGAACCTCAGGGAACATTTATTTTTTGTCAATAAATTTTGTAAGCACACAATCAGAATAGTATAGTTATATAGTAAAGTGGGGTTTGGGAAGGCATTGGTTTTATAATAAGTTGAAGCGAATTTGGAAACATATTGGTTGGTTTTACACTCCCTGTATGCTTCTGTGTTAGGCTTGGCTACCAAATAACTTTCTCTAAATTGGAAGGTGCAGATAATGCAGGTGCCAGTTTCCCTGATGATCAGCACAGAGCTACAGGCATTACTGCAACTCACACATGTTCCGATGCCCTAGATCATGGGGTAGACATCTATGTATGTCTTTCCACTCTGCAGAATCCCCCTCTTTCATTTAAATTCTGGCCCATACACATGTGTAAGCCTGTGAAAGGGCAATAGTTTTTATTTTATTTTATTTTATTTTATTTTATTTTATTTTATTTTATTTTATTTTATTTTATTATTTTTGCAGATCATGCCATCAGGGTTCAATGTGGTGAGAGATAAAAGTGGATTCTAGCCTAGCTGGTTTGGCTCAATGGATAGAGCATAAGCCTGTGGACTGAAGGGTCTCAGGTTCTATTCCATCCAAGGGCACATGCCTGGGTTGCGGGCTCGATCCCCAGTAGGGCGCATGCAGGAGGCAGCCGATCAATGATTCTTTCATCATTGATGTTTCTATCTCTCCCTCTCCCTTCCTCTCTGAAATCAATAAAGAAATACATATTTTTTAAAAAAGTGGATTCTAGTTCATCCTCACAGGTCTCACTTTGCCTTTGTGGATTCTAGTTCGTTCTCGTGGGTTCCAGTCTGTCCTACTTTTCCTTGTTTTGGATGGAGCTTTACTCTTGTTTAACTGTTGTGCTGACCTACAACAACTTCAGGCCAACCTCCAGATGCAGATACAACAGCCTTCTGTAGACTTCTTCACCATCTACTCCTTACAGTCCTTGATTCATGTCTTTTCCCATATTCACTATATATTTCTTTCCAGGATATTATTTTCCTAACTACTCTAAGAACTGTGTGATATTTAAATCCTATAATATATTATCCCCTCCCCCCCCCCTTAGTGGTTCATCTTTTCTCATCTAACCCTACTAACACCTTTGGTGATGAAAGGTGAACAAAACAGAGAAAACCCTAAGTGGGGTTGCTAAACCCCCTTTTCTGTGTGTGTGTGTGTGTGTGTGTGTGTGTCTGTGTGTGTGTGTGTCTGTGTGTGTGTGTGTGTCTGTGTGTGTGTGTCTGTGTGTGTGTGTGTGTGTGTGTGTGTGTGTGTCTGTGTGTGTGTGTGTGTGTGTGTGTGTGTCTGTGTGTGTGTGTGTGTGTGTGTGTGTGTGTGTCTGTGTGTGTGTGTGTGTGTGTGTCTGTGTGTGTGTGTGTGTGTGTGTCTGTGTGTGTGTGTGTGTGTGTGTGTGTGTCTGTGTGTGTGTGTGTGTGTGTGTGTGTGTGTCTGTGTGTGTGTGTGTGTGTGTGTGTGTGTCTGTGTGTGTGTGTGTGTGTGTCTGTGTGTGTGTGTGTGTGTGTGTGTCTGTGTGTGTGTGTGTGTGTGTGTGTGTGTCTGTGTGTGTGTGTGTGTGTGTCTGTGTGTGTGTGTGTGTGTGTGTGTCTGTGTGTGTGTGTGTGTGTGTGTCTGTGTGTGTGTGTCTGTGTGTGTGTGTGTGTGTGTGTGTCTGTGTGTGTGTGTGTGTGTGTGTGTGTGTCTGTGTGTGTGCACCCATGAGCGTGTGCAAGCATGCTCAAAGTTAAAGTTAAATTTGTATTCCCCAGACTTCTCTGTATTTGGGTGGGAACATGTTTGTCTGACCCTTTCATTTGTGTTATCTGTCCTGGCACCCGGGACATGAGGTTGTGCCCCAAAGGGTCTGAAAAAAGGGAAGCTAAAAGACATTTCAAGGGTATGTTATCTTAGATGTAAAAAGACAATAGGCTCAGTTAAGGTATAGATTGACCTTGTCAGTGAAGATAATGGCCTGGGACATAACTACCCACCATAACTGCTTTAAGTTAAAGTTTAATCTCAGACCATCCTTTGTGGTTACTGGAGGTCTTTGAGTTTGCAAGACTGCCATGCTGGCCTTCCCTGAGCTTGTCAGGCTAGCCCGTGGCCCCTTTCATCCATACTTTCTTCCCCATCAATACTTAGCTAACTGCAGTAACAAAAGGCAAAACAGTTACTTACAACCATTTGAAAATCTGAACAGGTGTAGAAACTATCTTGTCTATTTTTTACAATACAAATTTAACATGATTCTCAAACACTTTACTTCTCTTACATATTGACCTTAAGGGAATTCTCAGATACTATTTGTGTCCTTAATTAAGGGGTGGGCAGGGAAGTATTGGTACATTCCCAGTGCCTAGATGACATGAAAAACAGTAACTACAATGTTTATATGTGTCATCTAAATTTGTTCCTGATATTACCTGTGAACTTGTTTTATTTCTTATAATTAGACCTATTTAAATGTGTATACTTTGCAAAGCATTATTGCTCATTGTGTTTCTTAAATTGCTTAAACAGAATGTAAGTTTGCACTCTAAAATATGTAATTAGAAATTTAAGGGGTCATGGCATTTTTATTTTATTTTATTTTAAATATATTTTTATTGATTGCAGAGAGGACGGGAGGGATATAGAGAGAAAGACATCAATGATGAAGAGAATCATTGATCAGCTGCCTCCTGCATGCCCCACACTGGGGATTGAGCCCACAACCCAGCATGTGCCTTGACCAGGAATCAAACTGTGACCTCCTGGTTCATAGGTTAATGCTCAACCACTGAGCCATCATAACATTTTTAAGTACATATACACTGTGTCATAAGAAAACTCATATCTGCTAATTGTTTAAATTCTCCTTCCTGTAATGATAATAAGTGCAGGTTTAACTTTATAACAGTATTTATAATGAGGATGTAAGAAACTCCAAACATGTAGAAAAATTTTCTAAGAGTTTATTAGAGCCAAACAAAGGACACACTTGGAAACAAGATCTCAACAGACCATGAGCAATGTTTCCCAGAATGACTGTAGTTTCTCTAATACATTTGGAGTTAAGGAGAGCAAAGGAAGATTGCAGGAATGTGGGAAAAAGCAGGCAAGGGAAGCTCTATGAGCTCTATGATTGGATTACAGGAGAGTTAAGAAGTTCATGTGCTCTCTTTTATATATATATATATACACACTAGAGGCCCGGTGCACAAAAATTTGTGCACTCGGGGAGGAGGGGGGGCCCTCAGACCAGCCTGTGCCCACTTGCAGAGTCTGGGACCCCTCAGGGGATGACCACCTGCTGGCTTAGGCCCACTCCCCGGGGGTTTGGGCCTAAGCTGGCAATCAGACATCCCTCTGGCAGCCCGGCAGCCCTAAGGGGATGTCCACTTGCCAGCGGGGAGCAGACCTAAGCTGCAGGCAGACATCCTTAGCGCTGCTGAGGAAGCAGGAGAGGCTCCCACCACAACCACTGTACTGGCAGCCATTAGCCTGGCTTGTAGCTGAACAGACCTCCTTCCATGTGAGAGCGCCCTGACCACCAGGGGGCAGCTCCTGCATTGAGGGTCTGCCCACTGGTAGTAGGTGTGTGTCATAGTGACCAGTCTTTCTCAGTCCTTCTGCTGTTAGGGTCAGTTTTCATATTACCCTTTTACTATATAGGATAGAGGCCTGGTGCACGGGTGGGGGCTGGCTGGTTTGCCCTGAAGGGTGTCCTGGATCAGGGTGGGGGTCCCGCTAAGGTGCCTGGCCAGACTGGATGAGGGGATGATGGCTGTTTGCAGCTGGTCGCACCCCCTTCAGGGTGGGGGTCCCCACTGGAGTGCCTGGCCAGTCTGGGTGATGGGCTGAGAGCCGTTTTCAGGCTGGCGGGTGACTGAAGCTCCCAACCTCTCCTTTTTTTCTTTTTCTTTTTATTCTGGGATTTATTTACCTTCTATGGCTGTCACTGGAACTGAGAGCCAGCTTTAGCTCTGAGGCTCGGCTCCAGCTCTGAGACCTCGGCTGCTGAAAGCAGGTCTCTGGGATTTATTTACCTTCTATAATTGAAACACTGTTGCAACTCCAGCTTGGCTGGCTGGCTGAAAGCATGGGGATCGTTTAGCTTCTATAATTGCAACATTGTTTCTTAGACTGCAGCTCAGAGGCCGGCAGCAGCAGGCGGGAAATGTTGGCTTCCTCCATCACTGGAGCAAGCAAGCCTCCTTTTCGCTTCAGCTGCCTGGCTGCTGGCCGCCATCTTCGTTGGCAGTTAATTTGCATATTTCCCAATGGAAAGAGTAGCGAAGTTATGGTTAATTACCATGTTTCTCTATTATTAGATAGGATATATATATATATATATATATATATTTATTTATTTATTTATTAATTTTTCACAAAGAGGAAGGGAGAGGAATAGAGAGTTAGAAACATCGATGAGAGAGGAACATTGATCAGCTGCCTCCTGCACACCTCCTACTGGGGATGTGCCTATAACCAAGGTACATGCCCTTGGCCGGAATTGAACCTGGGACCCTTTAGTCCACAGACCAACGCTCTATCCACTGAGCCAGACTGGTTAGGGCTCATGTGCTCTCTTGAAGGTGGTTCTGACTTTGAAGAGGTCTGGAAAAGAGGCATTCGAAATTGTGTTAGCCCAAATGCACAAAAGCAATGGTCAGGGCTTGCTTAAGGCAAATATAAACCTCTTACTAGGGAACTTACAGCTTTCTGATGAGATCACCCTTTGAGGTTCCTTTTGGTTATGTTTATCGCAGAATCCATCCCCTCACACAACCCACACACTTTTTTTTGGTCCATAATAACCACATTAAAGTAGATCTTTAAACTTCAGATTTCTAGGAAATAGATGCAATCTAATTCAACAAATAGTGAGAACCAACTGTGTGTCTGGCACTGTGCTAGTTACCAAATATACAGAGAAGCTTATATTGTGACTAGAGGACCAGTAAACGGATCTATGCACATTGAAAGTAAATTAATAGAAGGTGGCTGGTGGGGCGGGGCTGGGCAAGATGAACCGGACATGCCCTGGAGCCTACCTCCCACTGTTCCTCCCCAGCCAGCCACACCTGGGGCGGTGTCGGGGCTAGAAGGGTGTCTGCAGAGTGAGCATGGTCCCTTCAGCTGCACAGTGGTTCTCAACCTTCTGGCCCTTTAAATACAGTTCCTTATGTTGTGACCCAACCATAAAATTATTTTCATTGCTACTTCATAGCTGTAATGTTGCTACTGTTATGAGTCGTAATGCAAATATCTGATATGCCGGATGGTCTTAGGCGAGCCCTGTGAAAGGGTTGTTCGACTGCCAAAGGGGTCTCGACCCACTGGTTGAGAACTGTTGCTTCAGCAGATGGGGTCCCTTGGCCTGGCCTGCAGAAATTGGGCCGAAACCAGCAGTCCAACATCCCCCGAAGGGTCCAGAGAGTGAGGGCACTCTGCAAAGTTGCTGTTGCTCAGCAGGTCCTGTGTGGAGCATCTGCCCCCTGGTGGTCAGTGTGCATCATAGCTACCATTTGGATGGTCGAACAGTCGGCCAGTTGGCTGGTCTCTTAGGCTTTTATATATATAGATAACATCATCAGTCTCCTCTATCACAACAGATGTTCAACCTGATATTTTGATATCTGAGTTAAATATACAAAATGATTAATCTATCTTGATAGATACTGATGGCCAACCAAATAACTCTCTGTATTACCTAAAATAATCCTAGAACTGTCCTTGGCAACATGTATTGTAAAAGACCCCTGGAGTAGCAACTAGAAGATTTCAGTCCTCAGGCAAGTCATTTAACACTTTGTGCTTAGGCATCACCTGGGTAATGAGGGCGTCATTCAAGGTGAATGTTCAATGAAAAATATTTTATTCTGGCTCTCTCTCTCTCTCTAGTGCTGGAAGTGTGAGTAATTTCCTTAGCACCAAATAACTTATTCTTGCACTGTTTCTTAAGGAATAAAAAGCATAGGTTCAGTAATATAGATCAATCTGTCTTCTTCAGCAATTTTTAGTTTTTAAGAAATTGTTGTGAGTGAAAACTTGAATTGTTTTTCATGAGTAAACTTAGAGATAACTCCGTAACAAGAATGACACATTGTGTCTTGTGTTATATTTTCCCCTTAAATCATCATTATATTTATTATTTTTTATATGTTACCATTTAGATTTCATTATAGACAACTTATAATTGGTCAAGTTTCACATAGGACATAACTTTCAACAGAACAGACTTTTATAACTATCATACAAATAAACTAAAAATACATTGAATGATAAATTTTGTTAAGAAAAGCGTTAAATTCAATTCCAAAGTTTTTTTTTTCTAGCATGTTATAAATTAATTCCCCCTTTTTGCTTAAATATCAGATAAATAAGCTTTCAGGAATATTGCCATTTTAAAAAATAAAACAAAGATTGAAGGCTTCCCCGCACAATAAAATTGCAATCTTTGGAGAGATTTCATCCCATATTTTGCATGTTAAATTTATACTTTCAACGAATTCTGCCTATAAAGAATTGCACGGTGCACAATGGAAAAAAAATTAAGCAGATTGTTAATATGTAGCTCACTTTCTCTCATGATCTAGAAATTAGTCCATGTCTTTGTTCCTCAATAATCACTTCTTCAAACTGCCCTTATTGTCAATAGAGTACATGCATTTGAAGTTAAATGCCCTACATTCCTCAAAATGTAAAAAAGAAAATAGTTCTCATCTTTTATACTGGAAACATTATAAATTAAATATTGTTAAGGATATGCAATATAATCTATTAAAATAATTTATTGCTTTGAATTTTCAAACTGCTTTTAAGATTCTTAAAACAAGATAGAAGAAATATATTTGATCTTTTGCCTCTCAACATTTGAATTCATATTCTGAGTAAAATTATTATATAACTTAATGATCATTAGTGGTCATATTTTCCCTTTTTAACATATGTATATGTAATACATATCTTACATATATATTATATATATATATTCCCAAAAATATATACACACACTTTGAATAATTATAAAGGCAAGGTTTATTAAGATGCATTTCATTTCCAAAATAGAGCTATCAGCTTGTTAAACTGTGTAGACATTTTTTGGGACACCCTGCATATAAATGTTATTATGGAAATATACACACTATTACATTCTACCAGCAAATTGAATGCATATTACATTATGTTTATTAATTTTTTAGAAATTATTTTATAAAACAATAAAAGTTTTAACAACAGAAATGTTTTAGTAATAGCATTTTGTAACAAAATAATGTACTAATACTTACCAAAATTCTCTTGCTCTGAGGTACAAGCATGAAAAGAGCCCTCTACTAGGCCAGAGAAGAATAGGACTCTAGTTAAGAAATCTCCAGTTGACTAGCTTGGGAAAATGTCTTTTTTTAAAACTTGAAATATAATTGATATATTGTACACACACACACCCTCCAATTTATTATCTGGATTCACCCAAATGAGCGCTCATCATCAGGATGTCTTTTTAAATTTAGGAAAGTATTGTATATTGTGGCTATTGGTGGATCCAGGTTTATTATGATCCAAATCTTGCACTATTTTTAATTCTACTTTAAGGAAAATAATTTAAATTAGGCACAGGGCATCTTAGATACAGTCCATGCAATTGAGAGTCCTTTAAACTTAAACCTCTTAGCTTCTTGAAAATTAATGGGGAATGTGAAGGTAGATGAGAAAGACTCAATTAGATAAAGATGAATACAGTGGGAAACATGAAAATGTGTGCTAGGGCCCTGTGCGGAAGACAGTGTTGTGTGTTTAAGGAACTGAAATATACCTCTGTGGCTGGAGTAAGAGAAGCTTCAGAGAATGTGAGCATTAAATTAGATAAGGTTTATAACAATGTTTTATAAGCTGGCAAAGGGTATTCAAATATTGAAAAAATATATTTACTATTGCCTAGATATTGAGCAAGGGGAAGTGTAGTTAGAGAAAATGCCAGTGGGGTAGATATGGTTCAGGAAATGTAGGACTATATAGACCATTTCAAGGAGTTCTGTCTTTACCTTAATGCAAACGTATATTTTTATAAAGCTTCAAATTGGGCAGGTAGAGCTAGGGTGGGGCAAATGAATACAAGCAGATTTGTGTTTCATCAAGATTACTGTGGGAATGTCTAGAGACTAGAGATTATTTTAGAGAAGACTTAGGCTATTCTCGCAAACAGGCAGAAATGGTGGTGTTTTTGACTGGGTTGTTACTGATAGATAATGGTGGGAGTGAACTGATTTGAGAGAAAGCAAAATCTGTCAGAAATTCAAGAGGTTAGTGTTATGACGACTCTGGATTTTAATTTACATCACTAAACAAATGATGAAATCTGGAATAAATGCAGATTTGGATAAAAGGAAGATGAATTCAATCTTGCTTCTTTTTTTTTAAATTATACCTTCAACACAATATTATATAATATTCTTCTCACATCATCTTCATGTCAACTGTAAACTGACATCTTCATGTCAACTTTATTTTTTTATTTTTTATTTATTTTTTTATTTTATTGCTTAAAGTATTACAAAGGGTATTACATATGTGTCCATTTTTTCCCCCCCCGCCCTAGACAGTCCCCTAGCCTCCCCTATCCCCCAGTGTCTTACGTCCATGGGTTATGCTTATATGCATGCATACAAGTCCTTTGGTTGATCTCTTACCCCCCTACCTCCTGCCCCCCAACCCTCCCCGGCCTTCCCGCTGCAGTTTGACAATCTGTTTGAGGCAGCTCTGCCTCTGTATCTATTATTGTTCAAAAGTTTATAATGGTCTCTATTATCCATGAATGAGTGAGATCATGTGGTATTTTTCCTTCATTGACAATCTTGCTTCTTTAGTCAGAGGTAGTTTTCAGAGAATCCAAGAGGTAAGGTTAAGTAGATCACCTTGAGGTACAATCAGTTGCCACAAGCCAAGTTGTAGGTATTTAAATAAAATATAAAATTCAGTCTCACTAACCATATTTTAAGTGCTAAGTAGCCACGTGTAGCTAGTGGTTATTGTTTTGGTCATTATAGATATAGGACAATTTCATGATAGTGGAACATGCTGTGAGGCTGAACCGGTGTAGATAAAAATCCTGTTTGTGATTTCTCTGTAGACAGGTGAAAGTTATCAGATGAAGAGTTATAGGTAAGTGGTAACTTGCAGAGTGCCATCCTTTAATAGGAGGACAATTATAAGTAGACATATAATCAGGAATGCCAGGAAAAGTTTGCTTCATTAAATTCAAAGAAAAAGAAAACTTCAAAATATAGTAAGCTGTGAATAGGTTTGAGTGCTGTTGAGAAGATAATTAAGGTGACAGAATCAAAATATTCACTGAGTTTAGTAACAGAAGCCTTTGAACACATTAGAAAGAGATTTCCCACTTTCAGAAGAGTGTGAAGGTGAAAACCAGAAAGGAATGGTTGGAAGAACCAATGGGACATAGGAGAATGAGCACAACATTATGGATATGCTTGGTAGTGAAAGGAAAAAGAGAGAATACAGTATTTCTAAAACCACAAGTGGTCAAGTGGGAGACCTATCTATCCATCTATCATCTATTATCTATGTATTATTTATATATTTTTTAAACTTTTAAAAGAATGAAATGAATGTAACTTAAAGGAGAATTATCCTGTTGAAAGAGAAAGGATATAAATATTCAAGAGTGAAAAGGAATAGAGTATAAAGTCCCAAGGAAAAGAAAGAGATATAAAACAAAGCAAAATATGGAAAGATGATCCTGAGAAAGATTCAGATGATTTACCAGAGTTCCTGTGATTTAAACACCGTTTCAGTTGCCTTTGAATTCATTGCTTTGTTATGGTTTTTCTGTTATGACACAATTAGAATCTCTGTTTTTTAAACACCCAAAATATATTTTACTTATAGGTGTGTCTGTCTCCATGCTTGCCTGTTGATTATATTTGTTCTCCCATAACAATTTCAGCTAAATGCGGCAGTGGTGTTCAGTTAATCCGTGCAGGACTCTCTGCATTTCTCCTACCAAATGTTAACTCCCCTCCTAAGGAATGAAACATTATTAACAACTTCGATTTAACAACTACATTTTCATATTTATGTTTTAGGTAATTTCTTCTTCAGTTTAACATATCTAAGCCAAGGAAAAACAGGAGTTATGGCGGATGCTAGAGTCATCACAACATAGTACTTAAAGATAAATGCTGAAAAGTCAAGCAGACTTGCTTTTAAATGCCATCTCCTCTGGGTATCCTTATGAAATCATTGAAAAAGTATTCAGAAGTTCTTCTATGCCAGAATGTAGTCTAAACACTCTGATTTTATAAGAACCAAGGGTTAACTAGTCCTAGATGGATTTTTCTGCAGGTTTGACTACAAATTTCCATGGAATCCAACTCGATGGTGAGTTCTTAGGTAACCAACCCTGGGTGAGGTTGAGATGAAGGATGATGAAACTAACCTGGCATGTTATACAGATGCAAGCACAAAGCTTGGAATCCACCCTCTGATCCCATCAATGAAGGCTCTCATGTCGCTTATCTTCCTCCAACTCTGGATGCTGATCTGGGAGACCTTGACTGGAACCAAGGTCCTGCCCATCAGAGTGCTGTTCAGTCCCAGCTCTTAATCAGCCCAGGGAGGGAATGCCGCCTTCTTAATCATGGATTTTAAATTGCCCACAGCCAAGGTTAGGTTCTTCACCCAGAGGCTGGCAACGGGTCCTGCTCTATCCCTGGGCTCCAAGCCAGAATGTAGGGGATGACAGGAGGTCCATACTCTTCCCCCTGATTCAGTCTCAGTTCCCCCCAATAATTGTTCTTTCATCAGCTCTAATTTGTATGTTTTCTGACCATTTTTTACCTTGTTAGGTTAATACCATATTCACAGTTGTGGTGTGTTTTTTTTTTTCATTCTTTTATAATGTTTTTCTATATATAAACTCACAACCCAGCATTATAGCTTTCCTCCATGCCTTACACAAACCTTCACTTCTGTGCGACATATCGTTTCCTTTTGCTTAGTAAATACCCATTCTTTAGAACCCAAGTCAGGTGTTACTTTCCCTTTATGCTTTACCTGATTTGCATGACAGAAATAGATGGAGATAGTTACTGTACTTTGTAACAATTTTGTAGTCCCTATATATTTCCAGAAAAGAATATAAATATCATATTTTTTAATTGTGTATTTGTTTTCAAGTTTTGCCTCCTCATGCAAAAGATGTTTTTCAAGGGCAGTCAACATTCATCTTTTTATCCCTAGCTCTTATCAGCAAGACTGAACTAGAAGAGACATTTAATAAATCTGTGAAAATTGAAATCTGCATGAAAGCACCACTCTGAATCCACTGTGATGAAAATAACCTAAATATTTAGATAATAAAGTTTAAAGTTACATTCTGAATGAAAATGATGCCACCACCTGGCTCATCTCAAAGAAAAAGAATTACAAAATAGTCTCTCAGACTATTGATTACAAAGTCAAATGTATTTGGTAACTGAGAGAAATAAAAAAAAATAAAAATAAAAACTTTACCAGTCACATCTCCTTTAAATGTTGCTCATAATTTCAAGGTGGTATTGGAAAACTTGAGCAACTAGCTGGTAAATTTCCATGACATCTTTTGTTGATGGAATATCTCAATATACTAAGCAAATGGTCGAAGTTCATGCACGGGGGAAGGGGATGTCCCTCAGCCCAGCCTGCACCCTCTCCAATCTGGGACCCCTTGGGGGATGTCAAACTGCCCGTTTAGGGGCAGACAGACATCCGTCTCACAATCCAGGACTGCTGGCTCCCAACTGCTCACCTGCCTGCCTGCCTAATTGCCCCTAACTGCTTCTGCCTTCCAGCCTGATCACCCCCTAACCACTCCCCTGCCAGCCTGATCGATGCCTAACTGCTCCCCTGCTGGCCCGGTCACCCCCAACTGCCCTCCCTTTCAGGCCTGGTCCCTCCCAACTGCCCTCCCTTGCTGGCCTGATTGCCCCCAACTGCCCTCCCCTGCTGGCCATCTTGTGGCAGCCATCTTGTGTCCACATGGGGGCGGCCATCTTTGACCACATGGGGAGGCCATCTTGTGTGTTGGAGTGATGATCAATTTGCATATTACCTCTTTATTAAATAGGATGCTTAAAAATTAACATTTAGATTTCTCATTTGGGAATATAGGTATGATATCCAAGAATAGAATAAAGGGAGCCTGTCCTTTTTTCACATGGGAATAATTATATAAATAGATATTCAATGAAAGTTCATCTGGAAGGAGGGAAGCCATGAGCAGTTGCAGAACCAATGAAGGAAAGGCAGCTGCCCTGCAATCCTGAGCAGGACATAAACCTGGGAATATATGTACCATGCCTTATAGTTATTCACATTTTCAACAACAGAGATACTGTTCTTAGACTGAAGTAAAAATAAACACCAGAAAACAAGCAAGAGCAAATCATTCTAAAGAAAACTCATCTCTGTTTGCTGATTTTGCAATGAACATGCAAATTTACAAGTGAATTTTAAACCAATGTCAAAATGATTGACTTTATTACCTAAATCTTATACATCTCTATGCTTCTAAAATGTTAACTAAATTGGAAATTTTTAAAGGAATTTAAAGAGAAGCAAAACTATCAAAGAGTCAGAAATGTTTTACAGATTTTCTTTTAAAAAAGTCTTCTTTGTTTTAGCCAAAAGAATTGGGAAAGGAAATCTCTTTTTGTGTCCACTTTTCACTATCTCTATATATAAAAGTGTAAGTGACTGAACGACGGAACGACTGGTCGACTGTTTGCTACGATGCACACTGACCATCAGGGGGCAGATGCTCAATGGAGGAGCTTCCCCCTTGTGGTCAGTGCGCTCCCACAGCCAACCTCCCGTGGCCATCCAACCTCCCTCAGTCCCTCCCCCGGGCCAGCCTGGCTGGCCAGCCCTGATGAGCCCCAACTGGGACTGGGTGAGACAGCTCCAATCAACCCTGATTGCCGTTCAGGCTGAGGGACCCCATCCACGTACGAATTTGTGCACGGGGCCTCTAGTTAAAACATAAATGTCATGTCAATACCATGGAACTTGTTAAGCATGAATTAATACGGAGTCAGATTGTTAAATCAGACTCACATGAATCAGAGATTGTTTTTATTTTCAAGCTTTATTAATAATTTCAAGTTAATAAGAGGCATACGTGATACAGAAAGAGGTCCA
The DNA here is from genome assembly GCF_014108235.1 of Myotis myotis. Classification (NCBI taxonomy): domain Eukaryota; kingdom Metazoa; phylum Chordata; class Mammalia; order Chiroptera; family Vespertilionidae; genus Myotis; species Myotis myotis. Next base: position 42,933,049 of record NW_023416379.1, read on the forward strand.
GGTGTTTCCACACTGGATACACTTTTTGCTGAAGTTAGAGTCTCAGTTTAGGGAAGCATGTAGTATCCTCATTTACATAGTCAGCATTCAATTCAGTTATAAAATATCTCCATCTTATATTCAGGTAGATATACAGCTTATGTGACATTTTCTGGGAGCCATGCTTCATTTATCCACAGATTCCAGGTTTGTTTACTATATGCATATCTTAGGTTATGGACATCTGGCATTCAATATATTTATAGAAGTATACATTTTATGCTCATAGAAAAACTCTTTTGCTGACATACACCATTACTTTGTTTGCCTGAAGATCAGCTATAAGGAAAGTATATCAGGATCACCTGCTGTCTTTCTATATTGAATGTGCCCCCAACCTTAGGAATGAGAACAAAATGGATTGCAAGTTGCTCCTTAACATCTTTCTTCTATGTGTACATTTAACAAATGTAGTTTAAAGTAATAGCAAATCATTAACTTTTCCTGGCCAGCCACTTGAATTGGACATTAGATGGGCCCAACATAAGAGACTCATCAGTAGGAATTTCAAGTACTAAGGGACGGCAATAAATCACTAGATATTGATGTTTAAACCCTGACATTAAGGGACCAATTGCAAATAGGATAAGGTACAATTATCCCTTCACTGTGAACTCCTCAAATATTTAGTATATAAAAGGAGCATGGTAAATATTTGTCCAATTGGATTTTTTTATGCAGAGACATCCCTAAATTTAAAACAGAAAACTTCAATTTAGAGATTCAATTTTGCTTTCCTATATTCTAATTTAAACCTCTTAAAAGTTTTTAATCACATCATTTCAGAATGTGTAAGAAAGTTTCAGAATTATCAAACTTTGTTTTTATCTCTAATGTAAAATATACAAGTTCTTTTTGGTAGTAGACAAAAATAAATAAAGCTGGCAGAAAAAATAATGCTGTTTTCAAATGCATGTTATGAATTTGAATAGTGATAGCAAGATATATACTCTATAATAAAAATAAATATATCTAACTTGAGAGTTTAATTGACTCCTCTCTTTTATTAAACAAAATAAGTATTAGTCACACTCAGTCATACTTGTTGTTGTTAATCCTCATCTGAGAATATTTTTTCCATTGATTTTTAGACAGAGTGAAAGGGATGGGGAGAGACAGAAAGAGAGAAAAACATCAATGTGAGAGCGACATCTTGATTGATTGCCTCCCACATGCTCCCCAACCGCAAGCCGGGAATCAAGCCTGCAACCGATAAGTATATGCCCTTGGCCAGGAATCAAACCCAAGACCCTTTAATCTGAGGGCTGACACTCTAACAACTGATCAAAACTGGCAAGGGTGTGATCAGTCATACTTTAAACTCTTAGTTTAATTTATTAAAAAATAGATGTTACTACTTTCAAATTTCTTAATATTTTATTCAAATTTGTAAACTTTTCTAAAATTATGCAGTTTTCTAAAAGTTACTTGTCTTCTAAAACTCTTGTTAGTGAAGCCACAAATAAATTAAAATGAGTAATGTGAATTATTACAACTAAGTGTGTCAAATTAAAATTAAAGTAGCTTAATAGAAGATATTCCCACTAGCTTATGAGCCTCTCATAAATATAATAAATATACGTATATGAATAATTATGATTAATATCATTTATATTTAACTTTTGTCTTTATTAAATTTATTAAAATATTAGTACCCTTCATGCAACAGAAATCATCAGGTTATATGATAATTTAAGAATGAATAAATAGTTTTTTAAAATAATTACCATGCAAGTTTGGGAGGAAAATGTCTTAAATAAGGACATTTTCACTATTATTTCATATTTGTTAACTTTTTGCTTTGAAGTGATTTCCAGGCAAACCCAGTATTAGACGATAAAACAATAGACTGTGGCCTCTTTATGATCACTAATATTGGTGCCAATTTGAGCATTTTTATTTTTCTTATTTGAGCTAATGTATGCTATGAACCTTATAAACTCTCTGTGGAGAGCAGCTACAGTGTTTGGACAGGTTCAAGCCTTAGACTAATGAGAAGGCACGGTCCTCTCCTGGCAAAGACACGTGCAAGTCCCAGCTTGGAGGGCAAAGCCCTCCCAGCACAATTGCAGCCAGAGGCTATAGTTGTAAGCTTGCACCTAGGGTCCAGACATGTGGTCCCATGTGTCTGAGTGACATGGGCTTGATAAAGTTCAGGTGCATGTAATTGAGTAGATTAGAACATTGTTAACATCTTGACCATGCCCTCACTTTACCTCATGGAATCTGGCTATAAAATAAAGACACGGCTTGCTGTCCTGTGTCTCCATCAGAGAAGCAGCATCTCACTGAGACCCAGCTTTCATTCTCTTCTCTGTCTTTTCTAAATCCTTCACTGCCCCCCGATCAGGTTCACCCTTGGCCATGTTGGCATGGCACATGTGGCACCCAACGTGGGGCCGGAGTACGGGGGAACTACAATTGGGAGGTGAAAGGAGGCTCCAGTGAGGCACATGCAGAAAGCAAAAGTAGGAAAGTAAGTGCAGAAAGCAAAAGTAAGGTAAGGAGCCGAGGGTTGGTAGTAGCTCGGTATAAAACATGGGAAATTCAGGGTCTCTGGAAGGGGATCCCTAAAAACAATGCTTAGTGAAGCATTTTTAAATTTTTTAAGGAGAAAATAAGTGGTAGAGAAAGTAAGCAGTAGAAAGTAAGCGGTAGGAAATAAGCGTTAGGAAATAGGTGTTAGGAAATAGGTGGTAGAATAAGAAATATAGAAAAGATAGGAAATAAGATAGAAATTATAAGATGGAAGATAAGAAATAGGAGGTAGAAAATAAGAAATATAGAAAATAAGAGATTGAAAATAAGGTAGATAAGATAGAAAATAAGATAGAAATTATGAGGTAGAAGATAAGAAGTAGGAAATAGAAAATAAGAGGTAGAAAATAAGATAGAAATCTCTTAGGTTTTGTTTAAGCCACTGTAAAGCAAAAAATGGCTGTGGTTGATGCTGTTTTGAGGAAGTCACTTTTATTTCTGACCTAGATTGTAAACTCTTGCAGCAGTCGCATTGTTTCTGGGCTTTGGTTATTTCTTTCTTGTGCGTCCTGATAGCTCCCTGGAACTTTAGGTCCAGACTCAGAGTGGAGGTCTCCAGCTCTACAGGACCAAAGGCTGCTCTTTTCCATGCAGCAAAGGCTGAAGAAGCTGAGGAAGGGACCAGACTTCCACCGGAGCGGACAGGGCTGATTTGACTGGGACTGGTGCCGGCTCAGTCCCAAAGCCAACTGCCCAAGCAGCCTGATCGAGAGGCACCAGCCTCACATCCACAACATCTTCGCATCGATGACATCACATCTTCACCAGAGCATCGTCACCGGCAGCAGCAGCCTGAATGCCAAGGCCATCCCCAGAGGCTCGCCAACCTGCGGCAGCCTTAGGGCCTCCTCAACGAGGAGATGGAGAAGCAGCACCAGCAGCTGGAGGAGGTACAGGGGACCCAGAGAAGCTCCTTGTCCCTCCATTCAAAAGACAGATTTGCATCGAGGAAGAGGAAGATGACAAAGGCTACACAGGCAACCGAGGTGCCAACATGGGGTCAGCTGATGAAGCTAACAACTGAGGCCCAGCAGATGGTAAAAAAGCAAGTAGTGGAAGGTACTCCCTCAACTATGTTTCTGGCTATGCTAGCGTTGGTCAGCTGCCAGTTTTCTGTAGTCTTGTGCAGCCAAATCTGAGGATATAAACCAGTAGCAAAAGAAACTTTCATTTTGTAGAAATAGTTCTGAAAATGTCAACATGTCTAAAGTTTGGTTTCTTTCTTATTGCTGTGTTGCATTGGCATTGCTTTGTTTTATTCATAGCCAGGGTTTTGTTTTCTCTTGTTACTGTATTACATTAACATTAATGTGTTGGTTGTTTTATTAATAGCCAGATGCTGAATAATTTGATGATGTAAATAGAAGTGTTTAAAAAAAGGGGGGGGGGCGCGATATGTGGAGAGCAGCTACAGTGTTTGGACAGGTTCAAGCCTCAGACTAATGAGAAGGCACAGTCCTCTCCTGGCAAAGCCACGTGCAAGTCCCAGCTTGGAGGGCAAAGCCCTCCCAGCACAATTGCAGCCAGAGGCTATAGTTGTAAGCTTGCACCTAGGGTCCAGACATGTGGTCCCATGTGTCTGAGTGACATGGGTTTGATAAAGTTCAGGTGCATGTAATTGAGTAGATTAGAACATTGTTAACATCTTAACCACGCCCTCACTTAACCTCATGGAATCTGGCTATAAAATAAAGACATGGCTTGCAGGCGCTGTCCTGTGTCTCCATCAGAGAAGCAGCATCCCACGGAGACCCAGCTTTCATTCTCTTCTCTGTCTTTTCTAAATCCTTCACCGGCCCCCCTCAGGTTCACCCTTGGCCATGCTGGTGTGGCACACTCTCAGAGCTGATTTGTTTTCACCTATTTAGGGGAAACTATTAGAATGCCAGGATTGCTGGAGTTTATCTATAAGAAATTGTAGTTAAAGGAATTCTGCTCAGCTAATCTTTAGGTGCTTCTCAAGGGTGATTGTTCTATAATTTAATTATAATTTTGATTTGAAGAATAATTCTAATATATTTAAGTATAAAAATGGCTCCAGACAATGGTTCTTTTATTTCTGAGGTTGTACTTCTCTGGAATCTCAAATTTTTGAAATTCTAATAAATCATTTTTAAAAATGATGAGGCATACATAAATTGAAAATGGCCAAAATTTCCACTTAAAATATCTATAAAGATATTTAAAGGAATTCTTTTTGTTTACTTACCACTCTTTGGAAACCATTAACACAGGAACATCAGAAGGATTGACACACAAATATGTTGGCTAGATGACCATCTACATAATTTATTTTCAAATGCCCTCATGATTCAAAAAGTAATAATAATTCTAAAAATTTAATAGCAAAAGATATTTATTTCTTAATTCTAAGGTGTGTGTATATACACCTTAGTAAATCACAATGGATGGTTTTATTGTTTGTTTTTTTCTCATTGTAAAAGTATGAGTTAGGTTTTTGTGGAAGAAACTAGATAGAAAATTGTTTGCTGAGTAGAGTGCATGCATTATTCTGCTACTTTTGCCATTGTACACTGAAAATTAGCATATCTGTGTTTGTAGTGTTACATTCATACCTTTTAGAATATTTTACGTAGCCTATGCATACTTTTTCCTAACCCAGCATCTAAGAAAATAATTTTGTTTTTTGCTACAAACTATAACCTGACATTCAGGGAGGGCCCCTGACAGTATGTTTCTAACATATAATTCTATGTTCTACTTTGTTCTTTCAAATACATATAATACATATCAGTCAGTAAAGAGTGCCCTAATTTGTTCAAAATTTCTGGAAGTTGTACTTTTATTAATATGTGTTTTTCCAACTGAGGATCATGCCCTCTTCTAGCTTTTGTATTTTGTACACTTAATTTGTGCCCCAGAACCAAGAGGCTGACGGTCTTGAATTGAGCTAACTGGAACATTTTCTAACTGAAAAATAAAATGCAAGCTCAGGAAATAGTATTGATAATCAGATAAGAAACTATTTTCCTATTTTTCTTGTGAAGAAAAAATATAAAAGAAAATGAAAAATAATTAGAAGAAAGATACATAAAGTAAGAAAAGATACTGACAAATCTACGTTTACAAAAAAAAAAAGCGAAGATGTAAAGGAAAATATATCAAAGCAGACATCTTCAAAACTCTACCAATGAAGCAGGAAATAGAATAAAAGAGAAGGTCACCTCTGTGTGCAGTCTTGCCCAAAGCTAAGAGAAAAAAACATAACCCATTTTTGAGATTTTATTTTAAAGATCAAAACTATAAAATGCAAACTATTACACACTAGAAAAATACCTCTTTTAATTTCCTATCAATGTCTGTCATTGTATATTTACTTATATTTGTATTAATGGTCATTATTCAGAACAATTAGTTTTAATATCTGTTAAAGACTGAGAGTATAGAAAAATTAGTTAACTATAATCTGTTAAGAGTGATATATTTAATAAATCTTGCAGATTTCTTGTGGCTATGACAATAATAGTAGACTAGTATTCTTTTTCAGAAAATGAATATTATATATTGGTCATATAATGTTTTTAATGAAACTCTGTGAATGTAAATGCATTAATTACTTTTTTTTCTAGTGTTGTAAAAGAGATATATCTGTCTCAGTGAAGAATATAACTAATACTAATTATATAACTATTCCTTCTATTAGAACAAGCTTTTTAATTTTTTTTCTTTATTGATTAAGGTATTACATATGTGTCCTTATCCCCCCATTGCGCCCCAACCCCCCGTAGTGTCTGTGTCCATTGGTTAGGCTTATATGCATGCATAAAAGTCCTTTGGTTGATCTCTCCTGCTTCCCCCCCACCCTCCCCTGCCTTGCCTCTGAGGTTTGAAGGTCTGATCGATGCTTCTCTGTCTCTGGATCTGTTTTTGTTCATTAGTTTATGTTAACATTTTATTTCTTAACTGATATATATATATATATATATATATATATATATATATATAGCAAGTTTAAATTTGTAAATTAAATATGCACCAAGTAATCATAACATCTTTTTCAAATAAAGTGCATTTCAATTTTGTTAGACTACAACAAAGTGAACCATTTTTTAAAATCTAGTATTTTTATTTCTAGTAAAATAATATTTTGTGCAAAAGGGCATGGGGTTTATATAATAAAATTTTATTAAAGTAAGCTCAAGGGAAGGTAAAGGTTGACCTTAAGAAAATTTGATAGGATTATATAGAAAAATACATATATTTCTAATATTTTATAGACTAAAAGCTTCATTATAACAAAATATATCGATATTTTTAAAATGTTTATAGAAAAACTCTGGATATTTCAAAATTTGAGAAACATTGTTTGGTATTATGTAATATTCAAAAGCTGATATGATTTAGCAAATGATCAAATTTCTTAATTTATTAACCTTAGAAATATATATTAATAGACAAAAAAATCAGCTTAAGCATATTTACATTGTCTATAAGATAACTTAAAATTGCCCAAAATTTTGAACACTTTCTAAATCCTGAGAGCTATGGCAAGAATAGTATAACATTACTTAATCATTTTAATGATCCTATTAAAATGTATTATAATTATTTTCCAAAGGAAACTGAAGCTTAGATCATCATTTACCTAAAATTTCAAGGTGACAGGCCTGGAATTTAAACCTACATCTATTCAGGTCTAAATTCCTACTTATTGTACTTTACCATTTATTCATGTACACTTTGTCATTCCACTGAGGTAAACTCAAATAAATATTTCCTGAGCCACTGCTACGTTTGAGGCACAGTTCAAGGTGACAGAACAGTGAACAAAGCAGAAAAACAAACAAACACACATACAAAAAAAACCCTGCTTTACCAGTAAAACCTGTCAGAAAAAGCTAAGACAAAACTAAAGTAGTGAAGGAGAAGAGGAATTGGAGTATTTATGGTTTTAGGAGATTGGCTAGCAGTCAAGACCTAAGTGAAAAATATATAGCCTCGTAAAGCCTGAATATGATCTGGGAGGAAGCCATGCGGATATTTTTGGGAAAAGAGTTCCAACCAGGAGGGATGATTGGATAAAAAGCTTTGAGGCAGAAACTTGCCTGTGTTAAATGAACAGCAGAGAAGTTGGTCAGAGCAGAGGGTACAGGAGAGGAGCAATAGGTTATTTGTTTGGGACAATTCAGACTTGGAAGAAGTCAGACTTCTCATCTTATTCCAACCCTCTTCTCCTAGTTCTGTAAGAAATTTCCTCACCTCCACTCATCTCAAACGAACACTTAACCTTACCCATTCCCTCCTAAACCAGACCAGTCCAACCTTAGATAGGAATTGCTGGCTCTGCCTTTCCCTCCCCTCTTCAATGTATGCCACCATCCCTATACCAATTAAGACATGGAGTCAGGCAAAAATCACTCTAGCTTTTTTTTTTTAAAAAGGTGGGGGGACCATACTTCTCAAAAAGACAGACATTCTATAGCCCAGGCAAATCAAGCCTCCCTTCTTTTCTGTACTTATATTTTATCTCTTTCTAAGGTAGCTCCTTCCTCCATCCTGGTCACAGGTTCTATCACTCTACCCACCCCCCTAGTAGCCCAATCCCCTTTATGCTTTACAAGGTCACAGGGTAATATAACAATAAGCCACCTCCCATCATCAGCTTGCAGCAACACAGTTAACCTAGAACTATAGAATGGCCATTGGTCCCAACAGGTTGACTACCAGGTATCCCTGGAAGCCAGTGGTTATTTCCTATAGCCTGTCCATTTTACTTCTTACCCAACCATCCAGGCCTGAGGCTTCAACTCCTTTCTTTCCCTTTTGCTTTTCCCTTGGATAACAGCCCATTCTAGCATTCCTTCCCACTTACTCTGCAATAGGTGACTCATCTGTCACTTCTTATCCATAGATCCATGATGACTACTTCTTGGTTTGGAGTGCAGAACCTGGAAAAGGAGCCTCATACCCTTTAGTCTACTTCTCTCTACATCTTTCAAATTGTCTCCATGATCAGAGATTTTTCTTCCTCTGTGAGGAAAACACATCTTCCTCCCAACCAGCTGTGCAGGAACCTGTACTCTCATCTATTGCTTACCCAATGTACATGTAGCCCCCAATAATCAGTCTTTACCAGTCCCCGTAACCATCATATCTGACACAGAAGGGCAGTCCAGATAATCCATGTCCTCATGACCCTCTGCATCACGGCGGGATTGGAACTGGCATAGGGGGCTTAACCACTGCTCTATCATATTTTGAAATCCTGTCTCAGGACCTAAAAGAAAACCTAGATGACATTGCCAAAAGTTCAGTTCAAATTAGGGGTCAGATACACTCACAAGCGGCTGTCACCCTCCAAAATTAGAGAGGACTAGACCTCCCAACTGAGGAGAAAGAGGGTCTATGCCTCTTTCTGGAGAGAGAATGTTGTTTTTATGTCAGTCTGGCCTAGTCAGGGATGCTGCCCAAAAATTAACATAGAGGACTGCAAAGATTAGAGAATATCAATCAAATTCATGGGACTACTGGCTAAAGAATATAAATTGGTATACCTGGCTACTTCCCTTCATAGGACCATTAACATTTCTATTCCTCATCCTTGTTTTTGGTCCATGTATTCTGCACCATTTTTCATCTTTCCTTCAGGACCACTTTTGAGCCTTTACCAACCAGTCTTTTGGGGAAATCATGCTTCTGCAAACCCATGCTCCAACCATGAAGAATCTATATAGTGTTCCAGCTGACTACAGTCAAAGTCCATCCCCCTATAATCTTGACTCCTTCCCTCAGCAGAAAGCAACTATGGAAGATATGACCTCTGTCCCTGTTCCATAAGACAAAAAGGCTAGAATGTTAGGTCTCATCAAATAATTGAACCAATTCCCCATTCCCTGGGAACTGATTTTTAGGTCACTTCACAACCAACATTCTTTTTCACTTAGACCACATTCCACTTGCTAAAACCATTATATTTCCCCTCTGGACTTTCCCAGGATCCAGATTTGCCAAACAGTTCCCTGTGGGAAAAGCCCACCTAGAGTCCCCCCCCCCCTTTTCTTAAGTTGATTTTTTTCTTCTTCTTTTTTTTAATAATTATTATTCAGATTATTACATATGTTCCTCTTTTTTTCCCCCATAGTTTCCCTCCACCCAGTTCCTACCCAACCCCAGGCCCTTGCCCCCCATTGCCTTCCTCCATAGGTGTAAGCTCTTTGTCCAATCTCTTCCCACACCCCCCACACCCTCTTCCCCCCAAGTCTGCTCCCTTCCCGTGCCCCTGATTCTGTTACATTCACCAGTTTATTCTGTTCATCATATTTTTTGTTCGTTTGATTTTTAGATTCGCTTGTTAATAGATATGTATTTGTTGTCACTTTGTTGTTCATAATTTTTTATCTTTACCTTTTTCTTCTTCCTCTTCTTAAAAAATACCCTTCAGCATTTCATAAAATACTGGTTTGGTGGTGATGAACTCCTTTAGCTTTTTCTTGTCTGAGAAGCTCTTTATCTTACCTTCAATTCTAAATGTTAGCTTTGCTGGGTAGAGTAATCTTGGTTGTAGGTTCTTGCTATTCATCACTTTGAATATTTCTTGCCATTCCCTTCTGGCCTGCATAGTTTCTGTTGAGAAATCAGCTGACAGTCTTATGGGTACTCCCTTGTAGGTAACTAACTGTTTTTCTCTTGCTGTTTTTAAGATTCTCTTTGTCTTTTGCTCTTGGCATTTTAATTATGATGTATCTCGGTCTGGTCATCTTTGGATGCCTCTTGTTTGGGGTTCTCTGCACTTCATGGACTTGTAAGTCTATTTCTTTCACCAGGTAGGGGAAGTTTCTGTCGTTGTTTCTTCAAATAGGTTTTCAATATCTTGCTCTCTCTTCTTCTGGCACCCCCATAATTTGGATGTTGGTATACTTGAAGTTGTCCCAGAGGCTCCTTACACTATCTTCATATTTTTGGATTATTTTTTTCTTTTTGCTCTTCTGGTTGGGTGTTTTTTGTTTCCTCGTATTTCAAATCTTTGTCTTGATTCTTGGGATCCTCTAGTCTACTGTTGAATCTCTGTATATTATTTTTTATTTCAGTCAGTGTATGCTTAATTTCTGACTGGTCCTTTTCCATTTTTTTTTTTTTTTTGGCATTCTCACTAAGATCCTTAAAGGTCTCACTAAGTTCCTCAGAGGTTTCTAGAAGATTCTTGAGTAACCTTATAACTGTGATTTTGAACTCTATATTTAGTAGTTTGCTTTCTTCCATTTCTTTCACTTGTTACATGTTTCTTTGTCTCCACATTATGGCTGCTTCCCTGTGTTTTTTTCTCTGTACTGGGAGCTGCTTAGGTCTCCTTGAGTTGATAGAGTGGCCTTGTGTGGAAGGTGTCCTATAGGGACCACTGGCTTGGTCTCCCCAATCACCTGAGGTGGACACTCTTGCTGCACCCCTTTGTGGGCCGTGTGCACAGCCTTGTAGTTAAGCCTTGATTGATATTGGTATCACTGGGAGGAATTGACCTCCAGGCCAATTGGCTGTGAAAACCAGCTGTGTCTACAATGGAAGAGCTGCTGTGTAGGAGACACCCTTATGGGGCAGGACTTGCTTCAATGGGGCTTTGGTGCTCACTGTGTCTGCCCCTTGAGTGTGTCTCTTATGGATGTGAAGAGTTGTAATCTGGTATGGTCTCACACTGACCACTGGCTCTTGGATCTCCAAGGAGGTGCAAAGTCAGCCACTGCCTGGGGCCACCCAGCAGGACCTACAGAGAGATCTACAGATTCCTCCTCTTTGTATTGGGTTTGGAAATGCCCAGACGAGGCCTAGCTGTGGAGCAAGGCAGGCTGCTGCTGCCAGCCTTGGGCCTTCTTTTAAGAGCTTTGGGGCTCCCTGAACCAGCTGCTGCCTGTTTGACAGGTTTTAGGCCGAGAAAGGACAGGCCATTCATATGCAGAAGCTGCTGCACACAGCTTGGGTAGGGGTGTAAATTGGGTGGGGAGGGGTCTCAGGGAATCACCAGGGTGGAGCAAACAGCAATGGCTACCAGTCAGTCCTGCACTGGAAAGGTCCCAGCGCAGGAACAATGACTGCTAGGAGCACTTCGTCTGAAAGAAAGCCACCCTTGAGTTCCTGCCCTGATGCCAAACAGTCCAGTTCTCCCCATATGTGTCTGGATCTCCCAGAATCTCACCTGGAACTGGAGTTCAGAGCAAGCTGGAGCTTGTATCTCCCTCCCGATTAAAACAGCAGCTCACCCAGGTGCCAGCCCGTTCCGCTCCTCTGCACCTCCTACCAGTCTCAATGCACTTTCTTCACCTCTCTGGTTGTAGTACTTCTACTCAGCCAGCTTTCCATGGATTTGGATGATAGTTTTTCTGTCTTTTAGTTGTAATTTTGATGTGGTTGTGAGAGGCAGCAAGTATACGTGTTTACCTATGCCACCATCTTGGTTCTCCCACCTACAGTCCTTTAAAACCTCTGACTCCTCGCCCTTTGCACCATTTGGGGGCTTAGTCCATCTAGTATCCAGATGACCTAATAAATTTATAATTCCTTACCACTTTTGGCCTCATGCTTACCTCCATTGGCAACTCTAATAGGGTATTGAATGGATATAATGATTTATGATTGATTTGACCATATGTGATGAAGTCATGGGTATAGATGAGATCACCTAAAGAGAAAATATAAAACAAATTAACCTGATCAAAGGAGGCATTCCAATATTTACTGGCATGGTACAGATAGGGCTAGGTTGGAGTCATACAGAGAATCAACTTGTCATTGTATTTGCTGTGAAGGCAGTGTTTCATCCAGGGAAACAGGGCATCCTAGGAGAATTACATTAACTTTTTCTAATTTAGAGAACAGCTGTCTGTAACATAGTGGGGAGCACAGGCCAGACAAAGAATACCACAATTAAAATTATCCTACCTGCAGAGAATCAAAAGCATTAATGGAATAAGGAATAACCAGGATTACCCAGTGGTTGGGGTTTTCCCTGATACACCAGAAAGTAAGTTGAGTTTAGCTATGAAGCTAAAACTATAATGGTAGCTAGCAAGAAAGCCAGGTCAATCATAAAGCTAAATGTAGAAACCTTGCTCCCAGGGCAACCATCTCATTAACACAGAGAATAAACTACCCAGAAATGAAGTTCCTCTGCTGGAACTGCCCAGAGCTATGGTTCCCTTGCTATTAGAGTCATTCTGTTAAATTGCTGTACAGGAAATGTAAATTTATATCAACAAGCCCTCCAGCTTAAGATCAGAGGAGGGTACTAATGCAACAAGTAGGTAAACAGTGAGGAAATGTCAACAAGAACATACTATCAGAAATTATTAATATACCAGGGGCCCAGTGCACAAATTCAGGCACCTTGAAAGGAACTGTGGGCTGTGAGGCTGTGGTGAACACAGGGGTGTGTCTCGGCACATCCTCTGTGCCCTAGCCCAGCCCCTCCTGCCACAGCCCCCAGTCCCCTGTCTGCCAGCGGCCCCGCTCTCACTGCCACCACTCCCATCCACTGAGAGTGCCGGCCCTGCTCACACCCACTGACAGTGCAGAGCGACTGGGGCCAGAGCCAGCAGTGGGTGCAAGTGGCGGCTGCTGCCCTGATCACCCCTCAGGAGTAGGGGGAGGTGGAGAAGTCCTCAGGGGTGATCAGGGCCTGCAGCCACTGCTCCCACACACTGATGGCACCGAACGATTGGGACCAGCACCGGACACCGACAGCGGGTGAAAGCGGTGGCTCTAGCATTGGCTGTGGGTGCAAGCAGGGCCAGTGCCGGCAGCAGGTGCAAGTGCTGGGCAGGACCATGGCACATGGGAGCAAAGAATTTTCAGTAACCACCAGAGGCTCATCCCGATGACAGTGACCGGCACCCTTCCTTGGTCTATACCCCGCCCCCGGGCCCCGCTCACCTGCTCCACCATCCTGCTGCGGCCAATGCCCACCATGTTCCGTGCGTGCCCCCTGGTGGTCAGCGCATGTCATAGAGACCGGTTGTTCAGTTGTCTGGTTGTTCTGCAGTTTGGTCTATTTGCATATTAGAGTTTTATATATATAGATGCAAGATGGAGTGAATACATAACATCAAGACAAAATTTTTAAAAAATAAAGAAGAAAAAACTGATAAACATATTTTAATCTATAAAAGTTCTAGAGCATAAAATGAAGTAACATAATCTATAAGCTCTTGTGCAGAGTAAGTACAAAAATGCCAGCAATTATTTCTATCCCTGTAACACTACCCTTGTTCTACAACTTTGAGAACCCGCTAAATCTGACTCTGTGCTGTTGTTCTGTGATTGGTTTTCTACTGAGACATCATTCAGGTACTTGAAAAGTGATTGTGCTTGGGGGTTTATTCATTCTTGGAACCTAGCTGTTCTGTGAAAAATATGGGTTAGCTTGTTGGATATGAGAGCCAAGTGGTCCCTGTCACCCACTGGCCACAGTCAATGGCCAACCAACTGCTAGTCATGTGAATAAGGCTATCTAACACTAGCCAGGTGAGCAGGGCCAGCCAGATTACCTGAGCATGGCTCAGAACAAAAGAAATGCCTAACAGAATTATGATCTAAATAAGCTGTTTTGCATCACTAACTTTTGAAGTGATTGATATGAAATAAAAACTAATTGATACAGATATTTATGTTTCAAAAAATTCATTATGCTAAGTGAAATAAGCCAGTTGGGGAAAGATAAATATCACATGATCTCACTCATTTGTGGAATACAATGAACAACATAAATTGAGGAACAAAAATAGATCCAGAGACAGAGAAACACTGAAGGGACCATCCAACCTCAGCAGGAAGGCAGGCGGACGGGGGTGGGGGGGTTGGGGGGGTGAGGGATGGGTTAAGAGATGAACCGAAGGACTTATATGCATGCATATTAGCATAACCAATGGACATGGACCCTGGGGCAGTGGAGGCTTGTCCTGGGGGGTGGGAGTGGCTGGGAGGGGTCAATGGGGGGGGAAAGGAGACATATGTAATACTTTAAACAATAAAAAATAATTTAAAAACGTTCTCTAGCCCTAACTGGTTTGGCTCAGTGGATAGAGCGTCGGCCTGCAGACTGAAGGGTCCCAGGTTCAATTCTGGTCAAGGGCATGTACCTTGGTTGTGGGCACATCCTCAGTAGGGGGTATGCAGGAGGCAGCTAATCAATGTTTCTCTCTCATTGATGTTTCTAACTCTCTATCCCTCTCCCTTCCTCTCTGTAAAAAATCAATATAATATATTTTAAAAAATTTAAAAAAGAGCTATCACTCTAATTAAAAAAACACACACAACATGTTCACTAATAAAGGTTCTTGTCCTATGAAGTTTGAAGAATAAATTTGCAGACTAAATGATTTTAAATAAAAATATGGCAGTTTATTACAAGCATATACAAACTCTCCCTGATAAGGGGTCCCCAAATGGGAAAAATCTGCTCTCTCTAGAAATGGGAAAAGTCTAAATTTTTTCTAAGTCTTTTTGTCTCTGGTTTATATATGCTGGTAGTTCTTTGTCTGAACATGAGCCTTTCTAATTGGACCCTTCCTTAATTTATGACCCCTGTGCCTTCCTAATCAGTCATTCTTTTGCAGGGTATCAGTTTCAAAGTCTAAAGCCCACCTGGTACCACCCCCTCCCTCTCCCATATCTTGTGACATTTCTCTATCCTGTGAAAGTAAGATAGGAATTCTGGCTTCTTGGGGCTATCTGTGCCCTTCACCTATGCATTCTTCTCCCACGGACCTCCTTTTCCCTAAAACTGCTCATCCTGTCTCTAAAATTCCTTTCAGTACCATGTAAAACGCAAAAGTTTCAAATACTAAAAAATGCATACAGTTAAGATTCTATGTTCCAATCTATGGAATCTACCCTCCACCGAGGGGTAAGCAGGCTTAATAGTTGTTTGTATGATCTTCTATATATATGTAGTCCTATAGACATACATATGCATATTTCTATATAAAATATATATATATATATCATGTGTTTCTGTATGTATATATGTACATAAAATATAAATTTAGTGATTACTAAAATAATTACCAAATAACACAAATTCTCTTTAAGTTTAAGCTTAGCATTATTAGGCTTTGCCTCAAAAATATTTGTGACTTCAAATATACCTAAATGAAACATAAGATTAAAAATATAGCTACAAGAAACCTAGCAAAAATTTTTTAATGAAAAAAGGAAATTGAAAACTCTGCCTCACCATAAGTATAATTGGGAATTCTGAATTGCTATCTTATAAGTATAAAAGAAAATATTTATGTATATCAATGCCACAGAGTTTTCAATCAAAAATAAAAGTCAAGGAGTAATATACAAGTCAATATTCAATATGTTCTTACAGTATTTTTCATCCTTCCTGAAATTTAATCTCTTTGGCATATTCATTTTGGATTTGTTTCATCTCTGTGATTTTACACTGACTTAAAGAGAGCTTCCATGACATGATGTTGATGCTCTGCCACAGAGTATAGGTATCTTTCTAAGATGTATAGTATTAATACACCAGAAATAACAACAACAAAAAACATTTCTATTGGTATTAAAATATTAGCATGTAATTATAAAAGTTTTCCTAGAGCTTTATTTTTAAAAAGTAGCCACTGAAAAATTTTTGTTCATTTATTTATAAGTACAGTTAAGAAGTTAAGTGGATTATTTTAAAAAAATCATTCCATTATTAATTTTAATTTTCAGTTTGAAGCCACTAAGATTTCAAATTAAAGCTTCTAAAAATTAAAAAAAAAAATCAGCTCTGGGCATTGATCTATGTGTGGACATTCTATAAGCTGTTTACAACATGGGCATTAGAAATCTCGTGCTGCTCTAACTGTTAGAAATTTGGAATTAGTCATATTTTTGCATATATGTAGCAACATCTCTAAAAAAAATCTCAGTTTTATGTTAAATAATAAAGCATAGGTTTTGAGAAATTCAGCTGGTTCTGTGTTGTTGTTTTTTCCAAATGATTTTTAGAGAGGATGGAAGGGGAAGGGAGGAGGGAGAAAGAGGAAGGGGGGTGGAGAGAGAGAGAGAGAGAGAGAGAGAGAGAGAGAGAGAGAGAGAGAGAGAGACTTTGACCATGGCTGGGGATTGAGCCTGCAACTGAGGTACTGGCATTTGACCAGGAATTGAACCCAAGATCCTTCAGTCTGTGATATGACGCTCTAACAACTGAGCCCAACCAGCCAGGCTGGTTCTGTTTTATTTATTTATTAATATATCTTTATTTACTTTACAGTGAGGAAGGGGGAGGGGTAGAGAGATAGAAACATAGATGAGAGAGAAACATTGATCATTGCATAGGGGATGTAGCCAGCAACCCAGACATGTGCCCTGACCTGGAATTGAACTGGTGGCCTCCTGCTTCATGGGTTGGCGCTCAACCACTGTGCCACAACAGCCCTGCTGGTTCTGTTTTTTAAAGGATCTATCACTTAATTAGGAGCTTGTCCTTATACATTCATTAGAAAAGTAATCCATGATCAACAGGAAAAATACACTGAAAGACCTTTATATCTTACTAGAGGCCCGGTGCACAAAAATTTGTGTACTCGGGGGGAAGGGGGGTTCCTCAGCCTGGCCTGTGCCCTCTCACAGTCTGGGACCCCTTGGGAGATAACGACCTGCTGGCTTAGGCCTGCTCCCGGCTGGCAGAGGGCAGGCCCAATCCCTAGGGGCAGCCCCTGGTCGGGCTCAGAGCAGGGCTGATTGGGGAGTTGGGGCGCCACCCCCTGTCATGCACAGAGCAGGGCGGATCGGGAGGTTGCGATGCCACCCCCAGTCACACTCAGGGTAGGGACGATTGGGGGGTTGGGGCACAGCCCCCTGTCACACTCAAGGCAGGGTCGATGGGGAGGTTGCGGTGCCACCCCCTGTCACGCACAGAGCAGGGCCAATCCGGGGGTTGGGGCACCGCCCTCTATCACCCACAGAGCAGGGCCGATCAGGGGGTTGGGACGCCACCACTCTCACACTCAGGGCAGGGCCGATGGGGAGGTTATGGCTCTACCCCATCACACACAGAGCAGGGCCCGTGGGGGCAGGGGGGTTGGGGCGCCACACCCTGTCACACACAGAGCAGGGCCGATCAGGGGGTTGGGGGGCTGCACCCTGTCACACACAGAGCTGCAGGGCGATCAGAGGTTGGGGAGCTCCTCTGTATCAGGCACAGAGCAGGGCTGATCAGGAGGTTGGGGCGCCTTCCCCTGTCACAAACAGAGCAGGGCGGATAGGGAGGTTGTGGCCCTGCCCCCTGTTACACACAGAGCCGCAGGGCGATCAGGGGGTTTGGGCACTGCCCCCTGTCACGCTGATCCCGGTGCTGGGAGGCATATTACCCTTTTACTATATAGGATGGAGGCCTGCTGCACGGGTGGGGGCCAGCTGGTTTTCCCTGAAGGGTGTCCTGGATCAGGGTGGGGGTCCCCACTGGGGTGCCTGGCCAGCCTGGGTGAGGGGATGATGGCTGTTTGCAGCTGGTCACACACCCTTCAGTGTGGAGGTCCCCAGTGGGGTGCCTGGCCAGTCTGGGTGAGGGGCTGAGGGCTGTTTTCAGGCTGGCGGGTGACGGAAGCTCCCAACCGCTCCTTTTTTTCTTTTTTTCTTTTTTAATTCTGGGCCAGCTTTAGCTCTGAGGCTCCAGCTATTAGGCCTCCGCTGCTGAAAGTAGGTAATCGAAACAATGTATAACTCCAGCTCTGACTCCAGCTCTGAGATCCCAGCTCACTGAAAGCTGGTTTCTGGGGTTTAGTTTAGCATCTATATTTGTTAAAATGTTTCAAACTGCAGGCTCAGAGGCCTGCAAGGCAGGCGGGGAACGTTGGTTTCCTCCGTCACTGAAGCAAGCAAGCCTCATGTTAGTTTCAAGCTGCCTGGCTGCCGGCCGCCATCTTGGCTGACAGTTAATTTGCATATCTCCCTGATTAGCCAATGGGAAGGGTAGCGGTCGTACGCCAATTACCATGTTTCTCTTTTATTAGATTAGAGATTTCATAGCTGACCCCACTGAACAGAAAAGGAGATATAGCATCTGTATATTTGGGCCCACCACCCAGTCAAATCTTCTTCCAACATGATGCATTTCACCCACTTTACCCTTTAGTTTGCCCCCATCCTTCTCCCTCTGATAAGCATCATACTATTGTCTGTATATTTGAATTTTTGTTTGTTTTTTTTTCCACTTGTTGCTTTCAGTTTTATATTCTACAAGAGTGAAATCACCTGGTTCTTGATTTTTTTTTTTCTGTCAGACTTATTTCACTTAGCGTAATATTCTCAAGAGCCATCCATGCTGTCACAAATGGCAGTACTTTATCTTTTCTTATTGCTGCGTAGTAATGTATCACATCTTCTTTACCCAATCATCTGTCAAAGAACATTTGGTTGTTTCCATGTCTTCGCCATCATGAGTAATGCTACAATGAACATAGGGGTACATATATCTTTGTGAATACATGTTTTTAAAATTTTGGGATAGATATACAGCCAGAAGAGGGGTCACTGGGTAGATTTAAAACCTATATAATTTTATTAACCAATGTCACCCCAATAAATTTACTTAAAAATAAAAAAGAAGTGGTAAGAAGTCACCAGTGATGATTATTCCTTTAAAGGGAAAGATTCACTATTTCCATGCATGCTTTTCCTTCTACATGGATGCGCTTATTCCCTCTTTTGCCTAGCTAGTGCTTATTAGGCATTCGTTTCTTTAACCTTCAGTTCTTCATGGAAGTCACACCATATCATGGAAGTCACACTATTCCACCTTCCCATCTTACTAGCACTGACGTACAGGCTCTACTGGATAGACCCAAGTGTCCTCACTACCTGTCTGACATCATGTACCTCATTATGTCCCTCTCTCACTTCCCACCAGTCACACTGGCCTTGCTGTTATTCAAATATGGTAGCATGCTCTTTTGTCAGGGTTATCCTATTGATGTCCCATCACCTGTACACTCTCCTTAATTTGCTGTAAGTTTTTTTATTTTTTTATTTTTATTTTTTTGGTTTTGAAACTTTCATCTGCCGTAAGTTTAGCTCGCTGCCTCATTCAAGTATTGTCTTGTGTCATTTTCTTAGTTTTGTTCTCTCAGGCCATTTATTTAAAATTGAGTCCTCTAATCATGAATCAAACTCCTTTCCATAGCACCTGTCATCATCTGATTTACCATTGTGAATCCTCTGCCCTAGACTATCAACTCAAGAAAGCATGGATTTTTGTCTGTTACATTGATTGCCATATCTGCATTATGATGGAATAATGTCTGGCTTGCAGTAGGTACTAAATAAGTACTTTCCAATAAATGAATGTATGCACTTAAAAGACAGCAGCTTTCAACCCATTTTGACATGTGAGAGATTTATGAGTTTTTCCTAAAAATATGATACTCTAAAGGTGTAGTTTAACTATTTTATCACTTTTAGAAAGTTAGCTCCATACTTTATGAGCTTTTCTTAAGAATATACCTTATAGCTAGCCACAAAGAATAGACTATTTCAGGTAGTTATATTTTCTTTCTGGCCCATATGCCCATGAAGCAGAAATTCAACAATAAGTTTGAGCTTAAAATAGTACCAACATCTCTGAAGTCTCCCATTCACCTTTAAACTCAAATGTCTAAAATTAAATACATCATCTTCTCACAGCTCCTCCTCTTCTTTCGCCACCTGGCTGCCCTCCTGAGAGTTCTGCTAAAACAAACCACTTTTTTCTTCCACCTCTTTCTCTAGTTTCTAAATCTCTCTCTCCATTCTGTCACTTTCTTCACTGCAAGCAACTTCTCTCACAGTTTATTTCTTATGTCCTGGCATCTAAAAATTGCAACAGCTTAAAACTGGTCTCTATAACTTCAGTTGTGCCCTTCTCAATCCCATGCTCACAATGCTGTCAAAATAATCTGCTAATTACAAACCCATTATGTTTGAGACAGTCTAGGGTTTAAGTTACTTCTTTTCAGCTCCAGGATGAAAGTTAGGTATTCAGCATTGTTATGTATTTCTTCATCTTCAGATCTGAGTCACCTTACCTAGACCTGCTGTTGTCCATCACATTGTGGTAGTGATAGATGACCATGAAATCTTTGAACAGAATATGGTAGAAGTGATTCTGTTTAGCTAACATCTAAATGCAGTCCACTCGCTTACATAGATTAACCCTAAATCATCTCTATGAAGTAAGTGTACTAGTCCCATTCTATAGATAAGAAAATTGAGGCTCAAAGACTTTATAGAGATGACTAGGTTTCAAACCTCAAAATCAGGCTTAAAAGGATCTGCTGCTGCTTTCACCTTTGTTGGTAACATTGATTCTTGGAATCCAGTTTTGAGGAAAACCAAACGGTCATGTGAAGAAGTCCCCATGAAGAAGAGCCACAACCCTTAGCTAACAGCGCCAGCTGAGCTCCCAGCCAGTGACCATGTTCAACTGCCAATCATGTGAGTAATGCTTGTAGAGCAAGAGCCATCCCTGCCAAAATCTGTCCCACCTATAATCATAAGCAAGTGATTATTTTATAAGTCACCCATTGATAGGAAATTAAAATACTCATGCTTAACAATATTGTATGTACAATGTATATGTACATATATACACATACAGTAGGTCATCACTTAACCTCCAGGATAGGTTCTTGTAAACTGCAACTTAAGCGAAATGATATATAAGGAAACCAATTCTGCCATAGACTAATTGGTATAAACAAGAGTTAGGTGCCTATGACATATTTCTGGTCACAAAGACATCAGCAAACTTACAAAACACTTTTAATATTAAACATTGAAATAAAAGTGAGTTATACATACATTAAAGAAAAATTAATAAAAACAAATAAGATGATTATTTTTCAACCTTCTTATTTTAGTTCAGGGTCCTGGGTGGCAGCAGCCTATCCTGGTAGCTCAGGGTGCAAGGGGGGACCCTCCTGAACAGAACGCCCTTCCATTTCAGGGCCAAACACCCCTACACTCACTCAGACTGGGACAATGTAGACACCCCAGCTCAGCTAGCATGTAGATTCTAGGGATGTGGGAGGAAACTACAGTCCCCATAAAAAAAAAAAAAGCACAGACATGGGGGGAACATGTAAACTCCACCCGGACTATGACTCCAGCTGGGAATCAATTTTTTTTTTATCATCAATGTTGAAATGAAAGGATGTTTAAATTTATATATATTTGAATTGCAAAGACACATAGTAGTTTATGTCTTTATTATTTTACTTCTGTCATTATCACTTTCTGAAAGATCTTTCTTAGTTGCTACTCAAACTCGTTTTAAAGATAAGCAAAAGCAGGATTTTCCCTAAGATACAGTCTTTGACACTCCATCTCACCCGCTTCCAAAATGCAGGGCTGGACTTTGTATCCTTCTTTAGTGCTTCTGTGAAATCTATTAGAATGAAGCTTTCTGAGAACAGATGGTATGCATTATTCACTTTCATTATATTTTCTTATCCGCTCGTCCCCCTAACACTTGTATGTGCCTGGGCAAATAGGCATCTATTAAATATTGGAATAATTAAGCTTTCTTATTGTATTAGCTACCTGAACTGTGGACAGATGATGTTTGTAGTAAAATAAATATAGATAGGGAGGAAGGTGATGCAGGAAGAATTTAAATCTAAATGTAATGCACATATTTACATGTATTTAACACGTGTGATATCTTTATGAAACATGTGTCCACCCTCTCATTATAGAAATGAAGAAATTGAGTTTAGAGGAATTTACAAAGATGAATGAGATGCAACCTCAAGTATAAGTACATCAAAGTCCTTACACTTACTACTATCCTGTTGTGCCTTAAATGCCCAACAACTGCAATCCTGTGAAAATATTAAAGTTATCGGATCAGAAAGTGTTACTTAGCTAGTATATTACGAAAAATTGAACATAGCATAACTCTGATGCCCAGTGTTTCATAGATTAGTGATGCAAAAAAGCGTGGTCTAGAAAACCATCATCATTGCCTGAAAACTTGTTAGAAATGTAAATTTATGGTTCCCACTCCTGAACTACCAAGTCAAATGTCTGGGGTAGGGGCTCAGCAATCTGTGTTTTTAGAAGCTCCACAGGTGATCCCAATGCATTCTCAATTTGAGAATCGCTGCCTTTGAAAGATAGAAGATGCTTTAGCTCCATTTAATATGCTTTCCTCTTTTTTACAGATAAAGAAACTGAGGGGCAGTATGGTTGACCTTTTGGAGTTTTTTAAATTAACCACTAGGAAAGAAAAAAACTGAAGTCAGGATATCCTGGTTATCAGTTCCATTGCCTCGCAGCGAAGTTTTTACTTGTAAGGCATTCCAAATTTTGACTGTCAATGCATAAAAGTTTTGTTTCAAACAAAAGAACCAATACTTATCCAAATATACTAAAATGACAATTGCTCTTGCAGGGTGTGTGCAGAGAATTGAACCTCAGCAGGCTACCAAATCCAGGTGGAGTAGGGCAATAGCAAGTGAGGCTCACAAAAGAAACACCCTAAGGACACATTGAACCAGCATGAATGGATGAGGCATGATTATACAGCTCCGAGGCATAATCATAGCATAAACAGCAGGCTGGAGTACCCAAATTGGAAATGCGAGCAAAGACTTTGCAAGCATCTGCTTTAACCCAACTCAAGATTACTATTCAGTTTTTCCCATGGTAAAACAATCTTTTAGTGACACTTATCTAACTTAGACAGCAATTCTGAAACATGAGAAGGCAAAGAAAATGCCTGGGTGTGTGTATGTTCAAATGCATAGAAATACCCAGAAAATAAAACTTCATAAGTTGTAAGTGCTTGGAGATAGTGAGGTTGGGTGAGGGCCCTCCAAGGGAGGAGTCTTGTTTTCCTACAGCTCTTGGCTCTCCTGGATGTGAGCACTGCTGATTTTTAAAGTCAAATATATGGGGGCTTGTCTTCCTGGGTCAGGTCCCCCTCGGCTGAGGAGCCTATCATATGTCTCAGAACCCTCGCTTCTCAGCGGTTACCTCCAGAGTTGTGATATCTCTCCCACCGGTGGGTTGCCATACACTGGGTGTGGGTCCTGACTGGACCATGTCTTTGCCCCTCCTGCCCATCTCAGAGTAGCTTTCTTTGTTACATCTTTAGTGGCAGAAAACTTGTTCCGCTAGTCTGCCATTCATCCTCAGCTCTAGCTGTTCTATATGTCATTGTAGATTTTGTGTGTCCACGGAGGAGGTGAGCTCAGGCTCTTTCCACTCTGCTGTCTTGTATTTTATACATCCTTCAGTGTATAGATTATCCTTAAAGTGCCTATCTATATATGTAAAAGGCTAAGCGACTGGCTGACCTGCCAACCGTCTGATGGCTGGTAGGTATGACACACACTGACCACCAGGGGAAGACACTTAACACAGGAGCTGCCAAGTGACAGCAACTTTGCAGAGTGCCCTCTTGCATTCCAGAACCCCTCAGGGGAAGTTGGACTGCTGGTTTTGACCCAATGCCCACAGGTCAGGCCAAGGGACCCCACCTGCCGGAGGGACCCCACTCACTCCTCAGATGCCCTTCAAGCCCTGGGGCCTCTTCAAGTGCGGCGGCCAGGGAGGGACTGCAGTAGGTTGGCTCCAGGGTGTGTCCAGCAGTCTCACCCAGTCCTGCCCCACAGGCCACCTTGTAATTAATTTCCTTTCAATGTGCACAAATCTATGCACCGGGCCTCTAGAAGCAAATAAACCTTCATTATCCATTCTTTTAAAAATATATTTTTATTGATTTCAGAGAAGAACATCAATGATGAGAGAGAATCATTGATTCGCTGCCTCCTGCATGCCCCCTACTGGGGATTGAGCCTGCAACCCGGGCGTGTGCACTTGACAGGAATCGAACTTGGGATCCTTCAGTCCGCAGGCCCATGCTCTATGAAGTGAGCCAAACCAGCTAGGGCTATCCATTCTTATTTAAACAAAGAGTTTTTAAAAATGTATCCAATAAGTACATAGTCTGCTGCTAGAGACAGACACTCATCCTCTTATTCTATGACTTTAGTGTTCCCGCTGCCTATTCTGCTATTGGAAGAGAAACAAGGACTACACATGCCAAATAGCACTAGCTATCTTGTGGGAAAGAAATCACAGGCTAGAGAGATTTTATATAAAAATCTTGGGTTTTGCCTTCTCTTAGGAAAAAGTAAATTGAAAAAGACTGTGCTTACCTTCCTGCAAGGCAACAGTTAACTCTTACTTTTCAGTGACTGCCATCATGCAAAGACAGGGCTCTCCGGTAAGTTTCAAAATTTGTTATCCTTGCTGTGGGACTTAGATGGAAATGAGAAATTCACTTCAGATGACAAGAACTTGCCAGTGATTTAGTTGGAGATTTGTCATTAATTACAACGTAGTGAATTTTACTTTTGCTTAAAGTACTTGATAATCATAGCCATAGGTCAGAATGCAAATACTCACATTGCTCTTCTCCTGCATATTCATTTCCATTCTGAATTTAGATGAAAATCATGAAGGAAAGGAACTATTGATAATTTGTAGTCTGAAAAGTACATGTAAATTAAAAACCTTTCTGCCTATGCTCTAAGATGATTTAAAAATCATATCATCTCTGTTCTCTGGGAACCTAACTTTCATTAATTAATATTACAGGCAATGTTATTCTCATCATCTTCACTTTCATGAGGGAATCCAATTGCTATTTGCTTTTATTCTATTTAAACATCTATGAGGAACAGGAATAAAATGATAAATATGCTAAACGTCTTGTTTGAATTGCTATTTAATACAATGCCTATCTTTTATTGTTCAAAGAATATTCCTTTGGCAATAGAATTATTATTCTTTAAAGAGAAATAAGGTGTATTCAGCTTCTCTCTCCTCTGGTTTTTAAGAGCTTCCTTTCTTCTTCCTTCTGGGCATGAAAAGAAGATAAGCCACTCTGACTTTGTACTTCTGCTTATTTTTCCTTCTGGCTCTGTCTGTTCCTGCAGGGAATAGGAAGTGGCAGGAAGCTTAGGAAGCAGTGCATGTGTTATCTGGGTTGGTTTCCCCATTCTCTGCTTGCTCAATAAAGAACCAGGAATAACTCTTACCCACCTCAAGGCAGTTAGGGCCCCTTTGGACAAAATATAACAGGGTAAAAGGGAGCATTTAAAAATATGTGTAGCCCTCAGCCCTGGCTAGTGTGGTTGGAGTATCGTCCCACACACCAAAAATATGTGTAGCCCTAACCGGTTTGGCTCAGTAGCTAGAGCGTCGGCCTGCAGACTGAAGGGTCCCAGGTTCGATTCCGGTCAAGGGCATGTACCTTGGTTGCGGGCACATCCCCAGTAAGGGGTATGCAGGAGGTAGATAATCAATGTTTCTCTCTCATTGATGTTTCTAACTCTCTACCCTCTCCCTTCCTCTCTGTAAAAAATCACTAAAATATATTTTAAAAAAATAAAAATATGTGTAGATAATTTTAAATTCACGGAATCACAGACATAATATACAGAGTTTCTCTATACATGTCAGGCTAGCTTATGTTTATGTGGACAATTTATATAACCACAGTATAATTATCAAAACTAGTAAATTAACAATGATACAATGCTATTAACTAAAATCTTGAGTTTATGTGAATTGCATTATTTTTCTACTTTTGTGCTTTTTCTCTTCCAGGATCCCACATTGTATTTTGTTGGCATGGCTCCCTAGTTTAATGTGGCAGAGTGCCCTAGACTTCCCCTTTCTTTCAAAAACTTTACATTTTTGAAAAGTACTGGTCAGTTTGTAGAATTCCCCTCAATTTTGATTTGCCTTGTTTTCTGTTGATTATGCTGAGGTTATGCTCTATTAGTCAAAATATCTCAGAGATCACATGCCTTCCTTATTGCATCATATCAGGAATACGTGATATTCATATGTCTTATTATTGGTGATGTTTGTCTTGACCACTTGGTGAAGTGGTGCATGCTAGGATACTGTAAAGTTGCTCTGTACAGCTCCTTTTGCCCCCTTCTTAATTACCAAGTACTTTGTAGGTGGTACCTTGAGACTATTCAAATATCTCTTTCTGCTTAAACTTTTTTCCACTAATTTCTGCATCCATGACTGGATTGGTGATTTTCCACTTGCTGCTTTCCTTCCACCACAACAGAAATTCTACTGTAGGGGATATTTGTCTGTTCTCCTCTAATTTATTTTTATTTATGATATCATATGGTTTCATAATTTTTTATTTCATTCTTGGACCTAGAATTTAATACCATTGTTATTTATTTTGTTGTCCAAGATATTCCACCTTTGGTTATTAGGAGCTTCTTTTTCAAGATGTTCCCTTTCTCTCTATAGATATGTATTGAAATTATATATATAATTTTTAGCACTTCCTTATGTTCAGGGTCAGTCATCACTTCTAAGATCATCTATTTTACCAAGGAGCTTTGATTTATTTTCAGGAAGAATTATATTTAGAAACCAAACACTGGGTTATAGTTGTGCTCATTGTTACCAGAGCCTCACTGTTTCTAGCCCCTCTTTAGTGAATAGAGCAAGGGGATAGCTAGATAGATAAATAGAGATATAAAATGTCTACACCAACATTATATTGACTCATGCATACACACATCTATTTCTCTTTTTGTTTTGTTTTGTTTTTTGTTTGTTAATCCTCTCCTGAGGATATTTTTTCATTGCTTTTCAGAGAGTAGAAGGGAGGGAGGGGGGGAGGGAGAGAGAGAGAGAGAGAGAGAGAGAGAGAGACATATCCACCTGAGAGAGACACAAGGACTGGTTGCCTTCCACATGTGCCCTGATCAGGGTCAGAGAAGGAACCTGCAACCAAAGTACATACCCCTACTGGGAATTGGACCCGTGACCCTATGATGCACAGGCCAACACTCTAACCACTGAACTACACCAGCCAGGGCCACACATCTATTTTTATCTATCAGTCAATTTATTTATGTGTCTATCTATGTATCTTTATATCTATAGATGAATTGACTTACCTATGTAAAAATAGTTTATATTGATAACTCCCATTTTAATCTAGCACCACAGAGTTCATTTTAACATTTTCAATTTTTTTGTTATCTGTAACAGCTTTCTTGGACAGTGACAAATCTGTTTCTCATTATCTACAATGTATTTATTTATTGGCGAAGCTATAGTATACAAATAAATAACTTTATCATTCCTAACCAATAGCCTGGACTAAAACAAATTTACCAACTCAACTATAGTGATTATTTATAGTTATTACTATCTTAAGCTGTATAATACCCATTCCAAATTCATATTTCTAAAGTATTTATATCAGAAGGGGTATCTATCTCCCAAAGCCTAAGTGACTGAATGACCATTTGACCAGTTGCTATGACGTGCACTGACCACCAGGAGGAAGACGCTCAATTCAGTGCGCTCCCACAGCTGGAGCACCACTCAGCTGACTGACAGTCGCCAGATGCCGGGCTCATGGCTGGTGAGCACAGCTGCGGTGGCACGAGCCTCTCCCACTGCCATGGCAGCGCACTACTAAGCAGTGGGCGGCAGCAGGCATAGCGGGGCCTGGATGAGTGGGAGTGGTGTGGTGCCCAGCTCTGGCTCAGGCTCCTCCCTGGCCACCTGCTGCTTCGCACACTACTACATTCCTTGGGGCAGTTCTGGCAGTCGAACATCCCCTGAGGGGTCTCGGATTGTGAGAGGGCACAGGCCAGGCTGAGGGACCCTACCAGTGCACGAATCTGTGCACCAGGCCTCTAGTCCTATATAATAAAAGCATAGTATGCAAATTGTCCCCTCAACTAGAGTTCTTCCCGGAGTTCGACCAGGTGGAGGGCCAACTGGGAGTAGAGGGGAGGCCCTGGCCAGCAGTGGCGGCAGGCAGCTGGGGAAGGGAAGGCGTACCTGGCCAGTAGCCAGCAGCTACTAGAGACCCTTCCAGTGCAGGAATTTCATGCACTGGGCCTCTAGTTATTAATAACGACTATTGAAAATTATACACAACCTAAAGCCAGGAATGCAATTGGGCATTAATGGCAGCTAGAACCATAAACTGAACATTTACAAATGTCTTCTTATTTACTGTTTCTGAGTAACTACTTTATTTTTCCCATCACCTTTTCTTTACACCCACATCCATTTTCATTTATCTGCCCTGTGCGTTTGGAAGCTCTGGAATTTTACATTTTAAACCTCTATTTAGCTTTCTGCTGAAGCCATGAAGAAAACTGATGGTAAAGCTGGTGCTGGACTGCTCTAATTTTTATTCTCATTGGTGGTCATCATATTCCACATTATCAGCACAAAAACTATCTGATATTTTTACATACAAAAATTCTCAACATGTCCCAGTTTATCATAAAATCAGTTTATCAAAAACCAAAACAAATTTGTTCATCTCTCTCAGAAAAGGTAGCCACCTAATGTCATGTTTAGTTTATAACTCCAGAAACAGTGTCACAGGGACAATGTTCTCCTAGTGTACATTCTTCGTGTATTACAGCTACTGCCTCTAGTCTGTCTTAATCTTGCTGTATTTTGAAACATATGGCCCAAGACAGGTCAGCAAATATTATTCAGCAAAACCAGTTAGTAAATATTTTAGGCTCGAGGGTAGTATGGTCTCTGTTAGAACTACTCAACTCTGCCATTGTAACACAATAGCAGTCATAGGCACCATATAAATGAATAAGCCTGGCTGTTCTAATAAACCTTTATTTATGGACATTGAATAGTCACATATAATAGTCACATGCTGAAAAATATTATTTTCAACTATCAAAATGTAAAAACCATTCTTAGCTCCCAGATGTAAAAAACATGCAGTGGGGAGGATTCAGACCTCAGACTACACTTTGGCAATTCCTGGCCATAAGGTTAATTTTAACCATTTTCAAAATACCTGATACACAATTGTGGAGTAAACCAGAATAATAATAGTAAGAAATTTCATGCAGGGAAAGAGATGCATTGTGCCTTGATCCCTGAATAAAAAATGGCCTCTGAAATAGTAACAATGAATCTCTCCAATGTCCATTGGTTAGCTTGCCTTTATCAGCAGATTATTCCCACTGGAAGACTTTTCCTTTAGAGAGAGTCCACCAGGACCAACTGAGAGTGGAATTGAAGTTTTTTTTGTTTATTTTTTTCATTGTGATTTATTCATTTTTTTCAACAAATTTACAACAAAGACAGTAAGCATTTTCTACACATGTTCTCATTTAATCCTCCCTCACTATGTAGAGAATCTTCATTGTTTGAAAATATCCATAATATGGAAATAGCAAAAGATAATTGCATGTCTAGTCAATGTCACACTAGAACATTATCCAGTGGGACTAGCCAAGAGTTCTGTAATTTTCTAGTTCTATATACATTTTATTTATATTGATTAAAGACTTAACAATTCTGTAAAGGCAGCTTTATTTGTATAACATTGATAGTGCTGTAAATGCTTCATATCAAATAGCAATGCAAATAAACTTTGAGATGCAAATAGAGAGGTAAACATGTCAATGATTTTACCCCAATGTTTTACTTAATTTTTTTATTACCAGTATGACATGAATTGGTTCTGTATGCAATTTAGGAATCTTATTTCAGCATACAATTTCTGGCCATAATGATCATTTGAACCATTTTCAAAATACCTAATACCCAACATGGAATAAACCAGAATAACAACAATAAGAAATTTCATCCAGGGAAGGAGATGAATTGTTCCTTGATCCCTGAATAGAAAAGAAATACTTTGAATAGACACGTTTTGTTTTTTCATAAACTTTTAAAAGCAGTCTCACTATTATGCTTGTTTCTTATTAAAAAGCTTAGTACATTTTGACACATTTATTCTATACTTCTATGAAAATTGTACTTTTAAGTGTTTGAAAAGTGTATTTTGAGGATTGAAATGAGATTCCCCTGAAATCTTATCCTCCTTGATATAGCTTACCTGAGAGCAATTAATGTCTCACAATACAAGCCAACCTTTTAAAAGGAAACACTTTTTTGCCTGCCTTAGATATATATGAGAGAGGGGGAGATTATCAGGATCAGGAAAGACCTTTCAGGAAATTTAGTTGGTGGGAGGTGGGGGTGGGGTTTGTAACTCAATATCATTGCTGTGAATCATGGCCATAAGAAAAATGATAATATATCTAAAGATATAAAAAAAAGACAAAGTCTCCAGGCCTGTTGCTAAGAAAAAGAGCCAAAATAATCGGGGCCCATTTTAAAGGGCAAAACTTTACAAGATTTCTGGATTTTGGTTACCAGCAATGGATCTCCTACAAATGAGATTTCTAATCAGCAAAGTTTAGGTATTAAAAAGTTTAAAGTTAATTGATACAGTTCATATTATTTTTGAATAATTGCTATTCTATAGCAGCATCTTGAATTTATTGAAAGCTTTAATTAAAATATGCACATGATTCATATCTTTGAGGAGCTCATAATTAGACTATGCAAAGCTGTGAGGAAATAAATAATAGTACAGAGTACAGAGAAGGAAAGAGATCCAGAGGGATGAGCAAAACCATAGATATTGCAACTGCCAAAGGCCCAGATTTACTTTAAGCCTGAGTCTATACACTTGACATTCAGAGTAAAGCCAAATCCCACTTTAATGAGGTCATTTTATCATTAGCGTCTGTCTTTCCTCATTCAAGTAGCTAGCTGGTAAGAACAGTATGTTAATGATCTACTTTCAAAGCAAACTTTGAAATAAGAAATTGTAAAAAAAATCATATTATTCATGAATCATTACATTTACTTAGCAGAATATTTTTAAATCAGTGTCTATGCTTTCTACTATATATATACACGTACTTGTATATAGTACTGCACTATCCTGTGGATAGAAGAAACATAAAATGCATCCAAAAGTAACAATGACAGAGGAATAGACTAAGATAAGGACACCTAACCCATGGATTGTCAGATTTTAGAACTACAAGAGCATTTAGAGGTTGTTTAAATCAAGTCCCTAATTTTGAAGATAAGAAAAGCCCAGATAGGTGAAATGCATACATACTACAAGAGCCAGGAATAGACATCGATATTTCAATAAAAGTGGAAGCCAAAACTCCAGAAGGGCCGCAGATTTGAGTACAATCTTACAGCTAAAGGAGACATGCAAACACTCACACACATTGAGATAAACACACACATAAAGAATCCCACTCTCATGTGCTCTTTGTTCTCACTGTCCTTTAACGCACAAAACACCAAATTTCACTGATTCAGTAATATGTGTTAAGAATGTACCATACACCAGGTGCTCTGTTGCTATTAGCAAACGCAGTGTCTGCTGAAGTATTTGTTTTCTGAAACAAACAAAACCTGTGTGCTCATTGAAACAAAGGTCATGTTAAAACAGGTTTTACCTATGTCAGGAGGCTATGACTCCCAATTCTCCGTAAATTCTAATTCTGAAGGCCCCCAGCCACACCATGAAGGCTTTGAGTAGGAGCCCCTCTGTGTTGATCTCTCAGGCTCCTGGCCTCCACTGCATGCTGTACTCTCCCTTGAGCTATGGCCAGGATGGGGGTGCTGCTTGCAAGCCGGGAATTCCTGCTCCTGGATGGCCATGGCGACCAGGGAGCAGGCCCAGCTGGGGGCTGCCCACAGGCCGGGCTTTCCTGCTCCCAGCTCTCCATGGCAACCAGGGAGCAGGGAAAGTTCGGGGCTGCCCGCAGGCCAGGCTTGCTTTCCTGCTCTCGGATCAGGCCCAGCTGGGGGCTGCCCTCAGGCTGGGCTTGCTTTCCTGCTCCCGGATCAGGCGCAGCTGGGGGCTGCCTACAGGCCTCACTTTTCTACTTACCGATGGCTGGATCACCACAGCGACCCAGGGCCCAGTGGCACTTTCCTGCTCTCCAATAGTCATAGGGTCCCAGCTGGGGGTGGGGCTTAGCAGTGCGGGGCTTAGGCGGCACAGGGGTCCCGGCTGGGGGCTCAGGTGGCACACAGGGGTCCCAGCTGGGGGTGGGGCTTATGCCCCACTACCCAGGGCTGCACATGGGGCCCAGATGGCAACTTGCGCTGTCCTGCCCTGCCTGTAGTATAGGATAGAGGCCTGGTACACGGGTGGGGGCCAGCTGGTTTGCCCTGAAAGTGTCCCAGATCAGGGTGGGGGGTCCCTCTTGGGTGCCTGGCCAGCCTGGATGATGGGCTGAAGGCTGTTTGCAGCCTGTCACACCCCCTTCAGGGTGGGGGTCCCCACTGGGGTGCCTGACCAGTCTGGGTGAGGGCCTGAGAGCAGTTTTCAGGCTGGAGGGCAACTTAAGCTCCCAGCCTCTCCTTTTTTTATTTTTTTTTTTATTTTGGGATTTATTTACCTTCTATAGCTGTCACTGGAGCTGAGAGCTGGCTCCAGCTCTGAGGGCTGAAAGCAGGTTCTGGGTCTGTTTGGCTTCTATAATTGAAACTCTGTTGCCATCACAGCAGTTCTAAGCACTGAGGCCAAAGCTGGCTGAAAGCAGGTCTCTGAAGCTTGTTTAGCTTCTATAATTGCAACATAGTTGCTTAGAGTGCAGCTCAGAGCTGGGCTGCGGCAGGCGAGGAACCTTGGCTTCCTTCGTCACTGGAGCAAGCAAGCCTCCTGTTCGCTTCAGCTGCGTGGCTGCTGGCCACCATCTTGGTTGGCAGTTAATTTGCATATCCTGCTGATTAGCTAATGGGAAGGGTATCAGGATTATGGTCAATTTGCATGTTTCTCTTTATTAGATAGGATAATATCCTGGTTCATATGAATTGGATATTTTATAGAAAATTCTTAAAGTCAAATATTGAGTGTTTTAGGCATGTCAGAAATAATAAAAATCAATGTATTATTGGTTATTCTATTTTACATTATAGGAAACTCATAACTACCATAGATGAAATGCTTTGACAGTTTTTTAA
This sequence comes from Myotis myotis, assembly GCF_014108235.1. NCBI lineage: Eukaryota > Metazoa > Chordata > Mammalia > Chiroptera > Vespertilionidae > Myotis > Myotis myotis. Next base: position 42,966,454 of record NW_023416379.1, read on the forward strand.
GGAACATTATAATAGAGTTTATAATGAAAAAAAAAAGAAAAGAAGGTCAGTTGCACAGCAAGAGAGGTCTCCATCAAATGATAAGAAAAAATCACAGTTCACTGCTTTTTCTATAGTGCCTCCCTTGCTTCTGTTTCTTGCTTGAGTTTGGGGCCAATAGCAATTGCAGGTGAAGGTGGCAAAGATCAAGTTGCTTTTGAGGTGATGAACTCAATCATCATATAGCAAAAAAGATAGGAAAAGCATGAGCAGAATTCTCCAGGGAAAGAAATCTTAGTATAAAAACAATTTGCAGTTATGCTACAAAAAAAACTAAATTTCTATTCTCTTAATCTTGCAATCAATTCTTGATTATGTATACTAATTGGGAAAGCAGTGGCAAATTAATCTCACATTCATTTAAATGTGATGACTGACTCAAGGACACTTGATAATACTCATGGCCTGTTGAGGGTCTCTAAAGACCATGTTCCACTGATCTAATACCAGTATTCCAACATAATTTTTTAGGACTTTTGAGTGCCCTTGAGAAAACTGTGAAAAGGAGTGAATAAAATAAGAAAAATGAGTATTCCATTTTATTTTATTAACTATAGAGAACAGGATGAGCATGACAACATCAACTTAAATACAGTTCTCACAGGGCTATATCCTGGAATATACTACTTAGGCAAAGTGTACATATAGTTCTCTAATGGAAAAGATGCTCTTCTAAAACTTACATAAAAATAAAATAAAATCTAAATCAACATACTGTATGACCTGGATGGTGTGGCTAGGGGATGAGCATCGATCTATGAACCAGGAGATCAAGGTTCAATTCCCAGTCAGGGCACATGCCAGGGTGGGCTTGATCCTTAGTGTGGGGCATGCAGGAGACAGCTGTTCAATGATTCTCTCTCATCATTGATGTTTCTATCTCTCTCTCCCTCTTCCTTTCTCTCTGAAGTCAATAAAAATAATAAATTAATCAACCTGCTGTGTTATGAAGCACCACATAGCTACAACATTCAAAATCTGACTTCATACACCATCATATTCAGAAGAGAATTAGGCTTGTAGAATGTAATCTGAAATGAGCAGTTTTATTCTCCCTCTCTTTCATTTCCTCTCCAAATGTGCATATGTGTATATTATACATAGGTCAATTTACAATTCTGATGAAAGCATATACTCTAATTTCAGAAAAATGTGTGTCAAATAATTTACATACAATTTAAGGATGTTCACCAATCCCCTAAAGCCCTCTCTAGTGAAACAGTGAGGGTTGTTGCCTTAAGTACAAGGCCTTTAATTCCAGCCATTGCTATCCCAGGAGTGAGGAAGGCCTTTTGTTAACAAGAGAAAATTGTTATTTAAGCTTGTCTCTCTTCCAGTTGGATAACTAGGAAATGAAAATAATCATTGTCCTACTCATAATTATAAAAACAACCAATACCTAAATCAAGAATTGATGTTTTTATTTAAACTTCTTAATGTAAAACAGCTGTTACTGTTTAAACAACTTCCAATTGTTTTGTAAATGATGAATACATAGGAAACTACAAGAATTTTAAAAGCTACTCAATACAAGATTGTAAACTTATTCTTAAACGTTCCATTAGAATATGAAGTTCTTAATAGGGAACGCGCATTAGCAAAAGTAGTGCTTTGTCTATGATTACTTCTCCTTTAAAAGCCTTGCACCACTTTCCTTCTGAGTTTAGGCATTTTATCATTTTTAACCATTGTTTTCATGTATGTGTGACTTTGTAATACAGGACAATATTTAAGTTATTTTAAGAATATAATTAGCCCAACCAGTGTGACTCAATGGTTGAGTGTTGTCCCATGAACAAGGACATCAGGATTTGATTCCCGATTAGGGCACATTCCCAGGTTGTAGTCTCCACCACCAGTAGGGGTGTGCAGGAGGCAGCTGATCAATGATTCTCTCTCATCATTGATGTTTCTATTTCTTTTCCTCTTTAGAAATCAATAAAAACTTCTTAAAAAGAAAAAGAAAAAGAAGAGAATCCTAGGAGAATGGTAAAGTGGATATTTCACTTTTAAGGGAAAACCCTCCTGCACCCACAGTGCTGACTTACCCAAGAGATGGCAGAATAATGGAAAACTACAGTCGCCAACACTATTGGAAGACAAGTAGTTCAAAGGGTAGGAACCCTAGTGTGAGAATTACAAGGGGACATTTTAGGCTTGGTGGGATCCTCACCCTGATCAGGTGACATCAACAGTAGTTGGACCTGAAGGCCAAGGCGTTCTTCCACCTGGGGCTCTGCTATGTGTTCTTTTCCCACACGCATACAGGGAAATTGAAATATTTGCAACAGAAACATCTTCCTGGGGATTTTGGAATATTTTTCTTAATCTTTGCTATCCTTGTGACAATCTCATTACATATCTATATTAAAATGAATAAAAAAATGGACATTCTACTCATAGTAATAATATACACAGGTCATTTTAAATATATAAAAGTAGAGGTAACAAAGACAATGTTAACTAAAGTGTAGGTGGCATAGAGATATGGTAAAAACTTGATTGCTTTCATTGAACATATCTATACTAATAAAAGGGTAATATGTTAATTAGACCGGATAGACTGGACATCTTCTGGATGTCCTTCCCGACAAAGCCCTGGCTGCAAGGGCCCAGGCAAGCCACCACAGCTGGGAGGGCCCATTGCAGAGCCCCAGCAGGGTGGGCAGGGCCTCCTTCTGTGCAGCATTGATCACAGAGCCCTGGCAGGGTGGCAGGGCAGGCAAGGCCTCCCTCTGGGCAGCGATAAATGGTAGAGCCCAGGCCAGGTGGGAAGGGCCTCCCTCTGCTCTGTGATTAATCACAAAGCCCCATCAGGGTGGACAGAGCCTCCCTGTGGGCAGGGATCAATGGTAGAGTCCAGGCCAGGTGGGCAGAGCCTCTCTCTGCTCTGCGATTGATCGCAAAGCCCCAGCAGGGTGGACAGAGCCTCCCTGTGGGCAGGGATCAATGGTAGAGTCCAGGCCAGGTGGGCAGAGCCTCTCTCTGCTCTGCGATTGATCGCAAAGCCCCAGCAGGATGGGCAGGGCCTCCCTCTGCGCAGCATGGATCACAGAGCCTGGGCAGGGTGGGTAGGGCCTCCCTCTGTGCTGGCTGCCATCAATCGCAGAGCCTCGGCGTGGTTGGCAGGGCCTCCCTCTGCAGGGCATAGATATGGGGGCTCCCAGACTGCAAGAGGGCACAGGCCAGGCTGAGGAACTCCCCCAAGTGCACAAATTTTGTGCACCGGACCTCTAGTCGATAATAATGAAAGCATAATATGCTAATTAGACTGGATGTCCTTCCAGGTGACCTTCTAGACGAAGCTGGGACTGCAAGGGAAGCCCAGGCTCCAGGTGCTGGGAGCTGGGGGAAGGAAGGCCTACTCTTGCATGAATTTTGTGCATCGTGCCTCTAGTTAAGTGATAGGGCATTTTTTTCAACTAAGTTTGCTCTTCTTGTTCATTCCATTACTTATATACTCATTCTTCTCTTTTCTTGATGTGGCTTCCTTCCTTCAGTTGTCTTTAGCATACTTCTTAAGATTGTGTCTTTGTTCCTGTTCTCATTCTCCCATATGTGGTGCCAAAACAAAATAAAACATAAAATACAAAGAAACAACAACAAAAAAAATTCACTCAATTTTCTTTTTGAAAAAGTGAATCAAAACCCTATTTTGCTAACCACTATCCATTAGAAGCATTCGTTACCTCTCACCCAGATAATGCACTAGTCCTCCACTGATACCTGAAGGTCTACACCTGTCCCTACTCTAGCCATCAAGTGACTGCATAAAAACACTTTGAATTACAGAACAAATTCCAGAGGATATTCCATACCTTAAAATAATTAGACCTTATCTCCTTTTCTGTTCCTAAACCTTCATTTCCAAGCACAACTAAAACTTGCTTCTCAAAAGACGCCATGCATTTTCATATCTTTGCTTGTACTTAAGATTCACAATCTTTACTCTCTATCTGATGCGCCTCACTTTTCTTTCATGACCACTTCCATTATCTACCCATGATTTCTTAGGTCATAATATTTACTCTTTTCTCAGTCTCCACAGCACTATATTTAATTTTCTACTTGCTTTCATTTATATTAAATTTGCTTAACCTCCCTTCCCTTGCTTTATGAAAAGCCTGCCATTTGAAAAAAAGAATGTATAATTGTACCATTAAATTAACATTCGCATTTCTCTATCTCTTTATTTACTCCAAACTTACCTGTTTTCATCATGCTCTTTATTATTTCTTTCAGTCCCAGAACAATTCAGGACTCACTTACTTGTAAATTTTTTCTTTGCTAATGTTTGAGGGAGGAAAGTGTCATTGTAGTGAGAATGGTAAATTGTCTTGTGATCCGAGAGACCTGGGTTTGAATTTTGAGTCCAGTAATGCCTAGCTGTGTGGACTTGGTTACTATTCTTGTCATTTTCAGCCAGAATTCCCTCATTTATAAATAGTCTTTATAACACTTACTATTTAGGATTTTTACAAGATCAATGTATTAGTGTAGGTTAAGTGTTCAGCCAGTAAGAGGCATTAAGATATGTTACTTCCATCTTCTTCTTGTTTATGTCTCAGCACAATAAAGAAATAGGTACTCTTAATTATAAACTGTGCAGAGCAAATTCCCACAGTGGGCCTTAATATTTTTTTTTACATTAAAGTAGAAAACTTTTATTGGCACAGTCATTCCTTTCCTTGTTATGAATGCTCTTTTATGACTTATACTTCCCTATGTTAACATCCCAAGTGTCTTGATTATGAGAAGTAACACAGTACAGTGAAAGAGACCTGAGTTCTAATCCCAGATGTGTCACTCCATTACTGTATGCTATAGGCAAGTTAATTAAACTCTCTGAGTTTCTATTTACATATCTAGAAAATCAGTGTAATAATGATTACCCAACCAAAGGACTGTTTGAGCATTAAATAAGATTGATTTGATGCACAGTTATATGTGCATGTATAGGTGATGATTCTTGAAGGAAATAGTTTTATGGTTTGGCTGTTTCATGAAGTTGAATTAATACATCATCCACAATTGACATGAAATTGTGTAATATAATCAAATCACTAGGTGAATCTAGACAACATTTTCCTCTCTAATGTACTCCTCTAGCCAGAATAAAAAACAAACAAAACATAGCTGAGTCAATATTTTACAATCTTACACACCTTATTTTGATTTTATTTTTATCCATTCTGTTCTTGTTCCTTATAAGTTTGACAGTATATGTGACTATATTTCTTCTTATTCTCTTCTACTATTCCCATGGTTCACAACACAGGCTGCATGTCAACATCATCTGAAGAGCTCTAGAGAAAATGTGAATGCCTAGGTTACACTCTAGATCTATTGAATCGAAATCTCACACTAGTTCTTAAATTCTCCCATGCATCACAATCATCTGGAGGGCTTCATAAAGTGCAGGTTTCTGGACCTCATCCCCAAAGTTTTTGATTTATTTGGCCTATAGTGGAGCTCAACTATTTCCTTTCCTAACAAATTTCAGTAAAGCTAATGCTGCTGGTCCAGGGAACACTTTTGAGAACCTCTGCACTAAAGAGAGACTCAGATATCAGAATTTTTATTTTAAAAATTCTCACACAATTCTAATACATACCAAGTACATATTAAATGTTATTGATTGTAACGTTTATTGTTGTGCCACTATTTTCAATCTACAATCTGGATCAGCTATCTTTGGTTGTCAAGGTAGTAGCATAGGCACATCATCCATCCACCAATCTGGTCATCCATATATTCATTCATTTATTAATTCAACACTTAACAATTGCGATAAATTCCTTGCCATCAGGTTTCAAGGTCTATTGAGGAAGACTAACAAATGAACAAAAAATCAGTGCAATACAAATGTTTAACTTTGGGGTATAGGGTTGAGGAAAAGGGCTCATGTGACCTCAGAGAGTGTACAGTGTCAGAGTCAAGTCTTGAGTTACCAGTATGAATTCAACAAGTGAGCCAAACAGGGAAGACATTTCTAAAACTCAGTTTTGTTTTGCTTTGTCATTTCTATTTTCTTAGGATACAAATTATAATTACTTCATTTCTTGGAAGACTCATTTTGTTATAAGATGCTTGTGATCCTATAACAAAGTGATCTATCCTGACTGTGGGACACTTGGGTGGGATGCAGGTGGAGCAAGAACAAATAAATTTGGTCAAGCTATGCTGAAATTCAGTACAAGTTTTAAAGTCAATGTCAGCACAAATACACATTCTATAGCTCAGAATAATCCTTACTTAGCAAAAAGAGCGTAGGACAGAGGTGCAACGCTTTTTATCTAAAAATGTATCACAGTTATTTATTCCGGAGCCCCCGAGTGCCCCCATTGCACTTGGCATCCGGAGTTACTTATGCTGGTCAGTACCAGCTGAGAAAGGCTATAAATCAGATTCCTTTCCCTGGCCTCTGTTGGTGCCACTGAAAGAATAATTAGCACCTGCAGCACGGGCTCCAATTACAATTTTGTGCCTGTTTATGCATCATTCCAAGTAGAAACCAAACTACTTCTGCTGCCCGTTCTGACCACCTGCCACCCTCTTGCTTCATTGTTTCTCTAAATATAACCTTCAGATTAGTCTGAGGTGCAACAGACAACCTAACAGGCTGTTTAGACAGCCACAGTTCACAGGCCTACTCATCCGAATGCTAAGTGCCAGTGATGCCCTTCTTTGTACTGGTGCCCACCTGCTAAATCGTTGCTGCCAGTTCCCATATTTTTGCTATTAACAATTGTTGGTGTTGCCAAGTTTCCATTTAAATATCTGAGGTGAGTATACAGTTCAAATGCACTTGTGACAAACATAAAAATGCTTCATTTGTTCCCCTGACGCCAGCGTGGAAGTAAATAATATCTGCATTGCTCCTGCCTGACACCTGCAGTGAAACATTCCAATCTTTCACCTGTTTCAGTTTCTAATTCCACTTTCCTGAAATATTGAACTTGTCTGTGCTTACCAAGCTGTTTCCATTGATAATCTCAAATTAACCTCCACTAATTCACAATATATGCAAAACAATAATATACACCTTTTTGTAATGCATGCAAGGCGAAAAAAGTATTTTTGGACATATAGTCAAGAGAATATGGAATATTTATAAAAGCAGAGATCCATAGGGCTTTAGAAAAGCCTTGGTTAAAATGGTCTTCATTTGCACTTAAAGAAATCAAGTCAAAATAAGGTTATATAACACAGCAGCTTAAGGGAAGAACTAAAATTCCAGATTTTGTGACTTCACGGTCAGAAATATTTTTATTAAACTGAATTTGCAAAGTGTTTCCTAATAAAACTGTCTAATAATGGCAAAGCTAATGTACAGAACTAAAATGGAATTATGTACTATTAAATGAAAATGTCAACTTTTTATATTTTGGAAATTGTACTTGTGCAAAATCAGAAGTTTATCTTTTAGCTGTTGTCTAGGTTCATTTGTTAAATATGCTCTTCTAGGGCCATTGCAATGTGTCCAATTCTGCTTTAATGATATCATTGTCTACACTTTTAATTTGACAACAGTATTCACTTGTCTCTTCGGAGCATCAGACAGCTGCAGAAGAGAGATCCAGCTGCATATTGGCAGGAGACCACAGACATAGAAGGCTGTTTGGGGTACAATTGTGGTTTAATTTAGGCTGATGAGAAAACACACCAGAGCTTGCTTGACAGGAATTCGGTTACATCTTTTGCTGACTATTTATGTACTTCTAAATTTCTACAGTTCTAAAGTAATACAGATTTTTTTTTGTCTATTAAATATTTTATATATTGAAGAGTTTCCTCACGGCTCTCATAAACTTCAGATTCTAAGGTTGTTTAGTCCAAGCAGAAATTTCACTACAAAACAAAAAACAGAGAATTTAAGGAATATTATTAGAGTCACACAGCTAGCTCACTGCAAAATTAAATTTCAGAATTTCCAATTTTTTCTAATTACCACTAAACAAGAGGTTTTTTTTTTTTTAAATTAGGCATTATTAAGCAAGTGTCATGTTTGAAAAGATAATGTCAACATAACTCCCACCTAAAGGTATGCAATTTACCTCACTTAGATGACCTCAGAGCACTCATAATACTGTGGTTTTCTAAAGCCAGTCAATAATTGTTCTGTGCTTCATTTTGTTTAACTGTAGCTAGATCTCTTTTCTTATCTAAGAATCTTAGAGATAGACTGTGTCTGAGCATTCACCTTGCACTACCTTCTTTGTATTTTATTAAGCTTATGCATTATTCCACTGTGTGAATTAGCTAACCACTCCTTAGAAGCAGAAAACCTTGTGAGGCAACATTTCTTTACTAGTAAGCAGACAAACAGATTCGGTCATTATTTTATTCATTTATTTTCGACATATGAGAAAGATGATGTGAGCAAGCACTATGACAATAAACAGTAAGTAACAATTGGTGACAGCCAGTAGACAAAAGCAGCACTTCTATACACATAAGCATAATGCAAATTAAAACTAATGAGTTTAAAATAAAGCATTTAGATGAAGTAACAAGGCCTCACATTCGCTGAGTCATTGCTTTATGCTGGACACTACCCTTGTAAGAGAGATATGTGCTCAGGGAGGTAGACAGACATCCTTTTTATATTACTCATGAGAAAATCAAAGCTGGGTGAGTCAAATGCTATCTGAAATCCACACAGATAGATCTGAAATTTATAAAAGTTTCTTTCTCACCAACCTCCCACACTATGATAATTACTAGTCTTAAAGAAAAAAGAGGACTATTAGAGGTAGAATGGGATAAAATATCTCATGATGAGATAATAAAGAGGACAAAACCTGACAAAAATAAATCTTAGTTCCTGAACAACAAAAGTGCTTCAGTTTCGAGAAAGACAACTGTGAGGGAATAAGGAAGGAAATCTGGGCAACATCAGATTAGAGAACTTGGGATGACGGTTTTTGTTAGTTATTGAGGATGTATTGAAACTTTTTGAGCATAAAAAATGACAATCATCGAAAATTTCAAGGATATTAATTTTGGAAGAGTTTGAGAAAATGGATGAAGCTGGAGATAGAGAGGCAAGTAGGTTCAATGGTAATGAAATAGGAATTTTTAGGGGTGAAATAGGCAGGTTTAGGAAATTTTAAAAATTTAGGGTCCATGGAAAAACACAGGGCTACAGAGCAGAGGCTACATTTACATAAGATAAGGGAGAGGCAACAGTTACATTTACAAAAGATAAGGGAACTGGGAGTAGCAAAAATGTCTTTTATACCAATTATTACAGAACTCATAGTACCAAGATAAATACAAACATTTGTCCTCAGCCTGTGTTCTGAAACTACTTGCCCTTAAGCAACAAAACAACAACATCAAAAATACTATTATATTATGACTTTCATTATCCATATACTATATATTCATTTTTCACAAGAAAATGGGATAATAATACAACCACTTTGTTAAACAGTTTTTTCACTTTAAATACATTCAGGAGTAATGTTAAAATTGATAAGAATGCACACACCTGCCCTGATCGGTTTGGCTCAGTGGATAGAGCATCGGCCTGCGGACTGAAAGGTCCCAGGTTCGATTCCAGTCAAGGGCATGTACCTTGGTTGCGGGCACATCCCCAGTAGGGGGTGTGCAGGAGGCAGCTGATCGATGTTTCTAACTCTCTATCCCTCTCCCTTCCTCTCTGTAAAAAAATCAATAAAATATATTTAAAAAAAAAAAAAGAATGCACACACCATATGAACAATCAATTTCAACTTATTCCACAGATAGACGAATGAATATATGCTAAAATGTAACTATACGAATGTCTTATTTCCTTGCTTATATTAAAGAAAATTTGATGATTCACTAAATAAATAATACCCTGAGGCTTTAGAAATTATTTTTGTAAATGTGAATTTAATAAATAAGAAAATATTTTAAACTAGAGGCCCGGTGCACAAAATTTGTACATGGGGGGGGGGGGTGTCCCTCAGCCCAGCCTATACTCTCTCCAATCTGGGACATCCCTCTCACAATCTGTGACTGCTGGCTCCTAACCACTTGCTTGCCTGCCTGATTGCGCCTAACCACTCTGCCTGCCAGCCTGATCACCCCCTAACCGGTTAGCTCCCCTGCCAGCCTGATTGACACCTAACTGCTCCCCTGCCGGCCTGATGGGCCCCAACTGCCCTCCCCTGCCAGCCCGGTCGCTCCCAACTGCTCTCCCTCCCCTGCAGGCCCAGTCACCCCCAACTGCCCTCCCCTGCTGGCCATTTTGTGATGACACGGGTGCGGCCATCTTGTGACCACATGGGGGTGGCCATCTTGTGTGAGGGTGTGACTGTCAATTTGCATATTACCTCCTAATTATATAGGATAATTCAAGTGAAAAATCTTGGCTGTAAGATATTAAATAGGGAGTGATAAAATCATATATATATATATTTAATATATAAAACATGTTAATACCATCTTTCATTCAGTGGCAGTTTCATAGTTTCTTTTAATGCTTCTTTAAAAAATATATTTTATTGATTTTACAAAGAGGAAGGGAGAGGGATAGAGAGTAAGAAACATCGATGAGAGAGAAACATCGATCAGCTGCCTCCTGCACACCCCCTACTGGGGATGTGCCCACAACCAAGGTACATGCCCTTGACTGGAATCCAACCTGGGATCCTTCTGTACACAGGCTGAAGCTCTATCCACTGAGCTAAACTGGTTAGGAATCTTTTAATGCTTCTGTTCATTAAGCGAATTTTCTGCGTTAGGGCATAGCTTGGAAAGGGTATCTTTTAATGGTTTTTAGGTGAGCTGCAATGAGTCTTTTCATTCTCCATACTTTGATGCTATTCATTTCATTATAGTTTTCTTTAACCATGTTTTTAAAAATATATTGTTATTGATTTCGGGGAGGAAGGGAGAGGGAGAAAGAGATAGGAAACATCAAAAGTGAGGAAGAATCATTGATTGCCTGATTCCTGAATGCCTCCAACTGGAGATTGAGCCCTCAACCTGGGCATGTGGCCTGACTGGGAATTGAACTATGACCTCCTGGTTCATAGGTCGACACTCAACCACTGAGCCACACTGGCTGGGCAAATCATGTTTTTGATTATGGCTTCTATACCAAATTTTCTGTTTCCATAGCAGCATATATAATTCTCAACTTAGGTATTTGTTTCTTCCATATGTACCAGCTGCTCACTGATTATTTTCATTCATTCTTAAACAATCTGTAAGAAATACATTTTACCTCCAAACCAGTCATTCAATATTTTTCATGTTAATCATGTTAATACTGCCTGATATTTATACTCTTTTGTGACTTTCTTTTCAGAAAGTAAGAATATCATACATCCCACACAAATATCATACTGTTATTTTTTCATTTCAGTGTATAACCTCTTCATGGTGATACAGGATTTTTGGACTGGCACATGAAGTGTTCCCCTGGGCAGGATGGTTCCCAGATTCTTTGTCTGTCAGACTTGTAGAATGAATCTATGGACAGAAGATGGTGTAGAAAATGTGGAGGTTTATTGACGAATAAGTACAGACTCCCATGTGGGGAAGGGGAAAGAATCTCACAGCACAGACTCCCATGTAGGGAGGGGGAAAGAGTCCCACTGAGTCCTGTTACCATGGTTTATAAAGACTGCAGTTCCTGTATCCTGATATCCCTTCTGACTGGTCAATATTACCTTTGATTTGGTCACTATAGAAACTCCTAAGCTCAAAAGTCAAACATCACATGGGACAGGTGAGGCCTTCCTCCTTCATTGTTCTCCCATTCCCTATGCGCTTTTTTCCTGCTTCATTATTTTATATAGACCTTTTGTTACTCCCAGTTCCCTTATCTTGTGTAAATATAACTCTTGCCTTTCCCCTGTCTTATGGAAATGTATCCTCTGCTCTGTAGCTCTGTGTTTTTTCCAATTTTAAACATTCCCTAAACCTGCCTATTTCCCCTAAAATTCTATTTTAATGGTGTTTCTCTCTCATGGTGGGTTTCAGTCATATTATTGAGGATGCTAATAGATTTCTGAATAATTCCTAAGTCTTTAAACATAACCTTCAGAAAGCTATGTGATCCTACTCTAAGTCTTCAATATTATATATCATTATCAGATATCAATATAGTTTTCTGGTTGCTTTGCTTATTGCAAAATGCATATCTACTAGAGGCCTAGTGCATGAATTTGTGCACAGGTGGGATCTGGCCGGCCCATCCCGGAGGCCGATCGGGGCTGAGCCATCAGGGGGAAGGGGACATAGGAGGTTGGCTGGCTGGCCCCTCCCCTGATTGGAGTGGAGGGGCTGATTGTGGTCAGGAATGGCTGGGGAGATGGTCCACGGGAGGTTGGCTGGCTGGACCCACCCCCAATCAGGCCATTTGGCTGGCTGCAGTGGGTATCATAGCAAATGGTCGTTCTGGTTGTCCAGTCTTTCTGGTGTTCCAGTCACTGTATATATATTCCACTTTCTCTCAGTCATTATTCAAAATGCACAATTCCCAGATTGATCTCTCGTGTCTAGTGAATGCTCTTGGACCAAGATTATCCTAATTGTATACTGTAATTAAGAGTATAGCTTTGAGCCCTAGCTGGTTTGGCTCAGTGGATAGAGTGTCGGCCTGCAAACTGAAGGGTTCTGGGTTGGATTCCCGTCAAGGGCACATGCCCAGGTTGTGTGCTCAATCCCCAGTAGAAGGTGTGCAGGAGGTAGCCAATCAATGGTGATGTCATCATTGATGTTTCTATCTCTCTCTTCCTCTCCCTTCCTCTCTGAAATCAATTAAAAAAAAAAGAGTATAGCTTTGAAACCAGACTTGAGTCCCAGGCTCTACTATTTATTAGCTATTTGAACTTGGTAATGTCACCTCCTTGAATGACTCAAATCTTCTCACTTCAAAATAAAACTAATAATAACTTCTACTTTATTGGTTGTGAGAGTTAACTGAGTTAATGTGCATAAACAGTTTAGAATGACACTTGTCACATAGTTTTCCAAAGTGTTGGCTATTATTTGTTTCCTCACTCTCACCATTATCCCTTGACACTGTGAAACTTTAGAGAAAGAATAAGAAAACTATATAATACCACTTTATTTGGACTACTCTGACTTTTGCCCCAATCTATCCTATATAATAAAAGCTTAGGTTAAAAACAAAACAAAACAAAAGCCTAGGTGGCATCACGTGACACCCTCACATGACATCACCACAAGATGGCTGGTAGGGGAGGGCAGTTGGGGGTGACCAGACCTTCAGGGCAGGGCAGTTGGGGGCACTTAGGCTGGCAAGGGAGGGCAGTTAGGGGTGATCGGGCTGGCAGGGGAGGGCAGTTGGTAATCAGGCCAGCAGGGGAGCAGTTAGGCATCAATCAGGCCAGCAGAGGAGTGGTTAGGGGGCAATCAGGCTGACAGGCAGAAGCGGTTAGGGGCAATCAGGCAGGCAGGCAGATGAGCAGTTAGGAGCCAGTAGTCCCAGATTGTGAGAGGGTAGTCAGACATCCCGCAAGGGGTCCCAGATTGGAGAGGGTGCAGGCCGGGCTGAGGGACCCCCCTGCCCATGCATGAATTTTGTACACTGGGCCTCTAGTAGAATAATAATTGTGTATACCAAATCTTTGAAGAAGTGACTTACTCCCACGTCAACTCATCCAACCCTCCTTCATTCACTGCCCTATGTCTTCTCTAGGTGCATTTTATATTTACCATTTCCTGATGGTTATTTAGAGATATCAGTGGGGTTAGTGATGATGGCATGAGGATAAAAGATCCTGGGTCACTCAAAGTACAATATATACACTATTAGAATGTTATCTATTTTTATATACATTTAACCATTTTCTTTTCTTTTTTAGCCAAAGACCAGACATGAAGAAGAGGTACATCCACTTATTATAGCCCTCCAAGTAATAGTAATTCCATTTCATTTGTAAATGTTGTATGCTTACCTGATTGGCATTTTTCTTTGGTTACTTACTGTTTTTTAAAATCCAGATTCATCATAGTTGTCATTAGTAGAAATGTTCCTAAACGTTACTAATAGGTTGGATCTCATATATAGTTTTGGGTTTGATTATGGATTATTAAATGGTTATAGAGATTTTAATGGGAATTTGGAAAAGGCAGTGACAAGTGTTGCTAATTAGGTGCAATTTTAACTAAGGTTTCTTAGAAGATATAGTCTATTATGTAAAGGTTTGGGATTCAAGATGGTTTGTTTGTTTTTTCCTAAAAAACAAGAGCAATAGAAGACGGTACTAGTGATTTATAGTGAAAAACATTTAGCATTCCTTTTTTTTTAAAATATATTTTATTGATTTTTTACAGAGAGGAAGGGAGAGAGATAGAGAGTTAGAAACATCGATGAGAGAGAAACATCGACCAGCTGCCTCCTGCACATCTCCTACTGGGGATGTGCCCGCAACCCAGGTACATGCCCTCGACCAGAATCGAACCTGGGACCCTTCAGTCCGCAAGCCGACGCTCTATCCACTGAGCCAAACCGGTTTCGGCAACATTTAGCATTCTTTAGGAAGATAGCAATTCTGAATTTAATTTACTTACTTGTCAAGAGACCATTGATATACCCATTATGAATTCCAGAATGAACTGGATAAAATTTATATAGATGGAAGATTAGACAGAGAGATTTCTCTTCAGATGAGCCTCAGTTGATTAAATTAGTGACTAAATGAAACAGGTGGCTTAGCAGAGGGAAGGGAGGACTCCTGTGATTCCAGTTGAGCTATTGGGAATTCTGTTGCCATTTAATGGGATAACAAATCATAAAGAAGACATAGATGCTTAGGGATTAATAAAAAATAAAAATTTAGAAACATTAATTTTGATATGCCAATAGGGCATCTTATGGGAATTGGCAATAAGCTATTGGAAAGAAGAAGAATATGCCCATATTAATTCATAAATTATTTAATAAATATTTAATGTTGCATGCAATGTGACTGATACTGAACCAAGATCTGAGCTATAACAATGAAAAACATCTACTCTATCTTTCTTTTTAGAGACAAAATGTAGCAGCATGAGTCTGTACAAAATCCACAAGCTGTCCCTGGTAAAAATAACAAGTTCAGTTTTCTTAAGTGTTTTTGATTAGTTTCATGTTTACTGTTGTTTATTACTAAACCAGCACAGAAGATACAAGAGGTCATAAAGGGTATATGAGAGAATGTGACCATCAATGTCTCTGCTTCTTATGGAGGTGAGCCCCAAGTTCTGTGTGGAATAATGAGTAAGAAACCCTTTAGGCAGAGCAGCCTAGAGACTCACTGTTCTTTATTCCACTTTAGGCTAAAAGAACAGAGTTAACACCCAAAGGTCTATCTAAGGAAATTATTGCTTTACCATATTACACATCATCCACATTTTATTTCTTAACATGTCAGTGGTTCTAATTGAAGTTTCAAAAGAGCAGGCTGGATGATCCATTAGCAGGTAGGCAATAGACAATGCATTGTAGTAGGGTATATGCTTCTTATAAGACAGAACAGTACACAAGACTGAAATTTAATACTTGAGTGCCTAACCCAATTCAATTGGTTACTGTGACTTCAGGATGTCTCAAAGATCTGAAAAGCTATCATGACTATTTATTCTTCTATCTATTATGTATCTATATCTATCTATCTATCTATCTATCTATCTATCTATCTATCTATCTATCATCTATCTATCTATCATCTATCTATCTATATCATCTAGAAAGTCTAGCTCTGCTTTAAGGCCGTCAAAGTGATTGTCAGACCACACAAATTATCCAAGATAATCTTCCTTACTTAAAGTTAATTGGTTAGGGATTTACTTATATCTGAGAAATCCCTTTACAGCACTACCTAGATTAGTGTTTGATTAAATAATTGAGAACTGTAGCTTAGGCAGGTTTACATTTAAAAAATGTCATAGCTGGTTACCTAAACATTTCCCATATTAATTTCACTCACCTTTTACTGGGAAAAATGTAATTGCATACCCCCATTTTCTTGCAAAGTTGACTAAGAATGGTAGTCTGTAGATGGGCAGTTTTGTATCCAGCTAAAACTCCATTACCTTCATTTATTACAAATTGCATTTAAAAGCCATTATAAATTCACATCACTTTGTCTAATAAACATGCATCCCTTATTTTTTTTTATCCATTTGTCTCTTCAATACAATAATCCAGAATTTCTAATTTTTTCTATCTAATATTCTCCTCAACCTCTCTTTCTAGTCTTCATTCTTATCGACTTTTCCTTTGCCGCAAAAGGTTTTTTTTTTCTTTACAAGAAATACAAATATTTAGTTTTTAGTTTTATTTATAAGATTCATAATAAAATCATTCACATCTGAACTCTTCACCCAATTCCACCCATCCATCTTTCTCTTATGTAGCATTTCTTAAGCATCAGATATATAGTTTGCTCCAATATTTTATTCATTCTCTTGGGTTTCCTCTTAAAAGCTTTTATTAAATTTATTTATGTGAGAAAATGGGATTTTTCTGTTTAACGCTAGCAAGATAGTGTAAATAAAAGAAGATTCTCAAGTTTAAGAATATATTGAAGTTTTGCTACAAAAAAACCTCAAAACATTCAATGTTCACAAGAAAAAGCTTTGTTTTGTAGATGCTTCATAGCAAAGCTAATTAAGGATTTAAAGCTTCCCCTTAGAATAATAAATCCCATAATCCATCGTGATAACTTGCCCAGGGAATGGAGAAGTGACCATCAGAACACCAGGATTCGTTGGCACCTTTCTCTAAGACAGCGGTTCTCAACCTGTGGGCACAACCCCTTTGGAGGTCGAACGACCCTTTCACAGGGGTCGCCTGAGACCATCAGAAAACACATATAGAATCCCAGCAACAACACAGCGCTGGTAACTATTACGCAGCCAGCTCTGGGCAGTGAACTTCCACTGGACAGAGAGGCCCTATAGCCTCAGAGGCCAACCCCAGAACACTGCCACCCAGAGGCTGACCCACAAACTGACTCTTTGCTAAACACAAAATAAGGCAGTCTGGGAAACAAAAGCAGCCTGCTTTAAAATAAGGACTGTGGTTTACAACACAGAGGAACAGTGTATCGCAGGGAAAACCAACACTCTCCTGAATACCTGGCAGGTCTAAGGCGAGCCACACTGAAGAATAGAAGAACCGAAGGACC
Organism: Myotis myotis; assembly: GCF_014108235.1. NCBI lineage: Eukaryota > Metazoa > Chordata > Mammalia > Chiroptera > Vespertilionidae > Myotis > Myotis myotis. The sequence continues at coordinate 42,983,637 of NW_023416379.1, forward strand.
TTCACTACTGCAATTTTTTTTTCTTTTTTCACCTTTTAACTAAGAAACCAATTTTTTTTCTTTTTTTTCTTTTTTTTCTTCTTTTATCCATCACCTGATTTTACCCTTTTAATTACTACCTTCTTATTTTTAACCAGTATTATTACTGCTACCATTTTACCATTTTTTTTAAAGTGCCATTTTATTTTCTCTTTATTTTATTTTGGGATTAGTGTTCTCCATTCTATTTTCTTCGTTATATTATTGGTTGTTTCTAGTTTGCATTCATCTCCAGGGAGCTGTTGCTGGAATTTGTTGGGATTAATGGCTGTTCTATAGGAGTATTCTCCTCATATAAAAAAGTCTCTTCCCCTCTTCCACTTCATTCTCTCTTTTCGCTCTTTTTTTTCTCTTTCTTTTCTTTTCTTTTCTCGCTTTTATTTTCCCCCCTCCTTTTTCCCAATTTCATTTTTGCACTCCTTTTTTTGGTCCCTACTTTTCTTTTCTTTTTTCTCTTTTATCTTTTTCTCTTCCTTCTTCCTTATCCCCTAATTCTCTTAATTCAGGTGGTCACCTTTATTTGGGGTTATTAATATCGTGAATATATTTGTGTATAGTGCCTGGTACGTGGTGCCTTGTTGTGTTGTATTTTGTGCCTTTAAATCAACGCAGCAGATCCAAGCAACAGCAACCTCCTGAGCACCACACCCTCTGCTGAGGAACAGCAGCTGTACGTGAAATCTCGCCCCACCAGCCAGAAGAGCCACCACAGCTGTGAACAGCACCCACCAGAGGAGCTGCTGTCAACTGAAGAGCAGCTGCTACCGCAACCGCCCGAAGAGCAACCACAGACCGAGGAGTCACTGCCACCAAGGGAGCAGCCACTGAACGACTCAACGTCTAGATATGTCAGTGAGATCAAACATGGGTAGACAAAGAAACCCCCAAAGGAAAGAGAAGGAGGACTCTCCAGAAAAGCAGCTAAGTAATACAGAGGCATGCAACATGACAGAAAAAGAATTCAGAATAAGGGTCCTAGAGTGCATAAACTGGATGGAGGAAAAAATTGAAAACCTCTGCAAGAAGCAAGAAGAAACAGATGAAAAAATCAACAACCTAAGTAAGACCCAAGAAGAAATGAAGAGTGATATAGCTGCAATGAAAAACTCCATTGAAAGTACCAACAGTAGACTAGGAGAAGCAGAGGACCGAATTAGTGAATTAGAAGACAAGGAAGCAAAACACACCCAAAATGTACTGCAATTGGAGAAAAAAATGAAAAGACAGGAGGAGAGCCTAAGGGAGCTTTGGGACAACATGAAACGAAACAACATACGAATAATAGGGGTACCAGAACAACAGAAGGATGAACAAGTATTAGAAAACCTATTAGAAGAAATAATATCAGAAAACTTCCCTGAGGTGGGGAAGAAAAAAGTCACACAAGCCCAGAGAGTCCCAAACAAGGTGAACCCGAAAAGACCCACACCAAGACACATCATAATTACCATGGCAAATGTTCAGGACAAAGAGAGAATCTTACAGGCTGCAAGAGAGAGACGGAAAGTTACATACAAGGGATCTCCCATTAGATTGTCAAATGATTTCTCAACAGAAACACATCAGGCCAGAAAAGAATGGACGGAAATTTACAAAGTGATGCAAAGCAAAGGACTGAATCCAAGAATACTCTATCCAGCAAGGCTATCATTCAAACTTGAAGGGGAAATAAGAAGCTTCACAGACAAAAAAAGGCTAAGGGAGTTTATCACCACCAAGCCAGCAATGCAAGGAATGCTAAAGGGACTGGTATAAAAATAAGAAATAAAAAGCTCAGAAAGAAAACAGCCACACAAAAACAGAAATGCCTACAAACAAGTACCTTTCAATAATAACTTTAAACGTAAACGGACTAAATGCTCCAAACAAAAGACACCGAGTGGCTGAATGGATAAAAAAACATGACCCATACATCTGCTGTCTACAAGAAACCCACCTCATTAGAAGGGACTCACACAGACTGAAAGTGAAAGGATGGAAAAATATCTTTCAGGCAAATGGAAAGGAAAAGAAAGCTGGGGTAGCAATACTTATATCGGACAAAATAGACCTCAAAGTGAAGGCCATAACAAGAGATAAGGAAGGCCACTTCATAATACTAAAGGGATCAATACAACAAGAAGATATAACCCTGGTAAACATATATGCACCCAATGCAGGAGCACCCAAATTCATAAAAAAACTCCTGGACGATATCAAAGGAGAGATCGACAACAATACAGTCATAGTAGGGGACTTTAATACACCACTGACAGCACTGGATAAATCCTCTAGACAAACAATCAGCAAAGATACAGCAATCCTAAATGACTCACTAGATCAGATGGACTTAATAGACATCTTCAGAACACTTCACCCCAAAGCCAGGGAATATACATTCTACTCAAATGCTCATAAGACATATTCAAAAATAGACCATATATTGGGTCACAAGCAAAGTATCCCCAAATTCAAGAAAATTGAAATCATAAAAAGCGTCTTCGCAGACCACGATGGCATAATATTAGAAATAAACTACAATAAAAACAACCCAAAATACTCAAACACCTGGAAGCTGAATAGCATGCTATTAAATATTGATTGGGTTACCAATGAAATCAAAGAAGAAATTCGAAACATCCTGGAAACTAATGACAATGAAAACACAACAATCCAAAACCTATGGGACACAATGAAAGCAGTCCTGAGAGGGAAGTTTATAGCTCTACAGGCCTATCTCAAAAAACAAGAAAAAATGGTAGTAAATCATCTAACTCTACAACTCAAAGAATTAGAAAGAGGGCAACAAGAAAACCCGAGAGTGAGCAGAAGGAAGGAGATAATAAAGATTAGAGCAGAAATAAATGACATAGAGACCAAAAAAACAATACAGAAAATCAATGAAACCAAGAGCTGGTTCTTTGAAAGGATAAACAAGATTGACAAACCTCTAGCCAGACTCACCAAGAAGCAAAGAGAGAGGACCCAAATAAACAAAATCAGAAACGATAGAGGCGAAATAACAACAGACCCCACAGAAATACAAATGATTGTTAAAAAATACTATGGACAGCTCTACTCCAACAAACTAGACAACCTGGAGGAAATGGACAAATTCCTAGAAAAATGCAACATTCCAAAACTCAATCAGGAAGAATCTAAAAATCTCAACAGGCCAATAACTACGGAAGAAATGGAAGCAGTCATCAAAAAGCTTCCAGCAAACAAAAGCCCAGGACCAGACGGCTTCACAGGGGAGTTTTACCAAACATTCAAGGAAGAACTAAAACCTATCCTCCTCAGACTACTACAAAAAATTCAAGAGGAAGGAACACTTCCAAGCTCATTCTATGAAGCCAGCATCACCCTAATACCAAAACCAGGTAAAGACAACACAATGAAAGAGAATTACAGGCCAATATCCCTCATGAACATAGATGCCAAAATCCTTAACAAAATCTTAGCAAATCGGATCCAGCAGTACATCAGAAAGATCATACACCATGACCAAGTAGGATTTATCCCAGGGATGCAAGGATGGTACAATATCCGCAAATCAATAAACGTGATACATCACATAAACAAACTGAGAGATAAAAACCACATGGTCATATCAATTAATGCAGAAAAAGCATTTGACAAAATTCAACACCCATTTTTGATAAAAACTCTCAGCAAGGTGGGAGTAGAAGGATCATACCTCAACATAATAAAAGCCATATATGACAGGCCCACAGCCAACATCATACTCAATGGACAAAAACTAACACCATTTCCCCTAAGATCAGGAACAAGACAGGGATGCCCCCTCTCACCACTCCTGTTCAACATAGTACTGGAAGTGTTAGCCATTGCAATTCGGCAAGAAGAAGAAATAAAAGGCATCCAAATTGGAAAAGAGGAAGTAAAACTGTCCTTATTTGCAGACGACATGATATTATACATACAAAACCCTAGAGACTCCATCAAAAAGCTACTGGACTTAATACATGAATTTGGCAATGTAGCAGGATACAAAATTAACCCCAAGAAATCCGAGGCATTTCTATACACCAATAGTGAACTTTCAGAAAGAGAGATTATAAAAACAATCCCGTTTACCATCACACCAAAAAAATTAAGCTACCTAGGAATAAACTTAACTAAAGAGGTAAAAGACCTCTACTCAGAAAACTACAGGACGTTGAAAAAAGATATAGAGGAAGACATAAACAGATGGAAGAACATACCGTGTTCATGGATTGGTAGAATCAACATCATTAAAATGTCCATACTACCAAAGCAATCTATAAATTCAACGCACTTCCCATTAAAATACCAACGGCATACTTCAGAGATCTAGAACGAACTCTCCAAAAATTCATCTGGAATAAAAAAAGACCCCGAATAGCTACAGCAATCCTGAAAATGACCAAAGTAGGTGGGATCTCAATACCAGATATCAAGTTGTATTACAAAACCACTGTTCTCAAAACTGCCTGGTACTGGCACAAGAATAGGCATATACATCAATGGAATAGAATAGAGAGCCCAGAAATCGGCCCGAACCTATATGCTCAATTAATATTTGACAAAGGAGGCAAGAACATACAATGGAGCCAAGATAGTCTCTTCAATAAATGGTGTTGGGAAAATTGTACAGATATATGCAATAAAATGAAACTAGACCACCAACTTACACCATACACAAAAATAAACTCAAAATGGATAAAGGACTTAAATGTACGACAGGAAACCATAAAAATTCTAGAAGAATCCAAAGGCAACAAAATCTCAGACATATGCCGAAGCAATTTCTTCACTGATACAGCTCCTAGGGCACTTGAAACGAAAGAGAAAATGAACAAATGGGACTACATCAAAATAAAAAGCTTCTGCACAGCAAAAGAAACCATCAACAAAACAATGAGAAAACCCACTGTGTGGGAAAACATATTTGCCAATGTCATATCTGATAAGGGCCTAATCTCCAAAATTTATAGGGAACTCATACAACTTAACAAAAGGAAGATAAACAATCCAATCAAAAAATGGGCAAAGACCTAAATAGACACCTTTCAAAAGAGGACATTCAGAAAGCCAAGAGACATATGAAAACATGCTCAAAGTCACTAATCATCCGAGAGATGCAAATCAAAACAACAATGAGGTACCATCTCACACCTGTCAGACTGGCTATCATCAACAAATCAACAAACGACAAGTGCTGGAGAGGATGTGGAGAAAAAGGAACACTTGTGCACTGCTGGTGGGAATGCAGACTGGTGCAGCCACTATGGAAGACAGTATGGAGTTTCCTTACAAAACTGAAAATGGAACTCCCATTTGACCCTGTGATCCCACTTCTAGGAATATATCCCAAGAAACCAGAAACACCAATCAGAAAGGATATATGCACCCCTATGTTCATAGCAGCACAATTCACCATAGCTAAGATCTGGAAACAGCCTAAGTGCCCATCAGTAGATGAATGGATTAGAAAACCGTGGTACATCTACACGATGGAATACTATGCTGCTCTAAAAAGGAAGGAACTCTTACCATTTGCAACGTCATGGATGGAACTGGAGAGCATTATGCTAAGTGCAATAAGCCAGTCAATGAAGGAAAAATACCACATGATCTCACTCATTCATGGATAATAGAGATCATTATAAAAACTTTTGAACAATAATAGATACAGAGACAGAGCTGCCTCAAACAGATTGTCAAACTGCAGCAGGAAGGCCGGGGAGGGTTGGGGGGCAGGAGGTAGGGGGGTAAGAGATCAACTAAAGGACTTGTATGCATGCATATAAGCATAACCTGTGGACATAAGACATTGGGGGATAGGGGAGGCTAGGGGACTGTCTAGGGCGGGGGGATAAAATGGACACATATGTAATACCCTTTGTAATACTTTAAGCAATAAAAAAAAAAAGAAAACACATATATAATTACATATTGTTTTTGTGATTAATCACTATGCTTTAATTATGTTCAATTTGTAACAATGAAAATACATCCTGCATATCAGATATTTACATTACGATTCATAACAGTAGCAAAATTACAGTTGTGAAGTAGCAACGAAAATAATTTTATGGTTGGGGGTCACCACAACATGAGGGACTGTATTAAAGGGTCGCAGCATTTGAAGGTTGAGAACCACTGCTCTAAGAGATCTGGACCTTTGAGAGGAGGGTAAGAGAAGAGAAAATATTGAGGGAATGATGGTGGAGACAGGGAGAAGGAAGGCAGAGACGAGAGGATAGATCATGAATATAAGGGGTTCTCCAGAAGCCCATCTGAGATTTATTTCATTTGCCCTCAAAGAAAACATAATGGAAGAATAATAAAAGGTTTCTGAAATATGTTCTGACCTCTTCTTTATCAGTGGTTGCCTACTTGGAATTTTTGTACCTACTAAACTTTGATCAGGTATCAAAGAGATTATATAAAGATACTTCATCTTCCCTAATGAATTATAACCTTCATAAGAATAAGAACTCTTTTTTTATTTCAGCATTTTAGCACTGCTGCTTGAACTATTTGATTAAATGTTAATAAATGAATTATTCAAGAAATGGACAAAGTTCTGAGTCAAAATTCCACAATGAACCTTGGGCTAATAGTCATTCTTCAGATTATCTGATTCAGTTAAATAAAACACTTCTTTCCTCCATGTGCCTCTTCTGAGCACCATCACAGGGTCAACCATAAAGTATGAGATCTTAAAAGCATTTCTGGCATTTATCTCACATTTTCTCCTCCAATTACAAGGAGAAAAGAATTGTATCTCCTCTCTGCATGAAAGCAAAGTATGGGAATAAATTGAGGCTCATTTGTCTACATCCTATCTAATAAAAGAAAAACATGGTAATTGGCATACGACCGCTACCCTTCCCATTGGCTAATCAGGGAGATATGCAAATTAACTCTCAGCCAAGATGGCAGCCGGCAGCCAGGCAGCTTGAAACTAACATGAGGCTTGCTTGCTTCAGTGACGGAGGACTCCAACATTCCCCGCCTGCCACTGCAGGCCTCTGAGCTGCAAGCAACTATGTAAAAAACATAGAAGCTAAACAAAACCCCAGAAACCTGCTGGGCTTCAGCCAGCAGGATTGCAACATTGTAAGCAAAGGCCAGAAACCTACTTTCAGCAGCGGAGGCCTAAGAGCTGGAGCCAAGCTTCAAAGCTAAAGCTGGTCCAGAATAAAAAAAAAAAAAAGAAAGAAAAAAAGGAATGGTTGGGAGCTTCAGTCACCCCCAGCCTGAAAACAGCCCTCAGCTCCTCACCCAGACTGGCCAGGCACCCCAGTGGGGACCCCCACCCTGAAGGAGTGTGTGACCAGCTGCAAACAGCCATCATCCCCTCACCCAAGCTGGCCAGGCACCCCAGTGGGGACCCCCACCCTGATCCAGGACACCCTTCAGGGCAAACCAGCTGGCACCCACCCATGCACCAGGCCTCTATCCTATATAGTAAAAGGGTAATATGCCTCCCAGCACCGGGATCATCGGAGCCGCGAGGCCTCCTGGCACCGGGATCAGCGTGACAGGGGGCAGCGCCCAAACCCCCTGATCGCTCTGAGGCTCTGCGTGTGACAGAGTGCGGCGCCCCAACCCCCTGATGGGCCCTGCTCTGTGCATGACAGGGGGCTGCGCCCCAACCCCCTGATGGGCCCTGCTCTGTGCGTGACAGGGGGAAATGCCCCAACCCCCTGATTGGCCCTGCTCTGTGCATGACGGGGTGGCGCCGCAACCTCCCCATCGACCCTGCCTTGAGTGTGACAGGGGATGGTGCCCCAACCCCCCAATCGGCCCTACCCTGAGCATGACTGAGGGTGGAATCACAACCTCCCTATCCGCCCTGCTCTGTGCATGACAGGTGGCGGCGCCCCAACTCCCTAATCGGCCCTGCTCTGAGCCCGACCAGGGGCTGCACCTAGGGATTGGGCCTTCCCTCTGCCACCTGGGAGCAGGCCTAAGCCAGCAGGTCGTTATCTCCCAAGGAGTCCCAGACTGCGATAGGGCACAGGCAGGGTTGAGTGGCCCTCCTCCCCCAAGTGCATAAATTTTTATGCACCAGGCCTCTAGTCTAATCTAATAAAAGAGAAACATGCAAGTTGACTGCACTTCCCCTATGCCCCAAGCCATGCCCACCAGCCAATCAGAGCGACTATATGCAAATTAATCCAACCAAGATGGCGGCCGGCAGCCACAGAGCTGGAGCAAGCAGGAGGCTTGGTTGCCCTGGCGAGGGAGGAAGCCAAGCTTCCTGCCTGCCCTGGCCAGCTTCGGCCTCCACTCAAGGCAACAAAGTGTCAATTATAGAAGATAAATAAATCCCAGATACTTGCTTCCAGCCAGCCTCACTGGGAGCTTGGGTGGCTGGGGGCCGTGGCCATCCTGCAAACAGCCATCAGCCCCTCACCCAGACTGGCCAGGCACCCCAGCAGGGACCCCACACCCTGAAGGGGGTGTGGCCAGTCTGAAAACGGCCATCAGCCACTAACCCAGGCTGGCCAGGCACTCCAGCAGGGACCCCCACCCTGAAGGGGGTGTGGCCAGTCTGAAAATGGCCCTCAGTCCCTCACCCAGGCTGGCCAGGCATCACAGTGGGACCCCCATCCTGATCCAGGACACCCTTCAGGGCAAACCAGGTGGCCCCCACTATGCACCAGGCCTCTATCTACACTAATAAAAGACATGTATGCTAATTGACCGTACCTTTGCTATGCACACCAGCCAATCAGAAGAGTATGCAAATTAACCCAACAAAGATGGCTGTTAAATTTGCATACTGCAGGTGGGGCAGGCAGCGCCAGAAGCCATTCATGGGATCCAGGCCACAAATCGGGGACTGGGGAGACAGGGCGGGCAGCGCCAGATGCCACCTGGGGAGGTGGAGCCGGTGATTGCCCCAGCCAGAAGCCTGAGGCCTGGGCTGGGGCAGAGCAGGTGATTGCACAGAGCTGGGGGTCCCCTGCCCAGGCCTAACGCCCCTGCCAGAGGCCTGATGCCTGCGCAGGGGTGGAGCCTGCGATTGGAGTAGGCTGCAGTTCCCCTGCCCAGGCCCACGGCCCTGGCCAGAGGTCTTAGACCTGTGTTGGTAAATGTTTCCCTCTATGTCCCGCATGGTTCAGGGTTCAGGATCTGGAAGAGGAACCACACACAAATGAAAGAGAAGAGACAAGAGATAATTTGGGAATATTGGGGACCAGTCAGGCAAGTCCAACTCAAGGAGAAGGACTTCCACTGGTGCTCAGGCCGTGCCAACCTTTTATTGGTTTGGAATTCACCCATAGCCCTTAGGCAGGCAATTTCCAGTAACAGGCAGACTAGCCCATCAGCAAGGATTTACTTAATAATAAATGGGGAAGTTGCTTCAGCTACCATTGTCTGGACTAATAATGGGTGCACAGCCCTGACCTTTCCAAGGGCTTCAAGGATTACCAGCCTTCCAGGTTCCTTGTCCACACCTCTCTGCTAGTGAAGACAATAGGCGGCCTTCCAGAGACCTGGGCAGGCGATTGGAGCTGACTGGGGTCCCCTGCCAAGGCCTAATGCCCTTCTGGCCTGGGCAGGGGCAGAGGTTGCAATCAGAGTGGGCTGGGGGTCCCCTGCCCAGGCCTCACACCCTGGCCAGAGGCGTGAGGCCTGGGCAGGGCTGGATCCTGCATTCGGCAGGCTGGGGGTCCCCTGCCAAGGCCTAACTTCCCAGACAGAGGCCTGAGGCCTGAGTAGGTGATCAGAGCAGGCTGGGGGTCCCCTGCCCAGGCCTATGCCCCATCCAGAGGCCTGAGGCCTGGGTAGGGGTGGAGCCAGTGATCGCACATGGCTGAGGGTCCCCTGCCCAGGCCTAATGCCCAGCTTAAGGCCTTAGGCCTGGGCAGGGGCCGAGCTGGGGCCCAGGTCAGCAGTCATGCAGGAAGCAACCAATCAAAGTGTTCCTCTCACTTTGATGTTTCTCTCTGTCTTTCCCTTTCTCTTCCACATTCTCTAAAAATAAATGGAAACATATCCTCAGGTGAGGATTAAAAAAAAATAATAAAGAAATGTTATATCCTATGAAAGACACATCTTGAAAATGCCTAAAGAAAATTGTCATTTTTTTATGGTGAAGGGACTGGAGTCTGGGTTGATGAAAACACCTTGGTGGCTGCAGTTACTGTCAGTGGCTGCAGCAGTGGGGTGATGGGGCTGGTGCCTTCCCCTGATCAGCCTGTTCGCCTCCCACAAAGGGAGGCCAGACTGTGGCTTAGGCCTGCTCCCCAAGGGCAGCAGGGAGCAGGCCTAAGCCGTCAGTAGGACATCCCCTGAGGGCTCCCAGTATCTGTGAAGGGGCAGGCTGGGCTGAGGGACCACCCCCCCCCAAGTGCACGAATTTTGTGCACCGGGCCCCTACTCCTATATAATAGAAGAGTAATATGCAAATTGACCCTAACAGCAGAATGACTGGGAATGACTGGTGACTATGACACACACTGACCACCAGGGGGCAGATGCTCAATGCAGGAGCTGCCCCCTGGTGATCAGTGCGCTCCCACAGGGGGAGTTCTGCTCAGCCACAAGCCAGGCTGATGGCTGCCAGTACAGCAGTGGTGGTGGGAGCCTCACCTGCCTCCTCAGCAGTGCTAAGGATGTCTGACTGCAGCTTAGACCTCTCCCCGCTGGCAAGTGGACATCCCCCGAGAGCTCCCAGGCTTCCCGAGGGGTGTCTGACTGCCAGCTTAGGCCCAATCCCCCAGGGAGCGGGCCTAAGCCAGCAGGTGGACATTCTCTGAGGGGTCCCAGACTGCAAGAGGGCACAGGCTGGGCTGAGGGACAAATTTTTGTGCACCAGGCCTCTAGTCCTTAAATAAAAGTTTATTATCTTATTAGGCAAAGTCCAATAACCTGGTGCCATATTTTAATAGTTCAATGAAAAGTAATGGGCCCTAGCTGGTTTGGCTCAGTAGATAGAGTGTAGGTCCCAGGTTCAATTCTGGTCAAGGGCATGTACCTTGATTACAGCCTAGACCCTGGTCAAGGGAGTGCAGGAGGCAACCAATTGATGTGTTTCTCTCAGTGATATTTCTCTCTCTTTCCCTCTCTCTTCCACTCTCTAAAAATCAATAGAAAAATATCCTCAGTTGAGAATTTTTTTAAAAAAAGAAGAAAAGTAGTGCATATTTCTGAAGTTATTGTCTTCTGTTTCCTCATAAAGGCCTACTCCAGGTTTTTAACTACCTTTTCTCCTCCTCCTCCTCCTCCTCCTCCTCTTCCTCCTCTTCCTCCTCCTCCTCTTCATTCTCTTCTTCTTCTTCTTCTTCTTCTTCTTCTTCTTCTTCTTCTTCTTCTTCTTCTTCTTCTTCTTCGTCATCTTCTTCCTTTTTAATATATTTTTATTGATTTTAGAAAGGAAGAGAGAGGGAGAGAGAGATAGAAACATCAATGATGGGAGAGAATCATTGATCAGCTGCCTCCTGCATGTCCCCTACTGGGGATCGAGGCCACAACCTGGGCATGTGCCCTTGGCCAAATTGAACCCGGGACCCTTCAGTCCACAGTCTGTCACTCTATCTGCTGAGACAAACAGGCTAGGGCTCTTCTTTTTTAATTGAATTTATTGGGGTGGACACACTCTTTGTCTTTCTGAATGGAAGAAAGTGAATTTTCTTCTCTGTCCTGTCCTTCTTTGCAGTAAGTACCCACATTCTAGGGTCTGATTTCTAATGTCTCTTCCATGAGTAAGTGGAATTTAGTTTGAAGGAAGGAGATCTTACCTATATTTCCAGGAATTAACCCCACTTCCCAGAAAAACATACCAGAGGAGGCCTCCAGTGGGAGAGAAGGGGAATGGCTGCCTGATGATGTGTCCTATCAATTGATATTCTTCAGACATATTGTATTTCACATACTTCATATTAGGATATAATGTTAAATTTATATGGGAACATTAAAGCAGAAGGCTGGATGATTGGGTTAAGAAACTAATTTTCCATTCATGTCACCTACCAGCAAGCTATGTACAGAAAACCTTTGATACAGTTTACAAATTGTCAAAGATAATCTTCATAAATTTTTACCATCCTTTTACTCATAAAATGTAACATAGCCTATTGTCATATCAGAGAACTCAATTAAAAACCATGCAAAACTGAGGTTATATGTGTTCTTATTGGCATGAGTCAATTATTTAATTTTATTGGTAGCACAAGGGCCCTACATTTCTATAAGAATATTGACTACAAAGCTATGTTACACTACCATTTTTTATTTGTGTACTTACCCTTTTCTTCTTATCTTTTCCCCTTCCTACCTACAAAAAGGATTCTTTCTATAATCCTTTTCATTTTTCCTTATTTATGCATTCACGGTGAACTGATGGGAACTGCTAAGCCCTGTAGCTGACTTTTAAGGATAAAGCAGATGTGCACCTAAATTTAGCTTAAATGTGACTGTACTTTCCAATTCTTTACAAGATGATTTTGCATCTCATAAACACTATCTCAGATAGTTTGTTATTTGTTTTCCGCTTTATTAAGGCATCTACTAGGCAATGAAGTGGCTCCCTCTGTCCTCTCAGCACACTTCAATGAGGCTACTTTAGCACCATGCATGAGTTGGCAGCACTTCAAGAGGCCGGTGATGTGGTGGTGTTTTGCTGGGGATCATCAAGCATGTCCACTGAGACTAAAGAAATCTTCAGAAACATTGAATGGAGAAAATTAGACATGAACTAAGAACCCAGAGGATGCTGTTATTTTAAGGTCCATGCAATTACTTAGAAACTTAATTATAAAAATGGATGAGATGATTCTAGGACAGGAGGTCAACTTTGCCTCTGATTTTTATAGTTATTAACATGGAAAAAACCCTTTTATGTGAAATGGAATTTGCTAGGCATATCCATTCAGTTTCTTGTTATATATTTACTAATTAAAAGCCTTTTCTAACCTTTAAATGATGAATTAGTAGTAAATATCTTCATAATATTTACATACCTGGTATAATTTTTTTTAGAGCAAAAGGCAGCCAGCATAGCAGTATTTATTAAGAAGAGAAATTGAGCTCTGCGATAAAGTACTGGGAATTTGTTCCTCTGGCATATTCTAAACACATATCCTTGAAAATTCTCAATTAATAATAGGTTGAGATGTATATGTGTCCTATCTGCTAACCACAGGATGAAAACATACATTTTTTTTCAGATTTTTTTTCATTGTTAATGCTTAATCTCAAAGCTTAAATTTTTCCCTACAGAGAACATCAAAAAACAAATTCCCTTGGTGCCATTTTACAGTTAATTTTAATATCCGTGAACTAAGCACATAAATTCTTCTAGTCCTAGCATATGCAAATGTGTTTCTGCATATCTTTGAAGTAGCTGTTATTAAATGCAGATTCCATCTCTGCTTGGGGCTGAGTGTTAAAATGGTGTTTATAAAATAGCAAAAGATGCTGGATGTTATTTTTCAGGATGGCTTGTCTTATTCAATAAATTTTCTTAGACAAGAAGCACAAAAGTGCTGTAACTCAAATTCCATAACTTATAATCATGGAATGTGTTTCTAAGTATGAGTAAATGTTTTAGAATAATTAAGGTCAATATCCTCACTTTAGAGGTTGGGGCTGCAGGTTTCACTCCTCAGGCCACTGAATGGTTGGGAACAACCACCGCGTTGCCCTTAGCTGTTCTTCCACAAACTCTAAAACAAAAGGGAAATAAGGATATGGAAAATAATGTTTCTTTAATAAAATAAAGATTTCAAAATAACAGCTGCACTTTTTGTTGTTATAGAGAAAAACTAGGGAGATTTTGCAAGTATAATTGTGTTTTTATATTTTGGTTTTAGAAAGCAGTATTTCTTCTACAGCTCACGGCTGAGATTATATAGAAAAGAATCTAGTAAGAGATTTCTAATTTTGGCTGTATGACTACAAATTCTGAAAAATAATATCACTAAAAAGCAACTAAAATAATGGCTAAAAATTTTTAAACATGTTTAATTCAAAGATAATAAAGTAAGTGATTACTTACTTTAGAAGGCAAGGTCATTTTAAAAAAACAATTTTATTGAGGTACTAAAGCAGGGGTGGGCAAACTTTTTGACTCAAGGGCCACAATGGGTTCTTAAACTGGACCGGAGGGCCGGAACAAAAGCATGGATGGAGTGTTTGTGTGAACTAATATAAATTCAAAGTAAACATCATTACATAAAAGGGTACGGTCTTTTTTTTTTTTTAGTTTTATTCATTTCAAATGGGCTGGATCTGGCCCGCGGGCCGTAGTTTGCCCACAGCTGTACTAGAGGTATGGTGCACGGTATTCATGTACTGGTGGGGAGTGTGGCCCGCTGTGGGAGTGGCGCTCATCCCGGTCAGCAGAGCGGTACTCCCACTGTGGGAATGCACTGACCACCAGGGAGCAGCTCCTGCATTGAGCCTTTTCCCCCTGGTGGTCAGGGCACGTCATAGCAACTGGTTACCAGTTATTCTGGTCACTAGGCTTTTATTATATAGAATAACTGACACTCAATAAACAGTACCTATTTAAAGTGTATAATTTGGTAAATTTTGACAAAATGTATATACTTACCACAGTCAAGATAATGAATTTGTCTATCTACCCAAGAGTTTCCCCATGACCTTTTAGTAGTTGCTCCCTTATACCCCTTCCCACACTCCTTCTCATGCAACCACTGATTTGCTTTCTGCCACTATAAATTAGCTTGCATTTTTTAGAAATTTATATATATTAAAACATACAGAATATATCCTAAGAATCCCAAAACACCAGTCAGAAGGAACATATGTTTCAATTCATGGCATCTGAGAAGCGAACACCAATACTAGATTAGATGGGCAAGCGATTTATTTGAAAAAATATAAGAAATGGTTAGAAGGAGATTTCAAGTTGTAACACAAGTGTGCAACTTGTGAAAAAATACAGCTAGAAGGAAGTATTCGGTAGAAAGACTGAAGCATAATCAGGTAGCTGGTTTGTTTTTGGTTGGTATCCTTGATGAACAGGTCACTATCAGGGGTTTAGCATTAGTCTTTGCTGCTGGAAGTTTCCATGTTGTGAGCCAGCAGTAGCTTCTTATTGGCATATGAATTGTCACATAGACGGAGAGAAATGAATAAGGAAGTCAGAGAGAAATTTACATATATGGAAGCAACACATAGTAAGGCAGTATTTATGCTCAGTAGTAAAAAGAAACGCTGTAACACTTTCCTAAAAAAGGTGTCTTCCAAGTAATACAACAACACAAAAAAGGAAAATTGTAACTTTTCTTACAGGTATTTATAATTCCAGATAAATATTGAGCTAAAATGTGAAATGCAAATGCTTAATATCTTCAAAACTATGTAGGAAATATACTCATGATTCTGAGGAAAGAAAATATATTTGTCATATTTTATAAGTAAGGTAAACAAACTATCCCAAGGAAAGTGATACATTAACTCACAAAAAAAGTCATAACAAATTCTATTATCTTAAGGTACTATGAGGAAAGTGCAAAGACAAGCCTCCAACTAGGAAGAGATATTTCAGCATATGTAACAGCAAAGTATTAGTGTACAGAATATATACAAATTTTTGCAAATCAGTATGATTAAAAAACACTCAATAGGAAACTTAAATGAAAATATACTTAATGAAAAGAAAACGTGAATGAGCAATAAATATAAAGAAGCAATGCTCAACATATACTAGAGGCCCGGTGCATGAAATTTGTGCACTGGGGATTAGGGGACGGTGTACCTCAGCCCAACCTGCACCCTCTCCAATCTGGGATCCTTCTCACAATCCAGGACTGCTGGCTCCCAACCGCTCGCCTGCCTGCCTGCCTGATTGCCCCTAACCACTCTGACTGACAGTCTGATCGCCCCCAATCCACTCCCCTGCCAGCCTGATCGACACCTAACCACTCCCCTGCTGGCCCAATTGCCCCCAACTGCCCTCCCCTGCAGGCCCGGTCCCTCCCAACTACCCTCCCCTGTAGGCCTGATCCCTCCCAACTGCCTTCCCCTGCAGGCCTGGTCCCCCCCAACTGCCCTCCCCTGCTGGCCATCTTTGACCACATGGGGGCGGTCATCTGGTGTGTTGGAATGATGGTCAATTTGAATATTACCTCTTTATTATATAGAATGGGGTGAAGGGAGGGAGAGGAAGAAGTGAGAGAGAGAGAGAGAGAGAGAGAGAGAGAGCACAAATGGAGCAAAACATTCAGTGAATCTGGACAAAAGATATATAAGAGCCTCTTGACCTGTTTTTACAAGTTTTTTTATAAGTATGCATTTTAAAAAAATATATTTATTGATTTTTTACAGAGGAAGGGAGAGGGATAGAGAGTTAGAAACATCAATGAGAGAGAAACATCGATTCAGCTGCCTCTTGCACACTTCCTACAGGGGATGTGCCTGCAACCAAGGTACATGCCCTTGACCGGAATTGAACCTGGGACCCTTCAGTCCGCAGGCCAACGCTCTATCCACTGAGCCAATCCAGTTAGGGCTATAAGTATGTATTTTTATTAAAATGTGGAAGTTATCTCAAAATGGTATTCTGGTATTATTATATTTTTATAAGAGGAATTCAACGAAAGATAGAATGGCTCTTTCTAAGGAATATTTCTGAAACAAGGCTGAACAACAAGGCTGATTTTCACCATGTTTTAGCAGAATAACCTATCCTTGTCCCAGTACCACAATGTATGTGAAAAAATAATGTCACTTGGTCTTTTCTTTATCCCTTGGGTAGTCCTTAGGACACATTTACAGAATTTCAGCATTCCACAGAAGATACCTTAAAAATAATTATCTAAGAGGTGCCCTAATATGTCATGGAAGGGCCTAAGATTATGGATCCTATGGGTAACTTCTTCAGAACAGCAGTTTGTGTCAGCATGAACTATCAGCAGGGATATGGTGTGGACAGAGAAGGATATGAACCCAGCTTCACCACTTCTCAGTGGTATCATCTTCTCTGAACCTATCTCTCTTCATCTGTAATATAAGATAATATTTATTATTATGAACATTAAATGATAAAAATATTTGTATCTTAGATAGGATTTATCACACGGTAAGCTTCTAATTAAGTTTTTATTAACAATGCAGAAATCAAAATCTATTTTTTTCTTATTCACACCAATAAATCTTATGAGTAGTGTTATTGTATACTAAAACAGTGTTAGAAAGAAAAGTTAAACATCTTCAAATAAGAGCTTCAATCAAATGTTAAATTTCAGGTCATTCCCTACATTTTGAGGCAGCAGTTCTATGAAGAGTCATTCTTACTCTTTATTGGTAAAATTAATGGTTGTATAATTTCCACCCCTGGAGTGCTGGCAGCGACTGTAAATATGATGAGATGTTACTCTCATAATTAGCCTACAATCAGTTGCTTTTGAGTTAGTCAAAGGGGTATTGCAGTGATGGCGAACCTTTTGAGCTCGGCGTGTCAGCATTTTGAAAAACCCTAACTTAACTCTGGTGCCGTGTCACATATAGAAATTTTTTGATATTTGCAACCATAGTAAAACAAAGATTTATATTTTTGATATTTATTTTATATATTTAAATGCCATTTAACAAAGAAAAATCAACCAAAAAAATGAGTTCGCATGTCACCTCTGACACACGTGTCATAGATTCGCCATCACTGGGGTATTGCCAGGTTGGGCCTGATGCTACCAGGTGAACCCTTGCTGAAGTCAGAAGATTGGTGGGAGCCATGTGGCGTAGGTCTGAAAGCTGACAGCCAGCAAAAGACTAGGGGCATTTATTTGGCCTAGAGCTGCAAACAAATGAATTCTGCCAACAATCATGTGAGCTTGTAAAAGGATCCAAGCTTCAGGAAAGAAAGAAACCCAGTCAACAACTTGATTTGAGTCCTGTAAGACCCTAAGCAGAGAACCCCATGAACCCAAGCCTAGACTCAAGACCACAGAAACTGTGGGATCATACATTTATGTTCATCACTAATTTTGTGATAATTTATTATGCAAGATAAAATCAATGCAATAATAAACCTAACTAAGAAAAACGACTGACGTTGGTGATCTGGAAGGGTAAGTAGTGGGATATTATTTGCACAAAGAAAGAGCCTGGGCTTCTCTCTCTGGGTTTTATGGGGTGTTCTTTTTCAAGAGGTGTTAGTGTTAAGTGCAGTATGTCCATGCAATTGTATAAGTCTTTCAGAAAGTTTCAGATTGCTGTTTCCACCAACCTTTCATTTCTATGCAATGTCTGCATCCCCTAACATCTACTCACATAGTCAGATCTTGAAGAAAATGAAAGAGCATGCAAAATTCTAAACTAAAAAGAAAAGTTATAGCTTTCAAGTGCAAGTAAGACTACAGAAATTAATGATATATTTTTTCTATCACTTTATATCTTAAGAGTTTAAAATATTGCATGAAATGTAAATTTTCAAGTTCAATGTTTTACTAAGTATAAAATGTACTTCCTAATGCTTCCTCCCCTATAAAATGATTATCTTTCTCACAGAACTAATGATTTACTTCTGTCTGGAAAAGAGTAAGCATTTCAAAGGATCTGTGTTGTGCACTGCATGGTAGGCGGTACATGAAACCCAGATACTTAGAAGACACAGGTTTTTTGGTGTGTGTTTTTTTTTAATGTTAGTGGAAAAACAAATAATTTTAACACACCCTAAAGTAATGCCAATGGGATTTTTATTATTAAAATTATCACACTCGCAATGACTTTGTTTCTTTACAAATATTGTGTCTAATTCTTGCCGTGTGTGTGTGTGTGTGTGTGTGTGTGTGTGTGTGTGTGTGTGTGTTAGTCCTTTGGTTAAGATATGAAGCAAATCTGCTTTCTTTCTATCCTCCTCATCTATCATATTTACAGATAATATTTCTGGTAGTTAAGAAATATCACTATTGAACTCTTCATGTTATCTTCGTTGAAACCAAATATGGATATACTAGGCTAAAAGACAGTGTTGGAAACTACTTTTTCAGGAAAATTTCTAGATTATCCTTGCCCCCGTAAATGACCATGTTGTTGCATGTTTATACTATTTTTAGTAAATATTAAAGTAAATATCTACCAGTGACTGGAGACACAAAGTATTGCCAATTCACCCGGAGGAAGTTTCCACTAGTTTAAACTCCCTCCGTGGCTGTCAGAATAGAAGTGGGTCACCTTTCAAATTATAATAAAGCTGCTCATTAGCATGTTAAACACAATTTTCTAGTTTGTCAAGCAACGCATCATATCTTAAAATATTTTCAATTTTGTATTTATTATTAGTAAAGGTATTAGCTATTTTTTTCATATATCTATTGGTTGTTTATTGTTTCTCCTGCCCTGAATAGATTCATATTTTTACTCATTCATAAAACACTTGCTTTTAATTAATACCATGTAGCTTCAGAAAAGAGTCTCCATGGGTTGTTCAAACATGTACCACTTTGTTTCTCCAAACAGATAATTTGTAAAAAAAAATATTTTTTGGCTTTCTCAGTAGAACCCATATTAGTACATCTAAAATAATAAAATGTTTTTTAATGTTTGTATTATTAACTAAAAACTGTTCATTATGGCAATTGCCAATAGACAGGAGTTCATAATTTGTTTCTTTTAAAAATATATTCATTAAATGGCATTATTCAAAAGGTAAAACATATATTTAACCTTACTAGAAAGAATTGCTACATGATTTTTGTGATGTTAGAATTCAGTATCACAAGATATTTTCCTATTCTATCTCTTACAATGAATATTGACCTTATCAGCATAAATTATTTTATTTTAGGTTTTAATGTTTACTAATATATGATAATTGCTATATTTTATATTTAAGAAATTCACTATATGTATATAATTATTTCTATCACAGTTTTTTCTTATATTTCTCTTCAATTCAGGCATGTTTACAGTTTAAAAGTTGTAACAGTAGAAATATTTTTAAAAAGCTATTTGACTTCACTTACTAAATTTAGTATATCTAGATAATTCTAATCTCTGAGATGATAAATAAAAATAGTTGCGTATTTCAAAGCCATTAAAAGTAAATTTTGTACAGTGGCTTCTAAAAAACTATTATGTGCTCCATCTCACATGCAAAAAAAATCTTGTTTTATGGAATACTTCTAGCATTCAAGTAACTAAAATTTCAAATAAAAATTGAAGATTGTTCTACTCATAACATGCCAAAACAGATTACAAATGTTTTGATAACTTATATACATATTTTGGCATATATATTAAAAATAACTGTACTTATAGATGTTTACCTTAAATTACTTAAAATTTCATATAAATGAATAACTCATTTTTATAAAATGAGAAATATATTAGTTTTCTATTGCTGCCATAACAAATTACTACAAATCTAGTGGATTAAAAACACACAAATGTATAATCTCAGTAGTTCTGGAGGTTTGAAGTTCAAAAAGAGTATTCCAGGGCTAAAATCAAGAGGTTTGTAGGGTGTTTCCTCCTAGATGCTCCAGGAGAGAGTCTGGTCCTTGCCTAGTGCCCATTCCTTGAGGCTGCGGGCCTTCCTTGTTTGTTTTGTGGTCACATCGCTCCAGCATCTGCTTCTTTGTCATATCCCTTTCTCCTTTCCATGACTTCTTGCCTTCCTTTTATAAGGATTCTTGTCACTAATTGGACAAACCCAAATAATCCAGGGTAATCTCCTCATACCAAAATACTTAACCTAGCCCCTTTACCATATATGTTAATACAAGGGGCCCGGCACACAAATTCGTGCATATTGAAAAGAACTGTGGGCCATGAGGCCATGGCCCCCTGCCCCCTGTCTGCCAGCAGCCCCACTCCTGCTGCTGCCACTCTCATGTGCTGGCAACGCTGGCCCTGCTCACACCCGTTGACAGCATGGAGTGATTGGGGCCAGCACCAGCAGTAGGTGCCAGCGGGGCCGGCACCGTCAGCTGATACGAGCAGTGGCTGCTGCCCTGATTGCCCCTCAGGAGCAGGGGGAGGAGGAGAAGCCTTCAGGAGCAACAGGGGCCAGCAACTACCGCTCACACCCGCTGATGGCACCGAGCAATCGGGACTGGCGCTGGGCGCCAGCAGTGGGTGAGAGCAGTGGCTCCAGCACTGGCTATGGGAGCAAGTGGAATCAGCGCCGGCAGCAGGTGCAAGCGCTGGACAGGACCGCGGTGCATGGGAGCAAAGAATTTTCAGTAACCACAAGAGGTTCACCCCAATGATAGTGACTGGTACCCTGCCTTAGTCTGGCACCCTCACTGACCTGCTCCATCATCCCATTGTGGCCGACGTACGCCATGTTCCTCGCACATCTGGTGGCCAGCACTGTTGTAGTAACCAGTTGTTCAGCGGTTTGCTTGTTCTGTCATTTTGTCTATTTGCATATTAGAGTTTTATATCTATATAGATATTCTGGGGATTAGGACATGGACCATTTGGGGGTGGCATTACCCCACCTACCACAGAAGCATCTATTTATCTTTTAAAATGAGAACATATGATTGAATACTGCTATCTAGAAATCAGTAAAGCTTTACCTTCACTTTGGAAGAAGACTGTATTTTTCCCACAATAAACCCATGTGAACTGTACATCACGTCAGGTAGAAATTGGTAACGATAGTTTTTACCCATAAGCACAACTGTTAAAGTACTGTTTGTATCCTGAGACATGTTTGATAGATTTATAATTTATCTATTTTTGTTTCATGATTTTTCACTAAATATGTATTATTCTGCCCAGTACATCCAAATATACAGAAAAATAAGTATAAGAAGTTTCAATGAGCCAATGAAGGAAACGCACCTTCAGCTCATAGTACATACTGATTTTCAGCTTGAAGGCTATCTTTACTACCAGAAGGACTGTAAAATACACTTTAAAAAGGTAGCTTATAGTTTATAGAAATTCATCAAATGTGTGGAAAATAACTTAATATACCATCCAGGGATTTTCTATCTTCATGGATTTTCTTGGTCTTTGCTTATCACTCCAGTTGGTTTTGAATGAAAATTATCAGCAAGCTTTTTAAAGAGCAGGGAATATTTCAAATAAGTAAATACACGTTTATGTGAAAATACTCTCAGGCCAATTGGTTTTCCTGTCCTGCTATTTAATCCTCTAATTTGCATTATTCTACTCTGCCTCAGCTTCTGTTCTGAGCCTAGAAAATAAATACAATTAGTCACATTTCACAGAACACAGTCCCAATTTTAACTCAATGACATGTATATTTTTGGTCTTAATTAATTGTTAACATTTGCTGTCTCTTAATATTACTATTTAACTTCATAGCTGTAAAAGCTCATGTACTAAAGTAGAGAAAAACATTTTATTTTCTTAGATATGTTTAAGTTGGCAATACAAAGAAATCAATGTTGAAAAGTGAAATATATTTTTCAATTCAAAAAAGGTTCAGAATTTTAACGCATACATGTTTTTAAAATAATAGATGATCAGATATGTTTAAATTAAATTACACACTCAAGCATCTACATATAAGCATATGTTTTCTCAACCATATTCAGGAAATATCTGCCAACTAAATACTTAGTTATGATAACTACTATTTTCATCCTATTCAGGAAATATTAATTAATCACCTACTGAGCATAGAGCAGTAAATGAAAAATCATATCCTTGCCTACAAGTGCTGTGCTGGAGCTGGCTAGCATGGCTGGTGAAGGCTGACTGTCCCAGCCTCAGTGGCATCACACTGATAGCTTCCAATCAACATGAGGGAAGTATTGACAGCAAAAAGTATTATTGTGTGAATTTAGGTATGTTGGGTAAATGTAGAGATGGGAGTTTATAGACTTTCTATCCTGATTGCTTTTAGATTTTTTTTTTTTTTCAGAAAAGTAGGAAATAGGGTCATGGACTGAGATGAGGATAGAAAAGAGTTGAGCTGATTTGAGAAGATAAGAAAAGTAGGAACTAATTGTAGGGGAGAAAAATATTGACAGATAATCTTAAGGATCTTTTTCTGTTACAGATGAAACACCTGAAGTAGGATAATTCAGAGAATTAATACACAATCAGATTATTTACAGAGGTGTAGGTATAGGTGTAGGGAAACCATAATGATTAGTGCAATCAGTCAGGGCTGTTATCTAGTAGGCATTCACTGATAGTCTGAAAGAGACAGAAGTTATTAGAAATAGAAAGAGCCGAAACCGGTTTGGCTCAGTGGGTAGAGCGTCGGCCTGCGGACTGAAAGGTCCCAGGTTCGATTCCGGTCAAGGGCATGTACCTGGGTTGCGGGCATATCCCCAGTAGGAGATGTGCAGGAGGCAGCTGATCGATGTTTCTCTCTCATTGATGTGTCTAACTCTCTATCTCTCTCCCTTCCTCTCTGTGAAAAATCAATAAAATATATTAAAAAAAAAGAAGAAATAGAAAGAGAAGAAGAAATTCTGTAGAGTGCACTGTCTTGAAAGTATTAATGACACTCTCTCTTTCCCTCCAGTTACATCCAGGGGGTTCTCACTGGCCAAATCAAACAGAAGTTAAAAGGTGCAAGGGGGGCTGTTGATAAGGTACATGGTCTCCTAATGCAGAGTTTGGAGAGTTAGAGTGGATCCAAGGACAACAGGAAAATATCTTTTAAAGCCCTACTAAGATTAGGAATAATAATTTTACAGGTTATATAAATCAATAGTTATTTTCTCTGATTGTTTATATTTGAGCACAGAGTAGCAAAAAGTTGGATTTCAGTGGGACTGCAAAGTTTGTCAAAGTGAGACAACCAACAGAATCATACATACAATAGAATGATTCTTATTCAAGAGTGATCATGGTTGTTACCTTTTATTATGGTTGAACCTTGTTATTATGTTGTTACCTTTTTAAAAAAAACTCTTAAGGAGAAAAAAGACATAAGAGAATGAGGGAGAGTAGAGAATAGTTTATAGAATTTAGTGGGGTTGAAGGATTATGAGAAGTGAAGACTAAAGGGATTAAAGGTTCAAAGTAAAGAGAAAGGCCAGAGAATGAGATTGTAAATGTTAATGACATATATATATATATATATATATATATATATATATATATATATATATATATATATATATATGAAAGCCTAAGCAACTGTTCAACCGTTTAACCATTCAACCGTTCAACTGGTTGACCAGTAGCTATGATGTGCGCTAACCACCAAGGGGCTGATTCTCAATGCACAGACATAGAAACACGGGACAGACAGATGAATCTCAGAGGGGAGGGGATAGGAGGGAAGGCAGGAAGAGATTAACCAAAGATCTTATATGCATACTAGAGGCCTGGTGCACGGCTTCATAGACTGGTGGGGTACCTTGCCCTGGCATGTGGGTTTGGGGCTGAAGCTGGCAGTCCAACATCCCCCATGGGGTCTCAGATTTCGATAAGGCCTCTAGTCTAAAAATAATCCTCACAGTAACTTCTATGCTAATGTTTGACCAAACAGCCATAGTCTAGCTAAGTTGACACATAAAATTATCACAGCCAGGGACTAAAATTTCTAAGGAATGAAGAGACTAATCCCATGGAGGTAGAAGACTGAATAAAAAAGGGCAGCAGGTGAGAGGTCTGTAACAGGACTTTACAATTTGTGTTCTGCAGGATCCTATATTCATATTTCTAAGTGAAAGTGGACAATATGAAAAACCTACAGACTGTACAATTCCAGTTATGTGACATTCTGGGAAAGGCAAAAATATGGAGACAACAAAAAGGTCAGTGGTTTCCATGGCAGGGTGCAAGGGGAGATGAGAAGGAATGCTTTTTAAATATACATACCCTGTCATTTGGGAGAGAGAGGGCACAGAGAACTTTTAGGATAGTGAAAATACTCTATATGATAGTATAATGATAGACATATGTCATTATACTTTTATCCAAACCGATAGAATTTGCAAGACCAAGATTGAACCCTGAAGTAAACTATATGTTTTGGGGTGATTATGATGTGGCAAAGCAAGTTAAACCTTGGAAAAAAATGTACCTCTCTGGTGAACGATATTAATAATGGGGGAATCTATGTGTGTGAGGGGGCAGGCACTATATGAAAAATCTTTGTACCTTTTTCTCATTTTTTTGGTAAACTTAAAACTGCTCTAAGAAAATAAAGTCTTAAAAACAAGTAAACAAAAAGCTGGGTGCCCAGCCTCCAGAAATGTGAGAAATAAATGTTGTTTAATAAAAAAAATAATGTTGGGTGCCTTTGGAGAGGGGCAACTGAACAGTATTTAGATCTAGAAGCAGAAGCGAGAAGTAAGTATGTCAGCGAGTTGAATCATACGCCACCGTTTAGAACATGCTTTTAAATGTATAATCCCTTTCAATTTAATTACCTGAACATTCCTAAAAGCTGGCAACTCACTTGTGACTCATTCGCATAACACATTTACTGAGTGACTGTCATTTGTCAATTGGGAGATACAGAGTTTGCCTTCTTGAAGATTTTTGAGGAACAAATGGATACATTGAGAAATGAGATGACAATTCTTCTACAATTAAAAAATCACAAATTCTTTCCATCCTTAAGTACTTTTATTCATCATCATATTATATTGTACTATGTATTTTTGAGCCTTTTTTTTCTGGATAAAGAACTGAGTAGTACAGATTTTCACATTATAGACAACCATTTTCAATTTATCAATCACTTTCCAATTTTATCCTCATAGCCATGCTATGAGAGGATTTAAAATTTGATAGAGAATATTGCCTTAGGGATTATAATCAAGCATGAAGTATTAGAATGTGTTGTGATTATGGCATATTGAGAATAATTTAATGGATAATACAAATGATACAATCATGGTCCAAGGAATTTTAACATTTAATTTTATGTCTGTAAATTTAGGATTATGACACCAGAGGTTTTACATTAGCAAAAATGTCAACATGTTATTTTAAAATATACATACCCTGTCATTTGGGAGAAAGAGAGGTAATCCAAGAGATCTTGGTGCCCACTTTATCATTTTAAGGATTTATAAGAAGCATAATTGAATTGCTTCTATTTTGTACTCAAGGGAAGAAAAATAATTCCTTCAGAATTACAGTGAAACTTTCTCAAATCTGGATATTATTCTTCATTCTCAATTTTTTTCTTTGTGTAGAAAAGTGTGAGAAATAAACTGATAGTAACAAATTAATGCCACCATAACTAGCTGAATATTTAAAATTCAATATGTTTAGTTGAATCTTAAAATGATAAAACTAATTTTGGAACAAATATTTGTTTTTTTGTTTTGTTATTATTGTTTTCCTGTCACTTGAAGAACTGATGTTAGTACTAAACATATCTCTCTGTAATTCAGATCATGCAATTTCTATTGTTTGTTTTATAGTTCACAAATTCTTTCTTCTGTACCCTCCATTTTACTGTTGAGCCCATCCATCAAGTTTTCAGTTAGTGAGTTTTATTTATGTTGTAAATTTGTTTATCCTTTATATATTCTATTTCTTTGCTGAGATTTTCTCTTTTTTTTTTAACGAATCTCTGTTTTTCAAGCATGTTCATTGCTGTTAAACCGCTTTTATCATGGCTTCTTTCTTATTTTTTAGAAAATTCTAATATCTGTCATCTCAGTATTAGCAACTTACTGTCTTTTTAATTCAGTTTGAAGTCTTTCTGTGTTTTTTTTTTAAAATATATTTTATTGATTTTTTTTTCAGAGAGGAAGAGAGAGGGATAGAGAGTTAGAAACATCGATGAGAGAGAAACATCGATCAGCTGCCTCCTGCACACCTCCTACTGGGGATGTGCCTGCAACCAAGGTACATGCCCTTGACCGGAATCGAACCTGGGACCTTTCAGTCCGCAGGCCGATGCTCTATCCACTGAGCCAAACCGGTTTCAGTAGTCTTTCTGTTTTTTGATAGATGATTTTCAGTTGGAATTTGGACATTTTCATATTAGTTATGAGACTCTAGGTCAGTGATGGCGAACCTTTTGAGCTCAGCGTGTCAGCATTTTGAAAACCCTAACTTAACTCTGGTGCCGTGTCACATATAGAAATTTTTTGATATTTGCAACCATAGTAAAACAAAGACTTATAATTTTGATATTTATTTTATATATTTAAATGCCATTTAACAAATAAAAATCAACCAAAAAATGAGTTTGCGTGTCACCTCTGATACGTGTGTCATAGGTTCGCCATCACTGCTCAAGGTCTTATTAAAGCCTTTCATTTTAACTGGATTTTTCTGACACCAGGCCAGCCAAAGAGAGTGTCTACCTTCTCATGTGAGAACATATTGGCACATGGCAGCCCCTCGGTACATGTGTGATTTGAATGAATGAATAGCAAACTATCCAGATATTAGGAGTGTTCAGATGATTAAACCAAAATGTCAGGTGAAGATAGAAGTACAGTTTCCATATCCGCCCTCCCAGTGTCACCCTCTAGTAGGGGGCAGGCTGGCACTCCTCACAACTGTTAACCTATAATGGTAAAGGAAACATGAAATAAGCATATTTCTATGATATAAAGCAAAAATTATTTTTATATTTCAAATAAAATAGTAATTAAATGATTTATAGAAACCCTCAATGAAGAACTCCAAAATATTTTCAGAGAGAAACTTATTAGCAGCATATGAGTTCGGGGAAAACATATTTCAAGGCAGTCACTTAGATCAGTGGTCAGCAAACCACGGCTTGCAAGCCACATGTGGTTTCTTGAGTGTGGCTCTTCCACAAAATGCCACGTGTGGATGTGCACGTACAGTGCGATTGAAACTTCGTGGCCCATGCGCAGAAGTCGGTTTTCGGAAAGGAGATAGACGAAACAAGTATACAAGACGAGTGTGGATGGGAGAGTTGGAAGGGGTCGACCTCAGAGAACGTACCTCAATCAGATTGAGGATGTTTTTAGCAAAGGCCAGCTTAGGAGAACCCTAATTAAGTTAATAACAATGTACTTAGCTATATAGTTTAAGTTTTAAAAATTTGGCTCTCAAAAGAAATTTCAATTGTTGTACTGTTGATATTTGGCTCTGTTGACTAATGAGTTTGCCAACCACAGGCCTAGATAATAGATTCTCAAATCATTAATATAGAGTATATTTTGCACACACAAACAGCTATTTGCCTTTACTCACAAATGGCAAGATATGGTTTTATGGAGCCACTTACAATGTTTGCCCAAATGTAATAGTTTCATGTTTGGATAAGCCATGGTGCATCTGGGTTAGACTCTCGCTTACAAATCTTATATATGGTAAATAACTTTTAGTAAAGTTTTTCTGAATGTCAGATTACAAAATCGTTTTGATATATATTCAGGATAAAATATTATCTCTTAGTAACCTGAAAGTATCAAAGCAAAAATAGTCACAGAAAGAGGCTAAAGTCGTTTTGTTTCATTTTGTGCTAAATACAAAACATAAGCATACATCCAAGAACTTATAATCAGGAGAAAGTGGTTTGAATGCTAGTTTGTCACTGGATTGAAACACTTAGCTACTCTGAGTCCTTTTTACATTTGTAAAATAATTTTCATGGTGTATGTCTTGTGAATTGCATTAGTTGTTTTTTGTACATCTCAAAGATCCATTGGGGGATCAAATAAATTTATTTTATTCATTCAACCATAAATATTATTTGCCTCTTACTGACAGGTACTGGGGAATCAGAAATAAGGTAAGCACAATCTGGTGATCTCCGGTATTAGAGGTAATGGTGTCAAGTGATCAGTACAGTTTCTTAGGAGGGTGGCACCTCAATCTAGCAATAATTATATCAAGAAGATGAACTTCTGTACGAGAGTAGGTTTGGGGGCAATGATGATGGCCCATATTAAGTCAGTAATAAGTAGGAGTGGAAAGGAAGAAATGGACTTCAGAAAAATCTATAATAATAAAAGTGCAATATGCTAATTAGACCCGACAGCAGAACAACCTTCTGGACGTCATTCCGGTTGTCCTTCCAGACCACTTTCCGGATGAAGCCATGGGGGTGGGGGGTCAAGGCAGAGGCGGCAGCCATGATGGGCGGGGGCTGAGGCAGAGGTGATGAGGGGTGATCAGGCAGGCAGGCAGGTGAGCAGTTAGGGCAGGGGTGGGCATACTTTTTGACCTGAGTGCCACAATGGGTTCTTAAACTGGACCTGAGGGACGGAACAAAAGCATGCATGGAGTGTTTGTGTGAACTAATATAAATTCAAAGTAAACATCATTACTAAAAGGGTACGGTCTTTTTTTTCAATACTTTTATTCATTTCAAATGGGCCAAATTCAGCCCACAGGCCGAAGTCTGCCCACGGCTGAGTTAGGACAATCAGGCAGGCAGGCAGAGTGGTTAGGGGCAATCAGACAGGCAG
Organism: Myotis myotis; assembly: GCF_014108235.1. Taxonomy (NCBI): domain Eukaryota; kingdom Metazoa; phylum Chordata; class Mammalia; order Chiroptera; family Vespertilionidae; genus Myotis; species Myotis myotis. The sequence goes on from NW_023416379.1 coordinate 43,012,937, forward strand.
GCCAGCGTTTAGGGGTGATCAGGCAGGCAGGCGAGTGGTTAGGGGCGATGAGGCAGGCAAGCAGGCATGCGGTTAGGAGCCAGTGGGCCTGGATTGCAAGAGGGATGTCTGATTGCCAGTTTAAGCCCGATCCCATGATCAGGCCTCCTCTGAGGGGTCTCGGATTGCAAGAGGGTTCAGGCCAAGCTGAGAGACCCCCCCCCACCACCATGCATGAATTTTGTGCACTGGGCCTCTAGTGTAGAATAAAAATGATCAAAAGTTTATATGATTGAATAAAAGAAATCCTATGAAATCTATTAAAATCTGTATAAAAGTTAAACTTCCATACCTAGCAACATGAGAAAATAGAGATACACCATTTTAGAATGATTTCCGTAGACAACGCAGCCTAGAAAAAGTTAAGGTTTTATTAAGAAGTGGAATCCTAGGAAGGAAAGACAATAATGAGAGAAGTGGTTGGAAGAAAGCAGATAGCTACAAAATGATGAGTCACTGAACTGGCCCCAGTTCTCAGAGAAACATTGCTGGTTGCTCAGTCACATGGGATGTGGGGAAACACTCTGCCACTGAACTCCCTGGGTGTGGGGAGCAGGGGAGAAAGCACAGGGGCTTATTTTATCTTTCCCATGTCCTGGTTCTCATTGCACAAAGCTTTCCCAAAGAAGTATTGCCTCCCCAAATGCTTCCAAGAGGTCTTATCTGGCTCACTTAGTTGCTGAAGACTTCAGATCCCCTATCCAGATTAAGGCACTTGGTGGAAGCCTGGAAGTGATGGGAGGAATCAGTTTCTGAGAGGGCAGGCCTGGGTGTAGCAGGCATGACTGGCCTCTGAGACAGCCAGTAGGCTTAGAAAACATAGCAAATTGGCTCACATGGGTGGGAGCAAACTGAAGTAGCAGAGACACTTCATATGCTACCTAAGTTTCATACCACAGCATGAGTAGAAAAAGAAAGGAGAAATTGTGGTACTTAAGCATAGAAGCCAGCTACAGACTCCTAAAAAAGATGTAACTATTACAAATCAAACAACTGTCTCCACATTTGAATCTGATTTTCTATCATTCTGACTTTAAATTTCCGTTGCCCTGAAAGAATTTTGACCAGAATTTAGCCTATTTCTGTTTTCCTTCCAGTCCCCTCTCTTCCCTCCCCTCCCCTCCCCTTGCTCTCTTCTCCCTTCCTTCCCCATCCCCTCTTTTCTTCATGAACCCTCTTTATTCCTACCTACCACTTCTCTCTTCTCTCTTTTTTCCCCTTCTTCCTCTTTTCTTCTCTGATATTCCCAATGGAAAATCGAGTAAGTCAAGTTAAGTATCACTATTTTACTGAATGTTAACTAACAAAGAAATATAGACACAATCCCTCCCCTTTTAACAACAATCTATACGTCCCTTGCTGGTGTGACTAAGTGCTTAGACTTTTAGAGCATGGGTCTGTGCACCAAAGGGTATCAAGTCTAGGGTTTGATTCCTGGTCAGGGGGCATGTCAGGGGGTCCTGCAAATCTCTCTCATGTCAATGTTTTTTTTTTCACCTCTCTCCTCCCCCTCCCTCTAACTCTCTCTTCAAACCAATGGAAAAATATCCTCAGGTGAGGATAACAAAACAACAAAAAACCCCATTCACAACAATTTATAATATTTATTTATTTACATAACTTTATTTCCTTTTGACCTAACTTTTATTTTAATTCTTAAGAATTCAATAAAGTGGATATATTCCATATAATTTCTCGCCTCTTTGACTTTGGCATTTTCACTCTCAAGGTTTAATTATTTGGAGAAGATAATTTTATTTAATCTAAAATGTGAAGAAAAATAGATATGTAGTTATACAGGGGGCTGGGTATGGCAGGTGGCAGTGTATTTGTTTTTAATTCCCAAGTGTAGGAAAATAAAATAATAATGGGTACCAGTATAGGTAAACTAGAGGGTATTTGGAAACTGGTTAATTTGAAATTCATGAAGAAGAAAGAGAAAAAAAGCAACAACACATATCTTACAACAACAGATATTTTGAATTTATGGGAGCCAGTAAGACAACGTAGAGAGCAGCATTAAACTTAGAAAATCACAGGTCGAAATAGATTAGCAAGCTCCCTATTAGCATTAAAATTTATATCTTTATGGAAGACACTTAAATAAGTTCAAAAAGAAGTCACTGCTTGTGTATTTATTCATGATATGTGTCAGTTGTCTCAGAGACATAAAGGATTTAAGTTCTTAACATTATGGTTACTTATTTCCCTTTGTTTTAACAATTGATCTTTCATTTGTTCTCTGCCTTCTAAAATTGATTAACTGTAAAGTTTTGTTTTTATAACTGTCACTATCAACTCTGTGGTTTTTATAGTAAGAAAATAAATATATACCATGCCTTTAGGCTAGATTGTTGGGCAGGGATTCAATTTGTATCATTGTGAACGTCCTCCATGAGCTGGAAATCTATAAGGTGACATCTCAATTTGCCAGGTAGTCCCTTAAACCATAAATAGCGTCATGCCTATTGTTCTGTCATAATTATTAATAGTGTATCTACTCACTCTCAAACATGTCCTTGTTTGGGTGATAAATAAAAAAATACTCAAAAAAATGAGTGCAAGAAGATTGCTATCAGGAAGTTAAAGTACAAAATTAATAGAATGGATAAAATCAGAGACAGGCAGGTACATCCTAAAGCTACAGTAAGAAGTCATTAGAAGGTAATAGCATATCCAAAGAAATACAATTTCAATCAGAAAAGATTTTGTGAGCGAGAGAAGCCATGAAAAATCATTGTAACAGATTCTGCTCATGTAAGCATGACCCAGGTGAGACGATGCCTTGGACCAGGACATTTCTTTAGCATTTCAAGCACACAGAAGTCCTCACCTTGTTATGAAGATGGATGTGTATGACATTTACAACATGATGACATTAATCATTTGGAGTCTAAAACTATCTTCTCTTGCTCTGATATTGTGTTTATCAAGTAGCCTTCTGATTATCTTTTGACTTTTCATGTACAGCTGTAGTTTTACTGAGAGGTTGGATCCTAGGTCATTCTTTTATTTAGTACCTACCATGTGTCCCGAATTGTGATGGATACTGGGAATACTAGCATGGATCCTGCTCTCAGAACGCTCTCAGCCATTTTGGGAGAGAGAGAGAAAAAGTGGGAAGGAAGGAGGGAGATATAGGGAAAGACAGGGAGAGAGAGATAAAATCCACGATCTGAGACTACATTACACTTCTCTCCATAAATGAAAGCATGCAGACCCAAGGACTCAACTTTCCATTCTCCTTCTCCACCTTATCATGTGGGCAACCAATACATCTGGATACTATTTTGGTGAGGATTAAGGAGGTGCAGAGAAATTCTTAAAGTCAGAGTATTGTCTGAAAAAGACTTTTCAAACTGGAAAAAACTAAGATATCATTAATTGGCAATTTTACAAAATCACCCAGCTAATACAAAAACAAATACCCAATTATTGGCAGGATAAGAGTAAGAAAGTAAAGCAGTTATAATATTTGCTTTTCAAATAAAGAAAGTAATGAATTAAATTTTTGTATACGTGCCCTGGTGGGTGTGGCTCAGTTGTTACCATGCATGGAGAGGTTGACAGTTCTATTTCCAGTGGGGACACATGCCCAGGTTGTAGGCTGCAATCCCTTGAGAAGACTTGCAGGAAGCAGTCGATCTATGGTTGTCTTTTATTGATGTTTCTCTCTCCCTCTCCCTCCCTTTCTCTCAAATCAATAAAAACATCGTATTTTTTTTAAAAAAAATATATAGGTATATGTAGTAAAATGGAGAATTTGCTAAATATTTATATATTTATTTATTTTATTTATTTATTTTTCTCCTTTCCCAAATGGAGAGTACAGGGCATTAAGGAGATAAAATAGAATATATAAGCAAGTTACATAAATGTATTAGGAATAGTAATTAATTGGAAAATTAATTAGGTTTCAATTATTAATATCATAAAGAACATCCAGGCTGGCCACACCCTCATGGGGTGAGGGTCCCTGCTGGGCGTCTTGGCCAGCCTGCAAACAGCTATCAGCCCCTCACCCAGGCTGGCCAGGCACCCCAGGGGGGACCCCCACCCTGAAGGGGCTGTAGCCAGCCTGAAAATAGCCATCAGCCCCTTACCCAGGCTGGCCACACCCTCAAGGTGTGAGGGTCCCTGTTGGGGGACTTGACCAGCCTGCAAACAGCCATCAGCCCCTCACACAGGCTGGCCAGGTACCCCAGCAGGACCCCCCTCCCTGAAGGGGGTGTGGCCAACCTGAAAACGGCCCTCAGCCCCTCATCCAGGCTGGCCAGGCATCCCAGCGGGACCCCCATCGTGATCCGGGACACCCTTCAGGGCAAACCAGCCAGCTCCCACCCATGCACCAGGCATATAATAAAAGGGTAATAAGCAAATTGACCCTAACAGCAGAATGACTGGGAATGACTGGTCACTATAACACACACTGACCACCAGGGGGCAGACGCTCAATGCAGGAGCTGCCCCCTGGGGTCAGTGTGCTCATACAGGGAGAGCTCTGCTCAGTCACAAGCCAAGCTGATGGTTGCCAGCACAGCAGTAATGGCAGGAGCCTCTCCAGCCTCCTCAGCAGAGCTAAGGATGTCCGACTGCAGCTTAGGCCTGCTCCCCGCTGGCAAGTGGACATCCCCCGAGGGCTCCTGGGCTTCCAGAGGGATGTCTGACTGCCAGCTTAGTCCCAATCCCCCGGGGAGTGGGCCTAAGCCAGCAGGTGGACATCCCCCGAGGGGTCCCACACTGCAAAAGGGCACAGGCCAAGCTGAGGGACCCCCCGAGTGCACAAATTCTTGTGCACAGGGCCTCTAGGAAGTAAATAAATATACAGAAGATTAAATCAGCATTGAAAGGTAACAATAACACAAAGAATTAACAACAGGGACAAAAAAATATCTTTCTAACTCATCACTTATACACATATTTTAAGTATATCTCTATAATCACTTTCTTGGTTGCTTTACTTTATTTTTCCTATAGTTAAACTTCCCAACTCTGTACTAAAATTTTGTGTTATAGGAAGTAACTTCTCATTCTTTATGTTGATTGAAGGTCACATTGTTTTCTTATTATCACAAGACAGAATCCATAGCAGGGAAGAACAATTTACAAACTCAGGAATAGTTTCTACTTTCTTAAAATTAATTATTTTAAGCATAAGGTTTTATCTTTACTACAGACCATTTAGTGATTGAAACTGTATATTCACACCAGAGAGGTCAGGTTAAATTCACAGTAACATCTCAAATTAAGAAACAGACATCAACTGAAGGAAGAATTAACCTGAAAAATAGAAATTTACACAAAACACAGCTTGTGATTCTTTTTTCCTCTTAGGTGACCTTAGGGCTTAAGAAAAAATAGCTGAACACACACACAAACACTCTTCCAAGTCATCACTCCACAGTTCTGCATCACACACACACACACACACACACACACACACACACACACCCTACTGATTTCCCCAGGGCCTCTCTGATATAAAAGCAATTTTCTTCCTTTTTCCCTCATGAAGTCTGTATTTTCAAACTGCTGTGAAACCATGCATTTAGTATAGCTCTTCATTTCTTTTTCAATTACCGAGAAGAAATATCCATCTTATAAGTGCATTTAGGAATGTTTCATCAGAGTTCTAATTGGATAGCCATTCTTATATTGACTCTACTTCATATGCTCATGGTTATAATTGACAAGCCAATATATTTACATTGAAATAACATTTCCAAACATTGGAAGTTCCGTACTTAAGGTGATTTTACTTATCTTTATTTTGAATGTCATTTGTTTATGCTCAGCTTCCATCAGCAACCTTAATGTAGTACTTACTAATCACTTCTTAGTTGATAACATTTTGTCAATAAATCCTCCTTTTAATCGCACTAAGTGCACTAACATATACTATAATTAATAATATTTACTAGACAATTTACATTTGCTGTATAAGAAAATACTCTAGGTATTTTTATGTTTATAAAGAAAAACACTTTAATTACATTGAGAGTTCATATATTATTTTATTTAAATATTTACTTATCCTGTACATTCTGTTCTTAGATCATGATTTCAAAACAAGTGTCATTAGTTTAAAAACAACATGTAATTTTGCTCATACAATTGGAAGTTGGACATTGACTGCAAATAAGGCCTAACTTGTAGAGCAGTGGTTCCCAACCTTTTTTTGGCCATGCCCCACCTAAGCCTCTCTAAAATCCTGATGCCTCCCCTGTGACATATAATTCTTATTTTTCAAAAAGTGAACTCCTATTCACATGGAGAAAGCCTAAAAGGCCATTAACTTGGCCTAAACTAGCTTCCAAAGAAGATGGCATCCATGAAAGAGAAAAATGAAAGAATGAAAGGACAGTTGAAGTATTGAGGAAGAAATCACTAACAAATTGTTAAAATAATAATTATAATAATATAAAGTGATATAAAATATCAAATAAAGTTTTAAAACATATAATAGAGAACTGAAATGCATAGATATGTCACAATATATATACACTTATATACTGTATATGAGGCCCCTAGAACCATAAGAAATGCAAAGAATTCACTATTAATAATTCATTCTCAAGTTGCCCCCCCTAAAAATCAAATTGCCCCCTTATGGGGCATGTGCCCCACATTGGGAACCACTGATGTAGAGAGTAATACTAACATACTGATGTTTAATTTATTATTTTTGCTTTTTTTAAGTCAAATGGCTTGAAATCTGCCACATAAAATATGCATTTTTTTCTGAAAAGAAAAATTCAGCAACTCTTTACTAACACAATAATCATAGCTAGTATCCTGTGCATTAACTATATTCACTGTTATATAAGGACTCCACATATATTGTATGATTTAATTATTTTTAAAAATGATGTTTTAATTATCATTATATAGGTGAGGAAAGTTAGACATGGGATGGTTAAATAATTTGATTAAAGGCAGACCACAATGAAACCAAGGTTAGACCCAGGCTGCCAGCTATCACAAAATATGTTCTTAACCACAGATCTATAGAAAATCCAATCAGTCTTTCTCACAACACATATTTGAATGCTCTATTCTATGCCAAGATTTAAAACAAGATATCTAAATATATGCTGGCAAAAAAGCATTTGTAAAGTTCATGCTAAAATATATGTTAAAACATTAAAAATATTTGTGCTACATACAATTTTTAATACTTGATTTTCTCAACTTTTATGTTTATAATTTTAGCTCAAGATCACCTATATACAAATTATCTGATGTGAATTATACTCAGTGCATGTTTCATAGGAAATTTTAACAATATTGATAGATCTTAAAATATTGGTCAAATTAATGCAACAGATCTGTCATCTACACATGAAAATGGCAAATGCAATAGATCTGGAATCTACAAATGAAAATGGAAAATATGAAGAAGGTTAAGAAAGGTTTCCCACAGATGAGGTTTAGTTTTCTGCCTGTACTTTTTTGTTGTCATTTTGTTTTATTTGTTTGTTTTGTTTATTTTTGTTTTCTATTTAATTTATTGGGTGGCATCCTATATAATAAAAGCCTAATATGCTAAGCGTCCGACCATTCAACCATTCCACTGGTCACTATGATGTGCATTGACCCCCAGGGGGCAGATGCTCTGACCAATAGGTTAGCTTGCTACTGGGGTCCAGTTGATCAGAACTGGGGGAGATGGGCCAAACACCCTAGAGCCCTCCTGCAGTTTCTCCCCGGCCCCAATTGTACACTGGTGGTGTCCCTCAGCCTGGCCTGTGCCCTCTCGCAATCCGGGACCCCTCAGAGGATGTTGGAGAACCAGTTTCCACCTGATCCCCACAGGCCAGGCTGAGGGAGCCCACCAGTGCATGAATCTTTGCACCAGGCCTCTAGTTGGTTAATAAAATTATATAGGTTTCAGGTATCCAATTCTATACTACATCATCTGTATATTGTATTATGTGTTCACCATCCAAGTTTCCTTACATCACCATTTGTCCTTCCTATACCATCATCTATCTATATGCTCTCACTCCTCTTTCGCATCAACATATTGTTGTCCGTGTCTATGAGTTTTGTTTTGTTTTGTTTGCTTAATCCCTTCACCTTTTTCACCCAGCCCTGTAATCCTCCTCCCCTTTGACAGCTGTCAGACTGTTCTCTATCTATGAGTCTGTTTCTATTTTGTTTATTCGTTTATTTTGTTCATTTAGATTCCACATATGAATGGAATCATATGATACTTGTCTTTCTCTCACTGGCTTATTTCACTTAGCATAAGGCTCTCCAGGTCCATTTAGGTCAGGAGTGGGCAAACTTTTTGACTCGAGGGCCACAATGGGTTCTTAAACTGGACCGGAGGGCCAGAACAAAAGCATGGATGGAGTGTTTGTGTGAACTAATATAAATTCAAAGTAAACATCATTACATAAAAGGGTACGGTCTTTTCTTTTTTAGTTTTATTCATTTCAAATGGGCCGGATCTGGCCCACGGGCCGTAGTTTGCCCACGGCTGATCTAGGTTGACACAAAGGGTATGATTTCCCTTTTTTATGGCCTTGTAGTATTCAATTGTGTAAATTTACCATTGCTTTTGGATCAACTCAACTACTGATGAACATTTGGGCTGCTTCCAAATCTTGCCTATCCTATATAATAAAACCCTAATATGCAAATTGACCAAACAGCAGAACAACCAGCCGAGAAACTGGTCACTATGATATGACCACCAGGGGGCAGAGGGAGGTGACCAGTGGCAAGGTGAGAGCAGGGCCAGCCAGTGGGCAGGACCAGGTCGCCAGCCAAGGCGGGTGCCAGCAGGGCCTCTCGATTGCCCCACCCACCAGTCGCCTCACAGATGGCCTTGATCACCAGCCAGGCCTAGGGACACTACCCTATATATTGGGAATAGTCTCTTAGATTTAAAAATTAAAACCTGGCAAGGCTACTCTAACACTGAAAAAACAGGATGATGCGGCGATGACATGCATGAACTCTGGCTTGCACATTTTGTGGTCAGCCCTGATTCCGACACATAACTGTGTGACAAAGCCAATTAGTTAACTTCTCTCTGCTTCAGTTTTTCCACCCATAAGATGGGGAAAATGGTACTACTGCCTCAGAAAGATTATGTTATATACTACTTTTTATAATCAGGGCAAAAAATGTAGCTGCCCATACAACAGCAAGATGCCTTTCACCAGTATGAAAAGTATGGTCACCAGTGCATGCAGCATTCCGGATTATGAGAGGGATGTCTGACTGCTGGTTTAGGCCTGACATCCCCTGAGGGGTCCCGATTTGTGAGAGGATGCAGACTGGACTGAGGGACGCCACCCCTACTCCCATGCATGAATTTCGTGCACCGGGCCTCTAGTTGTAAATAATACTACAATGAGCATGTATTCTTTCAAATTAGTGTTTCAGGATTCTTCAGATATAGTCCCAGAAGTGGGATCACAGGACCATAAGGCAGTTTCATTTTTAATTTTTTTGAGGTAACTCCATACTGCTTTCCACAGTGGCTGCACCAATCTGCATTCCCATCAACAGTGCATGAGGGTTCACTTTTCTCCACATCCTTGCCAACACTTGTTATTTTTTTATTTGTTGATGGTAGCCATTTTGACAGACATGAAGTGATATGTCACTGTGTCTTTAATTTGCATTTCTATGATAATTAGTGATGTTGAGCATCTTTTCATATGTCTATTGGCCATCTGTATGCTCTCTTTCAAGAGTGTTTACTCAGATCCTTTGTCCATTTTCTAATTTGATTGTTTTATTTGGTGTTGAGTTGTATAAGTATTAATAATAAATTTTGGATATTAATCTCTTATCAGGTATATCATTAGTGAATATGTTCTCTCATTCAGTCAGTTGTCTTTTCATCTTGTTGATGTTTCCTTTGCTCTGCAAAGACTTTTTAGTTTGATGTAGTCCCATTTGTTTATATTTTCTTTTATTTCCCTTGCTCAAGGCAATAAATAGATCAGAAAAAAATATTGCTATGAGAAATGTCCAAGATTTTACAGCCTATGTTTTCTGCTAGGATTTTTATTGTTTCAAGTCTAACTTTTAAGTCTTTATTCCATTTTGTGTTTATTCTTGTGTATGGTATAAAAAGCTGGCAATTTTACTTTTTGTATGTATCTGTCCAATGTTTCCAACACTATTTATTGAACAGACTATCTTTACCCTCTTCTATGTTTTTTCCACTTTTGTCAAATATTAATCGATTATAAAGGTGTGGGTTTATTTCTGGGATCTTTATTTTGTTCCATTGATCTATATGCCTGTTTTTCTGCTAGTACCCTGCTGTATTGTTTACTGTAGTGCTGTAGTATAGTTTGATATCAGGTAGCATAATTTATCCAACTCTGTTCTCATGATTGCTGTGGCTATTCAGGGTCTCTGTGGTTCTACATAATTTTTGGAATATTTTTTCTGGTTCTGTGAAATACACCATTGGTGTCTTGATAGGAATTTTGTTAGCTCTATAGATTGCTTTGAGTTGTATGGAAACTTTAATGATGTTAATTCTTCCTATCCATGAACACAGCATAGGTATCTTCTTTAATTTCTTTTTCAGTGTCATAATTTTCTAAGAATGGGTCTTTTACACTTTTGGTTAAATTTATTCCTAGGTATTTTATTTTTTTGAAGCAATTATGAATAGAACTGTTTTCTTAGTTTCCCTGTCTGATAGCTCTGTATTGGTGTATAAAAATACAACTGATTTCTGGATATTTATTTTGTGTCCAGTTACTTTACTGACTTCATTTAACTAGTGACTAATTTATTGCACAGTGCAGGTTTATAGCATTTCCGTCATCATAGAGATTTAGTTGTATTGGACAGTGCTGGTACATAGTAATAGATTCAAACATTTGTAAGTAGAATGGCAACTTGCATTTTCTAGATATGTCACTCTAGTTTAAAGGTACAGCTTCCAAAAGACAATTTTGTGGAGACCAACAACTCTTAATACAGATAAAACTAAAAGTTAGACTTTCAAAACTTATGACTAGATCTTGGGCTATAATGAAAACGTCAAGGGCTGTGGGAACACACAGTCATCTTTCCTTACTGGTAACTCTCCCTAAAACTCCAGCAGATATGAGTGTATTTCTGTGACTTATTCCTGAATTCATTCATTCATTCATTCATTCACTCACTCATTGCACAAAACCTTGAGCTCAATAAACATTTGTTGCACACTGTGGTAGGAAACAGAAATACAAAGAAAGTAGAGCTACTTCTTGTTCCTACAAGAATCTACAGCTTGAAAGTAGAAATATGCATATAAGATGCCAGTACATTATGTCAATAGTGTTATAATGGAAGCAGTTCTAGCTGATTTTAAAAAGTTTATTCTATCAGAAGTGTTAAGGTTATTTAAGAGAAGATGAGACTAGGGAAAAGAAAACAAGTTAGTGTACCAAGTCTGAAATAAGGCATTAATAAAGGTAGTAGAAAGTAGATTAAATTAAAAAATACTCAGGAAGACAGTTTACTGTAGCTCCTGAGGATAGGGATTAACAAATTTAGTGTATTATCTAAAGCAGGGGTCCTCAAACTACGGCCCGCGGGCCACATGCAAATACAAATATTGTATTTGTTCCCGTTTTGATTTTTTTACTTCGAAATAAGATATGTGCAGTGTGCATAGGAATTTGTTCATAGATTTTTTTAAACTATAGTCCGGCCCTCCAACGGTCTGAGGGACAGTGAACTTGCCCCCTGTATAAAAAGTTTGAAGACCCCTGATGTAAAGTATATTCACATCATTAAATAATCACTTGTGGAATAAAAAATTCTCAGGAAAGGATGTTAATTATATATATATATATATATATATATATATATATATATATATATATATATATATATATATATATTGCAAATTAGGCCAGGATGCCGTAATGGTCATGACCAGCTCAGGAGGAGGGGCCAAGCCGTGTGCCCAGTGCCAGAGAGAACAACACACAGGGAGGCCCACACTTGGCCCTGGAGCTGGAAAGAACAACACACAGGGGGGCCAGTGTGGAGACACAAACCCGCAGGGGGGCCTGGCCCCCAACAGCCCTGCAGCAGCAGTGCTGTGCTGCTGGGGGCTGGAGTGGAGACACAAACCCACCGGGGGGCCTGGCCCCCAGTGGCTCTGTGGCCATGGTGCACCAGCAGTCCTGCCTCTGCTCAGGAGCTGCAGAGGAAACACCTTTTCTGACCACTCATTGGTTAAGCTTGCAGTACGCCACTTGCTTGGGTAATAAGAATCCAAGAAGGTGATCTAGGGTTTTTCCACCTCGCTCCTGGAGGAAATAATGAAGGTCTGCTGCTGGAGAGGCTAAGAAATGTCATATCCTGCCCTAGCCGGTTTGGCTCAGTGGATAGAGCCTCGGCCTACAGATTGCAGAGTCCAGGTTTGATTCTGATCAGGGGCATGTACCTAGGTTGCAGACTCCTCGCTGGCCGGGGCCCAGGTCAGGGCTCATGCAGGAGACAACCAATTGAAGTGTGCCTCTCACATTGATGTCTCTCTCTGTCTTTCTGTCTCTCTTCCACGCTCTCTAAAAATCAATGGAAAAATATCCTCAGATGAGGATAAAATAAAAGAAAGAAAGAAATGTCATATCCTTTGGTTGATCTCTTACCCCTCTCCCTCCTATGAAAGAGACATTCTGAAAATGCCTAAAGAAAGTTGTCAGTTTTTCATGGTGAAGGGACTGGAGTCCGTGTTGATGAAAACACCTTGGCTGCTACAGCGGCTGACAGTGGCAGCAATAGTGAGGTGATGGGGGTGGCGCCTTCCCCTGATCAGTCTGGTCGCCTCCTACAGAGGGAGGCCAGACTGCAGCTTAGGGAGCGGGCCTAAGCCATCAGTAGGACATCCCCTAAGGGTTCCTGTATTGTGAGAGGGGGCAGGCTGGGCTGAGGGACCTCCCCCCTCCCCCCCCCCGCCCAGTGCATGAATTTAATGCACCCAGCCTCTAGTTAATAATAATTTAGTATGCTGGGGATGGAGAATGAGATGTGAAAGATAATTCTCACAACTTTGTTGCATCCTATGTTTGCTTTTCTTTTAAAAAAAATAAGTTTATTGATTTTTATAGAGAGAGGAAGGGAGAGGGGTAGGAGAGAGAAACACCAACATGGTAGAGTACAACATCAATCATAGGCTGCCTCCTGAAAGCCCCCTACTGGGGATTGGTCCAGCAACCCAGGCATGTGACCTTGACCAGGAATCGAACTGGCAACCTCCTGGTGCATGTGAGATACCCACCCAAATGAGCCACACTGGCCAGGGCTCTCTTTTCTATTTGTAATGCGTAATTCTCCATGTTGTTGCCCAAACCAGAAATCTGGGAGTCATCTTTGATTCCTACCTTATCTTCTCTCCACAAGCAATTGTATCTTATATCTTATGGTTCAACTCAAAGTTGTTCAAATTTCTTCATTCACATTGCTATTGATTTAGTTTTTATTATATTTTCTTTTGCTTTGTGCTCTTTTGCTTTTCTTTATAGGGACTAAATAAAAGCAAATTAGTCATTTTTCTTTTTCTAATTTTTTTTAAGACTCCACTCTAGGTTACCCTCAAATCAATTCTCTGCCACTCAGATGCATTTTTTTCTAAAATATGAAGATAATTAAATTATCCCATTAATATATCAATGACTGCATATTTCCTAATGTATGTGTAGGAACTCCTCAGAATAGCATTACTTTATGATCTCCCCTTTCTTTCCCCATATATACTCACAATCTCAAATGTAACTTTTGGACCCATTTAAGCTTTCACAGTCCTATGAATAAGGTGTGCTCTTGTTCCTCTTTTCTATCTTTAGACTTACCCCTCTACTGGCAACACTCCTCTCCCCAACCCCCATACTTTGCCAGATTATTTATGGGTCGAATCAGGTAGTTTATGTACAATCTGCTGAGGAGGCTTTCCCCATTCATGTTTACTGGCCCACAACTGGATTCGGCAGCCTTCCTCGAGAGATCATAAAAGTCTATGCATGCCTATAAGATCACTTTTCACAAAGGATTTCAATCTGCTTATTGTAATATATTTGATTCTGTTTTCAGCATCTAGTAGAGTGCTTAGAAATAACTTTAAAAAGGAAATGGTGAGAATTTGAGGTAAATCTGTAGATGCTCACTGGGTGACATAGAGGTGTCTGGCAATGAGATAAGTGTTCTAGACTCAACACAGATGTGGGAGTCACTGAAATATAGTTAGTAACGTAAGCAAGGAGATTATATGAAATGTCCATGGAGAAGAGTACATTGAGAAACCTATGATTTCTCCTTCAGTCCAAAGTTTAACATTAAAAGCTAAAGAAAATGTTTACTTATACTGGTAAACATTTTTCCTCCTATTTTTCTATCTGATCATGTTACCAGCTTAATAATATCAGTGAAATTTTTCTTATATTTACTTGATATGATTTATTGTGATTTATTTAATTTTCAACTTGACTCTCCTAATACCTCATTCTCACCAGATCACCAGCACAGCCTTCTCTGCCACCTCTAGCCAATGGAGTTTTAACTATTAATTAGTGGTCTGTTATTTTCCTGTGATGCCACTGTTCATTTTCTTCCAACAAATATTTATTGAAAAATCTAAACCTTGAAATTTTTCCACAGAAACAAAAACAAACTATGTGAAGGGCAATGGACATTGCCTCTCAGCTGTCTATTGAATAATCAAGGATTTATTTCCTAATTAGACATAAGAAAATTTTTTCTGTATCACAGAAAAATTAGCAAAGTAAGGCTTATATATATCTCCATGCATTTTCAACTTTTTATTTAAGGTGACAGGCTCATGAATACCCCTAATGGTTATTTGGGTATTCTTCTGGAAACACAACTGTCAAAATTCTCATTGAAAACTCAAATTTGATCACATAACTCCCTAATAAAAATCATTTAGTGCCTCTGACTGCACTAACAATACTGAATTCATTAGATGAGCATCAAGGTCTCTAAGGAGTCAGTTTGTGGTTAAATACCAATCTTACTTTCAAGTCATACTTTTTCTCACTTACTGTTTTTGGGCTATACCATCAACTGTATTCCCTTTCTTTGTGTTTTCACACATACTGTCCCTTGAGTGGTTCTTCTTTAGAACTGTCATTCTCCTTCTCAATTCTAATTTTCACAATCTAACCTAAAATTTCATTTACTCAGAGACACCCCTACTCATGAATGTAAACTGCATCCTCTGTTTTCTCTCTACTCACAATACTGGGTGATTGGTTTAATATGTAACAATATATTGATCTGTGTAATTAGTTGCACAATGTTTACCTACCCATTATACTGTAAGCTCTCTGGGGAAAAAAAAGCAGAAATTGTCTGTTTGCTAAGCATTGAATCAGTATATAAGTATATATATGACTCATGAGAGGTGTTTAGCAAACATGTATGGAATTAACATATTTTAAATTATTTCTTTTAGAAATAAATCTATCAGAAATCATAATTTATAGCCCAGTCTGTATTGCTCAGTGGTTGAGTGCCAGCCTAAGAACCAGGAGGTCATGGTTTGATTCCCAGTTGGGGCATATGACAAAGTTGCAGGCTTCATCCCCAGTGTGGGACTTGCAGGAGGCAGCCAATCAATGATTCTTATCATTGATGTTTCTGTCTCTCTCCATCTCTCCATTCTTCCCTGAAACAAATAAAAATATATTTTAAAAAAGAAATCATAATTTATAGACTCTCAAAAAGCCTTAATAAAAACATTGCTAACACATGTGACAAATAAGATTTACTTCAGAAAGGATTAAATGATAAATTTAAAAAAAAATTAAGCATGACATTGTAGAGAAAAACCCATAAAACATAATATGCACTTGAAACTATCATAAATAAATGATGTATATCAGTTCTTTTCTGTAACCACTATGATCACAGAACATTTTTAAATTCTATTTTCATACTTCTCCTACTGACATTTAATTAACTTTTAAACTAATTTACTTATATTTTTCAGGCTATCCTATCTAATAAAAGAGAAACATGGTAATTAGCCGTACATCCACTACCCTTCCCATAGGTTAATCAGCGAGATATGCAAATTAATTGCAGCCAAGATGGCGGCTGGCAGTCAGGAAGCTTGAAGCAAACATGAGGTTTGCTTGCTTCAGTGACGGAGGACTCCAATGTTCCCCACCTGCTGCCGCCTGGCTCTGCGCTCCTGAAGCAACAGCTCCAAAAGATACAATGTTTCAATTATAGAAGCTAAAAGATGGTGGTTAATTTGCATATACCAGTTGCGAGGGAAGACTGAGGACAACATGGAGGCAAAGCAGCACAGAAGGGAGCTAAGTAGAGGCCTCGAGGACAGAAACGGAGCCAAGGCGGCGGAGGTGGGAGGTGGGAGGCGGGAGGTGGGAGGGCAAGCCCAGCCACAGCGGCTGTGAGCCAGAGGGGCAGTGCCTGGGAGCAGGAGGGGAAACCCAGCAGGAGTGGCTGTGTTCGGGAGGGGAAACCCAGAAGGAGGGCCTGGGTTCGGGAGGGGAAACCCAGAAGGAGGGCCTGGGTTCGGGAGGGGAAACCCGCCACAGCGCCTGGGAGAGGGAGGGTAAATGCAGCAGGAGTGCCTGGGAAAGGGAGGGGAAATGCAGCAGGAGCACCTGGGAGAGGGAGGGGAAACCCACCACAGTGCCTGGGAGAGGGAGGGGAAACCCAGCAGGAGTGGCTGGGAGCAGGAGGGGAAACCTGCCACAGCCTGGGAGCGGGAGGGGAAACCCGCCACAGCCTGGGAGCAGGAGGGGAAACCCGCCACAGCCTGGGAGCAGGAGGGGAAACCTGCCACAGCCTGGGAGCAGGAGGGGAAACCTGCCACAGCCTGGGAGCGGGAGGGGAAACTGACCACAGCCTGGGAGCAGGAGGGGAAACCTGCCACAGCCTGGGAGCAGGAGGGGAAACCTGCCACAGCCTGGGAGCGGGAGGGGAAACTGACCACAGCCTGGGAGCAGGAGGGGAAACCTGCCACAGCCTGGGAGCAGGAGGGGAAACCTGCCACAGCCTGGGAGCGGGAGGGGAAACTGACCACAGCCTGGGAGCAGGAGGGGAAACCTGCCACAGCCTGGGAGCAGGAGGGGAAACTGACCACAGCCTGGGAGCAGGAGGGGAAACCTGCCACAGCCTGGGAGCAGGAGGGGAAACTGACCACAGCCTGGGAGCAGGAGGGGAAACCTGCCACAGCCTGGGAGCAGGAGGGGAAACCTGCCACAGCCTGGGAGCGGGAGGGGAAACTGACCACAGCCTGGGAGCAGGAGGGGAAACCTGCCACAGCCTGGGAGCAGGAGGGGAAACTGACCACAGCCTGGGAGCGGGAGGGGAAACTGACCACAGCCTGGGAGCAGGAGGGGAAACCTGCCACAGCCTGGGAGCGGGAGGGGAAACTGACCACAGCCTGGGAGCAGGAGGGGAAACCCGCCACAGCCTGGGAGCAGGAGAGGAAACTGACCACAGCCTGGGAGCGGGAGGGGAAACTGACCACAGCCTGGGAGCAGGAGGGGAAACCTGCCACAGCCTGGGAGCAGGAGGGGAAACTGACCACAGCCTGGGAGCAGGAGGGGAAACCTGCCACAGCCTGGGAGCGGGAGGGGAAACTGACCACAGCCTGGGAGCAGGAGGGGAAACCTGCCACAGCCTGGGAGCAGGAGGGGAAACCTGCCACAGCCTGAGAGCAGGAGGGGAAACTGACCACAGCCTGGGAGCAGGAGGGGAAACTGACCACAGCCTGGGAGCAGGAGGGGAAACCCGCCACAGCCTGGGAGCAGGAGAGGAAACTGACCACAGCCTGGGAGCAGGAGGGGAAACCCGCCACAGCCTGGGAGCGGGAGGGGAAACCCGCCACAGCCTGGGAGCGGGAGGGGAAACTGACCACAGCCTGGGAGCGGGAGGGGAAACCCAGCAGGAGAGGCTGGGAGCAGGAGGGGAAACCCAGCAGGAGAGGCTGGGAGCAGGAGGGGAAACCTGCCACAGCCTGGGAGCGGGAGGGGAAACTGACCACAGCCTGGGAGCAGGAGGGGAAACCTGCCACAGCCTGGGAGCGGGAGGGGAAACTGACCACAGCCTGGGAGCGGGAGGGGAAACTGACCACAGCCTGGGAGCAGGAGGGGAAACTGACCACAGCCTGGGAGCAGGAGGGGAAACCCAGCAGGAGAGGCTGGGAGCAGGAGGGGAAACCCAGCAGGAGAGGCTGAGAGCGGGAGGGGAAACCCAGCAGGAGAGGCTGGGAGCGGGAGGGGAAACCCAGCTGCAATGGCTCGGAGTGGGAGCGAAGCCCGCCTCAGCGGGTTTCACTCCCCTCTCTGCTTCGCTCCAGCCGCTGGAAGCCCTATTCTTGCAGGAATCTTCCTGCAACGGGTCTCTAGTCCTATATAATAAAAGGGTAATATGCAAATCGACCTAAGGGCAGAATGACTGGTTGTTATGATGTGCACCGACCACCAGGGGGCAGACACTCAATGCAGGAGCTGCCCACTGGTGTTCAGTGCACTTCCACAGCAGGAGCTCCACTCAACCAGAAGCCGGACTCATGGCTGGTGAGCACAGCTGCGGTGGCAGGAGCCTCTCCCGCCTCTGCGGCAGTGCTAAGGAGCAGCGAGCCAAGCAGTAAAGAGCTAGCAGGAGCAAGGGGTCCCAGATGCACAGGCTGGGCTGAGGGCCCCCCCCTGCACAAATTTCGTGTATTGGGCCTCTAGTAAAATATAAATTAAAATTATTTCCTAAAGAAAAAAAAATTGTAGGACAAAAAATTGTGCACCTAGTATGTGAAAGACATTGTGCTAAATTTGGAAAACTTTAAAAGGAGGTCTTAATACATTTCTACGTGTGACCTAGACCATGAAAAAGTAGCAGAAAATTCTGATAGGGGGAGAAGGGCATTAAAACCTTTCAGGCACAGTAAGTTTAGGATATAAAAAAATTCATGGCAACATTATTATTCAGTTATTTGAAACAGAGAGCATATGGGTGCAATCATGGAAATGGCTAAAAAGACAGTCTGGAATCAGTTTATGTACAGTTCAAAACATTTCTCATTGGTGTGGCAAAACACTACTATTTGTATCAAAGGTAACTTAGAAAAAAACAATGAAAGACTTGCTTCTTTGCAGCAAGCTGCTTTATCACATTCTATTATTTGGAGTGTGAGGAGTGCATTAAAAATGAAAACATTGGACACAGGAAAATTAGAAAGTGTTTGCATTTAAAGAGTAAAAGATAATGATGGTATGGCCTCTGTACAGGCATATGCAAAGAATCCACAATATTTGAGGGCATTTACTTCTGTGCCTCCTTCAAAGTCTGTCCCTGGGGACAAACTATAGCTCATATATATTTTTGTAACTTGAGGTTCAGCACAGTCTTTGAGACATAGGTGAAAATTTAGAAAAATACTGGTGGGAAAGAAAATAATTTGGGTGGAGATAATAATGAAAGCAGCAATCTCAAAAGTATGAGGTAAAGTGAGTAATGTCGGGTAGATTGGAAACATTCCCCTTAAAGTCAGAAAAAGACAAGGATGTTGACCACTGCCTATTATTTTCAACACTGTATTAGAGATCATAGATAGCTCCATAAGACAAGAAGAAACTTAGAAATGAAAGACTGGAAGCCGAACTAAGACATTAATTATTTGCATATCATGTGACTATTTACATAGAAAATCCAAATAATCTAGAGACAAAAATGTAGAAATTAAAGAAGAGTTTAGCAAGGTTTATATGTATATATAGTATATATAAAATATATATAATTTATGTGCATATATAATATATGTGCATATATTATATATATGTACACACATTCTTATATACAAACAACAAACGGCATAAAAAACGACATTTTTAAATAGACATCATTTACAATAGCTACAAAAAAATATAAATTACCTAGGAATAAGTGAAACAAATATGTGTGTGAGAACTATGTACAAAAATTGTAAGGGACCAAAGACAAGTACGTGTTTATGGGTAAGAAGATAAGATCAAAGAAATAAAAAAATTATTTTCAAATTTCTACAAAGGTTTGATTCAATCTTATTAAAGTTTCAGCAGTTATATGTATGTTTTTGGTAGCATGAATGGTTGATTCTGAAATCTAGGTGGTATAACAAGATACTTCTGAAGAGAAAAAATAAGAAAGGATGAAATATAAAACCCAGAAACAGACCTATGCATACAGGGAATCCTAATGTGTTTCAGACAAAGCATAGCGGATCACTGAGAGGAGATACTGTTCAACAAATTAAATGAGGGAAACATGGTTATTCAGCTAGGAGGGCAAAAGTTATGCACATATTTAAATTAAACTAAAATTAAAAAGTAAAACAAATTTTTAGAAACAACATGTAGATGAATATCATTCTGTTATCATTTAAAGAAGTATTGTTTAAACAGGGTACCAAAAATTCTAATAATAAAATAATAGAATGAAATTTGGGAACATTAAGATTAGCAACCTCTGTTCATCAAACAGACTTTAAAGTGAAAAATACATAGGTAACATATGGGATGAGTATGTTTGCAGCAAATAAAACCAAATAACAGATTGGATAACATCAACAATAGAAATCATTTTAAAAACACACACAATAGACACTGTATTAAAAGACCAGAATAGACATTTCAAAGAATATGAAACAAATAGAAGATGAATAGCGCTAGTCAACAAGGAAACACAAAACAAGACCACAGTGGCATTTGACACATTTGATAAGCAAGTTAAAACAAAAAGACAAAGAGTTGAGGAGGCAATGGATTATCAGTTTATCTTACATATTGATGATTAAGGAACTGATTGGCACAATGACATTGGCAGTATTGTAGAGCAGAACTTGGACATACCCCAAGGCTCATACCGTATATATCTGCTAGCAGAATGCATTAGTTAAAAAGAAAAAAAGTATAATAGCCACTGACTAGAGAACACATAAACAAATTATAGTAGTTACAGTCAATAAATAGTATACAGCAGTGAAAAACAATGAACAAGAGTTAACCGAGAAAGCCCACACAAATCTTCCCAGCATAATTTTAAGTTAAAAAAGAGTCAGAAGACATCCTAGATTATTATACTTATTCTCTCTGTGTATACCTCTGCTGTGGAAATTCTCATTTCCACTGTGCATTGTCTGAAGGTAGAGGGGAGGAAGGATATAACGAAACTAGAAAAGCTCGAAATGATAAGGACACAAGGTAAAATAATAATAAATGAGGTGGAAACATGGAATTGGGAAAAGAGAAAACAGGAGCCTTTGTTTAGAGGCAGTAATTTCAGAGTCTGATACCTGGATGTGAGGGCTCATTCCTATGGCACTGGAGGCAAGGGTGTGGCTAGACATGCATGTTACTATAATGGACTTGGAGCAAAAGAGGCTCAGTATAGACAGAATAAAAGACTGTTATTTTCCATTGACCTTATTTCGTAGTCTGAGAGCTTGTCTATGAACTCTTAAGACTATTCTATGGGTGTGTTTACTTTGTCAGTGGACTAAGCAGTGGGAGTTGCATGTTCTGTGGCAAGCTGAGCACTCCAGTCTTTTGGCAGTAGGGAACTGCCAAAAAGTCACATGGGCCATTTGCATACCTTTAAACTAGTGTGAAATCTTGCTTGGGCAGTAAAAATTGGTCTATCACCCTAAAACCCCACCTGGACACAACCTTTGCAACAGGTGCCTGCTTTCCCTTTCTAATCTCTTATGGATTTCTACATAGAGATCAGGAATGACATCCATGGGTGCTCACATGAATGGCACCACACACGGCCAAGATTTCTTCAATCATATTAGACTCACTGAGTAAGCCACCTATGGTACAGGATGGCAAGGTCCAAATAATGTATCAACCTATCTGTGTAACTCAGTGTAATGGTAAGATCATTAAGATAAAAACCCTCCTCTGCTTATATTTAACTAATGAAAGTTCCAGAAATTAAGTACCAACATGGGGCAGTGTTCCAAGAAATATGACACTGATGTCAGCTTGACTGCCAATGTCAGTTATGTCCCAAGCTCCTAGCAGACGCTTTTCCCAGGCATTCTTCAAATTTACAATGTAAATATTAATTTTTTTTCTGTTGTCCAAGTTGTTATAACTTAATCATATTCCTGAAGCAAGGAATTTGAGGACATCCTCATTTTCCATCTTTAGGATATTAAGGGCTGTAGACATTAACCTAGGATGAGGCTCTGTAGCCCCCTCTCTGGGTAACATGGGAAAACTATAAAGTCTTATTTTTCTGGCCATGTATGTATTCACTATCCCTCACAAACATACCCTCCTTACTCAACAATTAAAGTTTAGAGTAGTCAAGGATTTCTCCTAGACCCACATCTTTTTTTTATTGAGGCAATCTTGTTTACATTCACTACTTCAATTAATATTTCTATGATGAGTGTACTCCAGAGTCGAATTCTAACTCACACATGTGTAATCAACCGCTTAAAAAGAAATGTCCACTTGGATGTTTCACAGATATCTCCAGCTGTGTCAAAACCAAAACCAAATGCACTGCCCAGCTGGCATGGCTCAGTGATTGAGTGTCCGCTGATGAGCGAGGAGGTCACCAATTGATTCTCGGTCAGGGCATATACCCCTGTTGCAGGCTCAATCCCCAGTGTGGGGCATGCAGGAGGCAGCCAATCAATGAGTCTCTCTCATCATTGACGTTTCCATCTCTCTTTCCCTCTCCCTTCTTCTCTGAAATCAAAATATATATTAAAAAAAATAACAACTAAATGCATTAACTTTCTCATAATTCTAAAACTTTCTTCCACTTTCTTCTATGTTCTATTTGAATTGATGACATCAGTTGTGGGTGCCATACCCTACCCTCCCCCCCCCCCCCCGCCCCAGATTTGCATAGCACTTCTATTTCGCGCAAAACCAGTTTTTGTTTCCTTCCAGCCTGCAACCCCCTGACTTGTAGCCCCTGGCAGTGGATCAGGAACATGTGCCTAGCTCCTGTCAGAGGTCCCTGAATGTGACACAGGAGAAGGTCTCACAAGGGGACTTAAAGAGGGAGGCAATTCAAGACCCTTAAAGAGACATTTAAAAAAACCCATAACAACATTTTGATGACTAAGAAATAAACTTTCACTTTGATAAGCCACTGAGATATTGTTGTTTGTGACTATGACCAAATATAGTGTCCAAGAACATTGGAATTATTCTACCTAACTTTGATACCTGTAAGGCTTTAAAAATTTACTCAAGTTATGTTCTCAATAGTTTCCTTGCTTATAAAATAGGGATAATATTAGCCCTGGCTTCATAGGGTTTTTCAGAGATTATGCCATAACTTATAATAAAGTACAAATTATAAGTTATGGCATAACAATAGTTAGTAATCTGTATATTTATTATTGAATTCACCACAAAATTATGAAAATTTTTGCCTATTAAAAACATTTTGAAAATGTCTCTTTCTCTTCATTTTCACTGCTACTGATGGAGTTTAATCTAAACTAATATACTATGTTACCCAGGTTACTTACGGAGTTGGCCTCTTCACTAACCTCTCTCTACATCCACTCTGGTGCATATTTAAATCATGCTCCAGACTGAAGCCTGAGTAGTCTTACAAAAGCAGATCTTATCTAACAATCTTGCTTCTGCTTAAGAGATTTAAATGGTTTGCCTTTCCTTTTTGGATAAATATCAAATCATTAAGGTCACTTGCACTTCCTTGCTAAGATTTGGCTCTGAGCTACTATTGTGAAGGCATCTCCGTTATATATCTCTATGCCTTTTTGTGCTCCATCAACACTAATTGTCAGTTCCTCCAATACACACCATGCTCCCTCCTATAAAACAGTCTTGTGAAAATTTCTCTCCTTTCTGAGTATCTGCTTCTCAGCATTCATATTTCAGTGCAATCATCGCTTCCTCAGGGAAATTTACTCCAATCCTTTAGTTTAAATAAAGGTTCCTTTGTTATAAACTCTCATAAAATGCTATTCCTTTACTTCCCATCACTGTGTGAGAGAGACTCAAGTGCATTTGTTTTTAGTAAACTTTTGAACAAGAGCTAAATATCTGAGATTTGGCTACTTGACCCCAATTCATTTTATTTATTTTATTTTTTTCCCATCATCATTTATCCCCTCTATAGCCTCTATTCAACAAGCATGCTCTCAGTGTTCCAGAGTCCATTGTTAGATCACTGCTTACTTCTACCATGAAAAAAAAGCAAAAAATTAAAAATGGAGCATGGGTGGTGTCTTTTCTTGTACTTTTGTGAAGACAAAGAGGAAAAAAAAAATAACACAAATTGGAATAGTACCGGCAAAAGAAGAACTTAAGTATGGTTATGGTGTCATATTTGAATATAATGGAAAATTTGCTACTGTAAATAACAGGATGGCAGTAATGAACTAACACATCTCAGTTTACATCTCAGTTTATATTCTCAAAACCCAAAAGAATCCTACCCTGTGCCAAGAGTTGAAGCTAACAGAAGTTGTGTGTTCCTGGAAGGAAGACACAAACAATAATATAGGCATACTTCGAAGATAATGTGGGTTTGGTTCCGATCACTGCAATAAAGTGAATATTGCAATAAAATGAGTCACAAAATTTTTGACTTCCCAGTGCATATAAGAGTTATGTTTATTTATACTCTACAGTCTATTAAGTATGCAATAGCATTATATCTAAAAAGCTTATGTACATAGTTTAATTTAAAAATACTTTACTTCTAAAAATGCTAACCATTATCAGAGCCTTAAGGGAGTTGTAATCATTTTGCTGCTGCTGATGGCTTGATGTCTTTTCATGGCTAGATGAAGATGGTACTGGGTGGTGGTGGTTGAAGATTGCAGTAGCTGTGAAATTACTTAAAATAAGACAGTGAAGTTTGCTGCACCAATTGACTATCTCTTTCATGCACACTTTCTCTGTAGCATGAGATGCTGATTGATAGCACTTTACCCACAGTAAAACCTCCTTCAAAATGATCAAATCCTGCCATTGATCAACTAGTTTACCTAGTATTCTAACTCATTTCTTTTTTTTTCTTTTTTTGTCGTTTCAATAATCTTCACAGCATCTTCATGGTGTATATTTCAACTCAAGAAAACACCAAAGAAGCAATTCCTCTTCTGTTAAAGTTTTACCATGAGCTTGTAGCATTTTGGTCACATCTTCATGCTCCATTTCTAATTCTGGTCCCCTGACTATTTCCATCACACATTTCCACACTACTTCCAAGACTGCAGTTACTTCCTCCACTGAAGTCTTGAATCCCTCGAAGTCATCCATGAGGTTTGGAAGCCACTTCTTCCAACTCCTGCTAATATTGATTTCCTCACCTCTTCCCATGAATTACGAATGTTGTTAATGGTGAATCCTTTCCAGATAGTTTTCAATTTACCTTGCCCAGATCCATCAGAGGTATCTTGGGCAGCGATAGCCTTATGAAATTTATTTCTTAAATAATAAGACTTGAAAGTCAAAGTTAAGCTTTGACCCATGGGCTGCAGAATGGATGTTGTATTTTCAGACATGAAAACAACATTAATCTTGTTGTACATCTTTATCAGAGCTCTTGGGTGACCAGGAGCATTGTCAATGAGCAGCCATAGTTTGAAAGGAATCTTTTTTTCTGAGCAGTAGGTCTCAACAGTGGATTTAAAATATTCAGTAAATCATGTTGTAAACAGATGTGTTGTCACCCAGGCTGTGTTTCACCATTTATAGAGCACAGGCAGAGTAGGTTTGGCATAATGTTTGATGGCCCTGGAATTTCTAGAATGGTAAATGAGCTTTGGATTCAACTTAATTTCACCCAAAACGTTAGCGTTAACAGAAGAGGCGGCCTGTCCTCTGAAGCTTTGAGGCCAGGCATTGACTTCTTTTTAGCTATGGAAGTCCTAGTTGGCATCTTCTTCCAAAAAAAGCTGTTTCGTCTACATTAAAAATCGATTGCTTGTTGTAGCCACTTCATTAATCACATTAGCCAGATCTGGATAACTTGCTGCAGCTTCTCCATTAGCACTTGCTGCTTCGCCTTGCATTTTTATGTTATGGAAACTATTTCTTTTCTTAAACCTCATGAACCAACCTCTGCTATATTCCAACTCTTCTTCAGCTTCCTCACCTCTCTCAGCCTTTGTGGAATTGCGGGGAGGTAGGGCCTTGTTCTAGATTAGGTTTTGGCTTAAAGGAATTTTGTGGCTCATTTAGTCTTCTGTCCAGACCACTAAAACTTTCTCTATATCATCAATAGGCTTTTCGCTTTCTATCATTCATGTGTTCACTGGCGTAGCACGTTTAATTTCCTTCATGAACTTGACTAACTGTTTGGTGCTAGAGGCCTAGCTTTCAGTCTAGCTCAGGTTTCAACATGCCTTCCTCACTAAGCTTAATCATATCTAGGCTTATTCAAAGTAAGAGATGTGTCAATAGCTTTTACTTGAACACTTAGAGGTCATTATAGGGTTATTAATTGGCCCAATTTTAATATCATTTGTCTCAGAGTATAAGCCTGAGAGAGGGAGAAGCCTGAAGAGAGGGAGAGTGAGAGGGGAGTGGTTGGTCATTGGAGGAGTCAGAACATTTATTAAGTTTACTGTCTTGTACGGGAGCAGTTTGTAGAAACCAGAAACAATTACAACAGTAATAGCAAAGATCATTGTTCACAGATCACCATAAAGTATAATTTTAAAAAAGTTTGAAATATTTCAATTACCAAAATGTGACTCAGAAACAGGAAGTGAGCAAGTGCTATTGGAGAAATGATACTGACTGACCTGCTCAACACAGGGTTGCCACAGAACTTCAGTTTGTAGAAATGTATCTGCGAAGCGCAAGAAAGCAAAGCACAGCGAAATAAGGTACGCCTGTCTCATTATACTAGTAAATGTTTCTCTGTGCATATTTTATGAATATAATCAAATTTCTGTATTTTCAACCATTAGACTGCACTGTTTAAGATCTAGTGAGTAAAGTCTCATCAGTCATCAGAATATAGCAAAAAGGAGTACTTTTCAGGACAGCACTTTTCAGTTTGTATGTATGTGTTTAGCATATTTGATTAAGGTAGCCACCTCTTCTATCACAGCAAGCAACGTCTCCTTTTGCATACCCAGTATCTAGCACAAAGCATGGTTCATAATGTAGGGTCACAGATTTTTTATATATATAAACAAATGGGTGCAAACTTAATTAAAGATGGCAGGGCACAGAGTAACAGGTCAATTCTAATCAAGGTGCCCAAGTTTTTAAAGAATGAGAAAGAATATATAGGGAATCCAAATGGTGGTTTAAAAATATGTATCTTTATCTATAATGAAATAAAGGTGTTCTGCAGAGCAAATACTAGTAAATTGTCAACTGTTTCCACTTTTGTTGTTTCAAGACAGTGTCATAAAGGAAAATCCAGGTTTCCATTAGGAAAATAGATAAGAGAAATCAATAAGATATGAAAGAATCTGTTTTAAAAAAAAAAGAAAATGTTAGTGGTAGATGGCGCATGAGTGATAAATGAGCAATGTAGGGAGTTAACAAATAGACTCATAGATTCAGAGAACAAATGGATGGTTGCCAGGGGGGGAGAGGAGTCGGGGGAGGTGGGTGGGGAGTGAAAATGGTGAAGAGCAATAGAGGTATAAACCTCCAGTTATAAAAAAAAAATAAGTCATGGGGATGTGATATAAAACATAGGGAAAACAGGCAATATTATCATAATAATTTTGTATGGTTACAGACGGTTACTACATTTATCGTGATCACAATGTAAGGAATATAAATGTACAATCAATATGTTATACATCTGAAATATAATGCATCTTAACTGTACTTTAATTTAAAAGAATAAAAATAGGGGAACAGAACAAGGTAGGATTTAGTGTATTGGGTGAGAGACAGAAAAATACCAGCATGACAGAAATTGCAATTTGTTTCTTGATATCTGTTTATACATTTCCCATAGTAATAGTACCCCTGTCTTCTTTCTGACATATGGCTCTCCAAAGTAAGGTCTATATTTCCTATCCTACCTTTTTTTCTTTCCTTTTGTCCTTCCTGTTGGCAGAAAAGATGTGAACACGATAGCTGGAGTTATAGCAGCTATCCTGAACCATATGAAAACATTAGGGTAGAAGCTGAGATATAAAGGTAATGCTAAAAAATACTTTAAAATATTATAGAAGGAACATATGTGTGGTATGTTCTTTATTTCCCCATTTAACTTATGAATTTTGACTAAGGTGATTGGAGTATATAAATTTAAATTGTTCATTGTATTTATGACTGTTAGATATTTAAATCTACAGATTGACCTTAGGGTTAACTAAGGTAATTGAGAGTGTTATAATTTTTGAAATATCCTATTATAGAAATTTCTAGTGGAAATGTAGGAAAACAGCAAATATATCCCTGTAAAAAGGTAGAGATACATTTGTTTATTTTTAAAAAATTACATTTATAATAAATGTAAAATGAAGGTAAAATGTAAGGCAATACATTAAAGAGGATTCTTAAAATCTTCCAGTTCATCATAGTCCTCTAAGAAAATGTTCCTTGTCTATACTAGAACACATTCTTTGTGAGCTTTATAAAATTGAAATTGGAATGTTTTGAACTAGAGCTTACCCCTTAGGGCAGCGGTTTTCAACCTGTGAGCTGTGAGCCCTTTGGGGGTCGAATGACCCTTTCACAGGGGTCGCCTAAGACGATTGGAAAACACATATATAATTACATATTGTTTTTGTGATTAATCACTATGCTTTAATTATGTTCAATTTGTACAATGAAATTGGGGGTCACCACAACATGAGGAACTGTATTAAAGGGTCGCGGCATTAGGAAGGTTGAGAACCACTGCCTTAGGGTATAAATTACTTGGCTTCCAAATTGAGCATTATTTGACAGATACTAAAATAGAAATATTCCTCTTTTCAGAGATATTCTTGGGTCCCATTTTGTGAAATTAATTTTTAATGTGAAAGTATACCCTTGACATATAGAGTTAGAAAAATTATTTGGTAAGAAGAAAAATTTGGCAATATTAAATTCTTAGAAATTGCAAGAGCAAGGTCTGTTCTGTCTCCACTTTATTTGAACCATAGTAGTTTTAGTTTTATTTGCTTTCAGTACATTTCTTTAAAGAAAGGGTTCTTGTTCCAGATAAGAGTAAGAATAAAATGCATGTATCAAATTTGCTTCCTACTCAATTAAAATTACAGTAGAGTGTTTTTTTTTTAATGTATAAAATGCCAAGTATAAGGCAAACAAGAGAGGTGAAAACTTCAACAAAATTTCTGTTAGGAGAAATTATATGAACAAATGATAGTTAATTAACCAGACTGGAAAAAAATAGAATCCCTACTGGACAGTGTGAAAAGCTGAGAACTAACCAGATTATTTATATCACAAAGTCCTCGAAGGGACAGGAACCAGCTGAGCCATATACATTCATAATTAGCAGTGCAGGATGGAAAATACTAGGAGCACTTATTAAACAAAGTTTGAAAACAGTTGCTCCCTATGTTCTCCTTCCTCTTCTTTACACCTGGGAGCCTGTTCTGCACCAACTCAGCCAAATGATAGGAAAGAATTCTCAAAAAAAGAAACAAAACAAAACAAAAACTCCAGACTAGAGGATGTCAGGTCCAATGAAAGACTAAGTACTAAACTTAAAACAGGGTAATTAAGTGACCTTAGTTATTCTGAATGCAGATTGCATTGATCTCAAGATCTCTTAACCTATGATTACCACAACATTGGCAGTCAGGGCCTTAATCTACAGGCGAGAAATTTAAAAGTATATATCAAGAGAATATAAAAGGCCCAAGACGAAAAAATCCAAAGATGAGGATATTTTGAAGGAATTCATCAACAAATAGCCCATCTAGATAAATCTATAATAAACCTCATATTAGATAGTCTCCCCCTACTCTGCTGTGTACATACAGATTTCAAATCAGATTTTCATCCCCCTTTTTTATTCATTAACAGGATGCTAATAATTAATGAACATATAAAGAAAATCTCTAATATGAAAGATAAAAATATAAACCAGCAAACAAAAAATTGCAATTGGGAGGAAATTGAGGTCGTTTAAGAAAGAAAGGAAAGTTATAAGATTATTATTAACTAGAGGCCCGGTGCATGAAAATACATGCACTGGAGGAGGAGCCCCTCAGCCTGGCCTGTGCCCTCTCACAGTCCAGGAGTCCTCAGGGGCAGGAGGTGACCTGGCAATCAGGGGAAGGTGACGCCCCATCACACCTCTGCTGCTGCCACTGCTGGCAGCGCAAGCCTTGGCTGGCCCTCGTTACCTGTGCCTGGGCCAGCCCTGGTCAGCTTGGGGGGCTGAAGGGACTGGGGGACTCCGGAGGCTGGTACATGGCCTTGCTGCAAGCCTACCACTCCAGCGGGGTGGAGAGGACTGGGCGCCACCATCTTGTGGCTGTGGGTGCTGCCATCTTTGAGGGTGTGGAAGTCAATTAGCATATTCCCTCCTTATTGGCTATGGGTGCCACCATCTTTGAGGGTGGGCATTCAATTAGCATTTTCCCTCCTTATTGGCTGTGGGTGCCTCCAACTTTGCAATGGTGTGAGGGTCAATTAGCATATTCCCTCTTTATTAGATAGGATGACTTCAGGAATGTAAGAGAAGATATTGTAGCTATAAAACTAGATCTCATAGAAATGTAAACAATCAGTAGAAATGGAAAATTCAGTATAATATCTGAAAGATAAAAATTACATAAACGAGAAATAGGGAAACAAAGGTTAATAAATTTAGATTCAACAGTTCAGAACTTCCAATGTTAAGAGTAGCTTTTAGAATACATAGAGAAAAGAAAATCATCAAAGAAGTAGTTTAGAAAATTTACTCCAAATTGAAGGACAACATTAGCCAAATTTAAAAACTCAGCAAGTACCCAGCACAATGGATGAAAGTAGATCAATGCTTATCATTGGATTGTTTCAGGATGCTGGGGGAAAAAATAGATCAAACAAATCTAAGAAAAAGAAAAAAAAAAAAAACACAAAAAAAACTTTCATGAAAAAAGAATCAGGGATCTGAATTACTTTAGGTTTATCCACAGAAGGTTGGAAATATGAGAGCAAATCTTTAAAATTATCTAAGAAAATGATTTTCAACCTAGCATTCTATACCCAGAAAAACTAATATTTTATGACAGCAGAATAAAAGTGTTGTTAAACTGAAGAAATACATATAAATCATTAGTGTTTAGTACATAAATTCATTCAATTATAAAAACTTATTTTTAAAATATGATGTTCAAAATATTTGAGATATTATAACTAATAAACTATACTTATGAATTTTTTATATTTGCAAAATAGAATATATCCCTTTAGTAATTAGTAATTTAGTAATATATTCCCATACTGGTCACAGTAATTTAGTTGTAAATATGTGAATATCTCTCCTAGATATTCTCATAGCTGTTAGGGTTACTTAGCTGGTTAGGGTTTTCTAGTTTGGGTATATGTGAATATATCTCTCTAGTGTTCCATTCTAATTAGAGTTATTTGTGGGATATGATTACCCACTGATTACCTGGAGTCATCAGGTTATATGGTTGACTAGAACAATTGTTCTCTCCTTTCTTTCTTATAATTTGAGTGTTAGACTACAGAATAATGTTTACTCTAATATACTATCTTCCTAGAGAGAGGAGACTTTTTTTTCATTGATTGAAATTATTTTTAAAGTAATCTAGGTTTTATTAAGAATAGTATCTCATGTATGTATAATCACTAGTGAGTAGGTAAATATCAGTTTGGGCAATAATATAGAAACCTTTTAGGAAATGGATAAAATTAAATATTATACATTGTTTATATATTTAAAATTATCTTTATAGTTAAAATATAGCAGGTTTATTAAACTTTTCAATTTTTTAAATTTAATGCTTCCAATGATTGCCAAATTTTACCAAAAATCGAATTATTTCCTACTTAAAAATAATTGTCATTTACTGACATTAAAATTGTTCAATATAATAAATAATTAAAACTAAAATGTGCTTTAAAACCTGATTAGTATCTGATTGGTAAAAAGCTTAATATTCTCCAAAATCTGAACACTTTTATGAAATTTTATTGTATGTTATTTACCACTAAAAATACAAGATTTTTAACAGTGAATTGTGTAACTCTCTAAAACTAAATTTTGGGGAAAATTATTATCAAAATATAAATTTTAATTTAAAATGCCCCTAACACTAGAAATTTTGAAAATGCTTAGACATTTAATTACTAATTTATTTAGATATTAGCAATTTGGTTTTGCAATTTTTTTTGAGTTTAAAAAATACATCACAGAATTTTCTTTTGGTCAGGTGCTCTAGTTATAGTGGATATTTTAGTAAACCATATGTTATAACTTGTGATTTAAATATAAGAGCTTTGTTAAGATGATAACATCTAAACCACACACACATTATTACTAATTGTTGAAATTGAACCTATCATGTCCTCTCCCTTTGCTGAACTATATTGATTTATTAATGCACAAGGGGGTCTTAAATTGGACATCAGTACAACTTCAAATATAATATCAGTAATCATTATATAGCCCCACCTAACCTATAAACATAGTAACTAACCATTCATAAAAGAGGTAAGGTGAATTACTGTTGCCTCTAGAACTTCTATTTTTTTCATTTAAATACTATCCTAAGCCTAACAATTACATCCTAAATCTCATCATCCAACCTTTTCTCTTCTTTCCTCCAGGTAGTTGGGATGCGGCCATCCTTGAAGACCTAGAAAGATTCAGGAAGTATACTTCTCTCAATGCAATGAAGATATTGTGCATTCATTTATATGTACAAAAGAAAAATGAAAGTCAAAGCTGAACGTAAAATGGACATAATTTTAATGATTTTTTTAAATTTTGTGCATTGGATTCAAACAGCAAACTGTGTGCACTCAACTGTTATCACAATGTTGTCAAGAAGTCTGTGTCTTTTACCATTTTACACACAATTGTTCATTACAATATGTTATCAGCCTCATGGAAACCAGGGGTGTGGCTTGGTAAGCAGTGGTGGTAGTGCACCTAACTTTTATATTATCTAACTTGAAAATATTTCTCTTCTATGATTCCTTTTTTCTTGATAAAAATAGTTTTCACCAAACGTTGGTGGTGCACACGCACTACCATTCATGCTTGACATCACACCCCTGACAGGAACACGTGTTCTTATTTTGTTGATAAAAAGTATTACAAAAATTTCCATACAAAAACTATTTTCATAGAAATCTTGCATTTCCACAAATAAACCTGAACATTTTTTGGAAAAAAAACTGCTCAAGAATTTTGTTCATTTAACACTGTGACTGTATTGATAAATGCAGTCCACTTCAAAGTTCTCCGCACATACATTTCTACAGATGACCAGTCCCCTTTTTCCTTTCACCGAGGTCTGCCCAGGCTCCATCAAGTTCATTTATAGCAGAAACTAGGGTTTGGATGAAATATCTGAATGTTAAAATGGAAGCTTCATTTTCCACATAACTATCAATACCCAGCCCTCTTTTATAACGTAAGACAAAGATTGCAAAATATTATTCTTTTCAATTCAGAATCTCTGAACCAACTGTTGCTTTTTATTCTTGGTGTGAAGTTGGGTGGGGTGGGGATAGGTAGATAGATAGGGATCCGGTAGAGTTACATGTTAAATCACCTGCAGGTGACTTTAAGGAAAAAACATTATTGCCTTGGTAATTGACATTTCTATCTCAATCAGTGACACAGACTGTTAAAAAAGAAAGAAAAACACTGATGAAGATATGTTTTATATTCCACTTGCCATGAAATTCAGATTTGTTTTGTGTTACATTTTTTTCACACATCCTATAAACACATATTGTCTATTCAGATGATCATTGTACTGAGTTGTTGGGGTCTAATAACATCACCACCTCTATTATCTGAATGTTCAGAAGACCATACTGTTTCTTGTAATGCTACAGGTTGTTGTTGTGTTTTTTTTTTTTCTCTGATTCCAAGTACTTTTATTGACAGTTTTACTGGTTACCTTTGGGGCATTGACATTCCATCTCCTGGCAACAGTTGGGCTTCAAAAAGAACCTGTAATTTCCTACTGGACTGCATTTGGAACCAGTCACAAAATGCGCGTGTAACATTCACTCAGAAGAAGGGAGGAACCCATGATAAACAGTATAACCCCGTGTAACTTGGTTGGTCCATGATGCTTGTAAATCAAGTCTGATCATTGCAACTGCTTAAATCACAGAGTCTCTAGTTCATAGACACAGCGGCATGAGGTAACTCATTTTTATTTTGCACAGGTTGCATATTTCCACAGGAAACATTCTCGCTAAATTGTTTGGAAAAAAGACGACAGTTTGTGCTTGGGTGTTTGGCCTCCCAGCTTTATGCCATGGTTTCTTTACCTGGCAACCTTCTGTCGTTAAATGTGTGCATGTTGATGACTTCTTCTGTTTTCACAATAACGGGGGCCTGTGGCTTGTGTTTTAACCGTCGCTGGCACTTCAGGG
Source organism: Myotis myotis (assembly GCF_014108235.1). NCBI lineage: Eukaryota > Metazoa > Chordata > Mammalia > Chiroptera > Vespertilionidae > Myotis > Myotis myotis. The sequence continues at coordinate 43,047,496 of NW_023416379.1, forward strand.
ACATCCTCAGCTCTTCTACCATGGCGCTACAGAAGGACCTCTACAGAACAACACAGAAAATGAAATATTACCAAACCGATAAACTGTCACTGTCCAGAGACAAACTAAAATAATTCTCAACAGACTTTCAACATAACCAGCCTTGAAGGTTTGAAATAGTTCAATATAAAGGTTAGAACAATTGTCACACTTTTAATAGACAACACATGATAATTAATAATATTTTATAAAAGTGGACTAGTTTAAAGAAAATCTCCACCTGATAGTGAAAGGAACTACCAACTGGAATGCATATAAAGCAGATGTAAAGCTTTATAGATGTAAAATTAATTAGGATCAAAATATATCTATATAGACATATCTATATAGATATATATATATATCCACCTTAAAATTTAAATATAAATACATATACACAAATTAATAACCAGGAATCCATTCTTGATATTTAAAAATAGAAGAAATGTACTACTTTTTAGATCACAACATGAGATAATGAAAATTTTCTTTAAACATAGATTTTTCATTGTGCATTTCAAAACAGAACAAAAATATAACACTGACAAAGACATAAAAATATGGAAAATAACTTCTGGTAGTCATTATACATTTTTGGGATTAGGCCTATAAAACTATTGATGATGATTACGAACAAATATATGAAATAACAAATTGTAGCACATTAAAAATCCATGAAAATATATTAACTTTTTTTGTCATCATCAGCTTGATAACTGAGAGTTGATAATTTATCCCATGCAGAAAAAAGTGACCCTATAATATTTTTAAATTCTCATCCCATTAGCAATAGATTTGCTATAAAAATAGTATATATGGGGCTCATTATTACAAGCTCCTCAAAATTCCTATTACAAACTCATATCTGTGCAACAAAATTTTATTAGTCTCCCTCCCGATCTAATTGAGATACACATGTTAGCTACATATAAGTAAGATTCATAAACCAGTTATATATTGTAGTTGAAATTCAGATGGGCTGAGACTGAGGTTCTTTCTGTGTGAAAACTAAAAATGTGGAAAACAATAAAAAATGTGAACAAGTATGAAAAATTAACATAATTCCAGAAAGTGATATGAAAACAAAACGAAACAAGCCTAATCAAATATGCATATGATGACTTGTTTGTTTGTTTGTTTTTTACTTGTTTTTTTTCTTTGCTCTTTATCAACTTAGGCTAATTCCAAAAGAATAGAGAGAATAAAAATATTTAATACTACATATGTTTCTTAGGTTTAACATATTTTGCACACATAATCTTTTGTGACAAACCTACGTTTTAATTAAAGTAGGCCTCTATCTAACAGAGAAAATTGATTCAGAGAGAGGAAAGTCACTTTCTGCAGCTTACAATGGAGACTCCAGCAAGGTATCCTGATAACCAATTTTGTAACTTTTGATTCTGGTACCTTCTTGTCCATTCCTGTCTATATCCTCACTTTTCTTTTATGGGTTCCTGACTAGCTTCCTTAGTAGTCTTCCCAGCTCTTTAGCCGATTCCTTCCCCAAAGGCTCAAAATTACTAGAATAATCTATTTTTCAAACATCAGTTATTAATAGCATCTTCTCGTCCAAGGAACAGGTAGAATCCAAAGATCCTATTTTTAGCATCATGAAGTCTATGATTCAGCTTTCCTTCTTTCTGCTCCTTCCCCCATTTCTTTTTTCTCTATACACAACCTCTCTGCTTGGACTTCCAAAGTTTTTCTCCTTTCCTCTTCTTTGCTCTGGTACCTTGCCATGTTCTTTCATCCTTCACATCCATCCGATTTTATCCTTTACTCAAATTTTCACTTATCAGGGAATCATTTTCCAATTGACCAGGGTCATTATTTTCACTCAATTTAGTTTTGTTCCTTTTTTAATTCATTATAATGTTTTCCCATCTGGCCTCTAAGTCTTCTCTGTATCCCTCTCAATGAATGGTAAAGAGAAGAGAGATCAACTTCTTATGGTACTGATTGTACACACATGTTCTTTAAACATTGACTGAATTAAGAATAGCTACATATGATCCTAATACTTTCTTATTTAACTGTTTTTAATTAAATTGCTTAAAAAATTTTTTTAGAAGCTTAGTGAAATGTAATGTACATAAGCTATTTAATCAGGTGAAATTTTGGTATTTGTTTAATAACATTAAATAGTAAAAGTATCAATTTATTAGTACTCACAATGGATGATGTTGCTAAACATGAATTCCCCACTAACTAATAGAGTTACTGCCATGCTCTTTTATCAAGTTAAATTATGCACTTCTGAAATCCATAAATTATATTTCTATTAAAAGATTTAGGGCATCTGACAGCCATTATATGGACATAGTGTTTCTTGTTGCTTTATACCTACTATTAGATGTACTTATTAAGAACATGATGACAATGATGATGAAGATGGTGATGATGACAACACTGTAGAAATGGAAAAATCTGACTCCAAAAGGGGAAGGAATACAAAGTCTTGAGGTAACTTAATCTTGGTTCTCTGTTGAAACATTTAACAGAAGAATTGATTAGATAATATAACAAGGTCAGAACTTTATGCCAATGACACTTAAAAATACTATAGGATGTGAATAACTTTGAATTGTTTAAAATAAGGCTTCATTTGAAAGTAATAAATGTCCTGAATGTTACATAATTGACAACACCCTCTTCTTGGCAAACTTGGCTTTTAGGCGGTTTGATTACATTAGTTTCAAAAATATAGAGAGTAGATATATTAATTAATTTTTGTCCATACAAAGAGAGTGATCTCAACAATTTATTTTCTTAGGAAAAAAACCTTATAAATGTAAACACTCATTCAACCATGGAATTTCACATATTTTTCTAGTAAGTTAAGAAATAAAATGTATTAGCACCCTATATGTAATGTCAGACCACAAATAAAGACATAAAGTTATTTAAAATAAATTTTATGTAATATAGAATTTATGATGTTAAATAATATAAAATGTAGGTAAAGAGCCTGGCCCCAAAGTTAGAACCTTTTATCTTTTATAATTTAAAAGATAAAAGAAAATTTCATCATTTATCATTTAAAATTACCTTAAGTAAATTATAGTTACAAATTTAGAAACTCTGAAAATTGTAAATTTGTAACTTGACCATGACTATTTTTAGGCTTTACCTATTTACAAAGTCATCAGAAAGTAAAAATTTTAATCAATCAATCAATAGACTTGATTATATGTTATTTTACCAGTTTTATGAATTTTTCTGTTAATCAACTGAATTTTGCCAGCACTTTTTAAAATGTATTAATGTAACTATATGTAAAAATAGTTTTATTTTAGGTTACTAATAAAGTCACGTGATACAATAGGTGTTCTTCTCACTGATAGACTATTTCTAATCCTTCACAAAAACTATAAAAACCTTTACATTTAAGCAAGAGTTTGGAATCAATATAGTGAATTAAATAATATCATAAAGTACTGTTTACTTGTGGAACTAGGGCAAACACATATTATCTTTTTTTTTTAAAGCTTTAGAATAAAAATTCCATATCTTGATTTATATAAAAATCTAAAGTTGAGATTGTAGAGATGATTGTGACATATATTTATTTCCTTGTGCTGTATGTTCAAAAAAATATTATTTCTGATTTTTAGAGTTCTAATGTCATTTAATAGAGACAAATTGTCTTTCCTACTTCATATAATAATTGGAACTTTTAAATGTATTTTTATTAAACTATGAAATAGGTTTTAAAAAACCCACGAGCACTTGGGTTATAGTAAACAAGAAGGAAGAAGGAGAAAAGGAGAAAAACAGAATCAGAGGAAGCAGGAGAAAGGGAAGAAGAAAGCATAAGGCGGGTGGAGAGGATGAGAAAGAAAACTATTTTGCTTTTCAAATCACTTCTTAGGGATGGAAACACATAAATTGTGTCATTAAATAAGTAACATTCTTAGGGTGAAAACAACAACAAAAATGTTTCTCCACATTAATATAACAGACTACAAAAAGAAAAAAGAAAGGCACAAGGATACTAACCATTATTAAAAACCTCTTTTAGTAAGTTTCAAAATTTACTAAACAGTGTCTGGATGGTAGGGTGGCACTAACCAAATAGAAGATTCCTGAAAATGAAAATTTACATCTTTGAGCTGTTAGCAGGTAATCGCAATTAAATTAGTAAAAGTCATTATAAAATTCATTGTAATTAATGAGGCAACCTGTATTTACACATCTCTCGTTCTTAAAACAACGAAGGTTTGGAAACCTTAAAAGTTTTGATTTGACTATATTTGCATTTCTTGTTTTGAAAGCTATCTAGTTTTATTTTGAGTATAATAAGACAACAAATAGTCTGCAGATAACTGTTCTAAATAATGTCATTATTGGTGTTATAGAATAATTTATTCTTAATAACTATATAATTTATAGATATGCTTATATGATAACAGATGTGACAGCACTTAGAGAAGCACATTATTGTTTAAATATTAGAAATGCAATTGTAAATATGCCCCACACTGAACACTAACCTAAACTACATTTTTAAGCTAAGATCTTTATATTTAGGAATGTCTTTTTGAAAAACAGCCACTGATGGAAAGCAACCAGTTTGATTTTTTAAACTTAAATTCATCACTTTCATGTTGAATATATGTAGTCACTAATCACCCAAATTAGAAATAACCATAAAATATTATAAACTACTATCAAGTCTATATTTATATTTTTAAGACAGAAACTCTATTATATGTACTACTATTCTGTATTTTGATAGTTTAAAATTAACCTCATGGTATTTTAATTTAGAAAAACATTACCCATTTTTGCATACAGTTCCTATTTAAAGCTCTATCAAGGCATCTTCAAGCTGCTTCTTTTAGACTGTGCAGCTCAGTGTTTGAATATAAACTAGCATATATCAACCAAACTGGTTTTGTCTTTGTTGTTTAAATTATATGTTAATGACCAGTCAGCTTGGCTCAGTGGTTGAGCGTTGACCTATGGACCAGGAGGTCACTGTTCAATTCCAGGTCAGGGCATGTGCCAGGGTTGCCAGGTGATCCCCAGTGGGGGACAGGCAGGAGGCAGCTGATCAATGATTATCTCTCATCTTTGAAGTTTCTATATCTCTCTCCCTCTCCCTTCTGCTCTGAAATCAATAAAATATATTAAAATACATATATATAAATTATATGTTACTGATTATAGATATCTAATCCATTTTAGACACTTTTCGAATTAATTTCTGATGCTGTAGGCCATTTGCCCAAGAAGTCCATATCACATGTAGTAAAGACAAATCAAAATTCTGCATAAATGATCTCACATTATAAATAACTAAACCATGAAAATGAGATGAAAAGTATATATAATGTAATATGCAATATTTTATATAATATTGGTGTATTAAATGAATAAAATAAATGTAATTTAATGTGACTCTTGCTTTCGACTTATACTTTTTAATTGGCAGTCTTTTAAGAATATCAAATAGCTAATGCTATACATCAGAATAACGAATGGACCTAGGGCTGTATAAATGCAATAGTGAAGCAATGAGAGATGAAAAATGACTAGTTAAAGCATTCATGTCAAAAAATTATATATATATATATATATATATATATATATATATATATATATATATCTCAACTTTGATCTCGATATTCAGTTTTATAGCAGCCATCTTTCTGTAAAAATTATATTATTTAAATAAGCTGTGCAGCAGTCAGACAAGACTTTACATGTAGGTTCCTTAATGATTGTGTTGCTTAATCACTGGAACTTTACAGGTAGAGAAACTAAAACTCAAGAAGTCAGGTTATCTATCTAAGGCTATGCACATAACTGATATCAAAGCTAAATGAGGAGCGCCGTTCCCTTGACTTCCGCTCTATGAATGCTTCATTATATTAGTCTGCCTCATTAACAGTGAACTGAATTTTAGCTGAGCCTTTTACCTGGAGTCTGTTCTTAATAACTTTAATGTTCTGAATGCTAAATAATAAGTCAGAGAAAAAATCATGGGGCAAAAAGAAATATGTGGTTCTCCCCCACCCCCACCCAATTAATAAAATGCTAAAGCATCTATGCTTTTGCCTGGATTATTTTACAATGATAAACATAACTAAAGATTAAAATATTCTCAGAAACCTTGACTCTTACAAAAACAGTTACCAAATATCTTTATATGCTTTTTGCAAATATAATGAGACAGAGAAAAATGAAGCATCATTATACATTTGTACATGTCCCCTACTTAAGCTAGAAAAATCAATAAATAAGTTCAGACAAGTTTCAACACCACTTTAGTCAATACAGCTATGAGATGCATTTTAAGAAAAAGCAATGTTAATCATCACATTTTTGCTGGTAGTCATAATGATAAAGTTTTTCAATAATATATATATATAAAACATCCAACTTAACTAATGCTTTATTGTAGGAGAGCTCTCTTTTCTGAAGGCCCAGCAAGCTAAATGTATCAGTTTTGTAAATAATAATAAATATAACAATATCTGTCAGACACTTGCAAAAAAACTCCACCCATATAAATTACTTATCTTAATTATTAAAACATTTTATTTATGGTATATTTATAGTCTATTTATTTATTTATTTATTTATTTTAAAAGACATATAGAGAAGTTAAGTAATTTTATCCAAGGTTACATAAAGTTGAGAAATGATTACAAGTCTTTTTCATTTTAAAATTCATCCTTAAGAATAAGAAAATGAAATAACTATGCTTATGACTAAAGCCCACAATCTGTTTACCTAAATCAAAATCAAACTCCACACATTTTATCAATGCAACTTCAGAAAGGAAAACTATTAAGAGAAATAGTTAAGTATTCATTCTTGATTTTGTGAGTATGATATAGCATAAATAGTGTTAGATGAGGCATCTTTGACCTTGGGAAATATTCTTCACCCCTGAGATACTTATCCTTATCTGAACAATATGGATATTTACACAGTTGTCATGATCACTTCATACCCAAGAAAATATTAAAAGCTCTAAAGTGGTTTATAAAAATAAGGAAGTAAAATTATTACCTGTCAAGCTTCAATTTTAATTTTAACACATCATTTATAGTCATTTGAAAAAATGTCTTAAAGATCCTTTTGCCCGCATAAAGTAGTTTATAGAGTAAAACAAAGATTGGCATCTCATTTTAAAGTGTGATTTTATATTTACATGTAAAAACATTTTTAAAAGCCATCCACTTATCCCTCATATGGGTCATTAATGGAAACTGAGAGATGATCTGCTTGCAGAGAAAGGCAATAACATAAAAGAATACAAAATGGACTATTTATCCAAAGTTTATTTACATCTTTTAACATCTGAATAGCAACATGCTCTATAGATAAATTTTACATTATTGAAAATTTATTTGGCACTTTATAATTCTTTACAATGATTTATAGCAGTGTTTGCATTCCTATATCTTACTCAATAAATGACTTTTTTTTAAAAAACATTGTTCCTGTTAGAACTAATATTTCAACTTTCTGAAAGCAATTTGTGTATAAGCATCAGTGAATGATCTGTTTTCATTCTTCTGGTTCCATGAAATACAAATTCAGCCAACTTTGAAAAATGTTTCCCTTGTGAATAAACTTTCACCCAGGATCCAGGTTTAAACTAAACCATTCTAATTTATCCTTAAAATTCCAAAATTGCGTTGTTTCATTCACTTGTTCTTCTATGCCTTTTACATTTGCTATTCAATTATAGACTGAAGAACATTCTATGGGCCCTCAAAAATGTTTTGAACTTTCAGAGACTGGAAAAATACCATTATTTAGAGATACCTTGGATTTGTTTTACCAGTGTTCTATAATAAAAATAACTATATTGACTAAAATGGACTATATACTGATAAACATAAATTTTAGTAGTTCTTAAAATCCACATAAATCATTTTAGAAGAAACTTAGAATAAATATATGTGTCCAATACAGGACACATAAGTTACAAATTCAATATCTGAGCAATAATTCTTATTTTTATTTCTCAGACATACTCACTACACTTTGTTTAAATGTAAGTAATAAAAAAAATGAATATTTTTGTTAAGTTTTAGTTCATGTCAAGAAACTCAGAGATTTGTGTTTAATGTGTTCAATGGAAACAATTTGCATAAGCAAATCTATTTTCAGTTACATGGGAAAATATTTCTGTATACAAATCAGACAAAAACAAAAAGTTAAAATGTATGTTATATTACTCTTATTGCTGGAAATCAAAAGAAGGCAGAATTATTTATACCTTTTTTAAAAGGACACATTCAAATATTTAAGAAAGTAATTTTAAGCAAATTAATAAATCATGGTTATGTCATAAAATATTTTTATAAAAATTCAAATTATTACAATTACTTCTAATTCATGCTTACAAAACCAATATATTATCATAAATAATACCAGAGAAAACATAGGTTTGCATATTCGGCCGCTTTCTTCAGTTAGAAGGGAGAAGCAGGACCTGCAAACAAATGCAACTTGAAATGGACTGATAACTGCTTCAGATGTACATCAGATTCTTGGATGGCTTACTGAATGAACCTTAACTAGTAATGTTTTTAAAATCAGCAAAAAAGTAAGGAGAAAAGACAATCAATAAAAAATGCACATGTCAGATACTTCAGAGAAGGAAGACTTTTTGAGTATCTTTCCAAATGGTCAATTGACACTTTAGAAAAATTAGAAAAATAAATATGTATTTATTTAAAAAGTCTGAATAAGTAAAAATCAAGGTATCACTATGGCATTAATATCTGCATCAAAATAAAAACCCTTAATTACTATAAAAATTGGAAGACACCATCTTGTGGTTATCTGAAAGGAATGCAATTTAGAGTTTTTGAAATTTTTAAGGACTATTTCTTTCAGCATACAGTTTCTGTAATCAGTTTTAACCTGTCCTCATTTTAAAACGATGTATTCATATACTATTCATAATTATCAAACAACTTGGAATATAAAAAGTTATGGTCATCAACTTCCATAATGTTCATATTCAACTAAACTCTGTGTATATTATATCTGCCAACTTACTTAGATCAAAAAATTGTATTTGTTCTTTTAAAAAGTACTAGAATATTATAGACTGAAGAAAAAAGAAAGAAAAAGCAGAATGAGACGAGAAAATAGATAGCAAAACACTTTGGAACTAAATGGTGAATCCTTTCTTACTTTAAATATGCAAAGCATAATTCATTACATGCTTGGCTCTCAATAAATATTTATTAGAGCAAAGGAATAATTCCACACATGTTTACAATCTTTTTTTAATTTAAAAAGTTAGGTTTTAGGCACAGTTGTAAGTGTAAATAAACTGTGAATTTCTATATACCATCAATCATAACTTATAATAAAATCTGGGGATATTTTCTGACTAACTCTGATAAATTAAGTAAGATCTTAAACGCTATAGCCCAAATGAATAATTTTTTTCAAGAAAAATGAAGAAAATTGAGTCCAAGAACCTAATTTATCACAATAAAAATATGGGTCACTCTAATAAACCCATAATTATTTATTTGCTAAGCTTAATTCTTTTGAATTATATAAAAACAGTTCATTTTTATTCTTTATTGTAGTTTTTTTTAAATATGTCACTGGATTCAGCTTGATTATTAATTCAAGTCAATAGAAAGAAAAATTAGTTAGTTGATAGATAGATAGATAGATAGATAGATAGATAGATAGATAGATAGACAGACAGATAAGTAGACAGAGAGAAAGAAAGATAGATATAAATAGATCTTATGCTGACTGGCACTACTTGATACCTTGGAGTACAAACCAAAAAATTAGGTCATTATCCTACAGGAACTAAGAGTCCATTTGGGAGAGAGGCACTCACACACAGAAACCAACAAATATGACATGCAATAAAATAACATGCTAAGGGAAAATGGAGATATGCATAGGCCTCACAGAGATAAGGTATCTAGGCTTATTGATGGATATAGTTTGAAATGTCAGAAATACCTTCCCAACTTTTTCCAAAGGGGAGAATATTTTTTGGAATGATGATAGTACCTGAAATCAGCTAGGTATAAAAATACATTGGGTTTGCTCAAGTCAAATGGAAGAGGTTTTGTAAAACTAGATGACTTTGGAAAATGGAAAGTATGTTAGTGCAGCTAGAGAAGAAAATGCCAACTGGGGGGAAGCAAAAGGTAAAACTACAGTGTTAGACAGAGACAGATCCTGAAGTGTCTGCTAAGCTAGGGCGTTTGACTTTCAATACAGAAGCCATGAGGAGACAATGTGTGAAAGCATTGGCGAATATGATACATAATGCTTAGTATTATCAAAACAGTTGTTTCTTTTGTTTTATTTCTTTTCAATGTAATGTTTTATCCGGTTCAGGAAGAAAAAGTACATTCCTTTTACTAATTTTTAATAAGGCCATACAAGTGCATAGAAATTCATGAAAGCTGGTTAATATGTTAAAATTCAAGCAAATTCATTATTTCTAACTAGAGGCCCAGTGCACAAATTTGTGCACCAATGTGATCCCTTGGCCTGGCCTGTGGGATTGGACCAAAACCGGCTCTCGCACATCCCCTGAGGGGTCCTGGATTGCAAAAAGGCACAGGCCAGGCTGAGGGACACACCGCCGGTGCACCATTGGGGCTGGAGTGGGACGTGGGAAATTGGCCAGCTGGTGAGGGGTTACGGGAGGGCTCCAGGGTGTGCTCGGCCAGTCTCGCTCAGTCCCAATCGGCCAGACCTCAGCAGCAAGCTAACTTACTGGTCGGAGCGTCTGCCTCCTGTTGGTCAGTGCATGTCATAGTGAGCAGTTGAGAGTCCTTAGCATATCATTAGCATATTATGCTTTGATTGGTTGAATGGCTGACTGGACACTGAGCATACGAGGCTTTTATTATATAGGATAATAATGAAAAAAGGTATTTTACAGAATTAAATCTCTACATCCTATGTTTTCTGTTTTTAAGCAGACTGTGCATAAAATAATTGTGCATAATGACATGATTTAGGTAAATCATAAGTATAGGACACAAGACAAGGACAATAGAACACCACATATTATCAAGAGATTAATTCTTTTGTTTTATTTTAATACTGAGCTATTAGAGAAAGAAAATCATGATGTATGGATAATTAAAGTTCCAACTAGAAAATCCAAATTTCTTCTATTATTTTGGACTTACTTTAAGCATTAACTAATCAAATATCACACCTATTGACAAATTATAATATAAATCAAAATTGATGAGTTAACCTATTTGTCTTTGGTTAGTTTTTGAATTTGATCTGACACCATAAAAAAGATCGTAAAATACAATGTGTAGTTAGATCTTATTTTCAGTCACACCAGAGCAACAAATATTTGATTTAGCCAAGTCAGCACATAGCCATCCTAAATGCTGTGAAAAAATAATTTGTGCTATTTTTAATTTTTAAAAAAATTTAAACTGGTTACCCATCAAAATACTCATTTATAAAAAAATTGTTTCTAAGAATTAAGTACTATAGTCAAGTGAAAATGTAGAAATGCTGTATCAAATTGTTTTTTATTTTAGAAAGGATAAGTAACTGCAACATAAATTATTAAAGGCAAAGCAAAGTAAAAAAATGTTTTTCTTTTTCAAAAATAGTTTTAAGGATGTAAGTGCTTCAAAGAATGTTAGGAGAATATATGTGTCTTTATTCATGTATGATGTTTTTAAACATCATGTTTCTACTCTTCATATTTATTTAAAAAGTTCAAATGCTTTGCAAATATTAAATAAAATATAGTCTCACTCTGATGCAGGGTTAACTAGTTAAGCACCCAAAATGTATTTTTTTTATTAAAAAGAAGAGATATTTAGATACAAAAAGTCTAAAATAAAGTGCAGAAAATTTTAAAATGTTAAAGCATTGTTACATGTCCAGAACTATACATTTACATACAAAAATTGTCTTGTACCATCTAAAAGAGAGATTTTTAAAAAAAATAAACATTCTTCCTTGTATTTATAGAACTAAGGAAATTATAGCACTGGAAGTACATAATCTGAATGATGTTTGCAAACTATTCAAGATTAGAATATAAAGATATTTTTACATTAAAAAAACCAAATGTTTTAAAATCCCAAGAAAAAGTGCAATAATCTCAATATTTTTGAGGTTTATATATATTCTTAAAAAGACACTGCAAGGAAATAAAGGGCTCATTAAGAATAACATTAAATGCCAAAAAAGTCCCACAATATTTTTACACATTCATTAATTTTAAAAAGTTAATTGTAATTTCCACATGCAGATTAAGAGTTTTTTCAATTAAAAATTTGCAGGACTAAAAATATTCAAATAAATATTTCATTTACTCTCTGTCTTGAAACTGTATAATCAGCAATGCACCTTACAACACGTTTTATTTGAAGAGAAGTATTTTTCCTTCATTATTATAGTTTCTGATTTTTGCCTCTATCCTTAATTATATTCATCCACTAATCTAACTGCAATGAACTCCAAGCAGCTCTTTTTTTCAGGCTTCAACAGAGGAGAGAACTAGTCACTTGCCCCGAAGCTGGCTCAATTAAACAAACTACATTTAAATTAAAAACCACGAAGGTGATCATGCATTCTCTCTGGGAACCTCTGTAATAAATGAATGGCAGAAGACAATTAAGAGTCAAACTTCTAAGCACTACCCTTGGTTGGAAAGATCAAAAATAGTTTCTTTTATTATAACGACCATCGTTTTAAATTGTAAAAAGGTGACATTTACCTTTTCCAATTGAGCGTTTTTTTTGGATTTGTATAAAAACTCTCCCACGGCCACAAAAACCGAGAGCACCAAGCCAGCGGCCAGAACAATGAAGATGCCACCAATGTTCTGCACCCCCAGGGCACTGGCCTCTTTGCTCTCCTCCTCCGGACAGCCATTGCCTCTCCACCACTTCTCCTTCATCATGTGCAGCTTGCCTTCCTCTTGCAGCTGGAGAATTGCAATGGTGATCTTGTCTCTATAGGGAGAACCTAAAAAAGAGAGGGCTTGTTAACTATTTCTAGGAGCCCAGCATTTCATAAGTAAAGGCTAACATGAGGAGAGGAGGACAGAGCTTTTTCCAAATGCTTATTTCCAGGAGAGAAAAACAACTGAAAAACAACAGAGACTGGAAGTTTAATAAGATAAATATGGCCTGTGGCCTTTCTGATTTTAAAGGGTAAAATGAATTTTGTTTTATGTAAGAAAATATCTCCTTATAAAAGGCAGACTCAATTCAGAGCACTGGAAAATAAATAAAACAGTAAGTAGTCATTTACAAGAGGAAATGGAAAGTACAAAGATATTTGGTTAATGTTTAAAAATAATTTCACGCTGAAAACAGAGTATTGATAAAATGGTAACCTCTATTTTTAGAGAAGTTATGGAAAAAATAGTATTTCTCTTTAGTGAGTGAAATAATTTAAGGCAATTATGAATAAGGTATACTCAGGGGTAACTAATACTTTGCAGATAATTTATTTTCTTATTTGACATAAATAACAAAAATAACACATTTCTACAGATTTGGATCATTCAAATATCATGGAAATCAATGCATTGTCAGAATTTTAAGGTTATTTGTTCACTTATCGTTTTATGCTTTGGGAGGAAATGTTCATTTCAGTGGAGGCAATATAAATGAAATTTAGCATTTATGCTGATGGGGATAGATATTTACCTGTATTAGCTATTATGTGATAAGTAATAACTTTTCTAATTGGTTGCCCAGAATCATAGAATAATATATATATATTTTTTTAATTTTTTTTTTTTTTTACAGAGAGGAGGGAGAGGGATAGTTAGAAACATCGATGACAAAGAAACATTGATCAGCTGCCTTCTGAACGCCCCCTACTGGGGATCGAGCCTGCAACCAAGATACATACCTTTGACCGGAATTGAACCTGGGACCCTTCAGTTCCCAGGCCCACGATCTATCCACTGAGCAAAACCAGCTAGGGCTACATACATCTTTTAATATCTTTCCCAAGGGATTGGTCTTACTGCTTTCTCCGTCCCCCCGCCCCCCCACCCCAGCAATAGCCTGTTTCTAAAGTTTAATCTGCTTTCCTAAAACAGTACAGACATACTCCACTTTTCTCTACAAATTCATTCATGAGTGTTTTTCTGCCTACAGAAAAATACTAATATCAGTTTGCAGTCAATGTTGCTGTGATTTTGATTTGATTTAAATATACCTACAACTATACATAAAGCTTTATTTCTGCTAAGAACAATCATAAACCAGGTCAGGAAACTTTTCTGCCTTATAAGGAATACCACTATATACATTGTTTTTATTTTTACTTGATTAATGTAATAGACTAATTCAGCATTATTCATTTAGCAAGAATATGCAAAGTTAAAAGTAGAAAGACAAGGAGAATCATAGGAAGTAGGTAGCCTGTTAAAAAAAATTGAAGTGAAAATCTACCAAATCCAGCCTGACAGGTATAAAGAAATAGCTATTAATAAAAACATAATTCATAACCTACTCAGAAGAAATGTTTAAGTACATGGTTTCTATATAACATTTTTCACAGCTTTCCTAAAAAAGGTGCATTATTCTTTCCTATGATTAGAACTCAAATATTTCAGTTATAGCAGGGGAAGTCCTGCTTCTCTCTCTGTGCACTTATCTCTGCTCTCTTTCAAACACTACTCTGATGGGAATGCTCAGTTTAAATTCTACCCCTCAGTCACTTCAAATATCAATGGATTACTACCCCAGCCTGTAGTATTTCCTATGGTGATCACTCACTGGGCACTCAGCTTAGGTCACCTAGTATTATTACTATCTACCTTTCAAAATGTGACTATTTTCCTAAGGAGATTACAACTCTTTGGAATAGAGGATCTATCTATCTATCTATCTATCTATCTATCTATCTATCTATCTATCTGACATCTGTATAATCTATCTTAATTCTCAATCTTTTCTCACATCATAGGCTCTCAACAAATGTTTCCTATGATAAGGAGTACAATATAATTGAGGAACTACTAACATGAGAGTGACAACCTGGAGCTATAGGTCTCTCTCACATGTATTTAAAAACCATGTATCTCAGCCATCTTGTTTAGATACCTAGTTTTCATTAATTCACTAATTCTAGTCTAGTACCAGCTTTAAGATCACATTACACTAAATTATCATACTTATTAACCATGTATATTTCTTGCAAAGTAAATATCTGACTGAGGGGGAAAATCCATTCTAAGCAGAATTGTAGTTTATCAAATATATCTTTCAATTTGCAATATAGCATCTCAAACAAATTTTGTGCTGATGGTATTGGCAAAAAGGGCCACACATGGTGAGTATAAAATGTGGCTTCTTTTCTGGAAGTACAATTATAAAGCAACGTTTTGGTAGATAATGATTTGAAAAGTAAACTTTCAAATATGAAAAATTATTGATCCAGCTAAGTAATGTTTTAAGCCAGCATATTTCTAATCCTGAGAGATACTGAAAGAATATTGTTTTATTATCAACTCACCATATACACTGAACTGCATTGGGATGTTTATTCTAATGTCTTCAAATACAATATTCCTCACTGAATTCTCAAAATAAGGCACAGATAAATAAAAGCAACCAATTTTTTAAGAAATGGTGGGTAAATTTTGCTCTTTCTAGCTGAGCTTCTTATTTCCAGTACTTATTGTTTGTATAAACATTTCCCATTCCTGGTAAACCTTGCCACACCTATTTCCCAGTGTAAATGTAAAAATGGGGAAATGGCATTTCATTTTAATCAAAGCTACAATGTTAATATACCTCATTTTGAGGTTTTTATCAGGATGGAATAATATAAGGCATACAATCAATAACAGTAAAGTATTGTCATGTTTTGTGATTCTGTCGTTTAGTTTAAGTGACTATTTTTATTTTTTTATTCATCTTTATTGTTGAAAGTATTACAGGTGTCACCTTTTTTCCCAATTGACCCCTCCACCTGGCACCTGCCCCCCACCCCCAGGCCTTAAAAAGAAACAAGAATTCAATAATGAATTATTAATTCTTTGGTATATTATTTGTTGTTCTTTGGTACATTATTTGATGTTCTTTGGAAGGCATTTCTATATAGATCAGGGGTTCTCAACCTGGGGGTCGCGACCCCTTTGGCAGTTGAACGACCCTTTCACAGGGGTGACCTAAGACCATCTTGCATATCAGATATTTACAATACATAACAGTAGCAACATTACAGTTATGAAGTAGCAATGAAAATAATTTTATGGTTGGGTCACAACTTGAGGAGCTGTATTTAAAGGGCCAGAAGGTTGAGAACCACTGATATAGATACTAGTTGGAGCCAAACATGGACTGAAATCTCATGTAGTTGAAATATCTCAAGGACATATTGAGATCAAAGACAAAAGCATCTTTCATCATCCTTGTGACACGAACAGCCATGCGCTTAGCTCTAATGAAGTGAACAGCCATTAGTTAGATAGATAGAGCTTATGTGTTTCACCCAAGTCACAACTCAGCCTCAGTCCAGAAGCTGGCTAGCACAGAACTGAGGCAGCACTAACTGGCAACTGAGAGAAGCTGGGGTTTCACATGGTAAGGCTGCCTCCAGGGGAGGTATGCATTTTTGCAAGTTTGACTAGAAAACTACCAAGGAAATTCTAAATATGCCCATCATAACATGTATCATACACCTAGCAGTCAATTCACAAATGCTAAGGCGGCAGACAGATCACCATGACTGCATGAAGAAGGAGGTTAGGCAAAAATATCTGGAATACTTCAACAATCAATGTAGAAAGGTAACTTTCAGTTCCAGTTTTATTAAAACTCTGTGAGAGTTTTAATTGTTAGGTATTTTAATGTTTTTGTGAGATTGCATAAAATATATTGTCTAAAATTCTCTCATTAAATGTTGATGGGTAAATCATTTTTTAAAATCATCATACAGGATAAGCAAACACCCCTCACAGCTAAATCTAGCCCTTCAATTTTTCACTATGCAGTCTCTTAATTTTGGTTCTTTTATAGTCTCAATCGCAATGAGACTTTCTTTGGTCATTTAAACATATGATTTATACTGACAGTAAGGAACTATTATGGTTTTAAAATGGCCTTTTTACAAGTTGGCAAAAGATCCCATTTACCAGATAAAAAAAGGTTCTAGCTTACAAAAAAAGGGAGGGAGGGGAGAAGGGAAGGAGGGACAAAGGGGAGGAGAGAGAGAGAGAGAGAGAGAGAGAGAGAGAGAGAGAGAGAGAGAGAGAGAGACATATGATTACTACATAGCAAAGCCCCTTGACATGTCAGATGCATATAACCTGGGCTCAACGTGAGAACTCAAAGTGGGCATAGAGGCAGTTAGTTTAAGTGATAAACAGTAACAGTATATATGCAAGCATAAAAACTACAAATACACCAATTTGCAATTCCCTCAGTAATTACTATCTCCGAATGTCCTTAGTGTTATATTTTGATAAAATATTTTACATAAAATTTTAATTTTTTAGAATCCCTCAAAAGATAGATTAAAAGCTCCTTAGAAAAATAAACTGTGATTATTATACACAATTAATACAAATCTCACCAAGTATTTCAGAGCCTTCTTTTCCCCCTCCCTTCCATGTCTCCTCTCCTATCCCCCTCCCCTCACCCTCCCTTCCCTTCATTTCTACCATTCTAAGTTCTTACTTGTGGACTAGAAGGCCCATGTTATTATGCATTCTTTTTTTAAAAAAATATATACTTTTATTGATTTTAGAGAGGAAGGGAGAGGAGAGACTGAAACATCAATGATGAGAGAGAACCACTGATCAGCTGCCTCCTGCACACCCCGCCCCCCTCATCGGGGATTCTGCCTGAAACCTGGGCATTTGCCCTTGATCAAAATCGAACCCGAGACCCTTCAGTCCGCATGCCAATGCTCTATCTATCCACTGAGCAAAACCAGCTAGGGCTATTATGCATTCTAGGTTCTAGGACTAAGTCTACTAAACACAATACATTGATATGCTTATTTGATTATCTTTTTCATATGTTTTCAAACTAACAATTTTATGTATATACCAACATTTTTGTCCTATTTCCATATATCTAGATAATACAGAAATTACAAAGTAAATGAGGTCAGCATTACATTTAATTCTTAGGAAGGCTTATTGATTGATTAAAAGCTTTTCTTTAAAGGTTGCACAGCAAGTGGTCTAGTACTTATCACGCTTTAGTGAATTATGCTAAAATCACATATACTGGCAATCTCCCATCCATCCTGTCAAAAGTTTCTTTAAAATCAGGCTTCTGCATGCTTTAATCAGTTTCAAAGATAAGAAACAAAATCATTCTTGCTTTCTATAAATATATTTTTTCTAAAACCCATTATACCAGTATTTCTAAAACTGGGTTTCCCCCACACTCTTCTCTTTGTGGGAAATGTATATCGGTATCTCATTTTTAAAGGATTCCCTGATCAGATAAGCTTGAAGACTACTCCATATCAAATACATTTCTTGAAAATTCACATTATACACTACCAAAATAAAGACTTCCAAATCTCCATAAAGGAATAAAAGAAAAAAAACTTGTTTAAAATGCTTAAATTTATTTTTAGGGGAATAATTGTTTCCTTTGTGTATATTAAAGTTTCCATCAATTACTTGATTTTAACCTTGATTTGAAAAGCACTGCCTTCGATAACGATAATTACTACAGTTACTACATCAGTTCTCTCGGGGGGGAAAAAAACAGTTCCTTTTTAGATATTTCTGCTGGTCCCTGCCTAGACATCTTCCTCTGTGACTTTGAATTTAAACATTATTAAAGAACATTAAGTTAAAATTTTATATGTTCTTCATCCTCTATAGCTCCATATGCTTCATGAAACATTAGCTCATAAGAATTCACATCACACTGATTGCCTTAAAACAGGTCATCACACCTGGCTTTGAAGTCTCTTTTAAAGATACTTTGGGAAGGCAAGAGTTATAAAAATTACTTAAATATATTTGTATGCCAAAATTGCTGAAACCAATTTTAAAAATTTTAAAACATGCACAACACTTTGTTCCTTCTAATAGCACCCACATCCTTTAAACATATTGTTAAAATTTTATGTAAGTATTGCTGTTTTCAATAATCCTCTCTGTCCACCTTCTAAAGAACTTTAGTTTTCTTTGCTTTATATTTCATAGTTATTCAAATCATTGTAATGATAGCACATTCTGTGTATAACACAGAATTAGTTACTCTCTTTGGGCCTGGGAAAATATTTCTATGAAAGAGACTACTCATAATTTTAGGTTTCTTCTAGTTCCTCATACTTCAAGATATTATGAAATTTCTGAAATATGGTAATTTAAATGTCTTGTGGGTATGAGACTATACCATATTCACTAAGGATATAATATCCAAAAGCTGGCCTCAAAAACTTTAATAATTTCTTAATTATTTGTCTTCTCTCAAAAAATTGAGTCTGATAAATGTTTCTAAAACATTTACTTAAAACTTGAAGCCCTTAAGACTAGCATGTCAGTTATAGGTAATCAATCATCCATTATTCACATAATTTCATCCAGTATCTAACATGTTGCCTATCACGCATTAAGCATTCAACAAATGCTTCTTGAATGAGATATTGAATCAAGTATAATATATTAATTATGATATAGCCAAAATATGTCAAGGTAGAACTTCTGATATTTGACATTTTCTCATGCTATTAAATTGAATAAAATAAGAAGAGTCCATAAGCAGATTTAGTTAACATGTCTAGTATTGACCATCTACTAGTATAATAAATTAGATGGTCAAGTACATTTACAAATTATTTGTATTTATATTGACAGTCAGTGATTTCCTTTGGTCAGTGCCTTCATATGTAAAAGACCTGCTAGCACAAAAGACCCGAGTATGTCTGCTGGAACCATCATCTTCAATTCTTACATTATTATATTATTATGTAATATTACATCATTCTATTCCATTACTACTGTGTTCTGGCAATGTTACATTTTATAAAATGGCTCCTGGTTTTTTTATGTTGAGATGAGTTCTGGGTTACCTAAATGCATAGCAAATTTGGGTGCTTTTAGAGCTTTATCTTTTTTTACCATCCTTTTCATGATACAATCTTCTAATAAGTTGGAGCCAGACTAAATTTTCTTGGAGCCTTTTCCACTGCAGAAGATGGGTTTTATTATCTCTCAGGGCACTTTCTCTCCCATATTTGTTTTTGGGAAATGCTAAGAAAAATTTCATATTTACATTTCAAATTCAATTTTATTTCTGTATATATCCAGTTTTATGTTTTATTCAGTCAATAATGCTGTTATACAATAACATAGCATCATTGCTCTATTCCTCCAGATAACTTAATAAGTAACTAAAAAATAATTTCTGTAATTACTTGATTAATGCTTATTTACCCTAACAGAATGCAAATTCCATAATGGCAGGGGCTATATCTTCTTTCTTACACCTGTCACAGAGAATGAAAATATTTGTTGAATGAATACATGGATAAAATAAAATATTTTTAAGTTCTAAATAATTGGTCATGCATATTTGCAATTTTATCTTCAGTCATTTCTTATGAATCCAAACCACATCTAG
This sequence comes from Myotis myotis, assembly GCF_014108235.1. Taxonomy (NCBI): domain Eukaryota; kingdom Metazoa; phylum Chordata; class Mammalia; order Chiroptera; family Vespertilionidae; genus Myotis; species Myotis myotis. The sequence goes on from NW_023416379.1 coordinate 43,068,087, forward strand.
ATCTTTATTTCATCTTTATCTAATAATTATAATATATTTATTTCAAATGAAGCATTTAATATGTGTAGCAACTAATCACTTTCTGAGGCCCATTTCTGACTCCCTGTTAGATAATAGCTAAGCAAGTGTGGAGTTGTTGTCATCACTCCTTGTAGTTTCTTTTGAAGGCACTCATTGAAAACCCTCATTCTGACAGCCTAAACAGTTCATGAGTGACAATCCTAAGAGGAAAACAAGAGTAGTCTTATTTTGAAAACAACTTATCAACTCATAACATTTTAATCACAGAATGGTAAATGACAGATAAAAGTGATCCAATCTCAGTGATACCTACTAATCTTTCCACATTGGAAATCTATGAACATCATTTCCTTGCTTAAAATTTTTCAGAATAAAAAACTAATTCCTAAATATGTCAAGCAATTCATTTCTTCAACCTCTCAGAGGGTTGTTCTCTGATTTTATGCTTTTCCTCTTATTTACCTACCTGACAGCAATACAAATTAGTTGTATTTTCCATTGCCTACCAGTGGTTGGCAAACTCATTAGTCAACAGAGCCAAATATCAACAGTACAACGATTGAAATTTCTTTTGAGAGCCAAATTTTTTAAACGTAAACTATATAGGTAGGTACATTGTTATTAACTTAATTAGGGTACTCCTAAGGCTTAGGAAGAGCCACACTCAAGGGGCCAAAGAGCCGCGTGTGGCTCGCGAGCCACAGTTTGCCGACCACCGGACAGCTTTGCTTTTGTACTTCCCCCAATTTTCTGGTTGAACTTCTCCTCCTCCAGGAAAACTACTGCTAATTTGCATATTGATCAGTGACTGTCACAGAGACATACAGCATCCCACTTCTTTGGTGCCATATCACATTGCCAATATTCTAGTACAGCATTTGGTTAATCATATTCCAATATTTTTCTATATCTCTTTCTGTACTGGATGATGATATGAGGCTCCTGAGGGCATGGACCATGTCTGAATCATGTGTTGCTGTTTTTTATTATTAACTAGGGGCCCGGTGCACGAAATTCGTGCACTGGGTGGGGGCGGGGGGGGGGAGTGTCCCTCAGCCCAGCCTGCCCCCTCTCACATACTGGGAGCCCTCAGGCGTTGACCCCCATCACCCTCCGATCACCTGATCGGCCCCTTGCCCAGGCCTGACACCTCCGCCAGAGGTGTCAGGCTTGGACAGGGGACCCCCATCTTCCCCCGATCACTGGCTCTGACCCCTGCCCAGGCCTGAGGCCTCTGGCCCAGGAATCATGCCTAGGCAGGGGACCCCCATCTCCCTCTGATCGCTTGCTCCACCGCCCGCCCAAGCCTGACGCCTCTGACCCAGGCTTCAGGCCTGGGCAAGGGGACCATCATATCCCCCCAATCCCTGGCTCCGCCCCCCACCCAGGCCTGATGCCACGGCCAGAGGAGTTGACCCTCATCACCCTCCGATCACCAGTCACCGGATCGGCCCCTTGACCAGGCCTGAGGCCTCCGGCAGAGGTGTCAGGCCTGGGCAGGGGACCCCCATCTCCCTGCGGTTGCAGGCTCCGCCCCTGCCTAGGCCTAACGCCTCTGGCTGAGGCATCCGGCCCGGGCAGCGGGGACCCACAGCTGCAGCGGCCCCGGGATTGTGGGCTTCGCTTTAGGCCCAGGCAAGGGACCCCTAGCTCCCGGGACTGCCAGCTTCAACTGTGCCCAGCTCCCATCGCTGGCTCCACCCCTACTTCCTGCTATCACTGGCCAGGGCGGAAAAGGCACCTGATTCTCCGATCATGGCTGGGGGGCAGGGCAAAGGCGGCCCCAGGGCCGCCTTTGCCCTGCCCCCCAGCTCTTAGCTCCCCCCTGGGTTTCCGATCACTGTCAGTGGCAGGGGGCTTCTTCCTGCTTTCCCTTTCACCTCCCTGCATTGTGCCTACATATGCAAATTAGCCGCCATCTTGTTGGCAGTTAAATGCCAATCTTAGTTGGCAGTTAATTTGCATATAGCCAATTAGCCAATGAAAAGGGTAGCGTCGTAAGCCAATTACCATTTTTCTCTTTTATTAGTGTAGATTATTACATGCACAAATATTACTTAGCACAGATGCTAGATGCTGGGCATATAATGGTGAATGAGCCCTGCCTTTCTAGAGTTTTCACTGCAACAAGAAAAATTGAACCACTTTTTGAAAATATGAGGACCATTATAATAATAAAAACACAATATTATAGAAACCATGTAACAGAAGAAATTATCTTAGTCTGCTGAGTAGATCCACAAAAAAGCTTGCATTACTTTAAAAATAATGGTAGGGACAATAATTCTTTTTTCTCCTTGGCTACCTTTTGCCTCCTTCCCCACCTTTTGCCTCCTCCCCCCCGTTTTTTCTCTATATATGAATTCCTGTTTTAGGAAGTTATATACAGGAAAGGAAAATAATAATGAGAGCATTCTCACTCACTTCTTTCATTTCTTCTAGATATAAAGAATAGAACTGGATATATTAGAGTCACAGTGAAATAAAGTCAAATATAAATGCCACCGTTAATGTGGAAATGAGAGAAAAGAGAAAAAAACCCAAACACTCACAAAGTGGATACTATGCAGTTTAGGGAGCTGATAGATAGATAGATAGATAGATAGAGATATGGATATAGATATAGATATCAAGTCAGGTACCACTAAGGACATTATAGAGAAAGTAAATTTTAAATTTAAGTAACTATATTCAAAATAAAAAACTGGTTTTAAATTAGATAGAGGTTGTGTTTTTTCTTCTGTTGTAGACCTCAAAATGCAATGTCATTATGACTTCAAAGAAAAGTAATGTAAAGTAAATTTGTAGTCACATTTCTTCCCTGGATATTCTCTGATGCTAAGTATGAAAATAGAAATAGTTTTATCCTGGAAACCCGTCCTTCCTTACAATTTTTCATTTGCAGAGTAATCATTTGACTAGTAGTAAGCATGGAAATGTCAGGAATACTTCTCTAACTATACTATTTTCATTTCAAATCCAATATTAAACTTTAATAAATGAATTATAAAAGTTGGATGATTTTAAATAAAATCATCATCATAGTTAATCATAAAGAACCCCCCAAAGTGAGAGAGCAGATAACTTTTAAAGAGAGTAAAGTACCCATCCTTTAAGGTAGAACTCAAGTGCTTTTTTAAAATTTGGTCTGACGGCTTTGGTCATCAATGAAGTATACCAATCTGCGACCATGTATTATATAACAGGGTGCTTGTTTATGTTGTATTTCCCCTGTTTTAGGCTATATTTGTTCCACATTTGTCTCTCAAGAAAGGGAATGATGTGTACCTATATTTTGCATTCATTATTTTACAGAGCTAAGCAGGTTGAAGAATGATAAAGTTTCTTAGAGATTGACCAAATACAAAGGAAGTGTTTATGTCTCCAAAGATAACCTTCTATGATACCTCTTAGACTCTGTTTAGTAAACACTCAGGAAACTTTTAAAGAAGGAAAAACTTCACTTTACTTATTTAGATAACTAGAGGCCCGGTGCACAAAAATTTGTGCACTCGGGGGGAGAGGGGGCTCCCTCAGCCTGGCCTGTGCCCTCTCACAGTCTGGGACCCCTCAGGAGATAACGAACTGTTGGCTTAGGCCTGCTCCCGGGTGGCAGAGGGCAGGCCCAATCCCTAGGTGCAGCCCCTGGTCGGGCTCAGAGCAGGGCTGATTGGGGAGTTGGGGCGCCGGCCCCTGTCATGCACAGAGCAGGGCGGATTGGGAGGTTGCGATGCCACCCCCAGTCATGCTCAGGATAGGGCTGATTGGGGGGGTTGGGGCACCGCCCCCTGTCACACTCAAGGCAGGGTCGATGGGGAGGTTGCGGCGCCACACCCTGTCATGCACAGAGCAGGGCCGATCAGGGGGTTGGGGAGCTCCCCCCTGTCATGCACAGAGCAGGGCGGATCAGGGGGTTGGGGCGCCGCCACTGTCACACTCAGGGCAGGGCCGATGGGGAGGTTATGGCTCTACCCCGTCACACACAGAGCAGGGCCTGTGGGGTGGGGTGTTGGGGCGCCGCACCCTGTCACACACATAGCTGCAGGGCGATCAGGAGGTTGGGGAGCTCCCCCCTATCAGGCACAGAGTAGGGCCGATCAGGGGGCTGGGGCGCCTTCCCCTGTCAGGAACAGAGCAGGGCCAATAGGAAGGTTGTGGCCCTGCCCCCTGTCACACACAGAGCCACAGGGCGATCAGGGGGTTTGGGCGCTGCCCCCTGTCATGCTGATCCCAGTGCCAGGAGACCTCGCGGCTCCGCTGATCCCGGTGCTGGGAGGCATATTACCCTTTTACTATATAGAATAGAGGCCTGGTGCATGGATGGGGGCTGGCTGGTTTGCCCTGAAGGGTGTCCAGGATCAGGGTGGGGGTCCCCACTGGGGTGCCTGGCCAGCCTGGATGAGGGGATGATGGCTGTTTGCAGCTGATCACACACCCTTCAGGGTGGGGGTCCCCACTGGGGTGCCTGGCCAGTCTGGGTGAGGGGCTGAGGGCTGTTTTCAGGCTGGGACTGAAGCTCCCAACTGCTCCTTTTTTTCTTTTCTTTTCTTTTTTATTCTGAGCCAGCTTTAGCTCTGAGGCTCCAGCTCTTAGGCCTCTGCTCCTGAAAGCAGGTATCTGGTTTGTTTAGGTTCTACAATCGAAACTCTGTATCAACTCCAGGTCTGAGATCCTGGCTAGCTGAAAGCTGGTTTCTGGGGTTTTGTTTAGCTTCTATTTTTATAACTATGTTTCAAACTGCCAGCTCAGAGGCCTGCAGCGGCAGGCAGGGAACCTTGGAGTCCTCCGTCACTGGAGCAAGCAAGCCTCATGTTAGTTTCAAGCTGCCTGGCTGCCAGTTAATTTGCATATCGCCCTGATTAGCCAATGGGAAGGGTAGCGGTCATACGCCAATTACCATGTTTCTCTTTTATTAGATAGGATGCCCTACAATAGGACTTGTCTTATGTTTTTAAAGTGGATAATCACTTCCCCCTTAATTATGGTTAACTAACTATAGTATATCTATTGGCTGATGATAAAACCCTAGTTAGGTTCCAAAGGAAAAGACTTCTAACTGGTTAGGAATGGGTTATATTAGCAGTCCACTTTATCTACAATATATTCAATATTTCTGAATATATAAAAATAGAAAGCAAAAAGAGTAAGATACAAATAACTTACAACCACAAATACATCCTTTCAATTATTATAAAACATTTCTTCAGGCCCTAGCTGGTTTGGCTCAGTGGATAGAGTGTCAGCCTATAAACTGAAGTGTCCTGGGTACCACTCTGGTCAAGGGCACATTCCTGGGTTATGGGCTCTATCCCCAGTAGCAAGCTTGCAGAATGCAGCCAAGCAATGATTCTCTCTCACCATTGATGTTTCTCTCTTTCTCTCTCCCTCTCTCTTCCACTCTGAAATAAAATAAATAAATAAATTAATTAAAAAATAAAAATAAAACAGTTCTTCAAGGCAGTCTTTTGGAATTCTTTGTGACACATATGTTCTGATCCAAATACTATAAGTATAATATGTTTAATTCTTAGCACATTCCAATTATGGAGACATAATTCTACCAATTTACAGATGAGGACTCTGAATCTAAGGGAGGATCAGTAACTGTACCCAGGACACCTGGGACACAGAGATAGAAGTAGTATCCTATATAATAAAAGGCTAATATGTAAATTGTCTCCTTGGGAGTTCAACTGCTCACTATGATGTGCATTGACCACCAGGGGTCAGCACAGAATGAAGGCCCCCAATTGGCAGCTGGCAGCTGGCAGCTGGCAGCTGGGGGAAGCAAGGCCTCAGCCAGCAGCTGGAAGGCCTCAATAGGCCCTGATCTCCAGCCAGGCCTAGGGACCCCTGGTGAATTTCATTCACCAGGCCTCTAATTTATACATAAATCATCTGACTTCAAAGGCCACAGAGTCTATGAGAAAATTCCTTTCACATGAGAGCCAGCAGATGCAAGGCATTTGTCTTTGTAATTTAGTAATTACAAAATTTACCTCTACGCTTTGACTCATTTTTTCTAACAAGTGTTACTTATTGATCTTACTTAGTCCTGCTAACTAAAGGATGACAGTCTGACATGGTCAATCTGGCTAGCTCATCTATAATAGAATTTGAACCCATAACCTTGGACTAATCAACATAAGATGCTTACTAAATAAATTCAATAATTGAATGTTTGTATATAAAATCTGTCTGAATTGTTTTTATGAAAATTATCTCTGCATTATTTGCATACCATTTGGTCAGCATACAGTGGTTCTCAACCTTCTGGCCCTTTAAGTACAATTCCTCATGCTGTGACCAAACCATAAAATTATTTTTGTTGCTACTTCATAACTGTAATGTTGCTACTGTTATGAATCATAATATAAATATCTGATATGCAGGATGGTCTTAAGCGACCCCTGTGAAAGGGTCGTTCGACTGCCAAAGGGGTCGCGACCCACAGGTTGAGAACCGCTGATTTACAATATTAATGAAGGCTGCTCACACTGATGCTCACAATTCATCAAATTCCCACTGGAAGCTTTCTAGATTCTAACAGACAAAGTCGGTTCATGATTCATGATGTCTGTTGAGTAGGCATAGCTTACTGAGGCTCATCTGTTTTCAGTGACTTGAATTGTAGACTTTAACAACTATGGAAGGAATGTACAGCTTCTACAGGTGTAACTTGACTTTTTTGTTGTTTAATTCAGGCTTTGAGGATATTAGATCTCGATTTAGCCTTCAAAATCACATCATCAACATTAATATTGTGCTACTTGTGCAATGAAAAAATAGAATGCATTTTAATGGAAGGTTTGACCTGCAGAAAAATGAATAATTTGCATCAATTTCTTTGCATTATGTCCAACTAATGAAGATAAATATATTCATTCACTTTAGTAAAGCTGAAGAACTGAAGGCTGGAAATTTTATGCATCTATAATGATGAGTATTATAATACTTATTATATGATGAATTGGGAATTCTAGAAATGGATGGTGAGAAAAATGGGGAAAACATGCTTCTCATGCTGATTTCTATTGTTATAAACACTGGCATATGCTTTAAACAAACAACATGAGCTGGTAGGAAAGCAGCAGTCTAGAAAAAAGTCCATTAGGGTCATGACTCCTCTAGTACTATTTCTACATCTTTTACTTCATCAAATAATGAGAAAAAAGAATCCGTGAGATCCTATGCATTTAACATCAGAAAATAAAAGTAAAGAAACATTTCAAATTGTTTCTGTGTCAAAGTGGCATACTTCTACCGTAAAGAGTCAGTGTTATAACCTATTGTGACTTTTTTTTTAATTTAGGTTGATTACGTGTAAGGGCATTATAATGAGATGGAAATTATTTGAGGATCATTAATAGGACTACTGCTATTCTATATTTCTTAATATAAAATGTTATAAAACAGTTTATATAGGTAACATTAAAATCTAATTATGAAATAAGAATGTATCTTCCTATTTATAATTAAATAGTAAAGCGATAGAAATAAAGTATATATAACAATTTTGTATGTGGTAAGTTGTCTTTAAAATTCAATCTTAGCATTTAAAGGCATTATAAATATATTTAATTTACATTCATGTTTACATTCTTCATGATTACATGTATTTCAGTAGTTCTATGACTGTGATATGATTAAATTAATTTGGATTTTGTTCACCGAAATAATTACTCACCAACTGTTTGAAACATCCTATTCATTTAACCCCACAAGTAAAATGCGAACAAATGCGATCATAGAAAACTTAGCATCATTGACAATATAGAGAAACATGAATACAATTCTCTCAATCCCCTTCTCTGCTGACACATAATTCACTTATGTTATTAAAGTTGTGAGGACCTAAAATAGAATGAAGGGCGCTGCTAGCTTATTGTTAAAGTAAAATAGCTTTAATGAGACCCTTCAGTTGCTTTACAATATTTCTACCAAAGTGAACACAACAAAGCCAAATAACACAAACTGGCCCTAATGGATTTTTTCCTAGACTGCTGCTTTCCCACCAGCTCATGGACTGCTGAGTCTGCCTAGTCCTCAAAGTGCAATATGCACTCACCATTCGAAAGAGAGAAGCCAAAAAGGCTTTTAGTATGGGCAGTCAGAAGGGAGGCAATGTAGTCGAAAATGCTATTAAAGTAGAAATGCTCCCTGTTTGGGTAAGGAGATTATCACCTACGGTGAATTAAGAGGCAAGATTGCAACTGCGCACACATTTTAAATAGCCCTTAATGAAAACTGCTGTGATTTTCTGTTTTTGGCTTTACCCCATCCAGTGTTGTTGTTGTTGTTGTTGTTTTCTTAATTATTTTTAAATCCTCACTCGAGGATATGTTTTTATTGATTTCAGGGGGGTGGGGAGGGAGACAGAGAGAGAGAGAGAGAAAGGGAGTTTGCAACATCTGTCAGCTGCCTCCCACGCATGCTCAACTGGGAAAATCCCATCTGTGGCCTTTTCGTGTAGGGGACTATGGTCTAGCCGACTGAACCACCAGGCCTGGGCTTTTCTTCATTCTTCTGAATGAAGCAGGAAGTTCAAATAACTTATTATGAGTGAGAGCACCTGCAACTCAAAAATCTACCTTCAGTAAATACCACATTAAAATAACATTGCCGTGGTCAGGGAAATTATGAAAGAGATTTAATGTCGCCCAAGCTTAATTAAAGCAGCTTATGCTTATTTAGCGTTTATCTCCACATTGTCGTTGATAGCTCTGCTAAGGTATTTTTGTGCATAGAGAGCTTCCCTAATTAAATAGCTTATATCTGAGTCATTCAGCAATTTCACAACACACTGGTCAGTAATCATCACACTCAGAGTGATGAATGTGATGGTGGCTTCCAAAGATGAATCGCACAGGAGGAGGCTTAGCACACTAAGAAGATGCATGTGTCCTTATCCCCGCATTACTCCCCATCGCCCCCACTCATGCCCTCACCCTCCTGTTGTCTGTATGTAATAACTTAATCGATAAAAAATTTTAAAAATAAGATGCATGGACTTTTAGGAGAAAAAACATGTATAATTTTTGAAATATTTATGATTTCCCACAGCAAAAGACATAGTATTTTCTATTGTAACCTCTTGTGCTTAACTACAGCTGCCTCTATGACATTTGAAAATCTGAGCTATCCTATACACAAAGGGAGTTCCTCTCTTTGATCACATTTATAATATTAGTAGAGCTAAAATTTTCATTATGGATTATGGCTCCTGCGGATATAAGCACAAACTCTTGGGGAATTTCTGGTATTGATTTAAATTTCCAGAGATTGATCCCATATTACCATATTACCCTTTGAATATATTTATCTCATTAACTCTTGCAGCAAATGATCAAGATCCTCCAATAAAAATTTGTTCACATCTAAATGCAATATTTTATTTTGTTTATTTTTTCCTTATGATTAACAAAAATTTAAAACTAAATAAAAATAACATATTATAAATAATCACTGATATACTTGAACAATGATGACATAAAAGGTAAATGCTAATTAACTAGTTGAGAAATGCAGACTAGTTAGTTGAAAGTTTTAGTAAATCAGAATCTCATTCAAGTTGAAAGTTTTGGTAAATCAGAATCTCATTCAAGTACTAGAATTGCATGCCATTGTGTTTATTAGTGACTAAATAAATATAAGTAACTCATGAAGCCATATTTGTATCGGTGGTATGACATAGCAAATCATAAATTAGTGCTTAACATCTTTTTTCTCAGAAGTAATGTATTTGGGGAAATAAGATGTGAAATTTTGTTCCCCCAAATAAAATTCTTGGATGTATTGAGTTAAAATAATTTTATTTTATGTTAATTAATTAATTTTAAAAATAATTTTATTGATTTTTCAGAAAGGGAGGAAGGAGAGAGAGTAGGGGAGAGAGAGAGAGAGAGAGAGAGAGAAACATTGATTGGTTGTCTCCTGTATGCTCCCCAATGGGGAATGAACCTGCAACCTAGGTACCTGACCTAAAGTAGAAATGCTCCCATGAAATTCTGGTGCACAGGATGACGCTCCAACCAACTGAGCCAGAACCCAAAATAATTTTGGATTTATGTCATATTATGAATGAATGAAGTATAATTCACTAACATTAATAACTTAATGCTATCAGGTAAAAGAGAAGAAATGTTATCTGAACTAGAGAAATAAAAAGTATATTGTGCTACCTACAGGAGAGTGATTTGAATGTTCATTCCTTTAAAATATTATAGTGTTCAATTTTACCTCATTCATAGTCTAAAAACAAAATATATGTTAAATGCGTTAAATAACCTTTTAGTAATAATGTGACATTAAAAAAATTTAAGGTCAATGTTATTTGGCAATGAATATAAAGTAGAATGCTCTATAATATTATTCCTCACCTACATATTTGCTAAATCACAGTTATTCAGACCTTTTAAATTTTTATTTGTATGTGCTGATAAACTTACATTAAAATGACAATAAGATCCTTATAAAAGTTAGAAATTTATCATGTGCTGTTGCCTAATTTTTTAAAAGTTATTTTACTTAAAACACCAATATATTACACTATCACACTAATCTACAAATTACAAAAAATAATTCCACTCAGATATATAAAACAACTTGATTTTTATAAGTTTCCTATGAAAGTGACCTTGTTAATATCAATAAACATTTTCCAAAATAACTCAGCTTTCTTCAGAAGTCAATAATTGATTAGCCAAGTTGAACAGATAAAAAAAAAAAACTACATCCTAAGGCTTATAGTTTGTTTTGTTCTCATCATATCTGTAAGTTTAATAAAGGAAACTGGAATTCCAAGTGCTGTCCCCAGTATTTTCCTCAATTTAAAATTACATTAAAATAAACTTTATATGTATTACTTTGAATTGATTTATATTTTCTTGATAAGTCAATAACTTTTACTAAACAGGGCTAAGGGTAAGGAGAGATCAAAGTTTGTTCTATATATAGTTGCAATAAACTCTAACAGAGAGCTTTCTTACAACTAATTAAACTATTATTTTTCTTTTTAAAATAGTTCTCATATCTGAAATATCTCAGTTGGTTTTTGAGATTTTTATAATATACTATTTTGATTTACCTTTACCAAACATTTCCTCAAAGCAAGATAGTACACTGGTACATTGTATTTACAAAACAAATAAGCAAATAAAGAAACTCCAGTTTAAAGTTTTATATTAAGTATAGGTCAAAATTACTTATTTTAGAAATTTGGTAATTATGAGTTCTATTATGTAACTATTCCTGAAAAATATATGTGCTATACTTCAAAGTCCTTTTACATCTTCCCTAAATCTTACTCAATTCTCACTACTCTCCATTACTCAAGTTAGTTTAATGAGGTCATCACACTTAATAATATAAGATGGCTAGCTCTAAAAGTTATTTTTTTCTGTTTATAAATCTTGATATTCCATCATATGTATTAATGTAGAATTCATTTGTTCAACAAATAACTTAGGTCCCAAAGACTGCAGGCCCTGTTACAATACATATAGAACATAATACAATAACTAATAATTTATAATACCAGAATAAACTCTGTTTTGTGTACTTACAACCATAAACATACTTTTGCCTCTCCCTTTCTCTCTATACATATCTTTATATATATGTATATGGATATGAAGTTCAATAAATCAAAATTTTAGTTTTTGTCTTTTCTGGCAATGTATTTTATTTCATTTCATAATTATTATTAAAAATAATTTTGTCATATGGAAGAAAGAGGATATTAAAAATAATTAATCCTGCATGTCAAATATTCTAACTATGTTACAGGAATAGTTTACTATATGTATCTTCTCTTAAACAAAACAAATAAATATTCAACTAAACCACTTGTTGCTCGTTCTTTTCATTAACTTTCTAACTCAAATACCACACACATAAGCCACAAATTTGAAAGAAAAAAAAATAATGTTATGAAAGCTTCATTTCATCTGTAAAACATTTTTTTAAATGTCAGATTGAAAAGGACTTTTAGGGGGATGCTGTAGGATTTTTTCAACATTGATTCAGTAAAAATGTCTACTGACCATTTTGGTAGAAATAAAATTTTCTTTTGTTACTTATCCATTCAGAAGCAGATGTCTAAATTGCTTCCCTGATTTTCCACAGTAACAGAATGTAACAAGATGCATTCATTAAAAACAAAATTCATAATGTCCTACAGAGGCACCATTTTTATCCCCTTCTCACAGCAACTGAGATTGATGAGCAAAGAACAAGTGGCTGACATAAAACATACCCATGGGGGTGCCAACGCCATAACCTTTGGAGTCTATAAGGCCACCAATCTGTGTCAGGTTGCAATTCCGCTGGGTAACAAATTCGATGGTTGTTGACTCCATTAGGAAAGCATAATCAGAGGTGAGCACTCGCTGGATTCCTTCTTCATTACTTTTGACGAGCACTGACTGCCTCCTGCTACTCATAAAGGCCCACATTTTGTCATATGTGGAGATTTTTGATTTCTGGAAGAAAATAAAACACATAAGAAAGACAATCCTTAGTTTCCATGTGATCCTACAATACTAAGATGGACTGACTATATTTACTTTACTCATACTACCTTTAATTGTATTATTAATAATAGTAACATCTAAACAGAAAATCAAAATCTGTATAAAATTTTTCTCATAGCAATTCCTCATATATTTCCAGAAATAGTACCGATTTATCTAACAAATATTTCAACTGTGTCCCAATGCACAAAAATGCACAAGTAGAAAATCACAGAAGGTAATAAAAAGGAAAGTAAACAGATTAATAAGGAGGGTCTTTTGTGCTTATATCTCACATGAGTGCCTCATGTGTATAATTTTGTCTTTCAACATTACAGTAACATCAATTTGATAGAGACAGACAATGGACACCGATTGACACTGCAAAACTTCAAGAGGTTATTTTTCCCAATTTGGTTGACTATAAGACAGATGTCATGTCAACCCCCAAAGATACTCAAAGATACAGGTTAAAGAGATGAGAGTAATTCATTACCAATAAGGATGTTACAAATAAGAATGACTACATTTCCACTGAGACACAGCCTGCCTCTGGACAACAGAAAATCTATCATTTAGGTGCATTAACAAACTAAAGATTTCTGGACCAATAAAAATTGAGTAGTTTTTATATGCAACTGCAAATTCTCAGTGGGCTTTACTAGGATTTCATTACTAAGAGAAAGAAATGGGCTTTATTCAAAAGGAACTGGTACAACATAAACATGAAAAAGGTTAGTATCTTCTTATGGAAAGCTCTTCTGTCAATCCCTTACCATAGTTTAATTCTTATATATTACAATACTGAAGTTATAAATATAAGATATTCATCATACTGGTTGCACTGTTATTAAAAGCTAAAACAGCCAAATGATTTTCAAATAAATATATACAATCTTTTTATAGCATAAGCATGCTTTTAATCCTATATGGGCCAGGCCATACATGTGATATTACCATGACTTCTACTAAAAGGCAGGTGTAGCCCGTCCAGTGTAGTTGAGTGGTTGAGCATCGACCCAGGAACCAAGAGATCGTGGTTAGACGCCTGGTAAGGGCACATGCCCGGGCTGTGGGCTTGATCACCAGAAGGGGGCATGTGGGACACAACCAATATATGATGTTTCTCTCTCATCTATTTTTCTATCTCTCTATTCCTCTCTCTTCATCCCTCTCTTTAAACATTAATAAAAACATAAAAATTCATGTGCACAACAATGTTTATAAAAATTCTTTCACTGTTTCAATAAAATGGGAAGAGAAATCCTAACTTTACTGGAGGAAAAAAGTAAAGGCATGTGAGTGCTATATAAAAGCAAGTATAGCATTAGGGCTAAGGGAGGTAAGAAATGCAAACCTTTGCTCTCCAGGGAAATGGAAACATGCTAACAGGACAATGGCTCAAACTTTAAAAGAGAGCAGCTGAAATACCTCGAACAGCAGCCCAAACTTTTAATCCTAATAATCAGTAACATAATATTTAGAACAAGTTCACTTCCTTTCAAAGGTAAGAAAATTTTCCCTAATATTTGCATTAAGTGAGGATTAAATACAAGAAAGTCAAAATTATAGATTACAATTATTTAGGTAAAGAAAAATAAAATTGGATGCAGTTTTTGGTTTAGTAAACCTGTGACTGGAAAGAGATAAACGCAATTCAATAAAGGATAACACTAAAAATTTTTGTGATGAAAAATGCACACACACCAACTGAAAATTTAAAATGTAACATCTTTAGTGGGAGTGATAATATGGTATCAGAACATGGGTGGCCAAAACCAAGCAGAGAATGAGAAAGTGAACAAGAAGTTATTTTTACCTGTATAAGTCATGAATCGCCTAAATTAGCTGCTTTGCTTTAGCTATAAAAACATTAGCAATCAATGTCTTCTATGCCTATTTAAATTTATCCAGTGCAACTTATGCTTTGACAGGGCCAAGGCACTTTTTTATTTAAATTATGTTTATTTAATTACTCTGATATAATGTCTGACATATGCTGGAAACAATTCTAGATATTGTCCAGATTCCAGGTGTTGCAAAAATATAACATGCAAGGAGATCATGGATATTTGCCTTTCTTATAGGAGCAGTGAGAAGCGGAAGCAGGTGTGAAGCAGATTTGGTATACAATCACATTTGCATTGTGAGACCACTGAGGCTGCTATATGGAGACCAACAGTGGCAAAGTTAGATGTAAGAAGGTAATTCGGGGTACATAGCAATAGTCTATGTTAGAAACAGTATATGTATTAGGAGAGTATGTGGGAAATAGAACGAAATGTAAGTATCCAAGATGTGTGTGTGTGTGTGTGTGTGTGTGTGTGTGTGTGTGCATAATGGATAACACTTGGTAATTATTTGAATATAGGAAGTAAAGAAGAGATTTAGATTAATGCCTTGCTTTCTGATTTAACTTGAGTGAGAGAGAGAGAGAGAGAGAGAGAGAGAGAGAGAGAGAGAGAGAGAGAACCAGAAAGAAGGTTAAGTATTTGGGAGGAAAGATAACATATATTGTTAGAGATACCTAAGGAACATCTTCTAAATGGATCAGTTATGTGAAGTTAGATATGTAAGTTTGAGGTTCAGTGGAAAATTCAAGACAAAATATATAGATCTTGGAGTCTTCCTGGATACAGAAGAGAAAGTAGCAGATGGAGGAGAAAATGGTCATAGAGGAAGGGGAGTTCTAGGGTCAAGCTTTGCACAATGGCTGGCAGAGAAAATTGAGCCTGCAAGTGAGACATGAAAAGAGTAAAAGAGAAGGATCTCTTACCTTTGAGACAGCATGGAAGGACCTGGACAGTGTTATGCTAAGTGAAATAAGCCAGTCAGAGAAAGGCAAGTATCACGTGATCTCACTCATATGTGGAATCTAATGAATAAATAAACTGATGAACAAAATAGATCCAGAGACATAGAAGCATGGAATAGACTGATGAAGAATCTCAGAGGAAAGGGGAGTGAGGAGCAGGAAGAGATTAACCAAAGAACTTATGTGCACATATACATAACCCATGGACACAGAAAACAGTGCAGTGAAGGCCTGTGGGGGAGGCTGAGGTGAGGGTCAATAGGGGAAAAAAGGGGACATCTGTAATATTTTCAACAATAAAGATAAATTTAAAAAAAGAATTATCAAATCCAGATTAAGGAATAGAATCTGCAAACTGTGGTGCTGCAGAGATCAAGGCAAGAGAATATTCATTGAGGAAGTTGTCACCTGTAGTGATTTGCCAAAAAAAAAAAAAAAAATGCATACAATGAGAATAGAATAATATCTTTGGATTTGGCAACAGAGTTCCTTGGTTATTTTAGCAAAAGTTACTTTAATGGAATGAAGCATTTAGAAATCACATTGAAATAGATTAAAGAATGGGAAAGTAAAATGAAACCAGTAACTGCCAAAAAAGAAAACAAAAATCAGAAAGTAGGTCACTGAAGAAGAGGAGATATAGGGCAGGGCATATAATATTTTGGTTTAAGTAAAATTTTCAGGATTGAAGAGTTTTGAACATGTTTAAACAACAATGGGGGATTTTCAATAAAAAGAAAAAATATTTAACATGCCTGAGAAAGAAAGAACAATCAATGTTTCTACTAAGGTGAGTCACAAGTAGAATAAAAGAGGATTTAAAATACTGTAATTTGGCTTGACTTCTGAATTCAAAATATTTATATTAAACTCATGTAGAATTATATTTATACACTAATCTATTGTGTAAGGAAATGAGAAATTAAGAAACCTCAGATAGATTTCTTTTTAATAAAACAGAAAACTGTTGAATGTCTTCATAGTAAAATAAACTATAGGATCTCTAAGATAATGGAACTGCACAAGTTAAAGATTAGGAATCAAAATGCATTTAATGTCAGGAAAGAGATAAATACAAATATAATTAATCAAATATAAATATGTTGAGTATGAAAGTTATATGTAAACTTATAAGAAAGGACATATCAAGTTGCAATGTGAACAAAAGTTTGTTGGTGGAAGATAGGACATGTTGAGAGAACCACATGTACTATGTTGTATTCAATCTCCTATTATTATGGTTAGTTTCATTCAATGAAATAGCACTGATCACTGTAAAAGAGTATGATAAAATCATTGGCAGAAAATAAGCTGCTGAGCTAAAATATGCAAAGTGAGGACCAAGGCAGAACACCAGCAATGACTCAGAATTTGGGATATATAGCTTGGCCCTGTGCATTGTGCTGCCAAATTCATTACAAAGTCTTTCCAGAAGAAACATATTATTTAAGAGAAATATGAAAAATCGAAGTTAGGTAATAAGCTAAACATCTATATTTATAAAAGCCCAAGTAACGGGCCGACCAGTTGCTATGACAGGCACTGACCACCAGGGGGCAGACGCTCAATGCAGAATCTGCCCCCTGGTGTTCAGTGCGCTCCCACAGTGGGAGTCCCACTCAGCTGACTGGGATGAGCAGTGCCGGGATAAGTGGGAGCGGCTCCTTCCTGGATTCCCGCAGGCCATACCAAGGGACCCCAACGGTGCACAAATTTGTGCACCAGGCGTCTAGTGAAATATAATTCTCTGTAAAGAGAGAAATGAGATAATGACAAATTAGAGCATAGCAGAGAAGGTGCTTACATAGAGTGGTCAAGTAAAAGAAATATTAAATTAGTGCAAATTAAATTAAAGAGCATCTTGTTTTACTCCTTAATTTCACAGATGAGAAATTTCACTGGTAAGAAAAAAATTACCAGTGAAGGTAGATTTATAAAGAGAAAAATGATGATAGGATTTGTGACAGCATGGTTTTATAGAAGAATGTTACTTATATAATAAAATTACTTCTTTGGCAAAAAATGTAAAGCCTTTCTAAATATCATCCTTAGAGTTATGCCATACATAGTAATTTATATAGGTAATGTAAAGGAAATACATTAAATGACATCTCAGAGACATTGCTTGGATTGCATATGGAAGTCAAAGCACTACAGAGGAATAGCATATTTAAAATTTTCTAAATAAAATCAAATTATTTCCTCATGCAACTGAATCCCATCACATTGAATACTCCAAACAATTTCTTTTCTTTTTTCTTTTTCTTCTTTTTTCTGTTGTGCCCACATTAAAGACAATTTTCTTTCTATGTTACAGCGAATGGATTTAGGATGTCAATGTTTAGCACTGTTTATTGTATCAAAATGCTGAGGCTTGTAAGCTGATTTGATTTTTGCTAGATCAGCACAAAACAAATAAAACCAGTTCATAAGGCAATGTATTTTTATAATAGCATTTTTCCTGGACTATGTAACATCAACAAAATAATGAAAAAAGAAAGATTCTTCTCAAGAATAACCTTACAAAGAATAAGAAATGTAATGCTTTTTAAAATTCACAGATGCTAAATGATTTTGTGCTTTAAAAAGAACATTTAGTATAAATACCTTAATATTTATTTATTTATTTTTTTTAAAATATATTTTATTGATTTTTTACAGAGAGGAAGGGAGAGAGATAGAGAGCCAGAAACATTAATGAGAGAGAAACATCGATCAGCTGCCTCCTGCACATCCCCCACTGGGGAAATGCCCGCAACCCAGGTACATGCCCTTGACCGGAATCGAACCTGGGACCCCTCAGTCCGCAGGCCGACGCTCTATCCACTGAGCCAAACCGGTCTCGGCAGTACCTTAATATTTAAAACATACAGCTAATGATTTAAAACTTCAGGATAGCCCTGGTTGCTGAGGCTCAGTTGGTTGAGTATCTTCCTGTGCACTGAAAGGTCTCTGGTTTGATTCCCTATCAGGGCACATACCTAGATTGTGGGTACGATCTCTGGTTGGAATACTCCTGGGAGGCAACCAATTGATATTTCTCTCTATTCCACTTCCTTCTCCTCTCTCCCTAAAATCAATAAAAATATTTTTTTAAAAATAAAAAGACTGTTTCCCTTAACTCTAAATAAAGTTTGCAACCTGAAATTATTCAGTTCTTTGCAGATCTCACATAAGTAATGGTTTTAGGCAACATTTTTCCCTGAGCATTTAAGAGAGATTTAGAACTTCTAAGATGTTATAAGAAGAGTGTTTTGAAATTTTGTTTCTATCCCCTTTGAGAAGTTTATGAGATTTAATAAAACAAAGGGTTACTAGTATTCTGTTTGCATAGATCTTTTCAACTATCTGGAGCAACATATTTTATAAATACAATGTCATATTATTTTTTTAAAAAAATACCTTTGGCTTAAATTTCTTGAGTACACAAATACATTCTTCACCTCAATTCATTTTGATGCTTTCAAGTATAAATTAAACTTCAGAAACCATCTTGTGCTCATTGGACCTGTTTTTATAAATCTGTCAGAAAGCCAAAAATATGATAGGAAAAGAACATATATTTGTCTGACCTCTGGAAGTAAGAATTTAAAATTAATATTTTAAATATATTCTAGAGGAAACTTTATTGCCATGAATGAGACAGAAAATCTTCAACATATATACTGCTTAAAATATCATAACCACAAACATCAATAGTACAAATAATTATTTTGTAATATGGTTTATTATCTACTTATATAAAAACCCTGGGTGTAACATCATCTCCAGAAGCGTGACCAAGTGGAACAAAGTCAGTCCTGCAGGGGTTGTCTTGGAAACGGCTGCACCCTCTCCCAGCTGTATCCCAGAGGGCGAGGTTTCAGGCAGGAACCTGCCCTCAGAGAGAGGTTTCAGGCAGGAACCCGCCCTTGGAGCAGAACGTGGAAGTACTGAGTCTGGCCTTCAAACCAGACCCTGACAGTAGGGAGGAGGCAGCTCCATTCCTCACAGAATCTGCTGTTGGATAGCTTGCTGTCAGTCGCCTGCCAGCCAGGAGCCCCATTCACCTGCACCCCAGACCCTGACAGGAATCCACAGGTGGCCAGCTTGCTGTCAGGGGCCTTCCAGCTAGGAATCATATTCACCTGCATATCTGTATAAAGTTTTAATACATTATATTAGAGGTCATGATGGTACTGTTTTACCCACAGCATCTATAGGAATTGTTGCAAATGTACTTCTCAGTGGAAGCACCTTTCATTCCCAATATAAATTACCGATTCCATTAAAAGAAACTTCAATTTCTAGACTCAATATAAACAGTGAAGTTGCTAAAACTATTAAAAAGGCCCAACTTCTCATTATTGATGAATGCACCATGGCATCCAGTCATGCTATAAACACCATAGAAAGATTACTAAGAGAAATTTGAATGTTGTATTAGGTGGGAAATTTCTCCTTCTTGGAGGAGATTTTCAACAGTGTCTCAGTATTGTACCACATGCTATGTGATCGGCCATAGTACAAATGAGTTTAAAGTACTGCAATGTTTGGGGATGTTTCAGAAACTTGTCTCTTACAACAAATATGAAATCAGAGGATTTTGCTTATAGTGGATGGTTAGTAAAACTTGGGGATGGCAAACTTGATAGCAGTTTTCATTTAGGAATGGATATTATTGAAATCCCTTGTGAAATGATTTGTAATGGATCTATTATTGAAGCTACCTTTGGAAATAGTATATCTATAGATAATATTAAAAATATATCTAAACATGCAATTCTTTGCCAAAAAAATGTGCATGTTCGAAAATTAAATGAAGAAATTTTGGATATACTCGATGGAGATTTTCACACATATTTGAGTGATGGTTCCATTGATTCCACAGATGATGCTGAAAAGGAAAATTTTCCCATCAAATTTCTTAATAGTATTACTCCTTCAGGAATACCTTGTCATAAATTAAAATTGAAAGTGGGTGCAATCATCATGCTATTGAGAAATCTCAATAGTAAATGGGGTCTTTGTAATGGTACCAGATTTATTATCAAAAGATTATGACCTAACATTATCAAAGCTGAAGTATTCACAGGATCTGCAGAGGGAGAGGTTGTTCTGATTCCAAGAGTTAACTTGTCCCCATCTGACACTCACCTCCCATTTAAGTTGATTCAACGACGGTTTCCCGTGATGCCAGCATTTGTGATGACTATTAATAAATCACAAGGACAAACTCTAGACAGAGTAGGAATATTCCTACCTGAACCCGTTTTCGCATATGGTCAGTTATATGTTGCTTTCTCTCGAGTTTAAAGAGCATGTGACATTACAGTTAAAGTTCTAAATACTTCATCACAAGGGAAATTAGTCAAGCACTCTGAAAGTGTTTTCACTCTTAATGTGGTGTACAGGGAGATATTACAATAAGTTTAATCACTTTATCAGTCATTGTTTGCATCACTGTTGTTTTTATATCATGTTTTTATTGTTTTCATATGTTTTTGTTGTTTTCATATCATGTTTTTGTCATTTTTATATCATGCCTCTTTTGTTGTTATATCCTTTTGTTACTCTTTATTTATTAATAAATTTATATATTATTTTCATATACATTTTACTAATTTCCTTTCATCTCTCACACTTCTATTATAGAGAAGGGACAAATAGTGATATTAAAATATCTCTGCTAATTAATTCCTTTTTTAAAAAAATATAATTTAGTGATTTTTTTACAGAGAGGAAGGGAGAGGGATAGAGAGTTAGAAACATCGATGAGAGAGAAACATCAATCAGCTGCCTTCTGCACACTCCCCACTGGGGATGTGGCTGCAACGAAGGTACATGCCTGTGACTGGAATTGAACCTGGGACCCTGAGTCTGCAGGCTGATGCTCTATCCACTGAGCCAAACCGGTTAGGGCAATTAATTCCCTTTTATTGTGCACGAGTTTCGTGCACCGGGCTACTAGTCCTATATAATAAAAGCCTTGGTGGTGTCACATGGCGTTGTCACAAGATGGCTGCTGTGATATCATCACAAGATGGCAGCCACAAGATGGCCACCCTCACATCATCACAAGATGGCCACCACTAGATGGCTGGCAGGGGAGGGCAGTTGGGGGTGATCAGGACAGCAGGGGAGCAGTTAGGCGTCAATCAGGCCAGCAGGAGAGCAGTTAGAGAGCGATCAGGCTGGCAGGCAGAAGCGGTTAGGGGCAATCAGGCAGGCAGGTAGGCAAGTGGTTAGAAGCCAGCAGTCCCAGATTGTGAGGGGTCCCAGATTGAGCAGGGTGCAGGCCGGGCTGAGGGACACCCCCACCTCGTGCATGAATTTTATGCACCAGGCCTCTAGTATATAATATTATCTTGACTGCAACTCATATTCTTTAATAAAGTTAAGCAGGTGGTACAATACTCAAAGCATCTTGAAGAAACCTAAAAAGTACTTTATATTAGAAAACCACTTCTTTTTACCTAAAACTATTAATGAAAAAAAAATATTTCAGCTCCTAAACCATAATGTCTGGTCAAATTAGTTAAAATTTGGTGAAAGAATAAATATGGTGAAATATCTTTAAAAAGCAAGTAATTTTTTATTATTTTTCATATTTGGTCATATTTGGCACCTACTCAAATTATTCATTTTCAATGAATTCCACATGTCCAATTTTATTTCTAACATTAGCTTCAATATTTTGTTAAAATGCCATAATAATCTTTCTTATTTTGTTATGAAAAAGTCACAGGTAATATTTCCTAATATGTGGTTTGAAAAAAAGCCCATACCAAGGTCTCTGTTGATAAAGGAGAATTTGGCTGAGATTTGAATTTTAATATTTTATTACAGTAAATAAATTACCAACAATACTGGAACATATGTGCTAGGTAAGAACAGCTGAGCCCTATCTGGACTCAACTGACCTTGGTCATTAGGAAATTAGAGTTAATTCAGGAAAACAGGACTGAAGCCATATGTGGTTCATAGCAAAGGTGGAGCTGAGGCTAGTGCAGTGATCTGTAAACATTTGGTTGTTAGCAAACCTGTCAGTCCTTGGAATAATTCTAGCAGTTTTATCTGAAAGCATCTGCAAACTCTTAAAACAGGATATCTGAAGGGAAGGGCAATGGAACAGAGGGAATTGCTCTTCTTGGTGTTACTGAGAGTTAGGCAAGGAATAAGAGAGAGGCAAGAATAAATGAACATAATATGATGGGAAGCAACTTTAAAACCATTTGGTGCAGTTAAAAGCAGTTACCCTCTTTTGGGAGTTGAACCAGTATTAGATAGTTCATCATGCACTGTATAAAATCACTGACAGTCTCCAGTCACTACATTTAATTCCTTAAATGAGATATCTTGAATGTTTTGGGTCAGTTGTTGTTGTTTTTTGTTACAAATAGTAATCAGCAATATATTTTATTGTCATTTTGCCAAATTTAAATAAAATTAGAAAACCTGATTTCATTTGGTCAATGGAGAACCTTGAATATGCCACAATTTCTTGGCCCTATCAAATAAAAAGTTTTCCTGCCAATTGCAGGGGAATGTTATGAGGAAAAAATGAGAAAATTCATAAATTGATTTTAACAAACATATTTTACTTATATTGCAAGTTTATGTAATCAATCAATGGAGAAACATAGCAACTCTATGCTAGGACTGCCACATAAGTCACTGCATTCCTATATCTATGCCTTTATTTTTTATATAATTTATAACTTTTGGGAATATGGAAACATCCTACCTCTCCTCCCCTACCTCCCTATAACCTGAACTATTGAGCCAGGTTCGCAAAAGTATCATGAGCCCTTGCTGAAAGAGCATCATTAATCTGCATGGCTTATCACCTGAGACCTTTCCACAAAGGGAGACTCAGGGACAGGGAAGTCTTATTTTAATTCTCAGCTCATCCTATGGATGCTTCACTTGCTTACTCATTTACTCACTCATTATTTCATTCCCATATTGACGGAGCACCAGCTTGGTGTAATGACCATGTCTGACACTGAACAGGCAGAGATGAACCAAAAACGAATCATGCCCCTGTCCTAACAAAGCTTAAAGTCTCCTAATGTGTGACAAGTAAACTAAGAATTATAAAATGGTGTGACAGCTGAGGCATAACCTAATTGATGAGAGGTGGGACGACAGAAAATCAGAGGAAGTAGTTCTCATTCCTATAAGATTCAAATCAGTCACAGTGTTGCTGGTCAAATTATCGGAACAAATTATCGTCTGTCACCTTGCCAGAACCTGTTCTAGGTTTTCTAAACTTTATTGAGAGATGATGCAAACCTCAGGATATGACTTACAGTTGGTCATGCCTTTGTTTCAGAGAAAAAAAAATTAAAACATGTATGGGAACAGAGTCAAAGACCAATCCAAAGCCTTATAGCAAAACTCTTTTTATATTGTAATCTCTTCTCTTCTCTTTCTGTCTGGTACCCTTTATCCCATAGAGAGTCCTTCATTTTATGGTTTGGATTCCACCACATACTTTTTTTTCCCCTCAAAACTCCCTTTACTTGACAACATTTAAGCATATTTAAGTCTTTTAGATCTTAACTTCCTTTCCTCTAGTTAACTTTCTTTCACCCAAAATGGTCTTTCTAAATCTCAAACCGGGCCATTTCAAACCATACTTAATTAACTGATGTATATAGCTCCCTGTTACTCCTAAAATGAAAGGGGATTAACAACACAGGTTACAAAACCTTAACAGGCAAAGTTCAGTTTTCTATGTCTTCCTTATTCCTCTTTAACAAACTTTTTTCTAACAGGATATACATTCCTATCCTCCCCTTCATAACAATTTTGCCAGTTAACCCAATTGTATCTCCATTGATATAATTAGGAAACATTAATGGAGCTTTGATGAATTCTTCTTGATAAGGCAGACTCAGTTGGCATGTTCCCTGTGCTTCCCTAGACAGGTTCAATGTCCTCATAGTACATATACCCAATTTTTTTGGCAGTTTTTAATTATGTATTCTATTGGTTCATTTCTGTATTCTTTATGACTCTTGTTGAGTCATAGTATTAGGTATATCTTTGTACCTAGTACGAGTATTGACAGAAAGGCACTCTGTAAATGTTTCAACAAATGAGCAGAGTACATTAATGAAATTATAAAAGGCAATTAGCTATGAAACACCAGGTTATTATCAAAATTATATAGCTGAAGATTCATCCCAAGAAAATGCAATAATATATTTATTATTAATTCTGAGATGTATTAACTACACATAAAGTTATTATAGAACTAGAGGCCCGATGTACGAAGATACATGCAAGACTGGGCCTTCTTTACCCTGGCTGCCGGCACCACCTTCGCTCCGGCCCAGAGCCACCTTTCCGCCTTCCCATGCTGTCCAGAGGACCGGAACAGCTGGGGCGGTGCCATGGTGACAACGCAGGCAACCCGCCCCACCCCCGGCCGCTCAGCGCCTACGTATGCAAATTAGCCTGCCATCTTTGTTGGGTTAATTTGCATACTCACTCCTGGTTGGCTGGTGGGCGTCACGAAGGTATGGTCAATTTGCATCTTTCTCTTTTATTAGTATAGATAGCTGAAGGAAATATTCAGATCAATCATGAAAATGTATTAAATCTCATTTTTATGCAGCTATGTTTAAATAATGGGATAATTTCCACTAACATTGTAATTTATTAAAGGAAGACTTGGTTCAATATTGCTACTGATAATAGAAATAACATATATTCTTAGAAGCTTTTAAAGAACTACTGTTGATTGAGAACTTATTATGCACAAAATGTGGTGTTAAGCACTTTAAGTACACGGTGTTATTTAAACTCTCATATCCCTGATGGATAGGTTATGTGAAATCCATCAAAAAGGTGAGAAAAGTGAGATTTTAGGGTAATTAAACATCTCAATGCAAGGTTTAAGGCAGACTATTAATTTATATGCTAAAGCAAGTTGCTGTGACTTATAACAGTATACACAATTCGCTAAAATTGTTTTTCTGTAGTCTTTTGTGTTATTTAAGACAGTGATTTAGTGATAAACCAAAATATATTTTCTAAATTACTATACAATGAAACAAAATAAATGCAAGACAATAGATTCTGGCTCACTAATTAAACAATAATAAATTTAAGAGGAAACACCCAAAATATTTCCACAGAAGAATAATATATGTAATGAAACCCAAAGAACAACAACAAAGGAATCTAATAGAAATACAAAAAAGAGAGAAAAAATAGAATGCTGTGCATAGTATGAGTGATTTAAATAGTTTTCAAGAACCCTTTGAAGTTAATTTCCAAAAATGATCATTTCAAGCATGTGTTAAGTGATTCCTCAATAAAGCTAAATTTAATCTTATGAGTGTGATAAGAATAGTTTGAGTATATGAGTGCATGTGTGATATGCTGACAACCTGTTCATCTCCCACTTAAACCCATGAGGAAATGTAGGAAGAATATTTTAAGCACCTAGAGGCTAAAAATGATCCAAATCCCAGGCCAACATACACAAACACAAATAAGTATCTACCATTTAGCAGCATGGGGTTCCTTCCAGGCAGCAGTGCTAATAAGAATAGATAAGACAGTGATATGATTTTATTACTGTATACTGTCCTCCATCAAAGGCAGTGCGAGAAACAACCTGCATGTATTCTAAACTTAACACTTATGTATTTAACTAAAATTACTTTCCACATGACCTCATCCTTTATTTGACACAAAACTCTACTAGAAGCTTCTGTATATACTTAGAGTAGAAATAGCAAAGTCATATGTAGCTATCCCTCTAATTAGTATTCATCACTTCCTAGTATGTAATAATCATTAGAATTTAGTATAGACGTTTGAGTTATCTTTTATGTACTGTCTCAATCATATTGGTAATTAATTTTCTTCTCTTCTATCAAGGTAGTCAATTTGGTACCTAACTACTTTCTATTTTATTTTTTTATAACTCCCATCTTTGAGGTAGAGCCCCACATCTGGATGGATAAAGGGTCTGATTGTCTCATTCCATTTTATGTCTGCTTGCAGAAGCTTAAGCTTTACTTTTGTTCAGTACGTTCCGTAATAGGGATGCCGGTGCCAGACCTCTTTCTCCACAGACACGGTTACTCAGGAAGAGTAGATTAAGTCTATCAAGCTTTTTATATGAGAGACCTATGTTATTTTCTAAATAGGTCAATCCTCCAACTCTTTTTAATCACAAATAACCTTCTATATAATCCATAGAACTTTCAACTTCTATTTCAGATAGTTGCTCATATTTTTAGAGTGGATTACCAAATACACAGCAGTATATTTAAAATTTTTAAAAAAGCAAATGAATAAACCAGACTTCCAAAGTATAGTTACAGGAAATACGTGTGTGCATGTGAGTGTATTTTTCTATTTAACCAGCCAGTGTTATCAAATTTTAGAATAAGGAACAACTATTAAACTGAAAAACCTATTTATCTTCCTTCTAGTTCATTGAACAAAGTGCAAATTTTGCTTTATGGAGTTTATTTTGGAATGTTACCTAGTTAATTGTACTTAAGTGATTTGTCAAATTATAGTAAAAGGACTCATTTAAAATGAAAGTAAAATACAGTTAATTATAAAAACTAAAAAGGAAAAGTATTCTGAGAGGTATTATCTATAAATTATACATAAAGTTATTATGGAATTTCTGAAGGAAATATTCAAGCTTGAATGTATATTTATGTCATATAATGTCAACACACTTAAAAACAATGTAGATTGCTTGGATAAATATTTAAATCTATCTATACTTATAAAAACCAAGAACATTTTCTGATATATTTGTATCCATAGCTTTTAATCTTGAAATGTGTTGGCATCAGCCTGGCCATATTGTGGTTGAAACAAATGAAGAAAACAAAAACTAGTCCTAGCCAGTTTTGCTCAGTGGATAGAGCATCACTTCCGGTTCAGAGCACATGCCTGGGTTGCAGACTCAATCCCTAGTAAGGGGACATGCAGGAAGCAGCTAATCAATGATTCTCTCTCATCATTGATGGTTCTATCTCTCCCTCTCCCTTCCTCTCTGAAATCAATAAAAATATATTAAAAACAAAACAAAACAAAAAACACACAAACTGACTCCTACTCACAAAAGCAACTTTTTAAAATTGGAAATTCTTTTTGGATTGAGTTGAAGTTTCAAGGTCACTTTAAAAATTACAACCATAATTCAACCTTCTCAATACATAAGCATGGTAACTCATCTGCAACTAAAAATGCATGAAATTAGATATGGATGAATTTAGTTCAATAAAAGAGACAGCAACTGAAAATATGGTGCAAAATGAAAATATTAAACCTAACATAGAAATGTGAATAAAAATGTCAAGAAATCTCTGAAAAGACAAAAGAGTAAAATTCCAGGTCATCACTTCCACTTTCATTAATGAGTATTAAAAATATAAACTAGCAATTACCTAAATAAAAGTTGATTAATAGCATTAGTGAAATTTGAAGTATAAATAATGTAAAATATCTGAAGAGAAACAACGTTCAGTAAACATAAATTTTTATATATAATATAGTATATACATAATTATTCAACTTTTGAGAGAATCATTTTATCTATTTAATTACTATCAGAGAAAGTAAAAATGAGGGTCTAATTTACCTTCAGTATTTATATGTAATAATAATTTTGCATTTATGTATTCTAGGAAAACAAAGTACTTTACTTTGAAACTTAGTACCTGTGGAAGTAATAATAACCAAAAATATCTAAGATACAATGCAATATTATTTGAACTTTTACTGTTTAGTCATTATTTTTACAGCTAGATTTTCTATCCTGCCACAAAAAAAGAGGTTTTTCATAAAAAACATTAGTCTTTTTCTCTAGAATGTATTTGTTAAATTTTTACTTCCCATAAAACTGATTGTGACCATTTCCAGAAGGCACATAGTACTCTATAAAGAGAAAATTAACAATAACTTCTTTTTATATGGACAGTGTCAAATCAATACATCCAAATGTCTGTTGTACCTTCAAAGTAGTCACTTAATTTAAAATTCACTTGCATTTTAAATGCTTTTAAGAATTGCCTTCAGATGTTACACTATATCTTTTTAAAATTAATAATAATAGGTTTAGAATATTAGTTATATTAGTTTCAGGTATATAGTATAGCGATTTAATATTTTTATACCTTCCAATGTGATCACCCAACTAATTCTACTAATCCTCTCTCACCATGCAAACTTATCCCATTATTGACTATAATACATCCTTTTATTTTACTTACTTGAAATATGTTTTTATTTATTTCAGAAGAGGAAGGTGGGGAAGAGAGAAAGAGAGTGAAATATTAATGAGAGGGAAACATGGATCAGGTACCTCATGCACCTCTCCTACTGGGGATGAAGGCTGCAACCCTGGCATGTGCCCTGGCCAGGCATCTAACCAGCGACCTCTTGGTGCATACCAGCTACACTGGCTGGGCTATACTATATCTTTTTAAATACTCTCATTATTAACACTTTTATGTCCTATTAGGGAAAATTTTGCATTTGAAATTAAATCAAAGTATTTGGAGTAAAAAATGTATATTTAGCCATACACTATTATTGTTGTTGTAAAGGCAGAGATAGCTATAAAGTAAAGGAGCTGGTTGATATTTGTGCATGTAAGTGTGTCCTAAAATTATTTCCATAATGAAAGCTCTATGAATATTTTTTTAGCAATCACATTATCAAAGGCGATGTCCTGAGGCGTTCCCTTTGTGGAATATCATTCATGCTGGATACAATCTATAGTATTAGTACACATAGTCTTTTTTAACTTTAGAGGTTTTTTATTTATTCTGTTTCCATTTATTTTATAGACAAATAGTTATATATAAACTAAATCTGTCTGCAATCTTTTTAACATCTGTGTAGTAACATGAAGTGAAATTGGATGTTTCAGTTGAGGTACCAAGGAAAAAGTGATATAAAACACTGAATAAAGTATGAAAAACACCACCATGAAGACAGTTCATAGTAGATCTAGAAGCAATTAAATGATTTAAATAGACAATGAAGAATAATCACAACGAACAGTTTGAGGATAATTTAGGAGAGAGCTATGCACTGGTTTAGGTGGGAGAATGTGTGGCATGTACCTCATATTCTTTCCCAAACTGGTTGACAGGTAACAACTACCACAGTTGACACAGAGAACCAGTGCCCCTTACACAGTTAGGAAAGCCGAAGAATAGATGCCTATATGAGATGTAACAGCATCCATTTCCAGGGTGGCACAGAGGTGTTTGAGTCCCCAGGATGAAATGCCCAAAAAGAGCAGTTGCCACAGGAAGAGGCAGCTGTCTTTCCAGTGAGCATCAGCCCAGCATTTGCTGAGGTGGATGTCACACTACTTCACCAGGAGCCTGTTGCTGATTCTTATGAATTTGCAGATGTTGAGGAATGCTACCTTTGCTGATGGAGAGTTTCCTGTTACACCATCCATCAAAAAGATGCCAAGAAGGCATCAAACCAGATGGTAAAGACAAGTTTCTAGATAGCAGTTTGACTGACTTCAGCCCTAAATTTTGGCTGATGACATCTTTTTGACTTGATGAAGGTATCAGACCTGCTAGTACAACCAACTAATTTGCCTAAGCAAATGCCACCAGTTAAATATCTATTTGAATGAAGCCACGGCAAAATTAATTATATGCCTTAAAAAGTTGAAGCATATAGCACACTGAAAACTATTCCTTAAAATAATTTTACAGGAAAGAAACCCACAATTTTGAATATTTATTTCAAAGGAAATAAAATGCCATTAGAATGCCTCATAGAATTTTTAAAGTATTGGTAGTTACTTTTAGAACACACGTTCCATTATTACTAAAATAATTAATTAAAAATTAACTTTTCTTTCAAATATTTCCTAGTACATTGCCATTTAAAAAATATATATAGCTTAACTTACAATAAAGCTATAGCTATTTATTGCACACAAGTGAAGTAATCAAATATGCACACATGTCTGCTCTTACATTTCATAATTTCCAAAGTATTCTAAATAAAATAATGATTTTTAGTAAATTTTCCTTAGGAGCTTGCATATGCCTATTTATCTAGGTATCTGATACACAGTCATACAATTTCCTACCTAAAATGATATACAGTGTTCTTGAATGTGTAAATGTAACCCATACATGGCAGACACTTGGAAGTTATACAGAAAAATTCAGAGAAGTAAAGTAGAGATTTATGAAATTTTCTCAGTAAGATGCTTTAGGTAGTAATTAATCTGGAAGTCATTGCCTTCCACTGAAAGGCCTGAAGTCTATATCAATCTCTTTATTGCTGCCAGTAGGAAAAGAGAATTTTCTCCTCTTTTTTAAAATATTTTTTAATTGGTTTTAGAAAGAGAAGAAGGGAGAAGGATAGAGTGAAACATCAATCAGCTGCTTCCCGCATGCCCCCTACTGGGGATCAGGACTGCAACTTAGGCATGTGCCCTGACCAGAGACCTCCTAGTTTATGGGTCGATGCTCAATTATGGAAATTCCTGCTCTTTAACAGTGTCTGTTGGAGGCATTTCAAAGAAAGTGAAGTGTAGATGAATGAAGAGCTTTATTTTTTTTTAAAATCACATTGATCTAAACTAGAAACAGCAATAGTATACAATTATAGAGCTACAGTTTCTGAAGATGTACACAATCTTTTATATACAAACAAATGCAAGCAGAGACCAAATAAACTTAAGAGTGCATATACAAGCTCTGCCAGAAATAACCATTATAATGAAGTGGGGCACTGTTCATAAAAGAGTAAACAAAAGTAAGCTCATAGTACTGAAATACTTTTTTAAAAAAATGGTTTGTTAGTTCCATCTCCCAATTCTTTATCATTTTCTAAAATTCATCTTCATTGTTGAATGTATTACAGATGTCCCCTTTGTGTCCCCCTCCATCCCTGCAACCCCCCTCTAGGTCTTTACCACACTATTGCCTTTGACCATGTGTTATGCATATATGCATATGAATTCCCCAGTCAATTTTCCCCCGTCTACCTCATTTTTTGTGTTAAGAGAACATGGAGTAAATATCTACGTGACCAAAAAATTTCAAAAACAAAAACTGATGTAATATGTGATTAGATGTACATTTTTCAAGATAACTTTCTGGGCTAATTTTTTTCAATCAATTTAAACAAATAATCCTTTGTGGAATTAGTTTTAAACTAGAGGCCCGATGCATGAAATTCGTGCAAGAGTAGGTCTTTCTTCTCCCGGCTGCCAGCACCAGCTTTCCTCCAGCACCCGGGACTCAGGCTTCCATTGCAGATGGAGGCCCCGCCCACCTACTACAGCCTGCCTGTGGGTGGTCTGGGCCTATCTCTGCAGGTGATCATGGGTTGATGGCCAGGCCCCCCACCAATTACATCTCACCCTGCCTTGGCTGGCCTGGCGCCAGTGGGTGTCAGCATGGTCATTCCGCTGTTTAGCCGTTTGGTTGATTTGCATATTATGATTTTATTATATAGGATTATATAAGATAATATCATCTAAACCTTTTCTCCTGTAATTTATAGTAGGAATTAGTTCTTGTGAATTATTTAGTTATAACTATGTACATATGTATAATTCACACCTGCATGTATATAAAAATGCTAATATAAAAATATTATGTATAATGCAATACTTCATAATAATTGTTTTATATTACAACTAGAGGCCTGATGCACAAAATTTGTGAACTCAGCGGGGTCCCTCAGCCTGGTCTGTACCCTCTCACAGTCTGGGAGTCCTCAGGGGATATCTGACGACTTAGGCCCACTCCCCCGGTGGGAGTGCACTGACCACCAGGGAGCAGCTCCTGCATTGAGCGTCTGCCACCTGGTGGTCAGTGGGCATCATAGCGACTGGTCGTTCTGCCATTTAGTCAATTTTCATATTAGCCTTTTATTATATAGGACTAGAGGCCCGATGCATGAAAACTCATGCAAGAGTAGGCTCTCCTTCCCCCAGCTGCCAGCACCAGCTTCCCTCTGGCACCTGGGACCCAGGCTTCCCTCCTCCAACCGCCTGCAGGTACCCAGGACCCGGGCTGCTTCCCTCCTCTGGCTGCTAGCAGGCACCAGGGACCTGGAGTGGCTTCCCTCAGGCCGCCTGCAGGCACCTGGGACCCAGGCTGTCTTCCCTCCGGCCCCAGGCTTCGTCAGGAAGGAAGTCCAGTCTAATTAGCATATTTCCCTTTTATTATTATAGATAGTGATGGTCCTGGATATACATGGTTCTAGAGTAGCCTGTTATATTTCAAAGTCCTAAAGCACTCACCACTTTCAGTAAGGTTCACTATAATTCATTAAGGGTCTACCCTGGCCGAAACCAGTTTGGCTCAGTGGATAGAGCGTCGGCCTGCGGACTGAAGGATCCCAGGTTCGATTCCGGTCAGGGGCATGTACCTGGGTTGCAGGCACATCCCCAGTAGGAGATGCGCAGGAGGCAGCTGATCAATGTTTCTCTCTCATCGATGTTTCTAACTCTCTATCTCTCTCCCTTCCTCTCTGTAAAAAGTCAATAAAATATATTTAAAAAAAAAAAAAAAGAGTCTACCCTGAATTCATTACAACACATAAAATCATTTTGAACAGATAGGTACATTTAGAAAATTTTACAGTTGGAGAAGTCAAAGTAACATTATGTAAGCTATGCAATATTTATTTATACTGTATTCTTTTTTTTAGGGGCAAATCTACTTTTGGAATTCAAATCCTCTCACTAGTCTCCTTTGCTGCTTATCATTTTTGTCGACCTCATTATGTCCCTAGAAAACATTTCCTATTCTACACAATCGTGGAAACCCATCATTACTTGTTCTGTAGTCAGCCTTGCCTCCACCCTTACTGAAGCCTTGTTGGTTCCCTCAGATTCCTTATATATTATCAGAACTGCTCCCTCCTGTATTAAGTCCTTTATGTTGTTGCTTGATCATCTATTCTGCCTGTACACAAGTCATCATTCCAAAAAGTATGCTTTCTCCTCCTTGTCTTTTCCATCTCTGCTTTTCAAATTACTTATAGATAACTGTAACAAAATGTATGTAGGACCTAGACACTGAAACTAAAAAGCATTCCTGAAACAAACTAAATACATTAATAATGGAGATATATAGTGTATTTATCAAAAGTCTTGATATTCTAAGATGTAAATTCCCCTCATTCCTTAACCAAATGATATATAAATTCAATGCAATTCCCAGAAATTTTCAGTTGCCATTTTTATAGACTTTGACATGCTGCTTCTAAAATTAACATGGAAATGTGAGAACCTAAAATAGTTAAAATAGCTTTTTAAAAAGGGGAGTTGTTTGGTTAGTTTTCTTTTTAGATGTTTGGCTTTTTACATAGTTAAAAGAATGAAACTGCTAATAATTTTAGCATGCTGTAAAAATTTCTGTAAAATAATATGTAAAAGAAAGCACAACTAGCTACCCTTAATTACCTGTTAAAGGAGCTAAATATGAGAAAAACAGAAATATATCTGAAAGTCATTTTTTCAATAGAGTTAAATCCCAGGCTTAAAAATAATTCAAGATATTTGAAAAATTGGGAACTTTATCTTTGGCAACATGTATCAAAAATAGACCAATGATGGAGGAAACTGAGTTTCTTAGCAGTGATTCAGCACTACAAACCCGTGTCCAAGCCTCAGTGAGTAAGTACAAGGGGCACAGATCTGTGGAGAAGCATATCCAGGGAACCAAGATAACACTAAAGCCAACTAAACAAGTCTATCCCTCTGTGTCTGCTTTCCAAAGCAAGGACTTTCTGATGATGGCATAGCATATGCAAATTATGATGATTAATTTTGAGCAATTATAACTTCTTTCTTATCACTAGTGAGGTTCTGTTTTATATTGGCAATTACAAAATATAACAATGTAAAATTAATACACAGAGAACATGAAAAAGAGCTTTGTGCACATCCTGCACATGAAGAGTGTCCTGCTGAAAGATTTTAGTGAGCCCTAGCTGGTTTGGCTCAGTGGATAGAGCATCTGCCTGCAGACTGAAGGGTCCCAGGTTCAATTCTGGTCGGGGACACATGCCTGGGTTGCAGGCTCGATCCCCAGTGGGGGGCGTGCAAGAGCGGCCAATCAATGATTTTCTCTCATCATTGATGTTTCATCTCTCCCTTCCTCTCTAAAAATCAATAAAATATATTAAAAAAAAGATTTTAGTGAAAGTTACATTTTTTGGCTACCTACAAAAATTATTAGTGAATAACTGTGCCATAATGATCAAATACAATAAAAATGAAATTAAGCTGATTGCAGTAGCCATAAAAAATATTTTCCATCATCTGAAATATTCTGCCTCACTCACTATGTTGTCAAGCATTTCCCTCAAACTGTAATGACCTCTCTGGATAGAAAATCTAATGTAATGAAAAACAGAGAATGAGATAAAAATTTTAAAATAACTTTTACCAAACTTTTTACTGTGTCCATTACACTGGGTTTTCTAAATGGACTTCAGCACAGTGAAGAATATACACTAATTTTAAGAACATAACTAATCAAGGAGTATTACAGTATTACATATGGTGGAATCTCCAATAACAATTGAAGGAATCAAAGCTGTAAAATTGTATTCAAATAGCTCACTATTGATTTTCACTTCAGTCACATTAAGTGAAGTGATGCTGCATGGATCTATGTTTCTTATATTCTCTTTGAAATATTTCCAGCTTTAACATACAATAAACTTATTTATATAGATGTATACTTTTTTTCATCAAATTAGTTATTTGGAATGATATAAAATAGTTATATTAGTGTCTTATTCCAAACCAGATTTACTTAAATGATTTTTTTGAATAGGCATGTTGATAGATTTTCCATTCCTTTCCTGTGCTTTTCATAATAGGATTGTCAGAAGCAATTTTCTCCATGTTCTTTGGTAGGCTCATGTGCCCTTTACACACATACTCATATACATTCACACACACACACACACACACACACACACACACACACATCTTATATCTCACATATATATTATGTACATAATTTGGGCTTGATAAATCTGAACAGATCTTAACCTTTTCACATCTTTTCACATTTAGAAATAACAGTTTTAAAATAACTGTTTTGAAAGCTATTGAGAAGCATTAAAGCAATCTGCTATTTGCTGTAGAACAGTAACTATAATTACAGATTTCTAAACAGCATAGATTTTTGAAACTGGACAAAAGAGTCAAGATTATTAATGTTGAGAGTTCATTTCTTTAGAGAAATCCATGAACGACCAAAGAAAATGAGCATCTGTCAAAATACACTCAGCTTTCAGACCATCAGTTTTAAAGTTATCTGATCCAAAAAAACTTGAAAAATGCTAGTTTGGTGGTCAGTTATTATTAATTTATAGAAGAAACACAGCCTAATGCCCATTTTGTGTTCTTCTAATCAAACTTGTATTCTGCTTGAATAGAAGGAGCCTTTCTTACTCAACCTGACTCAGTTGTTAACAAAACAAGAGGGTCAGTTTCTCCATCACAGCTGCTGGCTTGCACATCAAACTTGACTAGTTCAGATCTATTATGGTTCTATTTTTACGTATTGTAACATCTTAAAGTTGTTTAGACAACTTTTAGAAATGCTCATCTACTATTCAGTAGTCTCAAATAATATCTACACTAATAAAACAGAAACATGCAAATTAACCATCACTCCATCACTCCGCTATACCCACCAGACGATCAGAGCCACTATGCAAATTAGCCCAACAAATATGGCAGCTAATTTGCATACACAGGCGTGAAGCAAAGACTGAAGATGACTGAAGATGGTGGCAGCCATGGAGCTGGAGCGAGCAGGAGGCTTGGGTTGCTCCCGGTGACGGAGGAAGCCAAGCTTCCCGCTGGCCCTGTACTCTACTCAAGGAGTGGCTGGGGGCCTGGGTCTCCTCTGGCCAGCCCTAGCCTCTGCTCGAGGAGCTGGAAATAAAAAAGCAGGGGCAGGGAGCAGCCAGAGCAGAGAAGCCAAGCCTCGCTGCTGCGGCCGGACCTAAGGCCTAGGTCCCGGGTGCCGGAGGAAAACCGGTGCTGGAAGCCAGGGGAAGGAAGGCCTGTTCTGTGAATCTTCATGCAACAGGACACTAGTATAAAATAGTTAGGGATGATATCAACGTAGTAATAAATATTTACATGGTAAGCATTCTATCCCGTGACTTATTTAAAAGAGGAAATTGTTAGATCATTAGTGGTCATAAGTTAATATGATCTGAACAACAATGGCATAAAAACAACATATTTGATATATTTTATATATTTTTTCTTATTTCTCACTGTGAGCTACAGTTATGATGACCTTATAATTTATTGACACTACTGAGAGTGAAAGAGAGCAGAATTAATGATCAATCCAGGACACCAGGCATTAAAGTGAGACTTTCCTGGAAAAACTAGGATATATGTTCACCCTAGCTTTCATAGAAAAAGATAAAGGATTTGTGGTCAGGAGTTCTGGGATCCATTACTAGTTAATCATTTACTGGAGGAGGAATTTTGGGAAAGTCCCTTTATCTATCATAAAGTTTCCCCTCTATAAATTAGAATACTTAGTCATAATGTGTCTAATTTTCAAGAGTACTGTGAGGATTTTGTACACTATGAAGTCCTTCCTATGTTCCAAGAAATACAAAATATATTTAAATATTATTTTATTTTGTCATAATTTTGTATAATTCTGTAACAAGAGAAAAATGGATCTTTCATTAACATTATTTGAAAACTCTAGATATTCATAAAGTAGAGTAAGGCATCTTTTTATTCTTTATGAATTACTTCACCTAATAAATACTGCCATATAAAGCATTATGCACTAAAAATACAAAAGCAAATAACTGAGGCTATAAATGTGGCTAAGGGTCCTATCATGTGGAAATCTCAAAAGCTGGATTGTGAACCTGAGATTGCTGAGAAGTTAGGGATTACTATGGACAGAAAGTCCAAAACAAGACTACAAAAACCCTGGATGCTTGTGTGGACTAATTGGTGGCATTGTGAATATAATGACTACAACATTAGCTTACTAGAATAAAACAATAAATAAATATATAATAGTGCCTAAAATTCTTCAAGCACATGACATTATCAATAAATCCAATTACACTTATTTTCAAGAAATACTATGTATGAATATATAGATTAACATGTTCACAGTCTAATGAAGAAGGACCAGGGCCTCTAAGGGTTATTTCAGCACAGAACTATGGCATTAACCTTTAAGTAGCCATTTGTATAGGTATGATTTTATTCTAGATGCCAATATTGCCCAAATTCATGACTACTTATAAAAAGCCATATTAGAATGTAAAACCCATGAAGCAAAGACCATATACATTTTGTAATCTTTGAGCCCTCACTAGTCTTTGGAAGATACCTTGCCAAGAAAACTTCCAGTAAACAGCCAAATTAAATAAAAGTAAATATATCTGAAAAGAAATCCTGAGAAAAATAAAACTTGTTTAACACTTGAGCAAGAGAATTGACAGTAACTATTTTGTATTATACACAAGATTTTGTGTTCCTGTTTCTGTTCTCCTCTCCTCCTCCTCCTCCTCCTCCTCCTCCTCCTCCTCCTCCTCCTCCTCCTCCTCCTCCTCTTCCTCCTCCTCCTCTTCCTCCTCTTCCTCCTCCTCCTCCTCCTCCTCCTCCTCCTCCTCCTCCTCCTCCTCCACCTCCTCCTCCTCTTCCTCCTCTTCTTCCTCATCTTCTTCCTCCTCCTCCTCCTCCTTCGTTTACTGCTCCTTGTCTTCCTCCTTGTTTTTTTATTTTGTGTAGAGTGTGAATGGTTTGATGAAGTTGATGGAGTTTGAAAAGACTTCATTGCCTCTCAGAATTTGTCAAAAGGATTTAGTAAGCTCAGGGCATAGCATTTACAGAAATATTTTAAAAGCCTTATAAATATGAAAAGTATCTATATTTTATTATGTAAATTGTCTTATAAATACTTATTTTAAATTATATATGCACACATATATGCATATTGCTCATCTGTGATATTGATGCTGAATAAAACCTGTACAGATTTTAAATCCCTTTTTAGAAGAAACTACTTTAATAATCCAAAGTAGTGGCATTACCTCAATAAAAGCAATGTAAAATGTCATTTAATCTTTGGAATATTACACCTTTCTTTCTGTTGATTAAAGAAAAAAGTTTAGTTTGTCTGGATGGTTTAAATTTGAGTGACTCTCTTAAAAAGCTCTGCTGAGAAGTCATTAAAACTTGCCCACTGTGCTTCTAAAAATTGAATCTGATTTTGTGACCTTATGTCTTACTTTTTAAATTCCAATTTGTCAGAAATCACTAGCTTAGTTTTTCCTTCTGCCTTTACCAAAATCCTCTCTATTGACATCAGCTGCTTTGACCCATACTCACATACAGTATGATTAATGCCAAAGTGGAGCTGCATTAAGCATTTGCTTTGAAAGGCTCATTATCTTGCCTCTTGGTTATTTTTCTTTGAGTCCTTTTTAATATGTATGAATTCAGTGGAAACTGACAAGAGGCTTATGGTGATCTTATGCCCTGCTAAATAAGCTCTTATCTAACTTTAAATGCTACAGCAATATTAGAATGTATCACCCTTTTACTTTGAGAACAAAGAACAATCTATTCAAAAAATCAAATAATAAGGAAGAAACTAATCTGAGGTCATGTAACTGTGCCTTTTCTTGGGAACAACATCCTGATCTCTGTGGGAAAGCTGTTTACAGCTGATTCTGTAGCTGACTGATTGGCTCCTTTATATTTATCTCTCAATTAACATGGATATTAGCACTATTGACTATAAGGACACCTGCAAAAATATGATATTTTCAAGTTATTGTAACTACTATGACTATTATATACAATAATCCAACTCTAAATGACTTTACTGAAAAAAAATTTAACCACATCTACAAATTCAAAACAGCATAACTTCTGTTAATTAAAACAAAATAATATTAAAATTAAATAAATATAATTTTATTAGATAGAATATCCTATCTAATAAAGAGGGAATATGCAAATTGACCGTCACTCCATCACAAATAAAGTGATGCACATTGCCACAAGATGGCAGCGCCCAGTCCCCTCAGCCCTGCTGGAACTCCCCAGTCCTTTCAGCCCTGCAAGGGGGTGGCAGGTGCGTGATGCAGCTGGACCCACCCTCAGCCCCCCCCGGTGCCCAGGGCTACCCAAGGCTCAGGTAACCAGGGCCAGCCGAGGCTTGCACTGCTGGCAGTGGCAGCAGCAGAGGTGTGATGGAGCATCTCCTTCCCCTGATCGACGGGTCACCTCCCACCCCTGAGGGCTCCCAGACTGTGAGAGGGGGCAGACTGGGCTGAGGGTCCCCCACTCTAGTGAATGAATTTTCATGCACCAGGCCTCTACTATATTGTATGTTATGTATAATACTGCTATGTATTATGTTTTACATATATATGTACTGTAATATATATATCATCTTTTTCTTCATTATATACTTGGCATGGATCCTATGCATAAATATTCCCCCCAAAGTAGATTCTAATAATAACTAAACTAGATGAACTCTCTCAAATATGATATAACTTGGCATTGCTTATACCCTAAGTGCATAGTCAACAGTGCTAATATTTATGTTACAAATATTATGACATCAACCAGGTTTGCTGAGTCTTGTATGTTACCTCCAGCAGCAATGACAGAATCAGACATACAATGTTTTGTTTTATTCTTACTCATTCAAGTGCTAAAATCTAATTTCAAATATAAATTTTTTTAGATTTCTATTTCACAGAAATTAGACTTGATATTAAATAGAACACCTTGAATAATTAGGGAAACATTTTCTATAATTTTCTGAATTTCCTTATCTTTTAAATGTGTCAATTTCCTATTGACACATTTAAAAGATTACATAAATATATCATCCCTTTAAATGGGTATTTTATTTTGCTTATATAGAAGCCTGCACTCATAAACAGCTATACATCAAACTCCTCTAATATTGTCATGAAATGTTTCATATTTCTTCTAAGTATTACTCTTTATAAAATAAAATAGTAATGGGTTGCAAGCTGTAGGAAAACACAGCAAATAAGGTATTTGGTTTTGAAGCCAGATATCCCAACTTCACACTATGTACTTGCTTGTCACTGGGCAAGTTACTAAACTTCTCCAAGATGCAGTTTCCTCATCTATGGAATGGAAATGAAGAACTAAGTAAGATACTTTATGCATAAATTCTTTATCATAGTGTCTGGCACACAGGAAAGACTCAATAAAGAGTGCTTTTATTAATCACTGTCTAATTGAGATTCATTATCATTAGGGGCTAGGATGTAACTTCACCCAAAAGAAAAGTACCAGTCAATATTGTTATATTTGACAATATTATTCTGGAGTGTAACAATAAGAGCAGTCTGTGGAATGGTGGTTTACACATTTTAGCATGTGTATCTTATAGCTGTAGGATCTTTCAACAAAACAGTTTATTATACACAGGAATTGTTTGTTATTAATTTGTGATTACTCATCACAAGGCATTTAGTATATACATTTACTATTAAAACAAACATTGTGGTTTTAAAACATTTACCATTAGAATGAAAGATCATTGATGTTTTAGACTACATTGCCTAAGGTAAATCTAGGAAATAACTAAGAAATTATTGACAATAAAATATGTCCTCATGATGAGCCCATTAACCTATTATTTATTTATTTCCATCTGTCACTTTCAATATTAATTAAGTTAGGTCTGAAGAAGAGTAATGAAAATATCAAAATATGATACTAAGACTCCACTTAAAAATTGGATTAGACTTAAAAATCCTGTCTTTAATAGATATTTACTCAAATAAGAATAAAGTTTTAAAGGAATTTCTTTCATGAAGCTGTCTAAAATGATATACATTTTCATATTTGTTCTCTCAATGTGGTAATTTTCCATTACCTGCAGAATTCAAAGTGTTTTTAGAAGCAATTTGTTGTAGCTACAAATGATCAAACTCATTGATTATTTTCAGAGAACATAAACTATTCAATGGAAATTTGATTTAGAAAATGAACAGATATAGAACATAGTAGTTTAGACTGGTGGCTGTGAAGTAAGACCTGAGTTCAAATCTTAACTCTTATAACTGTATTTTATAACTGAGTGATATTTGGCAAGTCCTTAAATTCTATAAACTTTCATTTTTAATTTCCTTACTTTTATATGTGAATAACAGGAGTGCCCAGGATTGGTTGTACAGATTGCATGACAAACTGAATGAAAAGTGCCAAACACCATGCCTCATGAATTATTAGAGTAGCAGAAATAAGTCATTCCTCCAAATAAGGGGGAATTCACATGTTGGTGACCCCATACAATTAAAAATATTGCAATTATTTAATGTATTATCACATCTAAATGAAATGCAATAGTTTTCCATTATATCAACAAATAAAGAGAAGAACAAATATCTAAATATTTAGGAGAATGCTCTTAGAAGATGCCTATTTTTTTTTATTCAACTTCATGAATCCTCTCATAACTCAGGAGGATTCATGAAGCATACTCTAGGATTGTAATAAATGCTCTTTTGGCTGTAATCATATCTAGTAAATGTCTGCCTTTTATCATGAAAATGTCCAAAAATAACAAAAAAGCTTTTAAAAGCGTCATGTTAAAAAAACACACTAAAATATTCCAAGGAGGCACTTGACCTCTGTTAAGTATGTTTTATGATTGTC
This sequence comes from Myotis myotis, assembly GCF_014108235.1. Classification (NCBI taxonomy): domain Eukaryota; kingdom Metazoa; phylum Chordata; class Mammalia; order Chiroptera; family Vespertilionidae; genus Myotis; species Myotis myotis. The sequence goes on from NW_023416379.1 coordinate 43,110,142, forward strand.
AGATATAAAGAATTCTGCAAAGTAAAATTTCATAGCCCCATGTTGTATTGGGAAAACTGAAGTTCAGGTGAAGAAATTTTTCAAGGTAGCACCAGTGATAAATAATGACTTGCCAGTTTTTATAAACAACAACAACAACAAAACCAATAGCTGTCAGAGGGGAGGGAGGTGGGGGAAGCTCAACTAAAGAAGGTGAAGAGATTAGCCATATGTGCATAAATAACCCATAGACACAGGCAATAGTGTGGTGATGGCCACAGGGAAGGGAGTGCAGGAGCTGGTTAGAGGTAGGCAAAGGGTTGGGGGGGAATGGGGACATCTGTAATAGTGTCAACAATAAAAACAAAGGTAAAAAAACAAGTTACTTAAGGTATTTGCATTTATTTGGACAAAACAATTGATAATCTCAAACTTGCTAACTAGCAACTCAGTTTTCAACTCAAAAGTCATTTGCTTTCTTCTCCCAAATGAGTTGACTAGAAAATGTAATATCAAATAACAAATGCCCTAAGTGATATGAGCTAAAATCTAATGCTCTGTTCAAGTATGCATGCCTCAAACCATAACGTAGATAACACACTCTAAGACTCTAAGTTAATTAATAAGTGTCTTTGATAAAGTAAGAATCTGAAAACATCAAAAGCATTGTGAAGTAGTTATGTGCATAAAGCTTTGAGGTATGCAATAGAAGTGGACTATTTGCAAGGACATCTAAAAATAATTAAGCTCCTTAAGGTTCTTTTATAAAAATATATAAATTTAATATACTTTGACATTAAAACTGTGGCTGAAAAATAAATGCAGGGTATTTATGCAGCCCAGTAACTGAGTTTATTGACACTAAAACACAGATTACTAATTTATATATGTAAATTAAATTTCTCTTCAGATCATCAACAATTAATTATCTTAAGTTTTAATTAAAGTTTAAGATCAATGCTTCTCACGTTAGTTGGCTCAATCCATAACATACATTAGTCGTATGTTCTAGGTACTTATAAAAAATTAACTTGTAATAACTCTGTGAGGTGGGTGGCTTTATTCCCATTCTGTAGAGGCCTCAAAGCATTCCGTAGCTTGCCCAGTATCCAACAACTAGCGTGTGGTGAAGCTGGGATTCGGATTTAGGCACTGCAGCCATAGAACCTACATTGTGTTGTCATTTCTTTTGCAATCTGCAGTTTCAACCTGCCATTCCTCCTAGAACAGACCAGAGTTAAAACAACCCGACATGTCCATCTAATACAAACTACTATAATATTGTGTATTTCTCACTGGTGAAATACGATATACTGTGGATTCAGAAGTTAAAATACTACGAAAAAAGGAAATAACCCCGGAATCCAGCTCTTAGTCAGATGGGTAGACCCTCAATATAATAGTGGTGCAAAGTGATGTACAAGGTAATTTTGATTAATTTTATCAATCATTCACAAAAGATAAACATGCACACATACACATATACACAGACTAAACACCAGAATGGACCCGGAGCTTATCCGTTTCTACATCACTGAGTGTCTGAAGCAGCAGATGAAGCAGGAAAAAGGTAGTTTTATGATATGACAAAAAATAAACAACAGTAAAAAGAAAATGTTCTTTAAATACAGGGTGTCCTGTAAAAATATAAACGCCCTTTAACAGATGATAGCTCAATTTTAAAAATAAAATGTATTTTAATAAACACTGCCTTTGTAATTATTCAAAGTGTGTGTATACATTTTGGGACGGAGCACCCTAAGTTTCCAAGGTAACTGACTATAAACTTAAAATCTATAAATAGGGGTACAGAAAACTTAAGCCTATGAAGAAAGTAGAATTTACGCTACCATTTCATAAAAATGAATGTAAATCAAATGAACAGAGAGATTAAGCCTATAGAAAAGGGAAAGATGTTACAGAAGATGCATTTATGTTGATTATATATGGACAACATTATATACTTCAGAAATCTAAACTTATTAGAATTTTGAAAAATGAAGATATTAAAATGTAAATCTTAAGTACTTGAATATAAATATATTCATAAAACTGTATATATAATTACTTATAATTTTATTATGCTAATATTTAATATACATATAATTAATTATAATACAGGATGTTAAGGGTGATTAATAGGAATTAATAGTATTTGGGGTATATTTAATTAATCCTACCTGTCCTATATTAAGTATGATAAACCTATAGTAATATGCAATTAGATTTTCATTATACTTATACACAAGGTAAAATTACTATAAAAATGGTGAAAGTTCCAGCTATCTGTCTTAGGCTGAAAATTTAGATATGATAAAATGACTAAAGCAAATTATGTAATTACTTATGAAATTAATAAAATAAAATAATTACCACCTATATTTTTGTCTTGTTTGCTATGATTCTTAAAAGGCAACCTAGAATGTAGCCACTCTGAATACAGCCAGATGTATATAATGTCCCCAATTTAACAGCTAATAGCTCAATTTTAAAAATGAAATGTATTTTAATAAACACTGCTGTTATAATTATTTCAACTGTACATATACCAGTATATATTCCAAAAATTAATACAAAATACCTCTCATGTAATAATATGTAGTCTATGGATCTTAAGATAAAAATGGCTTTTATATTTTTTCATATATGTAATATATTTTTGACAGCTTCACTCATTCAACAATAAGTGCTAAGTACTGTTTTAGCCTGGTATTATAATAGAACAGTTATTTGCTAATGGTCTGGTACAATATCATAATTAGGTCTAGACATAATATTCTGCCACAGCCTCACCAGCTCACATAGAGAAGTGAAGTACTAATGCATCAAAACTGAAAATTCTAACATCTATGCTCAAGCATGACTAATAGAAAAACAAATAAACCTCCAAATCTTTCATGTGACATCATTTAAAACACCTTTATCTCCTTATGACTATCAGGGCTGGTGCAACAACAGAAAAGGAGCTATCATGATCTAACTACCAGAAGACAATATAAAAACTCACTAATGCATGGTTAGCTTGGGTAAAGTGTATAGTCAGACCGCACCAACACTTTCATCAATTGCTATGTCACTCTTCTCATTGTGAGTATGAGGCATAAGTCTCACACATATATTACAATATAATGAATTTAAATTTAAAAGAATAATTAAGGAAAATATCCATTATTCTGAATCTGAGTTCTCTATTCTTTTGTCACTGGAAGATATGAAAAGTAAATTTTCATTTTTTAACTCATAATTGTAGTGCACTAAAATAATCATAGTTATGTGTGCTCTGAAAAAGAATCAAATTTCATTTAAATCATATCAAAAGTGCATTTAGTTCAATTAAATAGCTAATTTTCAAGAGATTGAAATCCAGACATTGAGATAAAAGTGCATTTAATTTATATTCAAATGTAGTTCCTCATAGAATAAAATGAATACGGCATAAATTTTGCAAGAGAGATGTCCTCTCGATATGAGTATTAAATAAGCAATAGGTTTTATATTACATCTTCTCTGTTTTTTATATAAAAATATGATGAGGGGAAAATATTACACATACCACACAATGTGATATAAATTAAATTCCAAACATATGTACACCTTATCATTGCCTTTCCTTTCCTTCTCCATTCCCTCCTCTTCATCACCACTTTTTTTCCCCCTCTCTTTGACACTCTTCTATTACAATGTATGATCTCCACAAGGATCCTAAGAACTTTCATAACCATCCTGGGCTATTACTTCACATTTTATACCACGCAATGGTTAACTTTTGGCTTTGTTTATTAAAGGCCTAGGATATTAAACATATTTATTGTCCTGAGTTTGTCCAGTAGAGATTGGCTTCATTCACTAACAACTTGTGTTCAACTAAATATAGGTAATGTTCACGTGTTCAGAACAAAGTAAAAAACATGCAGATGTACATCAGAAGGCAAATGATCTCTGAAACCCACTGGACACTTCATGCTGTGTATTCAGAAAGTATGCAGAAAGCTACAACATCACTGAGAGAGATGTAGAAGCACTTCTCTACACTGCTAGATGGAGTTAGAGCCTTATCATATTAAATATTAAAAAGCATGAAATATTAAAAAGCATGATGACTTTTTTGATGTTTAGTTACAATGAAGGAATAAAAGTTATTCTAACAATGTGACAAAGCCTAGTTTAGAATATATCATTAAACACCCCTTAAAAGCAGTATACAGTTTATATTTGCAGTTCTTTGACCTGTAAAAGTTTGCATTCAGTTTGAATGCTTTATCAGATGGTATGGAGTCTCAAATTCACTTCAATCCTACCAATACTGATTGTCCAGGACTACCACAAGTGTTTTCACTTGCTTATTATCTGACCATTCACTAGTTTGGTCACCTCTATTTCATAGTAATAAATTGTCCACTGTCCTCTCTAGTTGACTTGGATATAATGGAGAAGTCCGTGTATTTTTCTGACAGGAAGACAAGGTGTGTACTAGTATGTTGGTATCATAGAACATTGAAGAGCTCAACTTCCATACATTTTAAATATTGGATATTTATGTATTACTTTATTTGAAGGGATAAAATTGTTTCATTAAAAAAAAAACATGTTATAAAATCACTGCTCTAAAAATTTAGTATCGCCCTAACCAGTTTGGCTCAGTGGATAGAGCGTCGGCCACAGACTCAAGGGTCCCAGGTTCAATTCTGGCCAAGGGCATGTACCTTGGTTGTGGGCACATACCCAGTAGGGAGTGTGCAGGAGGCAGCTGATGGATGTTTCTCTCTCATTGATGTTTCTAACTCTCTATCCCTCTCCCTTCCTCTCTGTAAAAAATGAATAAAATATATTAAAAAAATAAAAATAAATAAAAATAAAAATTTAGTATCATTTCATTACTGGGATCTGATTTATGGATCCCCTTACTGGTGCACAAAAATGTGTGCACTTGGGGGGGGGTCCCTCAACCCAGCCTGTACCCTCTTGCAGACCAGAAGCCCCTGGGGGATATCTGCCTAAGCTGCAATCTGGCCTCCCTCTGTGGGAGGTGACTGGCAGGCTAATCGGGGGATGGTGCCAGTTGGCTAGCGGCTGGCCCTACCCCCAATCACACCACAGCTGCAGGTGGCCATCCTCTGTGGGAGGCGACCAGTGGGGTGATCAGGGGAGGGCTCCAGCTGGTGAGCAGCTGGCTCTGCCTCCCAATCACCCCTCTGCCACCACTGGTCACTACTGTCCCAACTGCTGTCCCCTCTCTCTGCACGCTGGCACCCACCTTGGCTGGCCTGGTGCCACCCACTTGTTGGCCCCACCCCTGCCAACCAGTTGTTCTGCCATTCAGTCGATTTGCATATTAGGCTTTTATTATATAGAATATATCTATTATATAAATAGTCTGTAGTCGTCATGCCATCACGCCGTAATGACCAATAAGCAGGAGGTTGTGTGTGCGGGGTGGGCGGGACTTGACTCTGGAAGACTTGACCAGAGGCGCGGGTGGGTTTCTGGGTCCCGCCTCCCACGGTGGTGGCGGCAGTGGTGGCCACAGGACTCTTTCTTGGTTCCACCTCCCATGGTGGTGGCAGTGGCGATGGTCACGGGACTCTTTCTGGGTCCCTTCAAGCTGCAGGACTCCAGATCCTGGGTCTCGTGCTATTCCGTGCGCTGGGCCCCTCGTATGTATGTATAATCACAAATATATCTTTGATGTGATTCTACTAGGGTAACTGTTTTAATTTAATTATTTTTATTTTACTATATTTTTAAATAACTATATTTTTATTTTTGGTTAATCCTCACTCAAGGATATCTTTCCACTGATTTTTAGAGATAGTGAAAGGGAGAGACAGGGAGAGAGAAACACTGATATGAGAGAGACACATCTTTTTGTTGCTTCCCGCATGTGTCCCAACCTGGGCTGGAAATTGAGCCTGCAACTGAGGTATGCCTTTGATCGGAACTGAACCCATGACCCTTCAGTCCATGGGCCAACCCTCTATCCACTGAGCCAAACTAGATAGGGCATAATTTAATTCTTTTTAAAATTGCTGGATGGTATGTAAGAACAGGAAGTATCCTTGAAGATACACTGAGGCCCAGAGAAAATAAAATTAGGTTCCAATGTTCTAATCAGGGAATACTAGCTACTAAAGATACATTTTGTGTGGGACAATTCTTTGTTGGCCATACACTACTCCACACACAAGTACGGGGAGTTTAACAAACATACTTGTGTAACAATGACAGCCAAAAACAACAACAACAACAACAACACACACACACACACACACACACAAACCATAACAACCTAATTTGACACATTTTCAAATGAGTTTTCTCCTGGGGATAATGAATTTTCCAGATGAGAATAAATTCTCATTTAAAATTGAATATGAGCCAAACTTCTCTGTTTCCAGTTCTGTTCTTTCCCTATTACATAAATACCTACCAATTAATTAATAACTTTAAATATTTTGAGAGGTTTAGTAATTTTACCTATTCAACATTTGAATTTTCAATTTAATTTATGAAGGGTTACATTTATGTAGCTGTACTATACAATTTTTAAATTTTGGTGAAAATATCTAATTTGCTCTTATTTGTCTCCGAACAAATGACAAAACATAACTATGTTATAAGCAATTTGGCAAACATGTTTTCCAAATTTTCAAAGGTATGGTGATTCTCAAGCTCACCTTCTGAAAATTAAAACCAGGATATAGATTTCAAGAATTTGAAACTTAATGTTTTTTTAAAAAAATCAAGAAACCTAGTTTAAGGGATTGTAAGTAAATGATCACTACACATTCTTGAAACAGACTCATCAAACATAAGATATTACATATGAAATTAGAGAAAATTATAGGGTACTTTAAGACGTCTATTTTAAACATACTTGACATGAAAAGAAAGAGTGGTTTCAAATAAATTTCCCATTAAGCAAAATATTTTGAGTATTAAGCCAATAATTACATTAATATACTAGATAATAGTTTAAGATAATGTGTCACACAGAACTAGAAATTCAATGAGATTTTGACAGCATACCTATTGATGCACAATTGTGTTATGCAATAATGGGAAACCCTAGATTTACACTTGCATTATTGATTCTCTGTGGATACCCTAAAAGATGATGCCAAAAAAACAACAGTTTGAGACATAGCACCAATGTTGTCCTTTCATCTCACAATGATCTGTCTACCCATGATCAATACAGCAAGCTTGAAATATAAACACCTAAATTAATGTGCAAAATTAACCATTATTTTATTTAGCTAAATTCATGTTGTTCTGGATTTTGAGTTTCCAATGATAGTGGGGTGGGTATGCAGGAAAATTAGGGAGAAGAAATAGAAAAACAACCAAATACCAATTGCTGATAAACTGGCCAAGTTTACCATCTTTCAGGTTAAAACTAACAATTTAGTATACATATTAAACTAATTAATAGTTTAGGTCCCCTGTTAGAAATGTGGCCATGATAATGGTACAGTTTTGAGAATCAAGAGAGGGAACTAAGATAATTGAAAGGACTAAACTGATTTAAACAGGTGAAAACCAGGACCATCCTAAGAACTGGTATTTGAACTCTACCTGTTAGGGTTTTTCTTCTCTCTCAGGGAAATTACCTTTTTCTTCTTTTTCCAAATTCAACATCTTAGTATAGAAAGAAACAGAGGGTGTCCCCCAAAATGTATTCACATACTTGAATAATTATGAAGTCAGTGTTTATTAAAATACATTTCATTTTCAATATTGAGCTATCAGCTGTTACAGTGTATACATTTTATTGGGACACCCTGTAGCTTTATCTTTTTAAAAATGGCGTTAGGGGTCTGGTTCTTATGCTACCCCTGTTTTTAAAGGCCACTACTGAGATGCCAATCATCTTATAAAGTCATTGACACCCTGAAAGTATGTATAAATGGTGCCATTTGGATTTTTTTAATGGTGCCATTTTTGGATTTTGCTGTAGTCTGCAACTTTTGTCTAATCTATGTACCTTTTATTGCTCTTGTGGCACTGAAAGTGTTCTGGATTCCTGTTTGCTACACATGGGGTGATGGTAGCAGTTAATGACAGAAAACGGCCATGGCTTTTCCATTTTTTCTTTCCCTTTTATTTTTAAGCATCACTTCACAGAATCAGAATGGCTTTTCTCCTTTCTGCCTTAACTTAAATCTATAATTTGCATGGAAATTAAGAAAAGCCACTCTTTAGCTTGTCTTCCTTCACCTTTAGATTAAACAATGATCATTCAGTTGACCACACAGATTAAAACTGAGTAAGTTTACTACCATATGTGTATGGTGAAGTGACCATAAGTGCAAATATCATGTAATATAGCTTAACTGCACATGTTCCATTCCAACCAGAAAACTTTGTATCTGACATGACCATTCAGGAAATAGAGTAATTAGAGAAAGGCACAAGTGATTGACATGAGAAGGAATTGTTTTCCTGCTAAGCGGAAGAGACTAGGGTTAATAGAGCTGAATTCTCAGTGCTAAGGATGATAAAGACCACTCACCCATTCTCTTTGCTGAAATGTGATGACAAATTAATATAAATAGATTTTTCTAATTCAATACAAATTCTAAGATTTCAATCCCCTTTACCCCATCAATTTGGCTTAAAATAGTGGATGTGAAAATGTACTGTTTGGCATAGCCTAAGAATTTATAACAGTTTGTTTCAATATTTTCTAATTCTTTTCTTCCATATAACCATCTACATATGTATCCTCACAACTATCCCTACTCCATTCTCACTAGACATGCAGCTCTACCTCCCACCTGCTCATCTAAGAAAACCAAGGCGATCTCAGTAAATTCTGCTTTCTTATTTCCATTTCAAAATGCTTTTTAAACTCCATTTTACTTTTCCATGCCCACTTCATCTTACAGGAAGAAGAAAGCATTTTTTTTCAATTATTCTCCCCTTGAAACTCTTCTCCCTTCAGGTATTGTTCAACTGATAATTCCTCTATAAATCTACTATCATCTCCTTTCTGTTTTTATGTTCAATGTTAGAATTAACCACTATCTCGTTGAATTCCTAGATAACTCTGAGTGTATTATCATTATAGTAACTTTCTTTTTTCCTCATAGTATTGTAATCTACATGGTAACACCTCTTCTAAACTGGGAAATCTTTGAAGTCAAGAATCCTTTACCTCGTCAAATTGATATCAGTGTCTAGTAAACTGAGCCTTAAAGATATTCAGCCGATGATTTTTGAGCTGAATGATGTTGCTGATGTAGACAATTGACCATGTGATATTTTAACCTTCCATATCCTTGCACCTCCAAACAAATTCCTGGACTAGTGTTTCCCAGGTATCTAAAATGTTGAACTTTAGTTAACCTGTCTCATATCATATATATTTTTAGATTAATTCATAAGTTAAGAAATATGTCAGTATTTTCTGTTAAAGATGGTACTATACAAAGAGAAAAATTTAAGTCCATTATGCTCAGAATAAACATATTTATAAGCTTAAAACATACAACATAAAACAATACAAAGTAGAAAGGATGGGTGGGATGATGGCAGCAGACTGCTTGGTTCTGCATAGGGAATCAGGCAGGGATGGCTGAGATTTCGGCCTATGTTAAAAAGGGAACACATGGGTTTCAAGCAGGTGGCAGAATGGCGCCTGGACTACTGTTTGGTGATAGACTGAGGCAGAATTCTATTGCCTGAGGATATGGTTTAAAAACATTGGTCTGAAGAGGTACCCAGGAAGATGCAGGTATTATGGACTCACCAAAACCTAAGCCAAGCTACCTGGTCTGAAAATAAAATAAAAGGGTCATGGTTAATTTGCTGCTTCTAACCATCTGCTTTTTCAAAGATGATTATTTTTTTAAATTTATTTGTGCCCCTTCAAAATTCATATATTGAAGCCCAAACCCCCAAAGGGTTGGTATTTGGAAGTAAAGACTTTTGAGAGGCAATTAGGTTTAAATAAGGCCATGATGGTGGGGCTTCCACCATGGAGCCCTTAGAAGGAGAGGAAGAGTCATCATAGTTCATACCCTCTTTCTCCTCTGTGAGAGGACACAGTGAGCAGGTGGCCATCTGCAAGCCAGGAAGGGACTCTCACCAGGAACTGAATTGGCCAGCCACTTGATCTTGGACTTCCCAGCCTCCAGAAATGTGAGAAATAAACATCTGTTGTTTAAGCTGCCCGTGTTATGGTATTTTGTCATAGTAGTCCAAGCAAACTAAGGCACACTGCTTGTTTACTTTCTTACAAGTAATGCAAATCTCCTAAGCAAATTATAATTATTTCAGAAACAAAAAAAGCAAACGGTAAACTGTTTTAGAGTCATGAAAGATCTATATACTTAGAAAACCAAATGAGGTAAATTCAGAAATCCTGATATTCTATAAGCATATAATATCATATCATTCCTAGCAATGTCATATCCTTACAAAATTGATATTGATCAAAGCAATATGCACATTTTGATGGCACATAGAAAGGAATTGGTAAGTATTGCCGATATACTAATTGCTTAAAGCTTGTTTACCTAAAAGCCTATTATAAAAACTAGATAAAATGTTTTTTAAAAGGCTTTGAGTAAGCCATACTATCGTGCTTACATTCCTTTCCTGCTCTTCAAATTCTTCTGCCATTAACATAGGAAATTCCTTTAGAACTATAGTATTCTTCAGTTCTACTTAGGAACCTCTAAGACACTACTTCACTCAGAAAGGACTCTTCCCTTTTCTTCAGGCTCAAGAAAAGCAGTCAGAGAAAGTGTGAACAATGGTAAAACATTCTTCCTGCATCCTCCTGACACTAATCATTTGTACTTTATGAAGTTCTCTTGAAAGGTTTTAGAAGTCCTTTGCTCTTTTTGAAAATCTCAGAATCTGTGTGTATTGGGGATTATACGAGATTTAATGGGAAGTAGAATGCATAAAAAAACACCATGCTTAGGGCTGCCTCAGTTTCTTACCTGGATTTCTTTCTGCCTGACATATTTGACCTCCTCACCATCATCCATATATATGTATCTATATTTCCGAGAGGAAGGGAGAGGAAGAAAGAGTAACATCAATGATGAGTGAGAATCATGGATCAGCTGCCTCCTGCACTCTCCCTACCGGGGGTTGAGCCGGTAATCCGGGCATGTGCCCTGACCAAGAATTGAACCATGACCTGCTGGTTCATGGGTTAATGCTCACTCACTGCGACACAACAGCCAGGCCAAAAATAATAATAATAATTAAATGTCTCTTCTTCAAATAAGGCCCTCTGACAACAAAAAATGAAATCTAGATTCTCAGTTATATGTTTTTCTGCAGAATGTAGTTTTCCTACATGGAAATGTTCATAGCTTTAATTGGTCATTATTTGTGAAATGACTGACATTGTCTTTCCTATGTTCTTGGCTGCAGGTTGGAGACTAAGTGCTTGCTACAGCACCTGACACGTAGGAAACATAAATGTATATTTACTGAGTGAATAATGAGAGGACAAAATATTCAGGGGCTAAGATATAGAGATTATCTAACTTTAAAAGAGGGATACCTTTTAGGGTCCCTCTATTATCCAGGTGAAGAGGAGACCACATACTAGAAGTAAGAACCAGCTTCACCAGAACATTTACCAAGGCAGAGCCCTTGCATGGGGCATAAGCCCATCCCTTCCCACAGAGATCACATGTGAACCCTGCCCAAGCTCAAATCCATCAAGAAGAACAAAGAGGGAACCACTTCACCCTACCCATTTCTTCTTGCACACCGACACTCACACATCTTCCAATGTGCCCACTGGCATTAAGCAAATGCCCTTCCATGCTCTTCCTCAATTTCCACGTTTCAACAAGTGGATATTCATGTGAAAACAACTGAATTTTGATCTGTACCTTGCACTATATACACAGAAGTTAGCTTAAAATGGTTCATAGATACTTACTAATAAGGTACCTAATCCTTTGATTAACTCTGATTAAGGAGCTACATTTGTAATCCAGACACTTTACTGGTACAGCATTTAAAATAAGAATATATCAAAAGGCTTTTCAAAGAGTGAAAGCTCAGAGTCAACAGAATAAATTTAAATCTAAACTTTACTAAACCTCATAATTCCCATATGGTAGTCAGGAGAAGCAAAATTTTGCTAACACTTACTGAATTGGGGAGAGTATAACTGTTTGAATTTGTGACAGTATTCTTGTTTGGTATTTTTACTATGCAAACATCTGCTTACATGACAACTAGATACAACTAATTGTTTGACAATGTGATATGTTATCCAAAACTGACTATGGAATATGAGATATTGTAACCCATCTATAATAATAAAAGCATATTATGCTAATTAGATCAGACTTCCTTCCAGATGTCCTTCTGTCCTTCTGGATGAGGCTGGGGCTGCGAGGCAAGTCCAGGTCCTGGGTGCCTGCTGGTGGCCAGAGTGAGAAAATCCCGGGTCCTGGGTGCCAGAGGGAAGCCCGTGCTGGCAGCTGGGGGAAGGAAGGCCTACTCTTGCATGAATTTTGCACATCAGGCCTCTAATCCTATGTAATAAAAGCCTAATATGGTAAGTGTCCGGTCATCTGGTCTGCCGTTCAAACAATCAAAGCGTAATATGCTAATGATATGCTAAAGGAGCTCAACTGTTCGCTATGATGTCACTGACCACCAGGGGGCAGACGCTCTGACTGGTAGGTTAGCTGCTGGAATCTGGCCAATCGGGACTGAGCGAAATGGGCCGGACATGCCCTGGAGCCCTCCCATGGTCCCTCCCCAGCTGGCCAACCTCCCGCATCCCTTCCCGGCCCTGACTGTGCACTAGTGGGGTCTCTCAGGCTGGCCTGTGCCCTCTTGCAATCTGGGACCCTTGGGGGATGTCAGAGAGCCGGTTTTGGCCCAATCCCACAGGACAGGCCGAGGGACGCCCACTGGTGCACAAATTTGTGCACTGAGCCTCTAGTAATTAGTATAATAGATAGAAGTAAGAACAAGATAGGACCTTAGTGCTAAAGAAATATCCATAGTAATACCATTGAGTAGTATAAAAAACTAAAGGAGAGGATTTAGATTGAGCAGCTAATGCTGCAAAATAATTGGCAGCTACTTATTAATAGTAAATAAAGAGTTTTCTAGTAAATAGAAAACCGGTCATTAGCAAATTATTCTAAAATTTATGCACATTCTTTCTATACAAGTGAACTGATTAATCTACACTAATAAAAGAGAAACATGGTAATTGGCGTATGACCGCTACCCTTTTCATTGGCTAATCAGCAAGATATGCAAATTAACTGTCAGCCAAGATAGCGGCTGGCAGCCAGGCAGCTTGAAACTAACATGAGGCTTGCTTGCCTCAGTGACGGAGGAAACCAGCATTCCCCGCCTGTGGCTGCAGGCCTCTGAGCCTGCAGTTTAAGAAACATTGTAACAAATACCGCCAGACTTCAGCCAGCAGATTTGCAACATTGTAAGCAAAGGCCAGAAACCTACTTTCAGCTGAGGCCTAAGAGCTGGAGCCAAGCCTCAAGCTAAAGCTGGCCCAGAATAAAAAAATAAATAAATAAAAAAAAGGAGCAGTTGGGAGCTTCAGTCACCCACAGCCTGAAAACAGCCCTCAGCCCCTCACCCAGACTGGCTAGGCACCCCAGTGGGGACCCCCACCCTTAAGGGTATGTGACCAGCTGCAAACAGCCATCATCCCCTCACCCAGGCTGGCCAGGCACCCCAGTGGGGACCCCCACCCTGATCCAGGACACCCTTCAGGGCAAACCAGCCGGCCCCACCCATGCACCAGGCCTCTATCCTATATAGTAAAAGGGTAATATGCCTCCTGGCACCGGGATAAGCGTGATAGGGGGCAGTGCCCAAACCCCCTGATCGCCCTGAGGCTCTGTGTGTGACAGGGGGTTGGGCCACAACCTCCCTATCCACCCTGCTCTGTTCATGACAAGGGAAGGCGCCCCAACCCCCTGATCAGCCCTGCTCTGTGCCTGATAGGGGGGAGCTCCCCAACCCCTCCCCGCCCCACGGGCCCTGCTCTGTGTGTGATGGGGTAGAGCCATAACCTCCCCATTGGCCCTGCCCTGAGTGTGAGAGTGGCGGTGCCCCAACCCCCTGATGGGCCCTGCTCTGTGTGTGACGGGGGCAGTGCCCCAACCCCCTGATTGGCCCTGCTCTGTGCATGACAGGGTACAGAGCCCCAAACCTCCTGTTTGGCCCTGCTCTGTGCGTGACCAAGGGTGGCGCCGCAACCTCCCCATCAACCCTGTCTTGAGTGTGACAGGGGACGGTGCCCCAACCCCCCAATCGGCCCTACCCTGATTGTGACTGAGGGTGGCATCACAACCTCCCAATATCCCTGCTCTGTGCATGACAGGGGGCGGCACCCCAACTCCCCAATCGGCCCTGCTCTGAGCCCGACCAGGGGCTGCACCTAGGGATTGGGCCTGCCCTCTGCCACCCGGGAGCAGGCCTAAGCCAGCAGGTCGTTATCTCCCGAGGGGTCCCAGACTGCGAGAGGGCACAGGCCGGGCTGAGGGATCCCCTCTCCCCCCCGAGTGCACAAATTTTTGTGCACCGGGCCTCTAGTTATTAATATTACTAGAGGCTTGGTACATGTATTCGTGCATGAGTTGGGTCCAGACGGCCTTCCCCAATGTGGGATGATTGGGGCTGGGCTGGTGGGTAGGAGAGGATGCAGGAGGGTGGCTGGCCGGCACCGCCCCCGATTGGAGTGGGGGGGCTAATCAGGGGCAGGGCCAGCTGGGGGGAGGGGTCACAGGCAGTTGTGGGGGGGCCAATTGGGGCCCTGATTGGGCTGGTTGGTTGCCACAGTGAGCATCATAGTGACTGGTTGTTCTGGTCATTCCAGTCATTTCGTTGTTCTGGTCACTTGTCTTTTATATATAGAGATGCCCCATTGGCATAGTTTAATCCACATATCCTATCATAATGTTTATATCTTTGTAAAAGCATCAGCAATAGTACCAGAAAAAAAATGAGGAAAATTCTCTTTTCTATTTTAACTTCTTTCTGTCAAAAACTGCCAGATTGTTTCAAGTCTATGACATAAAGATATTGAAGATATTATGGGCTTAAAGTGAACCACATTTAAAGAGAAAAGGTAAGAAGAATGTAAGTACCCAACAGCTGCCAATCAGAATTAAAGACCATGAGGTTACTATCTGACAGTCAAAAAAAAAAAAAAAAAAAAGACACATCAACAGCAATATATAACTCTATAGTCAATCATTTAAAAAAAAATCCTTGTTTTAAGATCCATTCATGGCAAAGATGTGGACATACTTTCCTCATAATGAGGGTTGAAAATATATGAGTACATACATCAACTATCAGTTTTCTGATTAGAAGACTCCCAGCCCCCACACACATTGATCCTGAAATACCTGTGATATGCAGAATGTTAATCCATCAGATTTGATCCTTAACATGCTGACATTTAAGCCATACTCTGCATGAAGATAAGTAGTTAACTAGTAGTTAAGCAGTTAAGTAGTACCTAAGCTTATGGACTTAAATCTCTGAAGATACAAATATTTGAGACTCAGAAAAATCTTACATTAGCTGGAATGCAAGTGTCATGTTTTTTTTAAAAAGATATTTACCTCCAGAAAGAAATTAAAATCACTTTCTCCTAGAAGCAACCAAATACATCGTTGCATTGAACTCAAGAATAACTCTGACTCATTTCAAGTATGTTTATCAAGTAGCCCATCTCCAGGAAAGTGTATATAGCCCACCTCCAATAAAGGATCTTTCTTTAGCAGATGTTGTTTTTTCTAAATAGGGTATTTCTGAAAAAGACAGTTAAACAAACCACAGAAAGTAAGTACAATGAGGAAAGACTTAAACGATTGGCAGGTTTGTGCATGAGCAGTGAGATGCCTGAGAGGACAAAGTATACAAGTCATAGAGGTCTTTGCTCAGATCTCAGTTCAAGAAAACTCACTGCAGTAGCAGAGTTGGCAGACAGCCTCCAGCTACTGCACCTTTGGATCCACCATGACTTTTCATACCAAAGCCACACTCTGTTCTCAATGCCTGAGCATCATGAGCTTTCTATAAGCCTCCGCCATGCCTGCCTCATCTGGACTCTTCCAATGAGCAGCGTTTGCTTGGGGACGCCCATCGTCCTTGATGGGACTTTCGCAGAATGGCTATTGGATCTTGTGTTCTTCCCACCCAATCCTCCTTCTTTCCTTATGTCCTTTCACAGGTCTTGGCCTGAATTGCTGTCTGAGGTTCTCCTTGCCCACTCTTGCTCCCTCCCCTTTTCCTTTATTCCTCTCAGCATTTTCAAACAAACCTTGCCACCTCTAATTCCATCTTGGGGCCTTCCCAGAGTACTCAAACTCATAAAATAATAAACAGGCATAAATTACACTCTACTTACTTCCCGATATACCCTCTCTTGTAAAAAGTCCCTTTCCTATTTAGTTCACATCATATGCCTTTATAAGTTCCTATGTCACCTCATTACTGTCACTACTAATTTCTGATCACTCTCTTACTTATTTAAGGTGTTAGCACTTGTGCCAGATTGTTCTCATCCCAATTCTTGATACGATACCGGCAATTTTATGTCATTGAGGACAACTGGTTGAAGTCCTAACTTTTTTGTGTCCTATAAAACTTTCCTTCACAATTCCATAGAGACTCCACTCTTTTTGCATGTCATTTCACTGCACAACTACA
Organism: Myotis myotis; assembly: GCF_014108235.1. Taxonomy (NCBI): domain Eukaryota; kingdom Metazoa; phylum Chordata; class Mammalia; order Chiroptera; family Vespertilionidae; genus Myotis; species Myotis myotis. Next base: position 43,126,810 of record NW_023416379.1, read on the forward strand.
AACATGCATACGTCCTGCTCAGTTTATTCCACTGCACTTTTTTGGAGGGGATGCAGTCTGTCCACAAGCCTTTCTTTCCCTACTCTGCACCCCCTCTATCTTCTAATGTAACTTATCTCTATTTCAAATTCAGATTCCACAGACCATTTTGGAACCACTAATTTTTTGAGAGGAGCCTACACTTCTCTGCTTCATTTTCCTTTCATCACATTCACCTTAAGAACCCTGCATAAATCCAACCCTTTATTCCAGGACTGCATGCAGGCCACTTTATTTCACTGGGAATAATACCACAGAACAGGAGAAGCTAGACATCTTTCATGTCACCATCTCCACCGTGTTCAAAATTGCCTTGTGCTTTTACTGTTATTCAATTCTTCACAGTTAAACTTTAAAACAGTTTCCATTTTATTGAAATCTCTAAACTCTCCTTTGACCTCTTTTTCTTTTTCTCCTTTCAATACACTGAGAGGACCCAGAAACTCTATCCATCCAAAGCTAAATAATTTCTCTTCTGTATATCATCCTCTTCAGCTTTTCCGGCGATGTTATGCTATCTAATATTCCATGTCTCTAGATTTTCAATCTCCTTTCTACTTTCTCTTTCATAAATCAACTCAAAAAATAAATTGTATAGATAGAAAAATAATTATAATGAAATGAACAAATAACTACATGACACTGCTTATCTCTCTTTCATTTCATCTTGGCACTATCTCTCTTTTTTTTTTTTTCATTCTCTGACAGTTAACTTATTTCTCCACACATGCTGTCTCCATTCCCTCAGTTTCAGTTTTTCTTCACTCACCTCTAAATGGCCTTCAGAAATCTACTCTTTGTCACAAAATACATTGGATTCATCCCTATCCTTATCTTATTTGACCTCTATGCAGAGTTTACTATTGTTGATCTCTTCTTTCTCAGGACAAACCCTTTTTTTGGTTTCCCAGACATCATACATTCCACATTATCTTCTGACCTCTTGGAATGGTCTCTTTCTCACGGTTTCATTTGTTGCGTCATTGTGCTGTAAAATAGTAATTTATAAAGTGCCACAGGTAATTGCCTGAATATCCATCTCTTCACCCTACACTTCCCTAGGTGATATTGCATTTCTAAGATTTTAATTACATGAGTTAATAACTATCAAATGTGGGCCCTCAAGATCCATATTGATATCTCCTTACTATCCATCTTCATGTGGATGTGTCATTTCAAAGTTAAGTGATCCCAAACTTATGATTTTTCTCTACTCTGTTTCTTCTGTGATCCCATAACTTAGTGTATCAAACCAATAAATCATCCTTGACTCTTTCCTTTTGATACACTTTTTAAAAAAAAAATACTAGAGGCCCAGTGCATGAAATTTAGTGCATTGTAGGGGGGAGGGGTGGCTCAGCTCAGCCTGCACCCTCTTGCAATCTGGGACCCCATGAGGAATTCTGACTGCCAGTTTAAGCCCAATCCTGCTAGATTAGGCCTAAACCAGCAGTGGGACATCCCTCTCACAATCCAGGATGGCTGGCTCCTAACCTCTGGCCTGCCTGACTGCCGCATCGCCCCTAACCACTCTGCATGCCTGCCTGCCTGATCGCCCCTAACTGCTCTCTTGCCTCCCTGATCACTCCTAACCACTCGCCTGCTTGCCTGTTTACCCCCAACCACCTCTACCTGCCTACCTGATTGCCCCTAACCACTTGCCTGCCTGCCTGATCACCCCTAGCCACTCTGCCTGCCTGCCTGACTGCCCTTAACTGCCTCTGCCTCAGCCCCGCTGCCACGGCTTAGTCTGGAATGACGTCTGGAAGGTCGTTTGGCTGTCTAGTCTAATTAACATATTATGCTCTTATTAGTATAGATATGTTTATTGATAACAGAGAAGAAAGGAGAAGGGGAGAGAGATAGAGACATTAATGATGAGAGAGAATCACTGACCAGCTGCAGGCCCCACACTAGGGATTAAGCTAGCAACCCGGGCATGTGCTCTTACCAGGAATCAAACCATGGCCTCCTGGCGCATAGGTTGACACTTAACAACTGAGCTACGCCGGCCTGGCTTACACTTCACAAAAAAACAAACAAACAAAAGCAACCAACACAGCAACAATACAATGAGCATACAACCTTGCTACCTTGGACGATTTACACCTAAAATTTCCTTTCTTCTTGAACTAACCTGATCCTACAGTTTACACTTGTTACTTACCTACCACTATTTTTGTTTCAAGTTTCAATTTAAATGCCTATTTTAAAGTAAAACCTACCCTGAACCTTCTAGACTGAATGGTTAACTATTTTTATTTACCCTTCTATATGTTCCTGTGATGGTTAGGTGTATGTGTCAACCTGACCAGTTTCCTAGATGTTGTCTCCACCTACCATAAGTTCACTATAAAAGATACTACTCTTGATCATGTGAATGGGCCTCATCCAATCTGTTGAAAGGCCCTAAGAACAGAAACTGAGGTTTTCCAGAGAAGAAACACTTCCTCAATAGTGTTAATTCCTGTGTCTGAATTTATAGCCTGCTCATTTGCCTACAGATTTCAAACTTGCAAAGCCTCACACATTCCCACGAGTCAATTCCTTAAAATAAATATATTTACATATATAATCTCTAACTCTATATTATATGTAATCTTTATAATCTCTTTATATATAAATCAATATCTTATACATGTAATATGTACATTTATGTATATCATAATGGAATTTAATAATTTTCTGAAGAACTCTGATGTACCTATAGCACTCTGTACATTTTTATTTAATATGCAAAATATATCTAATTATATCTTCAATATTTATATTTTCTCTTTTTAAAATATATTTTATTGATTTTTTACAGAGAGGAAGGCAGAGGGATAGAGAGTTAGAAACATCAATGAGAGAGAAACACTGATCAGATGCCTACTGCACACTCCCTATTGGGGGTGTGCCCACAACCAAGGTACATGCCCTTGACCAGAATCAAACCTGGGACCTTTCAGTCTGGAGGCCAATGCTCTCTCCACTGAGCCAAATCGGTGAGGGCCACTATTTATATTTTCCACAAAATCACAACCTCCAGGAAGGTGGGATGTAGCTCTCTTATTGATCGGTATCCCTAGACTCTAACACAATTTCTAGCACATAGAGTACATACTCAAAAAACATTTATTGAAATAAATAAATACATTTTAAGAAATTTTTCATTTCTTTTTTCTTTTAATTCTTTGCAATACTTCATGGTAGCAGTTATTACGCAAAATTCTTTACAAATGGTGAGTTTGCTAAACTTCCCTTGTCACAAGTGGTTAAAGTTATACATTTATTTAATCATTTATTAAATCATTCAATAAATATTTATTAAGGACTAGAGGCCCGGTGCACAAAAATTTGTGCACTTGGTGGGGGGGAAATCCCTCAGCCCGGCCTGTGACCTCTCACAGTCTGGGACCCCTCGGGGAATGACCACCTGCTGGCTTAGGCCTGCTCCCTGGGGGATTGGGCCTAAGCTGGCAGTCAGACATCCTTCTGGCAGCCCGGGAGCCCTCCGGGGATGTCCACTTGCCAGCGGGGAGCAGGCCTAGCTGCAGTCGGACATCCTTAGCACTGCTGAGGAGGCGGGAGAGGATATCACCACCACCGCTGTACTGGCAGCCATCAGCCTGGCTTGTGGCTGAGCAGAGCTCCCCCTGTGGGTGCGCACTGACCACCAGGGGGCAGCTCCTGCATTGAGCATCTGCCCCCTTGTGGTCAGTGTGTGTCATAATGACCACTCATTCCCAGTCACTCTGCTGTTAGGGTCAATTTGCATATTACCCTTTTATTATATAGGATAGAGGCCTGATGCACGGGTGGGGGGTCAGCTGGTATGCCCTGAAGGGTGTCCCGGATCAGGGTGGAGGTCCCGCTGGGGTGCCTGGCCAGTCTGGAGAGTGACTGATGGCTGTTTGCAGGCTGGCTATAGCCCCTTCATCAGGGGGTGACCCCTGGGGTGCCTGGCCATCCTTGGTGAGGGGCTGATGGCTGTATGCAGTCTGGCCAAGCCCCTTCAGGGTAGGGGTCCCTGCTGGGGTACCTGGCCAGCCAAGGTGAGGAGCTGATGGCTGTTTGCAGGCTGGCCACCGCCCCTTCAGGGTGGGGATTTCTGCTGGGGTGCCTGGCCAGCCTGGGTGAGGGGCTGATGGCCGTTTGCAGGCTGGCTAAGCCCCCCATCGGGGACCCTCACCCCATGAGGGTGTGGCCATCCTGGGTTAGGGGCTGATAGCTGTTTGCAGGCTGGCCATGGCCCCCAGCCACCCAAGCTCCCAGTGGAGGCTGGCTGGAAGCAGGTATCTGGGTTTTATTTGTCTTCTATAATTGAAATTTTGTTGCCATGAGCGGAGGGCACAGCCGGCTCAGGGCATGTGGGAAGCTCTGCTTCCTCTATTGCCCAGGCAACCAAGCTTCCTGCTTGCTCCAGCTCCGTGGCTGCCGGCCACCATCTTGGTTGGGTTAATTTGCATATAGTTGCTGATTGGGTATGGCTTGGGGCGTAGCAAAGGTACATCAATTAGCATCTTTGTCTTTTATTATTGTAGATGTGTTCTAGACACAACATTTTAAAGACAAAAAAAGTGAACTATAATAATATTATCAATACAAAATAGGCAGGTGTTAAAGGGCTTAGGTCTAAAAAACTTTCACAGATGAGTTATCATAGAATTGTACACTTGTACCCTATATAATTTTATTAATCTATGTCACCCAAGTAAATTTAATTTAAACAAATAAAAAATAAAAAGACTGTCCCAAGAAATGCTGCAAAACCGAATTTGACACGTAGGTTGCCTGAGAATTTTGTAGACAGGAAAAGACAGAGCTACACACACAAGTATTTAGTAGCCACTCCACCAGCAGGATAATAAACTGAATTGAAGATCGTAAAATTCAGAGTTAAAATGATGATAAATATGGAGGTATTATAGCTCCAGATCTCTATCATCACATGCATTCCCAAGCCATGCAGTTTCTGGAAAAAAACTTTTTGTTGCTGCTTACCATTACTTTATTTATATTTCACTTGGGCTTATCTGAGACACATTTATTAAAATTTCACTTGGAAAGATTATTGTGCTGGATTACATATTATGCACTTAAACCAAATCTATTAGTGAGCAAAACTTAAATTATCTTTTTGGAAATGATTCTTTGTGCTACTGAAGTGACCATATTTTCTACCATAATTTTTTACACTGATAATTATCTCAATAATACTTCTTGCTTTATCCTTTAGCTACTTTAAGGGTTTATGAGTAAAAATAAATTATTGAGGCCATTATTAATATTCCTATAGATATTTATCTTAAAACTAGCAAGTAAAGATTTGTGGGAAAATATACATGAAATAAAAAGTATTGTATGCCTTTGAGAAATAATATATAAATTCAAATATAGGAAACAAAGTAAATATTTTGGAAGCTACAATCATTTTAAATTTTTAGGGTGTTAAAATTTCCCTTTTTCATAAATTACAGCATACTATAAGTATTCATATTTTCATTAAAATATTACATCATTTTTAAATGTCTGCTGTGGAATGTTAAAATTGTGGCAACTTGACATGCACAATCATACACTTTAAAAAATATATGCTCAAACTATTTTTAAGAGTTAGAAATTATATATAGTTTCTTTTCTGTTTGAAATCATATTGCTATCCCACATCTATCATCATATTTCAGCCTGAGATATATTTTATATTTAAAAGTATTTTATTAAATGGCCTGATTATATTTTAAAACAAATTTATATATTTAAATTATTTAAACTGTCTTGTGTCATGCATGAGTCTTTACACTTTAAAATATTAGTCTGCACTGAGTTATCATTAAAATTATTTTACAACTAAGCAACTCTACAAAAATATAAATAAACATAAATATTAAAAAAATTATAATAGAAATGTATCTATTATGCTGATGAGGGGTAGGCTTACAGTATCTACAATAAGGAGGCCCTTCAAAAATCAATGTTTCTAAATGACTTTTTATTATTTTGACTGTGGAGGTTTTTTATTTTTTACCTTGGGGAGGAAAAATATGGGTGGAAAATAGTGTGGTTTTATTTTATTAAATTCAAGAAGTACAAGCATGAAAAGGAAGTGAGAATAAAGAACATACGTAATACATCTACCTATAGGCTTCTTTTCAAGCAGATCATGTTAGGCAACATATGTACTGAAGTTGAGGTCTAGAAATTTTAAAATGGTATTGTTTCATATTATGGGTTGCTGGAAGTTATGTTGCAGACACTCTGGGGATTACCTGATTCTATCTGGTATGTTCCTTTGACTGACTTTCTATTGACTGGTCTATTAGCAATTTTGTAGGTGCAGAAGTTATCCTGTAAAAAAAATTATAGTGATGCAAATTATTTTTTGTCTGTAACAATGCACATTTATTTCACACGGTTGGGAAAAACTGGTTTCCACGTGGCAAATCATCTCTAAACATTTTATTTTATTGCTTTAAATGATTTTAACCAGTTTTGCATTTATCAGCAAATGCATTTCAGCATTCCTGATTGTGTATATTTTTGCATGTGTCTGTTCTCCAAATTCTCCTTTGAATAATAAGTAAATAAAATTTTCATCAAACATTCAGTTTATATTTTCATGAGACATGTTTAATTTTTTTTAGAAATTGTACTATAGCATTTTTACAGTGCTTTCACCAAGATACCCAAGTGAATTAACCTGACAGAACCAAATATATTGGTTAGCTGAAGAAGTAGACCTATGGGGCTATTTATGCTAAGGCACATCTTTTCTTGCACAACAGAGTGCATACCAATTGCCAATAGAATGTTAACTTTTCTGACTCTCCAATTCTCAATTATTTTCTCCCTCTTCCTCTACTGTTTGTTTTGTTTTGCTTTTGTTTCTAGATCTTGCCTAACTAGTAAATTATCCCCAGTTGGTAACAGCAGTGATTAAGGATTTGGTTTTCTGATTTGGTGATCTCCATCAGATGAATGATGAAACCTATTCTCTACTGGGTGGGAGAGGACTGATAATCTGGTTTATCAGTCTCTTTGTTTATTAGTTCAAATTGAAAAGCAAAACACTTATTTATATCTGGATCACCAAGTTTTTATTTTTCTGTTTACTTTTGACCCTTGGCTGAGGTAGCTGAACTTCAGCTATAAATTATCTACATGATTATGTATCACTGTGTCTGCAATTGAAAAAAAGGTCTTGACTCCTTCCAGAGAGTATCTATACTAATAAAACACAAACATGCAAATTGACCGTACCTTCACTACACCTTAAGTCACGCCCACCAGCCAATCAGAGTGACTATAAGCAAATTAACCCAACCAAGATGGCGGCCGGCAGCCATGGAGCTGGTGCAAGCAGGAGGCTTGGTTGCCCCAGCGATGGAGGAAGCCAAACTTCTCACCTGCCCTGGCTGGCTGTGGCCTCCGCTAAAAGCAACAAAGTTTCAATTATAGAAGGTAAATGAACCACAGATACCTGCTTTCAGCCTGCTGTGGCCACAGAGCAGGAGCAAACAGGAGGCTTCCCTCCTGCCCACCCTGGCCGGCTCTGAGCTCCTCTCAAAGCTTCAAAGTTTCAATTATAGAAGGTAAATAAATCCCAGAATAAAAAAAAAAAAAGAAAAAAGGAGAGGCTGGGAGCTTCCGTTGTGGGGCTCGGCAAGCCTGAAAACGGCCGTCAGCCCCTCACCCAGACTGGTCAGGCACCCCAGAGGGAACACCCCACCCTAAAGGTGGTGTGGCCAGCCTGCAAACAGCCATCAGCCCCTCACCGAGGCTGGGCAAACCTCCATGGGGTGAGGGTCCCCACTGGTGGGGGGATTGACCAGCCTGCAAACAGCCATCAGCCCCTCACCCAGGCTGGCCAGGCACCCCAGTGGAGACCCCCACCCTGAAGGGGGTGTGGCCAGCCTGAAAACACCCATCAGCCCCTCACCCAGGCTGGCCAGGCACACCATTGGGGACCCCCACCCTGATGGGGGTGTGACCAGCCTGCAAACAGCCATCAGCCCCTCACCCAGGCTGGCCAGGCACCCCAGTGGAGACCCCAACCCTGAAGGGAGTGTGACCAGCTGCAAAAAGCCATCAGCCCCTCACCCAGGTTGGTCAGGCACCAAAGTGGGGACCCCCACCCTGAAGGGGGTGTGGCCAGCCTGAAAACACCCATCAGCCCCTCACCCAGGCTGGCCAGGCATCCCAGCGGGACCCCCACCCTGATCCAGGACACCCTTCAGGGCAAACCAGCCAGCCCCCACCATGCACCAGGCCTCTATCTATATAATAAAAGGGTAATATGCAAACTGACCCTAATAGCAGAGCGACTGGGAATGACTGGTCACTATGACACACACTGACCACAAGGGGGCAGATGCTCAATGCAGAGCTGCCCCCTGGCAGTTAGTGCACTCCCACAGGAGGAGCTCTGCTCAGCCACAAGCCACGCTGACGGCTGCCAGTACAGCGGTGGTGGCGGTATCCTCTCCCGCCTCCTCAGCAGTGCTAAAGATGTCCGACTGCAGGTTAGACCTCCTCCCCGCTGGCAAGTGGACATCCCCAGAGGGCTGCTGGGCTGCCAGAGGGATGTCTGACTACCACCTTGGGCCTGATCCCCCAGGGAGTGGGCCTAAGCCAGCAGGTGGACATCCTCCGAGGGGTCTCAGACTACAAGAGGGCATAGGCTGGGCTGAGGGATCCCCCCCACCCCAAGTGCACAAATTTTTGTGCACCAGGCCTCTAGTTAATACATAAAATTAAAGCATGTCTTAAAGTTAAAAAATCACTGTTCTGAGTACCATATAAAAATAAATAAGTGCTTAATATTTACACATACTTAGAAAACAATAAAAACTGGAATTTCTAATGCACAATAATAATGTAATAATCTCCAAAATATGCTTCACAAAGGCTATTTTCTACAAAATGGATAGAAGTGCAACCAGATGGCCTAATAATTGTGATTAAATAATAGATATGACTTTACATAAACTGTAAATGGTATGTAACATACAAGGGCATATTAATTAAAATTTTATAAGACAGTTTTGATTTCTTATAAAAAGTATTTAATCTATATTTATAAACATTATTGTACTGGTTTATTAAACAAATAAGGTAAAATTAATTTTATTTTATAATATGTCAACTTAAACAGATTATATATATATATATATATATATATATATATATATTTCCACGATCATTCTTCTAAATGTACATTAATAGAGATTTACTGAAAAAGGTTAATGACTACTCCTATATATTTGCATTATATTATTTTTTTCTCTTTCACTTGAAAGTAAGATTATATTAGGAATCCTAAACAGATAACTTTAATAAAACGTGTCCCAAAATCACGCAAGAAGTAATTTTGATAGAAAACACAGGTTTATAATTAAAAATTGTAAATTATTTATTGATTCATAAAGTATACAGTATAGGGTTATGTATGGAATAGCATATTGGGTAAATGGCCTCCACGGCTTTGCTGGCACATACGCACTCTTTTGTTGAAATTTTCCATGACCGTTTTGTATAAATGTGGCTGAATTTCGATAAGGCTCATATTTGTCTTGATGGCTTGGTTAATTGACAAAATTGTCACATTTCGGGTTCAGAAAATCCACGAGTGATTGTTGAGAAACAAATGCATCCATAACGTGTCACTGGTGCGGATTTTGGGCTGGAGGCATCATCGGACCATTCTTCCTCGAAAATGCGGCTGCTCAGGCAATAACAAAAGAGTGCATATGTGCCAGCAAAGCCGTGGAGGCCATTTACCCAATATGCTATTCCATACATAACCCTATACTGTATACTTTATGAATCAATAAAGAATTTACAATTTTACTTATAAACCTATGTTTTCTGTCAAAATTAGTTCTTGCGTGAATTTTGGGACACCCTTTACCACGTCTACTACTTTTTCTTTAAAGTTCAATTTAAAATGTTTATTAAAAGTAATATTTTAAAGCATTAAATTTCTAATATTATAATACAATGGCTATTAAAAGTGAACAACCTAATCATTCAAGTATCTTAGATATAAGTGATTTTTCTGTTGTATATATGTGTTTTACATGTAAACATACTTTGAAATTTTGCAATGACTAGGTTAGAATGAGTTTGGAAATTAGCAAAAGGTTATTTGTTTTAGACTCTATCTCAAGAAATAATATTTTTCTGAAAGAGTTATAAAAACATTCTTATAATCATATTTTACTAATAATGAATCTTTAAAGGATATTCCTGAAAAGAGCATTATCACCTGTGTTCAAGGGAAAACAGAAGAATTTGTGCACCTGTATTGTCTAAAGTTTTTAAAACTGAAAAGAAAAGCTTTAAATTCTAAATATTCCAAAGAGAAAATATTAGACGTGGTTAGAAGATATTAAGAATTGTCTTTGTAGGTTGGCCTTGGGACATTTTTCCTTTATTTTCCTAACATTCTGTAGTTCTCATGAGTCATATGCATTATTTTCATAAAAGAAAAAGAAACTTGTTTAGATTACAATGGTTAATATTCATGGGAAGAAAGAACGATGAAAAATGGGAGGTTTTTCCCCTATTTAAGTATTAATTCTGAGCATGAATGGGTTGTCAAAACAAATCTCACACATAATAAAAAGAGCATTAATTAAACAACCATGCATAAAAGACCATTAATGAAAAGACTACCCATAATGTGTGGCTGGAACTGGATTTATAATGCATTTTAACTTTTAAGCAGTACAAGAGAATAATCCAGAATATTTTAAATAATATACAATCAGGATCAAATAATTAAAGACAGAAAAAATGCAACTGAGTGTCAGATTCTGGCATTAACCACAGGAAAACTGAATGTATTTCCAGAAATACAAGCATCCATATTGAGGAAATGGTTTCATCGGCTATAGAGTTTAATAATTCTACTATTAAGCTCCTTATAGTAAAGATAACTATAGGTACATACTGGGAGTTTATCACATATTTAGTGCTTTATGTAATCAATCTAGAAGATATATACCTATACCCACATTTGCCTGGAGAGGTTAAATAAATCCCCAGTGAGTGTCAGATGTAGGATATCATGCCAATACATAGTTTATGCATTTAATCATTATGTTAAGTGCATTGCTTTGATTCAACAATCCTTTATTTTCATTATTAATGCTGCTTTTCAATTCTTTGGTCTTTATTTGTTTTTGTAATAAATTAAAATGAAGCAGAAACTCATAGTGTTCTGAAAACAGTCAAGGGACCTACAAAGCAAACTAATTTATAGTGTAGCTTCTAAATAGCTGTAATTATACTATTTAATAAATGAAACACCTATTTTTAAAGATAATAAAATCTTTCCACTGAACTCCAATAGAGCTATGGTGTATACAATAGGTTAATAACAATCAAAAGCAGTATTAATTTGTTGTCAGAAATTACAAAATTACAATTTTATTGCCAACCCTGAACAATTCTTCCACTAAAACAGATTTAATATGGAAACTGGGTATAAGAAAAATAAAGTATGGAATTATTCATAATTTAACTCCAATTAAGGTAGCATGTCTCAATACTATAGAACACACTACTTATGCATATATGCATACATGTGCAGACACATTCACTCATTTGGAAAGTTCTTCATGAAATTATTAAAGAAATACTCTGAATATGGGAGGCCAATGAAAGTGCTCATCAGCATGCATTCAACATTTAAACAACTATAGGCACTGCCACAGTCATAAATATTACAGCAAAAAGAGAAATTAGAGTTATTTCAGCATCTGATCCCTTTAAAACTAAGACATTTAGCAGGCATGCCCAATCTAATCATATGTTTCAAACAACATTTTAAGTAATCTATTATATTCACTTTGTAATTATCAACACCTACTAATAAGCTCTAAGGTTTATGTTGTTCTTTTTGCAATCTGTGCAGAGTTGGTGGAAAGGATATAAAAAAGTAAAGATGATTTATGTTTGCTACTTGTAAATATGCATGATGAAGTTCTAAGATCATTGAGTAGCAGAACAGTTCATGACCTTACATTTTGTTTGCTTCTAAAGGAAAATAACAGTTCTGTGTTGTCTTAAATAAAAGTCTAAAGCATCAAAGATGGCAGTAGAAGTAAATAACAGTAAACCTTATTTTTCTTTCTGATATAAGGAAAGAATCAACTACCATGTGATTGATGTCTTCAATCAGCTCTTAAGATCAAAGAACAAAGTGATAGTACTACTATTTGGATTTTGGAAAAGGAAAGGGAAGTAAATTAACAAAAGAAAATTTAGCTGACCAAAGAAGCTAATTAGTATAAATTGCATTGGCAACAAAAGATTAGCTTCCTAAAAAAATACATCATAGGGCATAGACCATTAACTGCCAAAGATATTCTAAATTAAGCAAAAGTTTCAGTGTACAGTATACATCTGTAATCAATGGACAATCATAGGAATAAAAATAATATCTCTTTTGATATTCTAAAGCTGGACCCACCTCTAAAGAAAGCAGTAAGCATGAATAATAGATCTTTCTTAGCCACAATGCCAATAAGTATAACTTATTGTACAAAGCAGAGAGCCTGGGTTTTTTGTTTGTTTTAGAAATACCAAAAGATGCTTTTAGTCAGCTATTTAGATAGAAGACATACAATTTTTGTTGCAATTATTTTTTGTCTAAGAAATTATACTTTTTTACATTATACTTGCCTACTTCTTTGTATCAAAAAATATGCCCTTCTTGATTTCCTTCAAATTGTTGCCTAACCAGTGGCTATAAACTTTTGCAGTGACAACTATGATCCATTATCCAGCACCTGACATGCCAGCTCAACATCACTATATTAACTGACTTTCGAATTTTCTTTCTCCCTGTGGGAACTTCTCTCCTAAGATTGATGAGGTGCAACATAGTGTTTAAGCTGTCATCCTGAGGTGACAAACAGTAAGAATGGTCCCTGCAAGGGATGGAGGAGGGAGGGCAAATGAGGGAGAGAACCACAGTGTATTCTGGAATAAAAGCAACCTCACACACTGGCTTTCCAAGGCAATTAAAACTGTTTCTCAGATTTTACATTTCAGTCAAACACATAATTTATTCTTCAATTAAAGTCCCCAAAGCTTCACTGGTACATGTGGAAAACCCAACAATTAGAGAAGATTAAACTTTTGTCCCTGAGACATTTTAGAGAAGTTAAGATAAAAGTTGCTGCTCCTTCCAAGTTTAAATACATTGAGACCCTAATCACTTCTTATAATTCCCCAAATGGCATTATCGCTTACTTTTTAACTATTGAATTCACTCTGGCAGAGCTAGTGTAATAAAACCCATCATATTGTAATTTTCAGACAGCTTGATAGAACCAATGTTCTTAGTGTAATAGATAAAGTGTAATGAAGCACTTTCTTTCCCATAGGAAAGTCTTTGACTCATATGCTCTGATGCCAACTAGCCTTCACATCTGCTGTTTCACCATTGATAGCTGTAACTTGGCATGCAAAACTAGTGTCTGATGAAGCAGCTTTACTCAAAGGCACCATTTTATTTCTTGGAATGGGAACATAGTAAAATGGTGTTGGGTTTCTGTAGGCCTTATGCAAATCCCTGTAATAAACATAGAATCAGGCCTCACATACAATAAATGGTGTGTTAGATGAGGATGGGGAAGGGAGACAATCTTCTTGGTTAAAAATAATCTCCTTACTATGCCAATAAATTAAATGCATAATAAAAACTTGGCTTAAATATTTATTTCAAACTTAATGAATTAATATCAAAACCACATTAGACACTAATAAGACTATAACACTTTTAAAACACCAACCTTATTTTATAAAAAGAAATATTTCCATTTAACTTAAGATTAACAGTAGTCCATTACCTACAACCAATAGTTTAATACTATTATTAAAGAAAAAATAATTTGTGAGAATTAGAGAAATAATATGGCTCTAAAAAGCTTTGCTAAGATATATTTTTTAGATGACTAGAAAAGGTGTCTGATGGAAAATGGAGAAAACATCAACATGAACAAATGAAAATTTTAGTAATATATTCATCATTAATCTAAACCGACTGCTCAGACACATTGCTGTTCAACCACATAAAGCTTTTAAATTTTATTTGACTCCATTAAGTATGCAGAAAATTTAAAACAATAAACTAAATTATCCACAAACTTGAATTCATGAAACAAACAAAAATTCTAAATAAAATTTCTATTTATTTTAAATATTCATAGTGGATGCATTATTACCTAATTAGTAACTTGCAAGCAAATTATCAAGAATAGATTTTGGCTTGGAAGCCTAATTATATTCTGTTTTCCATCATCCAAGTTAGAGCAAAATGTCATATTTGAGGAGCATTTTGTTTCAGTTTAGATCTATAGGGAGATGAATATTGAGCAATCACAAAGTGACACAAGGGAAGAATCAATTAGAATTGTGCAATAATTTGTTACCATCAGTTTATATAAGTACATTATTTTTTTTCCACAAGGAGGAAAGGAATGACAATAGTTCACTAAATATTTTTGGATAGTACAATAAGCTCAGACAAGAAAACTACAAATCTCAAACTGTAGCTCAAAACCTAACAATATCTATCTATAGAGTAAGGTACTTCATCTATTCTTAATTTGTTTCCCATTATGTAAACACTAAAGTCACATGGACAACTCTTCTACTCTAATATGCCCTCTTATAGGTCTTCCCTAATTTTCCTCCCTCCCCCCACACCCATGGTAAATGAACCTGCAATAAAGATTTATAAAGAAGAGCTGAATATATTCACTCCCTCGGTCCCATAGAATATATATTTTTCTCAATGTTTACTCAGAGACAGAAACAAAAAGTTAGGATAGACCCCATCATATTTCTGTGAGAGAGGAAAAAGCTCCAACTCTTCATCCTGCTACCTGGCAATTCTCATGCATACTTATTGAGGAACGGTATCAGAGTGAAAATGTAATTAGGTTATTTACTTTCAGCAAATATCTATTGAAAGGTATTTAAAGACAATTCAGGGAAATAATCCAAAAGAAGTTAGAATATGGTCAGCAGATTACTTTATGCCTCTGTCTGATATTTTGTGGGGTCTGTGTTTCAGAAGAGAAAATACCCACCCTAATATGAAAGAAAGGGGAGTGGATGCATTAAGTCACACATGTACACCTTAAATTTACACAATGCTATATGTCATTTATCTCTCAATAAAAATAAACAAAATAAAATAAATTCAAAAGTAATTTTAGATGATCTTTCTCATCTTCGAAAACTATTATAAGTCAATTTTCTGCATATGCAAAAAGGAATTTTCAAAATGTCTTACCACCAATACAGCAAGAGAAAAATACACACTTGTTTCAGAAAAGTTTCCAGTGTGAAAAGTACACTAATAGATGCCATTTTCAGAATTTACGTTTCTAATGTGAAAATCTCTTCATAATAAATATATTATGCTTGCATTACCAACACTATTCTACATAAGAACAAACAAGAGTAATGTTTTGCAGAAATTGAGAAAAATATTGGAAATGTAAATCCCTTTTAATTGCATGTGGTAAACTGCCAAGTTTTTACATTGTATTTGTCAACTCAAAAATGGCATGTTCTTTTGGCACTTGAAAAGCAAAAATAAATCACTCATTCTTTCAAAAAATTATTTCAGGCATGCCATACATGCAATCCAGGCCTAGAAACTTATAATGTCACCCAGCATAATTTAATTTCAGGAGACCATTGAACCTAGAAGCTCGGAATAAGTAGCAGACTGTAAAGAACATGTTATAGCTGTATCTGCCCTAATGGCGCAAGGCAAATGGTTTAGAAGTTTAATATGATCAAACATTTGAGGTCATGTGGGTGAGCCAAAATGACTAATGCACTTAGTTATTCTGAATAGTGATGATTATGCCATGATGTCTTTGGCTATTACCTTTATTGTTGATACTATGAGTCCCTGGGTTATTGCTTTCATAATTAATAAGACACTTAACCTCTCCATGGCCCAGTTTCTTCATCTGTTAAATGAGCGTAATGATAATTGCTTTCTATCTTCCTTAGGGGTTACTGTGCAAATAAATGAGTTGGCATTTAGTATATACTTTGAGTTCACCTAAAGAGGGAGACTATGCACAAAGAAAAAGAACACAAAACAAACCCTCTTTGCTGCGAGGTACCAAAAGATAAAACTTTCCCCTAGCTGGATCAATCCACTTGATCGAATTCCCAACACCATAATCTACACTTCCAAATAATCTGACTCTTAATCCAAGGTTAAAATGAAAGTGCCATAGAACGTTACATATTTTGAAGAAACATTTATGGCTCTCTACAGAATAGCAAAATTTTGTAAGTAATCAAGCATTCCATCCAAAACCCTCTGTCACAGGTATTACATCAATTAATGCAATATTCATTGTTCCAATGGATAACTGTACAGAATTTGGCAAAAAAGTGAGTTGCTGCCATAAAGAAATGTACATTTGAGCACTGATTTAGGCTCACATACCAGATGGCAATGAAATCATTAGAAGAGACTGGATAAGACAGAATCTGTGAATATATGGACAATAATATTTTAAAAGTGTGCCTTGTTGTAACTTGGAAGATAAAAAAATGCACTAATAATCTTTTAGACTTGGCCAAAAAAATTATCCAGACAAAATGACAAATATTTAAGGTATTTGCTGGTTATTACATAGGAAATATTAGCTACATAATAAAAGTAGTAAAAGAAAGAGATATAATATTAACAATAATAAGAACAACAATGAAGGAGGTGCAGGAGGAGGGCAAGAATGAAGGGGGAGAGGAAGAAATAAATTTAAAAGATCCAGGTTGTTTGCAAACATAATTTAGAGGTGATACAGAGTTAGAAATTGCATGGTTGGATAATGAAAATGTTTCTAATCTTCAGTGTTCTAAGTAAGTAAAAGTTCTCAAAATTGTTCCCATATGATGTCAAGCCTCACTAAATATCACATTAATCATGTTGCCTTGAAGTGCTTTGTTATGACCTCTTAAAAAATTAGGGCAAACTCTTGTAGATTTTCTCCTCTGGATTAAGACCTGCTTGCCCAAATAGCAATGATTAAATCTACAGAGAGACACCTCCTAAAAAAGGATTGTGGGTGTGGGTTGTAGATTGATTATAAACGGACTCAATAAATATTTAAAGGCCATACAGGTTTAGCAGAAATGGTATTGGCAAAAGCACTGGCCCTGGTGCAAAAGAAACAAAGTCTGTTCCCAATGTAGAAAGTCTCTGGGCAACAAGTTTCCAGGAGTAGGACAGCTGACCTGTAAGCTAAATAAGGGTTTATATTACATGTCGCTAACAGGTTGTGATTTTGTTTTGTTTTTAAGCAACAATATTGTGGCAGCCAGTCACTAATAACATATGTAGAGTCTGTGCTAGGGCAAGTGTGAATAATATAGATTCAATCCTGTCCATGCTGTCCAGTGTAGTGCTGATACAGAGGAACCAAGCAAATACAGTTTGGTAAGTATTAGGCTGTGTGTCATTCTGAGTACCTTTTTGTCTCAGCACATAAGCACTGTATCATCTCATAGTGTCACAGAAGAAGGGCAAATACACCATAATAAAATATTTTGAGAAAGTGAGACCATATTCACATAACTTTTATTACAATTTATTGTTATAAAATTTCTCTATTATTATTAGAGTTATTGTTGTTAATCTCTTACTTTGCTGAATTTATAAATTAAAATGTCAAAGGTATGTATGTATGCATAAGAAAAACAAATATATAGAATTTGATACTATCTGCAGTTTTGGGCATCTACTGGGGGGTCTTGTAACATATCCCTCAGGGATAAGAGATTAAAATATATTATTTGAAAATACATGGTCTAGAAAAGAGCTTCTAAAAATTGCTCCACAGACTTTTCTTTATTTCACTTATGAAATTATTTCATTTTCATGATAACAATAATCAGAAAAATGAATCAATTTAAATTTTATAAACATGGTGTGATCTCATTTAATCTATTTTAAAATAATTTACCCTATTATTGGTCATAGAAATATAATTTCTTGACAATGTTTAAAATCATTCTAATTCTAAAATTTTCAATTAGACATATAGTAACATCTATAAAATATGCTTTTACTAAGTGCATAGCCCAGTGGTCGGCAAACTCATTAGTCAACAGAGCCAAATATCAACAGTACAACAATTGAAATTTCATTTGAGAGCCAAATTTTTTAAACTTAAACTATATAGGTAGGTACATTGTTATTAACTTAATTAGGGTACTCCTAAACTGGCCTTTGCTTAAAACGTCCACAGTCTGATTGAGGTACATTCGCTAAAGTCGACCCCTTCCAACTCTCCCATCCACACTCATCTTGTATACTTGTTTCGTCTATCTTTTGTCACCCGTGTGTGATTTGCGGACGCGCCTAGCACTAACCACTGCACAATGAGACTGCTGACTGACTGGCTCACTCAACTCGTGCACGAATTGCGTGCGGCCTGCCTGCGCCGCGTCTCCTGTCGCCCAGCCCGACCGACACCCCCCACTTCTTCTAACGCCACTTCTTCAAAATAGACCCGCCCAGGCTGAAAGCCGACTTCTGCACATGGGCCACGAAGTTTCAATCGCACTGTATGTGTGCGCCCGCACGTAGTAATTTGTGGAAGAGCCACACTCAAGAGGCCAAAGAGCCGCATGTGGCTCGCGAGCCACGGTTTGCCGACCACTGGCATAGCCTATCATGCAGGGCTTTTTATTTAATATTAAAAATATATGGTGAGACTGGTCCTGTGAGTCATTCCAATTTAAAAATGAAGAGTCAGAGGTTTACAAATCTGAGTGTCCTATCTTAATACAGTCAATAGGTGGTGGAGCTTGGAATTAAGTTCAGGTTTCTCTGATTTCACAGTTTTGTTCTGTTTTTTTTTAATTATTCCCAATAAGTATTCTAAATTACTGACTCTATGTTTTCAGAAGTATTAAGTGATTTACATTAGCTATTTTACAGCATTTAATTGTCATTTTAATATGTGGCAGAAATTTTTTAATAACTACAAAACACATGTATTTCCTTGGATACCATCTTTTTTGGAAGACTATATTTGTACGTGAGAAAAGCTAGACATTTTAGTTAGGCCAAGCTCAGGAGAGAGGCTATAGAACTTGGAAAACATGAGTCATGGGTTGCATAATAAAAAGGGGATTAGGCATCAGCTTGTAAAATGTCTGACTCACTTTGGAAATAAAGGGATTCTCAAAAGAGACCAAAATGTTTATGGGTTCTAGTTGAGTTATTTTTGAGCCTGTAATCTATATGTATTCATTCTTCTGAATTTATACTTTAGGGAAAAAATAATGTGCTTGTTTGCTTGACAACATTTTGTATAGTAGTGTTCTGCCCTGGGGTGAGATTTCAATTCTACAGTACCAAGATCCCAAATTCCTGGAGGGTTTTGATTCCTCCTTATTAGTTTTTCTTTATTTTTTTATTTATTCATTCTTTTTTTAAAAAGGTTAAGACATTTTCAAATTTATTAGATAGCACCAGACTGTTTTCCAAAGTGGTGGCACTGATTTACACTCATATCAGCTGTAGATCAAAGGTCCAACTATTTTTCACCCTTGCTAGCACTTTGTATAGAAAGACCATTCCACTTGTGCTGTTCTGTTTGCTAAATAATCACAATCTTGTTCTGATTTTAGTTTTTAATTTCCTCTTTATTAATGAGGTTAAAGATATTTCCACAAGTTTATAGTTTATATATATTCCCTCACTCCATAAAATGCATATTAAAAATATTTTGTCATTTTTGATTACTAGGAGTCTTTATATATTATAGACACTTGTTCTTTAAAGATCATGTCTTGCAAACATCTTCTTTCAGTGTAAGTCTTATCTTTTTATGCTCTTTATTGTAATTTTTTACATTTATTTATTTATTTTATTAAATTTATTGGGGTGACATTGGTTAGTAAGATTATATAGGTTTCAAGTGTGTTTTTTTTTTTAATATATTTTATTGATTTTTTTACAGAGAGGAAGGGAGAGAGATAGAGAGTTAGAAACATCGATCAGCTGCCTCCTGCACATCTCCCACTGGGGATGTGCCTGCAACCCAGGCACATGCCCTTGACTGGAATCGAACCTGGGACCCTTCAGTCCGCAGGCCGACGCTCTATCCACTGAGCCAAACCAGCTTCTCAAATGTGTTTTTTATAAGGTTCTTAGGCTCCAAGCTAATTGACTATCCTATCTAATAATGGACAAAGATGCAAATTGACCATTCCTTCACTACACCCACCATGGGCTAATCAGAGTGATATGCAAATTAACCGCCAACAAAGATGGTGGCTAATTTGCATACTGCAGGTGAGGCTGGCAGCACAGGACACTGCCTGCGGGACCTGGGCCCTGGATCCCTGACCTGGCGAGAGAGCAAAGCGGCAGAGAAGGGAGAGGCCCAGGTGGCAGAGAAGGGAGGGAGCCGAGGGCGAAGAGGCGAAGGGAGGGAGTGAGGCAGTGGTGAAGGGAGTGAAGCCTGCCTCAGTGGACTTCGCTCCCTTCTCTGCTTCGCTCCAGTCTCAGGAAGCCCTATTCTTGCAGGAATAGGCCCGAGGAAGCCCTATTCTTGCAGGAATCTTCCTGCAACAGGCCTCTAGTCTAAATATAATTAAGAACATATTAGTGATGCCATACAGTTGTCCATTGTTTCAATGAAATAACACCGAAAAATTATCATCTGCTCAATTTTGAGTTATTTTACCAGTTTTGGCTTTACATGTATTCCTTGGAAAAATATGTGTGATGTAGACATGAAGAAGAAAGAGCCCTTCTTGGAGACAATATACTCGTAAACTCAATGAATACAGTCAAACATGTTCTTTGGAAAAGGAATTACTTAACATTGAAGAATGGCAATATAACTGACTGTGAAGTACTGAGGACTTATCCCCTCTAAGAACAAGTATCATGAGGCAGCCTTTCTTGCTTATAGTAACAAAACTATACTATTCTTTGAAATAGTATTACAAAACTGAGCATTCCAGAACAATTAGCTAGCAGCAAGGTCTTGTTAAGTTAGTAAAAACACAATGGAAATTCCTTTAGAAATGAATGCCTTAGGGTGTTTCCTAGAGTATTTGTACACATTCCTATTAATCAAGAAATAAAAGAATGATATTAAATGTAAACAGACTACACACTATCATCCCTGGTTTATTGAGGAGTTTCTTTTCTTTCTTTCTTTTTTTTTTAAATCCTCATCCAAGGATATTTTTCCATTGATTTTTAGGGAGAGTGGAAGAGTGGAAAGATAGAGAGAAATATCAATGTGAGAAAAATACATCAATTGGTTCCTCCTGCATGCGCCCCTACAAGGGTTGAGCCTGGGAAGATCCTGTAACTAAGGTATGTGTGCCCTTGACAGGAATTGAACCCAGGACCCTTCTGTCCCCAGGCTGATGCTCTGTCCACTGAGCCAAACTGGCTAGGAAAAGCGTTTCAAAATAAGTATGCAATTGCTTCAATTCCAGATTTCCAGATAATTTTTAAAAATTTTATACCCATTGACTAGTATAAGCATATAGTTTAACAAGCCACAATATGAGGTTGAAATTAGTACCATTTAGGTCTACACTAAAATAACTGAAGAAAAGTCATCATTTAATGTATCCTTTTAAATTCTAATTTCAACAATAAGAATTCAGCATGTGATAGAGTTATCAACATAAGGTAATTCTCAAGTCAGTGATTTATCACTATGTGGTTTTTATTATGACTAGTGTACATTCCAGAAAGCTTTCATTCCACAACTAGAAAGCCTATGCTGTAGGAAACATCGAATTGTTTCATGTCAATTGTCCCTGGGCGCTAGGAGCACCCTAGTGTGTGAGAAAGAAAAACAAGAGATGAAAGAGTAACAAGTAAAGTCAACAAGGAAAAGTGAAGGTAGGCAAAAAAATGACACTGCAGAGAACAATTGAGCTTAAAAACAATAGAAGGTAAAAACAGAATACTGGAAGGACTGAAAAGATAAAAAGGAAAAAATTTTATAATGAGCAAGAAGGAGAATTTGTTTTCAAATTGATTTTCTAGACATAAACCTCGTTTGTAGTATATAAGAACTTTAACACAAGCTATTTGAGTCTTCTGCAAAACACAAATAAAGTTAAAACCCTGAAGCACTTGTGACCACAGAATCAATCACTTTTGTTATTAGATCACATGCGCTATTTTACAAACAACTGCAATAGTCCGTTGAATATTGTAATACAGTGGGGCCTTGACTTACCAGTTTAATGCCTTCCGAGACCGAGCTCGTTAAGGAGCTCATTAAGTCAAATTACTCTATCAACTCAATGCGAAAAATTGGCGGAGAGACAGCTGGTATCTCAAAAAACTCGTTAGTCGGGACACTTGTAAGCCAAGGCCCCACTGTAATTTAAATACATCACATAAATATTCACTCCCTGCAAAGTTATTTACTCACAATGTTTATTTAGCATTTTCAACAGTTGATTTCTTTGTCAAAAAATTATAAGTAACCTCTATTAATTCTAAGTGTTAAATTAGGGAAAACTGAATTATTGCAATTAATATAGTCAGATAGCACAATACTGATCATAATATTTACTCATATTTAGTTATATTAAATATAAATATAAAATACACATCCAATTAAATATAAAATACACATCCAAGCTTTCTTTAATCTAGCTGTTAGACCCCCCAGAGCAAGGACCATGGGCCAGGTACAGAAACTCCCCAGGGCAGAAAGCCCCAGATGCCTGACAAGGGGCAAAACTGGGAAAACAAGAACCTTGTCTTCAAGGGTAACCTATCCTCCCCTATCATGAGGTTTGGACCCCTGATCTTTCATATTCCTGGTCAGGAGGTTTAGACCCCCTGCCCTTTACCTCCTTAAAGATAACGTCTGGGCCTCAGCTGTATTTCAGCTCCAGGCTCAGAAAGCAGCAAAACGAGACAGGTGGTGCCCTGGCTGCCACCAATCAGTGGAGACCATGACCCTGAAAGAGCACACCTGGAAAGCTGATGAATATTCTATTGTGGTCCTCCCCTGAGACCTCCCCTAAGATTTCTACCTTCAAGAGAGAGAGGGATATATGCTCAGGACAAGGGACCCAGCTCAAGCTCTCCCTCCAAGGAGCACACGGGAGCCATTCCTGTTCCCCTCCCTTCCCCCATAGGCATGTATCCTCTCACCTCTAAGGGACCCCCTGAGATTGCAACCAGGGGAGCAAAGGGCAGCAGAAGCTAGACCTGGGCTAACCCCCGAACCTTGCTCCAAGGCCCCCTTTTCTTTGTGTAGCCCCTTCCCTTTGGGTATCCCCATTTCCATCCCCTTTTCCTTAAATAAATACAATATTCTTTAATCACCGTCAGTAGTTGCTATTTAGCCTGCCCGGGCACCACAGTTAACCTTTCACTAGCCAGATGAGAGATTCACTTTGAAAATAATTAAATTGTAAGCATTATACATATTTGACTAAACAATAAAATTTGTCTTATTCTTTGGATATTTAGTGTCTTTTAGAACTCTAAACTAAAAGCTGATTTAGTTTTGTAAGAATTTTTACAAAGAAAATTACATAATTATTTGGCTAAACTGCTGTTTCAAGTCACATAAAACCCAGATACATGATTGTGGGAATAGTCTTCCATATGTCCAACTAAACCATAATTGCCTTCAGAGTGAGAACTAGATACTATTTGCTGTAGAATAGCCAACATATAGTGCAATTTCTGGCACTCAATCAGCACTTGATGAATGAGGAAATTATTTTATAGTCTGAGTCAACTATTTAAAAAAAATTCTACTTCTACTGCTTATTTATTTGCACTGCAATTGCATTTGTGTGAACAGTGAAGGAAACACAAAGTTAAATTTGGTCTATTCTGGCCCAGTGAGATCAGTTGTTGAAAGTAGAAAAAGATAATAAAGAGGAAAACAAGGCACTCTATGTGCCTGGAATTTTGTACAACCACACCTTCCACTTAAATGTTCTGCAGGATTGTCCCTCTGGAAACCATTGCAAGTCCAGTGGGGTGGCCCATTTTCAGACTCTGTGCCACCCGGAATATTAAATGGATGAATGTACAAATAACAAGAACTGTTTCTGATTTTCTCTTTCAGCCCTTATTTTCCTTTAGGCTTCTGAACAAGTAAACTCTGTCTCATCTTAACAAAGAAATGTATGTATGGAAATAGTCTCACATGTAATCAATCATTCTATTCTTTTGGAATAACCAAGACATGTATCAATTTTCAAAAAATATATTACATTATTTATTTTACACTTGAAGATAAAACTTAGTGGGAGGTGGTAGGGTGACTTACCGTTGGGAAGATTTCCCTCCAAACAAAATTATTAGAATACTTATAAAGCAAAAACTCCTTGCCATTTGCAGTATTGAAATGTTTTGCTTTGATGACCATATATTTGTTGTATAGCTGTCCCTTCCTGAGGGATATGCTATTGATTGCTCCCCATGCATAACAGTGCT
Organism: Myotis myotis; assembly: GCF_014108235.1. Lineage (NCBI taxonomy): Eukaryota > Metazoa > Chordata > Mammalia > Chiroptera > Vespertilionidae > Myotis > Myotis myotis. The sequence goes on from NW_023416379.1 coordinate 43,151,342, forward strand.
GCTATCCTCTCACATTCATTACTAGAGAAATATTTCTTTTTTCGCACTCTATCATTGTAACACATTAATTTTAGATAACCAGTAGGGCTTACCTTGAAAAAGGTCATAGTTGCACCATCCTCAACTGCGCCGTACTCTATCTTGGTTTGTTTAGCTAAATCATCGGCAGAGTCAATAGGGGATTCCATCCGCTCCACTGTCAGAAAGGCGGCTAAGTTAGCAGTATACGAAGAAATGATGATAAGTGTGAAAAACCACCAAATGCCTCCCACTATCCTGGTGGAGAGCGCTTTGGGCATGAGCTCAGAACCTAACAGAGATTTGGGGGAAAAGGTGAAACGAATACAGAGAATTTGATCAGCAGTCAGGTACTTTTGGTCACAGTGGCAGAACGGAATCACTGTGTAATAAAAGCTTTAATTATTAATTGACATATTGCTTTAGTTAAGCAAACAACAACCACTGTGAGTGCAGAGACCAACTGGAGTTAGTAGGCAGTCTCTCAGGACTTTGTGTGTAAGTATAGTGACAGGAGACTCAAGTTCTTCCTGAGACACTGTAAAGTAGCAATTGAATACTGAGTGAAAAAAAACTTTATAAAAATAGAAGAAAAATCTTCTCTCCATTATAAACCATATGTACAGTGTTTCATATTCTTGTTAGTTATGTGGATTCTAGAATAAATGATTTAACGTATATTCAGTAATATTTCTTAACAAGTTTTCTGTAAAGTTTAATTTCATGTATATGAAGCTCCTAAACATTGTCTATCCTGCCATTTCAAAAAGTAATGTTGTGTAAAAATAATTCCAATACCCATGTTTCTTGAGATACAGGGTTTTAGTCCAGTTTTTATTTTAAAATAAGTAGTATATTATTTCCTATATATAAAGAAATGTCTCCCATCACTATAGTTGCCTCAATGCAGGAACCAGAATAAGTAGTTAAAGTGTCACAATTTTACTTTTACACATATATAAATATTTCTTAAATATATTACAATACATGGCTGGAGTTGCCTGCTCATGGTATTAACAAGAAAATGGGATCTGAATTATATCTTACTTTTGATTATTATTAATTTTAATTAATTTCGATTATAAAACAAAATCCTAACAATTTTTAAATCGAGCCTTACAGTTTTACATTTCCATTATGTCATTATTTGCAGTCTTAATGTTGAAATGAATACATATCAGCATATATTAATTTTTATAAGAAAACTATATTAACATATGGATAGGTGTAATATATTATTATTCACTTTAAATCATTTTGAATCTATAAGCAAGAAAGCATTGGATACAAATTACTTAATTTTTAATAGGCTTTGAGTAAAATGGAATGAAGCAAAGATGGACTCCATTTGCTGATTTGTTTTATAGTCATATACTGAATATAATCGCTGATGCAGGAAGATAACACATCTTTAGAAGGAGTGAAAAATACAACAAATATTGATGTTAACATTGAAAAGAAGTAGTGTCATGACTGGAATATATTCAAACAGCCCATCTTACACTGCAGGTCATCTTACTCTTGCAATTTCAGAACCAATGAACAAAATATTAAAAAGCAGACACACTTGGACATGACAGCCAACTCCAGCTCCAGACTCTGCCTACCGCTGTGTAAGGAAAAACAAAAGAGTACCTTTCCGTTGTAGTCGCTCCTAAGCCCTGTCAGACACACACTGGACACTGAAACACTAAATCCTCCCAAGACGATCAGCAGCTCTGGCTGCACATTCTACTGTTTTGTTTTGTTTTGTTTTTTAAACAACAACACCAAGTCAAACAAGACTGGGAAAGAAAAAAACACTGGAGACATTTGACAAAAAATGGCCCAATTACCACAAGTTCATACCTTACCCAAGGACTTAAAACAAGTACCTCCTAGGCTTGTGAATCAGAGCCTGGTTAGGGGCTGACTGTCATGTACTCAAGGTAACGTCATGTCCAGCACTACATCCCACTAATTCCTGGGAGTTTGGCATCAGCCAGAATAGTATGGGTTCCTCTTTCATGTATCCACCAGCAGGGAAGTCGTTATGTGGCAAAGCAAACATATGTTTGAATTTTTCTCTTGGATTACTTGTTATAATTTTCAGAGATATCAGTTACAGTCTCATTTTTAATTGCTAGATTTCATAGATATCAAGCTCATCTTGTGAGTATACAAATTCTCTAAAACTTCCAAATATCTTAAAAAATGCAGTGAAAAGATATTTTACTTTTCAAAGTGGTAGCAAAAATATTATTAATTAAAGAACTTGTTATGGTCAGACCTTTATTATGAGGCT